>NC_072482.1:48487752-49713109 GCF_027574615.1 Eptesicus fuscus | reverse complement strand
ATGTATATTACTTTTACCTTTGTCTTTACCCACTCCTTCCCAAAACTCTCCCTTCTTGGTGATACACTTTTCTCCTTTCAAAACTCAACTTAAATACTTGTCTGATTCACAGAGGCAAAATTAGTTGCTCCTTCCTCTGCTTTGCCATTTCATTTCTATTATACCGCTTATCTTCTTTATGTATTACTTTTTAATTACACCAAAGTGTAAATATTAATGAGAAAAGGCAAAAATGCATTTATCTTTTTATTTGCCAATAATTATTTACTGCATAATAAGAATTCAATAATAACTAACCAGTGCAAATAATGTGAATAAGTAAAGTCCTTGCAATTACCCCTGTCTGCAATTAAACTATATTGGATTTTATAAACACATCAGAAAAAAAATATGTGAAGCATTAGAGACTAGCCAGGGGTTAATCAAGGCTACAGTGCTAAAAATAACACCACCACCACCAATAATAATAATAATAATAATAATAATAGACAGTAGTAATAAATGTGAGAGAATTTTAAAAGCAAAAGTTGAATAAAAAGTATTGTAGGTTATTAAGATAGAATATGATCACTGAAGCTCAGAGTTACTCAGGTAGTAATTAAGAGTAATAAAGAATATTAATGTAGCCCTAACTGGTTTGGCTCAGTGAATAGAGCATCAGCTTGTGGATTGAAGGGTCCCAGGTTCCATTCCGGTCAAGAGCATGTACCTTGGTTGTGGGCACATCCCCAGTAGGGAGGTGTGCAGGAGGCAGCTGATCGATGTTTGTCTCTCATCGATGTTTCTAACTCTCTATCCCTCTCCCTCTCTGTGGAAAAGCAATAAAATATATTTCAAAAAAGAATATTAATGTAAAGAAATAATGAACAAAGAATAAAGATAGATATTTGCCCACTTAATTTTATCATTGTTATATATGATAATAGGGTGAAGCACTGAAAAAACATAATTACTTCAATATTGTGGTGCTGGAATTTTTGAGTTATAAATATGATATTATAGTGACAATAGAAAACTACATTTGTCTTAAAAATGAATCATTCATAAGAAAGGTCTATATTTTTTGTCAAAAACTAATTCTTTAAATATGTAGTTATTTTTAATTTTAATAATGAAATTGACAAAGTAGTAAAAGAAACATTATCTCTGTAACTGTTGTGCCTGACTAAAGAAGAATTAATGTTCATGTTTATAAGTTTCTATAAGACTTTGTTGCTCTATCTGCCCATCTTTGTAGGCACTGGCTTAGAGAGCGCTTTAGATAGTGTGGATAGAATGAGACAGAATCAGAAGCCTGACAGGATTTGTTGAATGGGGCACCTTGAAACATCTGGCTGACCACTGAAAAGGATAGTTAGATAAGACTGAAAAAGCAGGCTGGTACTATAAACATAGAAAGTTCTCTCAGCTTTGGTAGAATAAGGCATAAAATGATTCTGATTGAACTTCAGTTGTCCATTTTTCAGATTTTTTTTTTAAATCAAGAGAAAGACTAAAGAGTTGAAGATGGTATTGCAACACAATTTATAGAATACTGATGTCATCCGCGCCCTTCATGCAGATTTGTTTCAGAAAAGAAGCCCAACAAGGTCTGCAGCTAGAAGAGCAGAGCAAAATTTCTTAGCTAAAAATAAATGTTTTGTGAGAGTGTATTAATATTTCATAATGCAATGACATATTGATCCTTAATAGTTTCTTTGGTTCAAAGATTATTCTTATAAAAATGAAATAAAAAGAAAAATCTCCTTTTACCATTTGCCCTCAAAGCCCCTGGTTACCATTTTCCCCAACCCCTAATTATTTTCTAGTTAATGAAGGAGGAGTTCTTTCTAATACTTTTACTTATGGCTCAGGGTTTGAACTCACACTGCTGATTGTATTATTTAATCTGAAAAGGGAAAAGCTTAATTTCACTCTAAAATGAAATTCTAAATTCAGTTCTAAAATTTTATTAAATTAGTGATTGATAATTTTTTTTTTATTTGAGGGAGGAATGAAAGAAAATGGAATTGAATTTTGAATTAGTGTACATAAAACAAATACATTTTTAAAAATGACCACTAAACATTGATTAAAAATGTGCTATATTTTTAATTTAATAATTTAAGTAAAATATATTAGAATCATCCATGGTTTGCTTTTGAAGATAATTTTTGCAAAGAGAAAGGCTTCTAGATTTGTTCCTAAATTAATAACAGGATGACCATTTTTATATATGAATTAATGTGCTAGAAGTAGAACAATAAGGTTAGAGTCTATAGTAAATGAATACAACTTTGTATAAAAACTTACCTCCCATTCCTAATATAGCTACATCTTTAATTAATTAATGCAGTTATCTACAACTAAATATTAATAAGTGCAGTTTTCTCAAAAGTGTGCATCCTCTAATTTACACAGCCACATATCTATATATATATAAAAGCCCAGTGACCAGAAGAGCAGAATGACCAGAACTACCAGTACGACTGGTGGCTATGATGCTCACTGCAGCAGCCAACCAGCCTGATTCAGGCCCTGCTTGGCCCCCCTCTCCCCTGGCCAGCCTGGCCCCTGATCAGCCCCCAACACCTCGATTGGGGGTGGGTCCGGCTGGCCAATGGCCTGCGGCCCCTCCCCCCAGCCAGTCCAGCCAATAGGCTCCCATCGGGGCAGGCTAGCCAGACCCACCCATACACGAATTCATGCACTGGGTCTCTAGTGCTACAATAATCCAAAAGAAAACTTTAGTGTGCTATTAGAAAGCTCTTTGTTCTATTGAGTAAAGTGATAGAGAAATGCAACTTCATGAAGTTGATAGGATGTAAGATAGGAGTTAAATATAGCTATTCCATTATCTCTAGACTTTTCCCTTATCTTTATAAATAAATTAAGTACTTTGCATTTTCAAAGTACTTGTGTCAACAATTCATTTACTCAAAGTTTCTCATCAAGTACATTTAAAACTCCTATTCTTGGGAGGTCAATGAAAAATTTAACCTTGGTTAAATTAGAGTAATTTTACTCCATTGAGTAAAGATAAGAGAATTCTGTGAGTCAAAATAGGAGACTTAATGCCACGTGTATTTTAAAACTTAATTCAATATTTATATATATATGTTTCCCCTAGAAATGATTCTTCTAACAGAGAATGGGAAGGTAAAAAAGAAAAGTGGAAGTTTGTACAATCCTTCTTATCCTTAATCTTCTCTGTGACCTGATCATTTTCTACTCCACTTCTGGACAGTTTCAGTTATCCATTTATTAGTGAAGCCCTCTATATTACCTCTTGGAACTCTGTGCCCTCAGCAGCTTGCATTGTCATATCTACAAACCCCAACCGCCAAGAAGCCCAAGAATACTTTGAGAGTAATACTCATAGATTATTAACATGTGTATTCCCTCAGAAAATATGGTTAAAACATCATAGTAGAAATTCTCCTTTTTTGAAATGTATGATTAATGTTTTATATAAATAAAACAATGTGATTAATATCTTATCTTTCCCAGGTAATACAGATATTGGTTTTTGCCAATTACTTGGAGTGACTCTAATGATAAAATTAAAGACAAAGTTACATGTATCACTGCAGAATACTGGAAAAAAAAATGTTTTTTCAGCCAGTAGTAGACACAATTTCTCCTAAATCATATTACCTAAATATCAATCTCTTTCTGCATATCTGCAGTCCCTGCATTTTCCATAGTAATCAAAGAGTAAGAATGAGTTGATCATTAACATAAGTGTCAGGATAGAGGAATAGAGTAGAAGTAGCCACTATTTAATTTGATATTTTATGTCTATATATCCAACAATATGCAAAGGAGTCACAGGTTGACACTAAGAAAGAAATTTTAAAAAGAAAATGATGTCACATTTTAAAATTCTGTGATAACATAGAAAAATTGGAAATCCCTAAAATGTGGTTGATATTTTGTCAATCTGTTCTTCTAAAATAAAAATAAAAATAAATAATAATTTTATTACAACAGCACCCATCCTATATAAAAAAGAGGTAATATACTATTTGACCATCACTCCAACACAAAAGATGGCCACCCCCATGTGGTCAAAGATGGTCGCCCCCATGTGGACACAAGATGGCTGCCACAAGATGGCCAGCAGGGGAGGGCAGTTAGGGGTGACCAGGCTGGCAGGGGAGGGCAGTTAGGGGCAACCAGGCCTGCAGGGGAGGGAAGTTGGGAGTGACCAGGCCTGCAGGGGAGGATAGTTAGGGGCGACCAGGCTAGCAGGGGAGGGCAGTTAGGGGTGACCAGGCTGGCAGGGGAGGCAAGTTGGGGGCAATTGGGCTGGCAGGGGAGCAGTTAGGTGTCAATCAGGCTGGCAGGGGAGTGGTTAGGGTGTGATCAGGCTGGCAGGCAGAAGCAGTTAGGGGCAATGAAGCAGGCAGGCAGGCAAGCGGTTGGGAGCCAGCAGTCCTGGATTGTGAGAGGGATGTCCGACAGCCCGTTTAGGCCTGATCCCAGATTGGGGTTCCAGATTGGAGAGGGTGCAGACTGGGCTGAGGGACACCTTCCTCCCCCATGCACAAATTTCGTGCACCATGCCTCTAATTTAAACTATAACAAAATTAGGTTTAATTCTTTACCTATATAGTTCAGAATATATAAATATATTGGGCTTTAAGGCAAAGAAAGAGCAAGACAGAATAAATGTCTCAACTTCCACACCATCTTTATGTGCATGGGCAGAATGGTTAAAGGCCCCTCTGTTATGTTCATTTTAGATTTTTGAACAATACCCTATTGTATCTGACAAGTACCTGCTAGAGGGCTGTGGCCTACTGAGACAGGCCAATACATCTTAGTTTTGGGGAGTCAGCCGCTTAGTTTCTAAATATGTTTTCAGATCTGTGGCTGTCTTGAATTTAACATTTCAATCCATTCTATAGAAAAAATATACCAAATCAGCCTTTCAGGGATATTCAGATCAGGTTTGTGTCAATGAGAAGTGGATACTTAAGGGTTTGAGAGAAGTGAAGTCTACACAGTTTCCTTTCATCTATAGGAAAAGAAATGATTATCAATTTCCATATGAAATACATCATTGACTCTGAAATGTTTTACTTTAAACCATCACAGATTGTTGAAGTTCTTCATATTGAAATGTAAAGATTATATAAAAATATAATAAATTAAAAATAAATCTTGCCATAGCTGGTTTGGCTCAGTGCATTGAGCATCTGCCTGCGGACCAAAGGGTCCCAGGTTTGATTACCTGGGTTGCAGGTTCTTCCCCGGCCCTGGCCCTGGTCAGAGGCCATACAGGAAGCAACCAGCGTTTCTCTCTGTCTCTCCCTCTATCTTCCACTCTTCCTAAAAATCAATGGAAAAAATATCCTTGGGTGAGGATTACCAAAAATAAGTAAATAAATAAGTAAATAAACAAATAATTGGATAATTTGAGGTGGCTTATTTCCTCAATTACCCAAAAGTTGGGACATTGATTTGTCAGTGTGAAGAGAAACATCAGAAATAGATGATTGCTGTCTACATACCCTTAGATAAATGCAGAAGCCTGGTTAAGAATTAGGTAATATGTGAGAAATATGCAGAGACATTTTTATCAGTCTGCTTTTGTCCACCTACCCCTTCCCTCCTCCTCCCATTCATGCACACCTCTTAATTCTACAGATCACTATTCCTCATTATGGTTAATGGCTCTGCACAATATTGGTCCCAATCTGAATAAAACTAATTGAATTCACATTTATATTTTGAATATAATTTGGAAGCACAATTTTTTATTTGTTTGTTTGTTTTAAAGAAGGGACTTTCCTTGACTATGTTAAAAAAAAAATAGATGTTGCAATACACATATAACTTTAAGTTATATTACAAAACCTCAAGTTCCCCAGATTCCAGGTTATAACCTCTCCTTTCAATACCTGGGCAATGCAGGTCCTCACACAAAGCCTTCTTCCTACCTCAGAGCAGGATCCATGCTTTCTTCCTTTACTCCTCATTTTCTATTGCTGAAAATTCCCAAACTATCTTTATAAACTCAGATGGGTTGTTATCACCTCTTGTGGATTGCTGCCCCAGGCATCTCTTTGGGTGACCTGTTATACTTTCACATCTACTTTTCTCTGCTACTGCAGGTCTCACTGGTTTCATTTTCTCTAAACAGAACTAAGTAGAACTAATACATTTTTGTGAATCTTAATGAAATGAAAACTTTATAGTGTAGTGAAGAAATGGAGGAAAAAAATAAAAAAATGTAATACAACCCTATGAGTTTTCCAGTATGGCCATATTGGCCTTTATTCTGACTCCTTGACTTACCAGGACTTTCAAAGATCTTGCTACTCAAGATCTCTAGTTCTTAAAATAGGCAGGGGCTTATTCTAAGGCCCATTTTATGTTTATTCAAGGTCCACTGTTGCAGGCAGAGAAGACTGATAGAGCCTCTGAGAGTTGTCCTTGCATTACATCTATGTGACACCACCTCCCCCACCCACACATAACCACCTGTCATCTCAGAACTGGGACAAAGGACACATTTCCAAGAACAAATTTTATCCAAGTTTATAAAGACTTTTTATGATTTCCACAAGGCAATCCCACAGTCAACTAATTTAGATCCCACTCTCATAATAAGAGTGTCATAGTTCTTTTCCTACAATAAACAGCCCCTCTATATACAGAAAACAGTTGTTAAGTATATATAAAAATAATGCAGTGCTAATGTATATTAATACTCAGCATTTTTAATATATATTTTATTACGATACTAAAGGCCCAGTGCATGAAATTCATGCACGGGGGGTGGGGGGGTGGGGGGGAGCAGTGTCCCTCAGCCCAGCCTGCACCCTCTCCAATCTAGGACCCCTCAAGGGATGTCTGATGAGATTGGACCTAAACGGGCAGTTGGACATCCCTCTCACAATCCAGGACTGCTGGCTCCCAACTGCTTGCCTGCCTGCCTTCCTGATTGCCTCTAACCACTTCTGTCTGCCAGCCTGATCACCCCCTAATGACTCCCATGCCAGCCTGATTGATGCCTAACTGCTCCCCTGCCAGCCTCTTTGCCCCTAACTGCTCTCCCCTGGCAGCCTGGTCACCCCTAACTGCCCTCCCCTGCAGGCCTGGCCCCCCCAAAAAAACTGCTCTCCACTGCAGGCCTGCCCTCCCCCAACTGCCCTTCCCTGCAGGACCGGTCACCCCCAACTTCCCTCCTCTGCCAGCCTGGTTACCCCTAACTGCCCTCCCCCGCAGGCTTGATCACCCCCAACTGCTCTCCCTTGCAGGCCTGGCCCCTCCCTACTTCCCTCCCCTGCTGGCCATCTGTGGTGGCCATTTTGTGTCCACATGGGAGCAGCCATCTTGTGTGTTGGAGTGATGGTCAATTTGCATATTACTTTTTATTAGATAGGATTGCTGCTTGTTGCCAACATAATTTTAAGGCATAAAAATACATATGCACATACAATATATGCTATATACAGAACACTATCATTTTCTTCACTTTTCCCTTAATTTGTAATTAAAATGATCAATGTATGTAGACAAAAGTTAAGATGTTCACATCACATTCTTTGGTAAATGGGAATTCATTTTGTTTGAATTTGTGGTTGAGTGTTTAATTATGTTGTTTTAGGGACTCTGGGGATTTTATATTTACCTCTTCAAATGAAAATTGATCAAGGTTGAATATCAAAGGAAATAGATAAAACCTTTTAAACACAACTGGTGTTAGAAACTTAAAAAATATACTCTAGTAGGTGCTATTTCTAGTTAGAATTTAATATCTATTTCTTAGTGTTTGGTAACATTTAGGTTCATGAGCAAAAGTTTACCTAAAAATTGAGGCTTCAATTAGGAATATCAGCTAATAGAATACTTTTTATAAAATGTAAATGGAACCCTGGACCTGTATAACATTTATTTATTAATTCTACAAGTTCAGTCTTTAATTATATTTCCTTTTCTACTGAATTTGACGTTCAATTTATTTTCCTTTGTTGTTTTCTGTTTGCTTGTTTATTTGTTTGCTTACTGTAAGATCTGAAGATATCGTTATTATATACAGATTCTTGTGTTAATTGGTATTTACAGCAATCTATATATATATAAAAGCCTAATATGCTAAGTGTCTGACCAACCGGTGGACCGACCAGTTGCTGTGACATGCACTGACCACCAGGAGGTAGATGCTTCAACCAGTAGTTTAGCTTGCTGCTGGGGTCCGGCCGATCAGGACTAGACGAGATGGTCTGGACACTCCCTGGAGCCCTCCCACATTCCTCCCTTGGTCCCTGCCCAGCCACCGGCCCTGATCAGCCCCGATTGGGACTGGGCAAGATGGCCCTGATCAGCCCTGATCGCCGGCCAGGTGGAGGGACCAAGGGAATAGAGTAGAAATTTGTGCCTATCTGTGCACAAATTTCATGCACCAGGCCTCTAGTGCTATTAAGAAAAGCTAATGTGGTCATCACATCCTCACACCATGACGTCCTCACGCTGCAACAATGAGCGATCACCAGGAGGCTGCGTGTGCAGGGGGCGCGCGCGGGTGGGCGAGGCTTGATGCTGTGTGCGCCGCGCAGAAGTGGATACCGTGGCTCCACACGGCGAGGTTTGGGGGTCCTGCGATTCTGCACCGCGAGGCCTGAGGTCCTGCAGCTCTGCGCAATGCAGAGGCAGGGCCCCCGGTTCAGCCTACCTCTTTGGGGAAATCCATTGAGGGGCCCAGTTGGATGGACAGGGCCTACCTCTTTGGGGTGATTGATCGTGGGGCTCCCGCATTGTGAGAGGGCACAGGCCAGGCTGGGGACTCCCCTCCCCACAAGTGCACAAATTCCGTGCACTAGACCTCTAGTAATATATAAATATTCATGTATTGTTGCTGATTGAAAAGTTTCAAAGTAAAATTTTAAATGAAATAACTTTGCAGTGCTGCTTGTTTGCATTCTGTATTATAGCTAAGCATGATTTTTTTTGCCCTCTGAATTGACCTACACTTGTATCACGCTGTATGTTTTCAAGAGTATTTCTGTCTCACTGTGACTAAACATTGCACTTATCAACATTATTTCTTAAAAGCAAATGTTTTTTTTTCATGCATGTATAAGGCAATCATCATTAGTAATTATGCAGTCATACCTATAAGCGAACAGAAACAGGACTAGCATGGGATATTTTTAAAATCTTTATTGGTACACACACACACACACACACACACACACACACACACACACACACACAATTTGAACTGACACTAATATTCACTATGTTAGAAATAGTCATAGGATGTTTACTCACTAATTTGCTCAAATAGGTCAGCTGTAACTTGCTACATGACATCTATATAGCCCTACGGAGAAGAGCTATATCCAGCTAAGTTATGTGGGCAATGATATTGTAATCAACCCTGATACTGCATGTGTAAAAACAGCCTTAGGCTGTTCTCCTAATACATCCAGTTAACGCTGGTATGTTGGTATTACATGAGATATTGGCACTCCTCTGAAAGGAAAAAAAAAATCCAAGAGTTTTACCCATAAAAATCCAATTATGGATATTACACAAGTTATTAGTACCCAGGGCTGTCCCCAGGCAAAATTCTGAAATTGGTTCTTGTTTTGGGTCCAGGGCAGGGTTTTATCTTAATATCTGTGGAACCAGTTAAATGCAAGGTACAAAAATGATAAGGGCTTATGGTGGTACCACTCCTAAAAATTCCAGTATTCTTATAAAAGACTTAAAAAGCAAAACTATTTATAACTTTTTTGTGTATATCAGTGAATGGTGTCACTACGCACTCTTTTGCCTGAGACAAGTAGACATTCTTAATATCTCTCCTCCTTAATCATCATGTGCAATTGATTATCAAGTCCTTTTGTTTCTCCATGGGGAGGATGCCTTACCTTCTTCTTTACATCAACTGCCAGGACTTTAGTTCAGGTGTTTGTAGTGTCCTATGGGACAATTAAAGTAGTCACCGCTGCCTCATTTCTGCCTTATCTCTACCTCTAGCCTTCTTTTATTCCAGTCCATCTTCTATAGTCCCTCCAGAGATGTCTCTCTAAATTACAAATATGGCTTCATTTTTTTTTTCATTAATTTCAGCCAGTAGTTTCTTACATTTTCACAAAATTTCTTTGGTTACTAGGTCTAATTCTAATTTTTGTCCTATATGGACCATTCAGCTCTACTGAAAAACTGGGTAACCATACACAATATGTTCTTTAATAGCTAACTTTCCTTTGTATTTTTCTTTGCTTACTCCTTATGTTTTATGCTACTTCCGTTGCTATGAACATAGTGGTGCATATATTCTTTCTGATTGCTGTTTTGGGATTCTTAGGATATATTCCCAGAAGTTGTATAACTGGGTCAAAAAGCAGTTCCATGTTTAATTTTTGGAGGAAACTCCAAACTGTTTTCCATAATGGCTGCACGAGTCTGCATTCCCACCAGCAGTGTATGAAGGTTCCCTGTTCTCCACATCCTCTCCAGCACTTGTTGTTTGTTGATGTATTGATGGTAGCCATTCTGGAAGGTGTGAGGTGATATCTCATTGTAGTTTTTTTTCTTTCTTTTAAATATATTTTTATTGATTTCAGAGAGGAAGGGAGAGGGAGAGAGAGATAGAAACATCAATGATGAGAGAGAATCATTGATTGGCTGCCTCCTGCATGTGCCCCCCCCCCATAAGAATTGAGCCCCCAACCCAAGCATGTGCTCTTGACCAGAATAGAACCCGGGACCCTTTAGTCCACAGGCCTACGCTCTATCCACTGAGCCAAACCAGCTAGGGCTCTCAATGCAGTTTTACCTTGCACATTTGCATCTTTCTGATGATTAGTGACATTGAGCATTTTTTCATATGTCTATTGGCAATCTGTATGTTTCTAAAATTATATTAAGTTTTAAAAGTACACACATATTCAGAAATTTCATTAAATTCATCTCTGTTCTAGTTTTTTCTTATTTATTTAATTGCTTTATTTCCAGTCAACTGTAATTTCAACTGAGCTATTTAGGCATTAGGAGTATAGCAATTTCATCGTGCTAATGTGTGCAAACATGCAATTATGGCCCCTTGACCCTGAGGGTTATTAGGGGATCGATTAGCTTATTCAAAAGTGACTTTCTAATTCAAAATTTGCTTTCTTTGCAAAATATAAGGAGGGAAATAAAATAAAAGACAATTTTCTCCACAATGAAAGGAAATAACATTTGTGATAGAGGCGCCCCCTGTAGCTAAGCCAGCACAGCATAAAATTCCTAGTTTAGGAATGGCTTCCGTAACTCTACAAAATTTAGCGTTTGCTCTCTCCTTTTGTTTTTGAGTACACAGATTTTTCTCAAAACTCTGTCCCAGTAGCTGCAAGATCACTTTTAGCTGAATGGAAGAAACTGAGCAGTGGACAAAGAGTAGTATAGAAAAAGTAAAGACTGTTTGTGTGCCTTTGTATTTCTAAATGACCCAACAGAAGGGTTTTTATAGAACAGTGATGGGCAACCTTTTGAGCTTGGTGTGTCAAACTTCGCCAAAAAACTGAGCATAACTCGGGTAGTGTGTCACTTTGAGGAAAAAGCATTATTTCGCAAATGTTTCATCCTCAGGAGCAGCAAATGTTTCCTCCTCGGCATGCGGCCGCCTCAGCGGCCACGTGTCATCAGAAATGGTTACACGTGTCAGTGCTGACACGCGTGTCATAGGTTCGCCATCACTGTTATAGACAAAGAGTTAACAATTGTTCAGATTTATCTGTAGTTTATTTATTAATGGCCTTTTATGGCAATTCATATGAGTATTAAATTAGAAATTCTCTGTTATGGTGACAGAAAATGCAATGTTCAAAGCAATTTGGAATTAGCACATTATCAGCAATTAAAAATGAAATTAAATATAGTAAATTTGAATAAGCCAGGAAATGAGACTAGTTCACCTCCTAATTATTTCAGATCCAGGACAGAGGGATCTATAGCTTCTTAGCTGCAATGTGAGTCTTCTGTCATTACCAGGAAGTGAATTCCAGCAGCAGCAGCAGCGGCTTTCTCCTATTAAGCCAATCATGTCTGATTCTGCACTGTCCTCAATGCATACACCTGCTATGGAAATTTAATGCACTAAACAACATGCCTCCTTTTCCTGTTGCTTCCAATTGGATCTCATACATTTGCATTTACCTCAGAAGGCTGTCAAATTATATGCAACAATTTAGATTCAGCATAGTTTAATCACATCTAGAGACGATTAAAAGAAAATTTTAATCATCCCTTTTCTTAGTTTGACCTAATTTCTTAAGCCAGTGCTTTATCTTGTATTTCATTTTTACTGAATAATCTATAAAATGTTAGCATATTCTACTTAAAAGGATGGAACCTTCTTTAGAAATATGTTAATATGCTAGCAATTGGGATGCA
Organism: Eptesicus fuscus; assembly: GCF_027574615.1. Classification (NCBI taxonomy): domain Eukaryota; kingdom Metazoa; phylum Chordata; class Mammalia; order Chiroptera; family Vespertilionidae; genus Eptesicus; species Eptesicus fuscus. Next base: position 49,700,731 of record NC_072482.1, on the reverse strand, counting down.
GTTATAAGACCTTTGCAACCATTCTCATTTGTTCCTTAGGCTGCACTGTTTGTAACAGTCCTTTGACCTCATAAGGCTCAACACTTTCCCCTCACATGCATTTCTTTTTCCCACTCCTTTCCAGACTAAGTTGAGGCATTTAACTTCTGCCTAGAAGAGATGCCATTGAAGTTCTCCTATAAACAAAACATTTCCGTAAATGCAAAACATATCTTATATAATAAAAGGCTAATATGCAAATAGACCTAATGATGGAACAACCAGAACAACCGAACAACTGAACAACCAATTGCTATGATGTGCGCTGACCACCAGGGGGCATGTGTGGAACATGGCGGGCATTGGCTGCAGTGGGATGTTGGAGCAGATAAGTGGGGGTGCCAGACAAAGGCGGGGCACTGGTTGCTGTCATCAGGGCGAGCCTCTGGTGGTTAGTGAACCTTCTTTGCTCCCGCGTGCCGTGGTCCCACCTGGCGCTCGCAGCTGCTGCCGGCGCCGGCCCTGCTGATGTTGCTGGAGCTGCCTTTCGTACCCACTGCCAGCGCCGGCCCTGCTCACACTCGCTGATGGCGCCGAGTGATTGGGACTGGCGCCGGGCATGGGCAGCGTGTGTGAGCAGCGGCTGCCGGCCCTGATCACCCATTAGGGCTTCTCCACCTCCCCCTGCTCCTGAGGGGCATATGGGGCAGCAGCGGCCGCTCACACCTGCTGACAGTGCTGGCCCCACTCACACCCACTGTGGCACCGGCCCCAATCACTCCTCTCTGTCAGGGGGTGCGAGCGGGGCCAGCGGAGTCAGCGCGTGGGAGCGGTGGCGGGGGGAGCGGGGCTGCTGGCAGATGGGACTGGGGGCCGTGGCAGAAGGGGCCAGGTGGGGGTGTAGAGGATGGGCCGAGACTCACCCCTGTGTCTACTGCAGCCTCACAGCCCACAATTCTTTCAAGGTGCACTCTCAATGCTGGAGCTGCCCCCTGGTGGTCAGTGTGCTCCCACAGGGGGAGTGGTGCTCAGCCAAAAGCTCTTTGCTGGGCTCCTGGCTGGCGAGTGCAGTGGCAATGGTGGGAGCCTCTCCCGCCTCTGCAGCAGCGCTAAGGATGTCCAACTGCCGGCTTAGGCCCACTCCCCTAAGCCATCAGTCGGACATCCCCTGAGGGCTGAGGGATCCCCCCCCCCCCGCCAAGTGCACAAATTTTGTGCACAAGACCTCTAGTTGGTATAATAAAGGCCATTTTTTAAACATGCAGAATTTATTGGTTTCTGTTTTTCTATAACATTTTAAATTTTCTGTCTTATATGTGGTTATTTCCAAATTGGATTTAACTTATGCAGTTGTTTTTATCTCTGTACTTTTCAAAACTACATTTATTCAAGACAGCTACATTTTCATTAAATTAAATCCATTAGTAGTTTACCTATATCCTCCAAAGATACTAAATAATTTCTCTTGATGGTACAAAGAGTAGTTCCCAGAGAAAAATATATGAGTGAAAATTCACAGAAGATATTCCAATGCACTTATATGTGGAATCAAAAGAACAAAATAAAGGAACAAGCAAAACAGATACAGACTCATAGATACAGAGAACAGACTGATGGTTGCCGGAGGGGATGGGGATTTGGGGGCTGGGTGAAAAAGGTGAAGCAATTAAGAAGTACAAATTGACAGTTACAAAATAGTCACAGGGACTTCACTTACAGCTGAGAGAATACAGTCAGGTGCCAGCTGGGCACTGGAAATATCTGGGTGAGCGCTTTGTAAAGTATACGATTATCTAACCACTACACTGTACATTTGAAACTAATACAAAATAATGTCAACTTAAATTGAAAAATAAAATGTAAAAAAGATATTCAACTGCATTCAAAACTAAAGCAGTCACTTTTGAACAAGAGATGTTATATCTGTTCTTACTGAATTGTCAAATATTTAAGAGAAGATAAAAAACAAAAAACAAAAAAAACAAACAAAAAAACCCCGCCCTCTCCCCTTCCTTGCACACTGGCTCCTTGCTGAGGCTCTCCTTCAGCCCTGGCCTTCACTTCTTGCTTGCACTCACTGTGCCTAGAGATCACCCAGCAGGTTGAATGCTTAGGGTCTTAGGTTGTTTTTTTTCTGAATAAACGCCAGGGGCATGCCTGTGTCTTTCTAAACTCCCCAGTATACATGGGCACTTATCAATGCTCTAATTTTCCAAGAAAGTCTCTCCCAGGTTTTCCTCGCAGCCTTTTATTTCTCTTTGGTCGGCCTGAAGGATGTAATCTTTGACTCGGGCTGTGGGCTGCGGTGGACTGTTCATTCACCTTGCAGTGTTTTTGGGGAATGCAGTTTACTCACCCTGAGTATGTTCCCATTTAGGTAAAACAAAAGCAAGCACTTTGCACCAGTCCTTCAGTAACTCCCAGAAATGACAAACACAATTCTTTGCAAATACGTTCTTTCCTGCTCCTTTAAAATGGCTGCAGCATTGGGGAGGGAGTGGGGCAAGAGCAAATGAAAACATCCTAAAAAGTTCTTCCCCTCTTTAGGTTGCTCTTCCTTGAATCAACATCTGCTGGGTTTCTGTAAACCTTTGACTGCTTTTCAGTTCTAACAATGTTGATTCTGTCAGTTTTTGCTTTCCTAGTATTTCTTTAAAGTTTCTGTGGAGGAATAATGAGCGGCGTGGAGCTGCCTGCTCCACCATTTTCACATTGCATTCTACTTCTTTGTATTTCCAGTACATATTAAATTGCATATTAAACATGGTTGAGCCATTACATTGTGATTTGTTCTGGCAGGAGGTTACACAGGGTGAAGCAAAAGTAGGTTTACATTTGTGAATACGCAAAACAGAGTTTCTTCTTGTATTGTTATTTATTAAATATTGTGTTATTTTCCAAAGAAAAAACTGTAAATTTTCATTTACCCTGACCCTGTATTAGTGGAAAATTCCCTTGATTTTCTTTTCAGCTTTTGTTTTTGTTTGCTTTAGTTTACTTTTTATGATGAGTTTATTGTGATTTTGTCTAGTTTTAGGTAATACTAGAGGCCCAGTGCATGAATTCGTGCATGGGTGGGGCCCAGCTGGCCCGCCCCGATGGGGGCATTGGGGCCGGGCTGGCAGGGGGAGAGGGGCTGCGGGAGGTTGGGGGGCCGATCGGGGTCTCGATTGGGCCAGTTGGCCGTTGAAGTGCATGTCACAGTGACTGGTCGTTTGGTCTCTTGGCTTTTATATATATACTAGAGGCCCGGTGCACGAAATTCATGCACGGAGGGGGGTTGTCCCTCAGCCCAGCCTGTACCCTCTCCAATCTGGGACCCCTCAAGGGATGTCCGACTGCTCGTTTAGGCCCGATCCCAGGGATCGGGCCTAAACGGGCAGTCGGACAACCCTCTCACAATCCAGGACTGCTGGCTCCCAACTGCTTGCCTGCCTGCCTTCCTGATTGCCCCTAACCGCTTCTGCCTGCCAGCCTGATCACCCCCTAACCACTCTGCTGCCAGCCTGTTTGTCCCCAACTTCCCTCCTCTGCCGGCCTGGTCACCCCTAACTGCCCTCTCCTGCAGGGTTGATCACCTCCAACTGCCCTCCCTTGCAGGATTGGTCCCTCTCAACTGCCCTCCCTTGCAGGCCAGGTGCCTCCCAACTGCCCTCCCCTGCTGGCCATCTTGTGGTGGCCATCCTGTGTCCACATGGGGACAGGATCTTTGACCATATGGGGGCAGCTATATTGTGTGCTGCAGTGATGATCAATCTGCATAGTACTCTTTTATTAGATAGGATAGAGGCCTGGTACAGGGGTGGGGGCCAGCTGGTTTGCCCTGAAGTGTGTCCCTGATCAGGGTGGGGTACCCTTGGGGCGTGGGGTGGCCTGAGCGAGGGGCCTGTGGTGGTTTGCAGGCGGGCCACGCCCCCTGGCAACTCAAGTGGAGGCCCTGGTATCTGGAATTTATTTTCCTTCTACAATTGAAACTTTGTAGCCTGGAGCAGAGCCAAGCCTGGGGCTCCCTCCGAGGCAGGCAGCCATTTGTGTTGGGGTTATAATTGAAACTTTGTTGCCTTAAGCGGGTGGGCCTGGCCAGGGTGTGTGGAAAGCTTTGCTTCCCCTGTTGCCAGGGTCAACCCTGGCCTGCTCTCTCAAGCTCCATTCTGCCGCCATTTGTTTGAATTTGTTTACCTTCTATAGTTGAAACTTTGTAGCTTGAGTGGAGGCTTAGGCCTGCAACGGCTGGCAGAAAGCCTGGCTTCCTCTGTTACCTAGGAAACCTTGCTCTCTGTGGCTGTAGCCATCTTGGTTTGGGTTGATTTGCATACTCGCTCTGATTGGATGGTGGGCGTGGCTGAGGTATGGTCAATTTGCATATTTGTCTATTATTAGATAGGACTAGTAAATACCCTAAAGCAGCAATTTTCAACCTGTTTGCTTAAGAATTTTTAAAATGCAATTCCTGACTATTTAGTCAGAGCCACTGATCCATTTTTGCTTAGATCAGCAATTTTCAACTTTTTTCATCTCATGGCACACGTAAAGTAATTACCATCTACAGCACACCATAAAAATATGTTTACCATTCTGACCAAAAAAAAAAAAAAAAAAATGTAATTTTGATTCATTCACTCAAGAGAGCTATCATTGCATTGTTGGCTATTGTTATATTTTACTTGGCAATCTATGGGAAACGAGGTCAGTACCCTTGACCTAATAGTCAGGTATTGCATGTTTTAAAAATTATTGTGGTACACTACTGTGCAGTGGCACACCAGTTGGAAATTGCTGCCTTAAATTGTTAAATTAAAAAAATTACAGCAGCCAATACAACAATAGCCATCCAGTGTGAAAGAATCAAAATTATACTTTTTTTTTTTTTGTCAGATTGGCAAAAGTTATAACAGTTTTTGCTGTGCCAAAGAATTATGTAATTAGTTTATGTGTGCCATGAGATGGAGAAGGTTGAAAAGCGTGGTCATTTCTAAGGTGTTGCCTCTCTGGAGGCTCAACCAAATGTCGGAAATGCTGAGTGAGTGCTCTCCACTCCGGCCCTTGCTCAACTTCTGGAATTTCTGTTAATTTGTTTGTTTTTAAGTATTCCTTGCTTGTAGGCCTTTACAGAGTCCAGCTGTACACATTCAGGGTTCCATCTTTGGCCAAGGTCTCATGAGATTCTTTATAGAGGTTTCTGGGGAATTTCCACCCAACTACCATGAGTCTTTCCATACCCAATGCCCTTCTCTGAAAATTCCAGCCATTACATTTACTTAGCTCTTCTTAATTTACAGAAGGCTGCTCTCCATTTGGGCACTAGTTCTCTGCAGGATAATTTGGAAAATGCTTGCAAGTGAAAACCGGTGAGAATCAGGGTTCTCACCCAATGTATTGCCCTTCTCTCCAGGATTTCACATATTTCTTCTGTTTTTCACCTTTTGCACTTGGATGTCGAGTGTGACTCGACATGGTTAGCATCGGTAGCAGCTCTTTTTATACTCTTTGAATGTATCAATAATTTGAAATATAAAAAAATCCAAATAAATAAGTTTGTATGAAAAGAAACTCCAGTTTTTTTTATTCTACTGCCGTGCTTTGTAAAATCTGGGGTATTTAAAAAATTAAATTCCGAGTAGAATAAAGGAATTGAGAAAAAAGCAAGCGAGTGCAATGGGTTCAATGCCTGGGAAGAGTTGCTTTATATATTTTGTTTACTTTTATAGTTAGACACAAATTATTCTGTCTTCACTGAAAGTCAAAAATATATGTTCTTAAAATGTTTATGCCTTTGTATGTAGTTATAGTCTAGGAAATTATTTGCAGAAAATACCCAGAAATTTTCATGATATCTATTCAGGTTTATTCCCTAGAGTTGTTCATGTTTTGAAATAATTTGATTGCTGCACTGGCCAGTGTGGTTCAGTTGGTTGACATTGTCCCATGCACTGAGAGTCTCTGGCTAGATTTCTAGTCAGGGCACATGCCCTTATTTCGGGCTCCATCCCCAGTGGGGGCATGCAGGAGGCAGCCAATCCATGTATCACTCTCATTGATGTTCCTCTCTCTCTCTCTCTCTCACTCTCTCTCACACACTCACTCTCTCTAATAAATAAAAACATATTTAAAGTAAAATAAAATAAGTTGGTTGCTATAAACCTTTGACTTTATTCAGCAATTCATAAATAGGGCAGCATGCCTTTTATTTTTTATTATTTATTGTTTTTTCTTTATTGATTAACGTATTACATATGTGTCCTTATCCCTCCGTTGCCCCCCACACCCCCCCCCCTCATGCTCTCACCTCCCTGGTGTCTGTGTCCATTGGTTAGGCTTATATGCATGCATATAAGTCCTTTGGTTGATCTCTCCCCCTTACCCTCACCCTCCCCTACCTTCCCTCTGAGGTTTGACAGACTGATCGATGCTTCTCTGTCTCTGGATCTGTTTTTGTTCATCAGTTTATGTTGTTCATTATGTTCTACCAATGTGTGAGATAAAGTGATATTTATCTTTCTCTGACTGGCTTATTTCACGTAGCGTAATGCTCTCCAGTTCCATCCACGCTGTTGCAAATGGTAAGAATTCCCTCTTTTTTTACTGCAGTGTAGTTTTCCATTGTGTAGATGTACCACAGTTTTTTAATCCATTCATTTGCTGATGGGCACTTAGGCTGTTTCTAAATCTTAGCTGTGGTAAATTGTGCTGCTATAAACATAGAGGTACATATATCCTTTCTGATTGGTGTTTCTAGTTTCTTGGGATATATTCCTAGAAGTGGGATCACTGGGTCAAATGGGAGTTCCATTTTTAGTTTTTTGTGGAAACACCATACTGTTCTCCACAGTGGCTGCACCAGTCTGCATTCCCACCAGCAGTGCACGAGGGTTGCTTTTTCTCCACATCCTTGCCAGCACTTGTCATTTGTTGATTTGTTGATGATAGCCATTCTGACAGGTGTGAGATGGCACCGCACTGTCATTTTTGATTTGCATCTCTCGGGTGATTAGTGACTTTGAGCATGTTTTAATATGTCTCTTGGTCTTCCTTATGTCCTCTTTCGAAAAGTATCTATTTAGGTCCATTGCCCATTTTTTGATTGGGTTTTTTATCTTCCTGTTGTTAAGTTATATGAGTTCCCTGTAAATGTTGGTAATTAAACCCTTATCAGTGATAACATTGGCAAATATGTTCTCCCATGCAGTGGGCTTTCTTATGTTTTGTTGATGGTTTCTTTTGCTGTACAGAGCTTTTTATTTTGATGTAGTCCCATTTGTTTATTTTCTCTTTAGTTTCCATTGCCCTAGGATCTGTATCGGTGAAGGTATTGTTTCAGCATATGTCTGAGATTTTGCTACCCATGGATTCCTCTAATATTTTTATGGTTTACCATCTTATATTTAAGTCCTTTACCCATTTTGAGTTCATTTTTGTTTATAGTGTAAGTTGGTTGTCTAGTTTTATTTTTTTTTTGCATGTATACGTCCAATTTTCCCAACACCATTTATTGAAGAGACTGTCTTGACTCCATTGTATGTTCTTGCCTCCTTTGTAAAAAATTAATTGAGCATAGTCGTTTGGGTTAATTTCTGGGTTCTTTATTCTGTTCCATTGGTCTATATGCCTGTTCTTGTGCCAGTACCAGGCTGTTTTGAGAACAGTGGCTTTGTAATACAGCTTGATATCTGGTATTGAGTTCCCTCCTACTTTGTTCTTCTTTTTCAGGATGCTGCAGCTGTTCAGGGTCTTTTTTTATTCCAGATGAATTTTTGGATAGTTCATTCTAGGTCTGTGAAATATGCTGTTGGTATTTTAATGGGGAGGACATTGAATCTATAGATTGCTTCTTGTAGTATGGACATTTTAATGATGTTGATTCTACCAATCCATGAACACGGTATGTTCTTCCATCTGTTTATGTCTTCCTCTATCTCTTTTTTTTCAGTGTCCTGTAGTTTTCCGAGTACAGGTCTTTTACCTCCTTAGTTAAGTTTATTCCTAGGTATCTTAATTTTTTTTGGTGCAATGGTAGATGGGATTGTTTTTTTAGTCTCTCTTTCTGTAAGTTCACTATTGGTGTATAAAATTGCTATAGATTTCTTGGTGTTAATTTTGTATCCTGCTATGTTGCTGAATTCATTTATTATGTATAATATTTTTTTTGACGGAGTCTTTAGGGCTTTCTATGTACAGTAACATGTCATCTGCAAATAATGACAGTTTTGCATCATCTTTTCCAATTTGGATACCTTTTTCTTTTCTTCTTGTTTAATCGCTATAGCTAGCACTTCCAGAACTATGTCAAACAGGAGTGGTGAGAATGGGTATCCCTTTCTCATTCTTGTTCTTAGGTGAAATGGTTTTAGTTTTTGCCCATTGAATATGATGTTGGCTGTAGGTTTGTCATATAAGGCTTTTATTATGTTGAGGTATGATCCCTCTATTCCCATTTTGCTGAGGGTTTTTATCAAGAAAGGGTGTTGGATTTTGTCAAATGCTTGTTCTGCATCAATTGATATCACTGTGATTTTTTATCTCTCAATTTGTTTATGTGATGTATCACGTTTATTGATATGCAGATATTGTACCATCCTTGCATCCCCGGGATAAATCTCTCTTGGTCTTGGTGTATGATCTTTCTGATGTAATGATGGATCTGATTTGCTAATATTTTGGTGAGGATTTTGGCAACTATGTTCATAAGGGATATTGGCCTATAATTCTCTTTCATTGTGTTGTCTTTATCTGGTTTTGGTATTAGGGTAATGCTGGCTTCATAGAATGAGCTTGGAAGTGTTCCTTCCTCTTGAATTTTTTGGAATATCTGAGGAGGATAGGTTTTAGTTCTTCCTTGAATGTTTGGTAGAACTCCCCTGTGAAGCCATCTGGCCCCAGTCTTTTGTTTGCTGGAAGCTTTTTGATGACTACTTAAATTTCCTCCATAGTTATCGGCCTATTGAGATTTTTAGATTGTTCCTGATTGAGTTTTGGAAGGTTGCATTTTTCTAGGAATATGTCCATTTTCTCTAGGTTGTCTAGTTTGTAGGAATAGAATTGTTCTTAGTATTTTTTAACAATCCTTTGTATTTCTGTGGGATCTGTTGTTATTTCGCCTCTTTCATTTCTAATTTTATTTGGGTCCTCTCTCTTTGCTTCTTGGTGAGCCTTGCTAGAGGTTCATCAATCTTGTTTATCCTTTCGAAGAACCAGCTCTTTGTTTCATTGATCTTTTGTATTTTTTTTTTATTTTTCATTTTTTTTTTTTTGTCTCTCATTTATTTCTTCTCTGATCTTTATTATCTCCTTCCTTCGGCTCACTCTGGGCTTTTCTTGTTGCTCCCTTTCTAGTTCTTTAAGTTGTAGATTTAGATGATTTATTAGCATTTTTTTCTTGTTTTTTGAGGTAGGCCTGCAGAGCTATAAACTTCCCTCTCAGGACTGCTTTTATTGTGTCCCATAGATTTTTGGATTGTTGTGTTTTCATTGTCATTAGTTTCCAGGATGTTTTTAATTTCTTCTTTGATCTCTTTGGTAACCCATTCACTGTTTAATAGCATGCTTTTCAGCTTCCAAGTGTTTGAATTTTTTTGATTATTTTTATTGTAGTTTATTTCTAATCTTATGCCACTGTGGTCTGAGAAGATGCTTGATATGATTTTAATCTTCTTGAATTTGGAGAGACTTTGTCTGTGACCCAATATGTGGTCTATCTTTGAAAATATCCCATGAGCACTTGAGAAGAATGTATATTCCATGGCTTTGGGGTGAAATGTTCTGAAGATGTCAATTAAGTCCATCTGATCTAGTGAGTCATTTAGGATTGCTGTTTCTTTGTTGATTTTCTGCCTGGAGGATTTATCCTGTGATGTCAGTGGTGTATTAAAGTTCCCTACTATGATTGTATTGTTGCCGATCTCTCCTTTGATATCTTCCAGGAGTTATTTTATGTATTTGGGTGCGCCTGCATTGGGTGCATATATGTTTACCAGGGTTATATCCTCTTGTTGTATTGATGCCTTTAGTATTATGAAGTGGCCTTCCTTATCTCTTGTTATGGCCTTCACTTTGAGGTTTATTTTGTCAGATATAAGTATTGCTACCCCAACTTTTTTTTTCATTTCCATTTGCCTGAAAGATATTTTTCTATCCCTTCACTTTCAGTTAGTGTGAGTCCCTTGTTCTGAGTCGGGTTTCTTGTAGACAGCATATATATGGGTCATTTTCTTATCCATTCAGCCATTCGATGTCTTTTGATTGGAGCATTTAGTCCATTTACATTTAAAGTTATTATTGAGAGGTACTTGTTTGTAGCCATTTTTATTGTTTGTGCCTGTGTTCCTTCTTCCCTTTTTATTTATTCTTTTTATACCAGTCCCTTTAGCATTTCTTGCATTGCTGGCTTGGTAGTGATAAACTCCCTTAGCCTTTTTTTTGTCTGTGAAGCTCCTTATTTCCCCTTCAATTTTGAATGATAGCCTTGCTGGATAGTGTATTCTTGGATTCAGTCCTTGCTTTGCATCACTTTGTAAATTTCCTTCCATTCCTTTCTGGCCTGATATGTTTCTTTTGAGAAATCTTTTGATAATCTAATGAGAGAACCCTTTTATGTAACTTTCTGTCTCTCTCTTGCAGCCTTTAAGATTCTCTCTTTGTCCAGAATGTTTGCCATTGTAATTATGATGTGGTTTGGTGTGGGTCTTTTTGGGTTCATCTTGTTTGGGACTCTCTGTGCTTATGTGACTTTTTTCTTCCCCACATCAGGGAAGTTTTCTGACATTATTTATTCAAATAGGTTTTCTAAACCTTGTTCCTCTTCCTGTCATTCTGACATCCCTATTATTTGTATGTTGCTTCATTTAATGTTGTCCCAAAGCTCCCTTAGGCTCTCTTCCTGTCTTTTAATATTTTTCTCCAATTGCAGTTCAGTTTGGTGTTTTGATTCCATATCTTCTAATTAACTAATTTAGTCCTCCGCTTCTCCTAGTCTACTGTTGAAACTTTCTATGGTGTTTTTTATTCCAAATATATCACTCTTTATTTCTTCTTGATTCTTACATAAGTTGTTGATTTTTTCATCCATCCAGTTTATGAACTGTATGACCCTTATTCTGAATTATTTTTCTGAACATATTGCATGCCTCCATTTCACTTAGCCGCTTTTCTGGTGCTGCCTCTTTTCTTTCCTTTGGGGGTTTCTTTGTCTCCCCATTTTTGCTGTCACCGAAGGATCTAGGTGTCAAGTTGTACAGGGGCTGCTCTTCAGGTGGCAGTGGCTCCTCGGGAAGCAGCTGCTCCTTGGGCTGTCACAGTAGCAGGCAGCATGCCTTTTAGCAGATAGAATGAAGCTCTAAGGAGCTGTACAAAATGAAAGACAATAGTAGACATAAAGGTGTGGGAAGAAAAAATTTAGTTACATTAGCAAAAACTGGATTTGTCATAAGGACTCTATCAGATAGATTACTTCACTAGTGCTGACCATGTAATTCCTAATTGACTGGCTTAAGATTTCAATTCTGGGAGAGCCAGAACTATAATTAAGTACTAATTCTGGGTTTGCTAGTGTGAGGCTTAGCATAAGTGACTCCATTTTGGACCTGTGGTCTTGTTTTTAACACTATCTGTCTAACATTTAATTGCCTGGACTGCAGTACTGAAGAATGTATATTTATCATTGAGGACATATAGAGCATGAAAAGAAGTCAAATAGATCACAGGTCTTCCGCCAAGTCTCTCTACTATAATCCTCTGTATATTTCTTAATAGCTGAAATGTCATTGCACCTGCAACTTATCACTGACTTAATTACCTCTCTGCTCTTATCTAGCTAGGCCAGGTATGGAATAATAAAATAAATGATAGTCTTTGTTGTTAGTGTTATTTAAGGAAATTTCCTAGATGACAGTTGTTCCTGAAAGAAGAATGCATATTGAAATATTGGTGGCAGAGACTGAAAAGAAAAATGTGTTACTGTCCCTTGAAGGCTCTGAGGAAAACTTCCATGGTTATGAGCCTCCCTTGTGTATATACATATAATTGCATCCATTTTAAGATGGTATGTAGCATGCATATTTATTTCATATATTTTTAACATGATACTCATAAATCAACATAAACATTTCTTTTTAAACTGTCATTTCTTTGACAGTTAAGTAATATGCTTCACTTTATATCCTAAAGTAGGAGTTAGGTATCTAATGAGTGAAGGAAAAAAGGTCAGTGTTAAGCTCAGAACAGAAAGTGAGCAAGGGGAAAAGTTCAATTCCCTCCTTCAGGTGTACCCACATTGAATGCAACAGCCATATTTCTGTGAATGAAAAGGAGAGATGAAACATTGATTTGGCTAGTAATAATTTCATTTTTTATCAGTTAAAAGAAAATAAATCTGTGTTTTGCTCTGTTTTGTGTTTGTTTGTTTTTTGTTTTGTTTTGTTTTTATCCCTGGAGGAAGTGGGAAATTCTTTTGTATGTCCACTACTGACCAATATAAAGAGTGAAAGTGTAATAAATTTTTAAGACATAGGTCAATGGATACATAACTACAGGTCACTAAGCTGGGTGGGTTTGTTGTATTTTAGCTTTTTTAAGCCTTAAAAAATAAAATGGTTGATATATTATGTATCCTAAAAACAATGCCCACTCTCTTCCAACACATATGATTTCAAGTGTAGATAGCATAATATTTTAATTTATTTATTTACCTATAAATTTCAGAACATAAGAAATTACTAATTCAATGAGAAATTATTTTCTTATTTGATAACTAGAGGCCCGGTGCATGAAATTCATGCACTGGAGGGGGTTATCCCTCAGCCCAGCCTGCACTCTCTCTAATCTGGGACTCCTTGGGGGATGTCCGACTGCTGGTTATCCGACTGCATAAACTGGCAGTCAGATATCTCTCTCACAATCCAGGACTGCTGGTTCCTAACTGCTCACCTGCCTGCCTGCTTGATTGCTCCTAATTGCTTCTGCCTGCCAGCCTGATCACCCCCTAACTGCTCCCCTGCCAGCCTGATTAACACCTAACTGCTCCCCTGCCAGCCTGATCGCCCCCAACTGCCCTCCCCTGCAGGCCTGGTCACCCCCAACTGCCCTCCCATGCTGGCCTGATCTTGCCCCCAACTGCCCTCCCTTGCCACCTGATCTCGCTCCCAACTGCCCTCCCCTGCAGGCCTGATCTCGCCCCCAACTGCCCTCCTTGCTGGCCAATTTGGTTCTGATTGGTCGGTTTCTATGCCAGTCAGCGTCAAACGCTTCTCCTCCTAGGCAGCCATTGGCTCCTCACAGTTGACCCAGATTTGGTTCTGATTGGTCAGCTTCTATGCCAGTCAGCATCTTTGGGTCTATCAGTGGAGCCTGATCAGAAAGGCGAGGCTGATCAGCAGCCCTGGTGGAGGCCTGGAGAGAAATTGAGGCCTGGCTGCTGACCAGGCCCAGAGCTAAAGAGAGAGGAAGTGCTGATCAACAGATCAGACCTTGCTTCTCTCTTCAGGCCTCAATCTGGGCCTGATTTTCACCCCCCTCAGCATTCAGTGCTGGGTCACCGTGCCTGCAGCCATAGCAGTTCAGCACTGGGTTGCCAGGGAAACCCAGCGCTGACTGCAGGACTAACTTCCGGTTAGACGAGCCTCCTGGTCATTGCGGACCCAGGGTTTTTATACATTAGGATAATTATTATTATCTTCTTGTTAATCTTTTCTCCATCTACAAAAGTTTACATACCGAGTGAATATGGTTGATGTTATATATAGGGCTTATATTAATGTAATTATGCAGAATACAGAGAGTCTTCACTTTGTGGGAAAATATAGGGCAGCAATAATGACCATACAAGGTGAAAATGTACAAAGAAATCTTAATGAGAAAAATTGTAACTGTTTTGTGACTTAAATTATTTTGTCAAAATATTAAAAATTATTTTATCAACAGCTATAAATGTATAGGGAAATGAAAAAATAGTAAAATTGATATTTAGTACATTGTAATGAAAACAAATCGAACATTAAAGTGTTTTATTTCTTTTTAAAAAAGTCAAATATTTTTAAAACAATTCTTGCCTTCTTTATTTCAACAAATAACTTACAGTATGGAGTAAAATATTTTCTATGCTTTGAAAAATTGCCATAATGTTCTCTAAGTTTGGCTTAGTTCCCAACATTTTTTAGTTTGCACTTTCAAAGTCATAAAATATTTCTGAGTTTCTTTAATGTATTTTTGCTAATGTCACTTCCTCTGCACATCTTCTTCCTTTTTGTTACAACCACTTTTCTCATTGATGAGCACTAAAAAAATACATCAACTGGAAGGCAGTGTTGTTTTGATATTTAAAGAATGAACACATGAAAAATTTGTTTCAAGAATCAAAGAAAATTGTAAAGCTTCCTTGGTGTCAAAAGGACTTCTTAGATAAAATCGGAACTTATAACAAGTTTCTATGGAAACAGAAGAAATAGAAAACTTGATGTGTAAAAGAAACAAAAAAAAGTTAAGTAAACTAAAAAAAAATAATATAAACATTTTTGGATAACAATAAAGAACAGAATTGGCACTAAGGAAAATTAACTCAGTAATTTTGATGAAAAATCCTAAAATAAATCTCTTGAAGAATGAAAATAGAGGAAATATTGAAAAGTTATCTGGTATAATGGTTTTAATGAGAACAAAAAGGACAGAAAGGAAAACAGCTTTCCAGAGCTGAGAAAGTCTTGAATATACAGTTGAAAAGATTTTCATAATATGGTAAAAATCAGCCTAAATAGTAAACTAAAAGCATCAACCAAATTTTAGAAACAAGGAAATGAATATAAATTAAAAATAATATTTTTCTCCCATTTAGAACAAAAATATCAAATAAATCTCTAATGAAAAACTAAACAAAATCATGTTATTTGCAGTGAAACTAAAATGAGCCTGGCCTCAGGTGTCTCTGCAATACTAACTGCCAGAAGACAATAGACAGTAGTAACATATATATCTTAAAAGGAAACTATGCAGCATTTTTTAAAAATTTTAGTTACATTAAATTAGATTCAAGTGTACAACATAGAAATGAGACATTGCTATAACTTATTAAGTCATCACCTTGATACCCATCTGACACACACTATACAATAATTATTAAATTATTATTGACTATATTTCCCATGCTATACTTTACATCCCTGTATTTATGCCACATTTATAGACAGCTAAATTTACTTTCATATTTGAGGGTCAAGAAAGAAAATTTCATAAAACAAATTACAAACAATGATATAATCTTTGTTTAATTGCCTGATGCATAATCTTAGCGAATCAACAGATTAAACAAGTCACATATTCAAAATTGATCATCTACAATATGAGTATTGAGAAAGTTAATTCCAAAAATTATCCATTGTATTACAATTTGATTGGGTCATTTAGCTAGCTGGGCATAATTAGAGTCTGGCAATAACATAGAAATATATTTGGATTACTCACAGAAGTGCTTGGGGCTTATTACTATTATATTAATGCATTAATATGTGCCATATAACATTAAACAAAAATCTATATACAGTAGGTCCTTGGGTTACATTGGAGATCCATTCTTATGGCATGATGTAATGTGATTTCCCCCTGTAAGTCAGAACCCACCTACATAAGCACCTACGTCACTCACATGGAGCACATACACAGCCTTAATGAAGTGAAACGGTAAAAAAAATTTAAAAGAAAGATAATAATTCCTGACCTTTATTTGTGGTAAATAAAAATCATAAAGTCCATATGTACATATGTCGAAATGACAGAACTTTTTTAAATAAATAAATGGGAGAAGGCGACGTAACCATGAAATGACACATGTCGAGTCCGACGTAACCCGAGGACTGCCTGTATATAAAAGCTGAGTGACCAAATGGCAGAATGACCAGAACAACCAGTCGACCAGTTGCTATGATGTGCACTGACCACCAGGGGGCAGACGCTCAGCGCAGGAGCTGCCCCTGGTGGTCAGTGTGCTCCCATAGTGGTAGCACTGCTCGGCTGACCGGGATGAGCAGCACTCTCACAGCAGACCAATCCCCACAGGCCATACCCCCCTCACCCATGCACAAATCTGTGCACCAGGCCTTTAGTATAAAATAATGGTGACAATATGCAATTCATGTGTGGCATAAATAATGCAAATAAGTGAACAAAAGTGGGCAATTTATAAGTGGTCTTCTTCCCAATTTCCCTATTATTAAAGCTAGAAGTTGATGCCCCAGAGTGACTTGAACTTAGGAACTATCCAAAACTGTGGAAAAGGGCTGGCCCAATAAGTATGCTCATCTACTCCTTTCATGTGTATTGTTCCAGTTCCTCAATATTGCCTCTTAAATATGTCTCCTTCGTTCAATCTCCACTACCATCACAGTAATCTGAGACCTCTTATTTGGACTTTAATAGCCAACTACACATTACATCTATATATTCTGGCATAAATGGTCCCCAGTCCCAGGCCATCACTCCCACCTTCATAATAATATGCAGGCGTCCTCAAACTACGGCCCATGGGCCACATGCGGGCGTTTTTGCCGTTTTTTTTTTTTTTTTTTTACTTCAAAATAAGATATGTGCAGTGTGCATAGGAATTTGTTCATAGTTTTTTTTTAAACTATAGTCTGGCCCTCCAACGGTCTGAGGGACAGTGAACTGGCCCCCTGTTTAAAAAGTTTGAGGACCCCTGATATAGAGCCTTCATTTAAAATAAAAAATATGATGGTATTTATCTGCTTTACCTCTCTGTCTTCTTTTCTAGAGAACTGTAGGTTCCATGAAACAGATAAAATACATTGTATTAGTTTTCTACAGATGTGTGAGAAATTACCGCACATTTATTGGCTTAAAAAACACCCACAAATGTATTATCTCACAGATTTCATGGGTCAGAAGTCCAGCACGACACGGTTGGGTTCTCACCAGGTTGAAATCAAGGTGTCAAGTGAATATGTACTCATCTGGAGACTCAACCAAGGTCATTTCCAAACTCTCTCAGATTGTTGGCCGAATTTATTTCTTTATGATTGCATGACTGAGGTCCCTGTTTTTTGCTGGCTTTAGCAAGGCACAGCCCTCAGATCCTTGAGGCTACTATCAAGTCTTTTGAGATGTGTTTCTCTCCATTGGTCCTTTCACAAACCCAGTCTCATATTGATTGAACTCGCATGTTCCTTCTTTTCAGGAAAGGCCAACTCCCTTTGAGAGCCCCTTTGATTAGGTCATGTTCACCTAGGATAATCTCCCTTTTTAAAAGTACACTGTGCCATCTATTATAATCTAACCACGAGGCAGCATCTATCATATTCACAGGTACAACCCATACTCAAGGGGAGATTATACAGGATCTGCACACCAGCAGCAGGGATCTTGGTGGCCACTTTAGAATTCTGCCTACTATTGTATAATGTTCCTCACCATTTTATTCCCAGCAACCAGCACAGTGCTTGGCATAACAGGTTCTTAGTACAGATATTTTACTCAGATGTCTTTACTGAGCTCCCAATTGTATGGAATAGCCAGCTGCCAACCTCACTTCTCCATTTGGATGCCTACTGATGTATTATTACCAAAATGAAATGCTGAACTTAAGTCCACTACTCCTCAAGTCTTATCAACGCCACAGAATTGTATTACCATTCAACTGATTCTCATGCTAAAGCATGGGCCTCGTTGCTGGTCCCTCCCTTCCATTTCATCTAATATCAATAAATCCATAAATCCTGTCAACTTTACTTCTAAAATACACGCCATCATTGTTTTTCTCTTGCTTTCATCCAAGTCTAGCTTGTTTTACTCTCTGGCATACATCACTGGTATAGCTGCCAGACTGCTTTCACTGCTTCCATGCATCTTCAGTCTGTTCTCTACAGGAGATTTTTGTTTGTTTGTTTGTCTTTTTAAATGGTGATGCAATCATTTCCCTCTAATCTCACCTCCCAGCCTTATTATGGTCCAGCCACCATGGCTTTCACTCTTTCCCTTAGACACCAGGTACATTCCTGTAGTAGCATCTTCATTCTTGATGGTACCTCTTTGCATACTTGGTTCTTTTTTCACTGATAGTGTTACTTTTATAGAGTTTCTTCTCCTGACTTCCTAAGTTGAATTCTTCCTACCTCTATAGATCACCAATTTAGTTTCCATTTTTTTTTCACCCACGGCTCTCAACAATTCTTTTGTTTCATGTATGTGTTTATGTATTGGCGTTCTGATTTTAGTTACAACCATGACTGATACATAATAGGTATGCAATTAAAATGTATTGAATAAAGTGTTACCATCATGATAGGATTTGAATAGATTTTTAAAAAATTCATTATCCCTTTAATCCTTGACTTTGTTACCAATTAAAAGGTGTTACGGTGGTGGGTTAGCAGATAGGCTTGGACTTTCTGACATTAGACTAACTCATGCCTTACCTGATAGTGGAGGAAGAGCACTATCTCCTGGAGACAGCAGTAAAAGTGTATTCACTGTTGTAGCAGGCAGCCTTGCTGTGCTAATCCATCAAACTACCTACTTAATTACTGAAATTAAGAGTATATGGCTGAAACCGGTTTGGCTCAGTGGATAGAGCGTCGGTCTGCGGACTGGAAGGTCCCAGGTTCGATTCCGGTCAAGGGCATGTACATTGGTTGCGGGCACGTCCCTCGGTGGGGGGTGTGCAGGAGACAGCTGGTCGATGTCTCTCTCTCATCGATGTTTCTAGCTCTCTATCCCTCTCCCTTCCTCTCTGTGAAAAATCAATAAAATATATTTTAAAAAAAAGCAACATGAAGACATCCAAGGGCTAAGGTGGTTAAAAAAAAAAAAGAGTATATGAAATTTGAAGGTCAGTTTTAGGACTCATTTCAACAATATTGTCTAGAAAGTTCTCTGACATCTAGGTCATCCTGGATAAAGTAAATGATACCATATAACATAACCATAACATGTCATCCTGATAGATATTATGTACTTTAGATGCCAAGTTTTTGGAAAGTGAGTAACAATTGTTATAGCTACCACTTCATGCACTTTATTTCATGTTAAGATACTATTCGTTTTCCTTATTTTTTGTAGAGAAAATTGAGTCAAAGACAGAGTAGAAGATCTGCCCAAGGTTATACAACTAGTAATTTGCAGAGCTGGTATTTGAACCTAAGAAGTGAAATTCCAGAGCCAGCCCACTATAAGTACACTGTGCATGGAAATAATAAGAAGTAAAAGGTTTTTTTTTTTTCTTTTTCCCTAGAGTAGGTCCCATTAGCATAATAGTATATTTAATAGGGAGATGCAATTAAATCAGAATTTCCCAAAATGTGTTCCATAAAACACTAATAACTCTAGATAGTCTGTGAAGTGAAAATATCCTAAAGTTATATTATTTTAAGAAAATTATGTAATTATAGTGTCTGTCTTAGGAAATATTGTTTCATGATAGCCCTAGAAGAGCTCATCTGCCTCTGAGGCACCACAAAGTACTGTAACAGAATAGTACCCCAATACTTTTGCAGTGGAACTCCTCCCACCTCCGTGTGTGTGTGTGTGTGTGTGTGTGTGTGTGTGTGTGTGTATGTGTGTGTGTTACACTTTACACTTATTGGTATCCCAGGACACAAAACATACTCTTGGAAGTTCTTTTTTTTTTTTTTTAAAATGTTTTTATTGAGAGAGGAAGGGAGAGGAAGAGAGAGATGGAAACATAAATGATAAGAGAGAATCATCAATCTGCTGTCTTCCGCATGCCCCCCATTGGGGATCGAGCCCACAACCCAGGCAGGTGCCCTGACAAAGAATTGAACTGGGACCTCCTGTTATAAGCCTTAACTAAAATTGTCCTTTTCGTCTGGCATTCATTTTTTTTACATAAAAAGCATTAACATTAGAGTTTATTATAAATATCATTTTTATCTATGGCTCTAAGTTGTACCTAGTGAGTATTTCTGAATATATATAAAAAAAGAGAATTGGGGAGCAGTGTGTTGCACCTACTAGTACATCTGTTAAGGACTATCAGAATTAGCTAAGTGAAATGTTTTAGTCCCCACTCCACTGATAGGCTTTTAGTGTACAGAGAAGCCAAATGTTTTAGTCCCACTCCACTGATAAGCTTTTAGTGTACAGAGAAACCAATCAACATGTGGTATGCTCACCTGAAGTAAGTCAGCAACTTAGGAACACAGATCTCTGTGTGGGTGCCATATGGGCTGTGAGAGGGAGAAACAGGGCAGCTGAGAGACAAAAAGGAGCTTAGTTATGTAGATATTTAAAAGTCAAGAGGATATAGTGTTTTATTTTTACTCATTATTCCTTTAATCCTTTACTTTGTTACCTTAAATTTTACTGATGTGTGGGTGGTTAGTCAGTGATGTGCTGTTATTGGACAGTATATAGGCAGTGGCTACAGTTCTTTTTTGCAGCAGGACAATTAAAAATGTCATCATCTTTGAAAACTGGAGGGTAAAAAATAGATACCACGAATAGACATAGATCTAAATAACTGCATTACTAGCAGATGCTCCTTGCACATCTCCAAAATTCAGATAGATTCTTAAAATTTGGAAAAGTCAGATTAGAAAAGACAATTTTTCTGATTGATCATTGCATACAAAAAGGCTTGACTTCTGCATTTTGCAATGTATCACGGTGTAAGCTGAAAAATAAACCATAAAATACAAGGCTGAGAATTTCCATATCACAGCTGCCCAGAGTGCATAACAAGGAGAATATTAGTAATGTCCAGGTGCACATACGTCTATAGGGATGCCTCTTGCCAACAGCAAAATGAAAGGAATGACAGCGTCAATCACATCCAGTAGACTATGTTAATGTTTTTCAAACAGTTCCTTCACACTCAGAAATAGTGCTCATTAATAATGGATAGTACTGTATGAAGAAGAAGGAATGTTACCTACAAAGGTGATGGAATTCATTGTTCATTGCTCATCTCCTCACAAAGATGCACTGCATTTCTGCAGGATGAGTTTCCTTTTGTCTTTAAAACTGTGCCAGAATTGTTTCAAAACTTTTAAGCTAATTGAGCCCTTTCTTTTCTGAACTAACATTTCCTATGTGACATTAATGCACCTCACATTTCCCTCTTTATCCCTACCTGTTCCTACTTCAGGTCACCCCCTTTTAATTATAGTTTTTGACTAGTACTGCTGAAATGTGAACATTCTCAAGCTTTGAAAACTGTCTGAAATTCTGATAGTAAAATCAAGATTGAGGTGTTTTGTGATTTTTGTTTAATTCTTATTTTTCATTCCTCTGCTTGGCTGTTCAAGCAGCTGTCAGTAGGACCTGTGGGTTTGCTGATATAGTTGGAGGTGTCCAGATTGTGTAATCAAATATAAGAACTAAATCGAAAATCACTGAAATTCAGAAAGGTTACCAATCCCATGGAGATTAATTTTCTAATATACTACTTTCTTCACCGAAGCACCTAATTATCTCTCTTTGGCTAAGAAGCCATTTGGAGTCAATTTTATATAATGTCCTCCATTTTTAATGTTTTTTAAATAAATGCTTTTTTGGAAATAGCTTTGAATGTCAGATCAAGTGCCTATTATTTCTTAACATTAAAAAGCTACCTTTTAACAATATATTAGAAAACCCATGTTTTCAGAAATACTCACTAGGTACAACTTAGAGCCATAGATAAAAATGATATTTATAATAAACTCTAATGTTAATGCTTTTTATGTAAAAAAAAAAAATGAATGCCAGACGAAAAGGACAATTTTAGTTAAGGCTTATAACGATGAAATATAAAAATTCCATCTTTGGACATAGATCCAACTGCCAGTTAGGTGACAAATTCAAGTTTTTACATGTCTATGATTTATTACAGGAGTGGTTTCCTGTCAGTTGGGATTCATTGATCTAAGTAAAGTTATGTCTTATCAAGGGATGAAAAGAAGTTCCAAAATGTTTAGTTATTCCAGATCCAATTAAGCAAAGAACTCATGTGTGGTAGGCAAAATAATTGTCCAACTTCCGTCCACTGCCAAAGTTGTCAAAGTCCAAATCCTCACCACCGGTGATTGTGTTATGTTACAAAACAAAGGAAATTAAGTTTGCAGATGGAATAAAATTTACTAACTGGCTTGCCCTTTAAAGTAGGAGATTATTCTGGATTATCTGAGTGAGTCAATGTAATAAAAGTAGCCTTCAAAGTGGAAGAGGAAGCCCATGAGAAAGTCAGAGTAATGTTCTGTGAGAAGGACTCCACCCTTCATTGATGGCTTTAAAGATGAAGGAAGGCAACACTGAATCACGAAATGCAGTGGCTGCTAGAGTCTGGAAAAGGGGAGGGAACCAATTGTCCGCAAGAGCCTCCTGAAAGGAACGGATAGCTTGATTTTAGCCCATTGGGAGCTGTGCTGCACTTCCCATCTACAAAGTTGTAAGATAATAAATTTGTATTCTTTTAAGTCGGTAAGTTTGCATTAATTTGTTACAGCAGCTATACAAAGCTAATACGTCACAATATCTGGATTTTGGGTGTATCCCTTTAAAATGAAACAAATTAGAAACCGTAAAAAGTCTCCAACAGATTTCCATTAAAAATGCCTAACCTCAGTAAGTGTTAGAAAGGGAGAAGAGATAAAGAGAATAGGAAGGTATTTATTTCACAGCTAATTCTGTGACTTGTCCTCAGGCTCTCTGGATCTGGTGTTTAAAACTGATTAATGGATATGTCCACGTGTCCTTCGGTGTCTCTCCTGCTGAATACTTCTGAAGGGCACTCCTTGTATCTGTCAGGGTTCATCCAGTTAAAAGAACCAGAAGGAGCTATATGGATACATGGATTATTACAAGTAATTGGCCTATCCAATTGTGGGGGCTGTCCAAAAACTGAAATTCACAGAACAATCAGGCAGAAAGGGTCACAAGCAGATTGAAACCCTGTGAACAAGTTCTGATCCTGTTGCCCACTAATTGTCCTTTTCTCTTTCTCATGGAGGGCTTATGTCCTATTTTACAGGACAAAAAAAAACTGATTAATTCAGGACTATCCAAAATAATCTGTTAAAGTAAACTGATTATAAACTTTTATTACATCTGAAAATCCTTGCAAAGCAGCACCCAGATTTGTCTTGGATTAAGTAACTGAGAAGAGGTGTGTGTGTGTGTGTGTGTGTGTGTGCGCGCACATGTGTGTCCAATTAAAATGACTGTTGCTTTCCTTTCTTTTATAAACTGTTGCAAGAAAAAATATATATGTATGTGTATATATATATATATATATATATATATATATATATATATATATATATATACACATACATATATATAACAGGGTTAATTCACTTTATTTTTCTTGTACAAAATTATATGATGGCAGAGCTGGAGCCTGTGTCCTCTGCACAGGAATCCTGGTGTGGGTCTTTACAAGATGGTCAGTGAATTCCTGATAGGAAGACTTGGTGAACAGGGTCTATTTACAGAGGTCAGGTGTGAGAAAGCTGTAGCTCGTAGAGATGGCACCAAATGTGGCCTTGGCGAAGGTGCCCAGGGTGGTGGCGCAGCCCCTGGCTGAGGTGTAATGGTTGTGGATACTGGTCATCAGCAACAGCCAGCCTCTTGGGCACAGGGGCTGAGACGATACCAGTGCCCCTTGGGGCTGAGATGAAGCCCATCAGCACTGAACCACAGAGGTTGTTCACCTCTCAGGGGATGGTGTGTGGTTTGCAGATCTTGTTGCTCCACCAGCTTTGCCACACAGGGACAATATAGAGCTTGGCCAGGATGATGGCCCCCTGGATAGTAGTGGCTGTTTTCTTCCAGTGCTGAACACCTGACCAACATGTCCATTGTAGCCCCCAGTGGTGACAAATGCCTTGAACCCTGTCCTTTGCTTTTGCACCAGCATAATCTTCAAAACCTGGTCCTTGAGGGATGCCCCCCCCAAAAAATCATTGAGCTCAGATTCCTTGATGGGCAGGGAGAATAGGTAGATTTCTTTCAAGAACTTGATCTTTATGTCCTTTTCCAAGCGGCACCAGCATCATCCACCATTTGGAGATGCAAGAGAGTATGTTTTGAAATGTCTTTTCTTCCCCTCAGGACACATGCTAGAAGAGAATTATTGGGGGTGTAAATTAGCCTAGAGAAATTGACAAACCACAAAGTCATTACTGACCCTCAATTGTGGATGTGCCTCTGTTATCTACCCTGCTACTTTCAATCTCCTTTAGGCTTCTATTCCCAAGAGAATACAGCTTCTTACTACCAAATATATTTTGCTTCCTCCAGAGTACCCAGAGATACCAAGGATATTTTGAATCTCAAGGATAACAGGGAGTCAGAAATATGTGGAGTACAGTTGACCCTTGGACAATGCACGAGTTAAGGGTGCTGACCCCGCTGTGCCTTTGAAAAATCTGTGTATAAAATAACAATAGCCTACTATTGACCAGAAGCCTTACAAATAAGAGTCAACTAACACATAGTTTTGTACGTATTATATACTGTATTTTTACAATAAAGTAAGCCAGAGAAAAGAAAATATTAACAAAGTCATAAGAAACATAAAGTGTATTTACTGTATTGATTAAAAAATAATATGTGTATAAGTAAACCCACACAGTTAAATCCATGTGGTTCAAGGCTCAACTATACCGTGTTTAGTTTTCGATAAACAATACAGAACATGTTTAACATTTCATTATGAGTGGGATCCTATATCTTCTCTAAATTTATCTCCTTGCCACTGTTCTTTCTCATTGACCTTATTGCTGCCAAACTGGTGGGTAGGGCTTTGCCATTCTTATCCCCTGGCCTGGAATGCCATCTGCAGATTTTCACAGGACTTTCTCTGTTGCTTACATCAGATATGGTCTATAATCACATCCAGTCTGGTTACTTTTTATGTCTTCATACTATTTTATTTTCATTCCTGGAACTAATTACTACCTTAAATATCATTATATGTTTGTTCCCTTCATTATTTAATGCTTTCCCATTGGAATTATAGCTTCTTGAAAGCAGGAACTGTCTCTCTTTTATTCAACATTGTATGTCTAGCAACAGTACCCAACACTGCCAGTAAAGTGTGAATCATTCAGAGATTTAACTTGAATGAATAAGTGATTGAAAGTTCTCAAACGTTAATGGGAAAAATTCCTAGGACTTTAAATGTCTTAGTGTGAATAGTTAACTTCAAATTTTTCAATGAATAAATATTTTACTAATACTCATAAGATAACCAAGCCAGGTTTTATATGTATATATACTAGAGGCCCGGTGCACAAACTTGTGCACAGGCCGGGGGTGGGGGGGGAAGGGCGGGGAGGGGTGTGTCCCTCAGCCCAGCCTGCACCTTCTCCAATCTGGGATCCCTGTCACAATCCAGGACTGCTAGCTCCCAACCGCTCGCCTGCCTGCCTGATTGCCCCAACCTCTTCTACCTGCCAGCCTGATCACCCCCTAACCCAGTGATGGCGAACCTATGACACGTGTGTCAGCACTGACACACATAGCCATTTCTGATGACACGCGGCCGCTGAGGTTTACTAAATACAATTATATATAACAATTATACATTTATGTTATTTAAACTATAAATATTGTGAAATAATGTTTTTTCCTCAAAGTGACACACTACCTGAGTTATGCTCAGTTTTTTGGCGAAGTTTGACACACCAAGCTCAAAAGGTTGCCCATCACTGCCCTAACCACTCCCCTGCCAGCTGGATTGATGCCTAACTGCTCCCCTGCCGGCCCGATTGCCCCTAACTGCCCTCCTCTGCCAGCCTGGTCACCCCTAACGGCCCTCCTCTGCTGACCTGGTCACCCCTAACTGTCCTCCCCTGCAGGCGTGGTCACCCCCAATTGCTCTCCCCTGCTGGTCTGGTCACCCCTAACTGCCCTTCCCTTGCCGGCCTGGTTGCCCCTAAGTGCTCTTCCCTTGCTGACCTGGTTGCCCCTAACTGCCCTCCCCTGCAGGCCTGGGTCCCTCCCAGCTGTCCTCCCTTGCAGGCCTGATCACCCCCAACTGCCCTTCCCTGCAGGCCTGGTCCCTCCCAACTGCCCTCCCCTGCTGGCCTGATCGCCCGCAACTACCCTCCCCTGCTGACCCTTTTGTGGCAGCCATCTTGTGTCTACATGGGGGCGACCATCTTTGACCACATGGGGGCAGCCATCATGTGTGTTGGAGTGATGGTCAATTTTCATATTACCTCTTTATTATATGGGATACATACATATGTGTGTGTGTGTGTGTGTGTGTGTGTGTGTGCGTGTGTGTGTATGTATCCTATATAATATAAGGCTAATATGCAAATTGACCGGACAGCAGAACAACCAGTCGCCATGATGCACACTGACCACCAGGGGGCAGAATCTTAATGCAGGAGCTGCCCCCAGTCCACAGGCCCCAGGCCAGCCAAGCTGAGTGGCACCACTTCTCAGCTATTTGACTTTGAACAAAGTAAGAATCAGACTTTACATCTTCCAAGTAACAATAATATTGGACACACAGATTTTAATGATGATTACATAAGATCCACATATAATAAATCCCTAGTGAATGTTATCTGCCTATTTATTTCTCATTAATATAATATAGACATATTTCATTCACTTATTACCTCATAGAAACATATAATCTCAGTAAGCAATAAGTATTTAGCACTGGCTATCTATAAAATCTGGATAGCATTTTCTTCTCATTAATTGTTTAATTTTAATACATATGTCTAATTTAATGTTTTATTAAAATAGTAGTGGCTTGGTGCATGGATTTGTGCACATTGAAAGGAAATTAATTAGAAGAAATATTTTAATATCGCTATTCACCATTTCTTTATAATAGAAGTGTCAGAGATGAAAGAAAATAGTAAAATGTATATGAAAATAATATATAAATTGATTAATAAACAATAACAACATGATATAACAACAACAAAGACATGATATAAAAACAACAAAAACAACAAAAACATGATATAAAAACAACATTGATAAAAACAATGACTGATAAATTGATTAAACTTATTCTAATATTTCCCTGTATACTACATTAATGGTAAAAACACTCTCAGAATGCTTAACTAATTTCCCTTGTGATGAAGTATTTACAATTTGAACTTTAACAACTTTAACATGCTCTTCAAACTTGAGAGAAAGCAACACATGCTAGCGATTGGCGCCAGCAAGAGCTTTATATGTATCATGCATGTGTGAGTCAACGTTTATTTTAAATTGCCAGTGCGAGTCATATGTATCAGCCACTTGGTCAGTTGGACAGACGTACAGCCAGTCATTTAGCCTTTTATATATATAGATATTTTGCATGGTACAATCTCAATGGCTAAATTAAAAGAATAATAAAAAAAAGGAATATCAGTGTCAAATGAAAGAATATGAAGCTAACTAGATATTCACCCAGAGGCCACATGTCCCTTGTTGCTGTGATAGGCCAAGGTTACACCTTTTATCATGATTTAAGTAATGGCATCTCCTTTCATTTGAAAAAGTATCTTGGCTTTGCTTATAAAACATATTGTTGACCTACTTGAAATAAACAATATGAAGGATGAAAAGAAAGAGATAACTATAGATGTTTCAGAGATCAAAAAGATAAAAAGGATATTATAAATAATTGCATACCAGTGGATTAGAGCACTTAGATGAAATATGTATACTAATTTAAGAGTAATCTATTAAAATTTACAACTACATATAAAACTATATATATACATATATATATACATACACACATATATATACATATATATATATACACACACACATACATATATATATCTTCAGTAGACCTGAAATTATCAGAGAAGTAGAATGTAGTTCATATATTCCCACCAGAAAACATCTGACTCAGATCGTAACACCCAAAGAATGAATAATTCCATTTAAATGTTAACCTAATCATTACAGAGATTAAAAAAAGAAATAATAATCTCTCAATCTTCATGAGGCAAACATAAATTTAATAGCAACATTAGATAAGCATGATACTGAAAAAAAGAGAAACTAAAAATCTTTCTTAAGAACATAGGTGCAAAATCCTAAACAAAATATTGGTAAAGCAGATATAAATATTCACCTTCAAATAAAATCAAAGGCATGATTTAATGGTCATATATAAAACATAATACCCTCAAAATAAATTTAAGAAACATTGTGTTTAAGATGAAAATTCTTATCTTCCATTTAATTATTTTCCTTAATATAATTCCACACATGCAGCTCTTCTACAGACATCAATTAGATTAACTCATAGGTCCCCAAATTCTCCACAATCTTCAAAGCTCCATTTATCATTTATTTAATAAAACTTTCTAATATCCTCTTTTCCCTAAATTCACCAGTTCACTAAGCAACCAACCTTTAAGTCATCCTAAGATGCTTCCATCCTTGCCCAGAGGCTTCCAATGGATTACTGTGTCCTGCCTGTTCTATTGTCCACATGGTTCAGCCCTCTCTTTTCCATCTCCATTGATATTAACTTAGCTAGGCTCTCCTTATTACCATTTACACTACCTTGAATGTCATCATCCTCATACCCTTCCTTCCCATATTGAGACTCCTCCAGATTAATGTATTTCATACACGTATCTGACCATCACTGTCCTCTTAAACCACTTTGATGGTTTTGTATTCCCTTCAGTATAAAATCTAATCTCAACATAATATGTATTGGATTTCTGGCCCGTGCATTCTGGATAGTGCCATATTTCTGTACAATATGCTTTATCAATACTAAATTACTTCCAGCACCTGAAAACCACCATATTTCTCTGCTTTTTAAAACACTCCTAGCATATACACTCAATGAAGGTTTGTTGAATAAGTGAACACATGAATATAACAAAGTAGAATATGAAAGCATATGTACACTTAAATTTTTGACAGTGATTCTTTCTGTTTTGACTAAATATGAGATTATTTTCCTTTTATTCTTAGTTTACATTTTGAGAAATAAGTGTACATATGCAATTTTTAAGGTGGACAAATAATATGGTAGTTCACTATTCAATAAGATAAAGTATGTATTGGGCAGCTTGTGTTCTTTTGGAGTAGCTAAAAAACTTTAATAGTAATTATGAACACTTTAAAGAAAAAAGAAAAGGAGTAATCAGTAAAAAGCTACACCACTTTTTGGCATGTGGTGTGCATTTGCTGAAGCAGAAGCCTGCCATATGCCATACATGCTATGCCACCCAACTTTGCCATCATGTCAGTGAATGCATTGTATCCCGCAGCCAAGTCACATGGGCATGACATGCCTTCCACTTCGGCATTTATACAAACATTTTTCCACTTAATTCTGTCACACATGGTATCCATAATCTGCTAGGAGGAGTTCTGCCCATTTTGTCACCTTTAACATCTGAGAGCTCTTATGATGGTGCCAAATTGATTGTTCTTCTGATTTGAATCAGATGTGAGTCATTCTGGGTGAAATTTCTAAAAGCGTTTCCAGTAGTCACTTCACCATAAAAATTGAAACAAGAATGGGTAATGGCACATACAAGAAATCACTTGGAGTGTAGTTAATTGTGTAGGCAATTATTCTTTTTTAACTCACACATCCTTTCATTGACCAAATATTTATTGAGCTTTCATAATGTGCCAAACACTGTGCTATATGCTGAGGAACAAAAAAAGAAAGAAAGAAGAAAAAGAGTACTAAACCAGGATCCTCCTCCTCAAGAAGGCAGGGGGAAATAAAAAAGTTTTTTATTTATGTCAATTCATCTTATCTTGTTATTTAAAAATTATTTTATTTCAAGCTTTTATCCACTATAATTTTTTTCTTGCCATTTTGTAAAAATTAAAAGTACAACCTATGAACAAAGTTATCTTTTTCAAGGCAGAATGTCATATACAGCAATTTAGATGTATAAAGAAGAATCATAAAAATTCTGTGTATAAAACAAACAAAGAAAAACTGTACACCCCCTTTTTATGTGTATAACATTTTCAATAAAAGTCATTTTTGAGCTTTGGCAGAAAAGACAGCATAAAAAACATTTCCTTACTGGTCTTAGGTTATTTAATGTGGAAGAAAATAGAGGAAAAAATTTAAATTTGTTCCCTTATACATATATTTAGGTGGTCATATTAAGAAAAGTACTGTCCTCAAAATAAATGACAAATACTTAAAACATTTGTCATTTTGAAAAAATATATATCATAGTAAGGAAATTACTACAGACTAAAATAATATAATTTTTAATTTTCAAGATGGAAATATGTGTGGAATATCAAAAGTAACCAATGTTTATGAATGGCAGGACTAATTTTTACATAATTTGACAATTGCATGCCAATTAAAGTGGAATATTTGAACATAAGAACTTTTCTAACTATTCCATATATATCCCTATAGACATTCATTCAATTTAGACTATATGGCATTTGTTAAGCTTTGTCAGTTTGTTATATCATAATGAGCATTGGATGGATAAAAATGAAGGTATATTTTTGTTTTAAATGTTTATTTTTATCACATAATATTAATAAACCTGATTATTTAAATTTATACCTATCTTCCAGAGGTGTAATATATATTAAGATATCTGATAATCTATTGCACATATTAATAGGTTTTTTTATCCTAATGTAGCTAACACCATATAAATAAAAAACTAGAAAAGTTATACTTTCCTGGATTAATTTTAAAATGAGAAAGCTATTGAATTAAACAAGAGATAAGGAAATAAATGAAATATTAATATTTTAAGAACGTCATTAATATTTTATACAAAAAACAAATTACTCTAATATAACTTTGACAAAAACAGAACCAAAAAATAAGCAAACAACAGTAACAAACCAAGGAGAGAGAATCTCGTGGTGGGAGTTGCCATGTTGTATTATATAATATACACAATTTTTCACACAAAAGTAGGGGTTGCATAGAGAAAACAATGTTTCCTATACAGAAAAAAAGCACTCAATAGGCACTGTTTCTGAGGAATATCAGATGCTGGAATTACTAAAGAAAACTTAAATCCGCTAACTTAAATATGCTCAAAGAACTGAAGGAAGGTTCATCTAAAGAATAAAAGGGAAATATGAGAATAGTGTCTCATCAAATAGAGAGTATTAATATATAGATAAATTATTGAACCGCAGATTGAGCTGGCAGAAGAAAGATTCAGACAACTTGAGTATAGTTCAATTGAGATTTTTATGGACCAAGGAAAAATAGGGCATAAAGGATGAAGAAAAAAAGCAGCAGCCTCAGAAATCTATGAGATAACCAGTAAGTATAGCAAAATATACAATTGGAGTTACACAATGAGAGGAGGCAAAGACCAGAAGAAAAAAAATATTTGAAGAAACGAAAGCTAAAAACTTGAATAATTTAATAAAACAAACTAATCTAAATAGCCAATAAGGAAAATACTCCAAATAGTATAAATGCAAAGAGGCTCACACCTAGACACATCATAAGCAAATGGATAAAGCACAAAGAGAAATGCATTCATCTAACAGCTGCCTTCTCCTCGGAAACCAGGGATGCCAAAAGGAATATCTTGGGATAAGATATTCAAAGTGGTGAAAGAAAAATATTGTTAGCCAACCTTTATTCAACAAACCTATTCTTCAAAAATGAAGGAATCAAATACAGATAATAAAAAACTGAGTTACTTCTAGAAGACCTGCCCTACCAGAAATACTAAAGAGCACCCTTTAACTTAAAATAGGCAACTTCTACATGAAGAAATAAAGAATATTGTAAATTACATCGATAAAAATAAAAGTATAAATGGAATATTTTTAATACTTTTTCTCCTATATGATTTAAAAGACAACAGAATGAACAACAATTTGTGTTGATGTTTATCAAATGAATAAAGATATAATTTGGATTTGAAAAACAATACAACAATGAATTGGAGCTACATAAGAGCAAAGATTTCGTATGCTATTTTACTTAAGATAGTGTTATTAGAGACTAGTTTGTAATAAGTTAATACTTTGGCATTCACAGAAAACCCAAAAGAATAACTAAAAAGAAAACATATAAAATGATGACAAGGG
Source organism: Eptesicus fuscus (assembly GCF_027574615.1). Classification (NCBI taxonomy): domain Eukaryota; kingdom Metazoa; phylum Chordata; class Mammalia; order Chiroptera; family Vespertilionidae; genus Eptesicus; species Eptesicus fuscus. The sequence continues at coordinate 49,668,760 of NC_072482.1, read as the reverse complement.
AATTTGACTGGAACAGTAGAAAGTATTTAACACAAAAGAAATATTAGTAAAGTAGAGAAATAAAAAAAGATATAAGGTATACAAAAATGGAAGCCCAAAGAGTTAAAATGAAAATGAAATAAGTGAAATAGAGAATAGAAAAACAATAGAAAAAATTAACACCACCAAAAGTTGTTTATTTAAAAGATTAACAAAATTGACAGATCATTAGAGTGACCAAGAAGAAAAAAAGAGATAATTCATTGTACTAAAATTGCTACTGAAAGAGAGGTAATCACTATCAAAATTATGGAAATAAAGGTGTTTCTATACCCTAGAAATCATCAGTTCAAAACATAAAATTATTACCAGTTCCACCCCTAATAGTATGAAAAATAATGAACTGCTTAAGGAATTAAGTCAACAAAACATATATAAGACATGTACAATGAACACCAAATTACTGAAATAATTTAATACCTAAATGAATGGCAAGACAGCCCTTATTCATGAATGGTAATACTTAGTTTTGTTAAGAAGCTATATTCTCCAAATTTATTGTAGAGATTCAAATCCAATCAAAATTCCAGATGCCTTTTTTTTTCTTCAGAAATAGACAATTGATTTTCAACAGGGTACTAAGATGAGTTAATGGAGAAAGAGTAGTCTTTTAAACAAATGCTGCTGTGACAACAGGATACAAAAAAAAAAAAAAAAAAAAGAACATAAACCCATACCTCACAAAATATATGCAATTGGACTAAAATATATCAAATACATAAATTTCTTTGGAAGAATCCATAAACTTTGTATTAGAAATAGGCTAGTTATCATGGTGAAAAAGTAAGAAATAAGATAGAAATTAGTTTGAGTTTGTTATTTCTGCCCATATTGTGGTATAAACCAAGGATTGTGATTTATTCAGTTTATCTACCGAAGATTCAATTAAGAAAAAAGAATACAATGTGATATACAATTAACTTACCAGACACTGAATAACTGCACAAATTAATAAGTATAACTCAAATAAACCTTTTCTTGTTCTCCGAAAGTGAAATATTTCCTGTTGCACACACCAAACAAGTCAGTCCAAGACTATTGATGTAGCAATCGGCTGCTAAAATATTCGCTGCTAGTATTAGTGGAGAGAAATGGTGAGCTTGCGTGTAAGGCGCATAAGGGAAATAAATGCAACACAATTATAGTAATCTGTCATTAGCAAATGTTGTAGTTTGTTATTAATAATTATGAATGACAGGATATTGTTAAAATTAAGTTATGCAATTTTTATTAAAATGTTTCTTACATACCGTTATATTGGCTGGGCAGCAAAAATATTTGATGTGGGCCACATGTTTGACATGCTTGGTCTACAAGTACAAAATACAGTTTTAATTACTTTCTGAGCAATAGTTGAGGTGAATGTGTAGTGACCCTTTGAGATAAGTTCTTCCGGTAAAGTTTCCTGCCAAAGGCACATCAGTGAGAGATGGCTAACTAGCACTTGGCAGGCAGTCTGTTCTCATGAACTAAATAAACTAATTTGGATAATTATAGGGAGAAATTCACTTTGGCATTATTAACAATAGTGTGTATAGAAGTGGTAGAGAATTCATACATAACTGCATGAATACCAAGAGGGAGCATTTTAATCATTGATCAGTGATTCTTATGTACATGCTGTTTAATAGTGAAAAGAGAAATAAACACCAAATAATTTACTTTTTCTGCATGTTTGCATAAATGTATGTATCTGTACACAGAATTGAATCATGCATTTCAAATGGTGAGAGTAATAGGTTCATTAGATAAGGTAAACATTAATTACCATTGAACACAACTAATAATCATAAATGTATTCATTGAAAAATTCATAAAAAGATAATTTCAGAATATTTAATATTGACTTATCTAAATGTAGTTTCACTAAAAATGGCTGCCTAACCAAATAGCTAAACAATGTTTTCCACCTATTTAACTATATGTACATTTCAGTACAAAAACTGTTATATATTGTATATTTCAATACAAAATTTGTTTTCGGCTCTTAAAAATGTGGGTATGTTGGTTGATTGCTTACATTTGATTCAACCACATTTGTGAGAAAGTGTATATATATTTAAGTATTTAAATTTGGTTCTTTTCTGAGTAAACTTGAATTCTCTTTCTGTTGAGTGACATTGCTTATATAGTGAGTGCAATTAGTATGTCAGAAATTTACAATACAGGGTTTTAAACAATGTTTAGATATTTATTTTTAAGAAAATGTTTCATGAATCAGTAAACTATTTTTATAAAAGGAAATTTAACATTTATAGAGCACCGGTTATATTTCAGTTTTTACTGTTTGGTAGAAAACTATTGTTCTCGCCTGTCAACATCCACCTGTTGCTCCTGTCCTTCCCTGTTATATATTGTATATTCCACCTTGCCTGCTCCTGTAGGTAACAAGCATTTGATTTTCTTTGTGAATTTATGCATCATCCATTCTATATGGATTCGGTGACTTCCTCAGGGATAAGTATGTGACACATGCAAGGCCAATAAGTGCAAGGAAATGTAATGCTGGCACTTATGTTTAAATGGTAGCGTAGCTTATGTCACACCACCCAACACTTGAAAACAACTAAAATAGCTGGAAGCTAATATAAGGCATCTATTTAAAGAGTTTGGGGAGTTAGCCAGAAAACTCCAGAAGGTAAGTCTGACATTTGGCACCACTTTCTTCTACATATTTGCCAAGTACAAGAAGATAATGGGAAGATGAGAAACTAAGCAGAAAGAGGTAGTTGAGAGACAGATATAAATTCCATAAGGCTAGGGGCTCAAAATAGAAGGGTTCTGGGGTTTCAGTTTGGCCTTGGAATAGGTCATGTGAGAAAAGAATGGCTCTCGCAAAGACAAAACAAGTTTTAAATGAACTCAGCTCTTAATTTGTGAAGGCAGTAGTCCAGAGGACATTTGGCCATATAACAAATTTGATTGTCAAAACTTGAGAGAATCTAGTGGGTAGAGGCAGGGGATGCTGCAAAAGTGCACAGGACAGCTTTGCAAAACAATTAATTATCTTGCCCAAACCGTGTTTTAAATTTATTTTCATTAACTTGAGAGGTGGAAGGAAAATTTGGAGGAATTTATCATGTGTTCCTTCAATTTATCACTAAAATTGTATGCTAAAGTTTCTCAATAAAAACCCAATCAAAACAAATTGTAACAAAGCAAGAAATAACTAAAAACAGATAAAATAGAGATTTAGAAATTGGAATATTCAGACTGATTTTAAAAGAGCAGTGAATATTTCAAGAGTTTTAATGGCAAATAAATGTTGACAGAAACCTAGGTGCTATATAAAGTCATCAAAGGGATTCTAGAACCAAAAACTAATACAACTCTTAAAAAGTAGATTGACATACAGAAAAATAACATCAAGAAAGATTATAGAAGATTTGAACAGCACAGTTACCTAACTTTGGAACTTAATTGACTTGTGTATTGACTCCTGCATAAAACTGCAGTGTACACGTTTGTTTTAACTGTTCCTGGTGCGTTTATAAAAAGTAACCACATAGTGCTCCACAAAGCAAATAAATCTCAGTAAGCTTTTAGGGATTGATAATATGCATACGTTGTTCTCTGATCACAGTGCAAGTAAGCTAGGACTCAATAGCAAAAATAACTAATATATTTGAAAATTAAGATATACTTATGAATAGCTAATATCACATATAAAAATGTTTATTAAATATTTTATACAGTGTTTGTCATATGTTAGATTTTTACATTTGTAATTATTATCAGGGGGGTCCCTCAGCCCGGCCTGTGCCCTATCACAGTTGGGGCCCCTCTCACTCCCTAGGGGATCAGGCCTAAGTTGGCGGTCAGACATCCCTCTGGCAGCCCGGAAGCCCTTGGGGGATGTCCACCTGCCACCTTAGGAGCCTCTCACCAGGGGATCAGGCCTAAGATTGCAGTCAGACATCCTTCTGGCAGCCTGGGAGCCCTTGGGATATGTCCGACTGACGGCTTAGGCCCGCTCCCCAGAGGGAGCCTAAGCCGTCAGTCGGACATCCTTAGCTCTGCCGAGGAGGCGAGAGAGGCTCCTGCCACCATTGTGCTCACAGCCGATAGCCAAGCTTGTGGCTGAGTGGAGCTCCCCCTGTGGGAGTGCACTGACCACCAGGGGGCAGCTCCTGCATTGAGCATCTGCCCTCTGATGGTCAGTGCGCGTCATAGTGACCCGTCCTGGTCATTCTGCAGTTAGGGTCAATTTGCATATTACCCTTCTATTATATAGGATAGCACACAACCCTGTGCTTTGTACTCTAAAGTTAAAATAACAGTCTATGGGTCTACATCAATGTTTCCTTATTCTGTATACTTTCCAACTCTGCTAACCATTAGTTGGATCCATTCTCAGGAAGTTGTGTGCTTTGTGTAACATGATGGTTGCCGGAACCACACTTTACATTCTCACCCCTAAGCAGCCTAAGTTGAGAAAGCTTTTCTATTTCTTAAGACTTAGTTTGCTTTCCTAGTGAACTTCAAACAAACAAACAAACAAACAAACAAAAAGAAGTATAACCCAGAACAGAAAAACATACAAGTGTAAATATACCTTGGTCAAGAAATAGAACATGGCCATCATCTAGAAGCCCCTATTTGCCCCAATGGGTCAAAGGAACAATGAAAATTAAAATTAGAAAATACTGAATTTACTACAAATCAAAACTTGCAGGATGCAATTAGATGACATAATAAGAGGACAAAAAATTTGGACATAGCCTGGACTCAAAAAATTTGGACTCATCCAAGGGGCTATTATGCAAAATTTTGAGCAGGCTAATTGCATGGTATTTTAGGAAGTTTAAATAGGCAATTGTAAAAGTGACCAATTTAAAAAAAAATACAAACTATTTTTTTAAGAAAGTACCCGAAGTCAATATGTACAGATTTGAGATTAGTGTGGTGACTCAGAAGCTAGGCTTTTATTTACAGATAATCATAGTGAGAGTTGGAAATAGGGGCAGGGGAGACAAAGATATTTAGTAGAGAACTGCTGACTGTAAAGTGTTGATTACTTGGGTGATGATGAAGGAGAAGGAGGAGTGAAAGGTAGCATTATTACTTTGTTCCTGTGTGGCAGTGACATTCAAGACAAATAAGAAGGCAGAAAAATGAGTTTAGCTAGACAAACATTAGTTTCCTTTATCTAAGCTTCATGGATATGAGATTATATTTTTGCCATTACAACATAAATATGAACAAATTTGTGAATCAAATATGTCTAGTAATAGATTAGCAAAGTATGGAAATCTTAAAAACATGTTTTTTAATGGCTTGGTCTTTTTGCACAAAGAAGTACATCTATAATATACACTGACTGACCATGTCTAAATCATCTATCATCAAACCACTAGAAGGTAAAAATGTGAAGTGTACATAAATATCAGAAATGCTGAATCAGAATCAAACCGGTTATGACAATTGATAGAGGTCATTCTTAACTTAGAATCACATTCAGAGTTCCCTGCCTACTTGTAAAATGGAATTCAAAAGGTAAGTGGAAATTTTCAGAGAGGTTTTAAAGATCCATGGGCCACAGGAACTGTTCAAGGAAACGTCTTCTAATTTGATTTCCTCTCAGCTCCTATTTGAGGCCAGTGAGTGATGGTGTCATCTCCCCAGGCATTAATACCGACAGGACTCTGGCACTGTACTGGGAAAAGAATCTGAAGATTACATGAGTAGACAGCTTGGGAAAGGATAGTCAAGGCCTATTATGTGCATGATGCTTCTGAGAAGAATCAAAGATCAAGTTTTGCCACTTTTGAAAATAAGGGTAGAAAAAAAAAAAGAAAAGAGAAGAAAGGTCAATTGTCCCATGTATTGAATACTAGAGGCCCAGTGCACAAAATTTGTGCACGGGTAGGGTCCCTAGCAGCTGCTGACTGCTGGCTGGGGCCTCCCTTCCCTGCTACAGGCTGCCAGCCATGGCCTTCCTTCATTCTGTGCCACCCCCTGGTGGTCTGTGCATGTCATAACAAGCGATCAAACTTCCAGTTGTTCAAACTCCCAAGGGGACACTTTGCATATTAGGCTTTTATATATATACTAGTGGCCCAGTGCATGGAATTTGTGCATGAGGGGGGGTGGTGTGTGTCCCTCAGCCTGGCCTGCACCCTCTCCAATCTGGCACCTCTGTGGGATCAGGCCTAAACCAGCAGTCGGACATCCCATCTCTCTCCCAATCCAGGACCGCTGGCTCCTAACTGCTCACCGGCCTGCCTGCCTGATCGCTCCTAACCACTCTGCCTGCTGGCCTGCTTGTCCCCAACTGTCCCCCATCCTGCCTCCTCATCCCCAACTGCCCTCCCTTCCTGGCCTGATCTCCCCTAACTGCCTCTGCCTCCGTCCCACCACCATGGTTTTGTCCAGAAGGACATCCGGAAGGTCTCCTGGTCTAATTAGCATATTACCTTTTTATCAGTATAGATAGATTCTATTTTCTGAGTGCTTAGGACTACTTCTGTTTGGCATTAACATTGATTTCATTATATGTACTTCACATCATTCTTTTTCTTCATCTGTTATAACACATTTCTAATCATAGTTTTAAAATCCTGCTATCTCCTCTTTCAGCATCCCTGGATGTGCAAAGATTATATGTGTGTAAAAATGCGGCTTGTGAACATAGGACAGAGGAGTGGATGGCTGAAATATTTAATCTTGTAACTCTGACACTTTTTTCCTCCCAAATTGGGAAAATTAGCTTTTTATTAACTATATTTAGCCAAGTTAGCAAATAATTTAAATATATTGATAAAAATGGTTTTAATTTAGCAGTCAATTTATGAAAATGTCTCTAAATTGCTTCAAGTGGCAAGAAAGGGTTTTTGTTTCCATGCAATTGTATAAAATGTATCTTCTAACAATTTATAATACCAATATAATATACCATATAAGTGGCATAAATCATTGTATTGGTTTAGAGAAAATAAGAAAGAGTATCAATATTGGTGTGAGTTGTCACAAAGTTCAAATTAATAAAGTTTTAGTTCCTGAATTCTTACTAAGTAATTTTTTAAAAGATAAAATTTGAATGTTGAGGCACTTCATCTTCAACAGATACCAGAAGGGTTATTCCATACCCTGGTTCCCATCACAGAGTAACGTAATACAGACAGCATTGTAGGACACCCTCTCCAGTTCAGTGAGGTCAACCACATGTAAAGGTGTGTTGTTGCTACTGAATCAGTCAGAAGGCAAGAAATCTATCAAGCAAATCACTAGGGCATGCGTCACAGTTTTCCCCAGCTGTAAATTTTTCTGTGCATGTGTTACTAACATGCCTGACACTGACTATGACTGTTAGAGCTTAGCAGTCATTTCCCCTGATATATTGACACTAGAGTGAGACACGGCGGCCTGGGACAAAAAGCTTTCGTGTTCTCATGATGAATCACCCCACACTGGCTACTGATAAGCACCACCACATATCATCGATAGCTGGCAAGGTCCTCTGCCCTAATTTGTTTTTTAAATTTTCATTCAGGCAGTGTAACTTCATTACATCCCTGCAAGCTAGACCCTGGGCATTGTGCGAGGGAGATTTACAGCCAAGTAAGACAGCCTTTTCAGATTGCAGAGAAACCCCTTCCGTCGCACAGCGTCTGCATTTTTCCTCTTAGTTTGGGAAAGTAGATTTTATATCGCATAACTTTTTTTTTTTTAAAGACACGGATTTTTTTTTTTTTTCCTCCTTATGACTGGATGAGGGAATTTACTGCTGGGAGTGAAGAAGCAACTAGCGTTCATTATTATCTCCAGTCACAGTTTCACTGAAAAACAGTGTGTAAAACTCTCTTCCATATCCTTTGCTGTTATTCCTGAAGCTTAGTTTTCCTTTGCCAGTTAAAAGGTAGAAGGAATTCAGCAGATTGACTCCAGGTGAGAAAATACATGGGGACCTCAGGCTGGAAGTCTGATGGAAAACGAATATGTCAAACACCTTCATCCATACTGTTGACCAACCAAATCTCACATCTCATCAAGTAACAGGGCAGCTTTCCCACCATACGGCCTCTCCTGCCTGAGCCACAACATTAAAACTTGGCAGATCAACTTTTGCACTGACTGAAATGTTGTTGCCTATTAACTATTGCTCAGAGAGTAAATAGTCTAACTAAACTATTAAGGAACTTTGATACACGTTAACAATTTATAAAACTTTAGTTTGAAAATGAAAGCTATTCTACTGAAAAGGTTTTGAACAAGAGCTATTGGCAAGAAAGCCCATTTCATAGAAAATGATATTATACTTCTTAAACAGAGGAGCCATTTAAAATAGCATGTGATTTATTAGTTAGAGGTAGTAAATATTCTACCTTTCTTTTGAATTCATGTTAACAGTAAAGAATATCTAAATTACAATTAAAATAATTCATTGTTTCTGCCTTACTGTTGTAGTTAATGTCACCACATATGGTAGAAATGTCATAGAATATTATAATCTGCTTTTATTTCTAGAATAATTATATTTTTAAACATTAATTAGATTTAATCCAAAGCTGAAAGTAGTTTAAACAGATAAGCTGAGAAGGCCTATCTACTAATAAATAAAATATTTAAAAGTTTAGCGATTAAAACTTCACTAAAAGTGTCTTATTATTCAAATGTATGTTTGAAATAATTCATCTGCAGTCTAGAAATGTGAATCTAAATATAATGCAAAAGACTGTTTACTATAACTTCCATGAATACTTTATTCATATACCTCTCAAAAACGTGTCAGTAATGTGACCAGTAAGTAGACAGTTCTGACTTATAGCTCATCAGTTCTGGGAGGCATCCTGAGAAATGCTGATGGCAACTCTGTGGGCAGCATCTGCCCTGTGGGCCCTCATCCTGTGAAGGACCCAGGAGTGGTGCACTTTGACTATCTTTCATAGTGTTTTGTTTTATCGATGCAACAAATCCAAACTATGTTAGTTTGAGATATTGGCAACATGTTTTACATTCCCAGGAGTGAGGGACATTGTGTTATCTCTTAGAACAAGCAGAAAGTTAAAGCAGAAAACAAACTAGAATAGAAGTTAATATTTTCATTATTTCTATTGCAAACAAGCCAAATGTTTTCTTTCTCATAAAGTCAGAATAATAAATGTGCTATTGTTACTTTTGGGTTATTGCACATATTCATTTTGAAAACCATGCTTTTCAAGTTTATTCACTGGAATGGAGATTATCCTATTCAAATATATTTAAACATACTCATTTTTGTAAGAAGGAATAATAAAACAATAAATAATATAAATTAATTTCTAAGGACAGCATATAAAGCTCGTCTACATTAAGAAAAGTGACACAAAATTCTTTACTTCTCTGTAGAATATGCGCACATGCTCTGTTTTGCCTTTTCGACTTACAGTGCACTTAAAAAGCAGTGCGGCAATCCAGAGTTGTACTGCTCTTCTTTCCCCAGACAGTAAATTCCTTTATTTCATTATTCGATAGCAGAGAGTAAAACTAATTACTTCAGAGAAAGCACAATCCTTGAGATTGTTTGAATTTTAACTGGCTACTGTGTTTAGATTTTCACTTTTCCTTCCTTTTCCCCTGCCAGTTTTGAAGAGAGTTCATATGCCTCACAATATGTTGAGCCCAGGATAATCAGCCAAGCCTTGGCTTCTTTAAGAGCTTAAACTCTTTAAACTCAGTACTCTTTCCAGCTGGCAGGTCAGCAGCACTGAGCAGACACTGCAGGTTTCTGCTTAGTTAAGTTTCCACAAATGCAGCCCTGCTTATTCTTAGAGAGACGGGGGGGAAAAGTATTTGCCCTGTGAACAATTCTATCCATCTTCCATTTCTTAGCTGGCTGTGTCTAATCTGTTTGGCAGTGCATGCTTTTTCTCCTACCTCCCCACTTTTATTCATAAGTGTTTGATTGACATATATTATTTAAAAACAAAACAAAACCATAAGATGTTAATGTTTTTCACTCATGAAGGCATATATTTAATTCACATAGTTTGCCATTTTACATTAATAGACATGTTTGGCAAAATAATACAACTTAGATTTACTGGGCAGATGTTAGCTTTTGTATAGAGATTAAGGTTACAAAAAGTAATATAGACTTTCTTTAATCTCATTTCCTTCTTCACGTCTAAACTCTAATTCAGACATCTACTTCTTAATGGTTCAACTCCTGTTCAAACACTAACGACTTTTCTGACGGTTACAAAGATGAGTCAAAGCAGCTAAGCAAACATCTAATGTCTACTAGTATTTATTCTGGACATTTTCTTTACGTCATTAGTGTAACCTCAGCATAAAAATAAGTGGGATTTAGGTAGCACTTAACTCAGTAATGTAGCTGATGAATGAAAAATATTCAGTATTGTCTGAAGTCAGCTTATATCTATTAGATTCTTCAGGACACAATCATTACATTGCTACATGTTCTTGATTTTTATGTTTTTCTAGATGAAATTACTGGTTGTATCTAGTTTGGTTTGATTAGTTAGTTGATTTTCCTAGAGCAGAACTCTGTAAATGGTTCAACTAAAAAAATGCAATAATGCTATTTATTATGTGATTATTAGACTTACTTGTGAACAAAATAACTTGATTTTAGCCTTATGTGTAACAAACAAGAGGCTCATACTAATACACTTTATTTAAAAATAGTTATTCTAGTTTTAAATCCCTCCTTCATCTCTCATTTATTTATTTTTAATTTTTAGCTGAAATATATTTTACATTTGTTTTCCTGAAATTTAAGAGAAAATCAAATATTTTCCATAATTTCTAACTTATATTTTGCCCATCTCACTTATACATTTGCTTTACTCTTAATTAATTAAGGATTTCACTCAGGGTTTTTTTTTAATGTATTTAGACAAGAAAATGATCCACATTTGTGAAATTACTCTATAATTCAGATTTTATTTATTGGAATGGCAAAATATTAGGGGCCAATAGGAAGAAACACTGGGAAGTTATCATTGAGATGGAAAACTAGGTTCACAAGAATCATGATATGAGAATCACAGGCCTTTAAAAACTTCTGTTTAAAGCCACATTTGATAACAACAGGTATGCTAGCATTAAATGTTTCTGTCTTTAAAATTATGAGGAAATAATCAAAACCTATTTTTTGTCTAAACTCATTTATCTGGCTTAAATTGCTATTTGATATCTATTGATCCTCTGTCTCTGCAATAACCTGAACTCATAATATAGAAAAGATTTCATTTTTGACATCACCAATAGGAAGCCCACACCTGAGAATCTAAAATACAAAACTAGGTGCTATAAAATCAGCCCTCAAGTTTTTGTAGAAAAGTGACTTTGAACAGATAATTAAAAGAATTACCCAACCTAGTTATCATTTAGGCTCCCAGAAGGAAATACATGGCACATTCAAAAGAGATGGTTCCAGGGAGATTTTATTGGATTTATTTTTTACAAAGTTGTTTTCAGGGTTAAAGAAACCCACAAGGGATGGTTAAGCACACTGTTGTTTTTGTAGAAAACCATTGCCCCCTTTTTGTATGAAGAGACAAGGAGAAGAGTTGATGCTAGAACGGTAACACCTACAGCTATCGGAGAGGGCTGCCTGAACCGAAGAGAGGTCTCCACTGTGCTCAGCTCACAGCCAGCCCATGAGGGATATAGCCTTATAAATATTGTAACATGTCTTTCTTATTAACCACTAACACACTGTTATTAGTCCCCACTGGCCAAACCAACTGGAAGCCAGAGAGCAAGGGAATTAAACTGATGCATCTAGTAAAAATCAGCCTTCTGGGGCACAGAGCAAGTGGAAGAGTGGGTAGGAGATCTGGAGGAGTAAGCAAACAATATCCAGTACAACTAATAAACTAAAATGTACAAATAATTGAGGGCATTGGCTAAATGACACATTTCCTAGGGTACTCGAGACTATAACATACTATAAGAAATCATGCTTCTCCACTGAGAAGGAAAAGTGGTTCATCCTCATTTCATAAAATTATCCAAAAAGGTGGTTTTTAAATTAGTTTACAGAAAAGAGGTGCCTTCTTAATTAAATAGAAAACTCTAATAACTGTATTTAGCAGTCAAATGTTTACCATAATGTAGGAGAATAATAGCATTGTTTGTACTGATAGCTTATAGAAATTATCCAGTCAAATGGGAATTGGTTATTAAAGAGTAGTTATTTAGTTATTAAGTATAGAATCTAAATTATGTAGATGCATAGAAAAGAATACTAAGTTGACAAATCATAGAAATAAAGGGAACTAAAGGGATAACACCATTCAGTCGCCAATATTCTAGTCAATTCAACCTCAGTAGTCATAGACGCAAACACCTCTACTTCATTTAAAAATTGACTTTGTGCCTCCATGCTTCTGTGAGTGAAATTGCCATGTTTTTAAGACTGTAGACCATTAATGCACCATATTTTTCTCCTTTCCTATTTTTTAGTCTAGGCTATATGCATGTGCATTATTTCATAAAACATGCTTTTAACAGATATCCTATAGCAAACACAGAAATAGAACCAAAACTGTGTACATGTACATGCATGTGTGGGCACATGTGCTATAAAGAGGAAAATGCATACTATAGTATTTTCATTGACTCTAAATTTAATTTCAAATACAATTAAAGATTCAGAGTGAATATTGTGGAATAAATTGCATAGTGATTGGAACCAATATGACCAAACATTACAAAGCAGAAAACAGAACAGTTTAGCATTGATAGGAAATAGAAATATAGTTAAGAATGAAAATGAAGTTAGGTTTTGTTACATATTAAGTCTGGAGAGAGAGATAATTATTATTCAAAGTATAACTGATGCTGCTTGCTGATGATTAAAATAAGCTTGCTCATGTTATATTTCACGTAAATTATTAGTGTTCTTACATTTACCAGGCAGTTTTCTGATCTAAGACTCAAAACTTTGATGCTATATAATAAATTTCTCAAGAAAAAATAAGGAACTTAGCCATACAACTTCAGATATAGTGAGCTTAGGATTCTGTTCTTACACAATTTAATTTAGACAGAAAGTTTATCTTGGCTTTTCTGAGAGTGTGTGTGTGTGTGTGTGTGTGTGTGTGTGTGTGTCTGTGTTAGGAAAAGACCAAGACATGCCTTTCACCAAAAGAAATATGAATATCTATTAATTTATTGTCTTGTAATGTTATCCTTTAAGTCATTATGTACTGTTTATGATTTTGCATTTAGAGAATGAAACAGGAAGCAGGAAATTCAAGAGACCTTTGGGAATAATGCCCATACTCAAGGCTTTCGCTTGCATTTTGTGTTTTTTTTCTCTCAAGTAGGTCACTAGAAAATGATAGTTTCCCACCTGAAAACATTCTGGTAAAGTCAACACATGTTTGTTCCCAATGATAATTGAGGAAAATTGTCTAAATAGTGTTTTTGTTTCATTTTGATAATCACTCAGGTTTTGCTGTAGGAATTTGTGTATTAATATAGATTTTATATAATTTGTTTAGTCTCTTGGTTTCAGCCAATCCTCAAAACATTCTATAACAGACATTGAGAAGGACTAAAGATCCAAAGTTTTATTTTAAATAATTATTAGCTAATTATGGACTTGTCTATAATTATTTCTCAAAGTGTTAGAGGGTACACTAGGCTCTGTAATTTGAATACTTGTATTCCTATTTTGTCAAGTGAAAAATACGTTTTATTAGATCAATACACATTGGATCAGTATATTGCTTCTTTTTTCAAGATATGTCTTCAAAAGTATTTCCTGATTATTTACTTTTTTATGAGAGGAGTTAGCTACCATTAGGAATACTCAATAAAGTCATCAAATGGTAGCAATGACAACAAAAGGACAACAAACATGTTCAAATGACTACCAGTTGTCAAATACAAGGTTAACTATCTTAAATGAACTTGCTCATCAATTCATACAAAATCATATTATGACAAGAATTTTTTGCTATCCATGGACAGTTCATGGACAGTCAGATCCCACTGGTTTAACTCAAAGACTTAGCTGTGGTGCTTCCTTAAACATAACTTTAGCAAAACTATTTTCTTTCTGTCTTTTTTTTTTTTTTAATGAGATAGACCATCAAAGACCTTTGGAAATTAAAATTTATTATCAACTAATAAGACCAAAAAGTATGGAGAAATTATTTTTGTCTCTATCTCCCATAACAACAACAAAAATCACTCTGGACTTCAATTCAAGTACTAATTTGAGGAAGGGAAAAAAACCTTACTGAATAATGGTCTTGTACAGGAGCCTATAAAGTGAAGAAAGTTAAATTGGTAGGTTTGAGTGTTTGCAAAGTAAGATTATCAATAGACATACAGAGCCTCTACAAACAAACTCAGGAAATATATGTTAACTTATTCTTAAGTAAAAAATGATAATAAAGAAAATTTATTCCATAATTTAGAATTTTAGTATTCCCATCCTGTAAAGTAAAAAGTGAGAATCCCTCTGTATTTCTAGCAACATGTGTCTAATGTTTATTCTCTCTTATAGTGATACTCTTTAAGAAAAGTAAATAATCATATTTTTTCAAACCTAGATAAATAATTTCATATTATTAACATACCATAAATTATATTATAATAAATGCATATTAAATGTATTCATAGAAGTATAATGACCCTTCTTCTGTTTTTATTAATTTAGTTACACTTGTTCTTTGTCAGAAAGTGTTACATTTCCATAGTTTTTTATTAGGATATTTAGGAAACATCAAAATATTTCATGTATTTGTTATATTATACACTAGTTTATAAGAAATTAGATATTATTGTTCCAAAGGAAAAAAAAAAAAACCTTTGGAGATTTTATATACATCTGAAATTTTCCCCTACAGATTTTTCTAGGGACTGATTGGAATGTTACATATACTATAAAGGTACTATATGAAGATAATTAACGTAGGTTTTATTATTTGCATGCTATCTATAACTGTTATCACCAAAGAACAAAACAATTATGCTTAGAAACTGAAGGAGAAATATCAATGCAGAGGATATCCTTGCTCTTACTTTGTTGATCAATAGCCCAAAATATAATTGTGAAAACTCTTTTTTCATGTGGGATCAGCTTATGATTTTAAGACTGAAATGGACAACAGTGTGGTGATTGTAGGGGGTTGGGCTGGTGGGTGGATGGAAGTAGAAGAGAGCATAGAGGGGATAAATGGTGATGGAAAATATAAAATAATTAAAAATAACCCAATTGTATAAAAATAATAAATAAAAAATTGCTTTAATTGGAAATTAAATAATGAATGAATGAATGAATGAATAAATAAATAAATAAATAAATAAATAAAACTGAACTGTAGCTCAACTTCCCCCATGCCCATTTAGTCTTTTTTTCCTTCCTCAGGTGCTGATTCTGCAAATTATCCTCATTAGAGAGTCAGCGCCCTGGGAGTCAACATGAAAAGGTATCAAAATTATTTTTTATCTTTGGACAGTTTTTGATTTTATACATATATGGTCTTAGTTATCCATATTCATGTAAACAAGAAAGAGAATGGATTTATTTGCAGGAAATAATCAATATAAAATATAGCATGCTCTATTTGGAACATATTTTAGAGTACAGGAATTAGGCATATGTATTTACAATAAAGTTTTTAATGTTAATTATTTATCATTCATTCTTTTATAATACTAGTTCCTGTGCTCTCAGTAAATTAAGTTGGGTAATACCTTCCTTTGAGTGTGGACACAAACATGACACTAGATGAATTATTTCCATACTTTTTTCTATAAACAAAAAAATCAACCTATCTAATAAAAGAGTAATATGCAAATTAACCATCACTCCAGTACACCCACAAGCCACAACCACCAGCCAATCAGGAGTGAGTATGCAAATTAACCCAGCCAAGATGGCTGCGGCCAGGGAGAGAGCAGGAGGATTGGGTTTCCCTGGCAATGGAGGAAGCCAAGCTTTCCGAACACCCTGGCAGGTCCAGGCTGCCACTCAAAGCTACAAAGTTTCAATTATAGAAGATAAATAAATCCCAACAAAAATGGCGGCAGTACCAGAGCTGGAGAGAGCAGGAGGCTTGGGTTGCCCCCGGTGATGGAGGAAGCCAACTTCCTGCAGCCCTGGCCTGCCTTGGCCTCTGCTCAAGTCTACAAAGTTTCAATTATAGAAGATAAATAAATCCCAGACCCCAAGGCTTCTGCTTGGGTCGCCGGGGGGCGTGACCGGCCTGCAAACCACCACAGGCCCCTTGCCCAGGCTGCCCCACACCCAAAGGGAAACCCCCACCCTGATCCGGGACACCCTTCAGGGCAAACCAGCTGGCCCTCACCCGTGCACCAGGCCTCTATCCTATCTAATAAAAGAGTAATATGCAAATTGACCATCACTCCAACACACAAGATGGCTGCCCCCATGAGGTCAAAGATGGCTGCCCTCATGTGGACACGAGATGGCTGCCACGAGATGGCCAGCAGGGGAGGGCAGTTGGGAGGGACCAGGCCTGCGAGGGAGGGCAGCTGGGGGCGATCAAACCTGCAGGGGAGGGCAGTTAGGGATGACCAGGCTGGCAGAGGAGGGAAGTTGGGGGCAACTGGGCCTGCAGGGAAGGGCAGTTGGGGGGAACCCAGGCCTGCAGGGGAGAGCAGTTAGGAGGGACCATGCCTGCAGGGGAGGGCAGTTAGGGGTTACCAGGCCTGCAGGGGAGGGCAGTTAGGGGCAAACAGTCTGGCAGGGGTGCAGCTAAGCATCAATAAGGCTGTCAGGGGAGTGGTTAGGGGGTTATCAGGCTGGCAGGCAGAAGCAGTTAGGGGCAATCAGGAAGGCAGGCAGGCAAGCAGTTGGGAGCCAGCAGTCCTGGATTGTGAGAGGGAAGTCGGACATCCCTTGAGGGGTCCCATATTGGAGAGGGTACAGGCTGGGCTGAAGGACACACCCCTCCGTGCATGAGTTTCGTGCCCCGGGCCTCTAGTTAAGTTAATAAAAATCAGACACATGATTTAAAGTATTTTCATTTATTCAAATATTTTAAAATACTTGATCTCATATTTATAAAGGTATTTTTTCTTTCCCTCTCTGTATTATACTCAGCTATTCCCATGTTATCAACTTTGTTGAATTATTCTGACTATTCTTATATCTTGTCACATCTATAAAACAAATGTAAACATGTTAGAAAAATATAATAGAGTATTAGCTTGTTTTATCAGAATCAGATATTTAGTTTAAACCCCTTCCAGGTAAGTTCAGTTTGTGGAATAAGGAAAGGATTTTTACCTGATTTTGACATACTATACCTGAAATCTGTTGAAATTCAAAATAATAGGAAAGACAATCAAAAAGTGAATTGAGATAGAAAGTACTAATTGTCTAATTAAATCAGTGTCCTGATTCTGAGTAAAAATGCTATTATATCCATTAGGCTTTGTACACAAAGTCCAATAATTCCCTGCATGGCTGATTAAATTGAAAGTCCCATATTAATCACAAGCTGGGTATTTAACTTTCATTTGTTTCTCTTAATTTAAAAGAAAAATGGAAAATTATAGTCATCTTCTACAGTGTTCTGGGACAAGGTAGCATGTATACACAGCTTAATTTATTTGGAGATTGGTAAATTAAATGTTTTAATATATTCACAAATGAATTACCCAATAAACAGTTGCACACATTCAGCTCAATTGAATAGAAGAAGTGTCAACTATAACTATTGAAATATTGAAACAGGTCAGTTACAAAAGATAAATACTGCATAATTCCACTTATATAAGGCATCTAGAATAGTCAAGTTCATAGAAACAGAAAAGTACAATGGTTGTTGCTAAACGCTGGAGGAGGGAGAATAAAATACAGTATGCAGGAGAGGGCATTAAGAGTTAGTGTTTAATGATGATTGTTTCAGATTTTCAAGATGAAAAGGGTTCTGGAGATGGAGTGTGGTGATAGTTGCACAACAATATGGATGAACTTGTTGCCACTAAACTTAAATGGTTAAGATGGTAAATGTTGTGTTATGTGTATTCTACCCCGATACAAATTAAAACTTTTTAAAATTTACTAAGGATAAACTCATATGGATTATTTTAAGAAAACTGTCCTTTAACATTAATAATTTTATATGATGAATTCTAGCACAGCATGGCTCGCCAAACCCAGAGTATGATGTTTTGCATCAGCATCTGTACTTGCTTTCTGTCTAAAGCAATGAGAGTTGGCAGTAGAATTGATTAAGTAGAACATGCATCAGGTAGATAGTTGCTTCAAGAATTAGGTGAGATTCATCATACAATAGACAAGCAATGGTGCATCCTTTTCAGCAGCATATCCCACCCCTCTCCCAGAATCAGAAGAGCAGGTTGATAGTGAATGTAACCATAGGGTAGTCAGATTTAACAAATAAAAATGCAGGCCTCCCAGTTCTATTTAAATTTTAGTTGAGCATGCTTAGTCTTTTTAGTATAAGCATATACCCAATATCACATCCTGTATTACACCTGGCAACTCTATATAATAATCTTCCAAAGACAGATTATAAGAGTTTATTCTAAGTCCAGTAAGGAAATCAGAAACCACTTTCTTTATGTATTTCAAACAGAGATGATTTAATACAGAGAGTTGGTTACATGGGTGTTGGAAGGCTTAAGAGAGCAAATAGCTTGGACATTAGTAATTGCAGCAAAGACCTAAGTCCTTGTAGGGCTGGGGGACAAAAGGGCAGGACTGACTTTCCTACAATTCAGAGTGAAGAGGACAGGCTATATGGCTGGGCCAAGACCTTGACAAGAGGCCCCACCATTGGTACAACAACTCAGAGGAGGAACTACCCATGTCAGAGTGTGAACCCCCAAAGTGTGCCAGGAAGGGCCAGGGCCTGTTTCTCAGACTGTAGGCTGTGGGAAAGAGGCTCTTTCCAGAAGAGTGCTGCAGGACTAATGCAAATATCAATTCTCCTCCTTCAACCATTGATAGAGCCCAGCAGGAAACCAGATGGCAAAGAACTCAGAAATATTGTTTCCACCTCTCTAAAATACATAGAGGAGCACACAAGGGTGTGAATAGTTGCTCAGAGCATATCCTCAGGCAAAAGAATGTCTTTTTAAATTCAAAAATATGGACAAAATAATAAGATTCAGCAAAAATTGAGAAAAGAACAGTAATTGTGTCCCAAAATGAACAAATGAGGTGATAAAATAAATAAGAAAGACAAATCTTTTATGAAGTACTAAGAGGCCCAGTGCACGACGTTCATGCACTGGTGGGTGGGAGACCCTCATCCCGGCCTGCACCCTCTCGCGGGCCTATGCCATCAGTAGGCCATCCCCGAGGGGTCTTTAGCATTGTGGCGGAGGCGGGAGAGGGTCCTGCCACTGCCACTGTGCTCTCCAGCCATGAGCCTGGCTTCTGGCTGAGTAGTGCTCTCCCTGTGGGAGCACACTGACCACCAGGGGGCAGCTCCTGCATTGGGCGTCTGCCTCCTGGTGGTCAGTGCACATCATAGCGACCAGTCATTCTGCGGTTTGGTCTATTTGCATATTAACCTTTTATTATATAGGATATATAATTTCACCAGAGTGGTTAGGATAATATTTTCATTAAAACGAGACAATTAGATTTCTGATATAGTGCCCAAAAAACCATGCAAAGGTAAATTAAGATTATTTTAACTCATAGGCAGAAGAGAAAAATGACCAATGCCTCAGATTAAATTAATCAAATAGAGGAAGGACTCAGAGAATTTTTATAGACTGTGGTATGAACATAGTAAGAAATAGAATGAATTAGAGAAAATAATGAGATATAGAAAACAAATCTAGAAGTGAAATCTAAAGAATAAAATAAACTGATGAACAAAATAAATCCAGAGACATAGAATCATGGAACAGATTGTTGAAACTCAGAGGGAAGGTGGGGGTGGGTGGGAAGAGATTAACTGAAGAATTTATATGTATATATGCATAACCTATGGACAAAGACAATAGTGTGGTTAAGGACTGGGATGGGGTGCAGGTGTGGGCTAGAAGGGCTCAAAAGGGAACATCTTTAATACTTTCAACAATAAAGATAAGTTTAAAAAGGAAACTTATGTTCACATAAAAATATGTACTTAAATGTTTATAGCAGCTCTACGCCTAATTGCCAGCAATTAGAAATAATGTTTGTCCTTGAAAATGAGAATGGATAAATACTACATTGTGGTACATTTATATAATGGAATATCATTCAGAAATGAAAAAGAATGCATTATTGATATATGCAACAACATGGGTGAATTTCATAGGCACTATTCTTGGATAAAAGAGGCCAACCTCAAAAATTTACACTCTATGTGACTCATTTTATATGACAGTCTCAAAAAAATATTTACAGGGACAGAGAATGGATCAGTGGGTGGCATGGGTTCGGTAGAGAAAGGGTATAAATAATATGAAGGAGATTTGGGGGGTGATGAAATGGTTCAGTATCCTGATTACAGTGGTAGTTACAGAATCTATACATGTGTTAAAATTCATGGAACTACATAGCAAAACAAAGTCAATATTCCCTTATGTCAATTTACAAAATAAAATTTTATAATTAAAAGTAGAAATTGTGGTTTTGCCATAGAAAAACAATTTACACTTCTAATACTATTAGAGAAAATACTGTTTTGTTTATGTTATATTCTATCTTGTAGCTCTGTTTACTTTCTGTTTTTATTATTTTATTAACACTGAACATGATGTAGTTTATCATTCCTTTAATTTTAAAAATAAGGTATCTGAGGAGCAAGGTGACTAACTTCCTCATTAAGATCCTGTAGCAATTCTGCCATGGAATTCTAGCCAGTCCTCATGTCCTCAGCCATGTACTATTTCTCCTGTGGTGAGCCATATATCCTATTAATAAAGGAGGCTGCATGCGCAGTGGGTGTGTACAGTGGGCAGGGCTGTGTGTGCACACGGATGGGTGGGGGCTTGATGCTGCGTGCACACGTGGGGGGGTCCCGTGGCTCTGTGCAGTGTGGAGGAGGGTCACACAGCTCTGGCCTACCTCTTTGGGGCAATCCATCAAGGACCCCTAGATGGGTGGTCGGGACCTACCTCTTTGCTGTAATTGATCGTGGGGCTCCCGGACTGTGAGAGGGCACAGGCTGGGCTGGGGGACCCCCCCATCCAGTGCACGGATTTTGTGCACCAGGCCTCTAGTTATGGAATAAAGAAATAAACTAAACTATAGGACAGCAACTATCTTAAATAGTATTTATTTATAATTACAAAAAAATGAACATTCTTGCTTTTGAAGAAAATATATCACTATGAAGATGTGTGTAATTTACACATAAAAATATATTCACACACTTAGACACAGGTAAGTTTCTACTTTTCACAGATTTCTGTACAAAAGTCTAGCCAAAAAAATACATAGTAAATTTATAGGATTGCTATTTATTTCCAAGGTCTTATTTACAATAGGATATCCATTTTGCTTAACATTTGCAGATGGCTTAGCTTCTTTCATCATCCAGGAATTTTATGAAAAGATATAGACCATTGCTTTTTACTGCATTCCAACATGTGTAGTCAATGGCCCAGAACAATGGGACCCCAAATAAAATATGACACAGCATTTTCTTTCATGATAAGCATATAACGTGGATCATTTAATAAGTATAAGTGAAACATTATAATTTTTAAATATTTATTCATTAATGACAACCACAGTAATGGATATGTATATAGTTAGAATTTATGTGTGTATATATGCATATATATGTGTATATTGTATATATATGTTCATATATCAGAATGTATATATATATTGAAAAATATATATGTACACATCTTCCATGTTATGTGTGTATATATATATATATATATATATATATATATATATACATACATATATATGTGTGTGTGTGTGTGTGTGTATACATATATGAAAAATGCAACTCTGTGTTTTGATCACATAGTTTAACAACAAGAAACATATTTATGATATGCAAAAATATGATTTAAGAGATTAAAAAACACATATATTTGTCTGTTAAACCGCATGTGATCAGAATAGGAATATACCATTTTTCCTTAATGAGTTCCTGATGTTTCATGCCACATGAGATGTTAAAATGCACAGGGTAGTCGAAACCGGTTTGGCTCAGTGGATAGAGCATCAGTCTGCGGACTGAAGGGTCCCAGGTTCGATTCCAGTCAAGGGCATGTACATTGGTTGCGGGCACATCCCCAGTGGGGGGTGTGCAGGAGGCAGCTGGTCGATGTTTCTCTCTCATTGATGTTTCTAGCTCTCTATCCCCTCTCCCTTCCTCTCTGTAAAAAAATCAATAAAATATATTTTAAAAATGCACAGGGTACCAATAATGACATTTTATTGCTTCTTTTTATTTTTTTAAAGTCTTCCCATAATAACAGTTTTTTTTTCCTTTCTTAAATTTCCAAAGCATACTATAAATATAATCCTATTTATTGCTTGAAAGAACACCAGATACTATCACCCATCATGCAGTCTTTCAAATTTCTTATTTTCATTAAATAAACTATATATGTTGAAAAATCCTGTATATTAGAAAAGATGCTTTTCTCTATAGTTGCATTGTCTCCCTGCAGCTTCATTCTCAAAATGAAGAGCACGCCTATTACTGGGAGAACTGAAACCCCTCTGGTAGTTGATTTTGGTTTGAGGGTGTCATGGCAACCTTGTCTTTCCTTAGACTGCATGAATGAACAATGGTCAAAAGATTTTCCACATAACCTTCTTTCTGTCTTTCTTCCTTCAAGATTAACTCACACGTTATTCAAGTAATATGTATATGTACTCACTGCATTTGCACTACCTGTGCATGTGCCTGTGTATGTGTGCACATGTGCTCACAAAATATAGACAGTTAGTTGGAGGTTTGGTTCATAGGTGGGCATGGATAGTCTCTGGAAAAAAAGTGAGGATTTAATATCAAATTTTTTATGGGAAGTAACCTAGGTAAAATACCCTGGTGAAGAGAATGACTTCTTGTGATATGAACAATGATACAAGAATTTGAAAAAATTGAAGAGAATTATGCATATAACAGAGCTGGCTAGTTACTATTGTTAATGTCTTACAGAAGGATGCTTATGGACTGTGGGAAGGTAACATGCAGTTCATGGCTAAGTGTGAGAGATAAAGTGCTTATGTGGTATCCTATAAAGAGGCCTTTATCTCCTGAAGTTCATGGCTGTTTCCTAATTGTTAGAGTCACAAGTTTCAGAGACGTTTGAATTCTGAGCCAAGGTCAGGTTATTTAAAGTCAGGTTCTGGTGTGGATAACCAGAGATCATGGGGCAAGTGATATATAAGGATTCCTCTGAAGATGTTGACTTTTCAGCTTAACCTGGACTTGCTGAACTTGTCCAAGGAACCACTTTCTATAATAACAGTTACCACTTTTGCTTTGGTGAAAGAGGTTGTAGAAACCACTCCCACACAGGGCAAAAGAAGTTCCATCAGGAATTGCCCTCATGGGCTCTTCTGGCTGTCAGGCTAAAAACTAAAGAAAATTCTAGCATAACCTGTCTGGGAACTTGCTTGACTGATAAAGGAAGAAAAAGACCATACTTCTAAACAATTGCAAGAATGAGTGGCATATACTGGCATGAGTGAGAGTAGTACTCATGGATTGGGTTTAATGATGCTTGATTGAGCCAAATATTTTGACAGATAAACAACAATTTATTGATATAGAGACACTTTCTCAAATCATGGGATGTAACCTCCTGACAAGGACCTCCAGTAACTCTTACAAGTTTAGAAATGCATATGTTACCCTAATACAGTAGAGGAAGGAATAAGGAGGCTGATAGAAATGGGCATAATGGGATAGGTATATTATAAAAAGATAAAATGACATCAGTAAATTATATGCCATGAGATGATAATATTGCAAGTGTCCATCTTAGCAATAGACACCATCCCACTGTCTCTAATGAGACATTACTTATTTAGATGACCAATCAGTCACTTTTTGGCAAGCTGTCTGTATTGATTCCATTGCATCTTGGAAGTGTTAGCCATTCATTCTGACAGAAATAGGTACCTATTCTAAGTATGAGTTTTCCTTATCTGCCTGCAAATCCTTGACCAGCACAAATATCTAGGGGCTTACAGAATGCTTGACCTGATGGTATAGAGACAGAACACACTTTATGTGAAGGAAGTGGGAGGGTTGGCCCATGATCATAGATTCGTTGCTTCTATCACATACCACACCATGCTCCTAAAACCGGAAGTAAAGCTGCAACTACAACATTTAAAAGGGTGCATTGCCTTCCTTCAGGACACAATGTGTTTATTATATCAGAGAACCATTTCCTGCTATAATCCCAATAGGAAGTATACATAATCTCAAAAATCAAAAGATGGGAGCTGGAGTTGCCCCTGTACCATCATTCCTAATGAGTCACTGGAGGATTTTGTGCCTTCTGTCCTCTCATCTTTGGGCTCTGTAGAATGGGAGCTCTTAGTCCCAAGCAATGCACATGCTTCCCAGGAGAAAAACCAAGAGTTCCAATGAACTACATCTTAAAAAGCTGTTACCAGAACATCTTGTGCCCAGGAATAGGCAAGCAAGAACAATCATCCTTTGGAGATACTAGGAAATTTATCCTAAAAATTTTCCCTTTTCTGTTCTGTAACTCCTTCAATAATTCTTATTGTCCAAATCTTTTTTTTCCCCTCAGATATGCCTCAAGTTTATTAAATATGCCCTATTCACACATTTGCTACTAAAAATTGAAATGATACATCAAAAAATGTGTTACAACTTAAATAAGTACAAGAATACAGTATATGCCTAAAATGACTTCATGTCACAATTCTCAGCAATACCAGAAGAAGGCCCTGGATGTGATAGGCAATGACTACAGCCACATTAAAATACAGGTTTATTCCTGTTCTTCTTGCGGTTTTGAATAGCCTCATTCCTTCTCTTCAGCCATATTGGAAACAGTCCTTTGAGGTCTCTTTTAAGACTTGTCATTGTCCTCACTCCACATCTCCTCCTGTAGACCAGGCCATAACTCATCCCCACTACATACTCCGGTATTCCTTCTTCTCTGTCCTGCTGTTGGGGTGAATGTTTTTGTGGAAGGGGAAGAGAATTAAATACTAGGGTTGAGAGTCCAGTTACTAAGGTTCTTTGCTAGTGCTTCTGAGACAGCTTGAGTGTCAGCTGAATATCCTTCATCGGACATCTGAGAAAATGACCCAGGGGAGGGGTCATTACGCTTCGTTGATGAATCCATTGCAAGTCTAGTCACAGCCTGAAGTTCCTCCTGGAACCTGTCTGCAAAGAGTTCAAGCTGAAGGTGATGCTCAAAACTCACAAGTTTCTACAAAGTAGTCTGGAAAGAACAGCAAGGAAATGTGGGAAAAGAGCTAAGCTAAATAATCCAAATCCTTGTCAACCCACAAGGATTTATCTTAGTGATACAAGGGCTATAGGTATATGGGTCTAAACTTAAGTCAAGAAGTTGATCCATAGTCCTGCAGTCACTGGCATAGGCTAAGATATTAACATTGATACCATCATGTTCTATAGAACTCTCAGTGGGTGGATATGGCCTTTCTTTGCCTCCCAACTTCCAAAGAAGAGAAAAAATAGAATAAAAATCAAAGACATAGGAAGAGTAGATATACATTCCAGGTCCTGAGGGTCTTAACCTTTTGCACTCGGATGTCGAGTGTGACTCGACATGGTTAGCATCGGTAGCAGCTCTTTTTATACTCTTTGAATGTATCAATAATTTGAAATATAAAAAAATCCAAATAAATAAGTTTGTATGAAAAGAAACTCCAGTTTTTTATTCTACTGCCATGCTTTGTAAAATCTGGGGTATTTAAAAAAATTAAATCCCGAGTAGAATAAAGGAATCGAGAAAAAAGCAAGCGAGTGCAAAGGATTAATTACCCCTGTTGTTCTGATGTAATTATTAAGAGCACCCATTTTACTCTCAAAAGTAACCTAGTTTTGATGATAAAGTAATCACCAAAATAGTAGGGTAATATAATCTGTTCACAGGATGTCTCAGTCATATTGCTGCCCAAAATATAACTCCTGCCTGAAACTGCCTATCCAAAGGCCTCTACTAAAAAGAATCAGACAAAGAAATTCACTGAGCACAAAGATAGCCATTCTTCAGACCAGTATGAACATCTGATTCACATGTAGATCATAGAGACTGGTCAGTCACCCAAAAAGGTCTCTACCCATTAAGGTTCTAACCAAATGAAGTAAGCCAATCAATCTGGACAAGAGATTACGAAAGGAATTAGTGAGAAAAGAACAGATGGAGAAAAATGCATAAAAGGTAACTTACAAGATTTTGAAATAGTAGCATAAGCTTTGAGCTGTCTCAGATTCTGAATGACTCTGCTTCCAGACCATGTGGATCCTTTTAGTAAAATTTTCCTTTCCTTAATATCATCTGAGTGAGTTTGCAGATGCTGAGCCCAAAAATTCTTACCAGCATGGAAAACCACAATTAGATTTCCTTCCTTCATATACTCATCTTCCCATTATCATTAAACATCTCATATTTTTCCTCCACCCCTTAGGTGATTTATTTTTCTGGAGACCTCTAAGTTATAATGCAAATGAGCCCTTCTATGTGTTTAAGAGGCCACCTCTACCTACAGGTCTAGACCACTGCCATAAGAATTATGTTGCTCATATCTGATTTCACTAGGTGAATTTTTCAGGCAATTTGGGAGACTATTTTATACACTAAAATTTATGTTCTAAAGTATGCAGACTACATGTTTTCCCTATGTCCAACAAGGAAAAATGAACAATAAAACATCATAAACCCAAAAAGCTATATAGAAAAGGCAGGAACCAATTAGACAAACAACATAGCATTTTATGGAACCAAGACTTGGTTTTGAGTTCTAGCTCTCCCACTTGCCACTGAGCTTGACCTTTAGAAGTTTAAACCATTTCTTACCTTGATTTCCTCATATATGCAATGATAATTACAACTGTACAGGCCTCCCGGGAATACTTTTTGAAATTAAATGACATTATGTATGATGCATAGCTATTAAATATGTGCAATATTCCTTTCATTTCTGAAAAATGAAGACAACTATATATATACTAGATGCCCGGTGCACAAAATTCGTGCATGGGGGGGAGTGTGTCCCACAGCCCAGCCTGCACTCTCTCCAATTTGGGACCCCTCGAGGGATGTCCGACTGCCCACAAGGATTGGGCCTAAACGGGCAGTCAGATATCCCTCTCACAATCCAGTACTGCTGGCTCCTAACCGCTCACCTGCCTGCCAGCCTGATCAACCCCTAACCACTCCCCTGCCAGCCTGATTGATGCCTAACTGCTCCCCTGCCAGCCCAAATGCCCCCAACTGCCCTCCCTTGCAGGCCTGGTCGCCCCTAACTGCCCTCCACTGCAGGCCTGGTCACCCCCAACTGCCCTCCCCTACTGGCCTGGTCACCCATAACTTCCCTCCACAGCCAGCATGGTCACCCCTCACTGCCCTCCCCTGCCAGCCTGGTTCCCCCTAACTGCCCTCCCCTTCAGGCCCAATTGCCCCCAACTGCCCTCCCCTGCTGGCCCAGTTACCCCTAACTGCCCTCCCCTACTGTCCTGGTCACTACTCACTGCCCTCCCCTACAGGCCTGGTCACCCCCAACTGCCCTCCCCTACAAGCCTGGTCCCCCTAAATTCCCTCCTTTGCCAACCTGGTTGCCCCTAACTGCCCTCCCCTGCCAGCCTGATTGCCCCCTACTGCCCTCCCCTCCTGGCCCGGTCACCCCTAACTGTCCTCCCCTGCCGGCCCAATTGCCCCCAACTGCCCTTCCCTGCTGGCCCGGTTACCCCTAACTGCCCTCCCCTACTGTCCTGGTCACCATAACTTCCCTTCCCTGCTTGCCTGGTCACCCCTCACTGCCCTCCCCTGCAGGCCTGGTCACCCCCAACTGCCCTCCCCTGCAAGCCTGGGTTCCCCCCAACTGTCCTCCCTTGCAGGTCAGGTCGCCCCCCAACTGCCCTCCCCTGCTGGCCTGATCACCCACAACTGCCCTCCCCTGCAGGCCATCTTGTAGTGGCCATCTTGTGTCCACATGGGGGCCGCCATCTTTGACCACATGGGGGTGGCCATCTTGTGTGTTGGAATGATGGTCAATTTGCATATTACCACTTTATTATATAGGATAAAGAGGTAATATGCAAATTTGCTGGGACGCCGTAACAGTCATGACTGGCTCAGGAGGAGATTGTGCATGCAGATGGGTGGTAAGGGACTGCTCACGTTGTGATGCAAGCCATGGATGGTGCAGCTCCAGAGCGGAGAGGCAGGGGGGCGTGCCCAATATGCTGCCACCACCTGGCCCCAGCATGCCTGCCTCTGCACATGAGCTGCAGAGGAAACATCTTTTCTGACCACTCATTGGCTAAGTTCCCATTATGCCACTTGCAGCGTTCTTCTAAACTTGGGTAATAAAAATCCAATAAGGTGATCTAGGGTTTTTCCACCTCCCTCCTGAAGGAAAAAAAGAAGGTTCGCTGTTGGAGGGGCTACGGAATGTCATATCCTGCCCTAGCCGGTTTGGCTCAGTGGATAGAGCCTCAGCCTGTGGACCGCAGGGTCCGGGTTCAATTCTGATCAAGGGCATGTACCTAGGTTGCAGGCTCCTCCCTGACCAGAGTCCAGGTCAGGGCTCATGCAGGAGACAACCAATCAAAGTGTCCCTCTCATATTGATGTTTCTCTCTGTCTTTCCCTCTCTTTTCCACGCTCTCTGAAAATCAATGGAAAATATCCTCAGTTAAGGATAAAAAATAAAAAAAAAAGAAAGAAATGTCATGTCCTATGAGACATCTTGAAAATGCCTAAAGAAAGTTGACATTTTTTTGTGGTGAAAGGACTGGAGTCTGTGTTGATGAAAACACCTTGGCAGCCAGCAGTGGCAGCAGCAGTGGGGTGATGGGGTTGGCGCCTTCCCTGATTAGCCCGCAGAGGGAGGCCAGGCTGCAGCTTAGGCCCGCTCCCCGGGCCTGAGGCCTTCTGGCCTGTGAGAGGGGGCAGGCTGGGCTGAGGGACCCCTCCCCCAGTGCACGAATTTTGTGCACCAGGCCTCTAGTTGCAGTATAAAACGCAGTTTTTCATAATACTCAATAAATACTTTTTAAATCTTCTTCAGCCTGAACACTTAAATTTTGGATTAAAATCAGTTTAAACTACATTCTGCACTGATTCTTAAACACAGAAAAGAGACCATGATTTAACCTATGTTTGATGGATCCTTTACTATTACAGTATTTATTGTACTAGTTTCATTTCACTGATGACTCAGTGCTTTCAGCTCTGTCTGTACAAGGTAAGAGTCTTTTTAAAGGCTGCCAAGGAAACACTCTATCATACTTTGTTTTAAACGAATGATTGATTTCCCTGAGTCTGTCATTTTTCTTCTTTAAGTATTCATGATATGTATCAGCAGCCACCAAAATTCCCAGTCCTTATAATTACTATTTTTAATAGTATTTATATTAGGCCAGAGATATTGTGTCCTATTTGCACTGTATACCTCTATCTCATCCTTTTAAACCACAGGATAAATAAAATAATAATAATTACACTTCCAAGGTCTATCAGTACTCCATTTATTATGAGTATATGGGTGTGCATATAAATTGAAAGAGTGCTGTTCAGCAAAACCTATAAGGTGTCAGGAAAGCAGGATAGAAAAGGGGAATGAACTAGGCCTCAAAATAAGTTTGTGCTTGTCCTAACCTATGGGATGAGTAGAAATCTCTAGAGCACAGGTCTTTATCAGAATCACATCCCCTGAAGATGAGTGGTTGTCAGGTCAGCCTTCAGTACACATGGATCTGTCATTGCTTGTTGGCTACTCCCAGAAAAAGGGTAAGTGTGTGGGGTGGTAACCTCCTGGACAAAGGGGTTCCCATCAGCAAAGAGGTATTCTCCAGAGAAAAGGGACAGTTGTGGGCCATTGAAGGGGAATCTGAGTGGCGCAGAAACAGCATTTACTACAGGTTGATCATTACCGATCCCCAATTTACTGATGGGAAAGCTCAGAGGTAGGGAATAGAGAACTTCACTAACCTGCTCCAAGTTTCACATCTTGAAGCTCACATTGGAAGCCAGTTTTCTCATACCAGGGTGTATGGTATTAACCAATCAGGCATGTCACTTCACTCAGAGAAAAAGGAGTCTTACATGGAGTGAGGGAAAAATAGAAAAAAGTGGGGTAGACTTTATTTAAAAAAGAGGAATATCAGTTTATTTTGTTCATTAGATTTCACATAAGACTGAAATCGCAGGGTACCTGTCTTTCTTTGACTGGCTTATTTCACATAGCATAATACCCTGCAGATCCATCCATGCTGTCACAAAGGGTAAGATTTCCATTTACAGTAAAAAAGTCTATGCTTATTTATAAAATTGTTTCATGTATGAACAGTTATTTAGAACCAACTTTAGTATCTGCATTTTCTTTCTAAAAAAGTGTGTAAAACTATTAATATTAATAATTTCTAAGTATGGGTATTTTTTAAAAAATGTTTTTAAGTCATTGCCTTTTGTCCCCATGTACTTGGTAATCAGCACTTAAAAAATAATTCCTTAGCATTCTTAATCAAACCTTCAAAAAGCTTAAATTATTATTGAGCAATTTATTTAGGATTATGGTTTAATTCATGATTCTGAAATGAACATCCTATCACCTTTTAGGAGTAAAATCACAAGTTACAGCATAATTGTCTAGACAAAATAAGGCTTGAGCAATTTAAAATTTGTTCTCTTTAGCTCCTTCTTAGGAAAGAAGTTATATTGTGTGAGATTTTGCTAGTCCTTGTGTGGTGTTTTCCTGGCCTTGTAATTTGCATTAATGGATATTCAAGGAACCAATTTATAAAGCTCTCTGATGTAAGTTATAACAAAGTCTGGAGACATATGAGGACACATTTTCAGTAGGCTTTTGAAAATGTGCTGACACATTTTAGAAGTGCATCTGTTTTTGCTTGCAAAAACTCACATTTTTGTGTGTGACATGAGAAATTGAATGCACAAACAGGTGGTTTAAAATGGTTTTAAAAACTGAAGCAGAATTTAAATGGGACACACAACCTTACTGAAGACTATTGAAAATTCTTCCAAATCTCACATTTAAACCAGTGTCAAATGTCTCCGTATTCCTGATATTTGTGACTTTATTCTTCCATTTCAAATAGCACTAGATAAGGAGTCTTCTGGATACCTATATCACTTTATTACTGATGTATCATGTCAAATTCAATATGTTGTAAATCTTCTTTACACTTTAGTGAGTCATACATTAACCTAAAAGTCTATATATATATATATATATATATATATATATATATATATATATTCTGTTTCACTCTCAGAGAGTATATATATATATATATATATATATATATATATATATATATTTGTTTCAAAACCAGTATTTCTTAAAGAAATGTAGAAAACTATAATATATAAAATTATGTGTCATAAAAGGAAAATTAGGTTTTTAGTCATATCCAGTGAATGTTAAATGTACATGCACATACACACATAAACATACCAACTATTTGTTTTTAAGG
Organism: Eptesicus fuscus; assembly: GCF_027574615.1. NCBI lineage: Eukaryota > Metazoa > Chordata > Mammalia > Chiroptera > Vespertilionidae > Eptesicus > Eptesicus fuscus. Next base: position 49,637,163 of record NC_072482.1, on the reverse strand, counting down.
CTCTTCAGTGGATCAAATATTCTGCTAATCAATAAAAATCCAATCTCTGTAGAGAACAATGATGGCCACAAATAATTATACCATTTTAGGGAAAAGAAGGAAATGTCTGATGTATAAGGAGTAATCAAGATAGGCATTAGAAAATTTAGAAATTTAGTTTGAACTGAATTATGAAAGTTATATATGAGAAGGAATCGCATTGGTAGGAAAATTGTAAACAAAGGTAACATTAGGAATTGATAGAAGGCCTATATATGACATTGGTTATGATATTGAAATTACATGACCTAATGAGATATAAGGATGAGTACATTATATCTCCAAGTTTCTAACTTAGATTATTATATGAATAATAATGCCACATTGAAGGAGTATAGAATTTCCAATAGCTTTATATCATGGAAGTTGTGATTTTTGCTTTATACTAAGACTAGGTGGAACTCTCTGTAGGTTCTTAGAGTGAATATGCCCAGAAGGCAAATATATGATACCATATTCATCAGGGCTTCTCAAACAAACCTATGTATCAGAATTATTTAGCTTTCTTTTTAATTTTTAATTTTCCCCATTTACAGAGACCATGGCCATGTCAAAATCTGTGGACTTAGATTTGTGGAAGAGGGAAACTAGATCAATATTTGAAAACTTGTCCCTGTGTTTTCTTATGCACTTTAGATTTAGATCATTTCATATGGGTGGTGATTGAAGTCACCAGAGTGGAGAATACTGCCGAGAGGAAGACTAAGGACTGCATTTGGGGGATATCAGAATAATATACAGGTAAATAAATGGGAGTAGTGAAGAAAAGTAAGGAAGATTTAAAAGTGAAAAGATTATTAGAATAAAAACTCATATTTGCTGATTTCAAGAAATTATAAACATATTCAAATGCCACAGAGATCAAATTAAAGAATTAAAAGAATATTATTAAATTGGGCAATTGGAAGTTCACTAGGAATTTTGCCAGTTCAGATTCCATGAAATAATTGTTCAGAGGGGGTCAAATAATCCTTAGAATTACTTGTCTTAGGAAGAATGGGGAATGTACAGCTTATGGGGAGGGAGGTGACAGGACAAGGGGACTTGTATAAAGGGAGAATTGTTTAATATGAAAGAGTCTTCTGCATGTTGTAGCCTTACCTATAGCTCAGATTGCTTCTAATAAGTAGAGATTGAGAAGTTGAAAATAATAGAGAAGAAATACAAATGATACAGTAAGAGTTAGCAAAATAAATGTAAGGGAAATGGTTAAAAAGCTCTATTCACTAAAAATATTTGTATTTGGCTCTGTTGAAGGTATTAGCCCCTCCTTCCATATCTGTTATATGTCATTCTTGCCTTTTATGCAGTGTGAGCTAGCTAACATAGATTCGGACCAAAAATAAAATAAAGGATTTGAAACAAAAAATGTGGGTGCTTGAGTCCAAGTTCATTGTCTCTTGAAATCCAAGAATGAAGTCACAGACAAAATTGGTTAGTTATGCTAAATGAAATAAGCCAGTCAGAGAAAGGTAAGTATCACATGATCTCACTCATTTGTGGGATATAATGAACAACATAAACTGATGAACAAAAATATATCCATAGACGCAGAATCATCGAACAGACCGTCAAACCTCAGAGGGAAGGCAGGGGACGGTGGGCTGGGGGGTGGAGGTGAGATAGAAGATTAACCAAAGGACTTGTATACATTATAAGCATAATCAATGGACAAAGACAATGGGGGGGGGGGTGAAGGTAGGGCCTGGGGGGCAGGGGCAGGCTGGGAGAGGAAAATGGGGGAAAGAGGGGACATGTGTAATACTTTCAATAATAAAGAATTAAAAAAAAAATAATGGTTACTGGAACCGAAGTTTATTGAGAGAAGCCAGTCCTGGAAAAGGTGCAGCTGGGGTTCTAAGAGCAGGCCAGTGTCTGGAGCTTCCTTTCCATGTTACAGGTGGGTGTTAAAGTCTATTAGTCCATGTCTGGAGGCCCATCTGGCCATAAGCCATATGGGTGCAGGGATGTGCTCCCCCGCCATAGGAAGGAATATCAGGAACCCATTGTGTGCCAGGGAGAAGAGAGAGCGAAAGGAAGCTCACAACTTTCAATTTAGGGGGTGGAGACAACCTTGCTAGCTTCGGGTTGGTCTGTTCAAAGCACTGTGCCTTAGCAACATCCTTGGGATTGATTGATATATCTTACTGCCTTGTAACTTGTTATTTGCTTGCTGTCTGTCTTAGCAAAATCCATACATGTTAAAGTTCGTGTTTCTCATGCATACCCTTCATTCCCAACCAGTTGGGTGTCTTAGTAACTCTTCTTAGTTAGGTTCTTGGGTTTTACTTTCCCTTCCCATGGTCCCGCCCCTATCTACCTAGCTTTTTTTCTGTCCCCTCAGATTTTTATAACCTGATGACTAAGTTAAGTGATAAAGTTATGCCTTGACAAGATTGTAGATGTGGTTTGTTGAGAAATGACTTAGGTCTCTAGAATTTGGGTATAGATACAAACTACAGTGAATATAAATATATTAGTATACCTCTTTTTGAAATGTCTTATTTTTTTTTCAAATAAAATACTAGTGGATATTTTTATATAGTATTTGAGAAAGAATTTTATTTCTCATGGCACCTGCCATTTGGTAGACTTGATTAACATAATATCGTTTGGATGCATTCATATATTCATGGCACTGCAGAGTGAACAGACAATGAAAAGTATTTGAATTGCTTTTCTTTGAAAATCTCCCATCAGTGTGAATGTCAGAGTGAATGAATCTTTACTCAAAATATTAGCAGTTAGATCAGCTAGAAGTAAACTAAACTAAGTGGCACCTTAGCCTGATATAAAATCAGTCCTATTTGGTCTGAATCACTTTTTTAAATGTTAATTTACAATGAAAGGTGGAAAATCATAAATACTCAGTGTTATTTCTAAGAAGACTTAGTCACAAAAGAAATATAAGAATGTGTCTAATTTCAAAATTTTCTGATTATTTTACATTTCATGTACATATGTCTTGCTTCCCCGAGTAACTTTTAAAATCTGTGATGGCAGGGAAAATGTTTTGAAGTAGCTATCTGACTAAGAGCTCTTCAAGCACTCTTCATCATCTTTGTGTCTGTTTACTTATTATATTGGCTCATATATAGTTAGACCTCCATGATGCATTGAGGGAGAGAATAAACAAATGGAATAACCAATTTATAAATACATTGGTACAACTGATTTTAATTAAAAACTGTATTTTCCTAATGTGCCATTATTTTTTTAATATTAATATTTCATAGAGCAAAGAAAACAATTACCGCAACCTCATAAAGTATTTGGTATTTGGAGACTCAAAATTTTATAAAATAGAAAAGTGTAGCCTGGCTGGTGTGGTTCACTGGATTGAGTGTCATCCCATTCACCAAGAGGTCTCAGGTTAGATTCAGGTCAGGATGCATGCCTAGGTTGTGGGCTGAAGCCCCAATAGGGGGCATGCAGGAGACAGCCTATTGATGTTTCTCTCTCTTGGATGTTTCTATTTCTCTCTTCCTCTCTAAAAAATCAATGAAAACATAAAAAAAGATAGAAAAGGGTGAATTCAATAAATAAAAACACTTAAATGATATTTAGACCTTCTCAACCATGCAGAGTGACAACTCAGAACCAGAGAGGTATATGGACATATTGTGGAAAACTAGTGATATTTTTGCTTTCAGCTCTTAGTTTCAATCTTTGTAAAAGTTTTTAGGTTGTAGGGAAACATGGGAATTGTCTTCTCTTTAGTAATGTGTCTGGGAAATATCACAGCTGTTCATTAACATATGAATTTAGTAGAGTTTCAAAATTCCCCAATCATTGTTATCTCTGAGTATATTCTTTGTTGTGAAAGGAAGTGAGTTGTTATTTTATTTATCTGAAGATTGTACTGTGATAAGCAAAGTGTCAGAAATAATCATACCAACTGCTATCTACCACAATAGCATCCAATTATGCTTTACGTGTATGTCTTTCATCAAGAAAAGAAGTGAAAGAGTTTTTTAATTACTTATCATGATTTGATGAGTTGAACATTTTAATGAAAATTGCTTAAACTCTGAGTGAGAACATAAGAGATATTAATAAGGTATATTTCAGACCTTTCATATGCCACAGCACCTAGATTCCAGGAAAATTCCTAAAAAGTATAAAAAAAATCTAAATTAGCCCTCAAAGTCTATAAAGTGTTTACATTAATTTGGGCAAAATAAGAACCAAGACATAAATAAATATAAGTGTCAAACAGCTAACATTTGTCTATGGGGATTTTCATATATTGGAGATTAAGAAATGAGCCTTCTTAATGAAAACATACACAACTCCCTGAGAGGTACTTCTCTACTTGCCTTTTCCTTTCTTTTTATCGTTGCCTCTGAATTCTTTTTTTCTTCCCACCCCAACCACAGAGAGATTTCATATTATTTCAGGATGGTTATGGAAATACATTCTGGGAAGAATGACAATACTAACCAGAACTATTAACTAAAAATAGGTTTATTGATAGACATAGAGCTGAACAAAATAACAGCATTTTTATGTTCCTTCCATTTTCTTATGTAGGGAAGTTGTATTATACAAGGCAAGTATAGTCTCTTATGAAAGCAAGTTTAACAGTTATGGGGAGTGAGACAGAATCAAGTAAAGTATCTCTGAATACAAGATTTTATTTCAAAGAGATATCACTAGAGGGAAAAGGAAAAGGCAAATGATGAAAGGAATTTATTTCCCATTGCATATATTTATACATTCAGTGTGTACATCCTCTGGCTATCTGAAATATATGGCTCCATTTTAGTTTTAGTTTATAATTTATTAATCTCATTGTAACATTGTAGAGCCTGTGAGTAGTTGGTCTGAACACATCCTACCCTTCAAAGCCTACCACAGCTCATTATTTCTTCCAGAATAAAGAGCAGATCCATTAGTCTGAATTCATTAGCCTGAAATTTAATGTTTTCTCACTCGTATATAAATCTCATACCCCATGTGCATCTAAATATGCTTACTTTCCACAATTGTTGTTTTGAGCCAAATGACACATTTTCAAGAATTTTGCAATCTGGTTATTAAACATTTTTAGCTTCACATAGTCCACAGTGAGGGTTGTAGCACAGAAACTGTCAAATGACATATCATGTGGTGTTTTTTTTTTCTTCAAATAGTCATTTGTTAAATATTTAGTAGCATACCACTGTTCAGTCCTTCAAACACTGCACTCTACTGATTACCTGCCCATGGCGTTCTGTTCTATCCCTGGACACCTCTATTCTATCTTTGCTTGTTGAATCCTAACTGTACTGTCCATCCTTCTAAGATGCTTCTTAAATGTCCTTTTTATGGCTCATATTCTCTTCTCTTGACACCTGTTTCGTTGGGGCTGATCTATATCTGTCACATTTGTAGCTCAAGTTGCCCACCGTCATCTCTCCTTACCTAATAGATGAGCCCTAACATTTAGATCGCCAAGAGTTACCAGTCCTCTGTGATTGCTCAAAATTCATCAATAAAACTGTTCAAATTTACAAATGGCACCATTGTACTCTTTTGTTCCTGTTTGGTAGTACCTAAATTAGTAGGCTAAAGCAAAATGTAGAAGTTATAATTCGAATAGATCTTTGCTTAATATGAAACTATATCTAACCTTCCAGAGCCCTCTTGTAAAGTTCACGGTGTTGATGTGGCGGAAGAAATGTACTTGGGTAAGTTCTAGTGTGTGCTATCAGGAAGATGCTTCTGCTCCATAGCATTAAGTCATTTTGTTTGTAGCTGCCTCCAGTCGGCCTCTAGCAATCAAAGGGATACTGAGTGGTCACAGGTAACTGATAAGAGACACGCTCAGATTGTGTTTGTGTGTTTTTTTTAAAGTTTAAATGTTACATGTTCATCATTAGGTAAATTTAATTAACAAACATACACATGCATTTTTTGTCTTATATATTTTAAGTGTATACATTTAATCAATATAAAATTATCTTATTTTTAATTATTTAATTATTCAATAAATAAATATTAATTATGTACTCCATATCTGGAGCTGGGGACATAGTAGGGAATTTCAAAGTCCCTTTGCTCATATGGATTCCATTATGCTGAGTGAGAGAGATGATTGTTAAATTAAAAATATGTATATATCCACAATAAGTGTTATAAAGAACAGAAAGTCAGGATAAGAGAATTAAGGGCACTCAGTAATTAGAGACAGAGTAAGCTTCTATTATAAGTAGTCTTTAAAATAACCTATACTAAAATGCTCTGTGTAACAAGCAGTTTCAATCTGTTAACACCTCTTTGCAAAAGCCTCCTACAAATGTATGTGTGCTATGCTATGCTAGCCTACATAGTTGCCAGATAATGTTGCTCAAATTCTTTATATATATTCTAACATTTAATCTTTCTGATATTCAATATTTAGGTGTTATTATCCCTATTTTTCAAATGTGAAATGTGCAGCATTTCTTTTTTTATTTTTTCTAGGTTACCTATAAATTAAAGTAATGAACCACCAATCAAAACTAATTTAACTCTGTGTGCTATTAGGTTCTATATCTAGCTAATGAATTTTATCAAAAAAATGTATACTACTAACAAAACAACACTACAATTGTTGTATTCACCTACAAATGTGAGTTATATGTTAGGACAATACCTTGATATGTCTGCTGATATGGCTTTTCCTCTCAAACTGTAACCCTCCCCTGTTCCAACAGATTAATCATAAGTCTTCTGTCTTCTCAATAAAATGTACTTATAGTTAAATACTGTTAAATAAATTAAGTCCTTGACTTTTGATGTTCAAAATTTAAGGTATGGATATAGTATTAATATAGTTTTCAGGTTTTCCTGGCTAAGTAACCCCAGAATGTTTTGAAGTTCTACCTAATAGCAAAGGGGACTTATACCCCACTTTTAGCTATAACCTGAGATACAGTATAAGATGAGTTACCCCATATCATGAAATGGCAATGACCAGAGAGCCTCAGAGTTTTATCTGCAAAGTTGATGCCCTGTGTGCTGGAGTGTGATACTGTTATAAAGATGGTAAAAACCTCAAGCATCCTGAAAGAGTTCTGGGCAACCTTCCGGGTGGTGCAGAAGTGGTTCCTGAAAACGCTTTGTTATTAGGAACAATGAACAACACATCAGCAACACTGATGACTAGATGGGAACAAGCATCCTATCTAATAAAGACAGAATATGCAAATTGACTGTCACTTCACAACAAAGACGGCGGCACCCACAGCCAATAAAGAGGAAATATGCAAATTAATGTGACAAAGATTAAGGCGGCCAGTCCAGAGCGAAGGCAGGAGGCGGCTCCCGGCCCGGAGCCATGAGCAGAGCTAAGGCCCGGGCCCTGGGTGCCAGAAGGAAATCGGTGCTGGCAGCCAGGGGAAGGAAGGCCTATTCTTGCACGAATCTTCATGCATCGGGCCTCTAGTGTTTTTATGAATGCCACTATATAAAGGTGATAACAGTTTAAGGAAAGACATCTTACCCAATGCCTGAAGTAGCAAAGACTATTGGTATACAGACAAGGCTGTATGAAAGCAGGTCCGAGTGTGAGGAATGAGGGTATCCTGAGTCCATCCACACAGCTGGTTGCCACCTGATGGAATGAAGACTTGAAATAGCGCAGTTGCCTTTTAAAAAATAATGTCATATATTTTTGCCAATTTACTTTGATGGGCAATGTTTGTAGCCACTATACAGGAAATATAATCTTAGAATTCAAATATTCTAAAGTATTTAAGAGGGAAGAAGCAACCCTCTATTTTAAAAAGGTAAGGGATGTAATAGTTGGTAGATGTGATAGGTAAAAAGAAAAGAAAAAAAGAATAAAAAACAATATTCCCAGCTTTTGGATTGTAGAACATAAGAGCGGGAATAACAAGATTATGTTTCTCCACACACTTTGTGAGGGTGAAATGGTGGTGTTTGGTATTCAAATCAAATACTGGACTTGAATTAGTGTAGATTTATTTAGAATTTAACACAGAGGAGACTCAGAATTCGACAACACAGAGAAATTTTTTAAAAAAATAGGATGTTTACCAAATCCTGCATAGAAATATTATCAGTGGCCAGCAAAGTGTCCATATCAAGACACATCAATTTATGCATGCATTATAGAGCATTCCTAGTACAGTGACATTTATTCATTAACTTTGTATTTTCTTCAGATGTTCATGTTAGAGAAAATGGGGACATATATTTGGGTACCCATTGCTAGAAAAAATGAAAAACAATATCATCACCCAAGGTTTCACAGTTTTTAATCACTTTTGGTGGAATTTATGTATTTACTGTTTGACCGATTAAAAAATCTGTCATCTTCTTAAATAATAGAAGATAACATAAAGCAATACTTTGTGCATTCATACATATGACATGCTTCTCTTTACTTTTAGCTGGTTATAAACTATTTCTTTTAGGCAATGGCATTAGACAGAATTTGTTCCTAGGAAACAAAATTATTATTTAAATAAGATAACAGCCATTTTCTTCTGAAGTTTAATGCTCTAGAAGAATATGATAATGGTAAGCACACGTTTCAGACATCTCTTTTGTGTGTTGAAAAAAAATTGAAACAATTCTGTCATGTGTGGCCTTTTTTACATGAGGAGAAAGAATGTCTCCCTGTCTGAGTCTTCAGTGTTCAGTGTCATTTTTTTAGAGCGGCGATCCTTTGCAAAATGTAAGTCTCAAGCTACACTGCAGAAGCTATTTTTATAGAAGGAAATATCTTTCTGTATGATCCTCAAATGGAAAGCTGTCATCCATCTTCTGAATAGGCTTTATCCCTCCTTCAATGGCTAGTTTTTGAAACTGCTGATGACTAGAAGCAATTCTTTATAACTCCCTAAATAAAGACATCAGTCTATCAGCAAAAAACAGTGCATGAACTGGAAAGGGCAGCTGTCTCCAAGAGGGGGTGGGGAAGAAGAGCACTTACCCGCTCAGTTAAAAGCTGCTAACTGTTATTATTGAGTGTGTATCAGTGTGTGTGTCCTTACAATTTAAAATGCTGCTTTAAGCAAAAGTGTTTTTTTCCTCTTTTTCTTTTTAATTTATGCTATATAAACCTAAGTATACAAATTCTTCTGTGAAAAAAAAGAGTCTTACCCTACCATCAAAGGTAATTAAAATCGGAAAGGAAACTTCAAAGCCAGAATGAGAACTGAATCCTAAAATGATAAGTTTATTTTAGGATTAAAGAAGAAAGCATTATTCACAGTGTCTTAGAGAAAAGCTAAGGTGAAGCAAAAATGTCTATAGTGCCTCATCTACATACCCCACCCTCCCTCACACTGACCTTGCCTTTTTATTGTGCTGTTTATGTGAAATAGGATATACAATAATTAGAATCAGTGAAAAGGTACAGTGTGATAAGTTATTCAAAAGCAAATGGATAGAGGGAAAATTTATCTTTCATATAGCCTGTGTATTTTCTTTGTAGACTCTCTCCTCCCGCCTCAGTCCTTGGAAAGGTTTTAGGATTTATTTTTTTCTCTTCAAGGTTTTGAAAAATCATTAAAATGCAACTTGGTGTGGATCTTTTAAATATCTGCTTTTGCTGGGCCTTTGTTCAGCCTCTGCAATATGTAGAATCAAGTTCTTCAGCCCTAGAAAATGTTCTGGGATTATTTCTTTAAGATTTCCTTTTTTTCTTCCATTTTTTTCTTTTCTCTCTGTTGGTTCTGTTAGATAGGTTTCCTAGTTTTTGTTTGGTTTATTTGTCCCATTGAGTCTCTCTGTATCTCTCCCTGTATGTCTGTCTGTGTCTCTCTCTATGTGTAACACACACACACACACACACACACACATAAATTTTAATCTGAAAAACCTAGTCCCTTCCATTGAATCATTTACTGTTATCATTCTCTAATAATGTGTTTCTTTCTGAAGCTCATATTAATTTGATATCAGAACTTCTGATGATATGAACTCATTGACTTCTGCTTCTCTTATTTCTTTTGACATTCTCTTTTTCTAGATATTTTTAAATTGCTTCTCCTTTTAAACATCCTATTGAATTTTCTATTTTTACTTTTTGTATTTTTAACTCCCAGGAAAGCTTTTACTATTCTCTAATTATTTGCCTATTTTCTATAAAACCATGTTTTTATTTTTTTGGCTAGAATATATTGTTGTCATAGAATAGTAAGAAGCTAGGAAAATTTCAGGACAAGGGGAATAGGGAAACTAAGACAGATAATTAAACAGCAATTTGTGACCACCTAGTAAATATTGTCTTCCTTAAAACAAGGACACTTAAGAGTAAATGGTTTGTAGTTCTCTTCCCTAACTAAAGGGTAAATAGCTTAAATCACACTACTCAGGGAGACAGATAACAGAAGAGAGGAGAGGGCGGGGCTCACCTTTCAATTTGCATTTAGCCACTATTTGTCCAGATAGTAATGTTTATATATATGTGTGTGTATTTATATATAAAATTATTTATCCTATATAATAAAGAGGTAATATGTAAATTAACACTCACACCCTCACAAGATGGCTGCCTATGACCAGGTCGGCAGGGGGATTAGTGAGGGACGACCAAACAACTGAACAAGCAGGCTGCGTGGGGTGACCAGGCAGGCAGGGGGGATAGCGAGGGACAACCAAACGACTGAACAGCAGGCTATGTGGGGCAAACAGGCTGGCGGGAGGGCAGTTAGGGGCGACCAGGCAGGCAGGCAGGTGAACGATTAGGAGCCAGTGGTCCAAGATTGTGAGAGGGATGCCTGACTGCCAGTTTAGGCCCAATCCTGGCAGTCAGATATCCCCCGAGGGGTCCCAAATTGGAGAGTGCAGGCTAGGCTGAGGGACACCCCCCACCACCGTGCACGAATTGCGTGCCCCGGGCTTCTAGTTTTATATAATTGAAAGTTTTATTGTACATTATTATTATTATACAGTGTTGGGCAAAAGTAGGTTTACAATTTTGAGTATGTGAAACACAGAATTTATTCTTGTACTATTATTTATTAACTAGAGGCCTGGTGCATGAATTCATGCACCGGTGTGGTCCCTCAGCCTGGCCTGCAGGGATCAGGCCAAAACGACTTTCTGACATCCCCCGAGGGGTCCCAGATTGCGAGAGGGCACAGGCCTGGCCAAGAGACCCCCAGTGGTGCACGAATCCATACACCAGGCCTCTAGTATGCATATGAGATCTTTGGTTAATCTCTTCCTGCCCTGTCCACCCTTCCCTCTGAGATTCATCAGTATGTTCCATGTTTTCATGCCTATGGTTTCCACTCCTACATTAAGCATCTGTTCCCTGGTGGTCGGTGCGCATAGCTACCGGTCAGATGATCAGCTGGTCGGCCAGTTGGCCAGTCACTTAAGCTTTCATATATAGAGATTATTGTGTTATTTTCCATGCAATTAACTGTAAACTAACTTTTCCCCCACCCTGTATGTAACTCATTGTTTATTTTAATATCTAAGCATTATAGAATGCATATAAACTTGCATTTATCTGTTAGTATTATTGTTTGAACCCATCTGAGAGTATTTGCCCTCTAATAAGGTTTACTTTAAATTTAAACAATGTATAATTATTGTCATACTAAAATATTTGAGATTAACTTTGCTTTATTGCTTTATGACTTCAATTTAGGCTTTATTGTTGTTTCCGTTCTTTTTCTCCAAGTGTTTTGTCCTGTGAAACAAGTATAATTCTTAAGTACATTTTTTCCCTTTATGATCTGAAAGTTTTACATATAACTTGTATTGCATTTGAACTTAAAGTTTAAAAATGAAATGCAACATAGATATTTATATCTAAGTTGCTCTAATTATGAACTGAAATTACATCTTGTTTTTTTAATATCTTCTATCAGTTGCCTCTCATATGTGCCCTGAACAGAAATTGAACCCACACCTTCTTGGTGTATAGGGCAAAGCTCCAACCAATTAAGCCACCAGCTATGGTGAAATATTCAAGATTTTGCTGCCTATGTTTTCTTCTAGGATTTTTTGAGGCTAACATTTAAGTCTTTAACCCATTTTGAGTCTATTCTTGTGTATGGTGTAAGAAGGTGGTTTAGTTTCCTTTTGGGGGGAGCGGGGGCATGTATCTGCCAATTTTCTCAACACCATTTAAATTCAATTAAAAGGAAAAAAAATTAAAAGTGATACTTTCTTTGAGTTGCTTAGGCAGAGTAAAATCAAAATCAGACATCTGACCCTGGCTGGTGGTTCAGTGGTTAGAGCTTTGGCCTGCTCACCATAGGGGCACAGGTGCAATTCCAGGTCAAGGGCACGTACCTAGGTTTCAGGTTCCCACCCTGCCCCTGGTTGGGGCAAGTATAGGAGGCAACCATGGATGTGTCTCCCACATTAATGTTTCTTTTGCTCTCTTTCTTTTGTACTCCCTCCCTCCCTTCCACTCCCTGTGGAAAGCAATGGAAAAAGATATCCTCAGGTGAGGATTACCCCCAAAATAAATAAATAAATAAAATCAGACACCTGGTTCCCTGACATAATACTCCTTTGTGATGTTATTGTCCTAGAAACAATTAAAATGAGTAAACCATTAATATAGAATCATGATGAATTAATAAAATATACAAATATGTAGTATAAAGAAAATTGTATTTTTATTAGTTTATATAATCACTTCTGGACTTTACAGAGATTGAAAAATATCACACAAAAAAGCACTGATACAATTATACTTCAAATTTTCTATATGAAAATTAATTTCACAAAAGAGGAAATTAATAGGCTGGAAATATATATTTTATTAAGAATTTCTTAAGGTTATTTTATACATATAAAATATCCATATCGCATTCCATAAATGAGCAAATAATTTTAACAATAGAAATAGAAGTGTAAGTGGTAAATAATACCTAATTATAAAGATACTGTTGTTGCCAGTAATCAGAATGTAAAAATCAAAAGTTTAAAGGTATTACTTAAAACCTATTAAATTGTACCAAACATTAATTAACACAATATTTCATGCCAATAAACTACTAAAAATAATCCAAACAAAATATTTTAACAAAGTAGGTACTAACCTAGTTAAATTTGCTTCCTATAATTAGAAAGGGTACATTCTAATAAAATTTAAAGGAGCAGTTAACAGATGTTAATTTTATTTCTTATCTGCATATTATAACTTCTTTATAAAAATGTTATAAAAGACATTGACTATTTTTGTATCATTGATTAAGTAAATAAATATCAAACAAAATGGAAATAGGAAAATAAATCATCATATATACAAATATAATGCATGTATAATCTAAATACACATACATAAATGAAAATAAAATCAATTAACAGCACACTTTGATGTTTATTAGCATATACCCAGTAGTGGAAAAGATTACAGAAAATATCTGTTCTGAAAGAAAGACATTTTTAAGGCAAAAGTAGTTCTAGGCAATGGACTTTGAATAGATAGGAGAATGCTTTTTAATGAATGTGAAGTAATATTTTAAGGGAAAACTATTCTCTAATATAAAATTACTATTCATAGAAACTAATTATAGGAGAGGATTTCACTAATTTTAAAGGTGTCTGATCAAGGTGAAAAATTAACATGAATCATATTGCACTTGGGTGGTCACCTGGTGATGTGCCAGTACTTCATCATGTGCACCTAAAATAGATTGCCCATGAGCTCACTGATCCCCTCACCATAGGTGTATTCACCTCAAGACTGTTGGATATATGCTTGTACAATGTGAAATCTTTAAATAGGATATTTAAAATTCCAATGAAAATATTTTCCTTTTTAGGTAAAACATTAATAATGGCATGTAGTGATGAGAACTGACTCTAAGTGGTTGATTGACGGAGAGACTTTAATTAGCTAATACTGTGTTTGTAATTTCACAATGAAATTAAATTTAAAAATTCTGTTATTTTCATTTTCTTCATCAGTAGAAAATATAAAGATCTTGACAATGTTAAGTTTGCTAGCATTTATATAAATACTTTCTGTAAAAATCTAATTTAACTCCTATCTTAATAGCTAAAAAGGTTTTTGTGTATTCATTTGGTTTTGGCAAAAGGTAAGGATAACTTAAGTCTTGTGAAGAAAAACAACTAGGAAACATTTCAAAAGCCATTCATGCTCATTTTTTAACTGAACAAATCTAAGTTTTTATATGGGTATTATATCTTGTTCAATAAATAATTGCATGTTTTAAAAGCGCTCAAAACAGGCAGGAGGTTCTGTATAAGGAAAGAGAAATACCTTAAGTTAACCTTTTGAATGATAAGCAAAGTAGCTTTTTAGTATTCAATAAATGGTTTTCTGAAGGAAGCTGTCCGCGTAAATCAAAAGACAACAGTAACATTGTCTCTGTTGATATTGAAAGTTTGACAAACTTATAAATTCCATTTAACATCATTTTTTATAAATATATTTTATTGATTTTTTTACAGAGAGGAAGGGAGAGGGATAGAGAGATAGAAACATCGATGAGAGAGAAACATCGATCAGCTGCCTCTTGCACACCCCCTACTAGGGATGTGCCCACAACCAAGGTACATGCCCTTGACCGGAATCGAACCTGGGACCTTTCAGTCCACAGGCCAATGTTCTATCCACTGAGCCAAGCCCGTTAGGGTGATTTAACATCATTTTTTAAATGTTCGATAACCAATGCATATTCTTTAATTATTATTTATTTTTGGGTCAAGGTATTTTTCCTTAAAGGTATTTCCTACAGGACCAACATTTTTGAGAAGAAAACCATTGTTTGAAGAAGAAAAAATGAGACCTAAAATCTGTAATCTCTGTAAAAGAATATTGTCGTGTGTGTGTGTGTGTGTGTGTGTGTGTGTGTGTGTGCTTTCTAACAAAGGAGAAAAAATTTCAATCAGTATACTTGGAAATATCTGTTATTTTTAGCCAGGTTTTTATATGTATATATACTTTCTTACATTTTTTACAGAAAATAGTAAACTGGGATAGTCAAAAGAAGATTCATTTATAGGATCTTTATTTATAGTAACAAAACTACTTGCTACAGCAGTTCAGTACCACAGGTTGATTAACCAGTTATGCATATATAATACTTATTAATTTACATTTAACAATGTTTTTTAAATTAGCCCTTCTCAAGTAAGAAGGTCCTTTTATTGATGTCTTCCTTCATAGCTCTTTGCAATCTCTAAAAATCATTCTGCTTTATATTCTGCTTGTGAGATAATTTCAAATGTACCTCATGGGAAATATTCTCTTTGAAATCGGCAACACTTAATGAAAAATATATACATATTCATCATTAAAAGGAAGATACTGAAAAAATATTACTGATATATAATCACTCTGAGCAGATGAATTATTTTAAACATGAAAGAAATCATTAACTATAAATAATCCAGAGATCAAAGTCTGAGTGGGAAAAAAAAAAAGTGGGCTGGAGGGCAGACTCTGCACCCTTCGTGGGCTGAATGAAGGGGCTCTCTGAAACAGGATCTCAGAGAGGAAAATAAAGTGAATGTAGCTGTGCCAGCCCCGAGTTTTTTTTCTGAATCAGACCATGAAGATTTAAAGGAATTTATATCAGCTCTTATATGGAATGAAAAGGAGCATGAATTTTGGATAACTGCTTTCTTCTTCAACAACCATATTAATGATAAGGAACTTTTCTCTAATTCAGAGTGAACATTTAATAGAATAAACACATGGTTTTGACAATTTACTTTTCTTCAATAAAGCTCTTTCACTCCAATTAAATAAGGAAGATCCTATTTAGATGCACTTCTGGTCATGCAAATTATATATGCAGATTTAGAATAATCAACACTGATAGTTTGGCTCAATTGTGCATTTTAGGATTTACACTGAAAACTATCCCTACTGTTAACTGTGTGTGTAAAATTTGACTCGCTTTATGAAATTTAGCATTATATGTATATTTATGTCTACATAGTATTCCTTTGAATATAAATATATTATGGGAGGTATATTTCTGTGGCAGAGTTTTATCAAAAAGCACACAGGTTATTGTTTAAATATTTCTCTATTTTGAGAAATTTCACAGTGGCAGTTAGGGGTATATTTATTTTCCAGACACAAATTTAAAACATTTTAATTGACAATATTATAATACATTTTTTTTTGTATTACTCAGTGTTTAAGAGCCTAGAAAAATGCAATTAGAAAAATGAAGTGATAAAGAAATGCTAAGATCTTTCAGGGTTGTAGTGGGAGTTAGATACATTGAAATAAGTTCAACTGCTTTCTATTATCTGTTTCATGACAGATTGAAATATTAAGAGTCTATAAATTAAAAATATGAAATGTGTTAGCATAGTTGATGAGGTTTAGAAGAATCAAGAGAAATTCTTGAAATTATTATAAGTAGATAGACATACATAGAGATATATAGTCATACAGAACTTTAAAAAATACTAGATGTATTCATAAAGTATCATGATATATATGGTTTGATGCTAGAAATGTCCAAATCCACTCCATTGGCAATAGTTGTATGTAGTTATGAACTGTTTCTAGTTAGTTATAAATTGGCCCTTGTGATGAAGTGGAAACATTAACTTTGCTACTTATTAGCAATCTGACATTAAGCCATTTAGAGGAAATGTTTGAACCTCAGATTGCCCACAATGTCAAAAATGGGAATAGCCCTGACGGGTTTGGCTCAGTGGATAGAGCGTCAGCCCTCGGGTTTATGGGTCCCGGGTTTGATTCTGTCAAGGACCTTGGTTGTGGGTTCGATCCTCAACAGGGCCGTGCGGGAGGCAGCTACTAGATGTTTCTAACTCTCTCTCCTGTCCTCTCTGTAAAATCAATAAAAAACATTTTTTAAATGGGGATAACAATACATACTCAAAAGATTATTAATATAATTAAATTGTCATACATGAATTACAGGGATGGACTGTTATTAAGTGCTCAATCTAGTAATATTTTCTTCCTTTTCTCCCAAAACTCAGAAAAAAAATTTGATTACTTCAGTCTAGAGATGTATTGACCTGGGATTAATGTAGTTGACAGTCAGTGAGTTTTCCCAGATTAACTGGATATTTGTGCTTTTTTGGCCTGGAAAAAGATGCATTCTACAAGCAAAATTTATAAATATATGTAACATAGTAATAAGCCATAACTGCATAATAAATTTGTATAGTATATCTTGATTGAATACTTTCCTCACATTTGTTGATTGTTCAGTTGCTGATCTATTACACAGACATTGCTTTATAATTTATTAAATGTAAGCTTACATTTGAAAATGATTCTGCCCTCTTTCAGCAAATGTATTTCATTCAGATTCTAAAATTATCAAGATGTTATTGGCATACATACTTTACAGTCATCATAAACATTTAATGGAGTTTTCAGCCATTAACATGTTTTACTTTATTATTTTAAGTAGTATAGACTAGGAACTCAGATTTAAAAAGGGAATATTTATTTGTGATTAAAATTATCATTGACATAAAACAAAAATTCTGTATAATTTCTTATTTGAATTATGTTTTTAATGGGATATTTATGTATTTGTTAAAAAGAAGTCAAGTAGTGATATTTTATTAAGTAGCATGTAATTCACTTTGAGATATTGTGGCATTTTCTCTCAAAATTAACTTTAGGGGGCACTGTGCTGCCAGAAGAGTTCTTCTTGGGCAAGTCAGATCATCTTGTTTTCCTTCTTTGCAAGTAAAAATACCTTAGCACGTTTTTCAAAGGAATCATGTCAAAAGTGTAAAATTTTTGTAAATTTGTGTTTTTCCCTAGGACACTGTGGGAAAGACAATTTTGAAAGCTATTGAAGAAAGTATATTTTCAGAAACAAAAGTTGGATTTAATAGTAACTTGGAGCTGAAGGTTGTTTTGGAGTTGGGAAGCAAACTATCCAACAAACAATACACATAGGGAAATGCAGAAAAGCAACTCACCTGAGAGCAAAAGTGGTGTGGTAAGAATTTTTAAAATTATATAATTGATTGTATTGTAACCTGAAAAAAAAAAAAACTCACATTAGTTGTCTCTGAAAATGAGCAGTGAGCCAGAGTCAAAACTCAAGGAATAAGAAATCCACTGTAAACTGTTGTTAACCAGAAGGATAACAGCAAAAGAGGAAATGACAATGACAACAGCAGAAAAGATACCAGTACAAATTGGGCGTTTCCAATGGCAGTTTTCCCTATAAAACTCTTCCCCACTTCCAACCCCACTCCATTAATCATCTCTGACATCAGGACTACATTCTGATTCCTAAGTAGATCTTTTGTCATCTGGAGCATCAACACAAAGGCTTCTGAAGAAATAATGCGACCTGTTAATAAAAACCCTTCCCCTTCGCTAGCATCTTTCAGAATGTCTGATTATAATAAATTAATTCAATTGCTTCTGATAGAGCTAACTGAACACTTTCTGTAGCTTCCTTCCTATTCAAAACTATTAGCTAAGATAGTTATATAAACACGTGGAAGCTATTCATTTTTATTTTAGCTATTTTAAAACCAATTAAAATGTTTTCCTCATAGTAGAAATACTGTATATAATTAATATATTTTGTTATTACTCTTTCTGCTCATTCTTGAGAGTAATGCTTATGACACATGTGGATTTCATAGTAAGGAGACAGGATTGATTGATTAAGAAGAAAATACCCTTTTTGCATATGTCTTAATTCCCCAGAAAATATATGATTACATATGAAGGTCAAATGTAAAAAAAAAAAAAAAAAAGCAAATAATTTTGAAGAAATCACAAATACAGGCATTGGCAAAAGTAAGTTCATACTTGTGAGTACTCAAAATACTTGTATTATTTATTTATTATTTTTTCATAAGAAAAACTGTAAACCACCTTTTGCCCACCCCTTTATTGAAATAGAGGGATAATAAAAAACAGTAAGTTTTTTTAAATATTGACTTTTGGAAAACAGATGAACACATGCTACTGGTAAAAACGAGTTCAGTGTGTGTAATTGATCTGTTCATAGAGAGTCGTTATTTGACTTTTAGTATATTTCCATTGTTAACTTACTGTTTTGCTATTCTATTTTAAAGACTGAAACTCTTACAATGGTGGGATAATGCAAAGAGTATGATTGGGCAAATAATAAGCATTTGACAAATATTTTGCTATCATATCTATGACAGAAATATTTATATGTACTTATATTTCTTATCTATATATGAAAACAAATATCTTAGCAGTGTTGTTAAGGATAAAAATGAAAAGCTATAAGAAATGTGGGATTTTTTTTTTTTCTGGAGAATACAAATTGTGAATATACTAAAGATTTAGGTCAGTTCCTGATTACCTCTTTTATTAAATATTAAAAATTTTATGTAAACTACTCACTTTATTTAAAAACTTAACTTAAGCCAGCATTTGTAGAAACATTGGTGCTCCAAGTGAATTAATTTATTTTTTAGATTCTCTATCAATGTAATTATTTGCTATCAAGATATTTAAGAATATCTGAAGCTCTCAAGGGGCATTGTTTTTTAATGTCAAAGATATTCAGGGTTTCAAAATACTTTTTCTTTCTAGTATTTTCAAACACTCTAATTCTCTTAGGGTTTAAAGAAATGGGAGAATTATGAAAAGTAGAAGAAAGAATATTAGATAATCCCAGATTTTATATTTTTATCAGTGTTCATTGGAAGAATTTTCAGAGATTAGCAACAGGCTAAGTGGATTTTTTACTTCCTCCTGTGAAGTTTAATAATGTTCTTTATCTCCTGTTTATGGCTTTGAAGAAGCTCAACAAATTTATAAAGGAATTTCTTGACACTGCCATTTTCTTCCCACATAGGTATGGAATTCATGAAAAAATCCAGTAACCTGTTTCTCTTCTCTTTTCTTTTTAAACTTTCTTACTTAAAATGAGTTTAACATTTAGGCACATATAATGTCTGTTGCCATATGGATTTTGTGATGCACAGTGGACATTTTTACAATCAAAATTTTAATTCTGCATTGCACTTTCTAAAGTGAATTTCAGATAATGCCTGACATCTTTAGATGCTAACACTACCAAAAGGTATCCACATCACAAAGTACATGTATATTCTCTAGGGTAGAGTTTTATTTCACGGTAAACAATATATTATATGATTTTTTTGGATATTTGTTTGAGAGCCCAGATTTTAAATGTAAGCTTTTTTTTTTCTTGATATTCAGATTTAATTTTAAAAAAGAACCTAGATATAACATAAAGTATGATTATTTTTCAATTTTAAGCTATGAAGTATGTTTTATGTGTATTTATACCTGTTCCTTATTTATTTATATCTGTTTATTTTCACCTGTTATTTTTCAAAGACTAGATCTTTGATGATAACACATTGAATTAATGGGAATAACCGAACTGTCATATGTTAATATGCACATATATACATATAAGTGCATACATCAGTAAAGAAAATATATGGAAGAGTTTAATTTAATATGTTGCACCCCTGAGTAAGGAAAATATTCAAAATCAATAATGTTTTAATGAAGAATATATAAAAATATAAAAGCTTACTTAAAGAGATAACTGAAAACACTTTTCTCAGCTATATTTGCCAAGAGCACTCCCATAAATATACTTAGATTTGTTGCAGTCCAGAAACATTTTAAGGGGAAGGAGAATGGTTATTTGTAGACTTGGAAGGATATTTTTATGTATAGGAAAAACAGTCTTTCTTGCTAAGAATATCTGTAGAAAAGTCCTTTTTAGACTAAATTTTGTCAGTTTTTATTTATTTTTTTAGTTGTTTATAGAAGAGTAGTAAAATGATAACAAAAGTCTCCTCAGGGAAAATGCATTTGCCTTTTTTCGAATACTCTAATTTCGAGTCCTTTTTTTTTTTTGTAAATCCTCGCCTGAGAACATGTTTTTATTGACTTTAGAGAGAGAAGAATGGAGATGGAGAGAGGAAAGGAGAGGGAGAGAGAGAAAAACATTGATGTGAGAGAGAAACATCCATCAGTTGCCTCCTGCACACACCCTGACCAGGGATTGAACTGGAAACATGTTTCCTGTCTGGGACTCAAACCCGTGACCTTGTATAGATGGAATGCCACTCCAACCAACTGAGCTCACCAGCCAGGGCTTTATTCCTTATTGATGTCATCTAAGGTCTCCTATTCAGACTGTGCTCTGGAACCAAAAGCATCAGAGTACCCTGGGACCAGAAAATTAGGCCTCCCTGCAGACCTCCTGATTTAGAAGCTGCATTTTAACAAGGTCTCTAAGTGACCCCATGTCTCATTTTTTTTTTTTTTAATCACTAGTATAAGGAAATGAAGTCTTGAAGTAAAATTTAAAAACAAGCACAAGAAAAAGCAAGGATAGGATTAAGGAACCTAGCAGAATATTGCTAACCCTTACAAATTGTTCTCCCTTGGGTCACCTGGCTTTATTTATGTTCACCTCCATTATTCCAGTAAATATGCTATCTTTCCTCCTGTTTGTTCTCATTTATCTACAGAATCTTCATTGTCCCTGTTATAATCAAAACATGATATACAAATATCAACCTCCCAGTAAGAAGTCATTAAACATGGAAGGGTGTTTAAGGAACAGAAATGCCACCCCTTTACTCTTAAGACACACAAACCGGCAAAGCCTGTTAGTTGATGACTTCTTTAAAGAGCCCTAATGGAGTCACCTTCTTCAGCAATGCCTGTCTGACTTGGCCACCCATAGCGTGAGTGGGGAGTACTTCCCTTTGAATGTTCCCAGTTTCTTAATTGAGCTATAATCATATGAATGCTGTGCTTCATCAGAAGAAAACAGTGACTTTTTTATGGTCTTTGCCTGCTCATTGGGAAATTAAAATTCATCATAAAAACTCACTAGGATTTTTTTTTAAGATTGAGTTATTTTAATTTTATAAAATAAAAAGCTAATGACTAGAAATTGTGAACATCTAAGAGAAATTTTTCCACTATAATATAGAGGAAGACATATATGAATAAATACATAAACATTGTGCCCAGAAGTTTTTATATTTTATCTTTTTTATATTGACAGCTATGAATAACTTACTCTGGCATGTATGTAATATTTTGTGTATTGCTGTCAGTATAGGATGGTAATTGTGTTAAAACAATGAGTATAGGAACACATTTCCAATTGTTTTATTATATAGTTTAGCTCCATATTTGAAAATACTTAAATATTTTGTATTTAGGCTTCATAATTAATGTCCTTTACCTTTACCATAACATATCTATTCTTCTGGCCAAAAGATATAAATTTCCAGTTATAAGATAAATAAGTGCTATGAAAGCAATGTACAACATGCTGATTATAGTTAACACTGCTGTATGAATTATAGGAAAGTTACTAAAAGAGTAGATTCTAAGAGTCCTCATCACAAGAAGAATTTTTTCTTATTATTATTATATTTACATGAGATAATGGATGCTAACTAAAACCACTGGGAAAACAATTTCACAATATATGTAAATCTAGCCATCAGACTTAATGCCTTATACAGTGATATATGTATATATGTCAACTAATTATCAATAAACTGAGAAAAACTGCAAATATTCAAAAGATATATCTATTCTAAATCAGGTATTAGCAAACATTTTTTTTAAAGGTCACATGGCAAATAATGTAAGCTTTGCAAGCTTTATACCATCTCTGTCTCAACAACTCAATTCTGCCTTTCTAGCACAAGAGGAATAGCAGACAATATGAAAATAAATGGGCATGAATGTGTTTCAATAAAACTTTTTTGTTGAATCCTCGCCTGAGAATTCAACAAAAAACCAGTAAGCTGGGTTTAGCTTATGGTCCTTAGTTAGCTAACCATTTTATAAATATTTTATTTATAAATAAATTTTTTAAAATAAATAAGCTTATTTTCAAATCTAATTTAGTACCTTTCTGAGTAATACAAACTTAAAAATAACTATATATTGTCCAACTTTTAGGAAAAAAACACTCATTTTGCCCACTATCTCAGACTGGCACCTTAAATTTGAAAATTCCAAGCCTAATTTGGATTATGCAGTTTAGATTTAAGAGTCCCATGAGTTAAAATAGTGTACATTTACAGCCTTTCATTCCATGGGCAACTTCATATTATTTAGTGCCAATGAAGGGGGATTTGCCTGGGAGGTTATTGGGCTTGGCCAGTGTACTCTTGTTCCAACTAGAGCCAAAGAGGAATATATAAGAAAGAGGTTTCCTATAAAACTCTGGACTAGTAATTTTGGTTAATTTTCATCTTTCCTCTGAGTAATTTATAAAGTATTGGCTGTTTTTTCCTCTTTCACACTAGTTTCTCTGACATGCATATTCAGTATTTGTTTATTATAATCAGGATCATATAGTCTACAAAGTTCCTGCTGTGAATATTGGTATATTTAGCAGACTCTACATTCTATATGTTTTAACAAAAAGAAAAAAGGGATGAATATTTTAGTAAGTCTTCTTTTATTTAAGAAATATTCTTCAATCCTTTTTGTGGGGCAAGAAATATGTCCCAGTGTAAATTGTATTTTTTGATAATAATAATAAATGACTTGCGTGGTTTAACTTAAAATTTTCATTGGGCTATTATAATCATTAGATAATATTTTCAAAAACAGAAAAGGGTTGCTGATGAGTGAATTATTTTATACTATTTTCCATGCAGACAGGTGTGAATTAATATTAAATATGAAATTTAACAGAAATGTACATCAGACTCCACTATTTATATGGTGATTCCTATTAGAGTCAATATTTTTTACAATCAGTAGACTCTAACATCGTCATGAATAGAAGTGTGCTCAGTCTCCGGATCTATCGCCAATATTGAAATACACACAAAATTACTGTTAAGACACAATGTCATTCACAAATACAAACAGATATGAGAGGGAAACTGCTGCCAGATTGGGTTACATTGAATCAATCCACTTAAATCTCCTACATTTCAAAAGAATTTCTATGTATTTAGAAAGGCTCTAACAACATTTCTGGCTTCCTTGGGGCTCCTAAAGAGCAATGTGGTAGCAATGAAAAGCTCTTTACCACGGGGATCCCTACAATTAAGAAAAGCAGAGATTGTAAAAGTTTGCTAGTTTTGAAATATTAGCTTGCCTCCTACTTAAATCTAAACAAAAGCACACTATGGCTCTAGGTCAGCCCAATGCAGACAAAAACCGAACTCTGATTTGCCCCATACGAAGAACTATAATGGAGTGGAAGCAGCAGCTACTTAATATATGAGTTAAAATTACCCGTGACTGAAGTGAGCACATCAATCAAAAGTTTTGGCATGTAGTGAGCCTGACAAACCAGTGTGGTGAGCTTGAGGGCAGGAAAAGCCTCTGTTCTGTATTCAACTGTTTTCAAATTACCATGACATCCCTTTGCATACACCACCCGACTTCCAGCAGGTGGATTTTTGAGGCATTGTGCTTGGAACACAAAGATAGATCAAGTAAGAGCATTTGAGATAGTTTCCTGTTTTGTGTTCTGAAAAGTAGGGTTGCATAAAGCCTTCCAGATTCTTAGCATTTTTTAGGTGTTGAGAAAGGATAAACGTGGATCCCTGAGAACAGAAAATTCAACAATTAGAGATGGAATAGAAACATTTGTAGATGCTGACTTATGTTTTAAAAACTGTATGTCCATTTGAAACATCTTGACATAAATGCAGTTTGTCAGATTAAGTGGTTTCATGCAAAGTCTTCCTGTGTCTGCTTCTTTACCAATGTCAACTAATTTCTAACGATCTTGAAAACTGGAAGAGGGCCTTTTAAAATAATTATATGTCTACATAGCAATTTTGTACAAGCATGTCTAGGAGGAAAGTGCAGTACATACTTATTCCAGAATATACCCCATCTCTCACATGTTATTAATTTCAAAGGGAATTCTTCCCATAGCTCTATATAACTACTTCCCATTAAATCTCTGAGAAGCTACTATGGAAAACCTAAGAGCAGAATTTGCTTCAATAAGAATGTGGATGTGTGGAAATATGATTAGATAATTCTAGCTGCTATCTAAGTTGTTTTTTTACTATAGCATCTATAAGCAAGTAAGATAATCTATTTATGCAAATACCATACACATTGTTAATTTTTATTAATTAATCATTTAAAATAACAGCTCAGATTTAATATAATATTTGGGAATATGATAATATTTAAATATTATAACTACAGAGTAGTAAACAGTCTCATGTCTGACTAATTGTAAACAAACTAAGAATCTGATAGATACAAAATATATGCTAAAAATGTTTTAATTACAGGTTTGGTATATAACTGAATTAGTGAATGAAAATTATAAGAAGTGTAATTATATGCCATAAAGCTAGCAGGTAAAGAATTATATACTTCAATAACTGTGAATAGACTCTGGATAGAAAAAACAAAATTAAGAAAAAATCTTTCTTTTTCTGATGATTTTTACCCATTGAATTGACCAGTTCAATGACTTTGAAGTTAACAACTAAATGACATTAGATATGTTTCAGGCCTCTGATGATAGTTTTTTTCTGTAGCATCGCATCTTCTTGTCCTTCAATTATTGCATATTTTAATAATTGAAATATACATTATCTTAAGAGGGCAGGATGTATATAACTTATTTTAATCCATGAGAGGCAAGAGAAGTTTTTATTTTATTTTTTATTTATTTATTTTTTAAAATATATTTTATTGATTTTTCACAGAGAGGAAGGGAGAAGGATAGAGAGCTAGAAACATCGATGAGAGAGAAACATCGACCAGCTGCCTCCTGCACGCCCCCTACCGGGGATGTGCCCGCAACCAATGTACATGCCTTCGACTGGAATCGAACCTGGGACCTTCCAGTCCGCAGACTGACGCTCTATCCACTGAGCCAAACCAGTTTCAGCAAGAGAAGTTTTTAAAGATCCATTTAAAGTGCTTTACTTGTATTCACTACGTTACCATTCTACCACACCACTTTATATATGGAATGATAGAATAAACTTGAAATTATAAATATCTTTTGCAGTATAAGGCAAAGCACTCAAAGTACTTAGTACAATGGTTTCTATATTTCCAACAATGTTATTCTTCTAACAATATAAGTTTTATGATTTTACTTTAGCATACATAAAAGACAATTATAATACAACTCACATTAAACTTGTGGCACAGTTCCAAAAGAATTTAAAATTATCATGTAATACTGATCATTTGCAAGCCTTACAGCATAGCAAGAAACACAAAAGAATACATCCAAGAGGAATTTGGCACATATGTACCAGGAAATAATACCCCCAAAAAATAATAACCCCATTGTCTATAGCAAAACTCTGAGAACACAGTAACTTTTCAGTAGCAGGAGAATCCTATATTATAAAAGTCTAATATGCTAAGTGTCCAACTGTTCATTCAATTGTTCAACCAGTCGCTATGACGCACACTAACCACCAGGTGCCAGACGCTCCAACCGGTAGGTTAGCTTGTTGCTGGGGTCCGGCTGATTGGGACTGGGCAAGATGGCCGGACATGCCCTGGAGCCTTCCTGCAGTCTCTCCCCAACCCCAGTCATGCACCGGTGTAATTCCTTGACCTGGCCTGTGCCCTCTCACAATCTGGGACCCCTTGGGGGATTTAAGAGAGCCAGTTTCAGCCTAATCCTCACAGGTCAGGCTGAGGGACCCCATTGGTGCATGAATCCATGCATTGGGCCTCTAATACTTCCATAGAGTATGATATATATACAAAATATAATCTATATGTATAAAAGCCTAAGTGACCATTATGATTGAACAACTGAATGACCAGTCAACCAGTTGCTATGATGTGCACTGACCACCAGGGGGTAAAAGCTCAATGCAGGAGCTGCCTCCTGGTGGTCAATGCACTCCCACAGCCAACCTCTTGTGGCCGGCCAACCTCCCACAGTCCCTTCCCCCAGCCAGCTGGGCCCCGATCGGGACTGTGCGAGATGGTCCTGATCAACCCCAATTGCCAGCCAGGCCAAGGGACGCCACCCATGCACAAATTCATGCACCACACCTCTAGTATTATATAACAGTGAAAATGAACTATAAGCAATAACATGAGTGAAGTGTGGGAACATATTATTGACTGAAAATAAAAGTGAGTTCAAGGAGTCAGTATTTAGTTAAATAAAACTGAACAATATATTACTTAGTTTGAAAACTAAGAAAACACACAGGAACAGTAAACAAAAATATCAGAATGTTGGGAGCCAATGTAGGTGAGGGACATGCAGCCAAATGTAAATTATTACAGTTTAAATATAATAAAAAGAGGACCAGGCACCCTGCTGGCATGGCTCAGTTGGTGAGCATCAACCTATGAACCAGGAGGTCATGGTCCAATTCTTAGTCAGGGCACAGGACAGGGTTGTGGGCTCAACCCCTAGTGTGAGGCATGCAGGAGGCAGTCGATCAATGATTCTCTCTCATCATTGATGTTTCTATCTCTCTCTCCCTCTCCCTTTCTCTCTGAAATCAATAAATATATATTTTAAAAATCATTGAAAAAAAGAGGACCTGGCAAAGGACAATCTATATTAATAAAAGCATAATATGCTAATTGGACCAGACATCCTTCTGGTCGACCTTCTGGATGAAGCCAGGGTTGCGAGGGAAGCCTGGGTCCAGGGTGCCTGCTGGCGGCCGGAGGGAAGCCCAGGTCCTATGCCAGAGGGAAGCCTGTGCCAGCAGCAGCTGGAGAAGGAAGGCCTACTATTGATGAATTTCGTGCATTGGGCCTCTAGTTGATAATAATGGTTAAGAACCAAAAATTATGATCAATCAATTCTGTGCGCTTTAGATCAGTGAGAAAAATAGCAATTACTGCATGTATTTGTAAGCTTGGGTTGCCATAACAAAATATAACATACTGGATGTCTTAAATAATAGATATTTCAGAATTCTGGAGGCTAAAAGTCCAAAATAAAGGTGCCAGCAAATCTAGTTTCTGTGAGAACTTTCTTTGAGGCTCGTAGAATACTGCCTTCTTGCTGTGTTCTCACTTGACCTCTCCTCGGTGTGCTCAGAGGACCAGTCTGGTTTCTTTTTCTCTTCTTATAACTACAACTAGAGGCCCGGTGCATGAAATTCGTACATGGGGAGGGGTGACCCTCAACCCAGCCTGCACCCTCTCCAATCTAGGACATCCCTCTCACAATCCAGGACTGCTGGCTCCCAACCACTTCTGCCTGCCAGCCTGATCACCACCTAACCACTCCCCTGCCAGCCTGATTGCCCCTAACTGCCCTCCCTTGCAGGCCTGGTCACCCCTAACTGCCCTCACCTGCTGGCCATCTTGTGGTGGCCATCTTGTGTCCACATGGGGGTGGCCATCTTGTGTGTTGGAGTGATGGTCGATTTGCATATTACCTCTTTATTAGATAGGATACTGGTAAATTAGGACCCCATCCTATAACCTCAATTAACTCCCTAAAGGCTTTATCTATAAGACAGTCACTTTGGGGTTTAGGGCTTTAACAGATAAATTTGGGGAATCATAATTCAATCCATAAGACCAGAGAATAGTGATAATATGATACTCAGATTTATTGTTATATGTAAAATAATTTAGGAAAAATAAACTGCTATATAAATTGAAATACTTGCCCTAACTGCTTTGGCTCAGTGGATAGAGTGTAGGCCTGCAGACTTAAGGGTCCCAGATTTGATTCAGGTCAAGGGCATGTACCTTGGTTGCAGGGTACATCCCCAGTAGGGGATGTGCAGGAGGCAGCTGATCGATGCTTCTCTCTCATCGATGTTTCTAACTCTCTATCTCTCTCCCTTCCTCTCTGTAAAAAAATCAATAAAATATATATTTAAATTGAAATACTTACATTCAATTCTTAAATATAAACATATTCCTAATAACATTTTAAAATATATATATATATTATATACTATGTTTATATTTAAGAATTGAATATAAGTATTTCAATATATATTTTATTGATTTTTTTACAGAGAGGAAGGGAGAGGGATAGAGAGTTAGAAACATCGATGAGAGAGAAGCATCCATCAGCTGCCTCCTGCACACCCCCTACTGGGGATGTGCCCACAACCAAGATACATGCCACTGACTGGAATCGAACCTGGGACATTTTAGTCCACAGGCCGACACTCCATCCACTGAGCCAAACCAGCCAGGGCCCTAATAAAATTTAATCATTTTTAATATTTAGATATTCTTTCTACTATGAAAAAAGTGTTAGTAATTTTATCTCAATTTCCAAGTATATTGCCCAGTGCAGGAAGAATGAAGATATGGGAATATTAGAATATGATGTGATTATTAAACTAAAGATATAAAATTATTTATCTAAATAAATGCTACTTTCAAGTATGTTACTGTATTTAAATGATTCATGACCTCAAATAAGGATGAATGATCCTTCTTTAATGGTGGTTTTTGATTTCTAAAATAGAGAAAATTCAATTAAAGCCTTATGAAAAGAATATAACTATGTTAAGAACATCACTTTGAAGTAAAAAAATATTAAAAGAATTATGCTAAAGTTACACCTTGACTTCATTCTTGAATTTATATAGCTATGTAACTAATTTGAGGAAATAATTGCATGATAATATAAGTTCTCTTTATTTGATAAAAACAAGGCTTCTTATTTTGTAGATAAAACTGATGTATGGAGATAGTCACCTGACAGGGTCTTACCTCTATGTCAAAGAGTAATATAAAGCCAATGTTTTTATTCATTGGAATTTACCTATTTTTAGTATAAAGAAATTTCCAAACAATGTATAAAATTGTATTTCCTCAAATAATACAGATTTTAAATTTTGATATCTTATAATTCTACACATTTGTCAGCATACAAATATAATACTTAAACATTGCATAATTAGGATGGCTATAAGGTTATTCTTTTAAAATTTATTTAGCATCAATAAAAGCTATTTAGAAAATTTGCATAGGATAATTTTGTCTTCATTTCAAGTTTCTTATTTAAGCTCTGAATGGACCTTAGCCAGGATTCATACTTATATGTTTGTAAGACAAGTGAGCACATATACTCATTCATATAATTTACAGCTCAACAGTCTAGCTGTTTTTTCTGCAGCTTTCTTTTTAATTATACCATTAAAAGCTTAATTATTATAGAGGAATACTTGGCCATTCTTCTAACCTTTTGATTTTGAGTCAGGGCCTAGGACTTCACTCTGTGTTCTTTTGCTACACATTTTGTAACATCACTTACGCAAATATTGAGGGCAAAAACAAAGGTTATCCATTTAGAGAGTTGTGTCTTAAAATCATTTCCCTATATTTGCTTGATGCATCTGTTTCATGGAAAACTCAGTGAGGTCAGTGAGGATTCTGAATGTGAAGTTTTGAATCTAAGCTGATTTATGCTGAGCTGATCTAGATCAGTATCCATAGAAGCCTGCTGAAGGGCTTGTAGGAGTAGCAACAAAAACTCACTAGTGATGGAGCTCCAGTCCAGAGCATGGCAAGACCTGGCTGCATGCTCAGCCATTCCAGTATTTGCACATGTGAGACTCCCAAAATGTGGGGTGGGGGGAATAAATGACAATGACTGAATGAATAATCAAGATGGAAAGAATCCGTAAGGTGAACAATATGTTTGTAAGGTGGGAGCCAAGTTGTGAGGAGCCTTGAAATTTAATTAATAAAAGTAATCAGGTTACATGCCCTATCATTTTCTTGACTAGGTTTTACAAATTACAATACAATGAAGCTCTATGAATACTCTTATTGCATATAATTGCGTTCCAACTCTCAAAGGTCAAACCTGAGCTGTTCAAAAGCAGAGGTAGCTGCTTTATGTACGTGCTCCGATGAAGACATTTTTATGAGTTTTCCTTTACTGTCCTGTGACTTACTCATCTGATTTAACAGCACTAACCTCTACTGAGAGTGACTTTCTCTCACAGAAAAACAACTGGAGACCTAGGTTTTCATGTGACAGAATTGTGTGAATTGGGGACTGTGTAACGTGCTTGAGTGGTTTAAATTAAATTTGTCTTTAGTGTCCACCCACTTATTTTTTATAAGGCCTCACATCTAGAATTTGATGTTTCTCTTATTGTCTTAGATAATTGTTAAATAATCAACATTAAAAGGAGAACCTTTTTAGGTGTATTTCAGCTATAGACTAAAGATTCAAAGAAAGAGACATGTAGTATTTCAAACGTTATGTCAGCACATAAGGTAGCCACCCCTCAGATTACCCTTTCAGGCTAATACTCTTCAGCTTTCAAATAACATCAATTCTTTTGTAAGAATAATAAGAGCCCGGTAAGCCAGCATCTCACCAAACTAAGGGATCCCTTCAGCAGCCATCTGGGCAGTTGTCTAACCACAAAGCTTATGATTTGTGAAGCAAGTAATTTCACTAACGGAAGAGCTTTTTTTATACGTTAAACTGAAATCTAGTTCTTGTTCTTCGCTTTTCTGTACTGCCATTTTTTCATCATAGGATAAGACTATCCTTGCTATCTGTGGTAGAATAGATTGACTTATTTGAAGCAAGAAAGCATGAAAGAGCATGGAAAAATTGTAGTCAGGATTTTTTTCATAACCAAATGTATTTATGACAATAATCTCAAAAGTAATTCTCAAATTATTATGTACCATGTTCTAAGTACCTTGTATATGTTAATCCATTAATCTTCACAAAACCCCTGTGAGTTAGGTATTGTTGTTGTTGCTATTATTATTATTATTATTATTATATCTACTAGAGACACAGTACATGAAATTCATGCACTGGGGGGGGGCGGGGGAGGGGGTCCTTCAGCCCAGCCTGTACCCTCTCACAGTCTGCGACCCCTCGAGGGATGTTCGCCTGCCGGCTTAGGCCCTATCCCCAGGGGATCAGACCTAAGCCAGCAGGCGGACATCCCTCTCACAGTCCGGGACCCCTCACTCCTTATTGCCTGCCTGTCAGCTGCTCCTTACCACTCAGCTCGGCTGGCTGCTCCTTAGTGCTGCTGTGGAGGCTGGAGAGGCTCCCGCCACTGCCACTGCGCTCGCCAGCTGTGAGCCGGGCTTCTTGGTATGTGGTGCTCCCCCTGTGGGAGCGCACTGACCACCACAGGGGGCAGCTTCTGTGTTGAGCATTTGCCCCCTGGTGGTCAGTGCGCATCATAGCGACTGGTCGTTCTGGTTGTTCCACCATAACAGTTGCTTAGGCTTTTGTTATATAGATTTTCCAGGTGAGAAAATTTAGGTGCAGAGTAGTTTAAAACTCTGTGTAAGGTAGAGAGCTAGTAAGGAGAGAAGTGATATTTATTTAAAAGTCTTACAAATTTTTAAAAAAAGGTATTTTGAAACAAAACCAACTGCCTTGAATATGAAAAACTAAAGACAATAATAGTTGATCATTCTGCCATACTTGATTTTCTTGGTGGTGGTGTTTGAAGAGGGTTTTTACAGATCCTGCTACTGAGTAGAGCAGGCATAAGTTAAATAGCAAGTCATCATGGTGAAAAATGAGATATTTCATCAAAGAAAGGATGAAAAGAGAAGAAGGAATTTAAATAAAAATTTTGGTGTTTTTGATCAATTATAATAAAAGAAAATTTATAATAAAGATATACATAAACAAGGATGCAACAAACAACAGGATGTCCTATTCTGACCAGGCTAATGTTTGATTTACACATGATTAATTTTTCAATAAAATTCTTACCTGTACTGTTTAGACCCTTAACGTTAACACTCAAGCACATTTTAATTTCATATACATTACCTCCATGTTTGCCTAGTGTCATAAATGTTTGAGTAGATAATAAAAGCAAAAAGTGGCTTTATAACCTAAATATATTAATCTTGAAAATAAATTTTGAAAAGTAATAAAGCAAGATAAAGACTGCTTTACATGTAAGGTTATTTTTTAAATTATCATTTGAAAACAGTATCAATTTATTAATAGTCATTCTGTTTCTACATATGAGATACATTTGGAAATGAACAGTTCTTAACCTTTCATCAACAAGCACTGATTTTTCACATAGTGAGGATAAATTTTACTAATACATTCCGAATCTTCTTGAGTTTCAGCAATAACCCAGCATAAACATTGTTAGTCATAACAGCATACAGAATAAATAGGTAATAGACCCTCCCCCCCAAAAAAAATAGAATTCTAGCTTTAGCTTCGACACTGTAAATAACCCTAACTGGTTAAACCACTGTTGTAAAACATAAACAGATTATGAAAATGTATGACATATATTAGCTACTGACAATTTTGTTTCCTTATTATTTCAAGCAGTACTTACTAAGCCTCGCCAAACAGATCACAGATATCACTTAAAAGAGCATGTACTCCATGAATTGTGCTGCTTCCCGAAGTGACATTGTTAAGTATATGTTATGTATATTTTAAAGTTTAATATATTTAAGTTATGAAGCCATCTATCCTTTGGCTTTTACTGTCTCCTCAACATTTATGAGAACAGGCAAACATGAAGCAAATGTACATAAAAGAAACATATGCTAAAGTAGTTAGGGTACCAAACCGTTTAGTTAAGAATTGTATTAAAAAGCAATCATAATTAAATAGAACCTAGCCCTTGCTCTAAAGCATATTAGAAACAATTAGATATAAGATTTATATAAGTAGAAATGCAAAAATACTGTATGTGTATGTATATACTATAGTCATAGAAAGAGAGAGAGCGCAAATGAGGGAGAGAGATTTTAATACACAGCCTATGTGCTAGCTAAAGTGTGCACAGGATCCTATAACCATTCTGTGATAATAAAGAAAAACTTCACCAAGGAGTGTCTTAAAAATGATCTTAAACCTTAAATGAACCTTATATTATATTCATTTCACTTCCTTTCATATTTTGAATAACACTGTCTCTCTACATACCCAATATCTTTCTGATCTCACTCACACACAATCTGCATATCCTATCTGATCTATCTTTTGACCCAATTATTTAGTAGATTGAGTATATTTATCAGCCTAGTTCTCAATATCAGAAGCTTTTACTTTAATGAAACTGGCATTTTATTGAGCGAGAAAGACCTGTACATAGTCAATGAGAGACAAAAGTGCATAAATAACACTGTAAATAACACTACTTGTCAAGCCAAAGATAATGCTACAGATACACAGGGAGTATGGGTGGAGTTTCTGGGCTGAGCTTGGAGTACTCTATTACTTATGGCATCAAAACTATTGGCTTTAAGATGTTCCATTATTTTACTTAACTACTGAAAAAGAAAAAAAAATCCCTGCCAATTATACCATAATATAGTACTTTTATAAAGTTGGCATATATACCTATATGCCTATGTATCTCCTTCCATCTAGATAGATTTCTATTCCATGATAGTTAATAGACAGATATACTGTATATTTTACTTAATGAACTCTTAAATTCATTGATTTTTATCATGTATAAATTATGTAATACCTAAAAAAATACTATGAGTGGAATGATTGTATAAGCTATTCTAAAATCATTTTTGTTTGTTTATTTATCCAGAAACATTCTTCTGAATAACTTTGACTCATAGTCTTCAAAATTCATATTTTATACAGAATAGTATCCTCTTTGCTATCAAATTAATTTCTAACAGAGTGTTCCATTATCATCTGGAGAATTTTCTTGTAAGAACTTGACTCCCATTCTGCAAGTTTAACCCTTTGCACTCGCTTGCTTTTTTCTCGATTCCTTTATTCTAATGCTAACTGTGTTGAGTCACATTCGACATCCGAGAGCAAAAGGTTAATGTACCTATGACGAAAAAGGCCACCATGTCACAACTGTTGTCATCAACACTCTCATTTGTAATGTTAGAAAAACATTATTATTTTCAGGGTAGCATTTTGCTACATCTATTATAGTACATAACCACTTAGAAAATAAGTAAATTTCATTAAGTATTAAGTCGATATATATTATCTTACTTGGGGAAGCTCTACATGATTTTATGGTCATAGGTACAAGTGATTGGATTTTGTTACCTTTAACACTATGTTCCAAATTTCTATTCACCATTGCCAAGGCAGGCATATTACGTTTTTCATAATCTGATTTACCTCTAACTTTGTGTCAATACAATTACTGATAAATGCTATAATTAAAACTATAAAAGAGTCATCTCTAAAATACCCAATTATTTATAAAATTATAAATCTATAGAATTGAAGAAAATTTATAAAATTGAAGGTCAGCAATTTTGATGTCTACTTGGTACATTTAACAAAGATGGCCTAACCCAGTAGTCATATTTTATCTAAGCAAATTATCTCACTTTTCAATGTGAAACACTTTTAAATGTCATTTTCCTTATGATTTTCTTTGATTTGTAAAGCTCCACAAAATAAATTGCATATACTCTGCTCTTAACCTGAGGCCATATAGTCAGTAATATGAATAACAGTGTCACTTGTTAAGGACATAACTTAAAGATGTGCAAATATGAGTTGTAAGACTCCTTTGAGTTTTTTAAAGCCTTGGTTTCAATATATGCATTTTTAACTGTATAAAATAATTTGTTCATTGACATTGAGATTAATGGCACAACTAGGAAGGTAGGCAGATTGGTAGGTAGGCAGGTAGATAGATAGATGATAGATATATAGATAGATATATAGATAGATAGATAGATAGATAGAGATAGATAGATAGATAGATAGATAGACACACAGATAGACAGACACACAGATAGGCAGACAGGGTTAAACCTGATAACAAACAGGTGAAAACCCTTCAGGGCATGTTCTCTCAGATAACACTCTGTCACACAATATTTAATTGGCTAGAGTTTTTAAAAAGGATACCAAATATATGAGGGAATACTATTTTGTCTAAGCTAAGAACACAGTGTTTAAAATATACAAATAATACAACAGCAACAAAGCTAACACTATGATAAATATTTCAAAACACAATTATAGGAATAAAATATTACAGAATGTATTACACACTATTAGTTTGGTGTTTTTGAATAGTAAAACAGTAGGATTTAATACTTGATCTTGATATTACAATGTACTTTTACAGTATGCTATCTTTCTTCAGGAATGCAAACTTGAATATAGGGATATAGAATACTTTGAAAATACATGTTCTAAAATATTCACTTATGGAAAATATTGTTAATGTTATCTATTTGAGTGTTACTACATTTTAATTTATTTTCAAATGTTTCTGTAATTATTCACATTTTGAATACACTCTATATAGCTTGTTTCCTTTTCCAAGTGGAAAATTTTTAATCACCTCAAGAAAATTTTGTTACGAATTCTACCAGGTGACACTGATTTCAAAGACAAATCTACGCCTTGAATAAATGTACTCTGGTCTGTTTCATTATGCTTCTTAGTTGCAGTTGATTTCCTTTCAATAATTTACTCACTGTGAGAGTAAATCCAATATTTTAAAAGTTCATATGTTTCAATAATATGTTTTTGTTTTACTATATGGGTAGCATAACTTAAAAGGTTTATAATTATAGGTCTCTAAAAGTATATTTAAAAACATTTCATGCTATAAAAAGGATTGGCATTTTTCAGAAGAAAGCAAAGTTGAATATTGAATTTATCATTTAAAATGTCAGGAAATTATGTAATATTTATTTTTAAATCTCAGACACTATATATTAATTTTATATGTAAAGCAGTGCATCTGGTTAAAAATCAAGGTAGTTTTGATAACTGAACTATAAATTAAATATAAATTACTTTTGATTTTGTTAAGTTTAGTAACATGTAATATAATGTTTAACTACTATAATTATTACATCCAGAAAAGAGTATTTTAATAAACTGGGAATTAGAAACAGCAATATTAAATATAATATAAGCAAATGATCACTAATTTTTAATCTTTCTAATAAATGCCCAAAGATCTGACTCAACAACTCTGCATTGTACAGATTTCAACGGCTTTATAAAAATCAAAGAGAGGTCACAAAGTGAGAAAGATTATAGCTGAACTGGAAAAATAAAAGGAAATCAGGCTATAACACCAGATGCCAGTTTCATTAACGTAAAAGCTCCTGATATTGAGAAATCTGTTGGTAAAAATACTCAAATCCACTAAATAATTGGGTCAAAAGATAGATGGGGTAGGATATGCAGACGGTGTGTGAGTGAGATCAGAAAGGTACTGGGTACGTAGAGAGACAGTGTAATTCAAAATATGAAAGGAAGTGAAAAATCAAACGAAACAGGCTAAGCCTCCACTCTCCTTTCTTTCAAAGAGAAGCCTGGCACGACAGAGTTTATTTCAGTTTTGGCCAAGGAAATTGTCCCTTTAAGCTATGGGAATGAATTGTCTCTTTTTAACCGCCTTTCTCCCTGTAGTACATAATCACTGTCTGTCACACTTTGATGTCATAATCATCCGCTGAAGCTCCACAGTTAAAGAGTAAATCTGCTTAACTCACAAGAAAAGGAGGAAAATTGCACAGAGGCACTTGCTTCCCTTGCCTCCATGGCAGCCCATTTGAATTACAGAAGTGCAGTATTATGTCACTTTAGTATTACGGGTGCCATTTCAAAAGCCAAAAGCCTATTTTAAAAACTATATCTTAATCAGTTGAAATGAAAACAGCAACTAT
This sequence comes from Eptesicus fuscus, assembly GCF_027574615.1. Taxonomy (NCBI): domain Eukaryota; kingdom Metazoa; phylum Chordata; class Mammalia; order Chiroptera; family Vespertilionidae; genus Eptesicus; species Eptesicus fuscus. Next base: position 49,599,641 of record NC_072482.1, on the reverse strand, counting down.
TTTCCATTAAATGAGCATAGTGCTTGTGTGTGGGTCTGTGTATATGTGTGTGCAGGCATGCATGCGTGAGCAGCATGAAAAAGGCATTAAAGAGCTAAGGAATGTTAGTGTGTCTTCAAGCTGCCACTTTCCAAAGGCAAAGAGCTCTTAAACTTTGCATCTACTCTTTTCTATTTGAAGAAATATTTTGCATTAAAGTATCCTAAAGGCTATTTCACAACTTGTCCTCGGCATACCAGATGAAAGAAGAATTTGAATAATCTTTGAAATGTATTGAAAAAATGTACCAATGATTATTTTTATAATGAGCCAAAGCAATTTCTTGTTATTTAATGTTTTATTAAATAAAAACCTGAAGATTTATTCATTTATTCTTGATCTCGGCTTACCTGGCTATTGAATGTTCCTACAAATGGTACATGTTATAGTTCTGATCAGAATAATTGAAATATCAATGAAGGCAACTTAATTGCCTCACTTTTTTTTCTGTGATCTATTATTCTGTAGCTGGTTGCCATGTTAAAAATTTTACAATTTCAGGGAATAAAATCATGTTTCCACAGAAGTGGTCCATATTGCCTAATCTTAATCTGCAAGCATATTTCTAGTTTAATTCCAGATTTCTTTGAGTTATTGCATATTCTCCAATAAGAATGAAAATCAGAGCTTAAACAAAGATAAAAAGCCTGCGTTATTAGTTTCATGTAATAATTCTTTTTGCATGATATTGGCTATTATATATGTTGAAGAAATCCCACAGGAGACTGTGCTGTTCTACATTTTGTGTAAAATACAAGCTTATCCTGTTTGGAAAAGGGCATTTGAACTTCTAGTTCCCTGTGGCTACTTATGCACTTAACTTTCAATAACGGTAAAGAACTCTTCAGAAAAGAAATTTCCTTTCAAAGATTATTTTAAATCAACTTCCACAGTAAACTGTTAAAACAACAACAATGATTGTTTTATAATGCGAGGTTTTTCTAAGAGCAGTAAAGGAATTGCTGCATTTGGATGCTCAGTTTATTTGATAGGAATTGAATAATCCTAAATTAATTTTCAATTCTTTTTTAATATGTTTCTGTTAATTTTGGAGATGGAGAAAGGGTGAGTGAGAGAGAGAATCATCAGTGTGAAAGATATGAGAGAGAAACACATATCAGTTGCCTCTTATACGCACCCAGACCAGGGACCAAAGCTAAAACCTGGGCATGTGCCCTGAGTGTGAATTGAACTCAAACCTGTCAGTGCAAGGGATGATGCTCAACCAACTGAGCGACAGCAGCCAGGGTTCATTTTCAACTTGTTAGTAAGGTGGTAGAGTCCTTTCAATATAACCTTCTGATTTGCCGGATTTTAGTAATGTGTCTTCCTTTACTGTGGTATCTCTAGCTGTCATTTCTTTGAATCCAGTATAAGAAGATACGCTGATCTTCTAGCCTCAAATTTCCTGTTACGTGGTTTAAAATTAGTTAATCCTCTCTTCATGATAAGGTAAAAGACAGTTGCATTTCATTATCTTTATTATGTAAATGTTTGTTATTTCAAAATCCCCTATGCAAGCTATTGAAATATAAAATATTCACTAAACAGCTAACTGTTTCTTTGTATACAGTCATTTTAAGCAAACCTTTGTTTTGTTCATGAAAACTATGATGTTGGGGTCTCTAATTACAACTTTTCAGTTACAAATTTAGGTGGTTTATCTAGAAACAAGGAAGGCACAGTAAGAAAAAGATACTATGTATCATAAAATGAGGGAAAATCATAACTTGATCAATGGAAGCAGTACTAGTCGTCTTGGACATAATTTGTCAGATTTTGCTTTTTTTTTGTGTGTGTGTATGATACCATATACATTTTGAAAGTTTGCTGATGGATAAATCATTTAAAAGAGAAGCTCTGAAAGGTTTCCAGCCCCATTTCATACTGCCCGCTCCTTCTTCCCACCGAAAGCAGGTGCCATTCACTAACAGGAGAAAGGCCTGACACAACAGTGTGAGTCACAGTTCACCCAGGGCTTATGCAGCCATGGAGGCAGCGAACCTCCATAAATCAGGACCTGCGGGGCTTTCTTCCTGCCTACTACCTCCACTTCTTGAGGGTTATCCGTTCTGAGTTATAAAACAGCATGCACTGCATCTAAAAGTCATGAGTTCCGTCTTCTACATCATATCCCTCACCTCTCACCTCAACCTAGCTCATGAAGACAGGCCCTTATAGATTTAGCAAGTGTGAACATTTGTAAATTATGTTAGCACCAGCTTAATTGCCTCAGATAAGTTTTCCGTAAATGTTTAGCAATTTAAAAGCAACAATGTTCTTAAGACGGACTACTAGTTAGCACTAGATTTCCAATGACCAAGGTTTGGGATGATAAAATCATGGTAAATGGAGGATAAAAATATATCCAGTCAATGAGTTGTGGAGTTTCTATCATTATTTTCTACTAGAGGCCCAGCACACGAAATCATGCACGGGTAAGGGTCCCTAGGCCTAGCCTGCGATCAGGCCATCTTCTGCCCCCTCGCCAGTCCCTAGTCCCACCCCGCCGCCTCCCCCCAGTTCACCATGGTTTCCCCCATCACAGCATGGCTCCAGTGCAGGCCAGGGGGAGGGACCAAGAGGTTGGCCATTCCCCCCACTCGCCAGTCCCGCCCAGCCGCCACTCAGGTTCGCGGTGGTTCCCCATTCGCCATGCTGTGATCAGAGCCTGCAGGCCAGGGGGGAAGCGACCGAGAGGTGGTCAATGCACCTCATGGCGGCTGGTCGAGTGGTCATTCCAGTCGTTACACGTATGGTCGCTGCCCTTTTCTTATATAGGATATACCCATATGCATGGATTTGAAAGGCAATAAGAAGAGAGATGACTTCATGAACCAGTATTGATAGAGAGTAATATTGTACATTTTGTTTACAGTTTGTAAGCAGGGAAATAATGGTCATAAATGTCATATTACACATTTTGGCATTGAGATTCATGATGAGAAAAGTGACATTTGAGTGTTTCTGAACTTCAGAGAGGAGACACATTCAGGCAGTTTGGATAATGGCTTGGAGAAATTGGTAAAGAGGATGCAGGGAAGCTAGTAAGAAACTTAATAGCAGAAATTCAGCTTTGTAATTGTGAAGACCTGAGTTAGGCATTCTGCAGTAAAAAAATGGAGAGAAATTAGCAAAATTAGGAACATTCTGTTTAATGCACTGAGTGAATTTAGAGACCAGTTAAAAGCATGAGGGTGGTTTGGTTTGGGGGATTTTTTTTTTTTTTTTGGTGTATATTTTTTCACAAATCCAAGAATTTTGAAAATTGAAAAGATAAATTTGTACTGAGTGGTGAGAATCTTTCCAGCTTGGGGTCTTGGAGGAAGGTGATGGTAACTGAGATACAGGTTCAGGAGGAAGTTATGTGAGAGAAGACAAGCAAAATGGTTTTGGAATCCTTTTTGCACTAAATACGGTAACCTAGAATTAGCAATAAGAAAGGGTTATATAATTTCATTCATATTAGTTTATGTTTGCATCTTTGTAGCATGGATACCTGCCTATTCTCTAGCCCATAGAGGCACCCTGCCCACCTCTCTTGTTACAACAAATTACTCCCAGGCTGACCATGATCATACAAGGGAATCTGAGTCTCTACAATATGTAGGGACTTCCAAATACCTGTGTGTGTATGTGTGTGTGTGTGTGTTTTATTGTTGTTTTTCTTTTTTTCTATCTAGTGAAACTCTGTTCATCCTTCGAGCCTCTGATCAAAAGTGTTCTCTTCTTTGAAGTGATCTTTCCCCTCTTGCTTCATCTCCAGGTTCATAGCCTTTGATTCACACCCTGACAGCACTCTCTCCTTGTGCTGGTAGGGGTTGTTTTTCAGTCTATCTCTTCAGTCCTGCTGAAGGGATGAATACATTGTTAGGACTTTAATAATAGAAGCTGTATCTTATTCATACTTGTATGTCTGACACAACATCTATGATGGGACCTCAATAATTGTCTATTGGATTGAATTGATGAAATGTGTTGCCCATTAGTCAAGGACACTGTGGAAGAATTTAATAATCACATAGAACAACCTAAAATTATATTCCTTATCTTACTGTGAAAGCCAGGTGTCATCAGAATTTTCCCTGACCATTGAAATGTAACTGTTTGTCTCAGGGATACTTCTCCCTTATATCATTCCCATCGGAATGCCAGAGAATTATCCAAGATTTAAATACAGTATTGAAGGCCTTAAGATGGCTTTTAGGTACTCATGTTCAATGTATGTCACCATCTCCTGTACGTTGCCTGTGTTTCAAATTGCTTGGGACCAAGGCATAAAGCTGAGCTTTATTTGAGCTTCACACATACAGATACACACACAAATTGTCCATAATAAAATACGTGTATATATGCTCATTAATATGGTTTGAAGCTCTGACAGGGTGCTAATGTTATAGCCACAAATTACCTAAAATTTAATATTTGACTCTACATACAGTTTTTTAAAAGCCAAAGATTTTGTAATGACCACTTCCCAAAACATCATCCCTCACTTTAGGCAACTTTATTGACTTCCTGATTGCTTCACTACTTCCCTTCAAATTCTTCTACTTCAGTCATTCAAAATGATCCAGCTGTAACCAACGCCACATTAACCTCTCTGTCCACCTTTGCTGCTCAAATTCACTTGGGAAGTTATGGTTATACATAGCAGGTTTTATTTTCTCCTTAACAGCTCTATATAGAAGTTATATTTTCTTTAGTAAAAGTGAAAGTAAAATGAGTTTGTTACAAAATTAGCCTAGAAATGTTTTCAATATATGATGAGTTTAAAAACAGGTGTTTTTTTTTTCTGTTCTTATAATGATACAATATATATTCCTGCATTCTATGAGAATTCTTTAATTTCAGTATGTGTTTTATTCCTTATAATCTCTTTGGCTGCTTCTACAGGGTACTCATCATACATTTTTTGTCTTTAATTTCAAAATCCCTGGGCATGGGAAGAAACATGATTCACTCTTTTTATTATCCTTACATATCTAAGTTAGCATGTGCTCTTCCACTTGTCATAACACATTATACTTTCATTAACAAATACACTTTCAACTAAGTTTAAAGAACTTTTAGGCTTGATCTTACCTTTAAGCTAACTAACTTTTATTCTCAATATAGAATTAGGACAAGCAACTATTACCCTCTTAACTTCTTGACGTTATGTTCTATTCTATCCTTATCCTTACCCTCACAGATTATTTTCATTTTGATAATTTTGATGAATTCTTTTCAAAGTTATAGTTTTACAATTCATTTCTTAAGCAAGATTAAATGCTCTGGATTTCATATCTCCAGATGAATTGTCAAGAAAACTTTTCCACTGAGAAGTCATTAAGGTATTTTAAAACCAGAAATCATTGTAAGGCCCCTGTGTTTTATCGGTTTTCTTTTTCTTATCATCAGTAGATCAATACCATCTATTTCTCTCTTAGACATATGGTTCACAGCCACACCACTTCTCATACCACATTCCAGATATTCCAAATCCTGTTTCTTCCTTCACATCTCTAAAGCGCCATCCAAAACAAACAGTCCTTTATTCTTCTTTTAAAAACATGTTTTCTCTTGTCCCTGTGGGCAGATACTCTCTCTCTCACATGGTGGGTCTGAAATGTTTTGAGAACAGATGCTGTAAGAGAAATAATCTTGAGGACATAAAGCTGTAGGAGGCATGGAATTTATTACTAGAATGCATCCCTGGACCTGGCTGTTCCTCCACTACTTTTATCCTTGACCCTGGATGGCATTTGTGCAATGTCTGTGTTTAAGTGAACTATGAGCCTTTATGTTCAGGACAATGCTTCACTGTCTTAAACTGCTTACAGGTGTTTTTATTAGTTACTTAAGATACTCTTGTTAATAACTAAGACACTGATGTTAATAATAAAGCAAAAACATTTAATACAACGGTGGCTACCAATCAAAGGAATGCCCAATTAAAAATATGCAGAAGCTGATCACCTGTGTTAATCAAATTAAAATGTTCTGAGAAGAGTCCAGCTTGGAGTGAGGAAAACTAATATCTCCACAGGGAAAGCTTGGCATTTTTCAGAGGGAAGGTTTTACATGAATATATCCTAAGTGATTCTAAAGTCAGAGACATAGGACAAGTTTCATATCTTGTAGGGAGTGAAAAAGAGAAAACTGATGGCAGACATTGCTTAGGCAGTCATTAGTTCTGCTCACTGAGAATTCTGCTTCTTCTCCCTTGCAGGCACATGATAGGATTATCATACTTCCTACCCTCTTTCGTGGCCATATGTCTTGCTTTGTCCAGTGAAATTTAAGTGGACACAACTCACTTCCAGATAATAACTTTCACAGCCCATGTGCAGTTTGCCACATACTCCTTTTCCTTCTGTCATGGTGATGAGTAACATTTGAGACGATCACTGCTCCCTCAGCCTGGACCTCTAGAGATTTCAGGGATATAAAAGCCCTAATGCCACACAAGGTCACACAAGGAGAGAAACCAATTAAGGGACCAGGCTTTGGTAGTTGGTTGTTATTGTACCATATCCTAGTCCAGCCTGTTTGACACATTTGGTTTTTCAACATCTTTGCATAGCAAAAATATTTCACTCTTCACTTTATATAGATTATTAAAACAACGCAAAACAAAAAACTCCTTTCTTAAGCTTTGATGATTTTACATGTTAAAAAACTAAAAGGCAGAAGGTAGAATTTCTATTGTAACTTTATCTTCACCAGTGGACAGTTTCATAAAGAGTATTCATTTGGAGCGGAACATTTATACTTTTCAAGGATTATAAAAGTAGAGGAAAAATACTTCTCTTTCCTTTGAAGACACATACATGGCCGAATAAGAACATTCAGACAAGCTTAAAACATCATCATGAGGAATAGTCCTGCACAAAAACATAAAAGCTAAAAAAAAAGTTTTCAGTGATTTGAAAAATTACCTCTGAAAGTACTTTATTAGCTACTGTAATGTATATTAATGAACACAAGTGAAAAATTTCTTCCAGAATAATAATGTTATACAAATATCAATTTAGAATTTTGAAATTAAATTCTAAAAATTATGTAGAATTAAAAATTTGGATATTAATTTTCCTAGTTTTAAGTTGTTGATATTTAAATTTTAAAATAAAAATATCTAATAGTATTAACAATAATAAAGTTAAAATACAATGAAATAAAAATATTTATTTTAAAATGAAAATCATCTTGTTAGGCAAATAGTCCTCTCCTATTTACTTTTAACAAATTTATTTCAAAAGTATATTTGTTTATTAAATAGAACATTTAGTTTCTAGTTCATTATTAAACAGGTATTGACCAGCTTTTGATATAAAATACTGAGCTAAGTGTAATGATGTATGTAAAATTATATAACATGGGCTATAACTTGGATGTATCCACTATAGGAAAAAATATAAATGTATCAGAGAATTATAGATATTGATATAAATATGAAAGAAATGCTATAAGAATTTGGAAAAAAACAAAATATTAATAGCACATATTGTCTTTTCTCAAAGTGTAGGTATCTGAACATGCTTAGGAAAACGACAGAAATTCTCAGAGATCAGATCTAAGCTATTTACCTAGCTCTTTTCAAAATTAATGGAATAAAGTAATGATGAAAAACATTAAAGTTAGTAAACAATAAAAATATTGAAAAAACAGTTATTGAGTCATATTTTTAACATAATTTCTAAAACCACAGTCAGTGGGATTTTTTTTAAATCTTCACCTGAGGACATTTTTTCAATTGAATTTTTAGAGAGAGGGGAAGGGAAGCGGAGGAGAGAGAGAGAGAGGGAGAGAGAGACATCAACATGAGAGAGACACATCAATTGCTTGCCTCCCACATGTGCCCTGACACGGGCTGGGAACTAATCTGCAACTGAGGTACTTGCCCTTGGCCAGGAATTGAGCTCACAACCCTTCTATCGGTGGGACAGTGCTCTAACTGCTGAGCCAAACTGGCCAGGGCAATGGGATTCTTTTAGTTTGGCCCTTCCAGGTAGATATCATGTAGCAACTGTTTCTCCTTTTATAGCTTTCCTAGACCCCTCAGATTAAATTGTGTGCGATTAGTGGACAAAGCGCATTCATAGCTGCCTGATTTTTTTTTTATAGCTGCTGTGAATTTGCAGAATTATAACAATTAATTCCACAACATACACAACCAAACGATATATATGATTTGGAAGAAAACAATTTTTATAATCAATTATCATTTGGTATCTAAGTTCACTTCAATGAGGGGATATTGAACATTCATTTACATAAATAATGTGTTTTAAACTTGTGTACTAACTTGAGTTACAGTTATTTTTGGCATTCTAAATTACCTTCTACACTGCCTAAAAATGTACAGTTATATCAAAGAAACCAAAACCAAATAAAATAAATTTATAGGAAATATACATTAAGTCCCAAGCCATGTATGATGCATTTTATTATTTTTTTTTCCTTTCTGCTCTAATAGCGACTTTTAAATAAAGTTTTTTAGGTATTTAAATTACTAAAATTGAAGGTATTTCTATTTTCTGTATGAATGCCTTCCATAAATATATTCAGGAGAACTACTCTCACAGGTGGAATATAGTTGAAGATTGAAAAATATTTGACTGGGAAAGAGAGGTCTTTCATCTTATTAAAGCAAAAATGCAATGTTATTCCTTGGATTTTATCACATGTCTGTATATCGAAAGGTCTCACACATAACGTGATGATGGAGAAAATGTCCTTTGTCTTGCCCCACAGTCATGCTGAAGCTAACTTAATGCTCTGTAGGCACAGGAATGCTATTAATAAAAGTACTGAAATACATCTACCAGATACCCAGGAAAATATTATGCTTTCTGAAGAAGAGGTGGAAGAAAATCTTGCTCTCAATCTAAACTTTCATTTGCTAGAGTTTGGAGAGTATTCTAGCAAACAAGAAATCACTTTCTATCCGTAGGAACATTATTATAAGGAACTTTACTCAGTCTTATTTCAATAGTTTTTTTTTTTCTTGGTAATATGAAAGATAAATTAAGTTGATCACAAAAGACTTTCACTACTCTGAATTACCTGTTTCACCTCGGAAAGCCACGCAAAATGAACCTCTTAAGCCTTTTGAAAATGGCCTTTCTTCCCCCTCTGCAATGATTTACCTTTCCCCTCGAAAATCCGTTTTACAAAAGGGAGTATGATTAAAGGAAGCCAACCAGCACAGACACTTGCTGAAGATCCTGCTTATCTGGAACTGCCTTGACAATGTATGTGTTTGGGGTTGGGAATGCTGCAGGTTCAAGGGATAATTCTGCCTTTCAGGCACTTCAATTTATTTCATGCCTGAGCACTGTCATTGTACGCAGACAAGATGAAACGCATCCTTGTATAAAGAAATTGAAATGGAATCCTACTTGACCCAGCAGGATGGGGCATTATGTCTGACTCACTAGTGATTCCTGGGATAATATCTAATTCCAGGAGGAAAATTTCTTGATATGGCCACCTGCTGTGAGTGGCTTTGTCCAGGGATCACAAGTTGTTCTGGGTGACTAGGCTCAGGACATGCCTAAAAGAATGCAACTTGTCTCCTGCTGGCATTTAGATCTCTTCATTTTCTCCATGCTTTCTATTCAGCAGGAACAACTGAATGGAACAGGGGGGTTGGGAGAATATGAAGAGCTGCACACTCTGGTAGCAACAAGAGTCAAGGCCCACTTGACCCAAGATTCTTATTTATTTAATTTTTTTTAGAGAGCCGTCGTTATTTCTTCACAGGGCACTTTTTAATTTTTATACTTCTCGGGCCAGCCCCTTGCATGTCTTTCTCTGTTCAGCGTGTGTGAAGTATTTACTTTGAAAAGGCTGCACACCAATAGATTAAATAAAATAGGAACACTCTGTGTCTCACAAGAGCGAATCGTGCAGACAGCTTTATTACTTCTATCAGAGAACAAAGATTTTTCCCAGCATGCAGAGGATTATTAGGCCAGAAGCAAATAAACAGAATGTGTGATGTCAAAGCTTCAAATGCGACCAAGAAAAATTGCCTAATTGATTTTGCTGCAATTATGGCTTTTGCAAAACAATTCCTCATGCTTTGCTTCTGAACTTTTATCTTTTAGAATTTAAAAAATTTACTTGGACACAAATATAAGAAATAATCCATTATTCTAATATCCTTTACTCCCAAAGTCTAGAGAACATAGTTTTAAATAATCCCCACAATGAAACATTCATAGGTTAACATGATAATTATCAACAATTGACAATACAATGCGCCCCTCTTTTTTTAAAAAAAAAAAGAATAGTGATGCCTTGACATTTCATTAATCAAACTTCAACATTCCTTACCTTGGTCAGTTCAAAGTGAATTCATTTAATAACAGAAGAATTAGGATGCTGTTCTGTTTTTCTTCTTATTTTCTTAACTCCCTTTGGATATCAGCTTGAAGTTAGAAGGATTAACTTATTGTGAAACTTATTTTCCTTTTCTATTTCATTTTATTTTTGCAAGATAGCTAAGAGAATAAAAATAAACAATCACTGTTTGATCTGCCAAATAAAAGAAACAAGCTTTCAAGCCTCAATTATTAATCTAATGAAAATGAATTCTCCTGAAAATGTCCATGCATGATAACATATGTATTAACTATGTGCATATATATTCACAGTACATACAAATACTTGTAACAGATTAACATATGGCTAACTATGTATGCTTGATGCACACAGGCACTCTATAGGACATAGCTATGTATATTGTAATCCCTTTATGTAGAAAATATTTATGTATTACTGCAAATGTTTACAGTGTTGCAAGTTTTGTTTGATTGTGACTAATTTCTAAGACTATGACCTATTTAGAAATTACTCACATTTTACACTTTAAACCAGTAAAAATCCAAAGGTATTTGGTAGTTAGTATGTGGGAGCAATTTCTGTACTCCCTTTTGAGATACTTCTGAATTTGTCGTTTAAGTTATACAATAATATATGTCTATTAATTCAACTAGAAAATCTGAAGTCATTGACCTTGCGTGCCTTCATTCTTTAATAACAGCTCCAAGTAAAGAAAGGTATGCTATAAACAAAATTTAGCAGTTGGTCAAAGATTTTAGAATTTTAAAGAACTGCACTATTTTGAAAGACGCAGTAGCAAAAGCGTAAATGTATTCTTTTCACTAGACAAATTATACATGTGCAGCTTTGGGATATACGGCATATTTTCTAAAAACAGGATGTGAAATTACAAGTGATTTCTGCCTTTTCGTTTTCTGTAGCTTTGCCTTCCTGATCAATGTGCTCTGAGAGCCAGTCTGCCGAGTTGTGCACGGTAGCGCTCAGCCCAGGGAGTGCTTAACCACTGTGGCTGCATGCGAGGGGTTCCGCCTAGGCAAGCAGGCTGTGGAAGACAGCCACATGGCGCAGGGGACTGCGGCCCAACCAGGACAAGGAGTGTTTTCCTGCTGATGGCAGCCAGGCTCTCTGTGTCAGAGCCCAGGCAAGGTAAAGAAGGCATCTGTGTGGGTGGTGGCAGACTATGAAATGTCAGTGCCTACATGGGATAGAAAGGGCACCCCAGAGGGCAGGGCATGCAGTGCAGCATAGGGTCCCCAGTCAGGAGGGGGGAGGAGGACTTCTGAGTAAAAGAGAAGTCAGGCACAGGGTTTCAGAGTCTGTGCACATGAGAAGGCTGTTTGTAGGGGCAGTGGAGTAGCTCAGGGTGGAGAAGGAGAGCATCCATGTAGTGCAGGAGGGTTTTGGTCTGCTGTGTGTTTGAGCCAAAGCTGAGTAAAGGAGACGTTGGCATGGAGACAGTGGCAATGGAAAATTTGTTTTATAAGGGAAGATTTGTTTCAAAAAGTAAATATATTTATGGTTAGGGTAGTTATGGGAGATGGAGGATACCTATGAGAAGGGATACATTTTTTGTATGTTAATAGAATCAGAGTTATTGGAGTGAAGTCTGAGTTTTAAACATATGTGGTGGAGGCAAAAGTAGGTTTATAGTTGTGAGGATGTGAAACACAGAGTTAATAAAGCTATTGTAATATTCATAACCTGCATGTCATTTTCTATAGGAACAACTGTAACCCTACTTTTGCCAACCCCCTGCATACAGCTCTTACAGAAGGAAATGTGATAGACATATCTGTATGTACATGTATTTGTACATGCATGTTTTACATGTACATATACATACACATGCAAACCACACACACATGCACACACATATTCCCTAACTCTGTCAACTTCCAAGGCCAATAAGTAGTGAAATGACACTCCTATAAAAGTAGGTACAACTATTGCCAGGTCTTGGTTTATATACCATTATCTACTGAAAATTACCAGAGCACCTTAGAGAAATACTTTATTTCATGGCCCAGCAAAGATAAAAACAGATGATCTAGAATGTCGGTTTATGGAAATGAAGTCTTCAGAAAATGATATCAAAAGGCAAAAGCCTGATTAAAATGGCTAACATTTGACATCTCTAGGATGATTTGATTATTAAAATAAATAATGGCAGTAGCAGATTACAAGACATTGAATAAAATAAGAATCCATAAATTAATAAATAAATTGAAATCCTCATTAGAAACAGGATAAATTAATGGATCCAACTTACCTCTTAACAAAATTATTATTAATTACAAGATAAACAAATAATCTTAAAATGGAGAAGCTTGGAAAACATATTATCCAAGTGATCAAAATTAATACACCCAAAGATGAGTCCTTCCAGGAGGATGGAGGAAGGACTGCTGAAAAATAAAAATAGTGGGACGCTGGAGGAAGTATCAAAATTAACTTTTTCAAAAGTTAAAAAAAATTATAATACACAAAAATAACCAGGAAAATATGGCCCATGTACAAGAAAAGCTATAAATTAACTAATGACATTTAGCAATTTGAAAAGAAAAATGGCTGAATCTCAATGAGAACAGTGAACTCTATGGAAGTTTAATCATCCTACTTCCATCGCTTCTCCATAGATCACCAGAAGCATAGAAAATGAACAGCCCTACAACCAGTGTCACAGTGATAACCAGGAGCCTAGCAGCCACTGGAGATAGAAGAATGGATTTGCAGATCCCCCAAAAGCTTCATCCTCATAAACTATCATTATTTGACCTGTGTGACAGCTTCCTAGAAAAGCCTCATTCAAAGACTTACCTCCCTCTATTTGACCAGATTTAGAGCTCACTCAGTGGGAAAGCTCTATCCCCTTGTGTTTGTCTAAAAAACAAGTGACAATTATTTAACATACAGCTACTGGAAATACTGATATGATACCATCTGGAGTCAAGAATCTGGTCAACAAAATTTAAACAGAAAATCTGGGAAAAGATAAATTCTTGGGGGCTTGGAAAAATCTGAAAAAAAAAAAAAATCTTAGGAACCTAGAGGCCATGCACCTGTGCAAGACTGTGCTTATGACCAGGAGAGACCTGAGAATACTTAATCTCTCATGCGTATCTGATCTTGAGGATCTGAACAGACAGGACATGATGGCTAATATAAACTTGTAACCTTTGGGAGCACTGTAAATTTGGCCTAACAGAGGCAAGGATTCCCTCAATAAGAATGGGAGAGCTAGTATTCTGGAAACTTAAATAAGTCTCAGTTCAATCATTCTCTGACTACTAAGCTAAACAAGCAGAAACCAGAGTGATTGTACCTGACAAAAGTAGTGACTTGACAGAATTTGTCCAGGAAAATCACTTAGCAGTCAGAACAACAACAGTAACAAGCAGCGACAACAATAAACCCTGGGGAGTTACCACATTTATAATTTAAAATGTCCAGATTTCAAAAAACCTTACAATACACACAAATAACCAGGAAAGTATGGCTCATACACAAGAAAAGCCATAAATAAAATTGTCCTTGCGGACATGTCGATGTCAGACTTACTAAACAAAGGATTTGAATCAGCTATTATATATATGTTAAAAAAACGAAAAGAAAACATTTCTATAGGACTAAAATAATGTAGTAAACAATGTTTCACCAAGAAAAGACTATAAATTAGAGATTGAAGTTAGAGAAAACAAAATAAATAGAAATTCTGGAGTTGAAAGGTATATCTGAAATAAAAATTTTACTAGAGGGACTCAACAGCAGATTTATGGTAGCAGAAAAAAAGAATAAGAAAACATAAATATGTGTCAAGTGAGATGATCTAATCTTAAGAACAAAAAGAAAAATTAATGAAGTAAATCAGCACATAGAGACCTAAGGGATAACAACAAACACACCAACATTTGCATACTGTGAATCCAGGAGTAGAAGAGAGAGTGAAATTTAAAAAACTAAAACAAAAAAACAAAACATGAAGAAATGAGACTCATATATTACCAAGTTTAATTAAAAAACATTAACCTACACATCCCAGCGGTACAATGACATCAAATTAGTATATTCTCAAAAAGATCTGTATCTAGGCACAATATAAATAAATTTTTAAAAAACAAAGACAAAGAGGGAATCTTTAAATCAGACAGAGAAATATGACTCATCACATACAAAGGGCCCTTGAAAGATTAATAGCTAAATTTTCATCAGAAACTGTGGAGTCCAGAAGGCAACAAAAAGTGACATATTGAAAGTGCTGAATTCAAAAATACAAAGTTCCTGCAGGAATTCTATAACCATCACAGCTATCCTTCAAAAATGAGGAAAAAATTAACCCAACTCAACACCTTAAGAAACTCAATAACACAACCCTACCTGTTGAAGATCATGGGGCAGTGGACTACAAGTATCTGAAAAATTCAAGCTCCAACTACTCATATAGTTTTATTATGTTCTTTCCACCCTAAATTATATATTAAAATATAAAACTAGTTGATTAAGTATACTGATCCCTTTCACTCTACTGAGACACGTTGTTATATTTTCCTTAGTGGTGGTGAGCTAAGGCAACTTCTACTAATCGTCCTTAGTTGCCACTCTGCTCAGCTGATTGAGTTAGCCATTACTATTTCAATTATTTCCCCTTTTCAACTTGTTCCATCTCTGCTGCTCATCTTCAGAGACTTATGCTATAGATGCTGCCAATCCTTGCTACAAATTTTTCTAATAAATTCTCTCTCTCTCTCTCTCTCTCTCTCTCTCTCTCTCTCTCTCTCTCTGTGTGTGTGTGTGTGTGTGTCTCTGTGTGTGTGTGTGTGTCTCTGTGTGTGTAGTGTTAATTCTTCTTCTAGAGACCTTTTCAGTTATATTTAGCATAGCTCATCGAATTGTCTTAGGGAATCACAGCAGAGTAATCATGAAGTTTAGCCTCTCTTACCTTCTTCAACCAAGTTCTAAGACATAGTGAAATTCCGTTTACTCTCAGTTTGTGCTAATCCTGACTGTATGTAATCCTACAAAAGCAGAAGATAGCCCACCATTTATACTGGAATAGTAGGAATTCACATAGCCAGCTTATTTGTAAAATCCTTCTACATGATGTCTCAAAGATATACACACACTTTGAATATTTATAAAGGCAATGCTTATTAAAATACATTTCATTTTCAAAATGTAATAGAAATCAGCCTGGCTGATGTCACTCAGTGGTTGGACATTGACCTATGAACCAGAGGATCATGGTTCAATTCCTGATCAGGGCACATGCCAGGGTTGCAGGCTCAATCCCCAGTGTCTGGTGTGCAGGAGGCAGCTAATCAATGATTCTCTCATCATTGATGTTTTTATCTCTCTCTCCCTCTCCCTTCCTCTCTCTGAAATCAACAAAATATATGTATATATTTTAAAAATGTAATAGAAATCAGCTGTCAATGTGTGTAAAAAATTTTGGGACACCTTATATTTCCTTCATACTTTTCTTCTGATTATTCATTTCTATAATGTCATTCATGCATTCATGCTTAAATTCATCCCATGACATAGATTCCTCTCTAGCAATATACTTTGCGTACACAAATAGGCTTACTAGTAAATGGCAAGTTGTGAAAGACAACTAGATATTTTTGAAAAATAGGATATTCAATCATTCATTCATTACCAAAATACTCGTTGAGGAATACTTGCTTTATTTCAGGCATCATGCTAAGTGATTATGAAAAAGACAGCGATGGTCCCTGACTATATGAAGTTTACATTCTGGTGGGAGACCGAAAGGAATATCCTTTCTATCCTTTCAAAGAAGAAAATCAAAATTCCTTTGCAGTGAAGCACTCAGGCTGTCATGAGAAAAATGAAATTTAGGAGTACACAAAAATGGAGGCAGGAAGATAAGGAGACTTTCCCTTTACCCTGACCTTGACTTGAGTAAAGCTATCTCTGGGCCGAGGCTCCATTGCTTAAGAAAGTATCCAGGTCCAGGTGCCCACATTAGCAAAGATTCATTAGCAGTTTCATTTCCAGTAGGAAAGCATTCTTCTTCTTTGTGGGGCTTCAATGGTCCCTCGGAAAGAACACCAAGAAAGCCCAGACATTGGAGAAGGGACAGAAACCATCAGCACACTGAACTCAGACTAGACTGATGGTTCACTGGAGCTTCTAGGGCCCTCCAGAAGGAAGCAAAAAGCACCTAAAGTGGGGTAATATTTTTGAATTAACTTGCTTTTGAGTTATTTTCTACCCTGAATTTCCCTGCTTTGACTATACTTTTTCAAACAACTAGGCCATTCTCAGTTTATTGCAAGAGGGAGGCATATATGTCACTGTGGAGAATAGAAGCTAAGGAATCTTTTCCTGGCTTTGGTTTCTAAAAGTGCACAGTACTTTAAGCAGAGGTCTCAAATTAGCAGCCTTCAGGATATATCTCTCCTGGAGAAATGTTTTATTGGTTACTGTGATGTTGGCCCACACATTCTTTTAAAATAGAAATAGTGGCCAACATTTGAAATTGGAAGATTTAATATTTATATCTATCCTTAAGGCTTCTCTAACAGATTTATAAGAGTTAGCAACTAGGGCATATTCCCACAAGGCAACTGTGGAAGGATATGATTATCAGCTGTTTGCCTTTGCTAGACATATAACTCCTCCGTGGGCCTCAGTCCCTGCTCATGTATTTGTATCCCCAGCACTGAGGCACAATATTAGTTACCTCTATCATCTTCCCTCTACTAGACTCACTTATGTTATCTGCCTTGAGCCTGAAGCTACCTGAGAGAACCTTGCCTTCATGGAAATGATAAAATTCTGGTTACAGTCAGAATTTGGAGTAGAAATAATATGTCATAAAGCAGAGTATTAGAGGACCCTGCAAATCTGCCAGGAGATTATAGTAAATTCCAAGGACAGAAGTGATGAGAGTTAACAGTTAGTGTAGGTCAATTGAGAGAGAGCCTTCATGCCTTGCATCCCCAGCAGAGAACAGGGAGACGGCAAAAATCCCAACTAGGTTTCTGAGTCTGAGAGCGGAGGTGACTTATGGCACAGAGAGATGGCAACACCTGTGAGTAGAAATTGTTCTGTGATGTGCTTGGCACATGCTGACTTCAGTTGTTTATGAGAGTTTCCTTTGCCCCAACATGACCTGGAAGGGGCAGAACAATTCCTGTGTGCCAGTGCATGGCACAGAATTAATTGTGATGCTGCCAGATCTGAAGTTATCTTGCCAGGAGGAGTGAAAACAAAAGATGTCCCAGCAGATGCCTGGTCATGGACCAGTCATGTGGAAACAAGGTTCTAGCACACCCATCTCCATCCCATGCCCATAAGTACATCTGAGCTTAAAGAATTCTTAGAAAGTTGTCACATTCAATCGACACATTGAATTTATATGTATTCAATATGTAAATGAAGTTGTATATTGTGTACACCTGGATTTGTGGACTGAGATAGATATATACTCTCCAAAAAGTAGAGCTTTGAGAAAGGTATTGGAAAATAACAACGAGATATACTAAATAGAAGTTTTTACCCAAAACAGATGTGGCACCAAGATCCCCTGGACCTGGACAGCCTCTGTAGCCAAATTGGCTAAAGGTGGCCATAATGTCTTACTAAAGAAAGAAATGCATCATCTACTGACCTCAGTCATATTACAGTCAAAGGTGTTCTCCTTTTAGAGTGTGCATTTAATTTTCTCCAAAAACTACTTGTTGTCCTGATACAGTGTCTATGAAGAATCCCTACAAACTCTGTAAGAGGCATCTAAAATGTAACCTTTAAGTCTTCCCTGACTTTGGCATTGATTCTGGAGCCCAGGGTGGGTAAAACGCAATAAGCAGATGCTGCCCGAATGAGGCTAATTCCTGCCTGGGTGCCCTGCTTGATACACTTGCACCTGATTTTATTGGTGTTTCCCTATCAGTAGATCACATTTTTTCACTTTCACTTTTTGAGAATTCGCATTCAATGGATTCACATATCATTAACTAGGTATCACTGTGCCCATTGCTTTTCCTGACCCTTTCTTCAGTAATCATGTGTACTTAAAAAAAAAGAGAAAGAAATAGATGAAGAAACAGAGGAGACAATGTTCAGAATAAAAGTCCACATCATGAGTATCTATGTACACTACCAGCTCACCACTTACAGGGAGACATGTTGAAACAGCCGCCCAGCAGTGCATTAGAGTCTCTGAGGCTAGCTCATCATGGATTTTAGGAAATTTTACAAATAAAACTGAAAGATTAATATATCCTTTATTACTTTAATTATTTTATTTTATGCGGTCATGTCCTTGTCCTGTTAATACTTTCCCTGGGAACTGTTTCTATCTCCTGAGGACTGTTTCTTGTGGCGGTCCATGCCCGGACCCCTACTTCTCATTGTTTTGGTCTCACAGTGGTATTTTTGGTGACACTGCAGGACTTCAAAGTGGCCCTCACTCCGTATCGTTTATCAACTCTTCCTACCAATTCAGTGTCACTTTGATGTCCCACTGAGCAGCTGGCAACTGCACAGCAGGCCTAACACATGACAGAACTGGCAGGACCCAGGAGTGAATAGTTAAAGGGGAAATGGTGTCCAGTGTGAACAATACAGAAGCCATCTGTGATGTACACATTCATCTGCGGCTAGGAAAAGCAGAAATAGAAAATATATAAGCTCGTGTACATGTATTCTTCAGTAACCATTTAGTATTAAATTACCGGAGTTTTGAATTTTAAATGAATTCAAAGATCAACAACCCAATATAAGGAAATTGAGTGACAGACCAGTTGTTAGTGCATTCCATGTTACACATCAGGTTAGGAGTGACGATGGATATAGTCTCGATTTCCTCAGTCTCAGACAAGTTCCCATTCCACCTTCTAGGACATTGCCAGGATAAATAGGACATTGTGATTATCATAATTGTAAGCATTTACATATAAGTTGTTTTAAATTTGTCATTTTCCTATTTTAATTAAGATAGTCCTAATATTTGATATCAATTTTTTAAATTTAGACCTGAAAGTTTTCACTGATGTACTTCCAAAATATATCTATACTGGTAAAATCTAGATTAAAATTCAGTCTCCAATTATCTGTAAAATAAGTTTTTATATTTTTATACTTTTACTTTATTTTTAGGAAAATGAAAGGTTTATGTCACAATCTTTTCTTTAAGTTTTTATTTTATTTTATTTTTTGCTACTCCACTTTATATTTCTAAGAGCTAAATCTTAATTTCAGAAATTTTCTTTTTTGTGGTAATTGTACTTAATTACTTTCATGAATGATATTTATATTTATCTCTCTTTGAGTGATAATAGTTTTCAATTATACTTTTTCAAGTTATATTTCTCTACTAAATATATTTCCCTCTGAATTTTATTGTTCTCTCCGTCTTTCTCTCTCTCTCCTTTTCTTCCTTTCTATCTTCCTTCATCCTGTTTTATTCCTTTCTGTCTTCCTTCATTCTGGTCTTCATCTTTCAAGTTAGAGTTATTTGTCAGATAACTTGTTATCCTTGACTGTTTGCTCATGGGTAAGAATGAAAGATCAAAACGCTGTTTGGACATTCTGAGTACAGGTGTAACACACCAAACGTAAACATCACTTTTGGCTAATCTGACTGGAGCATTTTACTTGGGAATACTAATGTAAATATCTTTTCTTGCAATGGTTAGATTTTGAGAAAATAAATTTCCAATCTCATACCTTAAATAATAAACCAATCTGTTAACATTTTAGACATGATAGAGAGGTGTGCCGGGATTTCAGAATTCAGCATGCAAATGCTTACTGTATCACCTTCTTTTGAGTAAGGTATTCTGCCCTACAGCGGGCCTAGTTTCCTTTAATCCATATATCTGTTCCCTGTTGATCTCTTCAGTTATCTGCATTCACTGCAGAGGAGATCTGGATGTCTAAAGACTTCTTATATAGACTTGTAACCAAGTCTCCTGATTTCAGCCCCACATTCAATCCCTCTTCCATGATACCTTTGGCCATCTATTCATACCCCCTTGGATGGTTGTGCATTGCATTTTGCTTTCATTGCTGACAGCTTTCTCACTTCTAATAAGTAAGTTAATATTATTTTAATTATAAAAATTATATTGTAATTTTCTCCATTTTTTGTTTTTATGGATTTGTCTTAACTTAGTTCCCCCATTCACAAGAGTTCTCAAGTGTTTTATGTATTGAATCTTCCAACTTTAAATTAATGTCTAACCTCTTTTTTAGGTGCTTATATTGTTATTAGTGCTTATAAAATCAATAAGAAAGAACTTTACTTTGACCTTTATGTCACTTAAAATAAGTGCCTAGTGGAACAAATACATAGAGTAATCCAACTCATACAAAAACAAGTCAAACAATTTCAAAGATTTATTTTATTTATTTAGAAGGTTATACAGGACATTTCTTCCTTCTTTATCTTGTTTGACCAACCCTCATTCAAAAAAAAAAAATAGAATTGATTTCCCAGTCGAAGGACTCAGTTTTATTTAGTTAAGGGTAGGTTAGCAAAGTCCCTTCTCTATTAAAAGACATTAGACACACACATATTTAAAATTGACTACTGTTTTCACTGTCATAAATTATTAGCATTTCAAAGACAAAGTAGAGATGGAAGACAAGGCATATATTTTGTTATACATTAAAAGAAGACCTTTATGGACTAGGGTCTCAACAGCACCACAGTGAAGAAATTTCCTGAAGCCAAAGAAATTCAATATGAAATTGAGGGGCACAGATTTGCCTTAAGTCTTGCCTAAGGAAGAGACAAGGAGCAGTCTTATTGGGAGTACAATGCCACCTAAGATGAACAATTATCAGAAGCAGGTCTACTGGCCTGAAAATGTTTGTCGTCAGTTTATTCACAACCGGAGAGATACTTTCTACAGCTGGAAGGGCATACCTCCTAATAGGAAATAGCTGGAGACAGTACTGGATTGGATAGTGTTGACTCCAACATATATATCCTTTCAGAAACTCAGATTTTGACCTTATTTGGAAACAAGGTCATTCTTAGTTCTTCATTGTTTTATTGCAGGGTGTTTATTTGAGAGATTTGTAAAACGATATGGTCATGCTTGTCATATTTCCTTCACCTTAAATATTACTGTATTTTCCAATCTATTCCAGTTTTAATACAAGGAAGCTTTTGGGGTATTTTTAAAATGTGTTTTCAGATGTGGTGAGAAAAAAAAAATATTTATCCATGCCTTCTGATGCCTAATTTACATCTGGTTGCTAAGAAAGCCTTCATAGTATGAGTGTGTGTGTGTGTGTGTGTGTGTGTGTGTGTGTGTGCATGTGTGTCTGTATGTGTGTGTGTATGCACATACACATACTCTTGCATGTTTATTCTCATTCTCAGAACTGACAGTCATAAAAACTGATAATGGTTTTCAGATGATGAAGTGATAAAATAGATCTATTGCCAATATTTTTAAATACTTCCCCACCATCATCATTGTCATTTCTTGGGGTTGGGTGAAAAGGTGAAGTGACTAAGTAAAATAACAAAAAAAGCTATAGCTACAGACAACAATATGGTACTTACCAGAGGGGAAGTGGTGAAGGGTAAGTAGAAGAGGGTATAGGAGGACTAAATGGTGATGGAAGGGGATTTGACTTGGGGTGGTGAAGACACATACAATATATAAATGATATATTATTGAATTGTAAACCTGGAACCTATATAATTTTATTCACCAATGTTGCCCCAATAAATTAAGTTAAAAAAAGAAAAAGAAAAAAAATTACTTGCCTGAGATATGATCTCCATTTTAAGAACAAACTTACACGGGTTTTATTACTAAATACATATTAAAATATTTTTGCTTATGTTTGAATGCAATAGCAACGTAACAGCTGAAAAGCTAAATTTAAGGAACATTTAAATCTTTTTCTAAGTTTCTACTGGAAGATATATGTAGATTAATTTAGGGACAGTCTATAATTACAGACTATAATTTTCTGTAAAGCCTCTCAGTATGTGCTGTCTCTTAATGACTCCTATAGTACAAGATGAAAAAAAATCTACTTAATCCTATCTAATAAAAGGGTAATATGCAAATTAACCATCGCTCCATCACAAAGATGGTGGCGCCCAATCCTCTCAGTCTCACCAGAGTCCCCCAGTCCAGTGGGGGGGGAGGGAGGGGGAGGGCGGCTGCTGAGAGCAGGCAGCATGAGTGGCCTGGCGGAATGCTTGCTTCGTCGCCACGGCAATGAAG
The DNA here is from genome assembly GCF_027574615.1 of Eptesicus fuscus. Classification (NCBI taxonomy): domain Eukaryota; kingdom Metazoa; phylum Chordata; class Mammalia; order Chiroptera; family Vespertilionidae; genus Eptesicus; species Eptesicus fuscus. The sequence goes on along the minus strand of NC_072482.1, from coordinate 49,577,043 downwards.
CAAGCGTTCTTCACCCAGCCGTGGATGGGCCTCTGGCCAGGCCAGGGCGCAGATGGGCCTCTGGGCCGTAGAGAGCCTCTTGGCAGCAGGTGCAGAGCAGCCAGGCCCTGCAGAGAGCTACTGGTGCACGGATTCATGCCTAGGGCTACTAGTGTCTATATAAGTTTTCTACTGCTGCTGTTAGAACTTAATGCAATATAAATTTATTTATAATTCTGGAGTTAATAAATCAGAAATCAGTTGTCATTTGGCTCAAATCAAGGTGGTGTCAGGGCTGTGTTCCTTCTGAAGACTGGAGGGGGGATTTCACTTTCTGGCCTTTTCAAGCTTCTGGAGTCAGAAGCCCTCCTTCCTTGGCTCCTGTCCCCACAACATCCAACCTCCACTTTCATTATCACATGTGCTTTCCTCTTATAAGAACTCTTGTGCTCACATCAATATCAATCTGCTGAGTAAGTAATATTACCATCTCAACACCCTTAACTTACTCAAATCAGCAAAGTCCCTTTTGCCATGTGAGGTAACATATTCACAGATTCCATAATTATGACATGGGTATCTTTGGGGGGTCATTATTTTACTGAACACAATAGTATCTGCATAAAATTTTAATTTGATTATGTGAATCACAGAATGCATTTTAAAACATAGAATTCATGAGCAAGCAAAAATGATTTCTTCTTCTGTTGCTCTTGCAAAGTAGAAATTGGAGATTATGGGGATAGCAGAATATATATGGTATGCTCCTGTCTCAGTCTGACACACAGTAGGTGCTCAGTATCATTTGATAGGACATGACATATCTTTTTCTCATGGAAAACATCAAAGGAAGTTTGAAAAATACCTTGTTTAGTGCAAAAGATGAAGAGGCTATAAGGATCTATAGTTCTCTGATTGTGAGGAGATGCCTTACTCCAGTACCCTAACCATTATCCACTGAATCAGCAGCATATCTGGCAGGTTGACAAATTTTCTCAATCATATAGAATATTTACTTGCTATAGCACCTGGGGTCACTGAGGTTGCAACATCCAAGTAACCTCAGAAATCTAAGTGTTAAGGAAACTATTTTGTAACCTTATTTCCTTTTGCTTTAATATGAGATTGTATAAACTTAAATTCACTTCAGAGTGTCAAACACAGTGAAAGCTGTCAGAGACTCCCAATACAGAACCACATTGTACATTTCAAAAGAAGGGTTTAAAAGTCCAGTCTGGACATGTACACTTCTGCATGGATATCTAGCTTCAGTATTACAATTTGCCATGAACAATTCTTCCCAACTCCACAAAGAATATGATGATATCCCTCTGATTTGTCAAATGAGACAAAAAGGTACAGTGTGGTAGCTAAGGAGTCAAAATGAGTATTAGCTACAGATCTTAGAAGGTTAGAGGCATAATAATTCTACCTAGGAGGAACAGTCTATCAGTCAGAATATTTTGTAGATAACCTTTTACAGAAATATTAATTCAGCAGTTGAAGTGATTTACAAAAGGTGAAAAATGAAACTGGTTAAGCAAAATAGTATGAAATATAGTTTAAATTAATAACTGGTTTAATGATATAGAATATCTATAATTACATAAAATTTTTAAAAAGAAATTACATTTATTCAAACCAGTTTAGATATGGGGCTAGCCTTAGACATCTACTTGAAATGATGTGATACCAATCATACAAACCAAATCTACAAATATTAATTGATTTTATATAATATGTAACAGCATAGAAAAACAGAGGTGTCTATAATGAATAAGGCAATTTAAAATCTTATTTGATGATATTTTGATGACAGAGAATATGTGAGCATTTGGAAAGGTAAGAGTTGGTAAGGAAAGTCAGGAGACAGCATACTTTGGGTTGGGTAATGAAATAGTATCAGTGATAAATTTTTTCAAAGTTTCTGTTTGAAAGATTTATTTTCATTATATTCTAAAATTTTTCATGTGTCATGAAGTTATTTTACTCTAGTTGGAGCCATTCCTTCTCTTTTCAAAATTGTTTCAATGATAAGTAATATAATCAATATTTTTAAAATTTGAGTTTTTTTAGGACAACTAATTAAGTTACTTTCAAACTTTATAAAACTACTGAAAGCAAAGGAAAAATAGAGGTGGATTTGTTTGCTATTGTGTACAATAACTCACACAATATCAGTGTTTTCTAACAATAAGCATTTAATTAGTACCATCACATGTGGGTTGGCTGCAGATAAGCTGTAGGTCATCTTATCTAGGAGAGGCTTGGCACTACCTAATACTTCTCTTTGTCTTGGAACCACTGAAGTAGGCTGGACACAAGGGTTGCACAGTGACTATAGACAGAGTAGGCAATTTCAACTAACACATACATCTTCTGCTTGCATTGCATTTCTGAAAATAGTACTGACCAACGCAAGTAAATTGTGGGTCTGTGGGTCATATGGTAATTCTATGTGTAACTTTTTAAGAAAGTGCTTTTATTTATTTATGAGAGAGATGAAGAGAGAGGGAGGGAGGGAAGGAGAGAGAGAGAGAGAGAGAGAGAGAGAGAGAGAGAGAGAGAGAGAGAGAGAGAGAGAGAGAGAAGAGAAAGAGAAAGAGAAAGAGAAAGAGAAAGAGAGAGAGAGAGAGAGAGAGAGAGAGAAAGAGAAAGAGAAAGAGAAAGAGAGAGGGAGAGGACATTGATTGGTTGCCTTCCAATGCCACCAGGGGTTAAACCTACAACCTGGGTATGTGCCCTTACTGCGAGTTGAACTGGTGACTTGAACCACACCAGCCAGGGCTCTGTTTAACATTTGGAAGAATTCCAACATGTTTTCCAAAGCAGTTGTGATTATTTTTAATCTCACCCCCATGTATGATTTTTTTTTCACGCCCTTGCCAACACTTGTAATTATCAGTCTTTTGATTATAGCAATTTTTGGTAGAATTTAGCAATCAAATAATTTGGCGTTTGCATTGTGTGTGTGTGTGTGTGAGAGAGAGAGAGATTTTTTTTTTAAATTACTAATTCAAACTCTTTAGTTATATATCTATTCAGATGTTCTACTTTTCCTTAAATCATTTTCAGTAGTTTGTGTCTCTCCAGACTACTGTCCATTTCATCTTGGTTTTATAACATGGTGGCATGCAATTGTTAATTATAGTCCATTTTAACCCTTATGTTTCTTGTTAATCAATGCTTTTAGTAATTTGAGTCGTCGTTCTATATCCCTTGATTTGTCTACCTAAAGGTTTAGTAATTTTAAAAATCTTTTCAGAGAACCAACTTCTGGTTTTGTTGATTTTCTCTATTGGTTTTCTGTTTTCTATATTATTCTTACTATTTCCTCCCTTTTGATTGCTTTGAATTTAGGTTATCTTTTTTTTTTAGTGTTTTAAAGTGGTGGCTAATGTTACTGACTTGAGATTTTTCTTAGTTTACAATTTTAAAGTTCCCTCTTACACTGCTTTTGCTGCATCCCATTAAATTTGGTATATTCTTATTTTAAATCATTTGTCTCAAAGTATTTTGTAATTCCCTTTGTAATTTTTTTGACCCAGTAGGTATTAAGAGATGTGCTGTTTATGTCAAAACATTTGTGAGTTTCTCAAAATTCCTTGTTTTTTATTCACAATTTTATATTTTTATAGATGGAAAATAGACTTTCTATTGTTTTAATTATGTTAAGTATACTGAGACCTTTTATGGCCTAAAATATGGTCTGTCCTGGAGAATGTATCCTGTGCACTTGAAATAATCTGTACTGTCATGTCATTTAACGACAGGGATATATTCTGAGAAATGGGTCATTAGGTGGTTTCTTCGGGTGTGAACATGATAGTCTGTTCACAAACCTAGATAGTAAAGCCTACTACACACCTAGGCTATACGTACAGCCTTTTATTTCTAGGCTACCAACCTGTACACCATGTTAGTGTATTGAATACTATCGGCAATTGTAACACAATGGTAAGTATCTGTGTATCTTAACATATCTAAACATAGGGAAGGTACAGTAAAAATCCTGTATAATAAAAGCCTAATATGCAAATCGACCAGTGGAACAACCAGTCTCTATGACGTGCACTGACCACCAGGGGGCAGATGCTCAATGCAGGAGCTGCCCCCAGCCCACAGGCCCCAAGCCAGCCACGGTGGGTGCCAGAGGGGCCCCCCACCCTGGATCGCCCCACCAGTTGCCCTACAGAGGGAGGCGACCAGCGGTAGCTGGGGGCAGGGCCGGTGAGCAGGCAGCACCAGGCCAGCCAAGGTGGGTGCCAGTGAGGGCCCCCTTATCGCCCCGCCGGTCACCCCGCAGATCAGCCCTGATCACCGGCCAGGCCTAGGGACCCTACCCGTGCATGAATTTCGTGCACCAGGCCTCTAGTATGGTATAAAAGATAAAAAATGGTATACCTGTATGAGCGCTCACCATGAATGAAGCTTAAAGGACTGAACCTTGCTCTGAGTGAGTCAGTGAGTGAATGTAAAGGTCTAGGACATCACCACACACTCCTGTATACTTTATAAATACTGTACAATTATTTTACATTAAATTTATGTAAAATATTTTCTTTCTTCCATAATAAATTAACCTTAGCTTACTATAACTTTTTTACTTTTTAAACTTTTAATTTTATAAAATCTTTTTAACTCTTCTATAATGAGATTTAGCTTGAAACACAAGCCCATTGTATAGCTCTACAAAAATAATTTCTATTTATATTTACTCTACTAGAGGCCCGGTGCATGAAATTTGTGCATGGGGGGGAGGGGTGTCCCAATTCCTGTCCAATCTGGGACCCCTCGAGGGATGTCCAACTGCCCGTTTAGGCCCAATCCAGGACTGCTGGCTCCCAACTGCTCGCCTGCCTGCCTGCCTGATTGCCTCTAACCACTTCTGCCTGCCAGCCTGATCACCCCCTAACCATTCCCCTGCCAGCCTGATTGACACCAAACTGCTCCCCTGCCAGCCCGATTGCCCCTAACTGCACTCCCTTGCCAGCCTGGTCACCCCCTACTGCCCTCCCATGCAGGCTTGGTCGCTCCCAACTGCCCTCCTCTGAAGACCTGGTCTCCACCAACTGCCCTCTCCTGCAGGCCTGGTCCCTCCAACTGCCCTCCCCTGCAGGCCTGGTCCCCCCCAACTTCCCTCCCCTGCAGGCCCGGTCAACCCTAACTGCTCTCCCCTGCAGGCCTGCTCGCCCCCAATGCCCTCCCTTACAGGTCTGGTCCCTCCCAACTGCCCTCCCCTGCTGGCCTGATTGCCCACAACTGCCCTCCCCTGCTGGCCATCTTGTGGTGGCCATCTTGTGTCTACATGGGGGCAGCCATCTTTGATCATATGGGGACAGCCATCTTGTGTGTTTGAGTGACGGTCAATTTGCATATTACTCTCTTATTAGATAGGATGTAATTCATAGTGTTTCTAAGGACTAAGAAATCAACCACCAAATTAGGGGATTTTTCTGGCAGGCAAATGGTAAAATATGAAACATTTTTTCCCTTCATCAAAACGATGTAGCTCCATTTCTATGTTTCAAATGTTAACATTCTTCAGTGGGAGAGTTGCCAAATAGAAAGGGAAGATTAAATTTAAATAGAATTATTTCTCCTTACAATCCAGATTGTATATTGCTCCTTTAAGTGGTATACATTGTATGTCCCTTTTAGACAACTATGAAATTGCAAAGGCCCCAGGAAGCTGTTGTCATCTTCCTGATGGGAAGTGAGTAGCAGGACTACCAGAGCAAAAGGGAAACAAACTTTTATTTCTATTCTTGATGCATCTCCTTCAATCACGTTTATCCCAGGAGAAAAAAAGAACTATCATTGTCAAGCCAAATAGCATGCTGAAAGAATGTCTCTTTTACTTAGAGATAGAGAAGAAGGAAAGAATAGGCCCAGAAATGGGAAAAAAAGAGAAAAGTTTACTATATATTCAGAATTAAATTATGTAAGTAACATCCTGCCATATTTCCCAGTGTGGAAGTTGCATGTCATTTCTGGACTATGGTAGATAATTAGATTATTGTAGCATACCGTTGTACATATACACTGTTATATTTTCTCTCATTGATTATTCAACTCCACTTTAATAAATCAATTCTACTTTGAACATCTTTAAAATAATTTCTTTATTATTGCACTATTATTATTCATCTCAAATCTCACCATGAATGCAGAAAAAATTATATTTTAATAGTTAAGCTAAACATTATTTTGACAGCTATTTTAAATTTATGTTTACATATTACTAATTGTTTCATTTGAAATCTGTGATAATACCAAGTACTTCACTACAAAGGCTGTCTTTTAGTAGTGAAGTGCATACACAAGGTACTTGGTAAATGCATACACTATGACATGGTAAAATCATTAGAGGCAAATGAATGAGTACACAAGATTGTACAAGTTGGTTAATAACATCTGTTGTAAAACTATAAACATTTTGAAAAATAATAAGAAACCTTTCTTTGTTCAACCTAGTGGAATGCTCTTTTTCTGTTTATATTAAAATGAAGTGTGGCATATTGTTCAAATTTAAAATAGATTATATCTATTTTTGAACAATTCTAGTGATTAAAAAGAAATACGTTTTTCAAGGATTTCTGAACTTTGGCTTCAAGAGTTTCATTTTATTCTTATTTTCTTTCCGTGTGTATTTGATTGTCTTCATTTACTTCAATTTTGAAACAAACAAACAAACAAACAAACAAAGCCAGATACTGGGGAAATACTCTTTATATACATAGAACCCATTTAATTAATGTCTATGCACAAAGAACTCGAGATAATAGTGAACACTTATACAGAAAAGCCAGCTCCTGGTAGCATCAGAAAAATGACCGTGTTGCAAAAGACAATCCAGGCTACTTATTAGGGTAGCTATAGTTTTTATTTAGATAATAGAGCAACAAAGCAGCATTGTTTACATCCTTATCATTTCCTAATATTGTTTACATTCATGAAATGGGCTCTCAGAACATAAAATTAAATGCCACATTTGAATTTTAAAGTACAGACTGAAATTGCACACACCAAGACTCAGTCTAATCTAGCATTAGAGCTGTAATTTATGTATTTAGCCTGACATTTTGAAAACTTCTGTCTTAATGTGATTGTCTGTTTTTCTGCAGACTATTATTCTGGAAAAAATAAAATTTATCCAAAAATTGCAAAACAAACCTGAAAGTGTTATATTGTTGTATAGTACATAAGCATATCAGTAAAAATGTTTGACAAGGTTTTTAGCTATTAGACCCACATAACCTATGTGTTCACAGAGTATTGAAAGTATGCAAGGGCTGCTTTTAACAACTGAAAACATGCCTTGCGTGAAACATGTTGTAGTCATTATGTAGTAAAAATTCTCTCTCATGAATTATGTTAAGGATAAGTAGAAAATAGTTGTGAAAATTAATAGTAACTAGCATTTATTGATAACTTACCATATGCCAGGCAGCATTATTACTGCTTTTTGTTGATTAACTCTTAAACCACACAACCCTCTTATAGAGCAATTAAAACCCCCCCTTTTTTTTTTTTCAGAGGAATTGGGTCACAAACATTGAAATAATTTTTCCAACATTGTATACCTTGTAATTGGAATTTCTGGAATTCCATCTGAGTACTCCCTCTTAGCCACTGTTTCGCTTTCCACAGTTTCAGTTACCCTCAGTCAGTTGTGGTTGGAAAATACTAAATGGAAAATTCCAGTAAATAATTCATAATATTTAAATTGCATGCCTTTCTGAATAGCATGATGAAATCTTGAGTGGTCCCACTTCCTTTTGCCCAAGACATGAACCATCCCCTTGTCGAGGCTATCCATCCTGTACATGCACCCCACCTCTGAGCCACTTAGTGGCTGTCTCATTTATCAGGTCAGTTATCAAAACAAGAGAGACCACCATTCATACAAGTTTTATTATATTATTATTTGACTAGAGGCCCAGTGCATGATTGAATCATGCACGTGTAGGGTCCCCTAAATGCTTTCGCTTTCGATCACGGGGGAGCTGGGTGCCTGTCCGCTGGTGCACCAGGCCTTCCAGAAGCCTCCAGCGCAGTGGAGGCTTCTGAAAGGCCTGGTGCCTGAGCGGACAGGCACCCAGCTCCCACGCTTTTGCTTTCGATCATGGGGGAGCTGGGAATCTGTCCGCTGGTGCACCAGGACTTTCAGAAGGCTCTGGCGTGGGGAAGGCTTCTGAAAGGCCTGGTGCCTGAGCGGACAGGCACCCAGCTCCCCCGCTTTTGATGGTCCGTGGTGGGACGTGAGCTTGCTGCCCCAGAGGCCCCTTCTGTGCTGCAGCACAGCCATGGCGCAGAGGCTGAGCTCAAGCCACCGCTGGCGAGGCGAGCTCAGCGTCCCGCTGGCCCAATCGGCCACCCCGGCCACCCCGAGTCCCCCCCCCCCCACCCCGCGCCTCCTGGCCAATTGTGGACATAGCAAAGGTATGATCAATTTGCATATTTGTCTATTATTAGGTAAGATACTGTTGTTAATCTCTTACTTTGCCTAATTTATAAATTAAACTTTACCATATATATTTGAATAGAATAAAACATAATATATATATATATAAGGTTGGGTACTAACTGCAGTTGTAGGCATCCACTGGGGGTCTTGGAACGTATCCCCCATGGGTAAAAGGGCACTACTGTAGTCTGATTTTAGTATTCTTGCTTTTTCCATTACACTCTGCTTTTTGGTCCAACAGGAATAAGCTTGGTATATTGGCCTATAGAAATAAGTAGGGTAGTATACTCAATATCTATAAAGATTATAAAATGTATATAAATGTAACTTGTGAAATATGATCACTATAATTTAGAAAGCATTTTTACAATAACTCGTCAAGTAGCTATTTTTAATCTACTTATATAAAACCCTAAGCAACCATTCGAGCATTTGACTGTTCAACCGGTAGCTCTGATATGCACTGACAACCAGGGGGAAGACGCTCAACGCACAGGCATGAAAACATGGAACAGACTGATGAATCTCAGATGGAAGGGGGTAGAGGGAAGGGCAGAAAGAGATTAACCAAAGATCTTATATGCATACTAGAGGCCAGGTGCATGGATTTGTGTACCAGTGGGGTCCCTCAGCCTGGCCTGCTGGGATCAGGCTGAAACCGGCTCTCCGACATCCCCTGAGGAGTCCTGGATTGTGAGAGGGTGCAGGCCAGGCTGAGGGACCCCACCAGTGCACGAACCCGTGCTCCGGGCCTCTAGTCTTCTATAACTGGATGCATCTCTGCATGCTTGGTAATAACTGAGGTGGAAATATTCTCTAGGAAAGTCCTATTGCAAGTTTTGTCTTTCAGTGACACCAGACATCCCAGTCTTCCTAATGTCGATTAAACCACATATTAAATTTATTAGGTATATTTACAGCTCTGTGAAGCCAAACAACATATTTTCTTCAATTGTATTCCCCTTGAGTTTCTAATGAATATACTATTGACTGAGAGCAGGACCACGTTTCTTAAGATAGCAAAAATGCACTATTCAACTCTGGAACAAACCACTGCTGCTGATTTAGCAGTTAAAACAGGTTTATATCAAAACTAACAAACAAAAACATGTTTACACCAAAACAAACAAAAGCATGTTTACACCAACAGAAATTATTTCTGAATCGTTTACCTATTGGAAAACAAAGCCACAATTCTACCTGGAAACATTGTATTGATAGTTAAAAGGGAGACAATAACATCTCTTAAGAGTGACATTTATAGATCAACTCAAAAGTATCAACAGACATCTTTTTTTTTTTTAAGTTTTTCCTTGATACATATTTTTGTGCCTTAAATTTCACCAGAGTTAGTGTTTCTAAATGAGTCTAATGAAGAAGCCAAGTAGAGACACATGACTGCCCTGCTATTTAAATACAGTTTAATCCAAATCAATGAACTGGAGATGGTGGCACTGTCTAATTTGACATCTTTAAGTGAGGGCAGTGAGCACAGAGACTGTAGATATGATAAGCACACACTTTAAGATACCAAACTGTAAAATAATGCCCTCATTGCATTAACCTCGAAAGCAAGTTTCTGAAACTTCCAAACTAAAAATGTTGGCACTTTAAAATACATTTTGCATATGTTATTGCTGTCTGCTAAATCTTCTGACTTTTTGCTACCCAATAGTTCTGTCTAAACTTGGAGCTTATTTGGCTGGCTTCCATAGAACCAAACATAAAACAAACAAACAAACAAATAAAAGTTGTTTGTTTTCTTTATTTACCCTATCAGTTAATCAAGAGATAATTTCAGAAATTTATCAGAAACTTACAGGGCCATAAATATGGATTTTATAGACCCTGAATCTCCTGAACATACGGAAATACTTCCTGAATGTTTTGGGAACAAAATGGTAAACAAAAAAGCAATAGAAAATGGTAAGGGCCAAGTGAATTAAATTACCATTTACTTACTATAATATTTGTTAAATTACAACAAACATTCTCAGTCATTCTGATAACGATGGATATTTTTTTCCATAACAGCATTTTATTTATGCATTATGATTAGGACCAGATTGAATCTCTGCAACTATGAAACTATAAATATAAAACCTGGCAAGGCAAACTTCACTTTGTTGCTTTATTAATGTGCTTCCATTCTAAATTTAAAGGTCTACATCATAGTTCTTTGTTTTTCTGCTGAGATTTTCAGCAATTGCAGTGGTCATTGCCAATGGAATTATCTCATGCAATGCAAATACTTCAAATGACAATGACCTCCATCTTCCCATTGCCTAATATATTGTTTAAATGGTGAACACTTTTTCACACCTATGGGATTTTTGCTATCACCCTGATTTGTAAAACTTAAGGTCCTGCACCTTATTACTAATTTACTCTCAACCTTCAACAAAGTACTTTTCGCATTTGCACATAATCCACCTCCTTCACCCCACATTTTTTCTTATCTTGTTTTAAGTTCCATAGTAAAATGTATTTGAACTTTGGATCTTTGATATAGTCAACTTCCACTTGTTTTAATATCTAAAGCTCTGGTTGGATGCATTATTGATAAGAGCACCGGGAACTTCTGCTGAAGCTTGTGGAATAGTGGTTTGGCGTCTGAGTCATGGAAAAACAGATTCTTATAGAAACTTCATTATGCCTTTTTTATATATATCCATGGCATGTGTTTGATTTCTTCTGCCACCTTCTTAATGTTGATTGTCACTTGATTTTCTTTCTCCCCGAAATTGCTAGGTATCATTTAATGCAGAGAATATACCCATCTGTAGTGTAAATTATGCATGTTTTTATTTTAGCTCACTTGCTCTCAAATCCAAGTTCTTTCTCTGAACAGAAAAAGTTAATTTTACATTTATGCATCTTTCCATGTGCTTTGAGCTTTGTTAGATAAAGTTTGAAAAGCAATATTTATTTTTTACTTGTCTTTTTTTAAATATACTTTTATTGATTTCAGATAGGAAGGGAGAGGGAGAGATAGAAACATCAATGATGTGAGAGAGTCATCCATTGGCTGCCTCCTGCACACCCCCAACTGGGGATTGAGCCCGCAACCCAGGCATGTGCCCTTGCCCGGAATCGAACCTGGGACTCTTCAGTTTGCAGGCCGACCCTCTATCCACTGAGCGAAACCGGCTAGGGCTTTACTTGTCTTTTATAATTAAAAAATGAAAATGGTGAAATATATCCTGCATTTATTTTCAAAAGGACACCCAAGTTGCTGCATCCCAACTTTGGACCAAATGTACACTTAAACTTCTTAAAGCAGCCAATATGAACATATTCAAAGTGAAACAATCATTTAATGAATGCAGTTTTTATCTGCTTTTATTACAGTGGTTCACTTTAAGGTCCTGAGGTTTCTTCCATCCATTTCTATGGGATTTGGCACAGATGTGTGTCCCACTGCTCTACCTGATAGGAGGAACTCTCAGTGGTCAGTTGCTTGCTTTTATGAGGGAATGTATTTGTGCTACAAATTATATTCTTCAAACAGTAGAAGGTAGGAGTCTATAGGACATTGAAACCTAAACTGATACTGACTTTCCATGACATTATAGAACCTCTTAAAGAAACTGAAACTTCACACATTTTCTGCATCATTGAATATATGTGTTCTTTTTTGGTTATTACTATAACGGAATGACTTAGACAGATAAACATATTTTAGTAAATTTGGAGTTAAAATCATTTTATTGATAATATACATTAATTTGTATATTTATTTAAAATCTGCTGGTATAATACTACACTAAATATAGCATTTAAGAAAATGGTTTTCTGGTTTTCCCCTTACTTATGTAATTTTCTGATTATGGTCAACCAAGATATCTATGTATGCAATGACTGCTCAGTAGCTTTTACTATTATCTGCCCATAAATGGAACAGACACTTAAATCCTACAGAGGAAGGCAGACATTTTATAAGTATCTTTCTTGTTTCCAGTGGCAGTTTATTTATACTCGCTGACAAATGGCATTCCTAGATTTATTCTTGGGTTAATTATTTTTCTTGATATAGTAAGAGATTATTACTTTATCCATACTCTTTAACCCTTTGCACTCACTTGCTTTTTTCTTGATTCCTTTATTCTAATGCTAACCGTGTCAAGTCACTTGACATCCGAGTGCAAATGGTTAACTATAGTAAATTCTTCATTCATTCATTCAGCAAATATTTATTGAACACCTACTATGCCTCACTTTTCAAGTATTAGAATTCTGCATAAATGATCAAAGCAAGGAAAAATCCCCGTTCTTACAACCTTTTCATTCCAATTTGAAGACACACAATAAACATAATAAGCAAGTAACTTATTTAGACACTAGTGGCCCAGTGCACAAAATTCGTGCACATTAAAAGGGAATTAATTAGATGAAATACGTTAATATTGCTATTTGCCCTTTCTCTATAATAGAAATGTCAGAGATGAAAGAAAATTAGTAAAATGTATATGAAAATCTCCCTCCTGTCAGAGTCTCAGGCACGCTGCCAGAACCAGAGTCAAGTCCCCACCCACCCACATGTGCCTCAAAATCGCATGAGACCCAGACCTGGCTAGCCCCACCCACATTGGGCGAGACCCAGGCCCAGCTGGTCTCAAGCCCATCCCCCTCAAGCCCCGCCAGGCAGAGTACGCAGCCTTAGGTCCCCCGTCAAGCCCTGCTGGGCGGGGGACACAGGACGCAGCCTCACATCCCCCGTCATGCCCCACCAGGCGGGGGGATGAAAATCCTGCTGATTGCGCATAACAACCATTTGCATATTAACCTTTTATTATTAAGATCAGAGAAGTTGATAAATATGGTAAAGTGGACAAGAATTAAGAGGGGCATGTGTATTAGGTGGGAAGGGTTGTTTTAAATATGGTGGTCTGAATACCCTTGTTGCAAAGGTGACTTGAAGGGCATAAGAGACTTAGACAAGTGGATCCATATATGGTGGGAAAGTGTTCCCGGCAGAGGGAACAACTTGTGTGGAACACACTAATGTGAAATCATGCCAAGTGTGATGATGGAAAGCAAGACCAATGCAGCTGGAGAGGTGTGAGACAGCCGAATAGCAAAAGATAAGGTTAGAGAGGTGAGTTTGGGGTTCAAGGCACATAATGTAAGGATTTGGGCTATTGTAAGCAATTTTGCTTTTACTCAGGGTTTTAAAAGGAGGAGTGGTTTCATGTCTATTAAAAGGATCATTCTGGATTCTGTGTGGATAGTATCTCATGAGGATGAAGGGTAGTGGTAGGGAAATTAGCTGAGGGGGCCATTGCAATAACTAAAGACATTTAAAGATTGGGCCAGAATAGCAGAAAAAGTTTTTCAGATTCTTGATATATATCTGGCATCACTGAAAGTTTTAAAAAGCAGACTTTAAGACATACTTAAGGAGCCCGAGTTATAGATTATTCTAAGAACTAGAGGCCCGGTGCACGAATTCGTGCACTGGTGGGGCCCCTTAGCCTGGCCTGCGCCCTCTCACAATCCAGGACCCATTGGGGGATGTTGGACTGCCGGTTTTGACCAGATCCCTGCAGGCCAGACCCTGAGGCATATAGTAGTGCTTGAAGCAGCAGGCGGCTGGGGAGGAGCCTGAGCCCAGGCCAGCCGTTCCTGCTCATTGCAGCCTTGCTGCGCCTGCTGCTGCTGCTGCTCCATAGCACTGCCATGGAGGAAAGAGAGGCTCACGTTGCCGCAGCTGCTCTTGCCAGCCATAAGCCCGGCATCTGGCACTCGTTGGTCAGCTGAGCAGCGCTCCCACTGTGGGAGCACACTGACCACCAGGGGACAGCTCCTGCATTGAGTGTCTTATCCCTGGTGGTCAGTGCATGTAATAGTAACCGGTCAACCAGTCATTCAGTTGTTTGGTCGCTTAGGCTTTTATATATAGATATATATAAAAGAGGCCCAGTGCATGAAATTCGTGCATGGGAGGGGGGTGTCCTTCAGCCCAGCCTGCACCCTCTCCAATCTGGGACCCCTCAATAGAAATCCAACTGCCCGTTTAGGCCCGATCCCACCAGTGGGACATCCCTCTCACAATCCAGGACTGCTGGCTCCAAACCGCTCACCTGCCTGCCTGCCTGATTGCCCCTAACGGCTTCTGCCTGCCAGCCTGATCAACACCTAACTCCTCGGCGCCGGCCCAGTTGCCCCCAACTGCCCTGCCATGCTGGCCTGGTCACCCCTAACTGCCCTCCCTTGCCAGCCTGGTCACACCTAACTGCCCTCCCCTGCCGGCCTGTTCCCCCCCAACCCCCAACTGCCCTCCCCTGCTGGCCTGGTCCTTCCCAACTGCCCTCACCTGCAGGCCTGGTGCCCCCAAACTGCCCTTGCCTGCAGGCCTTGTCCCTCCCAACTGCCCTCCCCTGCTGGCCTGGTCGCCCCTAACTGCTCTCCCCTGCTGGCCTGGTTGCTCCCAACTGCCCTCCCCTGCAGGCCCAGTCACCCCCAACTGCCCTCCCCTGCAGGCCTGGTTGCCCCCAACTGCCCTCCCCTGCTGGCCCGGTCACCCTTAAATTCCCTCCCTTGCCAGCCTGGTCACGCCTAACTGCCCTCCCTTGCCAGCCCAATTGCCCCTAACTGCCCTCCCATGCCAGCCTGATTGCCCCTAACTGCCCTCCCCTGCAGGCCTGGTCACCCCTAATTGCCCTCCCCTGTAGGCCTGGTCTCCCCCAACTGCCCTCCCCTGCAGGCTTGGTCCCCCCTAACTGCCCTCCCTTGCAGGCCTTGTCCTTCCCAACTGCCCTTCCCTGTTGTCCTGGTCCTCCCAACTGCCCTCACCTGCAGGCCTGGTCGCTACCAAATGCCCTCCCCTGCAGGCCTGGTTCCCCCTAACTGCTCTCCCCTGCTGGCCTGGTCGCCCCCAACTGCCCTCACCTGCAGGCCATCTTGTGGGGGCCATCTTGTGTCCACATGGGGGCAGCCATCTTGTGTGTTGGAGTGATGGTCAATTTGCAAATTACTTCTTTATTATATATAGATTATATTTTTGCACTATCATTTAATTTTTGTTAAAGCATCAATATCACTTATTTAATGATGACAGTAGATTAAAATTCTGAGTTTGGATCCATGTTAGAATACCATTCTTACATATACATAATTGCCTTCTGAAGTACAATAAATAGTCATGATATTCTTCATTCATAAACCACATCATCAAACTCTACCTCGCTAACATAAAGGTATTTTCTTACATATTTATAAAGCATCTAATAGTCAGACTCAATATGTACAAAATACCCACATCCTTGAGAAATAAAGAGATAAAAACAAAAGTGTCTTTTTAAACTTCTGAATTCTTCAAAAAGATTCTCATCTGCTCATTCACTTTGACTCAGAACTTCTAATGTTATCTATATTTTTTTCTTCTCAGTTACCTGTCTTTTACAATATGATGCCAAATTATCTCATTTTATCTATCTTGAAGCCTACTGTATTCTACAATTTTATGTCTATTTATCTCTTGGTAGTTTGGGCCATTTTGATTTGCTACCTAGATTATTTCACCATTTTCTAAATATTCATTACTACCTACACTGTATTCCACTTTCAGTCACACCTGTCAGATTATCCTTCTACAACATGCTTTCATTGTCTTACCCTACTACTAAATACCCCAGTTGCTGTCTATGAAATAAATTCATTATCTGACTTCACCTCATTTTCTTATTTATCTCTCAATACACTTTACTTCTCACAATCAAGTATCCAGTCATACTTGATTATAGTGCTCACCATTTCCTAAACACTTTTATAGTTTTTCTTCCACCTGAAATCAGACCAGAGGCCTTTATGAGAACCTGGACTATGGCAGGTCCTGTGCTGCAAAACAAACAAACAAAAACAAAAACAGTTTGATATTATTCATCTTCTGCTTTGTGAAGAGTTCTCAAAACCTCATGGGAGAAAAGACACATACAAATTCATTCAAAGAAAATGTGAGAAAATAAAAATAAGTTCAAAATAGCAAAGAGGTTATCTGCCTATCACCCACACCCACTTTCATCTGTGGACTTCTCCGAATGTCAAGATTCAGGACAAATGGTACCACTTCAGTGAAGTACTGTACAGTTTACCAGATCACCCACAAGTGCTCTCTTCTGCAGAACCACATTACTCGTTGACTTCACCTTCCCTCAGCCCTTATCACACACTGCCTTACATTACTGTGGCTTGTGAGCAGATGGAACATACCCTGCTGTATTGTAAACACCTTCAATATAATACCTTACCCACTAGAATGTAAACTTCAAATAGCAGCAGTACACATCTGCTTATAGTGGGCAATGAATAACAAGTTTCTTGAATGAATGAAAGGATCATGTAGCATATATTTGCAATTTTCACAGAACCTAACCAATATGTGACATAGAATTAGTCTAAATTAATATTTGCTGAAGAAATAAGGGTAGAGAGATATCTTACTTAAGTTTATACCCTTTGCATGTGTGTGCAGGTAAATGCTAACAGCTAGTGACTCTCACCACCCCAACTACACGCACAAACACACACACACGGATCACTTCACTGTGTAGAATTTGACAGTTTACTTGGTGCAAGCATTCCCAGAATGGCAGATTTCAAGCTAACAGTGTGATGCCACTAAAGACCGAGTTGGGAAGAGATGACCACAACAGGCTTTCAAGAGTTTGTGCAAGCCAACTGTGGCTAAAATAATATGAAGTACCCACAATAAACTTTCAATGATTAATGGATAAATTAATGAAAGTTTCAGACATTGGCTGAACTTGAGAGAAAGTTATTTACTGCATAAATAAAAAAGTCAAAATATTTTAACATTAAAGGAAAATTTCAGAAGATTCGATAATTAAGTCATAAAATGTAGTCTTCATTTCACAAATATATGTAACGTTACTATATTTTAGAAGTATTTTAATAATATGTGTATGACTGCTATTTGCATTTGGAATTAATTTGTATTTTTTTCTTGGTGAATGACCTGATTAGCTATTTATCTTTTTAATCTTAAAATAACTCATTGTTCCAAAAGCAAATACCAAACAAATGATGTTGCATCAATTATTCCAGAGATATCCTCACTTTTGATTTCAGATTTGGAAGATCGGAGCAAACAAGAGATCATAGGAAATTTATTGGAGTGTAATACTGGCTTTGACTTTGACCTTGGGCAGAGTTTGGTGCTGTCCAGGGGAGAACACTTGCAAGGGACTTTATCCCACAAATTATGACCACCAATATACCTAAGGATAGACAGTCTTCAAGTATACTTGTACTTACTTATCTTACCATATACTGGATTTGATTTGAAAACAGTACCGAGTTGAGGTTATGTTGGGATATAGATCAAAGAACCCAATTATCCAGCTTAAACAAATTGGAGTTTTTGTTTGTTTTGTTTTTTTGTTTTTTTTTTCACATGACAGTCTGGAAGGAAGCCAGTTAGGACAGTTCCATGTTGCAGAAAGGGTTCAACCAAGTTTCTTTTTTCCTCCTACTCTCAAGTTGCATCTCACATCAGAGTCCAAAGTGCAAAAAGAAAGGTGAGGCCATCAGGCTCATGCCAGCTGAGTTTGTTCATTAATTAAAAGAAAAAATAGCTCTAGCTGGCTTGGCTCAGTGGATAGAGCGTCAGCCTGTGGACTGAGGGGTCCCAGGTTCGATTCCGGCCAGGGGCACATGCCTGGGTTGCAGGCTCGATCCCCAGTGGGGGGCATGCAGGAGGCAGCTGATCAATGATTCTCTCTCATCATTGATATTTCTATCTCTCCTTCTCCCTTCCTCTCTGAAATCAATGAAGAAATATATTTTAAAAAATAAAGAAAGAAAAAATAACTTTCATGATCCTTCCCATCACAATTCAATTTCTGATTGCATCTCATTTGGCTAGAGCTTTGTCACATGGCAACACTTAGCGGTAAAGAAGCCAGGAAAACAGAATAGTTTTCTACCCCTAACTAAATCAGGATTATATTCATAAGGCTAAAGAACAGAAATGATATTGGTTAAGAAACTATAGTGACATTATTCATAATTCAAACTTACATCTTTGCTGTAGTCTGAAAAAGTAATTGTAATCTCATTTTACTAAGTATATCAATGGTAAAGTAACTTAAATGAACATCACAGGTAACACATTACCTGTGATGTCATTTATTGAGCAGGACTGATTATTTCTGACGTGTACATACAACATTTCATCAACTATCAGTAATTCAGCTCATACTCTGTTCATGGCACTAAAATAGTTGCTATTGAGAATGCTGGGACTTGCAACACTAGTTCTTGTGCTGGAGTGGCATTAACCAACATGACAACATGACAACTATCACACACGTTTTGAAGTACATAGCTAGAGATCAAAGCCTTAAACTCTGATAGGCTCATGTTCATAAAATAGTAACTACTTTGTCTCTATTTTACATACTGATACAATTTTTTATGGGCAAGACATAACTAGAAGGATCAAAATAATAAATTTTATGACAAACATTTGTGATCTCCATTTGGTAGCCCAGAAGTTCTCTGGACCTGAGGTAAAAAAACAAGCCAGCATAATGCAATGAGTTTACTCACTGGACAAATTTGAGAACAAGTGATTTTGGGCAAATCTGTTCATCTTTTATCATATCAGTCTCTATGAAAGTCTGTTGACATTGGTATTTGATTTATATTATTATCATCTATTGTCCTGGTTTATTGTCTGTGTGCAGTGGTGAGAGAGGCAACTACAGATGCAAGAGCACAAAATCTGTCCAGATCTTCCAGAAAGAGGAGTGCAAAGGCTGAAAGAGAACAAGAGCATGAGAGAGGGGGCGGGGAGGGAGAGAGAGAGCTATACAGTTTTGTAAAGTTTCTAACATCTTGTTCTCAAACTAGTTATGGAGACAAAGCTACCAAAAGCTTGAAGGACTGAACAACAAACAATATAGAATATTATGTAGGAATTAAATCCAACCTCAGAAATCAGGTTAACTTGTGGATCTAGTTTTAATCTTGTGCCTACCATTTTTTATGATCTTAAGCAAGTCACTCAAATTCTCTGAGTCAATATTCATTACAATATAATACAAACAGACACCATAATAACAAAGGTCGACACTTTGTTCCATTTGCTTTTCAAATATTGCATGATTCCATAAGTGATGTCATTGGACAGAGCTTGGCATATTACTGAACGAAAGAATGCTACTCAAATGTATTACAAAGAAGATTTAGGGAACACTGTGAGGTGCCATGGTTACAGAAGCTAAGGTGAAAGTGAAAATATGCATGCAATTTAGAAAAATGTCTAAGTTCAAAGATGAGATTTTTCAGGCTGTGAAAATGGCACAGGTAGAGAGGTTCAGAGGAAGGGATAAACATGGTGTGTAGTATTGTAAGGGTAACTGGATTTTAGACCTGAGGTGTCATTGTTTATTGGAGGTGTGTTTAGAAAACCTTGAAAATCATATTAGGAGTGGACTTGTAAGTAATGAGAAAGCCTTAAATATGCTAGAGAAGGCTGATAACATGATCAGGTTATCATAGTTTATTTTCTTCTACTGTGTTTTATTTACTCCAGTAATTTTCTTTCACACTGGCAACTGCCATAGAGGTAATTGTGGTCCTTAGGGAAGTTTATTTTAGGAGAATTGAATTAAAACACACAAATAAAAACCATGCAATTCTTGATTTTTAAGCACAAGTAGTTCATTTTTATTATTATAATGGAAATATCTCACTTAATGGAAGAATAGATTATCAAACAGAATCAAAGTTTCCTCTTTGTCAGATGGAAATAGGAGAATTGAAAGAAAGAAGAGTATTAGAGTAGTTCCCCCAGCCTTGTGTCATCCCTCTCCCTTAGAAGGTAAGAGGAAGGAATGCATTCTCTTCATTGAGTAATGGGCAAAACGAGTAGTCCTTGATTTCTGATGGGACCCAGCAAGGTCTGCAGCAGTAAATGGAAATGGTTTCACAAACAATGTTGTTTTAGATGACTTTGACAATTTTGAGGAGTTCTGGTCAGTTATTTTGTAGACTATCACTCAATTTAATTTTTTAATGTTCTTCATCAATTAGACTGAAGTTATGGGTTATTAAGGAGAAAAATCACAGAAGTGAATGCCATTCAACATCACATCATGGTAAAGCACATATTAGCAACATGGCTTTATGTTGTTGTTACCCTAGAACACTTGGATGAAGTAGTGTTTGTCAGGTCTATCCAATATAAAGTCATGTTTCCTAACTCTTGTCACCTGTGAGGACACACTTAAGGGATGAGGAGAAATATTTTATTTTTTAAATGAATAAAAGTAATTTATTTGGAAATGTCAGAATGTATTCTAAAGTAATTACAGAACAAAAGTGATTCTTTTAAGACTAAATTTAGAATTGCAGCAACTATATGGAAAATGTATTCTCTTTTTCAGGGAAAAAGTAATATATAGAGCAATAAAATATAAATTTTGTATATTTCATTATCTTTTAGTTTATGTTAGTTTTAGT
Organism: Eptesicus fuscus; assembly: GCF_027574615.1. NCBI lineage: Eukaryota > Metazoa > Chordata > Mammalia > Chiroptera > Vespertilionidae > Eptesicus > Eptesicus fuscus. The sequence continues at coordinate 49,556,105 of NC_072482.1, read as the reverse complement.
TTCTGACATGTCATGAGTGCATTAAAGAAGGCTGGGGCTAATTACTAATGAAATATCTATTAGAATATAAATGTATTTTAAATTGAGCTACTCTGATATACATCCACAATTTAGAATTTTCAAGATATGTTCCTGGTTTTTATAGGAAGATAAAGAAACCCAAAACAAGGCATTAGACATGAGCATAGATTTCACCATATAGAGAATAATATGCTTCAATTCATTGCATGAACTGACATGGATGCCCAAACAAAGTATCTGAAATATAGGACAATTCAAAGAAATCACAAAGAAGGGTGATAAAGCTTTGGAAATTAGAGATATCCATTCATCAACCAATTATATTTCCTGTCATTTTCCCACAGGGAGTTGGGTATGATGTGGATTGTTGATCTACACCAAAAAGTTTGGGTAATAGATATTTATTTGCCTATTCATTTGGTACTTTTGTGTTTTCAGTTCTTATTACTAGACACAGAGAAGGCTGTGCCAATTTAAATATTGTCTTTTATAAAATAGTGAACCGTTCTTCTAGGACTGCTGATTTTATGGATCCTGTATTGTAGGACCACCAATTATTGGGTTATTAGTTCATCTTAATATAGTCACCATTTTCCTTTAGCACCTTAACCTCACATCTCACTTAATAAACCTCTCTTTTCTATAACCCTCATTCACTGTCCTTTATTGTTTTCCACTTTTAATGAGGCAAAATTGACAATTAAAATTGTAATATATTTAAAGTGTACATTGTGGTAATTTCATATGGGAATACATTGTGAAACAATTTCTCCCATCTAACTAGTTAACACTTTCAAACAGATCCATCACCTCACATATTTGTCTCTTTTTTTAAAAAATTGGTGAGAACATTTAAGTTCTACTCTCTTATTAAATGTCAATTGTGCCATATTGTTGTCAACTATAGCCACCATGCTATACATTAGGTCCTCAGACCTTGTTTATCTTATAGCTGAAAGTTCATACCCTTTGCCAACCTCGCCATATTTCTCTCCCATTCACCCCCAGAAACCAGATTTGTATACTTTGTTGCTATGATTTTTACTTTTTATTTAGATTTTGCATATAAATGACACCATACCGTAGTGGTGTTTCTCCGTCTGGCTTTTTCAACTAGTGTAATGCACTCAAGACCCACCCGTGCTCCCACAAACGGCAGGAGCAGGGCTTCATTCTTTCTCATGGCTTAGTAATACTTCATCTTAGTGATATAACGTATTTTTTCACTCATCTGTTGGCAGACACATAGATTGTTTCCATATCTTGGCTACTGTGAATAATGCTGCAGTGAACATGGCAGTAGAAATATGTCTTTGATTTCTTTATTCGCTGTCCTGCCCATTGAACTCTGCTAGATAAGTATCTGAATTCACCTATTCAGTTGCTGGTTCTCTGGAACACCAGCTGACAGAAGATAAAAAATAACACTGGAATTTAAAATTCCACAATAAGCCACATGGGAACATTAAAATTATATTTTATATCTGACTATTTTTTCCTGCTACTACTACAAAATTTGGGCAAAAAAATAACAGACACACAAAACAAACAAAAAACTCCCTCAAAAATGTAATTCCTCTCAATGATGACTATCTTAAAATGATTTGTGTTCTGCAAAGTAAATAAAGCAGAACTAGTTAATATTTATTGAGTACATTGTCAGCTCAGTTACTTTCTTTTAGACCCTATCTTGTAGAAACACAGAAACAGAAAACTGAAAGATGTGCATGTAGGATAAATGTAGTTCCCGCCCCCCCCCCCCCCCGCCTTTTTTTTAACTTCACTAAGATTTTGCTTAGCTCTCAGGCAACTTTCTTCTTTTAAATATGACCCAATTAATTTTTCTTTAGATTTCATGGGCTACCTGACCTATAATAAATAGGCCTTGAGTTTTATGAAATGAAATGAATAGTTAAGCGCTCAATTGCTTTTAATAAATTAGGATCAGTTTGAAATTTTATAATCTATTATCATATATAATAGTTTTTTTGTAATAATCATGATATCCATACAATAACTATAGCACTGGAAATATATTTTTTGCTATTTTTGTTACTATTATACAATATAAAAGTAATACAATTGGTTGATATTTGAATATAATTTTAAACTTTTTAAAGATGAATAATTATACAGGGACATGCTCTCCTATCACTTTTAAATATAAAATTGTAAAGATAAAAATTATGAACAACAAAATGACAACGAATACATACCTACCAACAAGTGAATCTAAAAATCAAGTGAATAAAAAATCTGATGAACAGATTGGACTGATGAATATAATAGAATCAGGGATATAGAAAGGGAGTGGATGGACAATTCTCAGGGGGAAGGGGGTATGAGGGGTGTAGGAAGAGATTGGAGAAAAATCTTACACCTATGGATGAAGACAGTAGTGGGGGGTAAGGGCATGGGGTGGGGTGGGGAATCAGGTGGAGGGGAACTATGGGGGAAAAAAAGAGGAACACCTGTAATAATCTGAACAATAAAGATTTATTAAAAAAATTAAAATCTCACAAATGATTATCTAAAATCATTATCTACAAATCTGAAAATGAAGTATGATATTTTTATGTTAAATGAATTCATTTAGTAAACACATTTTATATGTTCTTTTTAAAAAAAATAACTATTAGTCATTGAAGTGAGATTGAGAGCCACATTTCTGTAGCAAATATTTTATTCTTTTTAGATCTGTCAGTATAATATGGAGTTATTTATTTCATAAGTTTAGAAAGTACGTATCATTTTTTGGACAATTATTGAAGGTTTTTAGGTCAAAGGTGCTATGAACTGCTATTTATCATTCAATATTATAACTTCTTTAATATTAAGGTAATTATGAGAGAAGAGGACTGTTAAAATGGAAAGGATCTCAGGTAAACATTGTAAGTGTCATATATGGCAGATTAGAAAAATGGAAGCCAGAGAGGGTAGTTATTTTCTTAAAAACTAAAAGGTATGTATAACAGATTCCATTAGCCATGTTTCCTAAAGCACAGATGGATATACACACACACTATAGACATACAAACAACATAAAGAGACAAATGTCTTGACAAGGTAATTTGTGGAACAGAAGAAGCAAGTTCTTACAGAAGCTAAAGGAAAATAGCCAATGTGAACTGTAACTAAAAGGTTACAAAGGATGTGCAAATAAGATTATCTTTTGAAAATTAAACAGGACAAATAAGACATAATCAAACTGGACAGGAATAGACATTCTATCTTAGAAAGACAAAGCTTCTCTTGGAAGAGCAAGTTTCAAATTAATCCTGATTGCATAAATTCACACGTTCCAACAAAATATCAATATCAATCAGAAGTGGATAGGTTAGACATGAGAAATAAAATAAGTAGAGTTCAGTGTCAAATATAATCACTGTCTGTCCAAGAACAGTATAAGAAAGTGGATGCCAAAGGCCAAAGAATATTTTGTGCCCAATTGCAACAATTAGCTTCATCTAATTCCACCAACTCTTCAAATCCTATATAATAAAAGCCTAGGTGGCATCACGCCCTCGCATGATATTGTCACAAAATGGTTGCCACAAAATGGCCATCCTCACTTCATCACAAGATAGCTGCCACAAGATGGCCGGCAGGGGAGGGCAGTTGGGGGAGATCGGGCCGGCAGGGGAGGGTAGTTGGGGGCCATTGGGCCAGCAGGGGTGGGCAGTTTGGGGCAATCAGACCGACAGGGGAGCAGTTAGGCATCAATCAGGCGAGCAGGGGAGCAGTTAGGGGGCAATCAGGCTGGGAAGCAGGCGAGTAGTTAGGAGCCAGCAGTCCCAGATTATGAGAGGGAAAGGGAAGTCTGACTGCCGGGGGAACATCCCCCGGCAGTCGGACAGCCCCCAGAGGGGCCCCAGATTGGAGAGGGTGCAGGCCGGGTTGAGGGACAACCCCCACCCCCAACCGCTTGTGCATGAATTTTGTGCACTGGCCCTCTAGTCTTATAAATAATGCCCTGGGATTGTGAGACCTTATTTACCAATCCATCTTCTGAGTAAGTTATACTGTATTTTCCCATTGAAGTGTCTGTAGAACAGAATATGTAGCCCAAGGACTTAGGTAATATATATACTAATCTGGCCTGTTACATTTTTAATCATAGCTGAATATCCTACTGGTTGGAATTGGACAATCCATGTAAATTGGATTAAATTAAATCCAAAGGTAAAATGTGTTATCCATAGGACTCAGATATCCAATATCTCAACAATTAAAGTTTATGCCACAAAATAGCACACATTTGAGTGTTAAGTATTAGAATTATAGACTTCATTAATATGAATTCTCACTGTTATGCTGACCAACCATGTTCAGAGTTTGCAGAAAACAGAAGGACAGGTTCTGGGTCACCTCTCCAATCCATCATCTAAGGAATTTGAAGTGAAAATGAACTAAATACAGTTTCCCCAGTATCACCACATTAATGATGGGGGTTTCCCATCTATCTGAAATATCTGTAATTTACTTTAACTGGAATTATTTAGTAAAGCTCTAACTATGAATCCTACTTGATGTATGAAAAAACTGAGGTGCAGTGAAGTTATATAACTTTCCTTCAAGCTGACACAATTGACAAGTGGAATTGGAATTTGAACCTGATCTTTCTAGTCAGGGGTTGCATATTCAAACGACTGCAAAGAAAAGTAAGTGAGTAAAAAAGCTAAAATGAGGACTGTTTAAACTCATATTAGCAACATAGGTTGTCTATCTCCCATACAAAAGCTGATATTCTGATTTTATGTGAAATATCTTGATTTTGAAATGTGGTTATCTAATTCAAAAATAAGCTTTGGACACAGTGAGATGAATAAAACAATTATATGTGAGCATATCTGGACTGTGGGATACCTTTTTGTGTCCTCTGAGCCAAAGTAAATAGTTCTTCCATCTATGATCAAATAAAATTTGTCTACCTTTGTAGGAAAAATAATTACTAGTTGGAAATATCATCCTCTGACAAGGACCTAGAGTGCTAATCCTCTGTGCTTCTGATTGCTGGTTTCTGCATAGATTTAGAAGCCAGAAGAACAAATGTGATTAGCTTTTTGTACAAAATTTGTGAGTGGATATACTACCTCTTTTGAATAAGAGATTTCCACTGTACCTGAGGCAGAACTAAATTTTCCTAAAGAAGTAGTTACCTGTTATTTCACCACAAAAGCAAATGGTTGCAAATTTTCTCTGAAATTTTCTAAAAAGCCAGGTTTTGAGCATTTGGAGTTAACTTTTAGCACAGAATTGCCAACAAGACAGAATTATACACTAGAACATGGATAATTTGTGGTATAGATGATCCTATATAATAAAAGGCTAATATGCAGATCAACCAAATGGCAGAAAGACAGGTCGCTATGATGTGCACTGACCACCAGGGGGCAGATGCTCAACGCAGGAGCTGCCCCTGGTGGTCAGTGCGTGCTCCCACAGGGGGAGCACTGCTCAGCCAGAAGCCAGGCTCATGGCTGGTGAACACATTGGAGGCAGCACTAAGGATGTCCGACTGCGAGAGGACACAGGCTGGGCTGAGGACATCCCCTCCCACCCCCCCAGTGCATGAATTTTGTGCACTGGGCCTCTAGTTATATATAAGTTGATTGCTTTGAAACTACAAATCATTCTCATTCTATAGTGTGTGCTCAATATCCACAGTATGCTTTTCATAATTTCAGTTACCGGACATCTGAACTTGGAGAATCGATCTGAAAACTTTATACCAGATAAACAGTACTCTATGGACAATGACATCTTCGTAAGACATGGTTCTGTCTAGGTGTGAGACCCTTTACTCATGCACATCCTTCTTACTTTCTCTGAGACTTGCAAGAGGAAAAGTTACTTCTCTTTGTAAGGTTGCATCAATATTCCACAATAGGTACTTTAAAGAATGTATCTCTTTACATTAAAAAGAGATAAAAGAATAAGGTCATTCTATCATAGTTCCTACAGAAATCATAATTTTTCTTTTTATGCCATCATAATATAAGTTAAAAGTTTAAAATAGTTGTTCTATATTTTATTTAAAACTAGAGGCCTGGTGCACGAAATTCATGCATGGGGTGGGGGTGGTGAGTCCCTCAGCCTGGCCTGCATCTTCTCGCAATCCAGGACCCCTCGGGGGATGTTGGGCCTAAATCGGCAGTCTGACATCCCTCTCGCAATCTGGGATGCTCCATGCAGCTGTGACCATACTTTTCATACAGGTGAAAGGCATCTTGCTGTTATAGGGGCAGATACCTTTTTTTGCCCTGATTATAAAAAGTAGTACAAAACATGATCCTTCTGAAGCAGTAGTACCATTTTCCCCATTTTATGGGTGAAAAAACTGAAGCAGAGAGAAGTTGAGTAATTGGCTTTGTCACACAGTTATAAGTGTCAGAATCAGGGCTGACCACAAAATGTGCAAGCCAGAGTCCATGCATGTCATCACTGCATCATCCTGTTTTTTCAGTGTTAGAGTAGCCTAGCCAGGTTTTAATTTTGAAATCAAAGAGACTCTCCCCAATATATAGGATAGGGTCCCTAGGCCTGGATGGCAATCAGGGCCATCTGTGAGGCGACTGGTGGGGGGGATGATTGGGGGCCCCCACTGGTGCCACCGTTGGCTGGCCCAGCCCCTTGAGCACCCCACTGGTCGCCTCCCTCTTGGGGGCCTGATACTCAATGCAGGAGCTGCCCCCACTGTTGAGCATCTGCCCCCTGGTGGTCAGTGCGTGTCAAAGTGATAGGTTGTTCTGCTGGTGATTCCATCGTTTGGTCTATTTGCATATTAGGGTTTTATCATATAGGACTAGTGGCCCGGTGCACGAAATTCGTGCACGGGGGGCGGGGCGGGGTTTGTCCCTCAGCCTGGCCTGCATCCTCTCCAATCTGGGACCCCTGTGGGATCAGGCCTAAACCTGCAGTTGGACAAACCCCTCGCAATGTGGGACTACTGGCTCCTAACCGCTCACCTGCCTGCCTGCTTAATCTCCTCTAACCACTCTGCCTGCTGGCCTGCTTGCCCCAACTGCCCTCCCCTCCTGGCCTGATCATCCGTAACCGCTTCTGCCTCGGCCCTGCCACCATGGCTTTGTCTGGAAGGACATCTGGAAGGTCTCATGGTCTCATTAGCATATTACCCTTTTATTAATATAGATAGGATATGACATACTGCCATATCAGTATTACTCTATGAGAATACATACTTCATGCAATAGGAAGGCATCTAATACATTACATTGTATATGTTGTAAGTAGTAGGAAATACTGTATTCGTAGCAATAATATACACCCTGTGACTTCCCTTCCTGATCTGGGAATGGTTCCCCAGTTCTTTGAACATTTCCTGGCCCCTAATGTATTTTTTTTTTTTTTTTGCATTCAGTGTAACTTTATATACTGTTTATTGCACATGATTTGAGGTCTTTAATTTCTAACCACCAAAGATTCAAAGGACTATTTTTTCCATGAAGTTTAACATTAACATTAGTGAATTCGTGTTTTCATGTGTTTTTATTGTAAACATGTGAATTATTCACATTGTCATAGATCCTGAACTCATAAGCGTGGACCATGCACAGGCTGGCAGCAAGCCAGGAAGCCACTCTGCAAGCAAACAGATACTCTGCATAAGGAGAAAAGTCATAGCATAACATTTAATGTCCAACTTGAGTCACCTCAGAATGTTATATATATTGACTTCTTAATTCATATAGTATCGGGAACTCAACTGCTTGGTTGGTGATGGGGTTGACCTGGTTTCAGGAGGATTATTCCTGAAATAATTAAGAAAAGGGGGGCTCAATCTTTCTTCTTGGTTGCTTGCTCCTCCCCAGCACCCTCATCTTTCTTCTCGTCCTCAGATTCTTGGGCATCTTCTCCTTCACCTTCACCTCCTTCTTCCTCCTTTGCATCCTCAAATTCTTCCTTGGCACCTTCTTCCTCTTCCTCTCCTTCCTCTTACTCAGCCTCTTCCTTCTCCTTCTCCTCCTCTTCAGCTTCTCCTTCAGAAGGGGGTTCATCCTTAGCTTCCTCGGCTTTTGCAGCCTCAATGGTCTCCTCCATCTTGATCGTCTCCTCCTGGATGTGGCTGGTGTATTAAGAAGGGAAGGAGCGAGCAGACATCAAGTAGGAGCTAGTCTGTAAACCACCTTAGGTAGATCACCAAAGACCTGGGAACTTTGGTAGTAGCCTCTGGCTATGTTTCCCACGCTGGTGAAACTGAGCCTGGTCTCCTCACCTTCCAAGAGTTTCCTGTAAGCTGCAATGTCAATGTCTAAAACTATCTTCACATTGAGGAGGTCCTAGTATTCTTTTAAATATCCTGCCATTTCACTCTTTGTGGTTCTCAACTCATTTTCTAATTTGTTGATTGTGTCCTGCATAGCACTAACGTCGGAGTTCTGCTTATCCTCCAGCTCTTGCAGCTGCTTTCCCAGCGCTTCGTTCATGCCCCGGCTTGCTTCCATCTCCAGGGTCTTGGCCTTGAGCAGTCACTGGCCTGCACTTCGTAGGTGCTCTTGGCAGCGCTCTCTGTCAGATGGTGAAGTGGCTCTTGTACCATTTTTTGGCATTCTGCATGTTCTTTGCAGCCACCTTTTCATACTGGGGCGGATGTCCTTGAGCATAGTGGAGAGGTCGGACTTGGAGAACACGTCCATCTCCATGGAGATCTGAGCATACTGGACATGCACCTTCTTCAGAAAGGCGATTTTGTCCATCAGGCTTTCGATGCACTTTTCCAGCTCAGCGGTGGCAAGAGCCGCCTCATCTGCATCTTTGCTCACCGCCATCAGCCAGCCCTCTGCATCCTCATGGTTCAGCACCTCTTTCTGGTAGCTCGCCTGCAGGTTGTTCCCAGCCACTTCAGAGCCCCGGTGCCTCCTAACTGCCCACGTCCCTCTCCTCTCCAGGGACAGAGCACGGTGGGGCAGGGCACAGGCACCGCATTTTCATTAAAATGTTCAACCTGGGCCTGCTCCACCAGTGTCCTCAGGCGGCCCAGGGGCAGACAGTGATCCCTGAGACACTGGCCACCCCTGCCTAAGGACCCCGCAGGCAACATCAGGCACTGTCCATGCTGCCTGCCCAGTCCCAATTGCACTCTGGACCCCACGGGTGACATCAGGCGCTATCCATGCCGCCTGCCAGATCCCTATTGCTGCCTGGACCCCGAGGGCAGTGTCAGGCGCTGCCTGCTGAAAGTGCCCATCCTGATTGAAGCCTGGACTTCGTGGGCGATGTCAGGCGTTATCTGCCAGGCCAGCCCAGTCCCGATCGCCTCCTGGACCCCGCGGGTGACATCAGGTGCTGTCCATGCCACCTGCCCGGTCCTGATAGCCCCTGGACCCCGCGGATGACATAAGGCGTTGCCTGCCGGGCATCCCAGTCTCAATCACCACCTGGACCCCGCGGGTAGCGTCAGGCGCTGTCCATGACGCCTGTCCAGTCCCGATCGCCCCCTGGACCCCACAGGCAGCGTCAGGCACTGTCCATGCCACATGCCCGGTCCTGATCACCCCCTGGACCTCGCAGGTAGTGTCAGGCGCTGTCCATGCCACTTGCCAGGTCCTGATTGCCCCCTGGACCCCGCGGGTAGCGTCAGGTGCTGTCCATGCCACCTGCCTGGTCCCAATCGCCCCCTGGATCCTGCGGATGACATAAGGCATTGCCTGCCGGGCATCCCAGTCTCGATAGCTGCCTGGACCCTGTGGGAGATGTCAGGCGCTGTCCATGTTGCCTGCCCAGTCCCCGCGGGTGACGTCAGGCACTGCCTGGCAAGCCTGTACAGTCCCGATCGCCGCCTGGACCCCGCGGGCAGTGTCAGGTGCTGTCCATGCCGCCAGCCGGTTCCAATTGCCCCCTGAATCCCGCGGATGACATCAGGCGCTGCCCACCAGGCCTGCCGGGTCCATGATGGCCTAGACCCTGCAGGCTAAGTCAGGCGCTGCCTGCCCCACCTGCTTATGGAAATTTACCTGCCATCTTAGTTGGGTTCATTTGCATATCACTCCTGATTGGCTGTGGGCATAGCGAAGGTATGGTCAATTAGCATCTTTCTCTTTTATTAGTGTAGATGATTTCCAATTAACGGGTTTGAAATAAAATGCTAAGCTATGAGAATAATGTGTCAGTCAGTGAGCTCCCTGTGCCTGAGTGTTACAGAAGTAAAAACTACAGGTTTTGTTTTCAGAATGTTGAAGGTTAAACAAACTAGACATAGATGTGATTTTCATATGTTGAATGCAGATTTGTGTTCCTGACATGAAAAAAGAATCAACTAACTTCAATAAAAAAACAAGCAGACAACCATATTCTGTAGCAGTTTTCCCTGCTGCATTTAGTGCAGCAGAGAAACCAGGAGACCCAAAAGGTAGGTCAGGGCAAGTGAATAATTCTCAGTTGAGAAAACAATTGCCTGATGACTGAAGCCTGGGCAATTTTTCTTCGTTTCTCACCCCTTACGGGTCCCTACCTAAGAGACAGTCTCAGTCTCACTGTGAACAAATGAGATAGACATCATTGGATCAACTCCTCTGAGGCTTCAAGTAATATAAGACACTGACCCAATGGTGCCCTAGATATTGCACTTCTAGACACAAGTTTTGAGATGAAGTTCCTTTTCTTTGATTGTTTAAAGAACAGGAACTTTCTGTGTTCAAAACAGGAACTAAAAATCACAAAAGCTACGATATGTGTAAAATTTATCTCACAAATGCAAATTAAGCAAATCTTGCAGATAGGAGGTCTTTCTATTAGTAATTTTCCTAATGAGAACCCCAGTGATGTTAGTATTTTCTGGTCCAATGATAATAATTAATGAAACTACTAATATATCTTTCTTTTTAAAATATAGAGGATGGTATATCATTAAATTAATAGTTATTTATTCAGTACCTTCTGTATGCCATTTACCTACAACTGAGCTAAGAACTGCTGTGTCCAAAATGAGCTTTATTTGATACATTCTACTTTATATAATGAGAGTGCTTATCACAGGACCTTATCACTAAGTGTCACCTAAATCACTCCTGATTGATGGCTATCTCTGCTGTCTTTAAAGATCTCCGAGGGCGGAAGTGTTACCAGCTCATGAACAAATTCTGTCAATCAGACATAGTCCCTATTAACCAATGGAATCATGGAGCCAAAATCTGTTTTCTCTAATTAGATGGCCATTAAAATTATAAATAGCTAGTCTATTAATATAACATCTATAATGATAAAAGCGTAATATGGTAATTAGACTGGACAGCCAAACGACCTTCCGGACATCAATCCAGACGTCCTTCCAGATGAAGCTGCAGTGGCGGGGGCTGAGGCAGAAGCGGTTAGGGGCAATCAGGCAGGCAGGCGAGCAGTTAGGAGCCAGGGATCCCTGTGGGATTGGGCCTAAACGGGCAGTCGGACATTCCCTGAGGGGTCCCAGATTGCGAGAAGGTGCAGGCTGGGCTGAGGGGCCCCCTCCCCTGCTCGAATTTCGTGCACCAGGGCTCTAGTACTGTTATAATTTGAAGCACCTAAACTTAACTTTTTTTCTTTCTTTTTCCAAAGAAAGATTTATCCCTTTTCATATCTAACATTAACCCATCATTTTTCAAGTATGTCTCTTTTTACAAATATTGCTCTATTGCTCAGCTGGCATGGCCCAGTGGTTGAGCATCAACCTATGGACCAGGAGGTCATGGTTCAATTCCCAGTCAAGACATATGCCCAGGTTGCAGGCTCAATCCCCACTGTGGAGTGTGTGGGAGGCAGCCAGCCAATCAGTGATCCTCTCTCATCATTGATGTTTCTCTCTCTCTCTCCCTCTCCTTTCTTCTCTGAAATCAATAAAAATATATTTTAAAAAAAACAAATATTGTTCCATTGTGTTTTTTTTTCTTTTTCTATTATATTAGCAGGTTCTTTCTCCTAAGCTTGTACATATGTGCAAGTTTCTTCCATATTAAAAAAAGCCCCAATTTAGTCCTACATCACACTCTCTATTTTTTCATTTCTCTTATTTCCATCGTAGCTAGGCAAGTGTGCTTCCTCTTCCATTCTCTCTTTAACTCTTTGTGAGCTAAAATTTTTCTCACCATTACACAGAAATTGCTCTTGTAAGCTCACTAATAGCCTAACTGCAAAATCTAATTATCACTTATCATTCTCACCTTCCTTGAATGTATAAGATATCTGACACTATGGACCACTGCTTACACTATTAAAGTGTCTTTAAGTTAAAGCAATTTAATATATTTTTAACTCTAGCCTTTCTTAGGTTTTATGACTATAGTCTCTCCTGGTTTAACTTTTTCCACTCATTCCTTAGTTATTGGCATTGCCCAGAGTCCTGAGCTCTTATATCTTCTCTTGCTGTATATTCTTTGTGGACAATCTTATGCATATTCACAGATTGCACTGCTACTTAGTTATAAAACAAACAAAAAACAAACAAACACACTCCAAATTCATTTCCTACCCAGATCCATTTCTGTTGTTCAAGCTCCAGATGCCTCCTGATACCCTTAACCCACAGAATATGTAAACTTCAACCCTAGCTCTGATTGATAGGACCACCATCCCCCTTGTTCATCTGCAAAGATATGGGTAATGTTGTTTTCTCTCTTTCCTTTTAATTTCCACATTTAGTTAAACACTAGTTCTTTCCCCAAGACTTATACTTCATTTCCATTGTATAGTCCTCAAACGAATTTCATCTTTTGCTAGTTTCATCTCCCCTAGTCTTTCTCCTTTTTATGCCATTGTTAAAAAGGTCTTCAGAGTAACCCTTTTCCAACACAAATACTACCACATACACATTATAAGCTCTTCTCCAATGCTTATCCCAAGAGAGTTCAGATTTCCTACTTTAGCATTTTCAATCGTCAATAATCTTATTCCTGCCTGATTTTTGAATCCCAACACCTGCCACTCACTGCCAATAGTCCTCTACTCCCTTCCATCCCCCAGCCAGCCACACACACACACACACACACACACACACACACACACACACACTCATACACACGTGTGCGCACACACCTTATGCCTCAGCTGTATCAAACTGCTTTGAAGTGTCCTGCACGGATGCCTCTGGTGCCTGTGCCATGTCCAGGGCTGCCTGTTCCAGCAGTGCTGTGGCAGAACGTTGTGTCCAGTCTCTGTCTCTTTGCTCTTCCTCAAACATGCCCAACATCATGCACTTTTGTTCCAGGGCCTTTTCCCAGGCCTCGGGAGCTCCCCTGACCCCTGCACAACCATAGCCCGAGCGTGGGAATGTTATCCCCCTGTGGGTGTTTTTCAACCAACAGGGGGCAGAAAAGGTGGATAAATGTTCCACTCTCCTGACTTCTAGGGGAGCGATTTAGAGGCACTGACTGAATCGAGTCCATGTTGCCTGCAGCAGAACTCCGAATGAAAACTTAATTGGCTGGAACTACTTTTTCTTCCTCACTGTGCCCTTCCCCTCAGTGGTGTTTACTAGGTTGTCACACACACACTCACCAGTTAAACCTCATGCATTCAATATGTTATCTCAGGTTTTACTTCTGAGGAACCCAAACTAAGCCTCTGCCATACACATCAGCTCTTGTGCATATCATCACCATCTTCAAAAATCCCGTCCACACAGGATTCACCTAAAAAGTCCCATATGCTTTGTTAGCATATATTTGGCAAATGTTTTCAAACTTTTAAAAGTATCATCATTTTTTTTCTCATCATTCATCATGATCATCTCTCCCACTATAGAACATAAGCAGCTTGAGAGTTCAGACCAGGCCTAGTTACTTATGTTGCCCAACGTCTGATAATTAACTAGTTCATAGTGGTACTGAATTATTTCTATTAAATAAATGACATTTGTATTTTATTTATTTAATTTATTTATTAATTTATTTATTTATTTTATTTTACATTTTTTTTATTGAGGTATTATATGTGTACATATCTTACCATTGCCCCCCCGACAGTTGTATTTTAATATGATGGTATTTGATTGAAGGAGATGAGGCATTTTCTGATATTATTTACTGATTTAATAAATCATTAAATTTAATTTTAAGAAAAAACAGTGATAAAATGCAGCTAAAACTGTTTTTAAAACTTTCTGGGCTAACATGTATATTATGAAAGGAACACTATTTATAAAGATCCCCAACACTCAGAGGTTGATGGAGGTAGTGCCAGCTGAAACCAAAAGGGCAGAAGAGTGTGCAAATTGAAGTTCCCAGAGACTGAAGATCCACGTGGATCTAGTCGCCCTTTAAGTAGAACTGCAAAGATTGCGCATAAGCCATGGAATCCAGACTTGTCAGTGAGGCCTCGCAGTGGAATGGGAAACTATAAACATAAAGGGAATATACCACAGGCAAAGCACAGAATCAATTATATATACTCATCGGAATGAAGATCAAGTTTGTTGGGTTTACTGAACATAGGAAGGCAGCCACATTACGAGAAATCAAAGCACATATGAAAAAATTTAAAAAACCAAAATCTGAGTAAAGTAATAAAAAACTTAAAATAGTTGCTATTTAAAGATATTTGATTTTTAACACAATTGTGTGAGTATACTTCAGCTTATGCCATTTCAAGAATATCCCCTGTTCCAAATGAATAGCATAAATGGTATGAAGAAAAGGACATTTTAAAAAATTCCTAACATACAAAAATATACAAATGTTAAAGATTAAAGTAAAACCAGCCCTGCCTAGGTACTTAGTTGTTAGAGCATCACCCCAATATGCCAAGCTTGCAGGTTCGATCCCCCATCAGGGCACATACAAGAATCGACTAGTGAATGCATAAGTAAGTGGAACAACAGATCTCTCCCTCACTCTGTTCCTCACTCTCTCAAATAAATAAAAAAGATTAAAGTAAAACTAAAGAAAAATGATTTAACTGTAGAAATACATTACATATTGTTCACTCACTGTGTTATTTAGTAACTTTCCCTGCGACCAGTTGTAGTGGGACAGTCTCAGTTGGATAGACAAGGCACACATAAGATAATTTTTTAACAGGTATAAACATAAAGTACCCCTTTGATTTTTTTAAAGTTAATTAAAAATCCTTATCAAAATATTAGTAAGGCAAATTCAGCTATATAAAAGTAAAACATTAAACACCATGACCAAGTAAAAGGTATCTAAGTAGTACAAAGTTAATTTAGCACCCAAACATGCAAGTTAGCATAATACATCACATGTGTCAGCTTCCTATTGCTATGTTAGGTGACATTTTCATTACAGGGTCCGGGGATAAAAACATGGACATCTTGGAGAGTTATTATTCAGCCCTTTGGTCCCAAAGGGAGCCATCACACATGCAAAATACATTCACATATTAAGGTCCCAAATATAGCATCATTTCAAGTCTACAATCTCACCTAAGACTTACTGGTTCACAAGTCACAAATGTCATCATCTAAAGTAGATATGGGTTAAGTTCTGGGCATAATTCAGCTGGGGGGAAATTCCTATTCATCTGTGCACCTGTAAAACTAGAAAACAGTTAGCTGTGCCCAAAATACAATGCTGGGTGAGATACAGGAGCCAGTTATAGATATCCTCAATCTAAAAGGGAGAAAATAAAAGGAGTCACCTGTCACTGTTAAATTCTAAATCCAACCAGGCAAACTCTATTTGATTTAAAGGGCTGTGAAAATATTCTGTGTGCTTTGTTATAAACAGCAAGAAGAAACCAGGACACACCTTTATCACTCTACTTGGAAACCTTCTCTGTTAAATATTCACATTCTTTGCCTAAAAGTTCCACTTTCCACATAGCTTATAAGACACAATTCAGCTAAGCTTCCTGCCATCGTGTTACAAGGATTCCTTTCATCAAGTTTCCAAAAACATGTTCCTCATTTCCTTTGGAGCCCTCACTGGAAGCACCTTTAACATTCATATTTCTGCCAACAGTCTGTTTATTACTATTTAAATATTCTGTAAGAGAACATAGATTTTTACCATGTTCCTCACTTTTTTTTTTCTTTTTACAGAGAGGAAGGGAGAGGGATAGAGAACTAGAAACATCGATGAGAGAGAAACATCAACCAGCTGCCTCTTGCACACCTCCTACTGGGGATGTGCCCGCAACCAATGTACATGCCCTTGACCGGATCGAACCTGGGACCTTTCAGTCCGCAGACCGACGCTCTATCCACTGAGCCAAACTGGTTTCGGCAATGTTCCTCACTTTTTCCTGAGTTCTCACTAGGGGTGTCTTAACACCCAGCAATCTAGGATTTTTCTAATATGTTCATCATAATACTTCTAGGGTCTGACCAACATTATATTTATAAAATATCCTGAAACTACTACAAAATTCCAAAGCCACTTCAATGTTTTTAGGGAGTTGTTGGAGCAGCACCCCATTTTTGGGTACCAAGATTTGTATTAGTTTCTTAATACTACTTCTTATGATAATGTATTCATTGGTTCCAGGGATTAGGATGTGGTCATCTGGACATATTTGTGGGCCATTATTCAGTTTATCATATCAATAGAATAAAAAAAAAACACACATCACATTGACAGCTCAGTAATTGAAAAACACACACAAATAAACAAAACACAATTCAACACCCATTCATAATAAAAATGGCAAAAAAAAAAAACAAAAAACAAAAAAACACACAACAAAAACCACCAGACTTAAAAGGAACTAATAAAAAAATATTTGTGAAAAGCTCACAGCTAACATCATCCTGAATGGTGAAAGCTTTCATGCTTTCTCCCTATGATTGGAAATGAGACAAGAATATATGCTCTCACTACTTCTATTTGACAATTTACTGGAAGTTCTAACCAGTGCAATAATGCAAAAAACTTTAAAAAAACAAACAAAAACAAAAACAGAAAACTTAATATCAGCCCAACCAGAGTGCCTCAGTGGTTGAGCATCAACCCATGAACCAGGAGGTCAGGGTTTGATGCCTGGTCAGGACACAGGCCCGGGTTGCAGGCTTGATCCCTATTAAAGGGCATGCAGGAGGCAGCCCAGCAATGGTTCTTTCTCATCATTGATGTTTCTCTCTCTCCCTCTCTCTGAACTCAATGAAAAAATATTTAAAAAAAAAATCCCCAAAAACTAAACATCATATAGAGATTAGAAAAGAAGAAATGGCCCAGCCAGTGGAGCTTGCACCAAGCAGTCACCAGTTTAATTCTCAGTCAGGGCACATGCCTCAGTTTCAGTCTCAAGCCCCAGGAGGGTGTGTGCAGGAGGTGGCCTATGCATGTGTCTCTCTCATCCATGTTTCTGTCTCTCTCTTCCTCTCCTTTCCTCACTCTCTGAAAATCAATAAAAACATATTTTTTAAAAAGTAAGGAAAAAATAAAACTATAATAACAGATGATATAATTCTGTATATAGAAAAACCCAAGGGATACACACACACACACTCACACACACACACACACACACACACACACACACACACTCTATTAGAACAAAAAAAAATTAGTAAGGTTGCAAAATGCAAGATAGATATATAAAATTAATCTCATTTCAATATACTAAAATAAATAATCAAAAATAATTCCATGGAAATAATTATATTCCCAATTGCATAAGAAATAGATATTAGAAATAATGTTAACAAGGTAAATATAAGACTTACACGAAGAAAACAATAAAATATTCCTGAGCGAATTAAAAGGATACCTAAATAAATGGAGAAAAATATATGCTGTTGTGACCTCTCTCAGAAAACTTCCTCACCTCACCCTGGTTCCAACACCCACCTCAATGTGAGGAGCCACTGCTGCACTGTCATCACACAGCATGATCTGCTCTCCTCGCCTGGGTCCAACACACTGCTCTGCCGTTCTCGTCGGGATGATAAAAACCTACCTTGATCAGCCCAACCTAATTGATGGTTTCCTAAATCGTTCAGGAATAAAGGAAGGCAGGGAAGATGAGAAAAAGGGAAGAGGAAGAGAGGGAAGAGGGGAGTGGATGGAGGTGGAAGAAGGCATAGAGAGTATAAATGGTGTTTGAAAAAATAAACATTAATGGAATGTTATATTTAATACCAAGCACCAAAGTTAAAGAGCTTGAGGAAGAGGACAAGGTGGATAAAGACACTGAGGTTATTTAGCCAGAAAATGTATTAAATGAAGATATAACTGTATTCCAATATGTGAAATAATATGTGGATAGGAGGATAATTTTAGATTTGTTTGTATGCTACGGAAAGGAAAAGGAGTTTCAGAAATACTGCCTTAGAACTGAAAATGGGGATCACTAAGATCTTCCTTCCTAGAATCCTTAGAGACCAGACAATCATCTTCCATATTGTTCAAATATTCCTTCTTTTGAGGTGGTTAAATCTAAAATAAATATAATCTAATATGAATTCTATAGCTCATATGTTAAGAATATATCAATTGAATCATTCTAGGAAAATGTTGGAATATTTAAATATTCTAGAGGGAGCAAAACTTCCTTAGTAGATGTCAGATATTGGTTCTACAAATGTTGGATGTTCTGATGACATCCATGAGTCACTTCTGAAATAATTTCCTCTATAGTCAACAAAATCATGGAATTGATAGTTACTCATATTAAGGTATAGGTCAATTTACTCGGCCTATATGTATGTCCAATCCATGTTGGAATGAATAATGTCCTTTAGTTGGTGATACGATTTTAAATCACTTCCTTCATCATGGCAATGGAAGCAGAGAGATACAGAAATGTTTCCACAAGTTTTTTCCTTTTCTTGACAAATGAAAACATGCACCCTGTTAGAAAAATTCCAAACACTATAAAAATACTTGTATAATGTTGCAGCTTTAAAAACATATTTAAAATATATGAAAATTTCAAGCACCTGCATTTTCATTCATTAACTTACAGGATTAATTAATAATGAAAGCAAATAACATGATGAAGAATGAATGAATTCAATTTAGCAAGGCAGTCATAATTGAGAAGCCTGCATGTGCCATATTCACTAATATGTCCAGCCTTTATTTAAAAAAATCTTATTCTTGGAGCTGAGCCTTACTTTTACTTTATAACATAGTGTGGATAAATATAAAATATCAGTCAAGTACACTTCCATAAATCAGACAGACCTCATAGGTTTTCACCATATGCACTGAGAAAGAAACAGGTTTAGCAATTTATTCTGGCAAAGGATTAGCACTTGAATTCCTCTAGAGGAAACAAGTAATATTAAAGGCACTATGTGACAAGCCACACTAAAATTTGAGATATTAAATTTTTTCTTAAGGTTCATAATTTAAATGAGTCGACAACCGGGTTAGGTGGCATTAAAAATTAGCTTCTCGCTGTTAATCAGCCTCCGCTTGGTTCCATAGCCTGTTGTTTTCCCGAGGCAAAAAGAAGAGGGAGCTGCATGAGCCACTGTTTGCAATGTAGGAATAGGATGACAAATGGGAAGAGGGCGTGGATGTTGATGAAGAAGGTTTGATTAGCAATTGGCAGCATGAAAACTTCTGAATTATTTTGCAAATTTAAAGAAAGGTTACACATGCAGTTGGTGAGCGGAATTATAAAAACAAAAATAGAACTATCTGAAGAAGCAGACATTTTGTTTTCATGCATGTGATTTGGGTAATTTTGCATCTCTTTATCTTTAATAAAAACTCAGACTAGGATCTTGATACAAGGCAAATGGAATTTACTTGTATGGTGCTTGGCCCCAAGCAAATGTCACGAGTGTTTCCCCAGGCCACAGCAGTGTGAAGTAACAACAAGTAACAGAATGCAAGTAATAAGTGCAAAGCTTCAACAGACTGTGAGAGCACATGAGGTCACATTGACATTAATCCCCCAAATCTCTACACTGGGTGCTTCCACCTGTTTGGCTGACAGAGGGAATTCCACATGTTCTTCTTCCCCAAATAGTCGCAATACCCCAGATATTGCCAAGCAGTCTGGAATGTCTCACTAATAAATAACAACAATAAACTAGAACTAGCTAAAACAGGAAGAAAGATATTCTTTAATAATAAGACCAGAGGTAGTGTAATTTCATCCCGGGCTCACTAGCATCATCAAGGACCCAGTTTCTTCCCATTTCTCACCCTGCCTTTATCAGGGGCTGCTTTGGTGTCCTAGTTTCCTAGGACTGCTATAAAATAGTACTGCAGACTAGGTGGCTTTTAAAACTAAAAATGTATCCTCTCACCGTTTTGAAGGTTAAAAGTCCAAATCAAGGTGTGGACACCTTCTCGGGAGGAATTCTTCCTTGCCTCTTTCTACTTCACTGCAGGAAATCCTTCATGTTCCTTGGCTCCCTGCTTCATCACTTCAGTCTCTGCCTCTCTCATCATATGGCATTCATCCTCTGTGTCTGTGTGTCTGCATTTCCCTCTTCTTCTTTTTTTTTATATTGTGATTTCTTTTTTTATTCTAAATAAATATTCACTTTTTTTGTACTTAATTTTGTAAATTTTTTGTATTTTTCTTCTTTTTTAAATTTCTTTATTGATTAAGGTATTATGTATGTGTCCTTATCCCCCCATTACTCCATCCCCCCCACTCATGCCCTCACCCCCCTGTTGTCTGTGCATTTCCCTTTTCTTATAAAGACAGCAGTCATTGGATTAGGTCCTGCCGTCATCAAATATGACCTCAGCTAAATGTGGTTACATCTCAAACACCTTGTTTCCAAATAAGTTCCCACTCACAGGTGAACTTGGGTGGTCCAGGGTTTTTTTGAGGGGAGGGCAATTGTTCAACCCAGTGCACTGGGTCTTCCTCCAGCTCCCTTATATTTGCAAAATGACTTCTGCTGCAGATGTCACCTCCTCAACATAACTAGATACAGAGTCATGCACCTAACTCTCTTTGTTTTCTCATTTTCAGAATAAAGAACCCCAACCCAACAGTTATACCAAGCAGGCATGTCTTCAAGTCTCATTGATAAATGGTTGCCCTTTCTACACCATTAATTAGCTGGGAGGGGGACAGTTTCCATGATAAATATACACTACGCATCTTTCTGTCCCAGATCATGAAGGGATCAGTCTTCACTGAAGCATATGGCTACCCATTTCTGAACAGAATTATAGTCTTTGGGAAAAAAAAAAGATGTGTAACTAAGGATGAGTTGGAAAACCATTAAGTCTGTCATATTCAGGCTTCTTTACACACATGAGAGACTCAATCCTGGTGATTCTTGTACTAAAATCAGCTGTATATTTCGACTTTAGATACTATAATACCAATTCTTTATTAGTCCCAGAAATTTCTAACTTATATAAAATCCTTGCATTGATTGTCTCAATTGTTTCAAGCAGGGGGTGCGCCAGAGGGTAGTCACTATGGGTGCACCTGCTCCCACCTTTGCCACCGATGAAAAACAGAGACACGAAACACCACTAGTTTTTGCCTGTATTCTGTAAATATCTCACAGTCTTAGACTTCAGTTCTAGTTAGTGATCCCCGTAGCCCATAGTATAGCTTAGTACATTCATAGAAAGGATAGTATTACACACTAAATGCCCTCCATCCCACCCCCCAAATTCACATGTTGGAGTCCTAAACCCAGCACCTCATAATGAAACTATTTTGAAAGACGGGTAATATGAAGTAATATGTGGTCATATGGGTGAACACTAATCGAATTACTGGTACCTTTTCAGGAGAGATGGGACAAGACATGCACCATGTGGTAGACCAGGTGAGGACACTATGAGAAGGCAGCCATGGCCAGCCAAGGAGAGAAGCCTCTGTAAAACCCAAATGCATTGACACCTTAATCTTGGGCTTCTAGTCTCCAGAATTGAGATACTGTATTTTCTGATGTATAAGACGACTGGGTGTATAGAAGATTTTTCTGGGTTAAAAAGTCGTCTTATATGCTGGAAAATACGGTAAATTAAATTTCTGTTGTTTAATCTACCCAGGCTATCATATTGTTATGGCAGTTCTAGAAGACTAATAAGAAGTGTCAGGCTGAGTGGCTGAGGACTAATGCCTTTCATGGGCAGGTAGTGGATCACTCACAGGAGGGTCACCTACATTCTACAGTTTTCAAATTATTGGTGAAACTTCTCTTAAACACACACACACAAAAACACACACACTTTCAGAAATGAGCCCTGGCACCAGATAGGGTGATTGAGAACGGGTTTTCAATATCTGCCCCACGTTACTTATGTAAATGGCAACCCCCTCTTTGAATTCCCTCCCAGGTTGTTTATGGCTCCTCTGCCAGGCCCCTTTCCCTCATGAAACTCCCTGGCTGTGCTCAGGGTTAATGGCTGTGCTGGCAGCATGCATCCTTATGGCAGGGGGTGGAGTTGTTAAGTGCACAAGGGCTGGAGTCAGATTTCCTGGGTTTGAATCTCTGCTGTTCCATGTGTCACTTTGGGTGGTTACTAAAGACTTCTCTGTCTCCACCATAGCATGTATAATATGAAGATAATCAAGGGGACTACCTCACGGGCTTGTTAAAATTAAATGAGGTAAACACATAGGATGTGTTTTGTAAATGGTTGCTATAAATGTCTAGAGGCCCGATGCACAAAATTCGTGGGTGTGTGTGGGGGTGTGTGTCCCTCAGCCCAGCCTGCACCATCTCCAATGTGGGACCCCACTAGGATTGAGCCTAAACGGGCAGTCAGGCATCCCTCTCACAATCCAGGACTGTTGGCTCCCAACTGCTCACCTGCCTCCCTGCCTGATTGCCCCTAACTGCTTCTGCCTGCCAGCCTGGTCACCCCTAACCACTCCTCTGCTAGCCTGATTGACGCCTAACTGCTCCCCTGCAGCCCAATTGCCCCTAAATGCCCTTCCCTGCTGGCCTGATCACCCCTAACTGCCCTCCCCTGCCAGACTGGTCACCCCTAACAGTCCTCCCCTGTAGGCGTGGTCGCCCCCAACTGACCTCCCCTGCTGGACCAGTCACCCCTAACTGCCCTACCTTGCCATCCTGGTCACCCCTAACTGCCCTCCTCTGCAGGCCTGGTC
The DNA here is from genome assembly GCF_027574615.1 of Eptesicus fuscus. Taxonomy (NCBI): domain Eukaryota; kingdom Metazoa; phylum Chordata; class Mammalia; order Chiroptera; family Vespertilionidae; genus Eptesicus; species Eptesicus fuscus. Next base: position 49,533,143 of record NC_072482.1, on the reverse strand, counting down.
CCCCCAACTGCCCTCCCTTGCAGGCCTGGTCCCCCCAAACTGTCCTCCCCTGCAGGCCTGGTTGCCCCTAACTGCCCTCCCCTGCTGACCTGATCGCCCACAACTGCTCTCCCCTGCTGGCCATCTTGTGGCGGCTATTTTGTGTCCACATGGGGGTGGCCATCTTTGACCACATGGGGGCAGCCATCTTGTGTGTTGGAGTGACAGTCAGTTTGCATATTGCCCTTTTATTATATAGGATAGTCATATGTCCTCACTGGGGTTGAAGCTGCTGTGCACTATAGAGTGAAAGCAATATGATGGAATGGGGGAATGGCCTTGTCTGTCCTGTCTGTCCCTTGATCTCAAAACAACACTGTCCATCTGTCCATGCCCCCAGTTTTCATGATTTTATCTCATATTTTCTCTCTCTCCCTCTCCCTCTCCCTCTTCCTCTCCCTCTCCCTCTCCCTCCCTCCCTCTCTCTCCCAATCTTCATTTCTCTATCTTTATCTCAAAATCTATTCCTAGCACCTTGGGGCTAAAGGAGGCAGATTATAAATGCCTGTTTAATTAGACTTTCAATAGATTCAACAGAGAATAAACTGAACACCCACAAAGAACAATGAGCAATGCACTGTCCTGGATTTACAGTGAGAAAATAGACACGCCCCCTGCCATCATGGAGCTTGATGATAGAGACAATTCCAGTATTTTCAAATATGATGACACTAAAGAACTAAAAAGCACTGTGGGTGTGCAAGGGAAGGAATAACCTACCCCCTGACCTGAGAGTTGACTGTTAACTATTTTATTAGATGGAGTGAGAGTCCTATAGGCAGTGTCAAAGTGTGAGTGAAGGTCTTGAGGCAATACAGGAGATGATACATTTGAGAGATGAAACATGACCAGTATGACTGAAGCATAAACAGTGAATACCTGATGAAGTACAATAAGGCAGCAGAAATCAGCAAGGTCCTGATCAAGCAGGACTCTATAGGTGATATAAGTATTTTCATCTCTATCTAAAGGACAATTAATGGCAACATAATCACATATGAGTTTTTAAAAAATCACTTTGGCTGCAATGTAGGTAATGAATTATGGGACTGATGGGAGGAAGGCAACCTTAGCAGGAAGGCCACTTATGAGACTGTAAGAATAGTTGAGGTGTCAGATAATTAGGACAGTTGCAGGGTGTGAATGGATGGATTTGAGGTAAATCAACATATTTTGGTGATTGAAAAACTTCTAAATTTATGGCATGAGCATGTTTGGATGGTGGTGCCATATACCAAGTAAAATTGGATAAACAAAATAATTGAATAGTATTAAAAATAATTAGTACAGTTGGGTTATGTAGTTATCAAGGTATTCAGCAGATGGCCAGTTGAAACAATGCTAAAAACAGTTAGACATATAGATTTGGAGTTCAGAAGAGTGTTTTATGTAATCTAAAAGTCAGATTTTGAGAATATTTGGCATTGTAGAGACACCTACCACATATGAAAATGGAATCTAGATAGAGAAGTTGGTACACTCTCAAATGGTTGCGGTGAAGATTAAATTAAATCACAAAATGTACTTGGCTTAGTGTTTGATGTACAATTAAATACCATTCAATAATGGGTTGTTATTTATATTCACACAAACTTAGGAGGTTAATACTAATATTATTCCCATTTTGAATATTAGGAAGTGAAGCATGAGAGGTTAACTTATTTGTAACAGTCATATAATTATTAAGATTTAAAGCTAGAATTTAGTCCCATATTTTTGTCTGTCTAAATGCAGAGCCCGCACACCAAATCCTTTTTCTTATTTTTTTTAAACAAGATATGTGTGTGTGTGTGTGTGTGTATGTGTATGTGTATATATATATATATATATATATATATAATTGATTTTTTTACAGAGAGGATGTGAGAGGGATAGAGAGTTAGAAACATTGATGAGAGAGATACATTGATCAGCTGCCTCCTGCACACCCCCTATTGGGGATGTGCCCGCAACCAAGGTACATGCCCTTGGGACCCTTCAGTCCACAGGCCAATGCTCTATCCACTGAGCAAAACTGGTTAGGGTCCTTTCCTTAATTTTTGCTTACAAATAATTCTATTTATCATTGAAGTATTGTTTTGAATATCAGGTTTTGCTTGAAAAGAGCCAGATGACTACATACATATGCAGGTCTTCAGAAAATGTCATACTCTTTGATGTTGCCATTAGAAAATTATACTAAATAGGTAGAGGTTATTTTTTTAAGTGTGCTTCCCATTAACCTGGTTGCCAGTATTTAAAAACGCATGTACTAGTATTTTTAGCAGAATGTGACTACTTTTATTACCCTAAAAGTCAGCGATAGTGTCAGATTTCATTGGTTTTAAAGTACTAGTGTGTTACACTTGAAGTAGAAGAATCAGCTCTTGAAACAGAGAGAAATGAGTTACATCTTCAGAATATTCATTTCCAGGCTCACCAAGGGAACTCATGAAGGGCTCCTGTGTCTTGTGCATTTTCATTCCACTGAGTGGAGCTCAGCCCTGCATTGTCATTTGCAAGGTGCTTGTTTGAGTTATCTGGAGCTGAATTATGAGAGCAACTTCATCCTTTAAGTGTTATTACTCTTTCTCTCTAGCTCCTTACTTATCTTTCCAGTCTCTGCTAAGGTACCTGAGTGGCTATAATGAAGTGAATTCAAATTACTAGTGTGAGACTACCGACAAACCTGACATGCACACAAAATATTCTTTTAACATTTCACTGAACCAGTCATCCTAAAGGATTTACTCTGTCTTCCATACATTCTTGCTTGGCTTTGATTTCTCTTTTTCTTAATGTACCTTTGTAGTTTAGCTCAAGGGATTTTTCAATGTTAACCTGAATCTTTCAGTAGAGTTGTCAAATTTTTTATTTTGATTAATTAATATATGCACTTGATCATTTCACACTTATAAGATACAATAATGAGGCTGATCAGACAAATATTTACAGTACTATATATAAACAAAAGTACTGTATACATAATAAATGTACAAAAAACATACATAGTGTGTTTGCTGTGACTAAAGTTTAAACCCTCACTAATGGTTATAGTAGGGAAAATAATGCATTCGGTTTCAACGTAGTATTTTCTATGGTAAGGAATTTCACCTTAATTCACATGAAATTTTCTTAAGATATTAAATCACAGAAATTTTGTTATATTTTTAAAAAGAGCTTTAATGATTATGGAAGAGGGACAAACTAAGAAGAAGTGTTCATATTTTATGGAACTAAAGATTTGTCAGTGTCATCCTTAATTCCTCAGTTGATTTGAAACTTTTGAAATATTGAAAGCAGTCAGTCAAGGAAATTGGCTCATTGCCTTTATAGTGATAAAGGCTAGATCATATGACATGACTGGGTCTGTTAAGCAAATGGACTTGCCCAAAATGTGGTCCTGGAGGAATATTCCTATCCAGGTTTGGGTAAATGTGGAAAAATCAATGGCCTTCCTTAAGAACACTAAGCAGTAGGAAATGTGTTTTTTCATCACACAGGCATATTCCAAAGACCAAAAAAAAAGACAAGGGCCTGAATTAAGCCAACATAATTCCTTTTTTTTTTTTTTAATCAAACATTTCCTGAAGAGGAAAGAAGAAGAAATCAAAGTGGGGACAGCAGAGTTACTCAGGTGGTTGTTTCTCCACCTGAAAACATAAGGAAAAGCAAATTAATGAGCTCTTTCACAAGAAATCTGGCTAAGAATTGGCAGAGCAGATTGTCTCGATCTGTGTCTGTTAGTAAATAAGTATTTGTCCTCAGTTAAAATGAAGAATATGCTGAAAATGGACTTTTTCAACTTAGAGGCCTATAGAAAAAATGACTCATCTGCTGGGAAAACCTGAAGAATCGTTGTTAAATGTCACACTCCTGTAAGAATGACCAGTTCCTTTGTTCAATATGCCATTCTTTGTTCATGGACAGGTGTCCATCCTGCTATTACCAATAGAATTCGATCTCCAGCTGTCTCCATGCAGACCCTAGGGAATCTTTTCATGAAACAAAAAATGTCATCCAAATTTGCTGAGCACTGACTCCACATTCTTTGAGCTACTAGTGTTTGCTTTTTCTAAGAATACTGCTACTAGTAAAATGGAGATCATATGACATGTTTTACACAAATCTTAGAAAAAAATATTTTGGCTAGAAAAACGATGACTACATGGGTTAGCTTCCATATATATTCTGCCCAGAGTGAATATCATAACAAAAATATTCAAACACAAATGACAGAATCAGTAATTCTATTTGTCATTTTTTGAACTTTCATATTGTAATCACCTTGAAGCTTTATATTCTCTAGTATGTGTCTTTTAGTCTCAGATTAACCACTTCCTGGTTGAAAAAATAAAATTAGCTAAAGTGGTAAGTGTTTAATGTGTGGCCATATGAACAGGGATTCAGTATTAGTAAAGTGATATACATATCTGTAGTTATAATGGTGCTATATATCAATAGTAATCCCAAAAGAAATTTTGTCCAACAATAAGAAAAAACAAACCATGTCACTATTTTGATTTTCTAGTATTTAAACCACCTCCCAACCAGAAAGATAATCACACAAATTTGGTGTGTATGTCTCTGTGTGTGTATGTGTAATATTATATGCATTGATACTGTACTTTATGTATTAACTCCTAACTGAAGGACATATCCTTCCAACCTTTCCATCCTCTATGCCTTGTGCCCAATGCTACCTACCTCTTCCACCCCCAGCACCCCAGCACATACATATCTCACTGGAGACTATAAAGCTCCTTATCTAAACATTTTACCGAGCCTTAATAAGTGGCAACTGATTCTTTCCACTAGGAAGTTATATAAATAAATGGTAACAAATAAGAGGTAGATGACTTTAAAATATATTCTGATTCATTTTAGTTTCCTCTAAATTTTCATTAAATGTTAATATTGCCATGCAAGTGTGTGTTGTGGTATTGTGATGGAAAACAAAAGATGAGCTGTGAAAAGCAAATGGGCCATGTTCCGATATCACCACCATCCTCCACTGAAGTCCTGACAATGTGGCACAGTATCGCCAAGATGAAGTTGGAATTCTTTGGTACTCCATAAATGTGAGTAGAACCTCATGGTGGTGGGAGAGGAACATATAATTTAGAAAAGGGCCCTTCAAGTGAAAAATGCAAAATCCAATCAATGTAGGACAACTCCCCTTTCACATATAAACTAGAGAAAAATAACACTTTAAAAAAGTAGGGAAAATCAGAACTGGCCTGCAGGGATCTGGCTGAAACCGGCTCTCTGACATTCCCCAAGGGGTCCTGGATTGCAAGAGGGCACAGGCCAGGCCAAGGGACACCACTGGTGCACGATCAGGGCTGAGGAGGGACTGCAGGAGGGCTCCAGGGCATGTCCCGCCTGTCTCACCCAGGCCAGATTGGCGGGACCCCAGCAGCAAGCTAACCTACCTGTCAGAGTGTCTGCCCCCTGGTGATCAGTGCACATCATAGCTACCGGGACACCGGCTTTTATATATACTGTACTAGAGGCCTGGTGCACAAAATTCGTGCATGGGGGTGTGTGTCCCTCAGCCCAGCCTGCACCCTCTCTAATCTGGGACCCTTAAGGAATGTCCGACTGCCCGTTTAAGCCCAATCCCAGTAGGATCAGGCCTAAATGGGCAGTCAGACATCCCTCTCACAATCCAGAACTGCTGGCTCCCAACTGTTGGCCCACCTGCCTGCCTTCCTGATTGCCCCTAATCGCTTCTCCCTGCCAGCCTGATCACCACCTAACCACTCTCCTGCCAGCCTGATTGATACCTAACTGCTCCCCTGCCAGTCTGTTTGCCCCTAACTGCCCTCCCCTGTATGCCTGGTCACTTCTAACTGCTCTCCCCTGCAGGCCTGGTCCCCCCAACTGCTCTCCCCTAGAAATCTGGGTCCCCCCAACTGCCCTTTCCTGCAGGCCCGGTCGCCCCCAACTTCTTTCCTCTGCAGGCCTGGTCACACCTAACTGCCCTCCCTTGCAGGCCTGGTCCCTCCCAACTGCCCTCTCCTGATGGCCTGATCACCCACAACTGCCTCCCTTGCAGACCTGGTCCCTCCCAACTGCCCTCCCCTGCTGGCCATCTTGTGGCAGCCATCTTGTGTCCACATGGGCAGCCTACTTTGACCACATGGGGGCAGCCATCTTGTGTGTTGTAGTGATGGTCAATTTGCACATTACTCTTTTATTAGATAGTATAGAGGCCTGGTGCACGGGTGGGGGCCAGCTGGTTTGCCCTGAAGGGTGTCCCAGATCAGGGTGGGGGTTTCCTTGGGGCATGGGCAGCCTGGGCGAGGGGCCTGTTGTGGTTTGCATGCTGGCCATGCCCCCCGGTGACCCAAGTGGAGGCCCTGGTATCTGAGATTTATTTATCTTCTATAATTGAAATTTTGTAGCCTTGAGTGGAGGCCTAGGCCAGCCAGGGTGTGCAGAAAGCTTGGCTTCCTCCATTACTGGGGAAACTCAAGCCTCCTGTTCTCTCTGTGGCCGCAGCCATCTTGGTTGGGTTAATTTGCATACTCACTTCTGATTGGCTGGTGGGCATGGCTTGTGGGTGTAACAGAGTGATGGCTAATTTGCATATTACTATTTTATTAGATAGGATATATAAAGAGAGAGAAAGAGAGAGAGAGATACTAAAAAAAAGAGATTTGGTACAAACTATACAAATGCTTCTAATGAAACTACAAAGAAGGTAACAAATATTTTATTATCATCTTGCTTGAATACTAGGATCTCAAAATGCACAAATATAAAGGAAAGAATCACTAAATGTGTGCTCTTGGTTTTCATCATGTAAATAGTATTTCAATTTTCCACTGATGAAACAGAATCAACCTTCCTGCTAGAGAGCATTTTATTAGAAAATGCTTTGAATATGTACTTGGTGAATGGTTGTTACCCACAGACAATAAACAAAACCTGGCTTTCACAGAAGCATGTGGGAATCTGGAAACCCTTTAAGAGCATATCTTCCTAATATGCCCATTATCGACAGCATGTTTGACTTCACATGCATCAGCATATTCACTTTACAAGTCCCCTTTGTAAACACACAAACTCCAATCTGCAAACCTTCAACCCACATTTTTATTTGTGCATCAAACACATCAAAGAACAAAAGATCTGTGGGAAAATTATGCACCACCACATAACTCCTTTGTCAGTGCATAGAGGCTGAAGAAGTCTCCTTAGAGTCTTTTATCTAAAGTTTTGCTCCTGAAATGAGTTATACCTCCCACCTCCTCTTTATCTGATATTGTCACTTACTTTGAGGTTCATTTCCTTGTTTGTTTCTTTCTAAATTCTGACAAAGCAAAGGTAAAAAATCTATTAGAAATTATAGAAAGACTATAATGGAACAATATAATTAATAATATAGGAAATAATGAAAAAATTTTGCACTATTACTGATCTATATAGTTATTCTCTCAATGTTAGTACACTCTTGAAATGTAGTCAATTTGTCTATACATGAGGTAAGAACAAAATTTGGCTAGGAAATGAAGTAATATAAAAATACAAGCTTAAAGCAATTAGAACTGATAGTAAGGGCTAATGAGAAAATTAATCTGTTTGCATGGTAGGGAAAGTGGAAATAATTTCTTGCATATTATGCAAATAAAGCCTTCATAATTAGACTTGACACAAATACAAGTATAACATCATTGCATGGGACATTAAGTTGTACTACAAATATAAATTCTGTTAAGATATAAGATCAATCTAATAAGACAAAGAACATTTTATGAAAAAAAAGATAAAATCATTAATACTTTTTCTAATTTAAATATTCAGGGTAGCCTGCAAGAACAAAATGGAGAAATAATACTGAAATGTAATTTTATTGCTCCAATTGAGTAAAATGTGAATAGTAAATGAACAGAATACAAATTAAAAATTAAGTACCACTTTTTACTTTTACCCAAAATTAGTTGTGTTATTGTACATTCACTGAGTACTAATTTACTATAGGCAGTGAAACAAAAAGAGACTAGTGACTTCCAAACAATTTTAGAATTTAAATTACATATATGTTTATTATTCTGCAGTTTTATTTACCATTTAAAAATACATGAACAAGTGGAAGGCATACTATGTTTTGGAAAATAATAAGGACTTCATAAATATTATTAAAGGTGGACCAAAGGTAAATTTTTAATGTATTTTATTTTGTATTTATATTCAAGGAGTAAAAGTAATGTGTTGTTTGGTTTGATTTACAACAAATTTAGAATGCTCAAAGGAAAAGTTTGTTTACTGTTCTCTTACACGCTTCCTCTGAACGTCAGCCAGTTATCAATTTATTGCTTCTCAGATGCACATTCATATTTCATTATCTGATTTAAGATAATTAACTGGACTTTTCAGCATGATTTTGTTCTAGTGAACATGATGTTAAACTTTGTCAGTAGAGGGCGCTGGAGGGGCATTGCAGGAAGAAGAAGTGGAGGTTCCAAGTGTTACTTGTGCTTTCCTGCTCCTGAGGTACAGAACTTCAGCCTGTGGTGGCGGGGTTGGGGGCAGGAGGAGGTGTACATTCTCTCCAATGAAAAGACCAGACTGAGCAGTTACTCAATGACCCTGCACATTGGGCCTCCTGATTTGGGCACTGCACACTGCACAATCCAGGACACATGCCTGTATCACCTAGACCCCAATTGCATCCCCACACACTAGCCTCAGCTTCATTGAATCTCAGAGGGTTGTTTCCCTGGATCTACTCAGTGCATAACTTGAATTCCAAATCTCTTACAAGACTCGTTATGTGTCTGCCCACCAACCCTGTCTTATCTGAGCTCTGGAATGTTGTTTCTTATTTGTCCAGCTTCTATGGACTAGATCTAGGCACAGCCATCCAGCAAAATTCTCAGCTGCAACTATATCTTCTTCAATGAGATGGGAACCCCATCCTTGAGGACAGTGTCTTCCTTCCAAAATTTTCTTTCTGAGGTACTTTTTCTCTGTCCTAGGGTATACTTCAGAGTTCTCTTTACATTTTCACAATAACCAAATATTCGGGAATCCCCCAAACCACCTGCAGTTTCCATGAGTCGCCAGAAGAATTTACTATAACCAACGTATAGTTGTACTCACAGTTATAATTTATTTCAAGAAACGGATGCATGGAAAAATTAGTCAAGGGGAAGGGTGCATGGAAGCAGGCATGGGATTACTGGAGTCTTCAAGAAGGTGAATCACAGTGACGCATTTAATTCTTTCAGCACCAAACAGAGGAAATACACGTGAAGTATTTTCTACCAGGGAGCTCACTAGAAGCTCAGTGGCCAGGGATTTTCTTAGAGTCTTGTCACATAGACACCTCTGCCTGGTACATGCCAAAATTCCAGAGTCCCGGAAGGAAAGCATGTTTTCTACATGAAACATATTGTTAGCATAGTGGTTTGGGTAGGCACAGTGAGCCATTCTTATCAGGGAATGGTGAAGACTCTTCAGAAATCAAAGTTCCCAGATTCTAGTGAAAGGTCAATCCTGAAAGCAGACCTTTCTAAGGATAATAGTTAACTTTTTCTGCATACTTAGCATAGTTTAATATTTTTATGTTGAACTTCCTTTGTTGAAATTAGTGTGTGATTTATGTCTCTCAATTGGACTTAGACTATCATGGTATATAAATTTCTCTTTGGATCATATTCAACTTTTTCAATGTTACACTAATTTCTAATCTCTTCAGAAAATATTTAGAAAATTATTGCTGAATACTACTTTCAGAAGTTAGCCTCATGACATCATACAACAATTCAATTTCAACAACTTAGAAAAAAAAAATCCAGACAGCTGGTATCTAGGTTTATGTCTAGTCCCAAAAGTCATTTTAGACTAGAGCAAGTAAAAAAAAAAAAAAAAAAAAAAAAAAAGGAACAAGTGTGAAGTCTGTAAAACATGTCCTTGTTTTTATGTGAAAAACTTCTCTTTCAACTATTTTTCTATATTTTGAATATTCAAATTATTTTAAAATATTCATTAAGGAAAAGGATTGGCTACTTTAAAATTCTATGAGCTAGAAAATGGGAAATGGGAAAATGCTAAAGCTGAAGATAGCAAAAGCAAAATATATTTTACACATGTCCTAAGAAGCAGGTGGGGGATTGAAACGCAAAGCGATCATGCAGGAACCTCATTCTGGGTGCTTTCCGGGGAGGCAAAACTGCCATCAAACTGGGGCAGAAACCAGACTCCCACGCTTGCCTTTGAGTGTTACTTATTTGGCTCCAGCAAAGGCTAAAAAGCAAAACTGAGTTGCAAGGGGCCATTTTTTTTTTTGCCTGTGGAGTTCAGGTTTATTGAATTCTTGGAAAGCAAAATAGAAGGATCCCTGACGAAAGGCTTTCTGGTAAGTAAGAGCTATAGTTCCTGACATAACAGGATGAAGAGCAACATAGTATGAGCCTCTCTGGTGTTGCAGCGGAGATAAAAGGTAGAGGGCCTCAGCCATCAGAATTTCCCGGTGAAGTAGGTTCTGTTTGGACTTTGCTGGCAGAAGAATCAAATACCTTCAGAGAGTAAATATACTGTACTTAAAACCCTGACTCTCTACTTTTGCAGTGAGGAAACTGACACAGGACAGTAAATTATATGCCAGAGAAGCAGCTAGTTAGAGGCACTTGCTGATTGGTAGCAGGATGGTTGGAACAGAGCTAGTAGCTATAGCACACGTCATTCAGTGCTCTTGTCACAGAACACTGATCACCTCAGAGAGAAGAGGCAATTCACAGATGTGACTCCTCCCCCAGGGGAGCTGAGTAAGAGTGCACAGTGGTAGGCATCAAGAGAACTTATGTTAAAGTCATTGAATAGCTGATGCTTTGGGGAAGGAGTACTATTTTGGATTTTAGACTTTATAATCTCTCTTGAGCTGCTATATATTCTATAAAAGTTTTTAAAGATCATTTGAATTAATACTCTCCCTGATGGTGTAAGTAAAACAGCACAATGGTTTTGAAAGATTTTCCTTGACTTTTTATTTTTCCTTAAGTATTTATTTTTATTAAGGTACTAGAGGCCTGGTGCATGAAAATTCATGCACTCGCGGTGGGGCTGGGGGGAGGATGTCCCTCAGCCCAGCCTGCACCCTCTCATAGTCCAGGAGCCTTTGGGGTGATGTCCGACTGATGGCTTAGGTCTGCTCCCCAGGGTATAGGGCCTAAGCTGACAGTCAGACATCCCTCTGGCAGCCCGGGAGCCCTCGAAGAGCAGGCCTAAACTGCAGTTGGACATCCTTAGCACTGCCAAGGAGGCAGTAGAGGCTCCCACCACCACTGTTGTGCTCATATAGCCATCAGCCTGGCTTTTGGCTAAGCAGAGCTCCCTCTGTGGGAGTGCACTGAGCACCAGGGGGCAGCTCCTGCATTGAGCATCTGCCCCCTGGTGGTCATTGCATGTCATAGCGACCAGTCATTCCAGATTGTTCCAAAGTTAGGGTCAATTTGCATATTACCCTTTTATTATATAGGATTAGAGGCCCGGTGCACAAAATTCATGCATGGGTATGTGTGTGCCTCATCCCAGCCTGCACCCTCTCCAATCTGGGACACCTCGAGGGATGTTCAACTGCCCTCCCTTGCAGACCTGGTCCCTCCCAACTGCCCTCCCCTGCTGGCCATCTTGTGGTGGCCACCTTGTGTCCACATGGGAAGAGCCATCTTTGACCACATGGGGGCAGCCATCTTGTGTATTGGAGTGATGGTCAATTTGCATATCACTCTTTTATTAGATAGAATAGAAGCCTGGTGCATGGGTGGGGGCCAGGTGGTTTGCCCTGAAGGGTGTCCCGGATCAGGGTGGGGGTTCTCTTGGGGCATGGGGCAGCCTGGGTGAGGGGCCTGTGGTGGTTTGCAGGCCAGCCATGCCCCCTGGCGACCCAAGTGGAGGCCCTGGTATCTGGAATTTATTTATCTTCTATAATTGAAACTTTGTAGCCTTAAGCAGAGCCAAGCCTCCTGCTCTCTCCGTGGTCGCAGCCATTTTTGTTGGAATTTATTTATCTTCTATAATTGAAACTTTGTAGCCTTGAGCGGAGGAGGCCCAGGCAAGCCAGGGCTGTGGAAGCTTGGCTTCCTCCATCGCCGGGGGCAACTCAAGCCTCCTGCTCTCTCCAGCTCCGTGGCTGCCACCATTTTTGTTGGGATTTATTTATCTTCTATAATTGAAACTTTGTAGCCTTGAGTGGAGTCAAGGGCTGGCCAGGGTGTGCGCTAAGCTTGGCTTCCTCCATTGCCGGGGAAACTCAAGCCTCCTGCTCGCTCCATTGCTGCAGCCATCTTGGTTGGGTTAATTTGCATACTTGCTCCTGATTGGCTGGTGGGCGTGACTTGTTGGTGTAGCGGATATATGGTCAATTTGCATATTACTCTTTTATTGGATAGGATACTGATGTATACCTGAAATGCAAACACCAGTACTTCAGACTAACATTCAGCAACTGTTAGTACTCGTGTCTTATCTCACAATATCTTACATCATCTGACAATCTATACCATGGACATCATTGTTATCTTATACTAATTTATTTATGGTTTAAAGGTTTAGCTCAGCTGCAGAATTACAGATTTGATGCACATGGTCTTGAGGTATTATAGTTTTATTTTCCAGCTTGTTCTATACCCTTGTTTAACATTTAGTGACACATGTCATCCAATGAAGATTCTTTTCTCCAAAATCCTTTACTTATCTTGACCATCTTTGTGAATGGGGAACTGGGATATTATTAAAATGTGGGGCCAATTCTGAATGTAAGAATGTAATCCTTATAATTAGGCATATATATTTTCTTGCACCCTTCTCATATTTAATCTCCATGGAATGGGGGAGGAACACCTGATTCCTAAATAACTGATTCTTTAAATTCTTAAACAGTTGAGCATAAGGAAAGAGTAATAAATCACCAGAAAAAGGTTTAAATAGAAAAAAATAAATTAATAGCAAATGAACAATATAGGACAGTCTATTTTTTTAAAACGAAAAGAAAATCTTCAGTCAAGAATTGCTAGTAAAAAAAGTACAAGGACTAAGGCTAATCCAATTGATGTTCATTTTGTAATAATGCTCAGAATTACATTCCACAAAGCATTAAAAGTAAATGCCATAGGTAAAAACACTGATAAATAAAGAGGAAAGATGAGAATTGCATACTCAGAGGAAAGAGAGTATATAAAAGTTATAATTATTAAGTGGGTAAATTATCTACTTTAAAAATCAATGTCTTCTGATCTATATATATAAAACTATAATATGCAAATAGACTGAATGGCTGAACAACTGAACAACTGGTCGCTATGACCACCAGGGGGTGTGCATGGCACATGATGGGCGTTGGCAGCAGGCAGGAGCATGTGGAACATGGCGGTCATTGGCTGTGGTGGGATGTGGAGCAGGTGAGTGGGGGTGCCAGACCAAGGCGGGCGCCAGTCGCTGTCATCAGAGTGAGTCTCTTGTGGTCACTGAAAATTCTTTGCTTCCACGCACTGCGCTTCTGCCCAGCGCTTGCACCAGATGCCAGCGCACCCGTTGATGATGCTGGCCCCAATCGCTCCATGCCGTCAGCGGGTGCGAGTGGGCCAGTGCCGGCAGTGCATGGGAGCGGTGGCGGTGGGAGTGGAGCTGCCGGCAGTGAGGGGACCTGGGGGCTGTGGCAGGAGGGGCCAGGCGGGGGTGCGGAGGATGTGCCAAGACCCGCCCCTGTGCCCACCGCAACCTCGCGGCCCACAGTTCTTTTCAAGCTGCAAGAGTTTGTACACTGGGCCCCTAGTTCTTATATAATAACCATACTTACGATGTTCTTTTCTCAAATATTGTTGTATTAATGCTGACAACTGCCTATATATTTTCCTGCAACTTGACATAAATATGTGTGCTACAAACTGTAGGGAACTCAAAGAGTATTACTGCTTGATCTTCATTGGTGTCTAGCTGATTTATTTGTGAACACTGCTATGTCTATCCTGATGGCATGTGCTATAATGATCAATGTGAATGAAATGTATTTCCTGACCGAGCCAGTATAAAAAAGTATGAAAGTGAAACATTGCAGAAGGGTAAAGTCATTTTTATTCTTTTCAGAAAAAAAGCATACTTTACTGGCTTTGACCTTTTAGAGTTTTCTTGTGGTTAGCAATCACATCATCCAGTTCTATGAAACAAAAAACAAAAACAAATCATTCCAAAGTGGCATAAAATAAACTAAGATATTAGGTAGAGGATGAAAACACTCAGTAATATCCAACATATAACAGAAATGACAAATTTGAAAATCATCTACTACAATGTATTCTTGATGAAAGCTTTCATTATATTAAAATTGTCAATATATTTGAAGGTGCTTTTTAATAATTTTCATCATAAGATTTTTGCATTCTTTTAAAAAAATCTTTATTGTTGAGAGTATTACAGATGTCCCCCTTTTTCCCCCCATTCCCCACCCCGCAGTTCCTGCCCTGCCCCAGGCCTTGTCTGTGTCCATAGGTAATGCATATATGCATATAAGATCTTTGGTTAATCTCTTCGCACCCCCACCACCTGCCCCATCCCTCTGAAATTCCTCAGTCAGTTCCATGTTTCCATGCCTCTGATTCTATTTTATTAGTCAATTTATTTTGTTCATTAGATTTCTTTTTTTTAATTTTCTTTAATGATTAAGGTATTACATATGTATCCTTATCCACCAATTGCCCCCCCGCCCCATGCCATCATGCCCCTGGTGTTTGTGTCCATTGTTTATGCTTATATGAATGCATACAAGTCCTTTGGTTGATCTCCCCTTTACCCCCACCCTCCCCTGCCTTCCCTCTGAGGTTTGACGGTCTCTGGATCTGTTTTTGTTCATCAGTTTATGTTGTTCATTATATTCCACAAATGAGAGTGAGATCATGTGATATTTATCTTTCTCTGACTGGCTTATTTCACTTAGCATAATGCTCTCCAGTTCCATCCATGCTGTTGCAAATGGTAGGAGTTCCTTCCTTTTTATAGCAGCATAGTAGTCCATTGTGTAGATGTAACACTGTTTTTTAATCCACTCATCTGCTGATGGGCACTTAGACTGTTCCCAAATCTTAGCTATTGAAAATTGTGCTGCTATGATCATTAGATTTCTTGTTCATTTATTTTGTTTTTTAGATTCAATTGTTGATAGATATGTGTTTATTGCCATTTTATTGTTCATATTCCTTCTTCTTCTTCTTCTTCTTCTTCTTCTTCTTCTTCTTCTTCTTCTTCTTCTTCTTCTTCTTCTTCTTCTTCTTCTTCTTCTTCTTCTTCCTCTTCTTCTTCTTCTTCTCCTTCCTCTTCTCTTCCTCTTCTTAAATAATACCCTTCAACATTTCATGCAGTAATTTTTGTATTTTTATTCAGTACTAAACATCCAATTAGAAGAACAGTTACTAAGTACAGCATGAGGTCCAGTTTAATTAAGATTATGAAATTGTGGAATTCAAAGAACACATGTTTATTTTGTTCATAATTATTATTATTATTTTAAATCCTCACCCGAGCATATTTTTCCACTGATTTTTAGAGAGAGTGGAAGAGAGAGGGAAAGACAGAGAGAAATGTCGATGTGAGAGAAACATATCAACTGCTTGCCTCCTGCACGGGCCCTGGACAGGGCCCCGGCCTGGAAGGAGCCTGCAACCTAGGTGAATGCCCTTGTCTGGAATTGAACCTGGGACCCTTCGGTCTGCAGGCTGATGCTCTATCCACTGAGCAAATCAAGCTAGGGCCATAATTATTTTGTATTTATTTTAACTGTGTTATTGTCTAATATAAACCTTGTTTGTAGAGCGAAGACTGAGTCCACTAAGTTGTTTGCTCAAGGTCAAATACTAATAAATGGTTTTGTAAGGTTTTTCTGATTCCTGAATCCTACCTATCCTATATATAATATTTATTTATATCTAGATATATATACACATTTGTGTATATGTACACATACACAAATACACATATATTTCTCCCAAAGCCAGAAATATTGGAGTGAGAAAGCTCTTATCTCCATAAATAAATGCAGACAGACATTTGTAATCTAAACTCTTAGAATAATAGATGAAGAATATAAAATTTGGAGGATTCCTTAAAAATAAAATTTAACTGTATACTTCAATAAAAGTATTGAAGGAGTTGTTGTGTTCCAATTTTACTTCTTGGACTGGAATGTCTTTGATAGTTTATGGCATATTGAAAAATAATAGAATCTGTGAGAAAAACCTAGATTTTATTAATACTCAAATTTGTTGCTAGTAACGTAGTCCTAGATAGGTTTTTGTTATTTTTCAAAAAACCATTTCTCTATCAGGGATGTAGAAATAATAATTATATCACAGGGTTATATGAAGATTACATAAGAAAATGCAAATAAAATACCGAACACAAAAATATTAGTTCATCACTTTGGCCATTTTTTAAAAATATAATGGAAACTCTTTGAAACCCATCCCATTAGTAAACATATATATATAAATAAGTTATTCTATTCATGACCTTCCAAAGTGGGCTTGTCCATTACACCTTTATAATATACCATACTAAAGAAAAGACCTTTATCACAACTCCTGCTTCCGCTTCCTATTTTGTTGTTGTTGTTTTATCAGGTCTATTAATCTCCTTTGTTAGATCTTATATCTCTGGAAGGCAAAGGGAAACTGTAAGGCTAAGTTAGATGATTGTCTACCAAAACATACATTTTTTTCTTTCCTAGTCATTAATAGAATCATAATTTTACTCATTGAAATAATGAGCCCTGCTGGACACCTATAGAGTATAGACCCTTTAAAGCTACTATGCAATATGACTAAATTCTGAAAAGTGTTGTGTGAAACTGCTGGAAAAGTGTATAAAAAGGACACTTTTTCTCTTTTGGCCTTCCTACTCCTTAGACCAAGGACATAATAGCTGAAGTTCCAGCAGCCTTCTTGGTTCATGAGGTAACCTAGAAAATGAAAATCACATGAGGCAGGGAAGAGAGACAGAATGAACCAGGAAATGTGATGCTTTTCTACAGCTGCAGTTCAGCACTGTAATGCCTTCCTCTGGACTTATATGTTAGAGAATAAACATTTTTTTATTATAAACACTATGAATCAAGTCTCCAGACTCAATATATAACTGAACCATGCTGTTGCTCATTTAAATTTGTATTTCCAGTACTTATCACAATGCCTGACACAGTAAGTATTTAATAAAGGATGGATTAACTGACTTATCTATGGATTTAAGACAAATATAAATGATTTCTTATTTTTTATTACTTTATTTGAATAGTTTTAATAAGAGAAAATTTCTTATCTAAAGAGATAGTAAGAAGAATAGTCATTTGAAGATGAAAAATATGGGATACTTATTTACCTTTTCTAAATATAGTTGTATTAAAATAAAAAGTGAGTGAATTAAAACTGACTTGCCTATATCAAGTTATTTTCCTATAGCTTTTTTTTAGAACATATGAAGTATTTGTTTTAGACAACTTTTGCTAGTGTGCAATAGACTAGAAAGAAATTTCAAAAGAAAAGTGTGCTCAATTATGCATATTCAGAATTTGGGGTAGGAAATTTAGTTCCAGCATGAATATCATTTCAGAAAAGAAGCTGTAAAGGAATATGAGAAGCACCTATAAAAAATTAATACATAAATGCATACAATGCATTTACTATTTTTATTCTCTTTTTAAAAAGAAACCCTTGGTTTGTCTTTTAAAGAGGTTGTGTGTGTTTGTTTGTTTTTTGTTTGTTTTTTTGCATTATTAACAAAAAGTTGGGAAGAGGATGGAGTATAGCGTGTAGTTGGAGAATTGATTTTTGATGCAAAGGAGAGACATCTGATATCAAAGAGAGACTACAGAGTTTGACTGCCAATCATGGTAGACATGGCCTGTATGGTAGAAGGAAGGTGAGGGACTTCTGATATACGTCTGTTTTCTATGGAAATACTGGTATATGTCTAGCAGATCAAGTATGTGGTTTTGTGATGTTCAAATCTTGCATGTCTTTCCTGAAACATTTGTCAACTTGATCTTAGTGATAGAAGTTTGCTAAAATATCAACATATTATGATAGAATCATGTTTTTTTCATACTCTGTCAAGTAGGTTTACTGTTGTAATACAAATAAATAATACACTAAGTAATGAATAATAATACAAGAATAAACTGTGTATCATATACTCACAACAGTAAACCTACTTTTGCCCAGCTCTGTATATTGAAACTACTTTGTAGTACTAGGGCTCTGTCTTCCTTTTAGCACCATAAATTAGAGATTTTATTGTATACTAGAGGCCCGTTGCAGGAAGGTTCCTGCAAGAATAGGGCTTCCTGCGGCCTGAGAAAGCCGCTGCCCCACACTTTCCCTCCCGCCACCGCTGCCCCGCTTTTCGCTTTCCCTCCCTCTTCCTTCTATGCTGTCTTCAGTCTTCACTCCACACCTGTGTATGCAAATTAACCGCCATCTTTGTTGGGTTAATTTGCATACTCACTCTGATTGGCTGGTGGGTGTAGCAGAGTGATGGCCAATTTGCATGTTTCTCTTTTATTAGTGTAGATATTACATAGTCATCTATGTTTAGATCCCCAATGTTCATTCCCACATGGCAGACTTTCATTGTGAGATCATGTGCTGGACCCAGACTACCTGCTGTCCCAGATTTACTTGGCACCTTTGGCTTCTGGGCCTTGGCCTTTTGTTAAATTGAAAAACCCTGTCACACACTGGCTGGTTTCACCCTAATCTCTTCAGACCTTAGAGTATCTGAACTTTCCTGAGGTGTGCTCGGACCAGCTTCAACACAGCCTCTGATAAACATGCTTCTGTAGAGAATTCAAGAGGCTAGTGCCTACATCTGACACAATATGACCCATGAAATAATGGCTGTTTCTTCTACTCTGGGGTCACTTGTATGCATTTTTTCTTGTTTGATTCTGGAAATTTTTCTTATTTTCTCTTTCTCTGTCTCTCTCTCTCAATATATACTTGGTATATGTGTACATACATGCACATATACAATATATGTATACATTTATATGTATATATATATACATACACACATATAACATATAAATGTGTGTGTGTGTATATATATATATAAATTGTCTACAAAAACTGTCTTTCATTATAGCAAATGTGGATGATATGGCTTTAAAGGTAAATTATTTCAATTATACTTTTCAATTTTAACAATAAACACATATTAGCTCAATAATAATAAATACCAATGAAGTTATTTCCAAAAAGAGAAATTATTAAATCATATCCAAAATAACAATATCCAATTCCTAACATATGTTGAATTTGAAATAGTTATTTTCAGCTCAAGGAAATATTACCCCATCTTATATAATAAACTAGAGGCCCGGTGCATGAAAATTCATGCACTGGAGGGGGATCCCTCAGCCTGGCCTGCCTCCTCTCACAGTCCGGGAGCCCTCAGGGGTGGAAGGTGACCCGGTGATCAGGGGAAGGTGACGTCCCATCACACCTCTGCTGCTGCCACTGCCGGCAGCGCAAGCCTCGGCCGGCCCTGGTTACCTGAGCCTCAGGTGGCCCTGGGCACCCCCATTTTGTGGCTGTGGGCACCATCATCTTTGAGGGTGTGGCAGTCAATTAGCATATTCCCTCCTTATTGGCTGTGGGTGCCGCCATATTTGTGATGGTGTGATGGTCAATTAGCATATTCCCTCTTTATTAGATAGGATAGGTGTGGGTTTTTTTGGTGATGCAACATTAATCTGTGAACACTTTATTTTTCATGTTTGAATTTTATAATATTTTAATATGTTAAAAATTGATTGCTTACATAGATGAGTACACTTTTGAATATTGAGTAAATGTCTTCTGACTTTATTGTTTATATATAGTCCATTGGAAGTTATCTATATTTTATGTTTCAATAAAATAATTTGTGACTGTTCTTCCATAATTATTCAAATTAATGATACATATAATTTAGTATAAGTAAATGAGGTCAGAGATTATGAAGAGAAAATTAATAACATTTGCAGATGATACTTCATAATAATTCATCTAGGGAATATCTTAGATTAGAAGTCTTCATTCCTCTAGAGCTTTGTAACAGATTAGAATACATTTCTTAATTATAAAGTAATTACATTTTTTCAGCACCATAGAAACACTTTACTAAAAAATGTAGAAATGAGAGGGAATGGCAATGCTTATAACATGTACCCAAGTACATCTGAAGTATCAAAAGGCAATCATTAACTCCAAATAATCAACTGAAAATACCCCAGAAAATTTATGAATAACAAGTAAATAATTATTGGGATGATGGCTTTTATACAAATAATTGTGCAAGAATACACATTTTATAAAACTAAAAAGGTAATATGTACTGAACTATTTTAAAGTCATGTTTCACTAATAAATGGGAGAGCTCTAGAGTGGGACATCCACATGTTCCAAAGAAACTTGACTTTTGATTTCTAGGTGAACCAATGTGTGTGGCACTGGCTTAGAGTACATAAGGTATGCAGAGCTTTATGCCTTGGTTTAAAACTTAAAATGTTATCTTTCTATCAATGGGAAGCCATTGGAAGGTTTTAAACAGAGGACAGATGGACAGATATTCACTTTAAAGTGACTTCTGTGTCTATAGTATGGAAGTAAGGAGCAGAGAGAGCATGGAGATGAGTAGATGTACAATTACCAATTAAAACTTATTGAAAACCCTCTCATGCAGAAGCATTCCAAATAATTTATGTGGATACTTTGCATCCAAAGAGGTAGAACTTAACTGGCTACCAATTAAGTGTGGTCTGTGCATAGTGACTTTCTGGAGACAACATATAGAAAAGGGGGAAGTGAATACATTTGGGTGGAGAAACTAAACAGCACCTAAATCAAATGACCAAGGTTAACATCTTGATAGTACCCATCCCTTGATACGATGTGACAAGAATGCATTTTACTTCTGTGATCTTCCTAAAAGAAAAACAACAAACAAACCCCCCACATAATATCTGTTAAATCATGAAAAAAAATGCCTTAAAACCATCAAAGTTATCAAAAACAAAGGAAACACTTAGAAATGGTCATAGATATTAATTAAGAAGAGTGATGGAAGTTTAGAAGAGGTGACTAAAGAGTGGCCTGAGGAATGCCAGGGGGAGTGAAAGAGCATCTGGGTGCTGAATGGAAACTAGAACTTTCATTTATTAACAATTTGAGTGTCTCCTGGGTCCTTTACAATGCTCAGCAGCTTTGAGAGCTAGGAATTGCAAGGACAGAGCTGGTGCATTCAGTTTAAAGATGATGGGACAAGGCATTTTAAAATAAATAACTCATTTACCAAGGAATACACATAAGAAATGCATAAATTGGCAACATAGATGCTGAATGAACATTGAGGTGAAAAGTGGGTGAATGAAGAAGTCAATTAATGGAGCAAGCCAGATAATAAGCCAGTATTGAAAACATCTAATGAATTTTAATGGCAAAACAGATTGGGGAAAGGGAAGAATCATTTTACCAAAATGGTAACAAATACTCAAAATAGCATAGAAATCAATAAAACAGAAAAGGAGACAGGCTTAGCCAAAGTAATTCTTTGTTCTAACAAGCAAATAGCTTGATAAATGATAACAACATATTGACAGTGGCTTTCACTTTTAAAGTGAGAATTTTAGATTCATCTACATAGCCTGTATGCCATGAGGCTCTTGGTAAATAGTCTCTGATTGGCCCAAGCTGGCTGCAGGATACTATTCTGACTTTGGTCTTGGACTCTGCTTATGCCCACCACTGGATCCTAAATTGCTAAAATCCTAATCTCAAGAGTAAGTCATTCTTGGTTTCCTCCCAGCTTCTCAAATCTTACCTACATCCTCTCACTTTTGATATTTCCTGGGTACAATAAGGGAAGAATCCTCTTCATTTTCTCCCAAAATTTATCAACAGGGAGAATTCTGGTGAAGTTTCTATGTGTCCAATAATATTTGCATATAAATGCTACAGTTCTTCTCTCTCAGGTTATCTCATCTAAACCCCTTATGTTAAGGCCACAAAGATTTCTGGTATAAGCATATGTGGGCAAAAACTTGTAGTTTAGTGCTTTATTCAACTTAAGAAAACTCTCAGCATTGCAATGTGCTCTTTCAAGTTCAGTCAGTAATTTTCAGCCCTGGTTGCATGTCAAAAAGACACAAGGAACTTTTAAACATTCATTCAGCATACCCTTGATTTAGATTTCATTAAGTTGGGATGGAGCAAGTATTGATTTCTTAAATGTAAAGATCAACCAAGAGTTTATAACATACAGATGAAACTGAGAGCTTCCAGTAGAGAGAGAGAGATGTTAAGGCTTCTCTACTCTCATTTCATCTCTTTTTTTTCTCAGCTTTCAGGTTTTCTTTAACCCTGCCTCCCCACTCTTGATTAACTCCAGTAACATTTCAGCAGCATTTCTACCTAAGACTCATGTATTTTTGTAATTCTTTTTGGGGGGTGGGGTTAATCTTCACGTGATGATATTTTTCCCATTGCTTTTTCAGAGAGGGTGGAAAGGAGGAGGCAGGGAGAGAGACAGAGGAGAGAGAGAGAGAAACATCTATGTGAGAGAGACACATCGATTGGGTGCCTCCTGCACACATGCCAACCCAGGCCAGGGATGGAATCTGCAACCCAGGTACGTCCCCTTGAAAGGGAATTGAACCCACAAGCCTTAGGGGTGTGGGCCGATGCTCTACCCACTGAGCTACACCGGCCAGGGCAAGACTCAAGTATTCACTTACTATTCTTGGTCTGCACTCTAATAAATGGTCTCTCCTCTGGGACCATGTAGCAATCCTGATGTCTATTAGCCTGAGCTCAGACTTCTGAAGACTAGGACCAGACTGAGAAGTCTGGCAAGAATCTTGAAAGCATCAAAACACTTTCCATATCTCTTTCTCCATTGAAGCAAGATCTCATTCCCTTAAGAATGTATATGATGCCTGCTGGCATGGCTCAGTGGTTGAGCATTGACCTATGAACCAGGAGGTTATGGCTTGATTCCCAGTCAGGGCACATGCCTGGTTGTGGCCTCAATCCTCAGAGTGGGGTGTGCAGGAGGCAGCTGATTGAAGATTCTCTTTCATCATTGATCTCTCTCTCTCTCTCTCTCTCTCTCTCTCTCTCTCTCTCCCTCTTTCTTTCTCTCTGAAATCAATAAAAATATATTTAAGGGAAAAAAAATGTATATGTCAATATTGGGATGCTTTTTTCTTAAAATTTCTCAAACTATTGAAAATATGTAATGTGGTATATACCCAGATTCTTATTGTAAACATTCCATTTAGAATAGTTCATCTCCTCAATTTTGATCTCAAGAGCAGTGGTCATGTTTGCCTCTGTGGAGTTTTAGATATAGTTTCTTGGGATGAAGGAGAGACCACAAGTTGACTATGGGGCGGGGGGTGGGGGGGCGGGGAGTGTAATACCTATTATATCTTGTAACAAAACTTCCTAAATGAAGCTAAACTTTTCTAACAGTGGTAATGTATCCAGGGATACCTCAGCTCCTGGATAAATACCCAACTACCTTGCTTAGGGCTGTGTCTTCCTTTCATGGCATTCACCTACCATCAGGTCTCCGACTTCCCACCCTTCATTCAGAGCTCTTTGCAAAGCAGGTTTTCCACAGGCGAAGAATGAGTCAGATGGCAGAAGGTGAGGGGAGAACACAGTATGGGGCCTACAGCTCTGGATGATTAATGGGCAATCCCTTCTAAGATCGTTTAGCCCCTTTTTGCTTCTTCAATCTGTATCAATTAATGCAATGATCAACTCAGGGCGGGGGGAGGAAATTGAAAGATTTTCTTCTGGACTAACGTTTCTCAAAAGGAAGGAGATTATGAGTTGTAAACATATATTAGATAATATTTATCTTTGTCATGATTAGATATGCCATACAACACTTTTGCAAATTCTTAAATTGGCAAATGATGTGGAGACAATAATGTTTAAGAAAAAACAACATCTTTATAGTTTTATGATGGTGTCATTGATTGATTACAAATGCAGGGAGGACAAGTTGTTAGAAAACTATAACTGCAGTTTAATTAGCTAGCTTCTGAGTACATGTTATAGAGAATTTGACATTGAGAGAAAATTCATAGAGAAAAGTACCTTACAAAAACAAACAAAAGAATTTCCAGACTTAAAATTATATCTATATTGAGACAAGGAAGAGAGAATTCAAAATATCTTCAGTGCTTCTGCAGTTTACAGTGCTATCGTGTGGTGAATTTGATTATCCCAAGGCAGTCCTAGCCACTGAGGAGTTTGACAGCTCTGTCCCTCAGTTGGTGCTCAGCTTCTATGTCCACAGTACCCATAAGCCTTTTCTCTACATCTAGGTATATTCCATCTGGTGCACTGAAAGTGGATGTCATACAATATCCATACTTCAAAATGATCCAAAGATATCTCACCAAGACAAGTCTGAGGGACTATTTCCCTCTCTTTTCTTACTTTAAACTCAATTAAGAAGCACATACTGGTATTACCCCCTGGGAGACATTGCCTTTTATCTTCCCTTCTTAGGTTCACTGTTGTATTTTTCTCCTTCAATCTAAGATGGTGGTACAGAATACTGATGAGAAAATGCTTATTTCAAAGCTGCTCATTTCTTTGAGCACAGCAAATCTGATCTGCATTTTACAGATGTTTCTCTGGTCTTACCTCAGCCTTAAGAAGGCTATAGGTAGTCCCAAAGCAAAAGAAAAAACAGAAATTGTGCACTTCAGGTTCTTTTGGATTGGCAAAGGAGGACTAAGAGAACAAACTGTTGTACATCAAAAGCAATTGCGGGATGGGGATTTCTATATTATTCCTAAATTCCTTTTCTATAAAAAAGTAGGTTGAATTTTAAGACCATCATATTTAATGAATAGATTTTTTAATTTTATTTTTAAAAATATATTTTTATTGATTCCAGAGAGGAAGGGAGAGGGAGAAAAAGATAGAAACATCAATGGTGAGAGAGAATCATCCGCTGCCTCCTGTACGCCCCTACTGGGGTTAGAGCCCACATCCCGGGCATGTGCCCTGACTGGGAATCTAACCATTACTTCCTGGTTGATGGTCAACCACTGAGTCATGCTGTGGGCTGGCTGATTTTTGAGGTCAGGAGAGTAAGGGAATGTGTATTATGTATATGAGCAGGGTTGGTCCTTATGTTACTTTCAGAAATGTGCAGATGACTAGTAGGACAATGCCTGTATTAAAGTAGTAGTGGCTTGTCTGGGTATAAGACACTCTGCATCTCTTTTTTAAAATTGAAATTATAGGCATGGTTGAAATTCATTCTTTAATGGAGCTCTATTATTTTTCAGAACCTGAAACAAATTAATTCATAAGGATAGTTTTATAGTACTCTCACATTAAAAATTTTATAGAGACTACTTTATGGGTTTGACAAGATTTGCAAATATCTATCACTTTTTTTCTAATTTAAAATAAATTTACTATTGAAAAGAGAATGGATAATTTTCCAAAGAAATTAGAATTTGCCTAGCTGTTATGATTCAAACATTTTGATAGTTAGCAATGGCCATTTTACTGTCTGGAATATTTCTGGTGTCTGTAAGAACTGACAGAAGCAGCAGAACTAGTAAACTTGTGTTGACTGTTGTGAGGAGCCTGAACTCTTCCAAGGAGGTATAAATTAGAGAACAAAATGCAATCCAGTTATAGGTAAAAGCTAAGTAGAGGAACACTGATGTGGTGGGAATTAACATCAACACCACCCCCCCCCCGCCACACACACACAGACACACAATTTTGTGTGAAGGTTACCATGAATGTGTGCAGGAAGATTTGACGGAACATATCGGAACATATAGCACTGGTATCTGGGCATCTAGCCAATTAATTTGAGACAAAATGTCCTGGAGTTGTTAAATACAATTTAGATCTACTTCATTACTGTTCCCAGAGTCTCTTATTCTTTGGTGCTCATATATGGAATTTTATAATAATGTAAGTTGCTTATATATTTCCAAGTAATAGCAAAAACGAATGTGATATGTATGTGAAGTATGTAAAATTTATTTTTATTTATTCCTTATTCATTCAACATGTATTATATCCCTACTACTTATGAGGCACTGAAGAAACAAAATGAATGATATATGCACCCATATCTCAAAGTGTTTTAATTTTTGTGAGAGATACAGAAAAGTAGGCAGACATTTGCAATGCAGACTTAATTCAGTCTTGAAGGATTTTTTTCAAATGTGTCTACATATAGCCTTATAATTTTATCTAATGTGCCTCTAATCATTTTTAATTGAGCTTTGAGCTTGCAGGTGTCAATTTAAATGATGAATGTTGCCAGAGTGGGGAGTATCTATCAAGTGGGAAATTACCCTGGAAATATTTTGCCATGTTGTTCTGGACATTTTATGGTAACTCTGAAGTCGTGTGTATCCCTGACAGCATTCATTACTGATAGCACAATAGACTCTCATCCCTGGAAGGAAATTGAGAGATTAATTAATTCAATTCACTTATTTCACAGAAGAGGAAGCTTAGATTCACAGGTTATATCTCCTGGCTAGGATTACAGAACTTCTTGGTGGTACAGGTAGAAGTACAGTGACATCTTTCACACAAAAAGTAAACTAGAATTTATACCTTGCAATCATTTTTAAAAGAGTGAATGATTAATAGATATAAAATGAATGGATTCACAAAATCAAATTAAAGGCATGCCATCATAGTTTCTTTATATGAATTAATTCTACTTTTATTGAATGCCTAAAATCAATACTGTTCTTTTTATGAGGCTGTAAGCTAATCAATTAGAAATTATTAAATGGGCTAAAAAGTATTATAAAAGAGTAATTCAGAACATGTTGACGTTTTCTCTTAAAATATTTATATTTATATTTATATTAACATAACGTTGTAATGAAACAGATTTAATGGTTACTAATAGTGACTGTGATCCTAGGAAAAAATAACACATTGTATTGATAATACATTAGATGAAGAAATCACCTGAAAATGAATATGACTACATTTCACTTATTTAGCAATATATAGTGTTTATTAGTTGTCAGACATGATATTAAGCACTCTAAAAATATCATTGCATTAAATCTACCATAAAATTGAATCCCAACCTAAGTTTAAAATATAAATATGTATATAAGTAAGGTCTGCAAATAGCACCTAAAAATACAAGTTGTGAGTAGAAAGATAGGTGAGAGGAAGGTAAAAGTATTAAAATCTAGAAAAAAGTTGACCCCTACACCAAAAATAGGTTCTGTTGGTCTTGCTGAGTCCTATTGCATGCAAAAGGATGGAGCAGCAGCGTGTTTCTGTCTGGTGGTTGGGGTTGGTATATAATTATTTATTGGGCTATTCCATTATCCATTTGTTCATTTTATGCATCAAGATAACCAAACTCAATTCCCTAAAGTTTGATTCCCTAATGGCCATCCAAATAGCTACAGAGAGAAGGATCTGCTCAGTAAATGCAAATATTATTAAATAATTTGTATATTTGCATATAACTTTAATAAGATTATACTCTCAGCTTTTTATTTTTCATGTTCTTTGGTTCCTTTAAATATTTTTTACTTATCAGTTCTTCAGGAATTTGGTCAGATGTCAGTGACACAGAAATGAAGGATCACAGATAGATGTCCCCCATCTACATAACAAGATTACATTATAGAAGAGGCAGGCAGGCTAACAAACAAACAAATAACAACATGAGTTTTTTATTATAAGGGAGTTTTATCTAGAATGCAGTTTGGCAGACAGGAAGAACTCCAGAGCCAGGGAATCATTTACAGTTTAGCTAGTATTTGAGTTGAGCCTGGAAGATTTTAACAGTTTGTCAGGAGAGCACTTGGGAGAGGGTATTCTAGTTGGAGAAAAGAGTTTGTGGAAAGGAATGAATGCCTGAGTTAGCAGATACTACAAATGTTTGAGGTTTCCCAGAGGATTACTTATGATTTAATAAGCATGTTAGGTCCTGAGTAACTCATTACATTTGGCTATAGCAACCAGACCAGGTTTCTGAACTTAAAAGCAATAATTCAGCCCCTAAACCATCATGGCCACCAGCAGAACAGCACCCTGTGCGGCCTCGCTTGAGCATCAGCTGGTGTCTATAGATAACTCTCCTTTGGGGTTCTTGCCAACTGCTGCAAACACCCTCATTTTAAAACTGCTGATGGAGAAATAGGGACACTCTCTTAAAATAAAAGAAAATATGCCCTTCTATCAAAATTTTCTGCTAAAATCATATTGACTAAAAAAATCAAACTGTTTTTTATATCTTTTACGTATTTTAGGCAAGGAAGACAATAATATATCAGACTTTTATTTGGATTGTTTAATCTCTCTCTCTTTCTCTCTCTCCCTCTCTCTCTTTCCCAAAACACACACACACACACACACACCCACACACACACACACACACACACACACACACACACACACACACACTTTTACACTTTCCAGGTCATATAAATACTTTTTATGGCACATCAGGTGGTGCTTTGTTCATTTATTCAAAAAAATAGAAATGACTGTGAACAATGTTATATAGTGAAGGGAGGAAGCACAGTAAAAAGAAATATTGCCCCTGCTTTCAAGACATTTGGCTGGGATTCATACGTATGTGGTTTCATATTTTACCCCAGTGAATCTCACATAGGACCAGGTAGTAGACTGCATAAATCATGAATGTCAGATTATCTCCCTTCCTTCCTTCCTTCCTTCCTTCCTTCCTTCCTTCCTTCCTTCCTTCCTTCCTTCCTTCCTTCCTTCCTTCCTTCCTTTTTTTTTAGCATTACATCATGTAGTATTGTCATAATAGCTTCATAATATAGATTTAAAATGAATTGTGCTAGTAGAAAATAAATATTGCTATGACACTTTGGATGCAAACTAAATCGTTCTATGAGGCAAAAGAAAAAGGAATTTCAAATTTACCATGATCAAATTACTTCTGAATTCTTCAGTTACTGTCCATTTGCTACATGGCTGTTCCTTTTGACATTTTCTCTTTATAGCAGGTACTAAGTTTAAAAGAAAATCTAATGTGAGAAACTCTTAATCAAATTGAGAAAACTCTCAATATTCTTTTCTTTTTAAAAATTGGGAAGGTCCTTATATAATTTAATTTGCCTTGGTCACCTAATAGAATGGCAGTTCCTATAGTTTCCCCATTTGAAACTTTTTCTTAGTCACTTTTTATCTGTAATATTATATTAGAAAATTATTTTACAAAATTTTCAATTAAAACTTTTCATCATATTAGCCAAAGAACATGGTATATTGTGTTTAACTAAAGTTTTAAGTGAATATTCAGAAAAAAGGTTTATACTCTTATTCTTGGAGTAGATCAGAGAAATGATGCTTATGTTCTCTAGAGAACAAGACCACTGTAAGTAAGCCTTATTCAGGTAATATCCTGTGAGGGGTGCTATGTAGCTAGTTCAATTCCTCAGGGCACCAAGTGGGAAAATAGGTTTAATCATCAATCTAGCTCTACACAAGATATGTGACTGCTTTTAATATGGTCATGGAAAGTATATATGGCTTTATGCACACATACATGAGAATAAAATATGTGATTTCAGATACCAAATTCTTCTTATTCTTCTCAAAGGAACCAATTTGGAACAGAGAATTATTTCCAGATGCATAGGTCTAAATATTCTTTTGGATCAACTCTTTTATTCATTCATTCAAACACAATTTATTACGGAGATTAGCAATGCATAAGAGAGACAAAATGCTTGCTTTCAGATAACTTACAAACTGGGAGGAAAATGGACCTCAAACAATTAAGAATTTATTGTTTCATTTTAAAGAGCAAACATATAGAGGGATTACAACCAAGCAAAAGTATGTATAGAGTTTATAGTAAAAGAGGTCACAATGAGGGTTAATCAATTTAAATAAGAAATAGATTACAGAACTTGCCTTCATTACCTATTTCCTCATATCTTAATTATCAGGTTCATTTAGAGCAAATACATGTTTCCTACAAAAAAATTATTTAGTAAAATTTAATTCATACTGAGAGGTAAAAGCATATATTATTCTGTCAGATTCATAGGAAAATATTTTCATAATGGCATAACAAGATTATGCCTCTTTTGTGGGTTTTTTTTTCCCTTTCCCCTTATTTCCAACAAATTCTGTGGGCACCGGTATATTAGAAGAAATTTTGATTCCATTTAGTTTTTTAAGAAAGGATTAAACAACCTCAAAATCATTGAAGCCATTTAAGAAGCAGATGAATTTGTGTATATTTGTGACTAAAGGACAGAGACTCAGCTAGATCATCTTATAAGACAATATTTTTATGCAGCAAGTCTTTAGCAAGTCTCAAGTTGACTGTACTATAGAAAAAAATTGGTGTAAGTTTGTCATTTGAAAATTACTCTCTCACAAAAATAGTATTTTAAATGAATTATACCCAGATCCACCTAAAAAAGTGTAGTGAAGGCTTAATGTGGGTGAATTATAAAAAAAAACAATATGACTGCTAATATTATTTATCACTTTTGGCATTGTGCTAAGTGTTTGAATGTATTATTATTTTCTCTTTACTACTCTGTGAGGTTAGTTTATCATTATATTTTTTTCACAGATGAGGAACTTGTAGTTTAAATAATTCAAATGATTTGGAAGTTAAAGTCAGAATTGGGAATTCATGTCTATCATATGACTCCAAGTCTATGTTTAGCCATTTTATTATACTATATTGTGGTACATGGTTATATTAAAAGCATCAGAAAAAATATATTATATATTTATTTTATTTCAACAACAAGAAAGCTGGCACTACAGGCACAGATACACTGCTGATAAATTTCTAGGGACATCATTTACCTTAGATTATGCAAGACATGTTTAATAGACTGAACTGAAAAAGCAGGGACCCACTGGAGGGTTATATTAAGGAAATGAGATGTTACTTCTGGGACAAGTGAGAAAAAAGGAAAATAAATTATTAAAGGTGACAAAGTAAAAAATAGTCTGGGTAAAGTAAATCAGAAGTCTAAATACAGATTACTTCTGAAAAACAAAATAAAATCAAAGATTAAAAGGTTTTTGGTGGGGTAAGGTTGGAAGAGGAGATGCACAGGAATGCTGAGTGAATGAAATTAGAACGGTGACTGTCAGGGACCATGTGGAGAGAATTTTTAAAAAATAACTCTTGGGAATCAGTATAAATACATAAACATATTTGACAAATGGAGGATTTAAAGAAAATAGGGGTATAAAATAAGAATGCAAAACAAATATATCGTCTTCTCTCTAGTTATCCCCAGTTGGGCTTCTGAAAACAACTATAATGGAGGATTATTGAGTTTATGGTGGAACTAGCTAGCCCCTATTGCAATAGTCCTGTATTCCATTAAAAGGATTTTGGTTATTTCATAGGATGCACTTACAGCTATATTGCATGGTCTTTACCATGTTAACACGACATGGAAACATGGGCAATCTAGACCTATGAGTTACACGATATTTTATCCCTAATCTGATAATTATTTTCCTACTTCTCTATCTAAAATGAAAGACCAATCAAAATAGAGTAGGTTGCCTAGGGCTGGGGATGGGAGGATGAGAGAATGGAGAGCAGTAGCTATTTGGTAAAGGGTTTCTTTTTGGGGTGATAAAAACATTCTAAGAGTATGGTTATAATCACAAAACTCAATAGACAAACTAAAAACCATTGAGTTATCACTTTACTTGGGCAAACTTTATGGTACATAAATTTTATCTCAATAAAGTTTCTTTTTAAAAAAGAAAAATGAACAATTCTAAATGTTTCAGGTCAAATAGTAATGAATTGAAAAGTTAAAGCATTCATCTGATGGTGAATGAATTTGCCTTTTCAAAAGGCTCCTAAGCTCATGACTCTAGGGAGAACATAATTAACGTTAATGGAGAAACATTCTAAAAAATACAACTGTAATAATTTAAAAAGCTCTTCAGTACTTCTCTGCTCTTAAATGGTCTTGAAATAATTGTCTTAAAGTATAACTATAACCTGCTTTCATGTAATTTTCTCTTAGCATAACAGAGAAATGAAGAGCAAAGGACTCACAGGGAAATTTTCCAACATGATTACAGTTGACCTAGTATTACAGATATAGATTTTCCCATTCATTTTTCACCAAATTCATTGTTTTCATAAATTTTTCATATAGGATTTCTATAACCTTCTCCACTTACTCATTATCTACTAAGCTGTCAGCCTTGTGTATAAAGTCCTATTACTGTCCACCATAGAGTTTATGAAATAGGAAAAGAAGGCATGGAGAAGGTAAATATTTAAGCAAGTAGATGATTCAGCCTAGAATTTAATACCTGAAATCTGATCTTTAAAAATGTATGATTTTATCTTTGAGTTTTACCTATTTTATCCTAGATATTAATTTGTGATACACATATCTGCTAATACATATTTTCATTGCAAACTGCTTTATAAGTTGAAATATTTGTATAAAATGAAACTTGGTTGAATAATTCATTGATCAGGTTTGGGGGCAGAGTGGGGGAATAGAAACTATGTTACCAGACTCTCAAGCCTCCTTATAGTAAACTAGATGCCCAGTGCACAAAATTCATGCATGGGGGAGGGTCCCTCAGCCCACCCTGCCCTCTCTCACAGTCTGGGAGCCCTCAGGGGATGTCCTACTGATGGCTTAGGCCCTCTCCCTGTGGGCCTAAGCTGTCAGTAGGCCTCCCTCTGCTGGAGGCAATCTGGCTGATCCGGGGAAGGCGCCGCCTCCATCACCCTGCTGCTGCTGCCACTGCTGGCTGCCACAGCCACCAAGGTGTTTGCATCAACACAGACTCCAGTCCCTTCACCACGAAAAAATGACAACTTTCTTTAGGCATTTTCAAGATGTCTCTTTCATAGGATATGACCTTTCTTTCTTTCTTTCTTTCTTTCTTTCTTTCTTTCTTTCTTTCTTTCTTTCTTTCTTTCTTTCTTTCTCTTTTATTTCTTTCTCCTCACCTGAGGATATTTTTCCATTGATTTTTAGAGAGCTTGGAAGAGAGAGGGAAAGACAGAAATAAACATCAATGTGAGAGGGACACTGCAATTGGTTGTCTCCTGCATGAGCCCTGACCTGGGCTCCGGCCAGGGAGGAGCATGCAACCTAGGTACATGCCCTTGACCAAAATCAAACCTGGACCCTGCGGTCAGCAGGCTGAGGCTCTATCCACTGAGCCAAACCGGCTAGGGCAGGATATGACATTTCTTAGCCCCTCCAGCAGCGGACCTTCATTTATTCCTCCAGGAGTGAGGTGTAAAAACCCTAGATCACCTTTTTGGATTCTTATTAGGCAAATTACCAAGAACACTGCAAGTAGCATACAGGGAGCTTAGTCAATGAGCAGTCAGAAAAGGTGTTTCCTCTGCAGCTCATGCGCAAAGGTGGGACTGCTGGCTAGTGCCTTCCCTCGGATGCGAACGGGCCCTCTCCCTCTCCCTCTCCCTTCCCCTCTCCCTCTCCCTTTCCCTCTCCCTCTCCCTCTCCCTCTACCTCCGGTTTACTCTCTCTAAAAAGCAGTGAAAAAAATATCCTCTGGTGAGTATTAAAAAACAAAACACAGAATAACAGGCCTCCTCCTTGGAGATGCTGAATATGTAGGCCTGAAAGAATTCTTGGCTCTGTGAAGATCCCTACATGAATTTTATTAACAATATTTGGAAAATTAGCCTTAGCCACCAATGATTTAAGTTTGTGCTTTTCTGTGTTCCATGGAAGAATCAAATGATCTTTTGTTTTATTGTGTCAAAACAAAATTTTGCATGTGTTAAATACATAATTCTTATTCAAATACGTAACAGCAGATGCAAAAGTTCTGTTTAACTCAGTGAAGGGACTGGCAGGATAATAATGCTGTTCAAATGAGATTGCCAAAGATGAAAGCCTGAAGTAAAACTGCTAAATTAGATACAATCTGGCTAATGTCCTATAGGACAATAAAACCGTCACTTTTTCAATTGGTGTGTCTTCTAGACAGAAATTAGTTACATCTTTAAAAGCCTAAAAATTATTTTCATCTTCTCACTTTGCTGATCATTATATGTAACTTTCCAGGGCTGTAAAATGTCAAAATATATGGAACTTATTTAATTGTAAATAGTGTGTCAGAGTTATGTGTCAGAGTTATAGAAAAGGAAGTGTTCCTTCTGTGGGCCTCTAATGCCCCAATTATACTGAAAGGACTTGCTGTCAACGTTTTACTCTGGGCCTGTGCTCAGCCTCGGAGTTTTGCCTCTCAGGGCCCACGATTTTCCACGGAGGCTGTGAGGGGCTCGCCCTCTTCTCTTCCAGCCTGCTCTCGGCCTCGGAGGCTGCGGGCCAGCCCCCCCCCCCCCCCCACCCCGTCCCTGTCCATGTCCGCTAAGGGCCTCACCTGCGCATGCAACCTCCTCCTGTCCGGTCGTGACCCGTTACAGCATCCTGGCCTAATTTGCATATTTCTCTATTTTATATATAGAGAGATATGTAGATAATAATCAGTTTTATTTGTAAGTGGGCACCAACTATATCAGAAGGTAGGTAGACGAAAACACGTTATTTGAAACTTTATATTCAACTTGTGCTTAGGCATTACCATATAGCACTACCAATTTGGAGAAAGGCAGTCTGGGCTTGAATCCAAAATACTCTATATATTAGCTGCACAACCTCAGATAAACTGCTCATTTCCTTTAGCCTCACTTTTTTTACAAGGATAATAATTTTACCTGGATGTTTTGTTGTTGCAATTGAATAAAATATTTATCACATTATGGTGCATAATAAATATTTTCTCAATGTTTACTATATACATAGAATTTGATTTGAAATGAAAATTTATCTAAATGTATTTATGATTTAAACATAATTTTCTATTGATTAGCACAAACTGTTTCAGGAAACCTAGATTTAAACCCTGTCTTTCAGATATTCCATTGGAATAGAGAATTTCTTTCTTAGTACCATTGTATTAAAATGGAGTTTTACATACATTACTCCAAATTTTAAGAGAAGTAAGCCTTTACATTACTCCCTAAATACTTTCCAGGATTATATTTGCTTGATAAATTTTATACCAACAAATTAATTAAAGAAAGCCAAAATAGAACTCTAAGAAGTACAGGAATCTGGACTTGACCTCTATCTTCTTACACAGAATATGGTGGAAGTGATACAATGCCAATTATGGGCCTAAACTATAAAAAGACTGACATTTACAATTCCTTTCTTTTGTAACTTAGCTGCCATTCTGTGAGGAAGCCCAAACAGCCATACAGAGGCCTATGTAGCAGATAATCAAGTTCCTCAACTGACCATCCCATCTAAATTACCAGGTGAAGCCAGACCAATGTTTAATCCAGGTAAAGGACCTTCATACTGATCCTCTGTCCCTCCAGTAAACACTTCTTAAAGCTGAGCTATTGCCTGTAAGCCCTGACTAAATTACAAGATCATTAGCAAATAAATGATAGTTGAATGCCTATTGACTGATGAATAAACGAATGAATGAATAAATAGCTGGTATCATAAGAATTTTTTCCTTTCTTGTTCTTTTAAGAGAAAAAAACTGTTCTATAACTTGAAAGTGTATATGAATAAGTAAATAAATAATTTTAAGTTTGAAAAAAAGGATACAGTTTGAACAAAAGATCAAGTGATGAGAATAGAGAAGCAGGACCTTAAATAATTTTTTGATGCAGATGTTAGGAGAAACTAACTAAAGATAACGGAACAATAGATCATTTAGAAAAATAAAAGTTAAGTAGAGTTCTCTTTTCCTATTAACAACCCACAAAATATTTTAAGCAATGAACTCTAAATTTCTTGGGATTTCCATGGTCTTTAAAACAACAACAACAAAAACTAGCACCTTATAATTAGCAAAAAGTCTGTGTACTGAGTTATTATAATGTACAGTCATTCCACTAGGTGCATACCACGGTGTGGTATGAGGCGGGAATAATTAGACACCAGATGGTGATATCAACTCCAATAGAGAATGCCTATGCATTATGCATGAGAAGTGACTTTATTGTTGTTTTTATCCATTTGGTGCCATTATGCTGCTCTTGGACCTCAATCAGTGTCTGAAAAAAAATCTCATTGGATCTGGAATTTTTCTGTTCTGAACAATTTGTAACATCACTTTGTCATATTCTGATCAGTTATCTCCCTATTCAACTTGCAGAATTTCTAAGAGCATATTATTTTCTGGCAGCACCATAGAATTGAGCTTTTTCATTATCCAGAGCATCTGAGCTAACTGGATATAATTCTATGTTTCTGCCAGCAGTATGAAGTTTAAGATTAGTATCTTTGAAAATTGAATCTGATTTTTAATGATTGTAGTGTCACATTTCTGGGCTGAGGTACTTTTAAAATGTCATTAGTAGATATGCTATTAATCATCTCATGTCTTTTGACCACTAAAAATATCTTTTATTTTCATTATAGATGTAACAAATTTGAAAGGAAAAAAGAGATAGAATTTATAGTGATTAGATAGTAGATCTCATTAATTTTATTAATTATTCAATGAAGAGTTCAACAAAATGGTTGTTTATCTTGATTCCTTTTGGAAAATTGCAGTGTTTAAGGAGGTTCCAAAATACTGGCATGGGAAAAGATTAATCAAAGAATATATATATATATATATATATATATATATATACATAATTCATGGACACAGCCAGTGCAGTGAAGGCCTTGGGAGGGGACCAGGTGGAGGGGACCAATGAGGGGGAAATGGGACATCTGTAATATTTTGAACAATAAAGAAAAAAACACTATGCAGATTAATTTTAATAGGTGGTTAAATGGTCCTATAATGTTTAAAAACAAAAGAAAATTTAAAATAATACTGTAGCAAATTCCAAGGACATGATATCTTCTGAATATTAGCTTCATAGTGATTGATTGGTGACACTTAGCTTTGAAATAAGGAAGTTAGTGTTCAATTATCATTATACAGCATTTAAAATGACAATACTCCATTTTATACTTTCATCCATTCAAACTGAAACCTGCAACACACAGTATGCTTTCTATTTACAAAAAGAAGAAAAGAAGAAGGAGAAGAAGAAGAATTAGAAGAGGAGGAGGAGGAAGAAGAAGACGGCTTTTCTTGGTTACAACAAAATGTGAACCTTACATAATATAATTTAATCAAATGCTTTTTTTCAAAACCTTTTATTTTTCAAATTAATGAGCTTTTACAGTAGTAAAGGAGGAAACAGTGTCCCTAGAAAATAAAGCCACCAAAGTGTGCTCATCTGTAAAAGACCATTTACTGCTCACTTACTTATGCACCTGTGAGCTTAAATTTAGCATGCTGGAATAATTTTCATCGTTAAACCCAGTATAGATAAAAAAAAAAAAACCACAACCTAGTAAATTCTTAGGGATTTTCATCCTATCTAATAATAGACAAATATGTAAATTGACTATACCTCCGACACCCACAAGCCACGCTCACAAGCCACGCCCACCATCCAATCAGAGCGAGTATGCAAATTAACCCAAACCAAGATGGCTACAGCCAGAGAGAGCAAGGATTCCTAGGTAACAGAGGAAGCCAAGCTTTCCACCTGCCCTGGCCAGGCCTAAGCCTCCACTCAAGCTACAAAGTTTCAATTATAGAAGGTAAACAAATTCAAACAAATGGTGGCAGAATGGAGCTTGAGAGAGCAGGCCAGGGTTGTCGCCTGCAACAGGGGAAGCAAAGCTTTCAGCACACCCTGGCCGGCCCAGGCCTCCGCTTAAGGCTACAAAGTTTCAATTATAACCCCAGCACAAATGGCTGCTGGCCTCGGCCTCGGAGGGAGCCCCAGGCTTGGCTCTGCTCCAGGCTACAAAGTTTCAATTGTTGAAGGAAAATAAATTCCAGATACCAGGGCCTCCGCTTGGGTTGCCAGGGGGCGTGGGCAGCCTGCAAACCACCACAGGCCCCTTGCTCAGGCCACCCCACACCCCAAGGGAAACCCCACCTGATCCGGGACGCCCTTCAGG
Organism: Eptesicus fuscus; assembly: GCF_027574615.1. Classification (NCBI taxonomy): domain Eukaryota; kingdom Metazoa; phylum Chordata; class Mammalia; order Chiroptera; family Vespertilionidae; genus Eptesicus; species Eptesicus fuscus. Next base: position 49,495,075 of record NC_072482.1, on the reverse strand, counting down.
GCAAACCAGCTGGCCCCCACCCCTGTACCAGGCCTCTATCCTATCTAATAAAAGAGTAATATGCAGATTGATCATCACTGAAACACATAATATAGCTGCCCCCATGTGGTCAAAGATCCTGCCCCTATGTGGACACAAGATGGCCACCACAAGATGGCCAGCAGGAGAGGGCAGTTGGGAGGCACCCGGCCTGCAAGGGAGGGCAGTTGAGAGGGACCAAGCCTGCAAGGGAGGGCAGTTGGAGGTGATCAACCCTGCAGGAGAGGGCAGTTAGGGGTGACCAGGCCGGCAGAGGAGGGAAGTTGGGGGCAAACAGGCTGGCAGTAGAGTGGTTAGGGGGTGATCAGGCTGGCAGGCAGAAGCGATTAGGGGCAATCAGGAAGGCAGGCAGGCAGGCAGTTGGGAGCCAGCAGTCCTGGATTGTGAGAGGGATGTCTGACTGCCCGTTTAGGGATCCGACTGCCCACCGGGATCGGGCCTAAATGGGCAGACGGACATCCCTCGAGGGGTCCCATATTGGATAGAGTACAGGCTGGGCTGAGGGACAACCCCCCTCTGTGCACGAATTTGGTGCACCGGGCCTCTAGTATGTTTTATAAATGTTGAATAGATTTCATTGGGGTTGAAATATGGGGAGACCATAGTACTGTCTTAATTTTGAGTGGTTAAATATTTTTACTTTTGATCTATTCATTTTTATTATTACTAACACTTCAGTCTCTATTTACATTTTTTCTACTTTTTCCTAAAAATGTCTTTCTGTCCATCTTCCAGTCATAAGCTTCATGGTACCCATAAACTGCAGGCAGGAAACAGTCACTTGCAAAATTTTACAAAGCACACAATAATCACACAAGCTTTGGTCCATGGAGCATCAACATATTATATGTGAATATGTCTAACAGAGAATATTTACTAAGCTTGATTGAGCTCTATTATTCTTTAAATTCATATTATTTACATTATTAAAATTTAAATGATATGTAAATAATTGGACTGATTAGACAAAACCAAGGCTTGCTGAACAAACATATATGCTGCCATATGGTAATAGAAGTAGATTAAAACAAAAAGAGCACATAAAAAATAGAAAATATTCATTATAGTCAGATGATTTGAAAAGGACTTGATGGGTAATGCATTTCAGGTCAAAGAGTCGTATAAGGCAATCTAAATCAGAGATGCAGGGTATGTGTGAATGGAGCCATGAATGAGAAGAATTTATTTTGCTGAAGTAAACTGGAGCCTTGAAGAGTCATGTGGATTTAGATATATACATTTTTTAAAATCCTCAACAAAGAGGATGTTTTTATTGATTTAGAAAGAGGAAGGAAGATGGAGAGGGGATGGGGAGAGAGAGAGAGAGAGAGAGACAGAGAGAGAGAGAGAGAGAGAGAGAGAGAGAGAGAGAGAGAGAGAGAGAGGGAGAGAGAGAGGAAAACATCAATTGTTTGCCTCCCATACATGCCCCAACCAGGGATCTCAAAACCACAACCTTGGTGTATGCCCAGACCCAGGAATCAAACCCACCACCTTTTGGTGTACAGGACGACATTTCAACCAACTGAGCCACACTGCCCATGGCTATGTATATGCATTCTTATCTCATGATAGAGTCAGACAAGTTTTATTTTATTCTGTCATGATCATACTTCCCTTTTTATGGTGATTTTTTGTCCTTTACCTGGAACTTTTATTACACAGAATCTTTGCCTTTGAGACATAATAAAATATCACAAACCACACTATTATATTTGAAATAATTGCAAATTTAAAATTACTGCTCTATGTAAATTATAAAAAGTCTAAACAAGGTGATGATCCCTTAAAGTGATGATATTCCTGATATGCCAGATTATAGATAAAAAAACAAACATAAATTGAGTCATTTTTACTTGATGATAGAAAAGAAATAGTATTTTAAAATAAGGGGGGGAAATTAAGTATCTACCTATTTAGGGTATAGGAGAGTATGAATTTATAAAGGTATTTATATATATGTTCCTATATGGTATTGTTTTGAAACAATTTTGTTAATGTGTGTTTTTTGAAAGGGTATTTCTTATTTGTTCACTTGTACTTGTTTCTACACAATGAAAGATTTGAATACTTATCACAATCATGGTTGGTTGAAACACCTCTAAATTGGTAAGCAATTGCATCCTACCTAATAATAGACAAATATGCAAATTGACCGCACCTTTGCTACACCCAAGCCATGCCCACCAGCCAAGCCACGCCCACCAACCAATCAGGGTGGGTATGCAAATTACCCAACAAAGATGGTGGTTAATTTGCATATCAATACAGCTTAGAAAGAAGCCAAGAGATGCTGAAGGGAGCAAAGCTGCAGAGAAGCAAGCAAGCGGGGGTAGGGGAGGGGGGGAGGAGAAGGGAGGAGTGGAGGCGGGGCCGGGGGAGAAGGAAGGAGAGTGGGGTGGGCTGGCGGAGAAGGCGGGCTGGGGGACAAGGGAGGAGCGGAGGCGGGGCAGGCTAGAGTGCAGCAGGAAACCCTATTGCAGGATTTTTCCTGCAACGGGAACGCTAGTTGCTAAATAATAATGGACATGTTTAGTAAACATACATAAGATAGAACTTTCGGTTTACATTCCATAATTTTTTAGAGCATCCAAAGGACACATACATACACACACACACACACACACACACACACACAACAAAACAAAACAAAAAACAGGAAACCACTACCAGATGTCTTATTCAGCAAGTTATATACTATATTTAATTTGCTGGTAGTGTATTTAACATTTAAAAAAATAAAGGAGGGAATTAGGCTATTAGCAAGAAGTGTGGCCACTTAAAGGCATTCTACTTTTGTAGTGAGTCTTAGAGGCTTTAACTCCTTAATGGAGACTACTTAATATAGAGCTGATATAATAAATGTGAGATAATATTCTCAGAAGTTCACTAAATTCAACTGTTTCTTTTTTATACAAGAAAACAGATGAGTTAATATATACCTAAATAATATAGACACTGGTAATTACACAAAATTAGAAACTGAAGAGTTTTATTTTTATGAGAATTGTGACATGTGAAAGCAGATCATTTTGTAAATAAATTAAAAAATCTCAAAAACTTATTTGCTATTTAGAAAACAAATAGGGCATTTCAAGAAAGTCTTTGCCATCATGGGAAATGAAACAGAAATCATAGAAAATATTCACTTTCTACATATTTCTATCAGATGGTTTTTCTTTCTACTATTACCTTTTTAATAACATCATGTAAAATGTAAAATTAGTGAGGGGTTTTGCAATTATCACTTAGTAAACCTAACTTTTTAAAGCCAATTTTGTTTTATTCAATTTTACTTTAACCTCTGGCCGTGAAGCACTGATAACTGATGTTGCTGCTGCTGATTGATACACGTTATGAGGCCCCTTCCCTGTAGCATAAAATCTATATTACTTGGTATTAGATCCAAACCTTCCCAAAGACCCTCTTCTGTCAGCCTTTCCAGACTTTTCTTGTACTGTGCCTAATGGATTTTAGGAAGGAACCAGGGACCTCCATACTTTTACATATGGGGGCATGGTATCCAGAGAAGGGCTTGTCCAAACATTTAATTATGGAAGAATCCTGGACTAAAACTCAGTATTTTGGAGATAGGGCTAGCTCTGTTTTGTTTGTTTGTTTTTAATATATTTTTATTGATTTCAGAGAGGAAGGGAGAGAGAGGGAGGGAGGGAGGGAAAGAGGGAGGGAGGGACGGAGGGAGGCAGGGAGAAAGAAAGAGAGAGAGAGAGAGAGAGGATACATCAATGATGAGAGAGAATCATTGATTGGCTGCCTCCTACACGCTACCCACCTACTGGGGATTAAGCCCACAACCCAGGCATGTGCCCTTGACCAGAATCGAATCCAGGACCCTTCAGTCCTCAGGCCGACACTCTATGCACTGAGCCAAACCAGCTAGGGCAGGCCTAGCTCTTTATCAATGCAAAACTCTGACTCATTTAAGTAAGAAAAAAATGGTGGCAAACAATACCTTTTTATTGCTGCCCTTAAAATTAAGTATTTAGAAGAAGTCGCCAAAATGAAATCTTAATTAGTTATCAGAAAATTTATTTGCATAGAGCTAGCACATTCTGACTGACCATTTTCTTTAGAAGGTGATAATATCTACGAAGTGTGACTTTCTGTGACTCATAATCAACACTTCGGTAGACACCCAGCTTTAATAATGGAGGCTCATGTATAAAAGAGTAGCCTATCTATGAATCATGTTACTATGGCAATCATTATTTTGTGTGTATTTTCTGACTTACTGTAATTTTTAGAATTTTTACTAAAACATTTCTTCTTCTGGAGTGGCTAAGTCACTTTTCCCCTAAAAATGATATTTTTAGCTAAAAAGACCAATGTATTTCATTGAGTTGCTAAGAATTTGGAATGTGTTAAGAATGCAAACATCTATATTGAAACTTTTAGTTTACAATTTATTGAACCACTTGATAGCCTCTCATCGAGAGCTGGTTGCAATACTTTTTCTTATTTTTAGCTACCTGGAAAAATGTATTTTTTGAAAACTTGAAAAATAAAGGGATAAAATACAATTATAAATTGACCATGGCAGACAGAGATGCAGACTATGTAGATGGATGTCATATAGCAGTAAGTGACACTGAGTTGCAGCATACTGTTCACAGAGAGGTAGATGACAATTCAGATTTTTATATAGATGCTTAACTCAGTGGTGTGCATTATAATTTTAAAGATGCCATCTGATTTGCACTGTCATACTGATAGAAATATGATGCAGGGGATTGAAAGTCAAAATTGGTTTCTTTTTCCTATTCTTTGCTGCCTGATGTCCTTGACTCCAAGACTCATTCATTATGGCAAACACATTTCTAGCGATTTGGATCTTGGAATTTCACTTGCGTAGAAAAAAGCTTAGTGTCTATAGGGCTAATTTGAATAGCTTAAATATTTTGGATTTTAGTAATTTTTACAAATTAGGAAATAGTATTACGGTTTAACACTCAAATTGTACTTGACTATACAACCGAAGAATCTCTAGCCTTTGCACACATTGTAGTAGACTCTGCATAGGTTGCATCCTGCAAGCCTATCTCCACACAGGTCTTAGAAACACTCTACAGCAGTGCAAATTCTGAAACAAAGTTGGAAAGAACATCTGCTGAAGGGTTTATGTAATTTTCCAGTCAATTTGTTCTGTCAGGAAGATAAAGCATTTCATTCATTTGAAAAAAACCTGTAGCATTGGATAGATTGGGGGTGGAGCTTAAAAGGCTGTACAAATCAAAGACACCATCTCTATATTTAAAGCAATTCTGTCACACAGAGGGATACGAATGCAGCTGTAGTCTCTTGCTAAATTTCTTCTATGTATGATTATTTCTGATACATAAGTGTATTATTATGCAAGAATATGTATTGTTTTATGGCACTTGAAAACTGCTTGGTAATGCAGTTTAAAGATATTAGATTTTTTTTTTTGCAATAATGTTACTCTAGATAGTGTCGGTCAGACACCAAAAGTGTCCCTACTTTTGAGTAACTCATAAGCACTATGTTAGTGTAAATGATTTTCATTTTTCTTTACTAAAAATAATTATTAGAAAAATTATTAAATTTATAGAATTAAAAAGGTAATTTTATTTTGATATATTTTACTCACAAACAACATGAAAATATTTTACAATTATCATAAATAATACTAAGGAACAGAAGTGTTAACAGCCCTAACTTTTATTTGTTCTTTAACAAGCATGTGCCTCCTATAGTGTAGAGGAGAAGGAAAGACAATTAAGTATGGTCACTATTGGAATACATTGCTCCTCTTATTAACATGAAGAATTTATATAAAACACTAAGAGAAGAACAATTTCTACCTGTAGCAAAACTTTACTGCAGCCAATCTCCCTGTGGAAACTAACATTATTTTTTATTTTAATATGCGTTTATTGTTTTCAGAGAGGGGAAGGAAAGGGAAAGAGAGATAGAAACATCAATGATGACAGATAATCATTGAATCTCAGCCTCCTGCGCGGCCCACACTGGTGATGGAGCCTGCAACCCCGGCATGTGCCCTGACCTGGAATCCAACCATAACTTCCTGGTTCATAGGTTGATACTCAACCACCGAGCCACACCAGCCTGGCTAGAAACTAACATTTAATAATAAATATATGAGGAAGCATAGCATGCACTACTTTGGTTTTAGGCATAAACTCTAAGCTAGAGTTTCCCTATTATCTTGAAATTTTCATATTTATTTTAAATAATTATGAGATACTTCTCCAATTATCTTGAAAATTTCATGGGTTCCTTTTAAACAGGTATTAAGGCCACTTGATTAGCAATGCAATTTGAAATTTCAAAAACTATTAAAACTATTAGAAATGTCTAATATTGTGGCATTATAATATCACAAAATTGTTCTTGAAAGTTGATCATTTCTGATTTTCAAACATGGCCACAAATATTTGTATTAACTTATTTAAGTTTCACTATTCCCTTTACTTATAAAAAAATTCATGACTTTTAGTTATGCATAAAATAATTTCATGTTTCAAAAAATATATGTTTTTATCATTGTCAAGAACAACAGAACGAGTGTTTACTGCAATTGACTAGGCTTGGGGAGGATTCTGATTTTCCCTAAGTGCATCTAGTTCTGCAATGATAGATATTATAGATACTGAGTGCTGCCCTTCCTATGACAATTAAACATTCAGATTGGAAAATGTGCTTCATGGGAAGGGAACCTATTTATCGGTGTATGGAATGTTCGTCAGATGAGTGGCAGGAATGCGTGCCCTCTTGGGTGGCTGGTGCACGCTGTGGTGGAACCCCTGGTGCCCTTGCCAGTCATTTGGAAAAGATCGCCAATCAAGAAACGGCCTTTACTTTGACACATTCACAATACCACATGTCAAAGTCAAGGAACAATCAGTATTTTCAGTAAATTAAGGAAGCAAAGTTACAGGGAGGACAAACTATTTTACCACTTTATCAAAATATAAGACTTAGTCTTATTCCTCACTTTTATGGTTCCATTCCTCTGAATAATTTGTCCAATCCACTCTCTTAATTGAATATTCTCAAGTTTCAGTTAGTTTGTATATCAGCTTCATTATTTGTCACATTCAGGCATTACATATAGTTGTAAAGTGTTATATTTTAGTTAAACAAATGATTTAAAAATTAAATTATCATTACTATAGTTGAAATGTCAGTATCACTTTGCATTAAAGTGAATCAAAATTTACTATTTTTAATATGTTAATATATCATGAATTTTTAAAAAAATATATGTTACACAGAGTTTCCAAACTTTCTGTTTATGGGGCACTTAGTGCCTTAGTATTTGATTTTTATAAGACTCTAGGGGAAAAGATGGTTCTATGGTTCTATTTTAGGAACAAACAACTTCATAAGTATTTATATCTTAATAATATTATCTTTAATAAGCATTTATAACCTTAATATGTAGCATTATTATTCTATATAATAATAATGCATTTTATCCTGATGCCATTTGAAAAATAATGTACATAAGATATAGGGAAAAAAAAAACACAGTTCATTTATACATAACCACAATCACTTACAAATGGGAAGTCTGTACCTATTGGGCATTGCCCATTCCTCAAACTTTGGATTATATGGAACACCACCATTCTCATTTCCCTTTTCACACTGATTTTAGCACTTGCTTTTCTACCTGTCTCTGTCAAAAACCCAGCTTTGTGAGTATATGATGCCACTGAAAGAACTGTAGTCCGTCCTAATGTTGTAACTGTGAACTATATGAAACTAGCCAATCGTACAGTATCTGATAGGTGTCAAGTATTTTGTTGTTCTCTAAAATTTAAAATGTCCCATGGCACCCTGGGGCTTCACTACAGTGCTCAAGGGTGTCTTAATGTACAGTGTGGAGACCATGGGCTTATGGTGAAATAGCCATCCCTAAAATGCTCAGGGGAAGTTTGTCCTTGTTCTCTGTTATCTCAATGGAAGATGCTCAACTAAAACTGCAGGGACAACTTTCAGAGGGCTCAGTTTCATGGAAATGAAGTTGGTTTCTGGCTTTAGCTGGGGGATTGGGAAGGAGGATCAGATGGGGATACTGGTAGTCTGCCAAATGGACCTTTCCAAGTGACTCTGAGCTTCCTCACAGCATGGCGGCTATATTCCAAAAGATAGAAGGAGAAGCTGCTTACAGAGTAGGCCCAGAACTGGCACAGATAATTTCCATCATACTCTATTGGTCATAGAAAGTACAGGTGCAGTTCAGATGCAGTGGGATGAAGAATTAGGCTGTACTTTTCAGGAGGGAGTGACAAATGCTTGGCCATCTTTAATCCACCATAGTTGGTATGAAATTTATCAAGTAAACATAATCCTGGCAATACTTTAGGGAGGAAAATAAAAGCTTACTTAATTTAAAATGCATAGTATTGCCCCACTGGTGTGGCTCAGCAGTTGAGCATCAATCCAGAATCCAAGAGGTCGCTGGTTTAATTCTCCCTCAGGGCACATGGCCAGGGTACAGGAGGCAGCTGATCGATGACGATGTTCCTCTCTCATTAATGTTTCTATCTCTCCAACCCTTCCCCTTCCTCTCTCTCTAACAATCAATAAAAACATTTTTAAAATATAAAATGCAGAGGATAGTATGTAAAACTTCATTGTTATAGTATGGTTCTGAAAAAAATAATAACACTATACATAGTGTATTTAAATACAGTGTTTAATTCTAAGTTTCTTGAAAGAGTTTGTGCTAACCAATGTAAAGTTTTAATATATTTTCTGTTTTTGAATAATTAAATGGCACCATTTTACTAGTCAGAGTTCTCTAGATGAATGGAACCAATAAGAGATATAAGAATAATTATCTATAATAATAAAGGCATAAAATGCTAATTAGACCAGATAGCCGAATGACCTTCTGGACGTCATTCCAGACGTCCTTCCAGACTAAGCTGTGGTGGTGGGGGCCGAGGCAGAGGTGATTAGGGGCAATCAAGCAGGCAGGCAAGCAGTTAGGGGCAATCAGGCAGGCATAGTGGTTAGGAGTGATCAGGCAGGCAGGCGAGTGATTTAGGGGTGATCAGGCAGGCAGGCACAAGCAGTTAGGGACAATCAGGCAGGCAAGAGAGTGGTTAGAGATGATCAGGCAGGCAGGCAGAGGGGTTAGGGGCAATCAAGCAGGGAGGTAAAAACAGTTAGGGGCAATCAGGCAGGCAGGAGAGTTGTTAGGGGTGATCAGGAAGGTAGGCAGAGGGGTTAGGAGCAATCAGGCAGGGAGGCAGAGGCAGTTAGGGGCAATCAAGCAGGCAGGCAGAGGTGGTTAGGGGTGATCAGGCAGGCAGACAAGTGGTTAGGGGCAATCAGGCAGGCAGGTAAGTGTTAGGAGCGATCAGACAGGCAGGAGAGTGGTTAGGGGTGATCAGATAGGCAGGCAGGCAAGCGGTTAGGAACCAGCAGTCCTGGATTGAAAGAGGAATGTCTGACTGCCAGTTTAGGTCCGATTCCTGTGGGATGGGGCTTAAACCGGCAGTCAGACATACCCTGAGGGGTCCCAGATTGTGAGAGGATGCAGGCTGAGCTGAGGGACACCCCCCTCTCCATGCAGGAATTTCGTGCACCTAGCCTCTAGTCCTATATAATATAAGCCTAATATGCTAAGTGTCTGGTCATCCAGTTGTCTGTTCAACCAATCAAAGTATAATATGCTAATGATATGTAACGCTTTAGACAATTAAAAAAAATGTCTTTTAGGCCCAAAAGGCATGGCTTAGTGGTTGAGGGTCAACCTACGAACCACAGGGTCTTTGTTTGATTCTGGGTCAGGGCACACGCCCGGGGTTGTGGGCTTGGTCCCCAGTGTGGTGCATGCAAGAGGCAGCCAATAAATGATTCTCTGTCATTCATCGGCTGCCTCAACTGATGTTTTTATATCTCTCTCTCCTTCCTTTCTCTCTGAAATCAATAAAAATCTATATACATAAAAATCCAATGTCCATGACAACCATGATGACCAAATGACCGGTCACAGTGAGGTGCATTGAACACCTCTCGGTCCCCCCTACCCCGAACCATGAGTGGGGCAGAGCGGGACTGGGAACTGGTGAGCAGGCTAAACAGCTGACCTCTTGGTCCTTGCCCCAGCCTGTAGGCTCCGATGGATCAGCGATGGTGAACGGGGAAATCGGGGTGGGTGGTGGGAGGACCGGGCTGGCTGTCAGGTTGTTAGGATCACCAGCTCATCCTGGCTGCTTGGGAGCTCAGGCCTGCAGGAAAGCAGGCACCGGCAACTTCACCTCCATGTGCATGTGCCAGGTCGGCTGCTGAAGGAATGCGCTGCCCACTCGGGGCCGCATATGCCAGGGCGGGTAGGTCGCGAGTGGGCCCTGCAGCTTTGGTCAGAGCCTCAAGCCCCAGCAGCAGCGGCAGCGCCCATGTGAGTGGCCCCAAGAGAGCAATGCATTCCATTAGTGGCAAGCACATGGAGGTGAAGTCACTGGTGCCTGCTTTCCCACAGGCCTGAGCCCCTGAGCAGCTGGGGATGAGCTGGTGATCCCAACAGCCTGACAGCCCTGTGGCAGAGGCGGCATTCAGCCTGGGGACTCGCGAACGGGCAGAAGATGGCCCTGATTGCAGGAGGCTAGGACCTAGGAACCCTACCCACACAATTTTGTGCACTGGGCTTGTAGTATATAATTTTAAAAAAAGAATAAATTGGGAGTTTTAAGAAAAAATATGATTTATAGAACAGCCATAAACAATGAGAAGTATGTACCCTTGTACTTTGTTATGATAAGAACCATAAATACGATCAGTTTCCAGTTACTGCATTGCCATCTTTGTGGTCTAGTTGGCCTGTTCCCTCTACTACCTAAGTTTTACTGGTGCTTCCCAGTCAGTCTTTGACAAAGGTCCGGCTCCACATCCTTTTATCCTGCCTTAGCAGTTATATTGTCTCAGAGCAGCTATTAATATGTTTAAGGGTTAAATTTAAGTGAAACTTCTAACATCTTAATTCAATAAACTCCTCTTTCTTCCTTTATGCTCTGTGAAGAGCTTTCTGTTTTATTTTGTTTCATTTTTCAAATCGAATCTCTTCTCTAATGGAGGTCCTCGGGAATCTTTGCTCTCTGTGGGACCCAACGTTATCTCCGCTGTGGCAGAGACAGACATGGGTGCATTGTCTGCTCCTTTCGTTGGGGAAAGTAATTTCTCTTCCCACTTCCAAGAAGGCTGATGCTCTATTGGGAAGTGAATTGTACTTCCAGCATCACATCATTAAATATCTCTCTGGGAGCAAAAGTTCGGAGATAATTGCTTCTATCTAGTTCAAACTGAATTTTATCCAGATTTCACTTATCCTAACTTGTGTTGTTAAACTTTGGGTATTCAAATTCACAAACAAAATGGCCAAATCCATTAGGAATTTTAGTGTTTTTTTCTTCTCAATTTTCAAGTATATCTAACTTCAATCTCGTTAACTTAAAATTTGCTCTAAGGTCTATGCTTTTTTAAAAAACAATGAATTAACAATGCCCATGAATTTGTAAAAAATGGCATTACTCTTTTATTTTATTAAAATATTATGTAATCACAGCTGCATTTTGCAGAGTCAAAAAAGAAATATAATGTCTTAGAAAATTCAAGTGTTAAAATATTAAATCATAAAACAGGAAGAATGATATGACCTATTGTTTACAATTCAACTCACTTATTAAGTTTCTTTTAATGATTACCTAACATGATTGCCTACAGACGGTTTATTTTATTTTATTATTATTTTTGTTTGTTTGTTGGCCTTCTATAGTTAAATGGGACTATTATAATTGATATCTCTCTAACTAGAAGGGAAAGATTCCTATTCTCAATATATTACTTTTTCTACTATTTCTAGTTAGCAATTTTCCTACCTGAAATTCTTTAAAATCTGTCAACCTAAAAATAAGCAAATACACAAATAGGCTAATCAAATAATATGCAAACCAAAAAGGATGGATACTATTAGACCTTTTTATTAGAAAGGGAATACTTTTTTTATACATTACAAACTATCAACTAAATCTCTAATTATTCCCAGGTCCAATTAATGGAAAGAATGCAAGTTAATATTTGAATTTCAGAGTCTATAAACAGAATCTCTGGTTTATCCTAATATAAGTGCATTGTGCAAAAAGCCATTACATTTTTTGTACTTTTATTTATGTGAAAATTTAATTATAGTAACTCCTTGTATAAATAAAAAGAAGCATTTAACATAACATTTGTTTTAAAAGAATTTGACCATTCTTGTATATATGTAACTTCATTTCTAAGGATTAATAAATATCACTCATAAGGATGCCTATATGTGTTTAATAACTAGAAAAAGGATAATTTACACAAAGTTTGTTCTCTTCTATTGAACTTATTAACCATATTGAGTTAACTTTAATTGCTGTTTCCTAAAGCTCACATCGCTGTGTAATCAAATATTTTACTTATTCACAATCAATGTAACATAAATTCATCTGACTAACAATTGTTTTCTGGGATTAAAGTGTATAATATTGAAAATTCACTTCAAAGAAATGAAATAAATGCCTAGGCAAAAACATTAATTATTTATTTTTAATAAAAATTTAGCTATGAGAAGAAAAACATTGATGTACAATTGTGTATTGCAATTAATTAAAACAAAGAAAATTATAATTTTTATTTTTCTATTACCAAAAATAAGTAGCACAGAAATATAATAAATAAAAATAAACATTGTTTAAGTGGATTAAAAATTAATACTAATTTTTAAATTGTTATCAGTGTATTAAATTATTACTCTTTTATACTATAGACTTCAATTTATTGGTTTATTTGTTATGCATTCTGATATTCATGAATAAGATTACAAAGTGATTTGCCCAAAAAATATGTCCTAAAAAGACAGTGTGGCATCTATAGACTAGCATTAGATATTAAAATCCTTAAAAGGGAATTAGCATTATTACATAGTAAAAATTACATAAATCTGACTTCAAATACCTCTTCGTCATTAACCAGCACTAAGGTCATTATTATTCATATAATTTTGTGAAAACTCAGTTTCTTTATTAGTAAAATAGATATAATAATTACAATTTTGAAGGGTTGATAGAAGGATAAAAATTTAGAATGCATATACATGCTTAGTACTATGATTGATTCATATTTTAGAACCAATTAATGATAATAAAATAATAACAAACTATTATTAATACTAATGATGAAGAGTAATACTTGTAATAGAGAAACATAGGGTGAAATGTCAAACAGTTAACACAGTCTCCTCTTATTCAATTATAGATATACAAAGAATGAAAGAATCTCAATGAGAACAGAAATGAAGGATAAATATTAACCACACTAGAGGCCCAGCACATGAAATTTGTGCATGGGTACGGTCATAGGCCTGGCCTGGGATCAGGGCCATCTTCTCCAGCAGCTGGCCCTGCCACTCACCACCACCCACCCCAGTTACCTGTTCACCATCGGGCAATTGGAGCCTACAGGTACGGGGAGGGACCAAGAGGTTGGCCATTCACTCCTGCTTGCCAGCCCCTTCCCCCACTGTGGGTCACCCTCTGTGTGTGGGGCAACTGGTGGAGAGGGGCCTTGGCCTGGGTTTGACCACACCTGCCGCTACCCACCCCCAGTTCCCCGTTCCCCTTTGGGTCATCGGAGCCTGCCGGCCTGAGGGCTGAGTGTTTGCCCCCTGGTGGTCAGTAGGTATCATAGTGACTGGTTGTTCTACCATTTGGTTGATTTGCATATTACCCTTTTATTATATAGGATTACTAAAACCAATTAGGAACTTTACTATCTATAATAAATAAACAGATAAACTAGTAAAGTCATGGCTGACATAAAGTTTATAAAACAGTGTAAAAAAATGAAAGTGGAAGATAAGATTAGTCTCATTTCTATTTTCAGAGCCAGGATTGAGCTGTATAAGATTTGGCAACCAATGCAAATGAACACTTTTCACCACAGAAAACCTGTTTTCCAAAGTAACCAGGGTTGTGTTCTTTCTTTTCCTATCTCCCAGTAAGGAGTTTACTATATACATTAAAAATTATAGATTGAATATATAATCCCTTCTATGAAAGAGAGGAGACAAGCTCAGGAGCAAAAGTTCTCAGCACTCTTTTGTTGATCTTACAATTTCCCTAAGGGGTGATATGGGAAGTAATCTCACAGATGAGCTGGGCAGTGATAGTTTCTGGGTTAACTTTGAATCATGTTCTTATTTTTTGTTCAGTCATTGAACAACATGGATAAAGTAGTCTGATTTAATACAGTCACTTACAATTAGAATTTCAAGGATAATGGCAATTCCAATACATCTCTTAGTAAAAATTCTGTATAGTAAATGCAGGTTCTTTTACCAGAAGAAGTAACTACTAGTAAAAGTGCTGAACAGATGAAAACAAAATTTTACTATAAGAATTGAATAATGGACATTGTATTTAGCAATGTAGAGGCTACTGGTAACCTTAGAGTTATTCAATTTGAGGAAATGAAGATACAATGTACACTACAGAAATAGAGACAGGTTGTCTGGGAGGTAAAGAGACCAGGTAGTAGCTAGAAAAAACAAAACAATAACTAAATTATATATTTTCTATTTAAAAAAGGGGTAAACCAGTTTAAAAATTAATGGAAAGGATCTATTTGAGAATTAGTGGTTAAAAAGTAAGCTCCAAAGAAGGGACTAGTCCTTAGTGAGGAAAGAGAGAGTTCCTCTATTTTAGCAAGAAAAAACATGATGGACACAGACATGGGTAAATTTGCATGTTGGTATCTGAAAGCTTTTGTTTTCTATGTGAAGTATAAGATAAGATGAAAGGAAATGTAGGGGGGTTTCAGATAGTTGAGAAAATTGGAGATGGTTTGAAATGGTTTGATTGATTGTAAATATGTGAATAACTATAGTAAGATAGCTAGGGGTGAACTGAGGTTGATAAGTCAGACTTTATGGTTTACAGTGCATGCTTTCCTGTTGTGTATATTTCTTCAGTTGTCCTTCCCTTGATACAAGCAAAAATAAAAATTAAACAAAAAGGAGAACTACAATAACCCAGGTTTGATCTCTGACTATTGAAGCCACAAATGGAGAAAGTCAAAGAAGTCTGTGTGTTGGGAGAGCATTGCAATAATTAAAGTAGGCTTTTAAGCTGGAAGAAAAAAGAAGTGAGAAAAAGAAGCTGATGAATTGAGGGTAACATCAAAACCAGTAGACTGGTGATACTACTATAGTATGATGAGAATTGTATTGGAAATATTGGCAAAGTCATTGGAAGGAGATAATATAAGCATCAACAATGTATTTCAAAATTTAGAAGTATCAGTCACATGTTATAAAATGTCTAAGTAGAAAGGGAATGCAGACAATAAAAACATTCTAGTCCTAACTTTATATTACCACAGTTAATAGTTTTTCATTCTTTCATGAAGTTGAAAATTAAAAGGAAATTAATATTTGTATGTAGAGAACATAAAGATAATCAGCATCTAGGTGCAGAGTGAGTTTGCATATCTTTTTAAGCAATGGGGAGAAAAAAGGTGAAGAAATCCCAGCCTAATATGACAGAAAACCAGAGATGAAAAAAATGAAATAAGTAAGCATGAAATCAAACTGAAAATAAAAATGAGATGCTCTGATAATTTCAGTGAAAACTACTTTAGTTAGGATAATAAAGACACACATTAGATAAAATAAACTAGAGAAAAATGAAAAAGAAGTTGAAATGCTCACAAAGCATATCCAAAAATAGTTTGATTTTTTAATATATTTAAATTAAATTAATTAAATGCCATTTCATGACCCATGAAATGGTAAAACTATGAAATGTAAATCCCAATGTTGGCAAATGAGGGCTTTAATATATTTGAAGTGGGAATAACATTCAAGAGAACAATTCGCAAAAAATATAAGAACTTAGATATACTCAGACCTTGACCCAAATACTATCTAAAAATATATGATAAAGATATGTGCAAGACTCTATTAATTAGTATATCCATCAAATCTTGCCACCTATTGTAAATAGATATTTTATAAATTAGAAAAATATTGATAATAAATTCTCACAAATTGCATAGGAAAAAAACAAATAATAATTATCACTGTCATATAGTATAATTTATTTTTTCCTTTTTATATTGCAATATTCTTTAATATTTTATATATAGCATTTTTATAATGAGAAAGAATTGAAAGTATCCTCATGAGAGGGGCTTAGTTAATATTTATTATCAATAAATAGGGTAAAATATATTTGATATAACATGTCTATTAAAATATAAAGAAAAGCATATTCATAAGGCCATAGGACAGAAAATTACTTTACATGCTATTTAAAAGATACACTCTCACTCAACAGCAGATACACATTATTCTCAAGTGCACACAAAACATACTCCAATATAGATTATATGTTAGGTCACTAAACAAGTCTCAACAAACTTAAGAAGTTCAAAATCATGCATAGTGTCCTTTCTAACCATAAAGAAATAAACTAAAAAATCAATAATGACAAAAAAAATCCCAGAAAATTTGACAAATATGTGAAAACTAACACACTCTTGTACAACCACTGTATCAAAGATCAAATCACAAGAAAAAAATTTAAAATATCTTGAAACAAACAAAATTAAAAAAATGACTTACTGGAATTCAAGATGACGGCCAGGAGGATGGCACTGAGGAAGAGAGAGTGAGTGAAGGAGCAAAAGGGGATGTGGACATGTGTTGTGTGTGTGTGTCTGAGTGAGGGACAGCTAGATCTCGTAGGACCTTCGGGGTCTATCTGACCAGGCTTGCATAGATAGACAGCCTCTGCTACTGTTGTAATCTCTCCCGAAGTGCTGGCTCTGCCGCATAGGCCACACCATCTTGAAGAGGAGAGCTGCTGTGACTGGCAGCCCAGCATCACCTCCACTCAGAGTGCTCTCAGACACCACCTGTGACCCTACAGCCACTCTGGCCAGGGAACAGCTGCCTTGGCTGCTGACCCATGGACACTGGGCATCGGGAATCCAGCTGAGGGCTCCTGTGAGTTCCGGAGAGCACTCCCCTCCTGCCAGCCAGACGTTTTTGCCCTGGGCCTTGCAACCATGTATGGAAACAGCCAAGCCTTACGCAGCAGCACCAGGCACTGTGACTATTCCAGCAGTGGCACAAGCAGCTGCCACATGTGACCATGCAAGGATCAGCCACCCTGAAACCACATGAGGAGTGGACATACCACGAGCAGCCACCACCCTGCAAATGAGCGAGGAGCAGCTGCCCTGTGACTGCCCGAGGAAAAGACACTGCCCACAACCACCTGAGGAGCAGCGGCTGCCCGCCACCACAACACATGCCATCAAACCCACCACTGCAGCAACAGGCCCCACATGACTTGACACCTAAATCCTCTGGTGAGAGCAAAAATGGGGAGACAGAAGAACAATCCCAAAAGGAAAAAAAAAAAGGAAGAAGCACCAGAAAAGTAATGACATGAAAGGGAGGGATGCAATATGTCAGAAAAAGAAATCAGAATAAGGGTCATACAGTTCATAAGCTGGATAGATGAGAAAATCAACAACCTATGTAAGAATCAAGAGGAAATAAAGAGTGATATAGCTACAAAAAAAAAAAAAAAAACATGGAAGCTTTCAACAGCAGACTAGGAGAAGTGGAGGACCAAATTAATGAATTAGAAGACATGGAAGCAAATGACACCCAATCTGAACTTCAATTGGAGAAAAAAAAATCAAGACAGAAGAAGAGCCAGAGGGATCTTTGGGACAACATGAAATGAAGCAACATACATATAATAGGGGTGCCAGAACTGCAAGAAGAGGATTGAGACCTAGAAGACCTATTTTAAGAAATAATGTCAGCCGAAACCGGTTTGGCTCAGTGGATAGAGCGTCGGCCTGCGGACTCAAGGGTCCCAGGTTCGATTCCGGTCAAGGGCATGTACCTTGGTTGCAGGCACATCCCCAGTAGGGGGTGTGCAAGAGGCAGCTGATCGATGTTTCTCTCTCATCGATGTTTCTAACTCTCTATCCCTCTCTCTTCCTCTCTGTAAAAAATCAATAAAATATATTAAAAAAAAAAAAAAAAAGAAAGAAATAATGTCAGAAAACTTCCCTGATTTGGGGAATAAAAAAGTAACACAAGCACAGAGATTCCTAAACAAGATAAACCCCAAAAGACCCACACCAAGACATGTTGTAATTACAATGGCAAACATTAATGACAAACAGAGAATCTTTAAAGGCTGCAAGAGAGAGACAGAAAGTTTCCTACCAGGGACCTCCCATTAGGTTATCAAGTGACTTCTCAAAAGAAACACATCAGGCCAAAAAGGAATGGAAGGAAGTATACAAAGTGATGCAAAGCAAGGGACTGAATCCAAGAATACTCTATCCAGTAAGGCTATCATTCAAAATTGAAGGGGAAATAAGGAGCTTCACAGATAAAAAAAGGCTAAGGGAGTTTATCACTATCAAGCCAGTAATGCAAGAAATGCTAAAGGGACTGTTGTAAAAAGAAAAAATAAAGGGAAGAAGGAACACAGGCACAAAAAAAATAAAAATGGCTACAAAAAAGTACCTATCGATAATAACTTTAAAGGTAAATGGCCTAAATGCTCCAATCAAAAGACATCAAGTGGCTGAATGGATAAGAAAACAACCCATTTATATACTGTCTACAGGAGACCCACCTCAGAACAAGAGACTCATACAGACTGAAAGTGAAGGGATGGAAAATATCTTTCAGGAAAATATAAATGGAAAAAAAGCTGGGGTAGCAATACTTATATCTGGCAAAATAGACCTCAGAGTGAAGGCCATAATAAGAGATAAGGAAGGCCACTTCATAATACTAAAGGGGTTGATACAACAAGAGGATATAACTGGTAAACACATATGCACCCAATGCATGAGCACCCAAATACATTAAAAAAAAAAAAGCTTCCAGAAGATATCAAAGGAGAGATTGACAGAAATATGATCATAGTAAGAGACTTTAATATCCCACTGACATCACTGGATAAATCATCTAGACAACAAATCAGCAAGGAAACAGCGATCCTAAATGACTCGCTAGATCAGATGGACTTAATTGACATCTCCAGAACATTTCACCCCAAAGGTTCAGAATATACATTCTTCTCAAGTGCACATGGGACATTTTCAAAGACATACCACATATTGGGTCACAGGCAAAGTCTGTCCAAATTCAAGAAGATTGAAATCATATCAAGCATCTTCTCAGACCACAATAGCATAATATTGAAGTCGACTACAATAAAAACAATAAAAAATTCAAACATTTGGAGGCTGAATAGCATGCTATTAAACAATAATTGGGTTACCAAAGGGATCAAAGAAATTAAAAGCATCCTGGAAATGAATGACAATGAAAAAACAACAATCCAAAACCTATGGGACACAGTGAAAGCAGACCTGAGAGGGAAGTTCATAGTATTAGAAGCCTACCTCCAAAATATAAGAAAAACTGGTAATAAATTAACTCTACAATTTAAAGAATTAGAAAGAGAGCAAGAAAAGCCCAGAGTGAGCAGATGGAAGGACATAATAAAGATCAGAGCAGAAATAAATTAAATAGAGACCCAAAAAACAATACAAAAGGTCAACAAAACCAAGAGCTGGTTCTTTGAAAGGATAAGAAAGATTGATGAACTTCTAGCCAGACTTACCAAGAAGCAGAGAGAGAGGACTCAAATAAACAAAATCAGAAATGAAAGAGGTGAAATAACAACAGACTCCACAGAAATATAAAAGATTCTAAAAAAAATACTGTGAACAACTCTACTCCAACAAAGTAAACAACCTATAGGAAATGGACATATTCCTAGAAAGATAGGACCTTCCAAAACTCAATCAAGAGGAATAAAAAAAATCTCAACAGGCTGATAACTAAGGAGAAAATTGAAGTAATCATCAAAAAGCTTCCAGCAAACCAAAGCCTGGGGCCAGATGGCTTCACAGGAGAGTTTTACCAAACATTCAAAGAAGAACTAAAACTTATCCTTCTCAGACTATTCCAAAAAATTCAAGAGGAAGGCACACTTCCATGCTCTTTCTATGTAGCCAGGATTACCCTAATCCCAAAATCAGATAAAGACACTACAAAGAAAGAGAATTACAGACAATATCTCTGATGAACATAGATGCTAAAATCCTCAACAAAATTCTAGCAAATCAGATCCAGCATTACATTAAGAAGATCATACACCATGACCAAGTGGGACTTATTCCAGGGATGCAAGGCTGGTACAATATCCCCAAATCAATAAACGTGATACATCACATAAGCAAATTGAGAGACAAAAATCACATAATCATATCAATTGATGCAGAAAAGGCATTTGACAAAATCCAACACCCTTTCCTGATCAAGACACTCAGTGAAGTGGGAATAGAGGGATCATACCTCAACATAATAAAATCCTTATATGACAAACCTACAGCCAAAATCATACTCAATGGGTAAAAACTAAACCTATTTCCCCTAAGAACAGGAACAAGACAGGGATGCCCACTTTTACCACTCCTGTTTGACATAGTACCGGAAGTGTTAGCCATAGCGATCAGACAAGAAGAAGAAATAAAAGGCATCCAAATTGGAAAAGAAGAAGTAAAACTGTCATTATTTGCAGATGACATGATATTGAACATGGAAAACCCTAAAGACTCCATAAAAAAAAGTACTAGAACTAATAAATGAATTCAGCAATGTATCAGGATACAAAATTAACACCCAGAAGTCTATGGCTTTTTATACACCAATAATGAACTCACAGAAAGAGAAATTAAAAAAAAAAAATCCCATTTATCATTGCACCAAAAAAATTAAGATAACTAAGAATAAATTTAACCAAGGAGGTAAAGGACCTGTACTTAGAAAATTATAGGATGCTGAAAAAAGAGAGAGAAATACATAAACAAATGGAAGTGTATACTGTGCTCATGGATTGGTAGAATCAATATCACTAAAATGCCCATTCTACCCAAAGCAATCTGTAGATTCAATGCAATCCCCATTAAAATACCAATGGCATACTTCAAAGACCTAGAACAAACTCTCCAAAAATTTATGTGGAATAAAAAAGACCCCAAATAGCTGCAGCAATCTTGAGAAAGAAGAACAAAGTTGGATATCTCCCGAGGGGTCCCAGATTGGAGAGGGTGCAGGCCAGGCTGAGGGACCCTGCCCCCATGCACAAATTTCATGCACCGGGCCTCTGGTCTATAATAATAAAAGTGTAATAGGCTAATTAGATAAGACATCCTTCCGGACATCCTTCTAGACAACCTTCTGGACGAAGCCAGGGCTGCGAGGGAAGCCCAGGTCCTGGGTGCCTGCCAGCAGCCAGAGAGAAGCTTTGTCCCGGGTGCCAGAGGGAAGCCAGTGCCCCCAGCCAAGGGAAGGAAGGCCTACTCTTGCACAAGTTTTGTGCATTGGGCCTCTAGTAGTTTTATAAAGATCGTTCTCTTTGTATGTGAGAATCATAAAGGTGATGAAATGAGTAAGTTGTTGCATCACCTCTTCCTTTTAATTATTCAACGCATATTTCTTACCACAGTTCTCTTACTTAGGATTGGCTAACTATAACTAGTCTGAATTACTGATCTTTGTTGTCTACATTTTGCCTTAATATTTAGTTCAGATCTTGATAGTGGTAGGTATATCAACATTTTATAATAGGCTATAGCTTTTAAATAAAAATATGATGTTTAATGTTCTTCAATATTCAATTGATCTTTCAATATTGAACATGCATGTCTTTGTGTCACTTGTGACAAAGGTCAGAAGTATGGTCTGAGATTATATGGTATAGAAAAGCAAATTGGCAGATATAATTAAAGTTATAACTTTGGCAATCTTCACCAAATTGACTTTTACACAGATGTGTTTTCAATTAACACAGTACTATTAATACCTACTATAAAGAAGTAGTAAGGAATATTTCATAGTTTCTAAACTGAATACAGCCTTATATATTTTATTAGGTATCTAGAAGAATAAATGTTTGAGTTGGCTAGCCTTTTAGAGGAGAAGATTATAATTCTAATTGACCTTGACAAGTTGCAAGAGTAGTCAGAAATAATGAAAAACTGAGGTCAGGTAAAAAGCAGGAACTACTGTAAGGAAAAACATGATACATGTAAGATACAGAATGAGTAATTAGCCATGATTGTGACAGAAAATAACCTAAAGATCAGAGAGGACATGAATTGAACATAATTTAACTCAGTAGCATTATTTTAGATATACGAACACATAAAACTGAAATGTACTATAAAAAGCAGAGCTATTTTAGTGAAAAATTATAAGATAAAATGTCATCTACATTTTATATTGATAAATTTAAAGCTAAAGAGTGTGTTAAACTTTGGACAACTTAAATCTGGAGAATTTGTAGATGATCCAAAAGATAAAAGTAAGATTAAGTGATTAGAAAATTGGAATTCTGAAAAAGTAATATATTTAAAATTTGTGATTTTAAAGAAGTGTGAGAAGGGATTTCATAATTGCCTTGAAGTATAGAGGTAGTAATTTTAAGAATTGTTGACCAACTGCTCTTGAGTTTCTTTGCAGGCAAAATTCTTGTTAACATTTCAGCAGGAATGATATAAATTGATGGTGAAAATACCACAACCTAAAAGAACAAATATAACCTGTCATGAACTAGAAAGATTTATTTTAATATGTCACTTTCTGAGAATCAAAGTGTCAATTCAAACTTCTAGTCAATCAGCTCTGAATAACAGCTAGTTCCAACATTGTTTTCTCCCTCAGCCCAACCCTAGTCATACATAGTATAGACTTCATCGATACAGGTATATATTTCGTTGGGGACCAAGTCACTTTTTTTTTCTTTGAGGTTTTACGATAATAGTTGATATGAGCAAACAGTATCTTAAGAATATTAATTTATCTTCAAAACCACCATTTTTATTTTGATGAATGAATTATATGTTTAATACTTTTCATACTCACCTTATTGCTGATTAATTTTTACCTCAAAGGAAGCCTATCTTCACATGGAAACAGAATATAAATTATTTCATTTATATGATTAAAGTGACACCAGAAACATGCCTAAAAATATCTACTGTGTATTATCCTGTTGCTTTGTCCTATGTTGAAATTCTGCACCATTGCTATCATACCTTATGGCCCTTATAGAGAAAATTTCGAATTTTAAGTGGAAAATTTTAAGTGTGTTATCTAAGAGGCATAATACATTTAGCAACTATGAGTTTGACATACATCATTCTTTTACTGATTAAATGTATACCTTTCACTGTTCCCTTTGGTACCAAAAATCATAGGGTTTGAAGAGAATGGTTAGATAGAAAAATAATATCTGGTGAATAGGGGAGGATAGAAAGAGGTTTCTTTATCTTGAGAGCATTGGATTTTGCTCAGGCTAAGGGCACAGAGCCCTCAAATGGCAGGCAAAGAAGCCACAGCAAGGCAATAGGGATGGAGCTCCTCTTGTAGTGCACAAAGCATCTAAAAATATGAATCTGAGTAGTCTTTAGTTGTCACCTATTTCAATATTTCCCAAGGGCCAGCCATTCCTATAGATGTGTAATAAGCATGTCATGGGTTATCAATGCAATATTTTATTATCTTAAAAGATACTGGTAGAGCATCAATTTTATCTCTAAATCAATTTTGAGTATTTTGAAAAGCTCATATTTATGATTCCATCTATGAATTCTAAGGGAAGAAGTAGATAGAAAATGAGGTGAAAATATGTTCTTGAGTATGCTACTTTGTTCTGAAGCTATATTAGTAGAAGCATATAAATCATTGATGTTTTCTTTTTTCAAAATATATGTTTATTGATTTTAGAGAGGAAGGGAGAGGGAGAGAGAAACATCATTGATCAGCTGCCTCCTGCACACCTCCTAGTGGGGATCAAGCCCAAAACCCGGGCATATGCCATGACTGGGAATCGAACCATGACCTCCTGGTTCACAGGTTGCTGCTTAACCACTGAGACATGCTGATAGGGCGATGTTTTCTTAATAAATTTTAGCTGTATCAGTATTGAGAATCGAAAGCATTCTAGCCTTTTATTTCATTTCAAAGCAATTATATTTCCTTGTTTACAACATTTATTAATGCCAATCAAAGTTAAATTCAAGTAAAGTTATGCCTGAATTATATGAAACATTTTATATTCATTTCAGGGTCTTCTAAATAATCCTCAGGGATATCAGCATCTTTATAACTGAATAAGCAAAAAACATCCTTTATTCAGTTTCCCCTCACTGATTATTTATCTTCCTAGTTCTAGATTTATTGATCACCTTTTCAATTATTCTTCAAATATTTCATAAACCAAACAGCATGTGTAAGGAAGAGATTAAATATTCAGACCAATGAAGTTCAATGTATGTGTCTATATTTATTTCTAATTTAGTTCATACTTTGTTGTCTTCCGGGACCTTAGTGTGTATAAGGAAGGTAGGTTGATGAAGCAAAAATTATTCTGGAGAACTTCAGAAGGTATTGATGGTAGACTAGCTGGAGATATTTCATGAAATCAAACCAAATAATCACAGAAATCTTCACAGAGGAAATGTTTACACAAGAGCAGCAGCCAAGGTACACACACCATGCTATTCATTCCAGTCCTGACTTAGCTTCTGCTTTCCCTTTTGCCTAGATGTTGTCCTTTCTTTCCACTATCACCCAACTATCAGCTCATTTTCCATTAAAACTGAGTTTAGGCGGCTTTTTTTGTAATACCTTGGTCTTAAATGTTCACTTTTCTCTCATTACATGTCTACATCCTTTTTCACTTCTGCCTCCTAGGGAAGGTCTTTTCATAGTTCAAAATCTGGTTTATTTCTTTTTAAATGCATATGAAAAATAATGAATAGCTCTGCACTAAGACAGGAATAAATATGAAAATATTTGGGATGATCCAAGTTGCAGAAAATCCAACTCAGACAATTTGCTTGAGCTCAAACAAGAATACAAGAATGTAATTGTTCTTGAAACCGAAAGGCATAGAGCTTCAATTCTTGCTTGATCCCAGAAGTAACATGATGTCACCCATATTCACTTTTAATAAAATATATTTTATCTCTATGTTCCTGCATATTCTCTCTCCCCTGTCCCCCCTCTCTCTTTTTCTCCTTCCTCCTTCTCTCCCTCTGTTCTTCTCTGTTGCCCTCCCTCTCTGGAAAGCCTGCTGCATTTCAGAGATTATAGGTGGATTATTATGATTCTCTCTAGTGCTAGGGTAAATAATGTTTTAATGTGGTTGTTTTGTTGTTTCTTTGTCCTATACCCACTCATAAGATTAGGGACTTTTTCAGCTCTACCTAACTGTGGGAAACTGTGGAAGCTGTTTTATTTTGTTTTCAGACCTAAATAGTGATTCTTTCACCAGAGTTCTTTAGAGGATTCTGGTTGCCAGAAAATAATTATTAAATACACCCCACTTTTCTCTTATTTTCTTTTTCATGCTCCATTCAGCTTATTTAGTCAGAAAACAAGTAATAATATCTATTGAGATGTAATTGATAGCAATAAATAATTTCCATGGAATAACCAAACATATAAATAACCCAGACATGTATTAAAATGATATTTGGGCATTTTAAAAAATAAAACAATTTCAAAATGAAATGTCTTTAGTTAAAAGGTATCCTATAGATGTTGTTTTCCTATTTTATTAAATTATTATTAAAACATTATTGGCTGTTTTCTATGTTATACTGTGAACAATTTAAGGGACCAAGATATTAAGAGTAATAAATTTCTTTGGTCAGAGAAATAGTAAGTTTATTAATGGACACATTATGTTTGAGGAGACTGTTTTATTGGCAAAATATTTATGCAGGGCCTATTGTGGACCAGGTGATATTATGGGCCAAGCATTAGACATGAATTGGTGAACAAGACAGTCAGTGACCCAAATTCAGAGTATTTAATTTTACTGGAATTAAGATATATTTTTAGTTTGTAATCTTATACTGAATATGTGAGTCTGTACCTCAGTGGAGATGTGTATGTGGAAGGTATATATCTGAGAGTCATTCAGATACTTATTACCCTCCTCAAGATTAGAGTTTATGAAGTGACACAATTCATTCCCATACCTTACTACCGTTAGTCTCATTTCCTCAAATTGACCTTTTTAGGTTTTTATTTTTTGTCCTTCTATTGGTTGCCTCCATAATTCTAAATATTATGAATATTATTAGTTTCTTTGATTTATCTACTCAAGATAATATCTATTGGTTCTATGATATGAAAGATGAGATTTTAACTCACTGGTATTATTTCCTGTGATATATAATTACTTATCTCTAAGTTAAAATGGTACTTAAGGTCATTGTGTAGTATATTTTGAAAAGGATACTTGTTATCAAATCCAGAAGTATTTAATTGCTCTTCATTGCTTACTGAACTATGTAGAAACACATGATTTTATAATTCCAGGTGCTTAATGCCCATATCAATCTTTCTAGATAGAATTCACCGCCACCCCATAGAGAACATTTCTCCTATCAAGAGCTGTTTTATTGCTGAGCAAATATTTTCTTCTATCATTTTACTCATAATATTCCCCTTCATTGGCCTCCCTCTGTTAACTTTCTTCTACATATTCTTCTGGATCTAGCTCACATGTTCTTTCCTTTGATTAACATTATATCTCTCAACCAGAAGTCAACACTTTGACATTTTAGTTCTTGTGGATTTTCATAGACCTCATTTATCAACACTATTATCTGCTTTAAGTCATAATTATTTTGAAATTTGGCTTTTTCTTAACAAAGTTGTAAGCAAGCTCCTTAGAACCAGGATGAGTTTGCCTATACATAATTTTTTCTCTTAAAGTAGCCTGATATAATAAACCTGACATATTAGTTGATTAATGAATTTTCTTTTACTATTGAATGAATACATGTATGAATATTTGGGTCTTCCTGACATTAAAAGATGTTCTCAATTCTTATTTGACTATAATATTTCATGATATGTAGGTTAGCTTAATATTTTATGTTGTCAGAAATATATATTATTAAAGGAAGATGAGTATTGGTAGTATATGATAGACAGATACTAGATCATAGTTACCATTTACATTTCATAGAGTTTCAGAAAATCAAGGATATTCATTAAATATTAAATGTTTGGAGCTTTGATCGTCAAATCATCTGCATTTTTCTCGGTGATTTAAGGATAAGATAAATACTTTCAGAATAGTTCCATGTATGTCCCCCATCTTTAAGTTCCAGGGAGGGGTAAATATGGGTATTTATTAGTAGAAAGGTAGGATTGCCCATTTTGGTCAGGAACCATATTATTCAACTATAATTTTTTCCCAAGAGGAAAAACATATATAAGTTTATACATATACTAGAGGCCAGTGCATGAAAATTCATGCACTGGAGCGGGGGGTCCCTCTGCCCAGCCTGCCCCCTCTCACAGTCCAGGAGTCCTCAGGGGTGGGAGGCAACACATCACACCTCTGCTGTTATCACTGCTGGCAGAGCAAGCCTCGGCCGGCCCTGGTTACCTGAGCTTTGGGTGGCCCTGGGTGGCTGGGCAGCCACCATGTGAGGCTTGCCTGCACCTCAGGCCAGCCCTGGGTGGTGGGGGACTGGGTGCCACCATCTTGTGGCTGTGGGCACCGCCATCTATGAGGGCATGATGATCAATTAGCATATTCCCTCTTTATTAGATAGGATGTTTGTTCTTTTAATAAGAGAAAATAGAAAGACATCACATGCTATGAAAAACAAAATTTGGAAACCTTTGGAATTGGATAGAAATTCAAAGGAAACAGAATAAGCATAAGGAAAGAGATAAAGGTTAAAGTGAATGAAAAACTGAATAATACAAATAAAGGCAATAGGGGGAACCTGAATTGCTCTGGGAAATGTCACAGGCCGGCTTCTCCTCCCTCAGCTCTTCTGGCATTGTCAGGCCACCTGGAAATCAAGCACACAGGATGCCTACCAGAGGCTTTAAAAGTCACAGGGTGGTGAGAGGAAGATGGTGATTTGCAGAGAGGCATGATGCATGTTTTCATTTTCCACCTGGAATATGTTTTATCAGAGTTTATGGGAGAAGTGTTACTTATGAATTAACACTGGGCATCAGAGGAACATGTTCCTCTCTCAGTGAACGTACTCACTGGTCTCTCCTTTTGGAAGGGAAGCCAATTAGCTTTAGAAGCTGGGCAATGAAGGTTCTATCTACTCACCTCACCACATTGCTGTGCAGTCAACAGACCTCACTCGAATATTATGCCTATTATCCTAGACAGAAAGCCAAAAAGACCATAGTGTTATAGGTGGTAATGCTGGAATTTCAACAGTTTGCCTTTTCAAGTTGGAGATATATTTCAATGCAACTAAGAGAACATTTAGTTGACTAGGCTTTGAGAAAATTAAAAAATAATCTGTGACATTCTTTTTCATTTGCTTAAATTAAAACTGATTTGTTTGTGTTTCTCACAGATTGTTTTTAAAGTGAGTTGTATCCAGTATCTAAATAAAAATGTAAGAGTATATCTTAAACTAATTTAAAAAATTAATAAATTGCCATAAAATATGACTGTTAGGCATGATTTGTATCAATCAATAACCACAGGCCACAGGATTGGCACTCAATGAATAAGTAAAGGCAAAAATGATCTAGCATCACAAACAAATGCAATACTAACTTGGCTCAGTTTGAATGAATCAATAAACACTTCTTATTTTAGGGGGCATTTTCCATAATTTCCTCTCAGAGGATACTCAGTCACCCACCCTGAAACCTGGGAGTCTTTCTGGGTTCCTCCCTCTCTTAAGCTTTCATACTAAACAAGTCTCTTAAGTTCTATCAGTGTGTCCTATTTAATATATCCAAATTTGTATTCTTTTTTCATTTCTATTTTTAGTGATTATTCTAATCCCTCATTTTTTAAATCAAAATTATTACAATAGTACATTTTCTGGTTTTGTACTTCCTAATATTGGTCCACACCGAGTCTGGGCCAATAATCAAATCATATCGTAGTGTCTGTACATGTGTATATAGAACAAGAACAAAGAAACAAAAAATATAAAATAACACAAGAATGACATATAAAAAATGCTAGGAAAATTATAGGATTTGTGTTACCTTCCATTTACTTTTTTATACATTGCAAGTTTCCTAAAATCCTTACAAAAATTTTTAATAGTGAAAATCATTATTATTACAAGTGAATTAGCTCCTAATTACTCAAATCTCAACTACTTACTTATTTGTGATTACAGTATCCCACAATTACCATACTAATGTAAAATATAGGGGACACTGGGTGTTGAGTATCTTTATAAATGTTTGTAAATCTAAAATTGTTTTCAAAAACAAAGACTACTTATTAAAGTATAATTTATATTCAGCATAAAATATATGAAATTAGATCACTAACATGGTGTCCAAATAATTTTTTTGTTAAATAGAAAAAACCTGAAGATTGAATCACTACTAATTCAAATACATTCCAGGAACTGAGATTCCTAAACCATTTTTGTTCAATTATAACATATTTTATACATTATTTGTGCATTACAACTGTGGCATTGGATTACCTTGTTTTAATTAATTAATTGATATGTCCACTTACATAAATTGCTGGTTTCAATATTATGAACCAAATAGCCATGTAATTAACACCAACTAATGACAGTTGCCTCTATAGCTTTTGTTCACTCTAAATTCCACTTACTCCAAGGGTACATTTTGGAAATTATGAAGAATACTCTTGAATGCATATTTAGTTAATGTAGTACCATTCTTGATTTAAACTATTAAAACTAAACTGTTTAAAATCACCCAAAGTAGAAAAAAAAAGTAGCACTCTCTCCTGTTATCATCTTCAGGGCCACCAAAGTAGGCAAAGAAAATACGTTTAAATATGTGTGTTTTTATTTTAGGTTACTGATTGGAGTTTCCACTGGTCTTTGTGGAAACATAATTTTAAAAGTTATAATAAAAAAGTTGAAAACAAGGCAACTTCTCACTCAGATAATTAGCTTTCCTTTGTAACTATTTTCATAGGGTTTTACTGGGTAAAGTTTTGGAATGGATCTCCATATTTTGTAATCTGGTTCAACCGAATGTTTTTATAACTTCGTGTCCATGTCAAAGGTCCTCTGCGGGAATTCTGTGGGAAATATGCAGACTGACCTGCACATAAGGAACAAGGAAAACATCACAGCATGGGATGGGATGGAAGTTAAAATGAAATATTTGCAGCTCTGTGCATGGTTCTTTCAAAATCTTCCATAGGAGGTCTGCCTTGTGCTGACAGAGGAGTCACATTTTTATGGTTAGGATGCTATTTAGATTAAACACTGTCTATGATTCTCTCTGCAGATTTAGAATGCATTAAATGTTGCATAAAAAGAACAGTGATGTTTGAGACTTTGTTACTTAAATCAATTTTCTTTTGCTGTAACACTCCAAAGTAGGGGTCGGAGGGGTAAACTGTCCCAATCTTTGTTAGCTGATGTCTTAGGAATAAATGGAAGCTAAAATGTGCTGTCAGAGGTCGATGTCAAATCTTCACTGTTATGTGATTACCTGTCAACATTATCAGTGACTGTTGCCTTTAACAACAAAAATTATGTTGATGTACAGTTATGAGGAGTTCTATTTGCTTAAGTTCTCTGAGATTTATTTAAAAGTTCTACTTCTTAAAAAATTCCAGTACAGTTTATGAAAATGTACCTAATTTTTAAATAATTAACCATTATATAGCTCACTATTAGAAAAAAATAAGTCATGATTTCCATGAGAATATTTCTGAAAATCTTCATGAGAGATCAATGCTGTGGTATGTTGTCTGTTGTTTCTATGAAATTACTTCTAATACTTTTGTTTCTGAGATACCAAATTCATTAATGTCTTCAGAAAGGAGAAGTATATGAAGCAAAATGAGGTGCAAAAAACTCACTCAGAATTAAAGAGAAATGTTAAAAATACAAAACAACTTTAAAAGAAATAGGATTAATAGGAATTGGTGTCTTTTGCACTGTGAATGATACATGTATGTTTATCTTTAAAACTAGGTTACAAACTAGATCATAAGTTTAAAATTTGTGTTGGAGCTTCAATAAATGACATGCAGTAAGCATAAACATGGCTCATTTGTCAACACTACCTCTAATCTTGCAAACCCACATTCTAACTTTTATCACAGTTACTAAATAGACACAGGGAAATACTATCCATTGCTAGGTCTTTTGGTTTATTGAATGGCTTAAGATGTGTATCCTTTAAGTTTTGAATTATTATTCTCTAAAATAGTTGTGATTTCTATTATTTCAAGCATCTTAACTAAATGATAAATATATGTAAAATCTCTAAGTTAAAAGATACTTTTTAAATTAGGAAAAAACATTTTTTTGAATCATTAGTTGGTTGTTTATTGATAAATAGTTAATGACTATTAGAAATATTTTCTCAAGGAATTTGACATGGGATAGTAAAGCTTACCAATAAAATGATAATATCACTAACTTTCTGAATATGAATGAGTTGGTTACACCAGAAGAAATTAATTAACAAAACCAAACCAAACCAAATCCTTTGGAAACTATCAACATTTATAAAGAAAGTTTGTATTCCTTGTCCTTACTATTGTGGTTTATAATTTACACTCCATTTTCCTGTTGTTTCTCTATTTTATTTTATTGCTGTTTTTAGCACTATTTCCCATGAAGTAATTAGAGTTATATTCTGCCTTTCCTCAAAAATTCATGTATGAGAATTATTTTAACTCTACAAAGATCCAAACTGACCATTTCTGAGGATATTTTAAAGGCTCCCAAAATGTAATAATTATGGAATATATAGTCTTTAACATGAACAATAGGAATATAGTTATTTTATGATGAACTTTCTCAATAGATTAATGAAATTTGAAAACTGTAAAGTACTGGTAAACTTCAATTCTATTTTTCACACAAAATTCATAGAATTTTCTACTATGATGAAATGTGAAGGTAAGTTTATAAGGTAGAATCAGGGCTTCTTTACTAAACAAATTTATTTAGCCCCACAAATCAAGCAGCAAGCAAAGACATTGAATTTTACTTTGAATACAGGGCAGAAGTTTTTGACATTGTCTACTAAAGCTGCACATACTTTTATCTACAATCTAGCAAGTTAATATCTAAGAATATATCCAAAAGAAATATGTAATCACATGTACAAAAATATATGAATATGAAGGTTTAAAGCAGCAATTTTCATTTTAGTTAATATTAGCAAACAACTTAAATATCCAGCAAAACTTAAATATCCAGCAAAATACAATGAACACTTGAATTATGAAATATCCAAAAAGTACACTCTATGTTACTTAAAGCTAAAGTTTTAAAACTGGGAAACTTAATTCTAATATTTAAGAATGCATAATTATGTAAAATGCTATTAATAAGATCAGAC
The DNA here is from genome assembly GCF_027574615.1 of Eptesicus fuscus. NCBI lineage: Eukaryota > Metazoa > Chordata > Mammalia > Chiroptera > Vespertilionidae > Eptesicus > Eptesicus fuscus. The sequence goes on along the minus strand of NC_072482.1, from coordinate 49,462,551 downwards.
AAGTGATGATGATAGCATCCAAGATACAGTTATGTTTGAAAGAGGATGAGTGGGATTGAGAGAGCACAGAAGGATAGCTTCAAGGCTGCTGACTACATTCTAATATCTTCATCTGAGTCAATAAATGTGTTCACTTAATGATAATTTATAAGCTTACATTTCTGTTTTGTATAACCATCTATATGTGTGTTATATTTTCACAATAAAATGGGTTTTCAAATGCAAAAGGATTTAGATCGCTCCTCAAGGGGGCCCCCTCTATGTCCATATACCAAGGAAGTTGCAGCCCTGAGCTCTGGCAGTAGTTACCCAGAAGGTCAAACTTTTAATCATATTGTAGCTTTTGTTTGTTTATAAGACTAAATGAATAAATGAAAGTTATACCCTAGGGTGTGTATCAAAGATCAAAGCTAAGGAAGACAAATTCAGTCATTGAGACAAACACAACATTAGAGGAGCTGATGATGGAAAGAAGTAGAAAGTGAGACGAAATGCGGGTAGTAACTATACGTGCATTTTTACTAACCACTGATCAACCATGCTATTTGAGAATTGGCCATCCTAGCTTAGAGACACAGAGTGAAAAATAACAAACAATAAACCAAATGCTCTATCATATGGACTCTATTAAATATTTGACCATGGAATTTCATAAGTCATCTAAAAACATAGTCTTGTTCCATTACTTTGGAGTCATTTTAAGAAATGCACATGCAGAGCTCAAGACCTAATCTATACATTTTCTTTACTATAATGCTTTGACACCAAACCCCAATGAAAATTTTTTTGAGCTAGATTGAAGAGACACTCCTTTAGGTTAAAGACAAAGACTTTAATTTTTCCTAGCCTACATCTATTGTAAAACTTAGATGATAAGAAAAAGTTAGTCCAAAGAAAAATATATCCTCATGCGTAAAAACAGAAGAGCTTTCCCTAAGTATTTGTGAATTGTTGGTCTTTCTAGGCCTAGTCATCTTCCAGGTGAGCAGCTAACCAAGATTCACAGGTGGAAGAGATAGAAACGTTCCAAGAAATGAATTTCCAGAAATAAAGCACATGCATCTAATATCATGGCCCTGGTTCCTAAGCTATCTCTATTAGCATTTCTACTTGGGAACAGAGTAAGAGATGGTCAGAAAAACCAAAACACAATATTGTTCATCCTTGGAGTCAAGTGGTTGGACAGTGGTGCTTTGTGCTAATAATAATGGCTATTGTTTATGGAGCTTCTATGCAATGTGCCAGACACTAAATGCTAAATTTATATATCATTTATGTATCATAAAAATTTAATGAGGGAAGTGTTATTATACTTTATAAGTAGCAAAAGTAAGGGTCGAAGAGGCAAAGTAAATTGCATGAGGTTATGCCGGTAATGAGGGGAGCCAAGATTTTTATCAAGAACTTATATCTTGAACAAATATTTTTTTTTTCTCTAAACCATTTGACTTAGACTTTTCACATGTCCAGCTCCAGATAGGAATACTTGGATATAGTTTTGCATCACCATTTGTTAAAACACAAAATAAAATAAAAGTAAAAACAAAGAAATAAAAGACATTTGTAAGAACAAGAAAATTAATCAAGAGAATAGAGTATATTCTGCTATGAGACAAGATCACAGGTGATTATTATTTTGGAAATATGAAGACTGAAAGGAAGATGGGTTAAGCTTATATCATTATAAAGCATATTGATATGACTTTTATAGTTATATGTAAAATCCCAGAATGCTCTAACAACTTGTTTCTATGAGGCATAAAAGAGGCCATTCAAAAATAATGCAAATGAAAGATTCTTTATACAGCAGGCAGGAAGCTTATAGATTTCCATACCACCAAATATTATGCAGCATAAAGGGTAAAGTTAAATTCCTGGTTGATATCCAAAAACAGGCCATTAAGAATATATTTATAGTGTCATCCTAACATTGTCAATATATAAAGTATTCTGGTCAAAATTACCAAAAAATAGAATCATTGGAAAGAATGACCATTGACCTGATCAACATGGCATATCTATGGCAAGGTATCTATTATCTACTTTAAATGCCTAATTTATTTGGATTTTATCTTTTCAATCTTTTAACTCACTCATTATATTTAAAAAACTAGAGGCCTGGTGCACGAATTCATGCACAATGGGGGTCCCTCCGCCTGTCCAGCAATTGTGGCCCATCAGGGTGGTCTCGCCCAGGGCTGATCAGGGCCAATTGGGCTGGCCAGCCGTGGGGAGGAGGTTGGCCAACTGGCCGTGAGGAGGGACGGCAGGAGTTTGGCCGGCCGCAGGAGGTTGGCTGTGGGACCACACTGACCACCAGGGGGCAGCTCCTGTGTTGAGCGTCTGCTCCCTGGTGGTCAGTGTGCATCATAGCTACCAGCCAGTTGACTGGTCGACCGGTCGTAAGGGTCGCTTAAGCTTTTATATATTAGATATATAATTTCTACTATAAAGTAGAGACTAACCATTTGAAGCTGCATTTCAAATTACTATGATGAATAAAAGTGTTTAATAATTGTAATAACTTTGTAACCCCTTGACAATCTTACAGATAATTATTATTTTAGACTATAAATACAACCTCCAAAAAGGTAAATTGTCATCTACTGTGAATCATGTAATTGTCAGTCTTCTGTTCAAAATGTTAAACCATAGCAACAGAAATTTACTTACCATTTTAAGGACTGCAGGTAAGAAAGTAGGCAATAATTAGGTTAGAAACCAATAGGCAGAAATCTGAGGGTGTTTAAACATTTCACATGAATTAATTATTTATATTATATATATATATATATAATATATTTATGTGTATGCATTTCATATATAAAATATGTATTTCATATATCCATAAACATAAGTGTATTTCACATGTATGTATTCTCTCTATGCATTCCAGTTATATGTATCCATTCCATATGCACATATATACATATATACATACAATCCACAAATATATAAAAAGATGGAGTAGCAATCCATAGGCGTTGTCTTTAAATTTTTTAGGGATAAAATGTGAAATGGGTCCTCTAAACAACTTGTTTTAGAGAGCTATATCACGTTATGTGCCAGCAAATCAATACACTATTTCCAGGGGAAAAATTTGGAGATTTGATTTATTTTAGATCTATGTTCACATGTTTGGCAGCACCACAGTATCACTTTGATTGTAAAACTTTTCAAATTGCCCTTCTAAAGTGACAAATACCAATGGAAAAATTTTATGTATTACTAGCATTTTGTTATTATTTGCAAAAGATAATGCATATCTAAGTGAAGTCTAAAAATTTTGTTCAAAGAAATCAGAACTACTCTAAATTTGAACTTTATGATATTGTAATAATTTAGGAAATCTATATATTTTTCTCTCAAGAAATTGCCCAGGAAATTTAGTTCTTAACGGAATACTTTTCTGAAAGGCTGAAGTTCAAGTGTTTGATATAGAGCCTGTCATGAATCAACATGTGTATTTGATAGTGTATTTTAGGGGACAATTAGGAAAGTATCAAAGAAAAAAATATAGTTATTTTGATATCATGTGGACAGAGCCCCATTAATATAATTCACTCTGTTAACATACAAACAATAAAATACATCAAATTCATTATTACTTTTATAGGCAGAAAACTGGCCTTTGACTGAATTCTAGTGTTTTGATGTAGTTGAAAAACACTCAGAATTTGTAACTGTATTGAAAGGAAAGTTTTGCTGAGATGCCAAGATGATAGATAGGAACTAAAGGATAGGTGGAGGTTTACATTTCCAAACTAGTTCTGAGAACCACTTTTCTAACTCTTAAATCTCTCACCTGAATCCTGGCTGCAAAATCTAAAAAGTGAGCAATGAACTGAGTGAATATTCTGATAATGATCCATAGGAGAAGTTGTTGCTGCATTGGATTTAGCCTGGACTCCAGAGTTTCTCAGAGCAAAGGATGTGTTTACGCTTCCCGTTGAATGTATGCAGGATATGCAAGAAAGTTTCTGTTCAGGAAAATTTGTTGGCAGTAGTAAGAAGGACCGAAAGTGGTCAGCTACATCTCTAGAAAGATGTGCTGTGCAAGGCATAAGCCAGATGTGAGAATCTTAATTCAGTAAAGAGATTATAGTCATCAGAAAGGACTAGCGATTACGAATACAGCCGAGTGGCAGTCACTTGAATTTAGGTCTTTGAAATGAAAATGGTTGTAAGGGAAATAAATGGAAAGCACGTTTTGTAAAAGCTTGGATCATAAGCAGCACTCCTTTGAGATTCTCTAGTGGGATGTGATACTGAGGGGGGAAATGCTTCCTTTTCCTCGCTGCTTTCTCTTTAACGTGCATAGAGTGCACTGTTTTGGCGCCAAGAACGTTTGGTGTCAGAGACAAGTGAGAGACACAAGCAGGGGCATGGGGCACAGGTGGATACACCTAGGAGAGCAGTGAAAGTGCCGCTGCACCTGGTGAAGAACTTACAGCTGTTTGGTGTGGAAGCTGGACTTCCTGGCTACTCACCAGGGATTTCTAAGTGGATGAGAGTGCCCTGGAGAGAAGAAAGCAGCAGGCCTAATCAAGGCAACTTTGAGAACCTAGAAAGAAAATCAGTAGAAATTACAACATTCAGTGGAATAGGAGTGGAATGAGGAAGGGAAAAAGTAGTTAAATCTAAAACAATGTTATGCCCAGCCGGTGTTGCTCAGTGGTTGAACACCGACTTATGAACCAGGAGGTCACAGTTCAATTCCCAGTCAGGGCATATGCATATGCAGGAGTTGCAGGCTAGATCCCCAGGGTGGGGCGTGCAGGAGGCATCCAATCAATGATTCTATCTCTTGCTTTCTCACCCTTCCTCTCTGAAATCAATAAAAATATATCTTAAAAGGTCTAAAATAATGTTAAAGCTATGATGATTCCAGTGAAGATGGCTAGGCGTGGTGACCCATTGCACAAACTGTGGAACCCAACATACCCAAATAGATGAACTCTTAGAAACAGAAAATGGTTCCAGTGGAGAAGCAGTCCCTGGCTCAGTCATAAGCACATTTATAAACCAAAGGACTCACCCAAGTTCTTGAAATCTTGGCAGACAATGGGTTTCAAAACAGGTAACAGTGTACTCCAAAGATGTTGAGTTAATATAAAAATTATCTGACAGTAAATCAACATATTGACATTTAAACAACTAAAAATATAATTTTTTAAAAGCTGTCTGTGTATTTCATTGAGTAAAAAGGGCAATCTACTTTCCCTGGGAAACCCTAAGTTAAAGTGAACCATGGCTTTTTTGTTTTTTTGTTGTTTTCACTTTGAACTAGATTCCTTCAAATATAAAGGGAAATTGCATGAAAATTTAAATGATACTACTGTTCTTTAAACATATCATTTTAAGAGCTTGAATGATATTGAATGACAATTTCACAGTTTACATATGCTCCTAGTTGTTAGATATTAAAGTCTTCCAAATTTTAATATTGTGACTAATGCCGCAGTAAACATATTTTTACCTGATGCTTTCCTACTGTCCTCCCTCTGGCACACACACAATTTCATTAAGTAAGCAGCCAGAAAATGGAATTTCCTAACTCACTTAAATATTGCAAAATTATTTTTCCTTATTTATACAAATTGCACTTCTACCATTAAAGTAAGAAAATACATGTTTTAACTCTCTTTTATCAACATAAAATGTTCTTTAATATTTTCTAAATTAAAAGGGAAGGTTCATGTGTTACTGAGGGTTTAATTGGCATTTCTCTACTGATTAGATAAGTATGACTTTTCAAGTTCATTTTTTGTTAGTTATGATGAATTTATTGATATTTTTCACAATTTACATTTTTAGATTATACTGTTGCTTATACATTTAAATGAGTTCTTTATAATTATCTACTTTATATTTGCAGGAAATAATTTTCAATTAGTTAATTTTTCCATATTAAACACACCTATATTTTCTATTGCAATGTGCTTAAATTTATTAATATTTTCTTTCTGTTTTTCTCCATTTTGTATATATGAACTTAGAACATTTGTTTCCCATTACCTACATTCAGATTTAATAAAAATTCATTTTTGTTATCTTCTGTTTTTATAAATATTTAAATATTCAAGATACTTGAAGTTTATTTTTATATAAGATGTGAAATATGGTTGTATTGATTTTTTTTTAATTTGCAAAGCAGTCATTTGGATATGATTTATTAAATGACATATTCCTTCCCCTCTAAACTGTTTGTATGTCCCCACACATTTATTTTTAACTGTAGTTATTGATTCAAATCAGTTGAGGTTAAACCCAATATATTTGCTGATTACCTACTAAATGCATGCTATTATAATAGTGAAGGATACACATTACTAATCAATCACTGAGCAAAATTATATGCTTTATTTACCCCACAGTTTTCTTATATCCATCTTTCCACCTATATTATGTGTAATAGTATGAGAACAAGTGTTTAGCTGCATATTACCTGATATACCAACTATTATGTAGTGCATGATTTTCATAATCTTTTCTAATTTTAACAAAACTTGACAATATACAAAAGAATGTGCTATGTTATTAATTTACCTTATAGAGTTAGAAATGTCATTTATCATTTTTTGCTACCATGTTTCAATAGTGAGACAACTTTACATTATTAAGTAAAATAAAATTAGAATTTAGAATCAGATAGGTTTGGATTCAAATTCTGACATAAAGATTTATTAAGTTTTAGGAAATTATTTAACCTCTCCAATCCTAAATTTTGTTTTATAACTGTGAATAATAATGCTGCATTTTTAAATGAAAAATAACTGTCTAACACTAATCATGACATATAATAGGCCCCAAGTTGCATCTTTCCTGGTTTGTAATAATTTTATATAGTACTTTAACCACATACTAACTACATGTAGCAGAAAATTAAAGACTTAGACTAGCATTTTCTTCAGAGAAAACATTAGAGGCATTATCAATTGTGCTGGATGATCCTGATCCTGGTTGTGAAAAAACAAGAAGTAGATGTGATGTTATCTATACTAATAAAATGGTAATATGCTAATTAGACTGGGAGACCTTTCCGTAGACCTTTTGGACGTCCTTCCAGGACAAAGCCATGGTGGTGAGGCCGAGGCAGAGGCAGTTAGGGGTGATCAGGTTGGCAGGGGAGGGCAGTTGGAGGCTAGCAGGCCATCAGGGGGGGAAGTTGGGGGTGAAAAGGCCGGCAGAGGGGCATTTGGGGGTGAGCAGGCTGGTGGGGGGCATTTGAGGCAATCAGGCTAGCAGGCAGAATAGTTAGGGGTGATCAGGCAGGCAGGCAGGTGAGCGGTTAGGAGCCAGCAGTCCTGGATTGCAAGAGGGATTGCACTTAAACCAGCAGTTGGACATCCCCCAAGGGGTCCCAGATTGGAGAAAGTGCAGGCCAGGCTGAGGGACATCTACTCCCCAAGCAAAAATTTCATGCACTGGGCCACCAGTTATAATAATAAAAGTGTAATATGCTAAATAGTCCTTCTGGACGAAGCTGGGGCTGCGAGGGAAGCCTGGGTCCTGTGAGCCTGCCAGTGGCCACAGGGAAGCCTGGGTCCTGGGTGCCAGAGGGAAGCTGCTGCCAGCAGCTGGGGGAAGGAAGGCCTACACTTGCTCAAATTTCATTCATCGGGCCTCTAGTATCTTATAATACTAAAAGTAGGACTGGGGAGTATATAGTCCCAATAAGAGAACTTCATAAAAGTCAAGCAAATACACTTTGATTAAACACAAACTTCAAAGGAAGTGACTAAAAAGCTCAAGTAAATTCAAGGTAACTTTCCATTTTGTAACAATGAATAATAAAACCTTAAATTCCCACGTCCAAATGGAAGCAACCTGTAGTCTCTGCTAAATTCTCTGATAAAATTTCATTAAGATAAGCATAAAGAAGCACACAATATTGAAAACTCACAAAGTTATAAAAGAGTGTGTGGGGAGCGATTCCCACTAAAATTGAAGATCAATCATTTATGATAAAAATTACATTGTAACTGAAAAAAAAATGAATACATTTCAAAATCCTTGAAATATAGAACTAATCTTATTGAAATGTGTCAATGAGTCAGGCTCTGATATAGATAGGAATAACATGATATCACAGACCAGAGGAGAAGTGGAAGCACATGACAATAAATTGTTTTAGGACAACTGTTCAACCTTATAATAAACTAGAAGCCCGTTGCACGAAGTTTTGTGCAATAGTTTTTTCCTTGACCTGGCTGCCGGCACCAGTTTTCCGCCAGCAGCAGTTTTCCTCTGGCCACCCGCCGATCAGAACGCCTCCAGCCAGCACGATCGGCCACCCCAAGAGGAACTCCGATCGAGAGAAACTCCGATCAGGAGGCGCTCTGATCGGTGGGTGGCCAGAGGAAAACTGCTGCTGGCAGAAAACTGGTGCCAGCAGCCACGCAATCGGCCACCCCGAGTTCCGCCACCAGCGTCTTCCGCGGGCCCCATGGGTCCTTCCACAGCCATTTAGGCCGGTGGGAGGAGTGGGGGCTGGGGACTCGCGAGTCCCCGCCCCCCACTCCTACCGCCAGCCAATCGGCCACCCTGAGTCCCGCCCCCTGCGCCTCCAGCCGGCCCAATCGTGGGCATAGCGGAGTGATGCAATTTGCATATTACCTTTTTATTATGTAGGATACCAAGTAACTCAATGTTGGTTTATTAATTTCATATTAAATTTATAACAAAACTCAGATGTAAATAGAAATGAATATTTATGAAACTAGAGGCCCGGTGCACAAAATTCGTGCACAAGGGTGTGTCCCTCAGCCCAGCCTGCACCCTCTCCTGATAGGATCGGGCCTAAATGGGCAGCCAGACATCCCTCTCACAATCCAGGACTGCTGGCTCTCAACTGCTTGCCTGTCTACCTTCCTGATTGCCCCTAACCGCTTCTGCCTGCCAGCCTGGTCACCCCCTAACCATTCCCCTGCCAGCCTGATTGATGCCTAACTGCTCCCCTGCCAGCCTGATTGCCCTTAACTGCCCTCCCCTGCAGGCCTAGTCCCCCCCAACTGCCCTTCCCTGCAGGCCCGGTCACCCCCAACTTCCCTCCTCTGCCAGCCTGGACACCCTTAACTGCCCTCCCCTGCAGGCTTGATCACCCCCAACTGCCCTCCCTTGCAGAACTGGTCCCTCCCAACACCCCTCCCCTGCTGGCCTGATCGCCCACAACTGCCCTCCCCTGCAGGCCTGATCCCTCCCAACTGCTCTCCCCTGCTGGCCATCTTGTGGTGGCCATCTTGTGTCCACATGGGGGCAGCCATCTTTGACCACATGGGGGCAGCCATCTTGTGTGTTGGAGTGATGGTCAACTTGCATATTACTCTTTTGTTAGATAGGATAGAGGCCTGGTTCACGGGTCGGGGCCAGCTGGTTTGCCCTGAAGGGTGTCCCGGATCAGGATGGGGGTTCCCTTGGGGCGTGGGGCAGCCTGGGTGAGGGGCCTGTGGTGGTTTTCAGGCTGGTCACTCCCCTAGTGACCCAAGCGGAGGCCCTGGGATCTGGGATTTATTTATCTTCCATAATTGAAACTTTGTAGCCTTGAGTGGAGGCCAAGGTGTGTAGGAAGCTTAGCTTCCTCCATTGCCGGGGAAACCCAAGCCTCCTGCTTGCTCCGTGGCCACAGCCATCTTGGTTGGGTTAATTCGCATACTCACTCCTGATTGGCTGGTGGGTGTGGCTTGTGGATGTAACAGAGGATGGTCAATTTGCATATTACTCTCTTTTATTAGATAGAATATCTGGATGAATGAGGACATCCAAGCTTAAAACCTATGGACTATATCAAATTAAAATGTTCTATAGATAGGACTGTATAATAATAAGTCAAATATATATATATATAAATCAGAAGAGGATTTCATAACAAATACATCAGAAAAATATCACTAGGGTCATTGCCCTCTTTTATTTATTCAAACTTACAACAATTTGTTGTAGCCCAGATGTGTCAGATGCTGCCCTAGATATGCTGTGTTTATAGTGTTGAAAAACACACACACTTCCTTGTACTCATGGATCTTAGAATAGGGACAAGGCCAATAAATATTGCTCAAGGAGTTAGATAACTTAAATTTTGATAAATGCTACTAAGCACAAGTGTAAGAAAAATTTTAAAACAAATATCAGAAAGAGTTTAGTGAACAAGTTACATGTTTCAGGTCAGCCCTTGAGAATATTAAAAAAATGAAAGGGGTGAAGGAAGACATTCAGGCAGGAGGAGCAGACTATGAATTGTCCACAAAGTGTCAGTGACTTTCAAATATGTATTTGAATTACTGAAAGAAGACCAGAATGGAAAAGATGAGGCTGAATAGAAATAAGGACCAGAGTACAAGGGGCAAGGGAATTACTAGGAGCAAGCCGAAGGTGTTGAAATGTTCTAAGCAGAAAAGTAGCAAGGCTATATTTTAATTTTGCAATAACTCATCCTGACTCCTGTGAAAATGATATTGGCAGGAGCAAGAGAGACTATGCTGAGGCAAGAGTATATTAGTGGGAGAAGCAGTGCTAAAGATGGCTCCTACGTGTCTGTCAAAAGCAACAGAATGAATGGGGAGTATTACTTAAAGATGAGGCGTCCCAGGAAAGCATTGGGTTTATATACGTTCTTTTAGAAAAAAATACCCAGAATGCTTAAGAATAGTCAGCATATGTTAAATGAAAATATTCAAGAGGTAATCATGTACTATACTTTCAATTAAGTAAAAAAAAAAAAAAAAGCACAGATAAAAAGTTGTAAGAATTCATATTGAAGTAGAATGTCATTAATTTTACATTTTACAATTTGGGATTATTTTACTTTAAAAACATTTTTTAAATATAAAGCACTGTTTACAAAGAGTGTGATTATTTTTAACCTTAAAATCCTTCATATTCATTGTTTTAAAATTTCGCCATTCATGGTTTGCATTTTATCTCATTTAAACACAAGTCAAAGCCTTCTTTCTGCATAGGCTCACAAGACAAATAAGCTAAAACTGCTTCTGTTATGCACATTAAATAGGGGCTACTGAATCACTATCATGAACCAAAATTTCTTGGAGTTTAGTTAGCTTCTTTCTGAATCATTATTCAACATCTTTTTAGCACTTACCTGCATTAATCATGTCAGAGCAACTGAGTATGTATGTCATCATATTTGAAATAATAAACTTCATAGTGTTAAATAAATTTCTAGTCTCTTTTAAGAATGAAGTCTCATGAAATTATTCACTGCCTTTGCCAGTGGTCTTAGTAAAAATTTGTGAATGCTTTGTAACCAATTTCACTTGAACTTTTCTTTCCCATTTTTCATTTTAATTTTAAGGCCAGGTTCTATGTTTTTCATTTTCAAAAAGAACAGTTCACCAACAAAGATCTCATCATAAACCAAGCTGTGTGTGTGTGTGTGTGTGTGTGTGTGTGTGTGTGTGTGTGTGTGTTTTCCAGAGAAAATCTTTAACTATACAGGGTTGTGGTTTCTGAGTTATGGGCCCTTCACACTAATGATAAAAACCATAGTATTCAGACTTATGCAGTGAGTTATATTAATGGTATATTGGGCTTGACATTATGACCAATGTGGCCCTCAGGAGTTGGGCTATGAATGTCAGTTGTGAGAGTTAAAGGCTTTGTTTCTTAAGGACTATAGTAGCCACACATCTTATTCTTTACCCTCTTGGTGATGCTTCAGTGAATACACACTGATTGCAAACATATATTTTAAAGACAAAGTATTGGATACCATCCTAGTTCCTGCCTTCAGGGATCTTATATTCTAATTATAAAAACAAGACATCTAGAAGAAAAGACTGTAAGATATAATTCTATGTGTTATACAAACTAAAAAATATATATGGTAAATTTGTGAAGGTATTCATTGCCAAATTATCATGAGTTCATACAAATGAAATAAAGCAATGCAGTTCGTTAATATATATTTTTAAATATGTGTTTATTGATTTCAGAGAGAAGAAGGGAGATGGAAGAAAGCTTGAAACATCAGTGATGAGAAAGAATTACTGATTGGCTGCCACCTGCACACCCCCTACTGAGGACTGAGTCCACAATCCGAGCATGTGCCCTGACCGGAAATTGAACCATGGCCTCCTGGCTCATAGGTCGACGTTCAACCACTTAGCCATACCGGCCAGACATTAATATATGTTTTAAAAAAATTAAAAATATGAAATATGAGATTCCAAGTACTTAAAAAATAATCAGAATTAAGTAATACAAAATAATAGTGAATGGAAACTGAAATTGAAAAAAGTTTAAGGAATAAGAAAGTCAAAAAATAAAATAAAATGCAAAATAAATAATAAAATAAAAAGAAAGAGTAGATGGTATGTCCCAGTGGCTGAACATCTATCCATGCACCAAAAGGTCTCTAGTTCTATTCCCAGTCAGGGCACATGCCTGGTTGTGGGTTCGATCCCCAGAAGGGGACCTGCAGGAGGAAGCTGATTGGTGTTTCTCTCTCATCGATGTTTCTATCTTTCTCTCCTTCTCCCTTCCTCTCTCTCTAAAATCAATAAAAACATATTTAAAAAATAAAAAACAGAGCTCATGAAACTACTTGAATATGTAATACATTGACTTGACCAGATTCAGGAGGACAAACCCAAGTTCATACTAACCAAAAGCATTCTTAATTTGCAAACTAACTTTAACCTTTTTATGCATAACTTAGATTTTGTACTTTTTCACTTATGCTTTGACTGTCACATGGTCAGATTCTTTCTCACCCTTCCCTCAGAGGAGAGCTAGCTGGACCAGCTATGACTATGCATCTAGTTTCTGGTTATTTCAACTGTATGTGATGTTTCTCATTATCAAATGGGGATCCCATTCTCAGAGCCTTTGTCATGTTGCTAAAATATGACTTAATTAAACTTTTATTGTGTTCTTGTCTCCCCTTTAATTATTTAGTTATGAAAATATAAATATTTATAGTTTACTCTGTTATTTATATTTTGTCAACAGTATTATTGGCAAATATAAAATTTGTAATACTATCTAAATTTGTTTTATTTCTCAAATTATATTTTTGTCTCATAGAGTAAATGTGCCCCCATTTAATTTACTCCTTGTTAAAATATCCCACTTAATATTCCCCCACTTTTATGTCTTCCTAACTTTTGTCTCCCCATGAAAAAGTCCTTTTTTTATTTCTATCCTTTGTGCAATCATTCCCCCCCCCATTTTGTTTCTCCACAGTAGAATCCTAAAGAAAAAAATTGTATTTACTATTATTAAATTGCATAAAATAACTATAGCATTATTATTTTTTTTCTTATTGAGAGTATCATTTAGTCAATTAAGAATCCGAAAGCATATTTTGACCATTGTAGGTAGCTTTGACCATTTCCTTGTTTCATTTGTAAGAATAACTAAATTCTTCCACCATTTTGTCACTTTGCAGTTTATTGACACCTGTATTTACTACTTTACATTTTTCATATTTTATGCACCAACAAACTAGCTAGTTATTAAATTTCTGTATCTCCTATGTTTTTTTCATCAAGGACCAACCTACTTTTCCTAATTAATGCTCAAACAGGGAACCTGTTTATCCCACAGGAGCCTTTGGGTTCACTCCCCTAAACCAGGAGCATCCAGATTGCACATCATATCCTGCTCTAGTCATCAGAATCACTATTCCAAGTCTCATAAGCTGACTTTTCTGATAATTGAATTCAAAGCTAGGTTGCATCTTGTCTCTATCCACTCCACGCCCATATATGTATCTAACACTAAATTGTACCTGACAACCTGATATGTGAGTCATATTGTTTCTATGTGGACAGGATTTCCAAAAATTAGCTGCTTGGATAACTGACAAATGCGTTGCAAAAGTAACTCACCATATGGAACTACCAGCAGTACGGTGGTGCTGTAACGGAAAGCATGGCAGAGTCCACGCTCACTACCTAACACCTTCCTCTTGTACTCCTACTTTGACGCTAACAAGTGCTGAAAGCTTTATAAACTGAAGGTGTGTTCTTTGTTTGCATTACCAATATTATCACAAAAATTAGCAACATACACGTACCAAGTGATTCAATAGAAAGAAAATGACATTTCACTAAATCCACACTGTTCATACTGAGGGATCATGATTTATCATGGGAGAGAGGGGTATTCAGTCATCTACTTATAAGATAACAAGATGAGGACAGAATTATGATTCATTCCACAAGCAGGCTGCTTATTAAAGTGCATTGGGTTTATCTTGTAACCAAGTGCATGATGGACAGAACAACAGAAAAAGAAGTTGAGTACAACTCTAATATAAACTATACAATATGCCATCTAGAATTTTGCCGAAACCGGTTTGGCTCAGTGGATAGAGCGTCGGCCTGCGGACTGAAGGGTCCCAGGTTCGATTCCGGTCAAGGGCATGTACCTTGGTTGTGGGCACAACCCCAGTAGGGGGTGTGCAAGAGGCAGCTGATCGATGATTCTCTCTCATCGATGTTTCTAACTCTCTATCCCTCTCTCTTTCTCTCTGTAAAAAATCAATAAAATATATTAAAAAAAATAGAATTCTGCCAAATATAATCCTGGTGAGGTGGGAAAAGAGAAAAAAAAAAGATGATTTTTGAAACTTAAGCTATTAAATATGGAACAGAATTAGAAGTCACCTGAAAAAAAAAATGTGACCCCAACACACGGACATAGATTATATTCTTATCATTGCTGGTTGTGTTGCTATTAAAGAAGAGGGGGGCAAATTTTAGCGTGCAAGACATTGATGAGTGAGTGCTGTTGGGATGAATACATGTGCAAGTGAGAGAAGGAATGACTGGGCAGAGGAAAATGGATGTTGCAGCGCCCCGTTCAGATTCTTCCCTCAGGGTCAGGAATTCATTCCCACAGCTGTTTAGAGTATTAACTGGTGAGAGTATAGAGCACTTTTCCTTTCTGAGACTTGTCTCTGGCCTAAGGTAGCTTTTTCATCCCTTAAACCTGCCGGTAACGGTGGAGCTGGGGGGGGCCTTTTAGACCTGTCTTTACTCCACTTTAGTTTGTCATTGGATGCAGGTGCCCCAGAAGAGACATGGCCTCGGGTGAGAAAGTTTTCTTCATCTCAGGAAATCCCCAAAGATGGCTAAAAGCTAAGGATAATATTATGACCACCCTCAAAACTGCTAGGAAAATAGTCCCTACATTTCTGTAAGAGGATCTAAGTACATGGTAAAAGCACACTCAAAAGTTTAAAACATGGCAATGAGTTACCTTTAAATAATTACAAACATCACCATGCCCAGGTGACTTTTCACAGATTATTTTTTTCCTTTTTATTGAATTTATTGGGGTAACCTGGTTAACAGAATTATACAGCTTTCAGGTGCATAATTCTACAACACATCATCTGTACACTGCATTGTGTATTCACCACTCCAAGTCAAGTCTCCCTCTGTTGCCTGTAGAATTAAAGGGCCAGACTTCCCAGTCACAAGTGGGAATGAGACTCTTGTGATATCTTCAGAAAATGAATTTTCTAAGACTCTGATGGGAGGATGGAATGTGGAAAAAGACTTTATTGGCATAGAGTTACATTCCTTGGGTTGTCCCAAGGGGAAATGTCCCATTTCCCCCAAGCCACTCTGAGACAGGGGCAGCTAGGATTTCCACAGAGTCAGAAACAAGGCCAGTGTCCAGAGTTTTCGTTCCATGTTGTAGCCAGGTAAAGTTCGGCATCCAGGCTAGATTAGAGTCCATCAGTCCATGTCTGGAGCCCAACATGGACTTGCACTATGTGGGCACAGGGAGCGCAGCCCCCCTGCAGCCGGGCACCTTGTAGCCCAGAGAGAGCACACTTTCTTTGCTTGGAAGTTTAAATATATTTTTCATGCTTGCAGTGGCCATGCCCATTCTGGCAACTGGTTTGATTGACAGGCAAGTACCTTCCCACTTCACTCAGACCTTACTGGGCATGCATCTAAACTGCCTTTGTCCAGTGACTAGTCCCTCCCCCCATCAATCAGCAGGGAACAAACTTGGAGAATGTTAAATGTAGCTTTTGGCAAAGCTGCATAAGTGGCATGCCTACATTTAGTCTTCCCTTTTGCTCCTTTCCTGTTAAATAATAACCAGATTATTACAACAGTATCACTTCCATCACCAATTATCCCCCCTATATCTTCCAAAATCTTCCTCCCACCCCGTTCCCAACAATCACCGCACTGTTGTTCCTGTCCCTGGGGTTTTACTCTTTTTAGCTCAATCCCTCCAGCCTCTCACCCAGCCCTCCTCCCTCCAGCAGCGGTCTACCTGCTCTCTTATCTATAAGTCTGTCACTATTTTGCTTGTTAGTTCATTTTGTTCATTAGATTCCACATATGAGTGAAGTCATATGGTACTTGCATTTCTCTGACTGGTTTCTTATTTGGAATATATCAAATGTCCGACCCCAAGTGACTTTTCATATGAAATATATTTTCCAATAAAATCATTGAGAAATTTACACTTGACATGAAGATTTATCTAGAAAGATTTATTGGACAGTGCTCTGGGGAACCACACCTGTAAGGTGAAGGAGGTAGAACTGGATATATGGAGAACTCCAACTCTGATGCATTCATTTGAGTCATCAGCTCGCCCCTGGGGGGATCTGTAGTTGAGACAGCCCTTCAGAGATCTTTGCAACTTAAGTAGGGGAGCAAGCCTTTGTACCTTGCATCAGTTAGTAATTGTATGTGGACAGTCCCTTGGGAGGGGCAGCTCCATTTGGCCCAGGGTAATTCTCTGATCATGTGTATTTGTCAGCAGCAAGGATTCCAGGCAGCTATAGGAATGAGTTCCTAGGTCCTAAAAGGGCACCTTGGGCATTATCCACAACAATAAATTTGATAAACTGTAGTATTCCAAGATACAATCAATATACACTAGCTTTCTTTTGGGGGAAGCTAGTAATATTACAACTTAAATAGCAGTATTATTTCCCATAAGTGTATCACTTTTACAGACTCTGTCTTACTTATTTTTATACATTGTGATCATTTATATACTTAAGGAGGAAAAAGAAAAATAAACAGTAATAATCTTTAAAAACACATTCTCAATAAGTGTTTTTCTTAATAAGCAGTTTCTTATAGTAACTGAAAATATTTAGCACACATCATGTGTCTATTTCATCTTTGGATATGTGAAAGTAGGATTGAGCAAGATAGAAAAGATGGTGGATAAAAATCTTACTTCTCATATTCCAGAACTGCTAGTATTAAAATCCTTATGAAAAGCTCTCATTACAAAGTGATACAGTAATCCATGCTTTACATTTTTGTTCTATGTCCAAAATGAAAGTAGCATTTTCAATTAAGTTTGCAATGCATGGAACTATCATTTTGATGACATTGAAATTGTTCAGACATGAATGAATAATTTATATATTGTGCTTCTGTGTTAGTCAGCTTGGGTTGTCACACAGAATACCATTTACTGGGTGGCTTAAACAACAGACGTGTACTTTTTCAGAGTTCAGGAAGCTGGAAGCCTGAGTTCAGGGTGTCAGCAGGGTGAGGTTCTTATGAAAATGTTCTTCCTTGCTTGCAAATGGCCATTTAATGGCTGTGTGCTCAAATGGCCTTTCCTCTGTGAGTGGGCGTGGAGAGAGAGAGATCCCTCTCTTTCCCTCTCCCTATAAAGTCATCAACCCTATTGGATTAGGACTCCAGCTTTGTGACTTTACTTAATGTAATTAACTTCTAAAAGCCCTCTCTGCAAACTTGTTCCTATTAGGAGTTAGGAATTCAACATATGAATTTGTGAGGTGCACATTCAGTCACTAGTGGCTTCTTTTTGAGGTTGTTTCTCCCCCTTTTTTGAGGTTCACCTTCAAGCATTTAATTGCTTCCACTACTCTAAATCTAGTACACCTAACATGTCCACCCACTAAAAGTCTGTGAGGCATGATTCTCAAGTAACATCACAGTATTAGAGAGATTATAGGGTTTTAATTTTCTTTAATTTTTAGTGAATTTATTAGGGTGACATTGATTAATAAAATTATATAGGTTTCAAGTGTTCAGTTCTATAATACATCATTTGTATATGGTATTGTGTGTTTACCACCCAAAGTTAAGTCTCCTTCTGTCACTATGTATATAGATAGAATATATATATAGTTAAAACTTACCTTATATCTAGAGCAAGCCAAATGGAATTTTAGACCAAAACATGAAACATTATTAATATTTATCATTTATGACTTCTGGCATAACATTCTGCATCTTTATTCTTTTATATATACTTTTATAAGGTGTATTTTCTATTTGATTTCTAGTTAAGTTTGTTTCTATATAGTATCTGGTTTTGTTGCTATGATTTTTTTTTCTTTGTAGCTATAATGGTGTTTTGTGGTTTAACTACCTTGACCACTCTCTGCTGCTAACATTCCAAAGATACAATTTTATGCTTAAAACATTTCAAACATAGTTTGTCTTGTGGATACTTCATAATTCAGACATAATATTAGTCCTACTTTCGTAGATATTGAAGTTGTCAAATTACTAAGCAAAAGTCATTATTTAAAATTGTGGTGTGAACTTTCTTCCTATAACTTAGGGATGATAAATCTATCACTAGAGTTCCAAGTACTAACAAATATGTAGTTACATGCATTTGAAAAGTATAAAGATTAATAAAAGTTCATCTTTTTTTTGTTCCAAGTATCCTAAGATTAGGTCATAAAAAGAGTTATGAATTATGACTCTGAAATGGAAGAAACTACTCAAGTATGGTAAGGCAATTACCACCTGTAACTCAAGGTAGTGTTTCCTGAATGCACCGTGCATGCCTTTTACTGTTCCTGAGCATAACTAAGTCATTTTTAACATAAAATTTAATAAATCACATCATTGAGAGTGTACTCAAAGCTCTGTAACATGGAAACAATTACACATGATTAATGGGTGAAGTAAATCTTCCAACTAGAAAGAAGGTTGTACTGCTTGAAAAGGCATCTGTGGAAGAGGAAAGTCTACAGCTTGTCTTGGAGCTCAGGCTCAGGGAGGTGTCTGGAAAGGGTACATAGCTCCTCTGATAAGATTTGTAAGAGAGCCGTGGAGTTTCCAGGTCGTTCACCAAGAAACAGATTAAATGCAATAACCCTGTGAAGAATTTGGTAAAGTGGGAATAGGGTAGGGTTGTAAAGTTATAATTAGTGGATTCCATTGTCTGTCAGACTTCTCCATGACAGGGTAGTCATGGTTACAACTGACCATGGTTTCACACCACACAGACCAGGACACTGCCTGCTTTCACTGAGATTTTTGAATATTGCCTCACAATAGAGAAAACTGTACATAGGACGGAGCTGGTAACTAAAGGCAAGCATCCTTTTCTACAAAATCTTTGTCAGATTAACAGAGTTCCAATTTAGCTTGCAGTAAAATTTCTTATCCTTCCTGTGGTTATGGGCCTGCCTCTGTCTTATGCTAATTACAGGGCGATAGTCACTGCATCTCAAATGTACACAAACATTTTCTTCACACCTCTCTTTCTTTTGTTAGATGGCAGACTGCAGCAATGACCTACTGTCGCCTCACATAGTTTAGTGGGGAACGGAGTTGTGAGGCTGTCTGGAATTAGTAGCTATACAAAGGACGGATGCATTAGACTAACAAACACATTGTAGCTCACAGCCCGACCAGGAGCTAAATGAGGCCTTTATTTTTTTTCAGGACAAAAAGAAGCTCAAACCCTGCAGCTGCTCCACAAAATATGGTTTTAAAAAAAATCACTGGAATTTGAATAAAAAGGATATGAAACAGACTAAGTCATTCATGGTTCCATTTGGGGATGTAAAAGTAACTTGAGAGCAAATAATCACACACCCCCATATCATAAAGTCTTTTTATATAAAGTGTATATACAAATTTTTGTATATTTCATGTATATGTCTGTGATAATTGTACTGTATATAATGAAACTGTAGTAGGTACTTTTATTTAGCTCTGTTAAGAATGGCATATGAATACTCGCATACATAAGGGGTTTAGAGAAATATCTGCAGTAATGAGGTGCATGCATCATCATTTATTTTAATAAAGACAATGCTTGTAAATGAGAATTATAAGGTCAATATTATTGAACTTAGATTCTTGGATCTAAGTCTTTAACTTAGATTCTAACCTGGAATTTATCTTCTTACACATATAGTAAATCTATAATAATATAATATTTGCCACCTTAAAATGTAAGAAATATAAGTCTCTCGAATTTTCCTGAATTTTAGAAGCATTTCCATCATCCCCACAAAGTCTTTTGTAATGTTAGATTCAAGCAATTGCACAAACTTTGGAAAACTTTAGCACCAAAATATTCTAAAGGCATTATTTTATTTAGTTTATGAATCACAAGAAATAAGCTTAAAATGATTTTGCTAATGATGTTAGAAAATCAGGTGTTTTACAAATATCATATTATTATTCCTAAAATATAGGGGCTAGGCAGAAAGACAGCCTAGGTCACAGTAGTTTTATGTTCCTCACATAAAATTGTCTAAATGACCATATGGACATCCCAACACAAATGACAAATATTACCCCCTGAATTTCTATCAGCATTTTACAACTCTGCACAAAGCAAGACAAAGAGTAGTTCTTTGTTAGTGAGATGTCCTGTTGTACATTCTTGAGTCCCTGGTGCTGTAGAGCAGTGACAGATATAATGTGATAATATAATCATAATGCAGTATTAAATGAACAGGAATTTATTTGTTCAACTAAATTCTATTTTAATACATTTTTATTGATTTCAGAGAGGAAGGGAGGAGGAGACAGAGAGAGATAGAAACACCTATGATGAGAGAGAATCATTGATTGCCTGCCTCCTGCACACCCCACTGGGGATCAAGCCTGAACCGTGACCTCCTGGTTCAAAGGTCGATGGTCAACCACTGAGCCATGCCTGCCAGGCTAAATTCTATTTTTAAAATTAATCCCTTAAAGTCTTTATACAAATCCCCATATGTTTCCATTAAATAAAATGTTTGGAAGCTCTTCTAATGAAAGTGTATAAATAACCAGTATATATGCCAGAGAAGAAAATCAGTTTCATTTTGCTGAAATTCAGTAAAAAATGTACAATGGAATTTGATGATTCCCTTTATTCATACAATAATGGCTCTAAAATTTTTGGTAGTTTTTACAATTTGATATGCATCAAATTTGAAAGTTGTTACCACTTTAGTCATTCAAAGCTTCACCCTAGAAATGTTCAAAGTGATGAAAGTAAGGACCTCTATCCAGCAAAGCTCTCATTTAGAATTGAAGGACAGATAAAGAGCTTCCCAGACAAGGAAAAGCTAAAGGAGTTCATCACCACCAAACCAGTTTTACAAGAAATGTGAGTCTTCTTTAAGAAGAAAAAGAGATCAAAATATGAACAACAAAATTACAATAAATATGTATCTATCAACAAGGAATTTAAAAACAAACAAAGCAGAACAGAAACAGGCTCATAAATACAAAGAACATTTCAATGGTTGCCAGATGGGACGAGGGTTGGGGAGATGTGAGAAAAAGGTGAAGGGTCTAAGAAGTACAAATTGGTTGCTACATAGTTATGTGGATGTGAAGTACATATAGGGAATGTATATATAGTCAATAATATTGTAACAACTATGTGTGGTGTCATATGGGTACTAGATTTATTGGGATGATCACTTAGTAAGTCATATAATGTCTAATCACTGAAGTGTACATCAGAAACTAATATAATATTGTAGTCAACTGTAATTGAAAATGTAAAATGATTTAAAGGGGGGTGGGGTGGAGAGATTAACCTGGGAACTTATATGCATATATGCATAACCCAGAGACACAGACAATAGAGTGGTGAAGGCCTCGGAGGGTCAGGTGCGGGGTGGAAGAGGTCAATAGGAAGAAAACAAAAAACAAAGGGGACATCTATAAAACTTTCAACAATAAAGAAAAAATTTAAAAAATCAAAATAAAATAAAATGGCCCAGCATGGCTCAGCGGTTGAGTGTCGACCTACGAACCAGGAGGTCATGGTTCAATTCTGGCCAAGGGCACATGCCCGGGTTGCAGGCTCAATCCCCAGTGTGGGGCATGCAGGAGACAGCCCATTAATGATTCTCTTTCATCATTGATGTTTCTATCTCTCTCTTCCTTTCCCTCCTTCTCTGAAATCAATAAAAATATATTAATATATATACATATACAATAAAATTATTTAAAGTAAATATAAAATTTTTAAAGTAAAAAAAAGCAAACAAAACCCCACACTGTATTTTCTCTCTTTCACCAACCCCCAACCAATTCAACTCAACTCCAATCTTGCAGATATTAATTCCTAAATTGCTCAGCATGTCTTCCCGTCTCAACTATTGAAGCTTTGATCAGAGTTTCACATTATTGTACCCTTTTACTGGATAACCTTCCTTCAGAGGTGTTCTTCCTTAAACTCACCATTAACAGCAAAGATTTAATTTGGTCTATTCTAGGGATGTCATTGTGTTACAAATTATGAAGGATGTAAGATGTTGATCATACTCAGAGTTCATAATGCATGAAAATTAAAGGTGGGTATATATTTCTGATATTGAAGGAGGATTGTGCACACTAAAATATAATGGCTCTCAGATAATTCTGAAAATTTCACAATGTTGCTATAGAATCTGCCCGTGCACATGACAGTTATATAACAAATATGAAAACAAAACAAAATATACAGGTATCAAGACAGAGATAATCTTATAAAGCACAAAGAGAACATGAAGGTAAAGATGAAGTGATAGTCATAAAGGGTTTGGATTCCTGGTGGCTAGGAGTTTGCCTGCTGTGGGTAAAGTGACTAAATGTGTTCAGGGCAAGACGATGGGATCAAAGCCTTGCATATAGATGGAATTCAAGTGTGTGTTAGGGGAGTATTCTTCCTGTTAGTAAGTGAATATACTTTTTATAAAACAAAATAGATCTACTGGTCATATGACTGAAGCTATGGCTGCTAGCCCACTGTGGCTCTACCTAGTCAGGAAAATGTGTATAAACTTGATCCAGGGACAAAATCAAGCATTACATTGGCCTAAAGACTAGTTGAGCCGTATCACTGAAGAAAATAAGCTATAGAATGAATGTAAGACAATAATGGAGGGCAGAGATGAAAGTAATTGTGATGGAGGCAATTTTTTTAAAATATGTGTTTTATTGATTTTTTTTCAGAGAGGAAGGGAAAGAGAGTTAGAAACATCGATCAGCTGCCTCCTGCACAACCCCTTCTGGGGATCGAGCCTGCAACCAAGGTACATGCCCTTGACGAGAATCGAACCTGGGACCCTTCAACCCGCAGGCTAAGCTCTCTATCCACTGAGCCAAACTGGTTAGCACAAGGAGGCAACTTTTAAATAAGAAGTGATAAGCATGGAAGAAAGGAGAGAAAGAGTATCCCTAAAAAAATAAAAGAAAAAGAAAAAAAGATCAAATGAAAATTCTAAAGCTCACAAAGGATTCTGCTGCTAAAAAGGCAATGATTTTTTTTTTTTAATCTAACATAGAAAACAAAAGCAAAAATAAATAAGCAGGACTACATCAAATTAAAAAGCTTTGGCACACACAAAGAAAGGAAATCATCAACAACATAAAATGAATGAGGAAAATATTTGCAAATCATGTATCGGATAAGGAACTGCTACTGAATGAGAAAAACTTATTTGAAACTCAGGTATCTTCTAAGAAATCAGGATCTAAAATATATAAAGAGCTCATACAACTCAATGACTAAAACCAAACAATCCAATTAAAAAATGGACAGAAGCTCTGAATAGACATTTTCCCAAAGACATACAGATGGACAACAGACATGAAAAGATGCCCAAGATCACTAATCATCAGGGGAATGAAAATAAAAACCACAATGAGATACCACCTCACACCTATCTGTCAGATTGGTTATTATAAAAAAGACAATGAATAAATATGAGGAGGATGTGTTGACAAGGGAACTCTTCTGCACTGTTAGTGGGATTGCAAATTGATACAGTTCCTATGCAAAAGAGTATGGAAGTTCCTCTAAATTAAAAACAGAAATATATGAACTAGAAACTCCACTTCTATATCTATCCAAAGAAAATGAAAACACTAATATCAAAAGATATATGCATCCCTATGTTCATCCCAGCATTACTTACAATAGCTGAGATATGGAAGCAACCTGAGTGTTCATGGATGGATGAATGAATAAAGAATGTGTGGTAAATATATATCATGGTATATCACTCAGCCAATAAAATAATGAAATCTTGCCATTTGCAGCTTGGATGAAAAAACCAAACAAGCCAGGCCTGTGTGGTTCAGCAGTTGAGCATCGATCTATGAACCAGGAGGTCATGGTTCATTTACGGTCAGGGCACATGCCTGGGGTTTCTGGCTGAATCCCCAGTAGGAGGCAGCTGATCAAACATCACTGATGTTTCTATCTCTCTCTCCCTCTCCCTTCCTCTCTCTGAAATCAATACTTTTCTATTTTATCTTAAAAAACAAACAGTGAACAAATAATAGAAAGCTGAAACTGTCTCATAGACACAGGGAAAAACACTGGTGTTACCAGAAGGGAAGAGATTGCAGAGAAAGACCAAAATAAAATAAAATAATAAGAGATACAAATTCCCAGTTCTAAAATAAGTCAGGGACATAACATACAACACAGGGAATATAGTCATAATATTGTAATAACCTTAGACAATGACAGATGGTGAGAGTGGTGATCACTTCGTTAGGTATATTAATGCTGAATAACAGTGTTGTACACCTGAAACTAACATAATATTGTATATTAACTACATCTTAATTTAAGAAGAATGTTAAACTTGCTTTCATAAAAAATACAACACCCACATTACTTTTGATTAGACTTGTTACATAATCAAAAGATTATTTTTGGCACCTGAACTACATTTCTTGAAGGACACTGAGTGAAAATCACCTTGCTGATCTTAGTCAACACACAGAGCTGTGAGAGATAATCATAAATGTCATCTTAAGCCACCAAGTTTTGGAGTGATTTGTTCTACAGCAAAATGATAACTAAAGCAAAGCTTAACACTCATTACAGAAAATAAAGAAACCCACACCCTTGGTCAATTTTGTTGCATGTAATGAAATATTCCCTCAATCTTGAGCATTAGGAGACTTTCCTGCTTTCAAATTTTCCTTTCTTGAGGGTTTTCAAGAACATAATTTTCACATTGTCATTTTCTTGAAGATTTCTTGTTTTCTTTATCAAAAACTTTGTTACTTACCTTTTATTCTCAAGGTGTATCACAAGCTTTCTACACAAGATAATGTTCTATAAATGAAGATAATCCTATCTAATAAAAGAGTAATATGCAAATTGATCATACCTCCGCTACACCCACAAACCACGCCCACCAGCCATGCCCTCCAGCCAATCAGGACCAAATATGCAAATAAACCCAACCAAGATGGCTGTGGCCACAGAGAGCAGGCGGGAGGCTTGGGTTTCCCCAGCAATGGAGGAAGCCAAGCTTTCTGCCTGCCCTTGCCAGGCCAGGTCTCTACTCAATGCTACAAAGTTTCAATGATAGAAGATAAATAAATTCCAGCACGGAGCTGGAGAGAGTAGGAGGCTAGGGTTGCCCCTGGTGATAAAGGAAACCAAGCTTTCCATCTGCCCTGGCCTCCGCTTAAGGAAGGCTACAAAGTTTCAATTATAGAAGGTAAATAAACCCCAACAGAAATGGCTGCCGCCAAGGAGCGAGCAGAAGGCTTGGCTCCGCTCCAGGCTACGAAGTTTCAATTGTAGAAGATAAAGAAACCCCAGATACCAGGGCCTCCACTTGGGTCACCGGGGGGTGTGGCTGGCCTGCAAACCACCACAGGCCCCTCACCCAGGCTGCCCCACACCCCAAGGGAACCCCCACCCTGATCTGGGACACCCTTCAGGCAAACCAGCCAGCCCCCACCCATGCACCAGGCCTCTATCCTATCTAATAAAAGAGTAATATGCAAATTGACCATCACTCCAACACACAAGATGGCTGCCCCCATGTGGTCAAAGAGCCTGTCCCCATGTGGACACAGGTTGGCCACCACAAGATGGCCAGCAGGGGAGGGCAGTTGAGAAGGATCAAGCCTGCAAGGGAGGGCAGTTGGGGGTGATCAAGCCTGCAGGGGAGGGCAGTTAGGGGTGACCAGGCTGGCAGAGGAGGGAAGCTGGGGGTGACAGGGCCTGCAGGAAAGGGCAGTTGGGGGGGACCCAGGCCTGCAGGGGAGAGCATTTCGGGGGGACCATGCCTGCAGGGGAGGGCAGTTAGGGGTGACCAGGCCTGCAGGGGAGGCAGTTCGGGGCAAACAGGCTGGCAATGGAGCAGTTAGGCATTAATCAGGCTGGCAGGGGAGTGGTTAGGGGGTTATCAGGCTGGCAGGGGAGTGGTTAGGGGGTGATCAGGCTGGCAGGCAGAAGCAGTTAGGGGCAATCAGGAAGGCAGACAGGCGAGCAGTTGAGAGCCAGCAGTCCTGGATTGTGAGAGGGATGTCCGACTGCCCGTTTAGGCCCGATCAGGCAGTCGGACATCCCTCAAAGGGTCCCAGATTGGAGAGGGTACAGGCTGGGCTGAGGGACACTCCCCCCGACCCCATGCAAGAATTTCGTGCACTGTGCCTCTAGTGTTAAATAATCACAAAAAAATAAAGGTGTACACGTGGCCCTGGTTGGTATGGCTCACTTGGTTGGGCATCATCCTGTGCACCAAAAGGTTGCCAGTTTGATTCCCAGTCAGGGCACATGCCTGAGTTGTGGGCTCCATCCCCAGTAGGTGGCGTGCAGACAGCAGCCAATCAATGAACACTGATGTTTCTCTCTTCTCCCTTCCTCTTTCTCTAAAAATCAATAAAAATATATTTTTAAAAGTGTATACCTGATTGTTGTATTGTAATTTTAAACTTTTGAGAAAAAAGTGCATGTCACAATTAAATGTTACATACATATTCATTTATATGTTAGTAAGGTGTTGCATATTAAGCTCTGATTAGGAACATAGTTATATTACTTCATTGGTTCTGTAGAAAAATACATTCAAATATAGAGAACTTAAGAATGTAAAACCACTTAGATCATTAAAATGAAACATTTTAGCCCTAACTGGTTTAGTTCAGTGGATAGAGCGTCAGCCTGCAGACTCAAGGGTCCCAGGTTTGATTCCGGTCAAGGGCATGTACCTTGATTGTGGACACATCCCCAGTAGGGAGTGTGCAAGAGGCAGCTGACTGATGTTTCTCTCTCATCGATGTTTCTAACTCTCTATCCCTCTCCCTTCCTCTCTGTAAAAAAAATCATATAAAATATATTTAAAAAAAATAAAAAATAAAATGAAAGCATTTTATAGCTCTAAACAACTTTATGAAAATGATATTTTTATTATTTCTTTTAAAAGTTCTAAGTCTACGATATAATCATTTCAAGATTTAGGACTTTGTTAACACTAATTGTTGTTTTTAACTGCTTTCTTAATTTTTTAAATTAATACCATTGCATGCTTTAAAAATATTTAAAGTATTGACTATCACTCCAGATTACTTGAAAATATTTTAAGTAATGTAAGGGAAATACAACTTTTCTTGATAAAAGATCTTCTGGCACTTGCCTTGCTTTAGAAGTTCCTTTTTAATACTGATTATTATTAAACTGAGTCTGTTTATTGAATGATAATATTTTTATCAACTTTTTTTTCTGTTTTGTATCCCTTTAATTTTTGCAGTTTTCTTTGGAGTGTGCCACCTCCTGGCGTAGCTGGGTCTTTGTGAGTTCTGTAATAGGCTCTCTGCTGGAATTCTGTGGTGTTATTCCAAACATTGTTGCTTTCTTTTTGAAGTGTGTGGCTCACATTTCACACAGATCCTGTAGGATGGTTTTCTTGCATAGTGGGAAGTTTTTGACGTGTGGGTCTATTGGAATCCCTTGGCTTTCACCTTGGCTCAGGGCAGATGGTACTGCTACAGAGAGCAACAACACAGCTTTGGGCTTGAAAATCTTAGTGCACACATAATGCTTCCTCCCCTCAGGTCTGGTGTGATTGATGGGACCTTGGAACTAAAAACTGAGAAAAATAGATCCTTCATAATTGGCTATTTGCTGAGAAAAAAAGAAAGAAAGAAAGAAAAGGTCTCAACGAACAATGGAGAAGAATGGGACACAATTTGTTGTTTTAGTGCCAAATAGCAGTCCCCTGCCATCTAGAGTGACTTGCCTCTTAAAATAAAGCTTCAAATCTGCTGAGTTTAAGGGAGCGTATAATAATAAATGTAAGAAAAATTAAATAGTTGTATTAGTCCTAAAATACCTTTTAGCATTCCTATTATACAAAATAGAAACTAAACGACACTTAAACCCCTGCTCCAAAAATAGAGTAAAGAAAACTGAAACATAAAGCTTAAGTACTGTGCTTTTATATTAAATAACTAGAGGCCCGATGCACAAAATTCATGCAAGGGGCTTAGCCCTCACAGCCCCGGCTTCATCCATAAGGTCGTCTGGAAGGATGACCAGAAGGTCGTTTGGCTATCTGGTCTAATTAGCATATTATGCTTTTATTATAGATATTTAAGGGAGGTATTGCAATAAGCAACTGATGGTACTAATTTAAAAAATACCATTATACCATTAATAGGAGGATCTTATAAACACATCATATATATATATACTAGAGGCCCGGTGCACGAAATATATGCATGGGGGTGTGTGTCGCTCAACCCAGCCTGCACCCTCTCCAATCTGGTACCCCTTAAGAAATGTCTGACTGCCTGTTTAGGATCGGGCCTAAATGGGCAATCGGACATCCCTCTTACAATCCAGGACTGCTGGCTCTCAACTGCTCTCCTGTCTGCCTTCCTGATTGCCCCTAACTGCTTCTGCCTGCCAGCCTGATCACCCCCTAACCACTCCCCTGCCAGCCTGTTTGATGCCTAACTGCTCCCTGCCAGCCTGATTGCCCCTAACTGCCCTCCCCTGCAGGCCTGGTCACCCTAACTGCCCTCCCCTGCAGGCCTGGTCCCCTCCAACAACTGCTCCACCCTGCAGGCCTGGGTCCCCCCCAACTGCCCTTCCCTGCAGGCCCGGTCACCCCCAACTTCCCTCCTCAGCAGGCCTGGTCACCCCTAACTGCCCTCCCCTGCAGGCTTGATCACCCCCAACTGCCCTCCCTTGCAGTCTTGGTCCAACCCAGCTGCCCTCCCCTGCTGGCCTGATCCCTCCCAACTGCCCTCTCCTGCTGGCCATCTTGTGGCAGTCATCTTGTGTCCACATGGGGGCAGCCATCTTGTGTGTTGGAGTGATGGTCAATTTGCATATTACTCTTTTATTAGATAGGCTATATATATCTATATAAATCTACACTAATAAAAGAGAAATATACAAACTGACTGTCACTTCGTGACACCCACTGGCCAATCAGGAGTGAGTATACAAATTAACCTCATTGCCTCCATGGATACTGACAGCAGGGAGGAGGCAGCTCCCAGCACAGCCTGCTTGGCCTTTGCTGTGGTGACCGGGGAGCAGGCAAGCTCGTCCACAGGCAGCACCCAGCATGGCCTGCTTGGCCGTTGCCATGGTGTGAAGCAGGCAGGCCCCCTCAGTAGGACATCTCCTGTGGGCTCCCAGGTTGGAGAGGGTGCAGGTCAGGCTGAGGGACAACCCACCGCCCCCCATGCACGAATTTCATGCACTGGGCCTCTAGTATAACTATCTACACTAATAAAAGGGAAAGATACAAATTGACCGTACCTCTGCGACGCCCACCAGCCAAATGGGAGTGAGTATGCAAATTAACCCAACAAAGACAGTGGGTTAATTTGCATACACAGCAGCAGAGTGAAGACTGAAAGCTCCAGCCTGAGTGAAGACTGAAGACTGAAGACTGAAGACTGAAGACTAAAGACGACTGAAGACTGAAGAATGAAGACTGAAGAGGCTTGTCTTCTCCACTGCAGCCAGCGCAAAGGCCTGGGTCCCATGTGCCGGAGGAAAACCAGTGCTGCAGCCAGGGGAAGGAAGGCCTATTGCATGAATCTTTGTGCAGTGGGACTCTAGCATATATATTATTTCTCACATCCCATCATATATATATATATGATGGGATGTGAGAAATAATAAAAGAAAAATAAAGAGATGAGAGATGCAGGAAAATTCTTCATTATACTTAATAATTTTTCATAAACCACAGACACCAATATATTTAAGCTGCAAAGGTAATTATATAGAACCAAAAAATGTGAATAACATTAAAATTGTATTAAATTATTTGCTATTCATTAATATAGCTACTAAGACATGAAAAAACTTTTTCCCTTTAGATAGATAAGTGGATAAATATTTACCATAGATTGGGTCAGAAAATTATCTTTAAGTCGATTATCAACTCTATTTAACAGGTTGAGGGAGATTCATAGTTATGCAAATATAAGGTGAGGTAACACTGTGTAGGAACTTCATCCCTTTTTGAAAATATAGGTATATTGGGGTCCTAAGTTACCAGGAACTGGGTTAAGATGATAACCAAGGAGACATCATTGAAGATTCAGGGGCAGGGAATAGTAAGGTAGGCTGATAGGGACAAAGTAGAATTGTGGTGGATCCTATAAGCTCCTCTGGACCTAGTAATTCTTTAAGTTTTATGTTTTTAGCACTTACTTCATACTAAGAGTTCTGTGGTCATTAATCTTAGAAATCCTCACAGCAAACATTTGAAGTTTGGGTTATTATTTCCATTTTATAGATGAGAAAACTGAGGCTTAGAAACGTGAAATATTTTTCCCAAGAAAGCAAGTTATTTGTAAAATTACAACTCAGGAAGTCAGATTTTTAAAAGGCCTAATTCCTGACATACACAAATATTTCCACGCAGAACTAATCAATTAAGATAGAGATTTTTAAAAAATATATGTTTTTATTTATTTCAGAGAAGAGGAGAAAGGGAGAGAGAGATAGAAACATCAATGATGAGAGAGAGTCATTTATTGGCTGCCCCCTGCACTGGGAATCGAGTTACAACCGAGGCATGTGTCCTAACTGGGAATCAAACAGTGACCTCCTGGTTTATAGGTCAATGCTCAACCACTAAGCCACTGGGACTGGGCAATGAAGGTAGAGATTTTTGCCTTGTTCACTACAATATTCCCAGTGCCTAGAATGCCACTGGCAGATACAACATAAATATTTAATAGAGATTGGAATAAATGTGAAAAATAAAAAAAGTACATTACCAATAACGAATTTAGACATTATTATATTAATTTCATATATAATATGTTAATTAAAATGTGATGGAAAAATTTTTAAAGTGTAAAATACGTACTTTTCTAGCATGAAATACTGCCAGTAATTTCATAATAGGTAAAATATAAGGGTACAACAAAATTTAGCACATTAAAAAATTGTAAACTTCTCATGAAAAGTTCTTAGTGACCTAAGTCATCAAACTTAGACTCAGATATCTCTTTTCCCAGAAAGGATTTCAGAATCCTCTCCATGAAAATAGGGTTATCTTTCCTAGGTAAGTGAATATTTCCAAAGAGAAAGGTCCACCTTTGTTAATAAATAATTATTATTAGTGTTTAATCATTTCACATTTAGTGTGTTTTTTCCATAACAGCAGTTTATCAATAACTAATTACAAGCAAATAATTGCCGTATTCAGATTACTCCAGACCACTGTGAGAAGATATAGAGAGAATGTGAGGCTTATCTCCTAGAGTGAAGTAAAGGCGAGGTTTATGTGAAATTACTCGCATTCATGAAGCACTGAACTAACAATTAAATGTGTAAAGAGGTGTGGTTTAAATTAAAAGATAATTTGAAAAAAGAAAGCTTAGGATCATCCCAATGAAGACTTGGCCTTGACATAAAGGTAAAACAGAAAGAAAAGGTAAAATAAAAAAAGGGCAGGCAGGAAACTTGGCTAGAGGAACTAAATTACTTTAAAACATTGGAAATGAAAACTGTTTTATGAGGGAGTTACTATAGAACTGGATAGGTATAGAGACATCAAAATGATTTTAGAATTGATAATAAATTGATGCAGTTATCTAAATTTAAATAGTGCATTGATACCAGGTAATAAAAGACATCTGTTTCCACAATGTGTATATTTTCTTTATTTGGGGTTAATTCTTTATTTCTTCTGAAGTAATTCTACCCTTCATCTGTTTTTTTCTTCTCTCATCTTAGCCAAGTAGTTTATGATGGCTTCACGTGTATTGTTGTGTTTTTGTTGTTGCTTTTTTTTCCTTGATGGCTTCAATGTCTTTTTATTTTTTCTGAAATAAGGAAATTTCAGGGATAAGATCTTTATGGTATTGTACTTACCTTTGAGATTCCATTTTTGAATTATAGAAATATATCAGAGGTAGTAATATTTGGGGAAAAGGTTTATGACAATGGCAGTGAAATTAACCTCCTAACATACCGATAAGTAGAAAAATTGGCATGTTCTTTTTCTAAAGATACTCTGATTGATATGAGAATGCCATGAAATAGTAACAAAGAGACCCCTAGCATCTGCCAAATTTTCAAGCTATTTAAACATTGGATGTGTTTCATTATTTTGCCCACAGCGTTTTCTAATAAAAATATTTTGCCTCAAAATAAATGTTTAATATCTAAAGTGTTCTGTAGTCTCAAAATGTTACTAAAATAATCAAGAATTAATGATTAAGTTTTGCTTAGCATAGCAGAGAACTATTAATACAAGCTTTCCATATATTAAGAATTATATTTTTTCTGAAAACTTTACAAATATATTTTTCTTGATTAAGCTCTTAACCTTTATTTTTTTCCTATTTTCTGACCCTATTATTCTATTCTATACTGATATTTCAAGATCTCTTTCACACTTTTTTACACACTGAATTTCTGTGGTGTATGAGGAAAGTCCTTTCCTTATCAGTTTATATTATGGATCCTATAAATACTTCCAAACTGTATACAGTGTACCTACAAATTTTGATAAGCTGCTAAATTTGTACAATCACTACTACAATCAAAATACAAGATTATCATCATCTCAAAGTGTATCCTTATAACCCCAGTTAATTTCACCCTTCCCATAGCAACTCAACAATCTTTGTTAGATTTTCAAATAAGTGGACTCATACAATATGCATTCATTTGTGTCTGGCTTCTTTCACTCAGAATAATGCTGCTAAGTTTCATCTATGTTGTTGCATGTCATCAACAGTTCATTTTTTTAATTGCTGAGCACTATTCTGATTATGAACAGACCATTGTTTGCTTATTCATGTAACAGTTATTTCATGTTGTTTAGAGATTGGACTTCTTATGAGTAAAGCTGCTGTGAACATTCATGTTTAAATATTTTATGGACAAATATTTTCATTTCAACTAGGAGTAGAATGGCTTGTTCTTGCGGTAAGTCTATGTTTAACTTTATAAGATATTGCCAAACTGTTTTCCAAAACGTTTGTATAATTTTACAGTCCCACAAGCAATGTAAAAGGGTTCCAATTGCTCTGCACTCTTGCTTGCATCTTGGTTTTGCCAGTCATTTTATTTTAGTCATTCTGAAGTGTGTGTAGAGGTTTCCCATTCTTGTGTTAAATTACATCTTCCCTGATGGCTGACATTGACCATCTTGTCATGATGGTGTGTTCTTTATGTTATTCTACACAATTCATATTTTCTATAATGACCTGCTATGGACTGAATTGTGTCCTCCAAAATTCATATGTTGAAGCCATAAACCCCAATGTAACTGTATTTGGAGAGAGCGCTTTGGGGAGGTAATTCATGTTAAAAGAGGTCAGAAGAGTGTGGTCCTAGTTTAAAAAGATCAGTGGCCTTATAAGAACTCATGCACACTAACCAAGGAAAGACCATGTCATCTCATAACTATAAGGTAGCCATCATCTGCACGCCAGGAAGAGCAGTCTCGCCAGAAAACGACCATGCTGGTGCCCTGATCCCAGACGTCCAGACTACGAAATGGTGAGAAACTGAATTTCTGCTGTTTAAACCACCCAGTCTATAGTGTCTTCTTGTGCTAGCCTAAGATGACTAACAGAACTCTATAGTTATTTTACAACAGGACAAAATAAGTTTTATGTCAGACTTGGTGCTATATTATTAAAAGTTGACACTTATGAACTATTTCTTTTTTTAGTGATTTGATTCAATAGGAAAAAGATAAATTAAGAATGGAGTATAATGCAAGGGCTTTTAGAAAAAGTAGTCAAAACAGAAGTAAAGCACAAATTCTCTTCTTCCTCCTCAACTTGGCTGTTCCTCACACCGAATTTACATATATGCAATTGTGTGTTTTCTTCAGATATAGGCTTGGATAGTTAGTATACTCACCTATTTTTTTCCTCAGATAAATTGTATGTATATATTCTATCCTGACTCTCTAATTAGAATGTGAGCTGGAGGAGGGGACAAGGATTAACTGAGCCCTCCAACTACCCACTGTAGAATCTCAAGTTTCCAATATATCATGACATTTATGGGTTGTATTATGGGGCTTTCTTCTATTATAAGGATACCTGTGTGTCTCTAACTTAGGAATATTTTGTCTGTATAGTTAAATATTAGGACCTTGAAACATTATTTTTCATTTGGAAACCCTGTGCATTTTGTACAGTAATAATAATATTATTAAGACTAATTTATTATTTCTCAAACAGTAGCACATAAGACTGCACGAGGCTAGCACTGACCAGCTTTCTTTGTGGACCTTAGCTCTCTCATTTGCGGAGTGATGGAAGACTGCGTACATCCGAGATCTTACTCAGTGTAAAAGCTTTACCAGTACACAGGTCCAGTCATGACTCCCCATTCCTCAGAACCCTTCAATAGTTTCTCCAGTCCCCACAAACTAGTACACTATTTAACACAGTCCAGTGGTCTGACCCTCACTGTGTAAACTACCTTTGTAGCTGCATTTCCCACGTCAGCCTTCTACAAAACTTGTTCCCCGACACAGAGGACATTACCTGGACACATAATATGCTTCCAGACATCTGCACCTAATTCCTCGGCCTGTAATGTCCTCCCCTAATCACCCACCTATCAAGAATATCTCAGCCACACCTTCTTCTTTAAAGCCCTCTCACCTTCAGATGAAATATTGTGTGCCTTTGTACTCTCAAAACATATTGCTTGTTTTTCTCCTTTCCCTTCATTCAATTGAAAGGGGATGTTTATATGTGTGTCCACCACTTGATGAAAGGAAATGTGTCTTGCATCTTTTCATTATTTCTATCCCTAGTCACATACATACAATGTACACACGTACATATACACACACACACAATCTATTGAACTTATTGCTACAATAAAACTACAAGTAACTTACCTTAGTTATTAAGTAACCTTCTACTCATTGAAAAAGCATTATTCATTCTGATTACAAGATGACTCATAAAAATTCAAGCATAACATTCCAACCAAAGCTTTAATCTTCAACTAAGCACATTCTCTGGAATTTCACGAGAGACTGAGTCTGAGATATATTTTATGTTAGTTTATCACCCTTAAGCCCCTGATTAGCATGAGCCTCACAAAGCTGCTAGACAAAGGAGATCCTTTAGAAATTGTCTCAGAGTTTTTACTCTTCTTTTTAAAAAATACATTGAAAAGAGGTGGTGGAAAAGAATCTAGGGGGCATTCACTCTGAACCCCAGCAGTCCTGATTTAAGTAGTGTGCACAGTCTCAAACCAGCGCTGATTGGTGCAGGAGGCAGTCAGGAAGTCATTGATTCTTCGGCTTCACCTGTAAGTTGTGGTGTATTCATGGCAAGGTGCAGGAACAATTGCTCAGGGGATGATGAAACCCCCACTCCTTTTTGTTAGCTATGTGGTGGAGATTTAGAAAGAAGGAATTTAAAATGACAATGTGGCTCTAAATCACTTTTCTTTAAACAACAAGATCCGATCGGAGTGTTCCTGTTTGGGGATTCTGATCATGATTTAGAATGTGCTGTGTAGCCTGAAATTTGGAATTGGCTTTGGGGTGATGAAAGTTTGAAGTTCACTAAAAATATCACAAATGATATCTAATGGCTGGAAGTTGACTATGGATGATTTAGGTTCCAGGTAATATGGCAGGATGAGACTAAAGAAACCCATGTATATCATATTTCATGCAATTTATGTCACTATTCACTGTAATATGCACCAGTACTTTACGTATAGTCAAGGAAGAAAGAAAAAAGCCTACTGGCAATTATAAACACTTGTGCTATGCTTTTGGATTTGACAAATGTAAAAATGCGAAAACTATGCTTCCTAAAGCAATTATATACACATATACATAGTGTTCCTACTAATTTCCCATATTCACCAAAAATTCAGTGTGTCCAAAACTAAAGGAAATATATCTACTCCCAAATTTGTTCTTTTCTCTCCCTTGTTTTTTATGTTGAATTGGCACTGCTATTCATCCAGTTGTTGACTCCTTTCTCTCCATTCTCCCCATATCTCATCAGTCATCTTGTTCTTTGACTTCCTCTATTCTCTCTACCTACTAGATTCTTTCTCCTTTTCTTATTAATTGGCTAACTTTGTTCCACTTGTCAGACTTAACCTTTGAGATTGAGAAAAAGTTCTGAAAGTGTCAAGTCCAGAATGATCCTTCAACTTCCCAGCATCAATTGAATCTATATATTTTCATTCATAACCCTTATCTTATGTTGTACTTAACCACTTCCTTGTCTGTATCCACCAATAAAACACACGTTCTGCACAGACAAGGAATGTCCATCTCTCTCACAGTTGTGTTTCTAGACCTAGCACATGCCCCATATGCATTAATTGCTGTATAAAATTTGATGTTTGAATAAATGAAAATATTAATTTAGAAACTAAAAACAGAAACAAGTGATTTTAGTTTTTACATATTGTGGAAAATAATAAATACAAGTAAAAACATTCTCAAATTGAAAGAAGTCCAAGCAAAAACAGCACAATAGTGTACAAAAGAGAAATCATTTAAAGTGAAATAAAAGCTAAAATGTACCAGATTTCTAACACATGTTAAATGTTCACTTTATTCATTTTGCTTTTATGCCAGACACATAGTATATATCACAGTGAAGCAAGTTTTATTTTAGCAGTTTAATTGTGTTTCCTAACTCTGAAGTAACCTTTTAATCTTTTGGGAGAATGACCAGTAACCTACATTGATTACATTTCTGCTGCTATAAGACAAGAGGCTCTTAATGGAGCCTGTAATCATTGTGGGTCACAGAATTAAGAATACAAGCTCATTTCTTTCCAAGATATTGTTTTAGAAAATGTAAAAGGTTAACTATCTTTCTTGAAGAGCTTGCCTAAAAATGAAGTTGAAGTCATTATCAACTGACTACATATTTTTACTCTTATAGACTATCTTACATAATATATGAGATTTTTAGAGAGTTCATGGTCTCTGGAGTTCAAATTCCATTAATTCTACATACTAACTCAGTAATACTGAATAAGACAGTTAACTTTGAGCATCAGTTTCCTACTAAAAGTTGAGGTGGCCATATATGAGATTTTCTAATTATTGGAAGTCAAATCAAATGAGATTCATTTGAATTTTTAAAGGTTTTAATTGGTTAGGTGAAGTTCCTGATGTGTAAAAATGTAAAACTAAGTAAACAAGACAAAGTAAATCAATTCTTAATGTTAT
This sequence comes from Eptesicus fuscus, assembly GCF_027574615.1. Taxonomy (NCBI): domain Eukaryota; kingdom Metazoa; phylum Chordata; class Mammalia; order Chiroptera; family Vespertilionidae; genus Eptesicus; species Eptesicus fuscus. The sequence goes on along the minus strand of NC_072482.1, from coordinate 49,424,891 downwards.
AGCAGAAAAACAATAAAACTCATATTAGTTAGGAAAAAATTCACATCTAGTTATGTTTTTTTAATAATGCAGCTGGCTCATTTTTCAAAATCAAGTGGGATTTTTATCAAAAGTCTATATATATTTTTTAAGAAACGAATTAAGAATAAAGTGGCACCTTGGATAAAATATTCCTCTGGTGAATACTCCTTATTTAATTGAAGATGCTAAAAAATCACAGAAAACTAGGGATAGGCTACAGAGAGTATGTCAAAATAAGATATTTTTTATATTAAAAAAAGCTATTTGTGCAAAGCTGGCATTACTTCTTGGTCTTTTATGTGTGTAATTGCTTTAATTTCTTCATATCTCAGGACTTACTCTCAACATTGTATAAGGCATAAAGGGTTAGAGTGGCATGAAATAGTTAAAGTTCTTTTAATAAAAAGTTCCTTTCTTCCTTATTCAACATGTCACTTTTTTTTTCTTCATTTATAACATGATAGATATTCCTGTCCTTTGGGTAAAGTATTTGATTGAACATTTAAGTTACTTTTTTAGATCTTCAATTTTCACTGATTCATCTAAAAAATGCCTTGGCTTTTTCACCTCTCACCACTCCTAGCTTTAATATATACCAACATTATAAGTAGCAAAATCACACACACACAAATATGTTTTTTTTGTGTGTGTACTCTATTCTTGAGAACTATAAAAGTTCTTAGAGATTTTTTATTTTTTCCTGAAAATCACATTTTATTCAATTTTAATCATGAATACTTGCATTGGTTTAATTGAATACTTCAGTCCCTTATACATGCTAAATATTCAACATCACTGTTTGACACATTTATGTGATATCAATTTGTAAACTGTTTTAAGATTAAGTTCACAGCCGAAACCGGTTTGGCTCAGTAGATAGAGCGTCGGCCTGCGGACTCAAGGGTCCCAGGTTCGATTCCGGTCAAGGGCATGTACCTTGGTTGCGGGCACATCCCCAGTAGGGGGTGTGCAGGAGGCAGCTGATCGATGTTTCTCTCTCATCGATGTTTCTAACTCTCTATCCCTCTCTCTTCCTCTCTGTAAAAAATCAATAAAATATATATTAAAAAAAAAAATAAGATTAAGTTCACAGACACGTTTTACTAGTTTTTTCTTTTATGAGAACTCCAAGTTCCTCATCTGTAACACAAGAGGATTGTATCATGTATACTTTTAATTTTCTTAAACCCTGAAGGTTGTATTAGTCAATGATTGTAATAGCTGGGCGCCACAGCACAGGACCCAGCAATGAGTTCATGAGTCACTGAGTGAAGATCAGGGTTTACAGATAATCTCGTTTGAACTTGTAGATCTTATGGGCTGATTTTGCAAGAGGGGGATGCATGACAATTGTGTTGAAACTGTAGATTCTAAATCTGCTTTATTGTGTGTAGGTCTCAGTACACTGAAAATTCATATCGGCAGTGCCTAAGGAACTAAGAACTTAGTGTTGTCCAAACCATTCTAAAAAGAGCAGATTAAAAGTAGGAAATTCAACTATCTAAATGTCCTTAAAAGCAAACTTAAATACTTTGGATAAATATATAATTATTGGTCCTTCATACTTTCTTGAAGTTTGAATCCTCTGATAATAAGTTTTAAATTATTTCTTTGTCATTAGTATATAGACTTAAAAACAAGAGGGGTGAAATTAGGGGAAATAGAAATATTAAACCATGATTTTGAATATTATATGGAAATAGAAAAACAAGAAGTCATTATAGTCTATAGACATTAACATTGGAATAATACATTTCAATTAACAAAGGCCAATCTACGTTTAGATGATATATTAGAATCTATGTTCCTTTTAGGGGGATTTTGAAAATACCAAATTGATAATAGCAAAAGGCAAAAATTTTTAAAAGGGAAAGAACTTGTAATATTTACATTTTTGAAACACTATTTTACTGTACCTTTATTTTATATGAATCCATAAACCCAGGCTTTTTTCATATTGACATTAAAATCTGATTATATATTTTTATATTATTAAGTAGAACCTTCAACAAAGGCTAATGATAATTCTTTTTTCTTAATACTCATCCAAGGATATTCTTTCCATTGATTTTTAGAGAGTGTATTTAATATTGAAATGTTGGCATTTGACACCACTTTATTATCTAGGTTTACTTTCCACCGGCCCATACACAAACCCATATTTCACAGTGAATAAGGGCATAAGTTTGTTTTAGAACAGACCAGGGTTTGAATACTGGTATTACTTCTGTAATGTCCTACATGTGTAACCTCAGCGTGGTTTTTATATATTTTAGGACTCTGTTTCCTCAATTGTAAAACAGGGTTAATTCATGTGTATGTGTCAAAGAGAAGCTGTGGAAATAAAAAGGATATTTCAAAAGTAGTTTGTAAGCACTCAGTAAATATCAGTTTTAATTTTCTGACGTTATTTTACTTGATGCATCATTACATACTCTTACTTTCTTTTCTCTCCCATAAATACAGGCTAAACTTAGGTCTTTGTAACTCTAAGTTTAACATTACGTTGATCTGGAGGTCCTGTTGATGACTTTAGGTATTTTTCCAGAGAGACACAAAGCATTTTACAGCGTTAAGGCACCGTGAAGTGAACCTTTAAGAAGGATAACAATAAGCACTGGCTGGTGTAGCTCAGCTGGGTGAGCATTGCCCTGGTCACGGGTTCGATACCCCAGTCAGGGCACATGCCCAGGTTGTGGATTCGGTCCCCAGGGTGCTCCTGATAATATTGATACTTCTTTCTCTCTCTCCCTCTCCCTTTTTTTTCTCTCTAAAGAATCAATAAAACACATATTTTTAAAAGCATAAAAAAACCAGTAGACAAATATTTGTTAGGTAATTATTTAAAAGGAGAGTGAGAGATCATTTTTATTATTCTCATGAGTCATCCTAAATGGATTACATCCAGGCCAACATTAATTTGTATGATTCCTCTGCTGAAAAGGGAATATACCAGATGGACTATTATTATTCATATCTTTTACAAACAATACCTGATAAATGCCATTACCAATACAAGTTCTTTGGAGAATATAAGTTTATATAGTATAAACTCAAACCATAAGAGTTTCTAAGTATCTGAAATATTACTGAGAATTGGTCCATATTCCTCATTATTATAATAACTAGAGGCCCAGAGCACGACATTTGTGCACGGGGGGATGGGGGGTAGGGGGGTTGTCCCTCAGCCCAGCCTGCACCCTCTCCAATCTGGGACATCCCTCTCACAATCCAGGACTGCTGGCTCCCAACTGATCACCTGCCTGCCTTCCTGATTGCCCCTAACCGCTTCTGCCTGCTAGCCTGATCACCCCATAACCACTCCCCTGCCAGCCTGATTTATGCCTAACTGTTCCCATGCCAGCCTGTTTGCCCCTAACTGCCCTCCCCTGCAGGCCTGGTCACCCCTAACTGCACTCCCCTGCAGGCTTGATCACCCCCAACTGCCCTCCCTTGCAGGCCTGGTCCCTCCCAACTGCCCTCCCCTGCTGGCCATCTCGTGGTAGCCATCTTGTGTCCACATGGGGGCAGCCATCTTTGTGTGTTGGAGTGATGGTCAATTTGCATACTACTCTTTTATTAGATAGGATAGAGGCCTAGTGCCTGGGTGGGGGCCAGCTGGTTTGCCCTGAATGGTGTCCCAGATCAGGGTGGGCATTCCCTTGGGGTGTGAGGCAGCCTGGGCGAGGGGCCTGTGGTGATTTGCAGGCCCGCCACACCCCCTGGCGACCCAAGTGGAGGCCCTGGTATCTGGGATTCATTTATCTTCTATAATTGAAACTTTGTAGCCTTGAGTGGAGGCCTGGGCCGGCCAGGGTGTGCGGAAAACTTGGCTTCCTCCATTGCCGGGGAAACCCCAGCCTCCTGCTTGCTCTGTGGCCACAGCAATCTTGGCTTGGTTAATTTGCATACCCGCTCCTGATTGGATGGTGGGCGTGGCTTGTGGGTGTAGCAGAGGTATGGTCCATTTGCATATTACTCTTTTATTAGATAGGCTTGCTATATTAATGAAGATTCAATCTTATATAATTGAGATGGTCTCCATTGGTGCATTTTCATTATCCCCTTGTAATTAATAGTATTTCAAGAGATCTTTGAGGTAAGAACTCAAATATTTATAGACATGACTACAAGGAGAGAATTCCAGTTAGCACTGTGCTCACCAGTTAGCCCTATTTGGAGATACCAAAGAGTGAATGGATATAAGAAAGTTAAATGAAAGGCAATGATCATATCTTTTAGTTATGAGAGGTTAGTTATGAGAAATTAATTATAAATTGTTATTTGTGAAGAGCTAATTATGAAAAGGTAAGATTCAGGAAGCTTAAGTGGAGGCATAAATTTTTGCTTGGAAGAGTTAGTTTTTCAGGTAAGAGCCACCTTGGAAACCATTTTTATTCTAATTCTCTTTTCAGAAGTTACAATTTTAATATTAGTCCAGCCCGTGGAAAAGTGAAGTTTGCTTTCTTTCCCTTGAGTGCTTAAATAAGCTGATATTATGTGCAACAGAATCAACAATGTCCTCATTCTTCAAGTCTTTGTCTCCAGTGAAGTCAGTAGGGGGTGCCGTGTACTCATTCTTGTCTTATGATGTCTTCATAACTACAATTAATTTCAAGTTTCATAGTAAAACATTTTAATTGTAAAATAATTGTTATATGTAGAATTCTGTCACCTACTTGACTGTCTAAAATTTTAACTGTAATTATTAAAAACATTGTAAGTTGCACATTATAGCCATTGGAAGTTATGTGTCCCATGCTTTAATTCAGGCATTATCATTTTTGTGTAGTCAATTAATTGAAACTAAAAATGTACTAGTGTTGCAGAAGACCAAAGAAAACCAAGCAACACTTCAAAGAAGAGGAGGGACACTGTTTAATACACCAGCGGACCCAGGGAACAGCCTTCCAAATCTGAGTGAAGAAACATGCATGGGCTTTCCTTTATATCTCCCTGTGGTCTTTGTCCCGCAAATATGGATTATGCTTCCGGTCCTTTTCGCAGGCCTTGCAAGAAGGCTCCCAGGTGTTGGGGGTCTCCAGGCCATATCTGATGGTCTGGCCTGGCGCCAGCGTTAATAACTCTCCCTCCGGGCCAGTGCACTGTTCACAGTAACAGGTTCTGCAAGACCAGTATCTGGGAAGGAGGTAGTGACTTAATTATAGGTTATCAAGAATGTACACTGAGCTTGCTGGCATGGATTCAGATCACTATCCCCCAAATTTCAGGGTTACATTGGAATTAGCCCTTTTTAGCCTTCTCACTAGAACAAAACAAATAGTAAGATCCATAGGACTTTATCCTTCTTGTTTTCCTGAACTTTCCATAGAATTGGTTGCTAACAAATGTTGTTGTTTAAGTAAATGAATGACAGTTAAATTAATATGGAGTGCATTTTAATATGGAGAAATTGTTAAAAATAATTTAGGAAAGATTCCACAAATTATCTGTGATTAAGCCAAGAATAGAATCTATGCTTTTGTATTCATAGCTATGTAATTTGAGGCCCCATCTAATTTGTCTCACATGACACACCATGTTTAAGTCTCCGTGCATGAGAGAGAGAGAAAGAAAGGAGAGAGAGAGAGAGAGAGAGAGAGAGAGAGAGAGAGAGAGACCTGAGTTTTAATGCAGCTTTATTACTGAATTAGCTATTTCCTCAATGTTCTTCCTTAGTTATGTCTCATCTTTTAAGTCATTTTTACTCCTCATGTGTAATTTCTAATCACTGAGTCCATGGATGAGGCAATAGTTAACAAATAATATAAAATTGTATTTAATTTTTTGTATCAAAATCAGCAAATATTTAGTGAAAATATTAAATGTGTTAAGTAAAAAAAAAAAGAAAAAGAAAAATTAGGCATTGCCTTGGTAAGGAGTTGTTTTACACCATTTAACTCTGAAAGATTAGTGAGTGCATCTAGGGCAAGGCTTGTGGGCACAACTGATCAGAAGAGGAGTTATTTAACCAGTCTGTTCACCATGATTCGTCAGTCTCACGCCATTGCTGTTTTACATGGTAGCTTATGTCCCAGCAGCATGATGGCGAAGGCTATTCTCAGAACACAGCCTTAAAATAGGTTTGTGGGTTGAGGAGTAGGAGGAAGGTTCACACTGGTATTACCACGCAGTCTGAGTCTGTGCTCCAAGGACATAAGGTTATTCAAAACCTGTGGTGGAAAAACCTGTGTGTTTTCCACAACAGATGGGAAGTAGGAGGGGAAACAGTTTCTTTCCTGTGTACCCTCTGTAACTAACGCTGCTTGGATGTGCGTAACAAACCAACGTGCTGGAGTGGGCGGTGGCATCCTACTGCCCACAGGAAGGACTGAGGGTGCGGGGCTGCCGCGCAGCTCTCTGTGCTGCTCTTTTAGTTGAATGAGAAGGTGCCGTCTTAGCAACCACAGGGCAGTAAGCTTCGGGTGACTTCTCTGCTTAAACGGAGATAAAGCTCAGTTTTTTTAAAGTGCAAACAAGGATGAGGAGTTTCTTACTCCAGAGCTTGCTGCAAGCTCTCTAAAGTGAGGTAACAGTACCTATGTTACAGAATTTACCAGGCGACCGAAAAATAGGCAGAAGTACCCGGAGATACAGGAGAAACCCATTTGTCTTCAGATGTTTCGCCTGTACTAGTACAGGACTCAGGGGAAACTGTTTCTCTCCAAATCCTGAGCAAACCAATATGGAGGAAGCTCTCCCTTTATACCCTTTAGTTTCTTTGTCCGCCAAATATGGATCAGACTTCCGGACCTTTCTCGGGCTTTGGAAAAAGCCCTGTGTGTTGGGATGGGGGCCGTGAGACCACGCCTAAAGGCCTGGCCTGGTGCCTGCACTGATCACCCCCTCCGGGGGTTGTGTACTGTTCATGGTTTATGGCCTCTGTAAAATGGGAGTATTTAGGTAAACAGGTCTTGCAAGACCAGATAATTAAGGAAGGGGCAGTGACTAGACTATGGGCTAACAGGAATGTGCATTAGAGATACAGAATCAGGCTGCTAGCACCCCCCCCCCCCCCGCCCCAATGTCTAATTTTCCTCATCACCTATTCAAACAGGGGAACTAGGGAGTGCATTTTAAAGAAGTTACTAGCACTCCTCACATGGCTTGCTATTAGCAGTGACATTGGGACGCAAGCTCTCTGCTGCCTAGTTCACTGCGCTCTATAATTACAGCTTCTCATTATTAGAGCAATAGATCAGGATTCAAATAAACAACTCAAGATTTTGACGTTTGTGGGAAATAGTACTGAAAAATTATTACAAGGAAACAGATATTAAATATCTATACGTGAAATATGATCAACTTACTGAAGAAAATGAATAAGTGCATTTGTAAAAGCAAATTACAAAGGGGGACAACACAGCTGGTTAAAATACAGATAAATCACCTTTGATCCCATTGCGTGGCACTCAGCTCTGGGACTTGATCATTTCAGAAATAAGAGTCTCCTGAGCAGAATTTCTTGCCAAAGAGGGTTGGCCTGTTAAAGCAGACAGTATTTTGGATTCCTCTACATATCTCTACTATAAATAGGATACTTTCAAAATGCTGTTATGAGCTATTCAAGTGAGCTGGTGATCCGATGTAGCAGACGTCACGATAATGATGGACTGACATATGAATAGGGGAAGGCTCATCATTTGAGATGGACGAATCTTGATGAATTCAAACAATAACCTGCACTCTAATTTAAGCCAGCCACTTAGCTGGTAAAGGTAATGATTTGTCATGTGGCTTATTCATTTACTGCTCATCAACAAGGATTCACAGAGCTGAAATCCCTAGCATTCAGAAACCTGTAAGAGGATTCCTGCACGTGTTCTACTTTATGCTACTGATTTGCAAAACAATGAGGCTGGTAATGATGTGAAAGATTTAGCCGGCTTTCCTGTGTCTCCTCTATCAGAACTGATTGTTATTTGTAAAGAGGAATCTTGGGAAGCCTGCAGTTCCCACAGGATGCTGAGCAGCCAGACACTGGGTTGAGGATGACATCCTGTGTCAGGGATCAGAAATCAGCCAGTTAATAGCTGTGCACTTAGAATTGTCTATGATTTTTTTTTTCTCATTGAAGGCCAGTTTTGAACATATGAAGTCATTTTCACATCCTTGAAATATTGTAGACTGGAAGATGTGTTGAAAATAGCACTAGTTAAATGATTTATTTCTGAAGCACAATAACCTCCTAAATATTTTATGCATCAAATCATTTTATAATTTAGATTTATGTAATCTAGACCCAATACATATAAAACAACTCTTGCCAGTCTTTATATTAGAGATTCAGATTTTGCTCTGATATTTTACAAATCTCTGTTGTAACAAGATTTGGCTTAGTAAAATAAGGGTAAACCAATTTTCCTGCCATTGTCAAAAGGCTAAATGTGTGCTGTTTCTACTAAACACAATTTATTTTAATTATTACAAGAAAGAGTTGATGTAATCAACATTTTCATTTTTTTTCTGGTTACATATAAGAACATATAAACCTCTCAAGTATTAAGGCATGAAAAAGTATTGTAAGTAGATATGTTCCTATAAGTTTTGAATATTTAAAGTATTTCATTTAGGTAAAAATGATACATTTCTGACATAATAAAAATACTCAGAGGAAGGATTTAAAATTGGCAGACATAAGTTAGGATAAGTTACTTAAATTGTGCCCACCCCCCCACCCCACACACACACATACATAATGAAATATTCTCTTTCAAAATGATTTAGTCAAATGTTTCAGTGATTATAAAATTTGAAGGAGGGAGGAAGAAAGGGAAGGAAAGAAAGAAGGGAAAGAGGAGAGGAAGGGAGATGGAAGGAGAAAGAAATAAAAGTAAAAAAGAAAAGAATAACATTGGAAATAATGACATCTTCCTTATTCCAGAATTTCAAAGTAACATCTTTCCTTGAGCCAGAGTCAACTTTCCTTGAGCCAGAGTTTAAACATTGTCTTCAAAAAATCATGACTAAAAACATTCAGATCATTAGTGCTTTATCAAAACCCAGTACCACTAAGAAAAAACAAAACAAAACAAAACAAAAAAAAAAAACACGAAGAAAAATTGTATCTGCCACTTTCTTCTTCCCTCTACTCCTTATTTCTTCTCCCTCCTCCTCCTACACAGCTTCTGTGCTCATGTTTCAGTTTCAGAATCTGTCCATTGTGAATTAAGCACATTTCATTGGCAGTACTCTTTACCTACGGGTGCAAGATACATTGACCTGTGACACTGTCAGACCCTGCTCAGATTCCTACAATTTCTAGTAAATACCATCACTCCCCAGGCAAGCGAGAGTACAAAACCAGAAACAACAGCAGGTGCTGCATCTGTGGGTCGGGGACAGGGTGAGGAAGTGTGGATGACTCAGTGACAGTTCTATTGATCTGGTTTTTAGTTTTGGATTTTTTTATTGGTGAGGATGTGAGGCAACATAAATTCATCAGCAGCGGGCCTCATGACAATGAGATTTACACATTGCTGTTATTTTTAGCTTGTTTTGTGAAACGTGATGCACAATTACTAATAATGTTAGAGAATTCATTTAGAGTCTGTTAGCTGAGACCCCGATAGCTGCCACCTGATTAAATGTGGAAGCCAGGCCTTGCAATTATTTTTCAATTTAGTTTGTAGTTAGTTTCTCTAATGATTTGAGAGAAGGTCATTTTTTTTTCCTCTTTCAAATATACTCACATCCATTCCAACAAAGCGTGGTTTGTTCTCTAAAGTTGTTACTCAGCCCATTTTAGCCAGGTAAATGCCTTTGATTATGCCAAGTAAAAGCAAGAAAAAACAAGCAATATTTCTTTACCTTGGGATGATGAGAGTATTACATTGTATTAACCCGGACTTTAAAAAAAAATACATTTATAAGGTTACAGTGGCCTGCTTTGATCTGAAATGTTCCTATCCGTTGTGTAATGAAAAAGAATTTATTTCAGTAGACAAATCTTTCTTAGCTTCTCTTAGGCATTTCTTGGTTTGCTTACTTGCCTTAAAGGAAATACCTGTCCCCCCATCTTCCCTCCCCCCCAAAAAAAAGCCCCACAGTAATTTCCCCAAAAACACCTTCTCACCTTGACCAAGAAGGCAATTTTTAGCCAATTAGCAAAACCAATGCAATCATTTCACCAATAAGACAAATTACCTTTCAAGAAATCAAATTTCTTAACATATAAGCTATTTTCATAATTTTGATAAATTGCCTAACCTCTTTCACTGATTTCTGTCTTGTTCTTGTCTCTTCTGTAGTTATAACCATTGCCTGACCAAGTGGGTAGGTCAGTGGTCAGCAAACCGCGGCTCGCGAGCCACATGCGGCTCTTTGGCCCCTTGAGTGTTCTAACTCCACTTCTTCAAAATAGACTCGCCCAGGCCGAAAACCGACTTCTGCGCATGGGCCACGAAGTTTCAATTGCACTGTACGTGCACGCCCGCACGTGGTATTTTGTGGAAGAGCCACACTCAAGGGGCCAAAGAGTCGCATATGGCTCGCGAGCCGCGGTTTGCCGACCACTGGGGTAGGTGATCAACTAGAAAATCCCTAATGTATACTTTATCAGGATTACTGCTTTGCTCCCCATAGCATTAGCAAACATTTCCTGTTATTTTAAAGAAATAGAGGCCTCTGGAAAGAGAAAAGTGTGTATATTCCTGAAAATACCCCTTTATATGTATGTCTCCCAAAAGGATATTTAAAAGTTGTTTTTAAATTTCATTATGATGAATTTCTATTCACACTGTCGACTATTTATTGAACAACTGTTAACTACATGGCACTGTGTCATACTACCAGGGATAAAAAGATTCTGATTTATTCACTCTTAAAAACTATTCAGTGCAGTTAGGAAAACATATAAACAGAAAGCCTGGAGGGAGAACTCATAAGTCCAGAGCCTTTACCTGGTTAGGGGCTATTCTAGCTGCTCTACATACATTATCTATCCAACAATCCTGTGAATTATCACTTAATGGCTCCATTTTAATGATGAAGAACCTGTGGTTAAAGCATAATTCAGTAACTTCAAACCAGCATTAATAAGAGATTAGAGTGATGGTCAAAGCCGTGAATTACTGATGCAGACATCAGGATTTTCCTATGGTCAAAGTATCTTGGAAGTTTTGAGAAGAAAGAAGTCAAGAATGGTTTTAACAGCATCTTTCCAGGTAAATTATAGTGGATAGGTAATTATAGTGAAGGCAAATGAGCAGAATTGATGAAACAGGAAAGAGAAATTTATATTTAGGGACACATGCTGCTTTATTTGATTTTTTGTTTGTTTCTTTTCTGTTTGTATTGGAACAAATGCTTCTTTTTTCTTTTCATTTTTAAAAAATTAAATCTTTATTGTTGAAAGTATTATATATTCATTATTTGTCCCCCTTTTCACCCCTCATTGACCCCTTCTAGCCTGTCTCTGCCCCCATCCCAGGCCTTCACCACCCTATTATCTATGTCCATGGGTTATGCATATATGTATACAAGTTCTTTGGTTGATCTCTTTCCACCCACCCACCCACCGCCCTCTTCTCTCTGAGATTTCACAGTCTGTCAAGTGCTCCATAACTGGAGTCAATAGATACATTATAGATGATAGATAGATGATAGAGAGAGATAGATAGATAGATAGATAGATAGATAGATAGATAGATGATAGATGAAAAAATCTTACAAATGCATTTATGTATTTACTTATATTTAATTTATGTATTAATTATTTCATTTATCCAATTATTTATTCATTTATTTATTTATTGAGGATCTATTGTGTATTGGAGTTGAATAAACTCCTTGGGTGCAACATTTAAAGTGTCTTTGTTCTTTTTTAATTGAAAAGATTATTTAAAAGTTGTCCAAAGGAACTTTTCAAAGCACAAACTGTCAATGTCTTATATAACTTTTGTTTTTAATTACCTCTGTACATATTTGACAACAATATTGAATTCACATTTCAAAAATGTTCATGTGTAGGGATATTTTAATTTAATATAAAATACTACTTCATATTGTAATTTATTTTTTAGTGCATGTTAAATCTTTACTTTCCAGTTTTAAATTTTTTATTTGAATAGAACAAAATAAGTGTAAGTGAAATGTGAATAAAATGAAATTAATAGATGTAAGACTGTCTTTTCTCTCTTTCAAACTGAAACATCTATCTGGGCATGTGGATAGGAGTTACCCTATAAATGATCTAGTAATCTGGAGGTGACATGAGCCCAAATTTGAAGAATCAAAATAGTACATTTTGAGAGACAGAATAATCTAGGATTTAGAAATAACATGTGTATTTCTCTTGGGTGTTTTGCCTGGCTTGTATGCTAAGAAAGAGTGATTCAATTATCATATATTTTTAAAAAGTAATAATTTGCATTCTCAATAGCTGGCTCTGGGTTTTGCATTTCCAAGAGCAATGTGGAAGAATTTTCTCCTGATCGACAATCCTGTCAGCTAAGAAGGAAAGAGGAATGAAAAGGCTCTGAACCTAGGCCAGAATGTTAGAGAAGACAAGTCTCAAAGGTAACAGCAATGTAAAGACTTTAGTTGGTGAAAATTATTCCAGGAGTCATCTGTTTAATGATTTCCTGGGACCACACATTTTCACACAATGTCAAACAGTCAAAAAGGTGTTTTCACATCTTCGAGGGACTAACCAACAAATACATCTCTCCCGGAATTCCCACAAGGCTACTTGTCCAGGTTAGAACCATGATCTCCCTGACTCCTCCACCCCTACACCTAACTTCAGTCTAAGGAGGTCTCTCGCAGAGGGTTTTGCACCTGACCCAAAGGCTCTTTAAAAGCTGCATTGCTCCTTTGGAGCCGCTTGAGGGTTTAGATTCAGTCTGGAAGTGAAACAGTCCCTGTAGTACATCAAAAAACAAAGAACAAAAATACTGCAGCCCTGCAGGTATTCACATGACAACCCGCATAGGTTCATCCTGGGTTCTCTAAGAACACCATCTGACGAGGAGGTACCGTCCTTGGTTAACACTGCAAAGCCACCTCCTCCCTTGTGAGGATCTGGGTAATTTCTGATAAGTGTCTAATTGTCATCTTGAAATAGAAGACATTGGGAGCCATTCAGGCTCCTATAGTAAATGATTAATGTGTATTTTCCTGATTCTGACAGATTCCAAAAGAAGAGCAGATTGCTACCCATAAAACTAAGCAGCCTCAACATGGAATTACTGGAAGAATCCAAAAGTCTTTGCAAGAAATGCTGTGCTTAAACCAATGTTTCTCAAAAAACAGCTATTTTAAAGGGACCAGGGTCAATATAAATGAAATAAATGGAGGCTGAGATAGAATATGTCAGAAAATTTGCCGAAAGGTTATTTTAAGGTGGCATGTTAAAAACAATAATGGGCCATTAGGCTGTCTTGTTAAAGGCATTAGAGTCACAGGCACAATGTATGACTCACATGGACAAGATTTTCCACTTTATATATAAAAACTTCAATACTGGATTTCTGGTAAAAGTAAAATGTTACCATTTCTGTGTATATTATTATTATATTTCAGTTAAATTGTAGGCAACAGAATAAGCAAAGTATTAATGTCTCTAGAAATATGCTATCTAATATTACACATTATAATTAATATCACAATACAGACCTGAATGTACTTTTTCTTTATAATTAAGTATGCAATTAAAAATATTTGGCTGTTCATTTTATATTCGGGCATACTGCATTTTACAAGCAAGCATCTCTTTGTCAAAGGCATTGACTTGTTTTTATTTATTTTTAATGTTTTTGGTCATCTTTGTGCAGGGTCCATGCTAATCTTCTCTGTATCATTGCAATTTTAGTATACGTGCCATGGAAGTACACATTTGATTTATTTTTACAACAAAATTTGAGCACCTCCAATGACTAAGATAAGGTACTAGATAGTTTAGGATTTAAATTATTTCTAATGTAGAATTAGAGGCGGATGCTTGCTCTGTGAGGTGTATGCCCCATGAGCATGGCTTTGTCTCTCTGTGCACTCCTGAATCTCCAGGACCCACAACTAAATCAATTACATAAAATATAACAAGTATTTGTGTAAAAAGGACTTACACAAATTATCTGAATAATAAATGTATATAGTCCTTTCTGACTGTTACCCATCACTTCAGAGCCTATACATTATTAATTCATTTTCTTAATTTACTTTTGTAATACTTAATATTGAAAAAATTTTACTCCTATAAACTCTTTATGTGCTATTGATGATAAAAAAAAAATACTTTGAAAGGACATGGAACTCTGTTGTGAATTTGTTTGGTTAGAAAACTTGCCCTTACATTTTTTAAATTATTGATTTATTTGTTGTTTTTATTTGTTTGCTTATTTTTATTTTTAGACTATTAGTGGTATATCCTTAACAATAAAAAATAAATACTAGCTCTCTATAGAAATACAGATAACTCCCATTTAGTACAACATTTCATGCTACCTAGTCAAACCACCCTGATTCTTCCTGGTGGAAACTCAGGATCTTTAAATAGTTTTAGCTATTTAAAATAATTATCTTACATCAAATATAGCATATGGGATATTTCTCTTTTTTTCCTACAGTGTTCATACTGCTACACATTGCCTACTCAATTACCTTCTGAATGTCTTGCATTGCCATTTTTACTGCCCTTTAAAATCAATGTAAAAACATCTTTATTTGCCACCCAGCAGTGCTCAGGAGTTTAGAACAGAGCCGATCCCGAGCCCTGTGCTGGGACTGAGGGTCCCAGCGGGCACCTGGCCTGCTCATACCAGGAGCTCCACAGCTCAAATCCCTGCCTTTAATGGGGAGGGGGCGGAGGTGTTAGGAGAGTAAATGGGAAGAAACAGTGTGGCAGAGACTCCAGATGCTAGAGCTTACAGATGCCTTGCTTACACGAAACTCATGTAAATGACAGCACACAGAAAAGACATGGAAGAGAGACGATACCAGATCACAAGATAAGCATCTGTACTCAGAAAATCGCGGGCGAGGTTCCTGAAAACAACCCTTGGGAGTTTGGTGCTGTAGTCCCATTGACTGGATCACTGAACAGGACATTTTTCACTTCCAGCTTCCGTGCTTTGGCTGACCTAGGAAATCTCACCGTTTTGCTCTGCGACGCATGCTTTTAGGAAAGCCTGTATTTCTGCTTCTCTGCACTGCCCTGTCTCTGCAGAACGCTGGGCTTCGGCGGAATTTAGAATTTCAGTGCAGCAGCAAACCCAGGGAAATAATATGCTGTTATATAGCTGGGGCGCAAGGGATGCCATCCATTCCGTTGTTGGTGGCTGCAAGGGAGAGGGACTGCCACCCAGTGTTTTCCTAGTGCCTGTTTCAGGCAGCTTCGGAATTGACAGGGAAAAGCGGGGAGAGGGGGCTGAGAAACAGGAAAAAAAACTCCCCTTTCCTTGAGGGTGAAAAATATTTCAAAAGTATCTGAGAAAACTTAGGTAGTAATTCCTATTCCAAACATACATAAGTCACAGGCAACCTCATTCTTTGGTTTCTGGGCACATTTTTTGAGTTTAGCACAACAGGGAGAAGAACATTGGAGGTTAGTGAATCCAGTGGGGCTATAGGTGAAGAGGACTACATTTCAGTCAAGACAACAAGGAAAGTACAAAGAATGCAGCTTCTCTTTCATGTGCTTTGATCGTCTTTCCTGTTTTACCCTTAATGAATGCTTTCTCAAAACTAAAAATAAAACCCTGCACTCTGTTAAGCTGAGCTCTTCCTAGGGGATTCTAAGTGGATAAGGGTGTGTTTCTCATCTGTGAACATGGCTCTATATTTTCACATATATCGTTCACACACATACATATACGTGCATATGTATAATTGTCTTTTGCTGGCAAAATAGTCAAGAGAGAGAGGAAAAGGAAGTCCATACTAGAGACCCAACAGCAAATATTAGTTTCTTTAAATTTATTTTAGGGTTCTACGTACTGGCACCGACCCAAACCAGTCTGGGGTATTGGAAGATTTGAGACGGTGGCATAAAATCGCACATGTGCCTTGAGAAGCTGGGGATTGTAAGGCGGGTCGATGTTCAAAGCCCTCCACCTGCTGCTGCAGAGAAACCCTCTTCAACAGCCCCAAATAGTAGCCCCGGAAGATAACGGGCTGAGAGAGTCACTAAGTAAGAGAAAACCATTTCATGTCAACAATGAAGGTGTACCATGTATGCATGCTCAGGGTGAAAGTTATTGTTTCTCTTTATTCTAGATAATGTGCCTACAAGGACTCCTATTATTCAGACTGGAGAATAATAAAAGAAGAGATGTTATCCCAGGTGCTTTGATGCTTTGATTTGATTTCACTAGCTTGCTTATGCCGTGCACAGAGGCCACACATGTATGTCCTCGTAGTGCGTGAACACACATTACTCAGAGCTATATCTTTTTTAAAATTTCTTTATTGATTAAGGTGTTACATATGTATCCTTATTCTCCCATTACCCCCCCCCTATTCCCCCAACTCATGCCCTCACCCCCCTGTTGTCTGTGTCCATTGGTTAGGCTTATATGCATGCATACAAGTCCTTTGGTTGATCTCTCCCCCTTACCCCCACCCTCCTTGCCCACTCAAGGATGGGATGTTTGCCATGGTGGAATGACAGTAATATACACATGGTCAGCAACTGTACTCATTGCAAATAAGCTCTAACTATATGATTTAAATAATCATATTAATAAATACATGATACTCGTATGTACAAGTCACCTTTTACCCCCACTGATGGCTTTGATTACTTTGACAGATGAAGATAAGTTAATGATACAAATTAGGAGCAAGAAGAATTAAAAGGGTGTTTAACTCTGATGCCAGGCTGTCAATTTCCTATAGTGCTACCAACTTACAGATAGATGATTAAAATTGTTTCGTTTAGGAATTTTGAATATTTTAAAAATTGAATGGGTTTCTGGGGGAGGAAAAAAGAAAGAAAAATCTGTGCTTAGGTAATTAGACATCCTATTTGATTTAACAATAGAACAGGATTATTCTTTGAGCATTGAGATCATCCTACATTACTATAAGAGTCTACGTTTTGCTATTTCAAAATGTATTGGTAAAATTTCACCCAGTGTGTTTGTCTAATTCTCTATGTTTGATTATTTAGACATTTTCTTTAGTTACAGGTTTATAAGAAATGTTCATGGGCTCCTTAATTTGTTTCTAAAGTGCCTATTTCCAAAATATGATGCTCGATACTGTGGGTAAGTCTCAGAAACATAAATACAGGTCCATTCTCTGAGGGGCTAAAATCTGAGGGGGCAGAAAAAAATGGCACATGCAAAAAAACACACATATATTTCTAGAATCTTGTGAGTGGCATAATAGTATAAACAAAGTACTTTGATTGCATAAAAGGAATATGGAATTTGGATTTTTCAGTCAGTGTCATTTAAGCCCCGATTATATCACTATATAACTGTGTACACCGTGATAAGTTTACTTAATTTATTTGGGTTTCATTGTATTACCTGAAGTATGAGGAAAACAATACCTATCTCTCTGATATGGGTGAATATTAACTGAGCTAATACATGTGAGACATTAAGAACAGACTGATAGATATTCAGTGTTATCATGAGACCCATTGGTTGCCCCTCAGATCAAATATATCTCTGTGGTTTTATCAGGTTTCTTCTTTGTCCTATCCACTAGACTATAAACTATTTGAGGTCAGAGACTATATCTTATTTATTGATATATTACCACTGATTCAAAAAGATTTTAATATATGTTTATTAAATGATTTAAAAAGGAATGGATGAGCATTTGATAACCAGATGGTTAAATGATATTGAGTTGTTTACAGACTCTAGCAAGATCTGCATTCTCATCTTGATGGGATGGTCATTTTTGTCTAAGGATATAATATTAGAAACATATGATGTAAGCATAAGAAAGTGGAACCCCTGTCTTGACTATCAAATAAGATGAACCAGTTCTGGGGTCAATGTGGTGACATACAACTCTCATCTTTTAATATATTAAATGTTCAGAAAATAAAAACAACGAGAAAAAAAGAAGTCAATAATAGCACTCTCCCCATCTAAGTAAATTAGCACTCTTCAGTGTGTACCCCTAATGTAGTTGAATGAGGACAGAGTAATGGAAAGAGCTCCATGTAGGATTCAGTGTCTTCACACTCAGTCCCATCTGATAGTTCCGTGACCCTGGACAAGTAACTTTACCTTTCTGAGATTCGGTTCTGTCATTTGCAGGTGGGAAATAGAGGACTTAATGATCTTCAATTACTTCTAAGTGTAAACTTCTGAGTCATTTCATTTAGTGTTGTTTTTCTTTTTTGTATCTGAAATTTTGACGAATGTGTTTGCTTGTTATTTTACCACAGTTAAAAGATTGTTAAAGTAGATGTGAAGACTTGAAAGAGACGGTGACATTTGCAGGACAAATGCAATTCTTATTTTTGGTGTTTGTTTTTAATTAACTGTAAGCCTACTTAAGTCAGCAATTAAAAAATAATCATTTAGATATTTGAACCATCATACTTTCCTGGAAAATATAATACAACTACATCTAAAATTTTGTTCTTTAGCTGTACAATTTGCAGAACTGCATGTTTTATTTTTAAATTGCACTGATAGAATGAATTAACAATTATTTATTAAGCAATCAAATAACATGAAATAATGGTTGTATTTTTTTACTTCAGCTTATACTCTACCAGGCACATTTACACATATGATCTCATTGTTTCTCACAGAGAGAAACAATACAGAAAGATAAATGTGTTCAATACTTTTGTTGAGCCTTTAGATCTACTCTCCACCCTTCTTCATCTTTTTTTTTTTTTCTACCCCAGTAGACTGATCTCTGAGGACCATATGAACAGACAGCTTCGCGCTGGCAGCAGATTGGCAGAAGAAGGGAGGGAGAGTGAAGGCAGATTCCTTGTTTCCGTGATGCCCTTTTATGAGGTTAGCACCAGTTGACTAGAATCTGTTTTATAGACCTTCTCTCTTCCCAGGTTCTTCACGCCTACACTATTCTCTGCAGTTCCCCTACTCTCCTCCCACACTTTTGTGGTCACCATATTTTAAAATAAACTCTGGTCAAGTTATCCAGATTGAGTGTGTGTGTGCCACTTTCTATGGTTTGTAAACTAGGAAGCTAAATATCAGCCTTGTCTACTAGTAAAGCTGTTTTTTGAGAGTGTCCACAGAAAAGAGGACTAGACCGCAGCAACATACACCCCCTATACATGCTCCTGAGTTCCTTGCCTATCAAATTAAGCATACTTTTAATGCTTAGTGAGTGTATTCTGAGAAATATATTATACATTCTGAGAAGTATAAAGAAATCAAGAAAAAGTACCTGCTCTCATATATCTCCACATTTAGTACAATATACATATGCAGCAGCAATACTTACATTAGAAAAGAACCCAAAGTACCAGATTTGAAATGTAAAAATCTACCAAACTTGAAACGTGATCTGTCACTTAATAAATAAGTGACCTTAAATAAATGACTTACTGCCCTGAAATGTAGATATTTTTCCTCGTTATAAAAATAGAAAGACTTGCCCTAACTATCCATAATAATAAAACTTTAAGATGCTAATTAGACTAGACAGCTGAATGACCTTTTGGACGGCATTCCGGATATCCCTCCAGACGAAGCTGCTGCGGCAGGGGCCAAGGAAGAGGTGGTTAGGGGCGATCAAGCAGGCAGGCAAGCAGTTAGGGGCAATCAGGCAGGCAGCCAAGTGGTTAGGGGCAATCAGGCTGGCAGGTGAGTGGTTAGGGGCGATCAGGCAGGCAGGAAGGCAAGCAGTTAGGAGCCAGGAGTCCTGGATTGTGAGAGGGATGTCTGTTAAACAACAACTAATACTCTCAGATTCTATGTGATAAGTAGCTACATATGTCAGGTATGAGTATTAACATTTCAGGGGATAAAGTGTGATTAAAAACAAGTTTCTAAAGTAGTAATGAATGTAAGATCAGTCTTATGGACTGGGAATAAAATTTTATTAAGCCTTCAGAATCAGATGTATTTTCCACCTTTCCAGAAACTGAAAAATGAGGTAATCTATTTCAGCTACTTGGCTATACTAAGTGAGAATTAAAAATATTCTGTTTAGATATCAAAGGCGTCCTTTAAGTTCTCTGTGCTGCTACTGGCAAAACCCTCATTAGATAGAATTTTAAATGACTTCTGATGAGGATAGTCCCTAGAGAGTAACTTCTTTAGTAAAAATAAGCCCAAATATCCTTCTCAGGAATATGTATTCAATTCATACAGATTATTAATGCTATTAAGATAATGGGAGGGTTAATATTTAATATTCAGTGAGTTCTTACTCTCAGCAAATAGCATGGTAACTGAACTATATATGTTACCTTATTTAATAATCTCAATAACTCTCAATAAGACACCAACATGTGTACTGTAAATTACCACAATTTTTAAAATGAGGAAACAGAAATATATAAAATTATATATCAGTCACATAGCTGATAAAGTTTGTGGCAGATTTTTAAAAATTGTTTTTATTGATTTCAGAAAGGAAGAGAGAAGAAGATAAACATCAATGATGAGAGAGAATCATTGATTGGCTGCCTCCTGCATGTCTCATACTGGGGATTGAGCCTGCAACTGGGGCATGTGCCCTTTACTGGAATCAAACCTGGGACCCTTCAGTCTGCAGGCTAATGCTCTATCCACTGAGCCAAACCAGCTAAGATGTGACAGATTTTAAATCCAGCATTTTCTCTCAAGGATTATAGTACACATTATAGTTACCTTATTTTTCCTATGGTAAATTCT
Source organism: Eptesicus fuscus (assembly GCF_027574615.1). Taxonomy (NCBI): domain Eukaryota; kingdom Metazoa; phylum Chordata; class Mammalia; order Chiroptera; family Vespertilionidae; genus Eptesicus; species Eptesicus fuscus. Next base: position 49,404,081 of record NC_072482.1, on the reverse strand, counting down.
ATCCCTCTAGCTAATATAGCAACCAACTCATGATTGCTGTAATCAAATCCGTAAATGTCATTTTCTGACCAAAGGCATATAATTCTTAGTTCAACAATATTTAAATGTTAATTAAGCATCTACTCTAAGCCAGGCTCTATTCTAGGCACTAAGGATATGGTAGTGAAGAAAGCAGAAAGGAAGCTCACAATAATAAGAGACCAACCTATAAAACAAAATAAACAAACAACAAACAAACAAACATTAGTGCAATAGTAATGTAGTGGTTATAATCATGAACTTTGAAAGTAGAAGATATATATTCAAGTTATTGTCCACCATTTCTACCAATGATCTTGAAAATGTTGCTTCTCTCTCTGAAATCCAGTTTCTTCATCTGCTAAATAAAGATAATGCCTAATTCTAAACAGGGCTGTTTTATCATCACATGAAATATTTATAAAGAGCTTAGCTTAAAATTTAGAATAAGAGCTTGTGCCACTTACTATGAGAGAAGCCAGTCTGACCCTGCATAATGCATGCAGAGTGACAACTCCTGAGCAACTAAAGCAAGTCAATCCTGATTTCCACCCAACCCCTGGATCTTTCAGTTATAAAAGCCAAAATCAAACAAGTAAAACCCATCTCTTTGTCGTGTGTCATTTAAGCTAGCTTAAGTTGCTTTTCTTTTAGCTGAAACATAAAAAGCCCTAACGGAAACTGGTCCATTATTATAGGGTAGATAAATCAAGGGATGAATATATTTCATGCATTTTATTCAGCCAGGTGGCACAATAAAAGACCCAGTTGAAGCCAATATGTATGCTCCAACATGCACCCCAGGCCAACCTTGAGCTTAACATGGTATAAACCTATAATGGCTCATGAAATGAGAATGCTGAGTCTTTGATTACAAGGCCACTATAGTCTCTAAACACTGCTTACTAATATTTAAAGAATCAAATGCTGCAATTTAAAGTCTCAATCTTGAGGTCCTTTGCCTTTTGCAAATGAAAATTGCAATGGGAAAATAGCAAGATAGCTCACTGCCAAAGAAATTATTTGAAACAGTTTCAGAAAGTTCTTTGCCAAGTCTGATTTCTTTACAACTTTTTAGTTTTGGTGTTCAATTCTTTGTTGCCCTTTCTTCAAAAGGAATGCATTAATAATGTTATGGAGCTGTCATTATCTTCCCCATCTCCAAGGAACCTGTTGTGTTCCGGGGCACGTGTGGCTTTTGCTGCCTTTTCCCGGAACAGACCGAGATGGAATTCTGGTGTGGGTTGACTCAGATAATTGTAAAAGTTCTTGTATGAATTTTTTTTTTTCATTTAAACATGTCAGGGGAGAAATATGCAACAGATATCTAAATGGATGCAAACACTCATCAATCAAGAGCTGTCTGCCACTTCAGTGCTACTAGGTGTCCTCCTAGAGTGACAGCACAAATCCATGTTGGCAGGCCGATCAAAGCTTTAGAAATAAAACAAAATGTGCATCCCGGCCCCTCAACTCTCTAAGGCTGTGACAGCCAGGTTGCAATTTCATTTTTTACATGAGTTTTGAATTTCTTTATTAAATCATTTCACTCTAAACCTTTGGCTGTCACATACATGCCAATATTGTTGATGGCTAATAAAAAGTAGTGTATCTGTAAACTTTGGAAAATGGTGTTCTGTAGACATATTTGTGATTTATTTCAAAGCTCAATGATAATATCGGCAGTTGCTATTCTTTCTGATAGTAAGTTATCTAATCACAGCATTAAAAAGTACTTTCAAACCAAAAAAGAGACAAGAGAGGAAAAAAAGCAATTTTAGTCATTTCACCACTATTCTCATGCCTATAAGCTGCTGTTCTTTTAAAAAGTTGTATAAATATAAAGCGGTATAACTCAGCAGAAAAGCAAGATTAAAATCTACACTGCTCTTGATTTGCTTTAGTTTTTCCTTGAGATGCCCAAATGTTCATGCCAAGTTTATTTACAATAGGGTTACTCTGTTTTATTGGCCCAGTCATAGATTGTCGTTTTAATAACAAAGGCTTCAGAATGATCTGTAAAGTTTTTGATCTGCTGTTGGTCTAGTTTAGATATATGAAGCAGGCCAGTGAAAGGAAGGAATCTTGTTAATGCATAAGGATGAATAGAAATTTCCGTTTCGATTCTCATTTCAAGCTGGGAAAGCAGATGTATTCTAAGAGACAGCGCCACTGAACTAAATTCTTCTTTGCACACAGCATCTCTCTCTTGAGGCAAATATCCTTTTCCTTTTTTCCTAAATAATTCACAAATTGCTTCTTCAGAGAGGCCAAAGAGGGTCAGAACAAAACTCAATTACCTTGTATCACCAGATTCTCCCCTAACAAGGGAATAGTCCGGAATGAGGTTTGCTACCTTAATCATACATGAAGGTTCAATGCCAAACAGATGATTATAAAATGTGAAGGTTTGGGGTGAACATCTAACATTCTGTTTATCTTATTAAATGTTTTATTATAAATAAATATTTATTTAGTAAATATAACTTTATTTTATTAAAAAGCTGTGTTCATTCTTACCTTTTATTTATCTATTGAATAATTATTCATTATATTCTACCCAAACTGCCCCTTTTCAGGGGTTTTCTATGGTAATTATCTGTGGTTACGCACACACTGCAAACCATGCACTGTGTTATGTTGGGTCTTTTCAACATGGCCCATCGTGTCCTATCACTTTGTAGAGCACAGTGCAACAGATTAAATAATTACTGCCTTATCTCTTGGCATTATAAAGCATGAAAGAAAGAAATTTCTCTTCTGATTTTTTCAATCTATTTGCACTTACATACACCACATGGCTTTTTCCATAAGATCCTCAAAGTTCATTAGAGTTAAATAATTCTAAATATACATTCCTCTAAACATTGACTTTTCTTCTTTCCTTTTTTTCTCCAACCAAGAGCAGTGGTTCTAGTCATAATCTAGTTTCAATGATGAGAAATCAAAGATAGGAGCTAAATTCTTGAAATACTGTGTTTACCACTATTTATTTATCTCCTGTGATGTTTACATCAGTTCAGCAAGGTAGGTATGATAAAATACATTATTCCTGTTTTAAGGAAAAAACACACACAAAAAAACAGAAACACTGAGATTAAATAATATATCTCAAGCCATATACTGATCAAACTAGGATGAAAAGAGTTTTTTCTGCTTCTCTAAGTCACCAGACTACATGTTTAAGGTACTCTGTGCATAGATATTGGAACTTTTAGAGCAAAGCTAAGCTATATATTAATGTGTCATTTAAAAAAAGTCATATTGCATAAACATATATGTTGTAAAGCATAATTTTGGTCCCATAATCTTTATCCCTTGTGCTACATCTGTGAATACATTATGCTACATGGCAAAGGGGACTTTGCAAAGTAATTGAAATGACAGATCTGTTGACCGCAAGATAGTGAGATTATTCTGAATTATCTGGTAGACCCAAAGTAATCACGTGAGCCCTTCAAAGCACTGAGAATAATAGAGAGATTTGACCAAAGGAACCAGAGAGATTCCACGGGCAAGAAAGACTTAAAGCTCTGTTAACTGTCTTGAGTATGAAGGGGCAACATGTCAAGGAAACAGGGACCGCAGTCCTACAAAAAAAAAATGATCAAAATTATGCCAGAAACCTCAATGAATTTGTAAATGGATCCTTTCTCAGAGCCTTTAGCTAAGAATCCAGCCAGCCTACCCTTTAATTTAGGCTTTGTTAGCTCCTAAATGGAGTACCTAGCTAAGCCTACCTGGATTTCTGACCCATAAAAACTATAAGATAATAAATAGTTATTGCTTACGACACTAAACTTTTGATAATTTGTAACTGCAATAATAGAAAATTAACACAACACGACACTTGTCCATTTTTGCAATAAAATCAGTGAATTCTGCATGCAAAATTTTCTTCCTTATAAAATGGGGCAAATATTACTTTCTGTTGATGCTCTTGCTGCCGGTGGTTATAATATCTCATGGCCTAATCTATTGTACTGTCTAGTCCTTTTCACTGCAGAAGAAAACTACAGAGTTGGGAAAAGCAGAAGTCTATTCTCTGGGACCCCTGGTGACTAGATTTCAGCTGTGTGGTCAGCCTTCTGCTTTACTTTAAACTCTTGCTCTGGCAAAGGTCCAGGAAGGTGGGCCTGCTGCACAGGACAGAGCACAGCCATCAACAGAGTGACAAAATAACCTTTAGATATACCAGACCACAGGTTCTTCATTTGCCGCAATTCCATTATGAGTCTGTGGAATCTCTCCTCCTTAAATTAGATGTGAGGCCGATTCATCCGTTGCTGCAGGGAAGGGTTGTCGAAATGAAAACAAAAATTTCTCAGCTTTGAAATTCAAATCAGGCCTTTGGACCTCTTGGTCCAAACAATAGACTAGAGGTGACATTTATGAGTTTTAAAACTAAAGCTCAGCACACTGAGGGACTCAACATTTATGTTATAAACCAAAGATTAACAAAAATGTTAAATGACAAAAAAAAAAAAACAAAAACAAAGGAGAGCTCAAAAATTACATGGGCTTCTAATAAGAAGACTGGGGGAGAGGTGACAAAAATCCAAGAAGTGGGATGGGGCCTTGCCCTCCTCATATTCCTCCACTCTGCCCCCTATTTTCAGTCTTGGGAGCCATATGAATTTCTTAAATCAACCTGGGCTGCGAAGATTAGAGAGCAGATGGAGGGCAAAGAGTCGGAAGCAGATTCTCCACCATTCAGCCTTTAGGAGTTGGTCTGGGACTGAACTATTTCCCTGGTAGAGAAATGGTATCAAAAGCAGCAGCATTTTTTTTTTTTAAATCTTGTACCTGTAAACAGTCCTAAAATGGCACTGGCAGCCAGAGAAGGGAGGTGGAGGAATGCAAGTAAAAATGGGGCCAGGGGAGCCATCCTCACGTTGTAACATGGTCAGAGTATAGGCACCTGGACATCTCAGCATGAACCAGCTCCTCCGTGAAAGCCTGCCTGCAAAAGAAGTTGCTTGATATGCAGGTGGAATCCCAATGAGATTCCAGAATTCTCAAAACCAGAGACCACCGTTAGTAGTATTTTCACCTGGGAGAGATGGAGTAATCATTATCTAAAGCGTATGCTGCCACTTTTACCTGCCACACTCACGGAAGGCATCACAGATTCATCACTAGACTTCTCCCTGCCGAGCTGGAGCGACGCTACAGCCCATTTCAGCACAGAGCTCTAGGGAACTACTGCCAATTAATACAAATCTCCATGTATCAGAAGAACATGATAATTTAAGTCAGACATAATCTGAGTGGATACTGGTTTTACCACTTACTGTGTGTCCTGAGGTAAAATAGTATATACCTCTCCAAGCCTCAGTTTATTCATATATAATGAGAATTACTGTATAATGATTCCACTCAATTCTGATAGAAATAAAATGACTTTATTTATGCTTCTAGAACAAGGATCAGGACTACAGTCCACAGTATGTTGTTTTTTTTTGGTATATCCTGAGAACAAAAGAATGCTGACTTTTTTACGTGGCAGAAAAAATCAAAATAATAATAATATTGTGTGGTATATGAAAATTATATGATATTTAAATTCGATGTCCCTAAAGTTTTATTGCCACACAGTCAAACCTTTCAACTAGGCATTGTCTATGGCTGCTTTGTGATATAATATTAGCAATGACTGGTTGCCACAGATACCATCTGGCCCACAAAACCTGAGTATTTACTACCCAGCCCTTTACAGAAGATGCTTGCTGACTCCAGAGTTCTAGAATGGAGCCAGGCACTTACAAAAAGCTCCAAAAAAAATGTTAGTTTCATTACTTTTTTCCTTTCTCATTTGAGAATCTATCTGAGAGCACAAAGACCCTAAAATCAAGAATGGTAATACTGTGGGTATTTAGGAGGTTGCTACAGACCCACACAAAAATGCATTTGCAGAGCTAAATCTCTGCTGTTATTCTGTCCTGCTTTTATGAGACTGTGGCTAGTTCACCTCAGACTGCCTATTTAATTTATATTTCAATAACTCTCCTCTATGCGGTAAAAATAAGTACTAACTACTGAAAATGTGTCCATAAGAACTTCCACAGAGCATGCTATCCACTCACAAACAAGTATGATTAACTACTCAGCGACCACGTGGCATGCTCTTTACCTCACCTCTTAATCGTTAGCTCAGTCTGCTGGAGTCCACCATGACTACTTGGCAGTGCCCCCTCTCTAAGTCTCACAGCTCCTCATGTTGGTTTCCACTTCGTCCGATGTTACTTGTGTTGGCTACTGACGTGGCCTCCTGGCCTTCCTCGAGCACTTGCCATCGGTGCCGAGGCTCAGGTGTGTCTACATGAGCCAGGATGTGCTGTTTTCCTCAGGCATCTCTATGTCCCATAGTCACTGATTAAGATTTTATTTACACCTCTCATTTTTTAAAGTAAAAAGAAAAAAAAAGTCTAGAATTCTAAATCAGAATTTACAAAATTTTATGTACTTGGATACCATGTTTTCCAATTCAAAACACACTGAAAAACATCATACCGTTTGTCTTACAAGTACGTATTCCCATGTGTGATCTAAGAGGTGATAAAATGATTCATTTGTAGCCATTACTAAAACAAAACAAAACTAAATATGCATCGGGCCCTTTGTCTGCAACATAACTTCCAGTTATAAAATTATTTATACGGGAATATTAGATCTGATATTTACCATTTCAACTTACACTGACTTTTCCAGGAATACAAACCTCAGAATATTTGAAAGATGATTATAAAATATTACTTTTAAAACACAGTTTTAACAAGTATTAGTAAGATACCACATTGTGATGAACTGATTAGAAACACCACTACTGTGAATAAATTAGACAAATAATCAATAGCCTGAATAACCTAAATGTTGTCTTTAATCATCTAATGGATCACCCTTGAGATAATTAGCCCAAGAGTCTAAATGGGATTCTAAGGACCATGATATTTTACTAACTACATACTTGTAAGCTTTGTAAAGGGAAAACATTCACTATACTAACACATAGGAACTCGTGTCCTTTGCACTATGTGGAATAAAACTACTTTTGATCATGAATAAAGAACACTTGACAAAAGATAATATTTGAAAAGAAGATCACTACAGTAAGTAGGTTGATCACTTATGCAGCCCCTCCTATTTACAAATTATAATGCTAACCTGTTTAAGATATCCAAGTTTCAGCACATCACCACGCCTTGCACATGAGTTACCATACTCCCAATTCCTAAGATGAGCAATGTCTGGCCTAAATTAATCAGTGTATTCTATTCTAATGACTGGCATCAAGATAAATATATTATCTAAACATTTCCATTATGGTGACAATTGCAGTTTCTCTGACAACATTAAAAGCATTCACCCCTTTCTTTGCAGATTGAAGTATGCCAATGTGAACACTGGTGCCGCCTTTAGGAATGCTGTTTGAAGTTTATACCAACAGGCACCTGGTTCCACAAACAAAAATGGAACCAGGATGTGAAACAAATTGGCCCTGAAATTTATTATCTTTGGACAGCCATTTAGGAGCCAAAAAAATGTCTTGATTGTTGGAGCCAGTTGAGTCAAATTTTCCATAACAATTAGCTAAAGTCTTTTTATCAGATATAATTGCCAACAGTAAATTACACATATTATCATGTTAGTATCTTTACCTTCAATTTATAAAGAATAAAATATAAATGGATAATACATTCTTGATATCTAAAAATATTAAAAATATATCAATAACAGAAGAAAACGTTAAGTCTCATTAACTAGAAAGTCAAGAAGGGGAGTGAAGTACAGAGATAATTTATTTTGTGAAATATTAGCCTTGTTAATGAATGCACAGAGGTTCCAAGCAATGTGGACTCTTTCCTTAATGAAATCGCTATGCTAAATCTCCAAGAAAAGTCCAAAAATTTAAATCGAAGGAAGAGATTTGTTTAATTGATCATGAGGGTCTTCTAATTTAAGGACTACTCATAAGGTCTAAAGATATTCAAAACAGGTTTTGCTATAATGAGACTCCTTAGGCTATTCTCAAAGAAAGTATTGTCAGATCCAAGAATAAAAGAAGAAATTTATAGACTCACTTAAAATAGTAGTCTCTTAGAATTTCAGGAACAGCAATCTAATAAAATATTATAGAGATAGAAATTTTTCTGGAAAGATTAATATTGGGATAAGATGGAGGTCAGAGGAGAATTACCACAGGAATGTAAGAAAAATTGTGCCTTTTCAAACCTCAGAAGAATATTTGTTAATATCACCTTTGGTATGCACATTACCTTGATCACTAAGAAACAGCATATCTATTTCTCTTCCAACTCTGAACAGTAGCACAATGTTGGAGGACACGTCCTTTCTATTTTCTGTATTCTTTCTTTGGTCCATGGAGAAGAAATTTATCTTAATAACCTCTGCTGGTCCAGGGGAGTATGGCTAAAAAAATTTCCACCTTTTTTTCCAGCTCTTATGAGCTTTAACCCTTTACCATGGTAGCAACAGTGACTTATCTCATTCACTGATTTATAAAAGAAGCTAATATTTTAAATCATTTTTGAACCTATATTCATTTTTCAATTTGTTCAAATTCTTGTAGGCCACTTCACATCTTCAAGTTGCAACAGAGAACTTAGATGTATATTGAATCTTACAAAGATTGACATTTAAATGCTCAGATTCTAAACTTTGAATGAATATTGGTTGATGAATAATAATTTGGCTGGAGAGAAGAGATATTTCAAGAAAGAATATTGATAGAACTAAATGATTGTTTGTAGGGAATAAAGGATAAAGGTGAAATAATGTTTAAAGAAAGAAGTAAAAAGGTGAAATGATTACAATGTAGTGATACTACATGATACCATCTTTGGCATAGAATTAATAGTGTTAAAATTGCTCTCCATGCATATACTTTGCTGTTAGTTTATTCCTACACTAGCTCCTATGTAGTAACTGCCTACTCTGGTTCACATATTTAAATCTATTCAAATATTTAATTTAGTTCTCAATACATCCTATAAAAATATATCACTACATTTGATAAATAAAAATGTAGAGGATAGTTCTTAAAATGTTCAAGTTCTAAAGAGCTGGTGGGAGAAAAAGTAAGAATTATTTTTTCAGGGTTTAAGCTATAACTATAAATTATACATTTTACAACTTAATATGAACATAAAACATTTTTAGGGTTTTTGAAGATTCCTAGGAAAAATAGTCAAAAGTAACCTTAGTACTTTAAATTAAGAGACATGTATAAAATGCACTTCTAATTAAAAATATATTATTTAATAGGCTTTTGTCAGACTTTAATTACAATTAAAAAAATGAATATATCATTCAGTGAAACCATTTTCTGTACTATTATCAAGGAGCAGCAAACAGCCCATGCTTTGTCGTTGTGTTCGTTTCAGTATTTGGAAGACATTTATGAAAGTGGATAATATTGAGTCACAAAAATGACACATGCATCTCATTAAATATTCAGGTAGATTAGTGAAGACATGAAACATCTTTTTCAAATTTACCAGATTTATTCAGCATAATTTTCCAGGCCTGATTTCACAAAGCCCAACAATACCCCCCATAAAATCATGGTGGGGAGGATATGTTCTCCTTACACTTCTCCAAAGATTTCTTGTAAAATTATAAACAGGTTCAGCCTATTGCCTTTCTTAAAATATTTTTTTATTTTCAAATTACAGTCGACGTACAATATTATATTAGTTTCAGGTGTACAGCCTGGTGATTAAACTCAGCCTATTGTTTTTAGAAACTTAATCTTTAATGCATCACACTTTATGGTATTCCTTCGTTCTGCATGTACCTCACTTTCCCTCTCCTTTTATATAAAACGTACCCATTTGTCAAGGTCCCTACATGCCGTGCATGGAAAGTTCCTTAATAACACTTGCTCAGAACTACTCTTTCAGATAATTTATATCACACATATGAGCACTTTATCATATTTTAACAGCACTCTTCTTAAATTCATATGTATCTTATAATTATAAACGCATAGCTCTATGAGGGTATTGACTTTTATTTAATCTCCCCTCAAAACTTAGCATTCTTATGCTAAAATTGTACATTTTAAGTAAATGGAATTAAATATTTCTATTTAATTAGGTTAGACAGGTAGGTCTAACCCAAGTGCACCTTGGTACTCTCTCCAAATGCATGAAGTTCCTTTGGGTCACATTTCTGTGGAAAGGTAGATGTGAATGTAAATCTATTCTCCTTTCTTTTGCATAGATTTTTAAGGAGCTTTCTGTGACAGATCCATGGCTCTGAAAACAGGTCAGGTCCTATTACTGCTGTAATTGTAACTTGGCTATTTTATCTGAACACTTAGTTATACCTTGATAAAGGTCTGAGGCATTGCTTATAAAACTAATACAGTAATGTATTCAGGGCAGCATCTTCTCCAGAAAGCTGATCATGATGCATGCAATATGAGATAAAGGTGTACCTATCATTTATTATAAAATATCAACTGAATTTATTTACATGCCGTTACAATCCTTTTGCTTTTTCAAGTTAGAACCATTGCTGAAAACTTGCTCAGTTTGCTAATAGCCTGGACAATGCTTGAGTTGACAAGATGTTTTGTAGATGGTGATCACTATTGCCAGTGCACAATCTCCTAAAAGAATCTTTCCAGCCCACAGCTATCGTCTTCCCACTTGGAATATGGGACATATGCCCACTCTCCGATCTAAGTGCATCTGAATGGATGGGGAAGAGTCCTGTTCCAAAGAAGAACAATTCATCACTGGTACTGATTCAATCAGATCGTCTTCTGATAAATCTGAAACAAAGATGCTGAGGGGATAAGAAGATAACAAATGTTAAGACAAAAAAAAAGAAGCTTAAACCAATTTCCTATTAACAAGTTTTAACAGCCACCGTTCCTGAAGCAATGAGAGACCGTGAGAAGCAAAGGTGAATGAGCTCTAAGATACAAATGAGCCTCCAGACAAGTGAAAAGGCCCAACCAAACGCAGCAACGCTTCCCAGCTTAGCACAGTCGAGTGAAACCTCCACATGCAGTTCTGAAATGGCCACTTTCACAGACTCCAGAGTGGGGATAGTCCACCCTGGCCGGAGGGGCTCAGTCGGTTGAACATGGTCCCATGCACCAAGAGGGTGCTGGTTTGATTCTGGTCAAGGGCACATGCTCGGGTTGCTGGTTTGATCCCCTGTAGGGGCCAGCAGATCAGGGTTGCACTCTCACACCAATGTATCTCCCTCTCTTTCTCTCTCCCTCTTCCTTTCTCTCTCTCTAAAAATCAATAAACTATTCTTTAAAAAAGGAATCTATCAATTAATAAAAAATACTGTCATAAAAACATTACATAATTTATCATAATTTAAGTTGTAATAAATATGATTTCTATAACTTCTTAACATAGTGATAATTTGAATTATTTAATTTTGAAACATTAAAAAATTTTAGCAACCATTGATAGCTCTTGTTCAAATCGTTATTTCATTAAGAATTTGAAAAATGTTGACTTAAAAATTATTAGCTGATATTCTTCAGTAAAAGAGGAGATTTTCCACACAATTTTTGGATTTACTTTATTTTCTTCTTTTAAAAAAAGTAAATATCACCGAAACCGGTTTGGCTCAGTGGATAGAGCGTCGGCCTTCGGACTCAAGGGTCCCAGGTTCGATTCTGGACAAGGGCATGTACCTTGGTTGCGGGCACATCCCCAGTGAGGGGTGTGCAAGAGGCAGCTGATCGATATTTCTCTCTCATTGATGTTTCTGACTCTCTATTCCTCTCTGTAAAAAAATCAATAAAATATATTTAAAAAAAAAAGTAAATATCTTCTTTTTTTTCTCATTACCATTTTTAAGATAAGAAATTGGTATTATAATTTCCTCTGGTGGTAAAAAATTTATTTCGTTTTATTTGACTTTGGCTCATTTATTTATTCTTACTTTCATTAGAAGTTCATGGCTTTTCCTTTCTTCCTCCTCCTTTCTTTTTCTGTCTCCATTTCTCTCTTCATTCCTTCCTTTCTTCTTTTCTTCTTCCCTTCATTTACTTTATTTTCTCTGTTCTTGAACTGTTACATGGTTAACCATGGGGAGCTCTCTCTCATGTTCCTCTGAAATGTCTTCACTTATCTTGGTCTGTGGCACTATTTAATATTATAAGTTCATCTTGGAATTTTTTTGCTCCAGACCTAGAAGCAATCACTTTTCCAAGGAGCCCTGATTTGTTGTTAATAAAATGGTATTTAGAACTCAAGTTCTGAGCAATAATTATACTCTCAGTGTGCCACATTTTTCAGTAGTCAGAAATATAAGCTATATTTTATACATATGAGTTCATATTAAAATATTCAAGTCAAATGTGCTATTACTTACAGGTTTGTAGTTAATTTCTTTTATTTTTTATTTATATTTAACTCCTATTACATTTACAAATTAGTTCATAATAAGATTAACAAAACGAATGCTTTGTGTTTTAGTCTACAATATTTATAAAATGGTTTCAAATTTACATTATTAATAACATTGACAGTAAACCACTAAGTAAAGTATAAGATAATTTTGTAGATTATTAATAGTAGTAGGTTGCTAATACTAGAATTGAAGCAATATAAACTTACTGAAGCAGAAAAATAGTCTGTAGAAAAAACAGATAAAGAGCAGAGTTAGAGAGAGAATCAAGACATGAGACCATGCATCTCTAGATATAACAGAGCATGTCCTTCATTCAATAAGGTGTTTCTAGTTCTTGGGTCTAGCTCGCCGTGAGTCTTACTGCTTGACTTATCCTCGCGTATTATGAAATAACGTTTTCATATTCCAACACCACCATACTGCCTTTATTTTTGTTCATTGCATAATGGTTTGTGTTTTTATTGAGAGTAATGAATTCCTTGCTAAATTAACAAACCCATTTTAATATTGAGAAAACCAAGTTTTATGACTGTTACAAAAAAGCACAAGTCTCATATAGATGTAAACTAGCACAACTAGGAACTAAATGGAGATTTGTCTAACTGTAAAGCCCAACTTCTTTAGAAGTACACTATGCTATTATTATCTTTTTAAAAAATAACATACAAAAATACCTTTATCATCTGAACTCTGAGTTTTAACTAATTTCAGTATCAGAATTATTTTATTTAATATAATGCTTAACTAGTTGAGAATATATCTTATAAGCAGAGTGATTACTTTCGAAATTCCCAAACTGTGAAAAACCATAGCTCAAATAAATTTGGCATTTTATTGTTTATTGATTTAAGTAATTTAAGAAATAAATATGCAAGAATTACTACAAACATGCCCATATCCAATTATTTATTTTTCTTCAATGCACTACTATGTCAATTTACTAATTTTACAAAGTTATCTGTCCAGTATTTGCAGAAATATTTTGTAATATCTTAAAAATTGTATTTGCCTTAGCAAAAAAATGTATTCTAAAAGTAACTGCCCACAAATGATGTCTTTAAAATAAGTTTTAAGTTTTGACAGAAGTACATAGTTACTGGCAAAAAAAAAAATGTTTTTGTTTCTAAGGTAATTCCAAAATTTTATGTAAAACCATGGCCAGCAAGAATAGCTGTTACTTGCACAAAATGTGTGCCTTATTTCCCAAGCCCATCATTCACCTTTTATGCATCAATTTCTAACTCTATTCAATGGATTTTTTTTCCTTACTCTTAAAATACCTGCCCAACTTTATCTCTAGCAAATTGTGACAGTGTAGTTCAATCTCAAGGCAGATAGACTTAGAATTAGAATATACGCATAATGGAATATTTTACTATTAAAATATTAGCAGCAAATATAAAAATACTAGCTTTAAAATAAATTGTAACATAAATGTTTTAATATAACTATAAAGAGTGCATAAAATACAATTATATGATTGACATAAGATTAATTGTTTTTAAAAGTGAATGGCTACTTCATTGGTAATGAGAACCAAATTTGTGGAATCATTTCAGGATCAAACACCTGCAACATATTTTGATATCCGAGAACAGAACTAGGCTAAGCTAAAATGGAGCCTTGTGTGATCATTTTCAGCATTATAATTTTCTGCAAAATTTGAGTGCTTTGCAGAACTGCGATAGATTTCTCATGAATAGGATAGTGGCAAATGCTTTGTAGATTCAAAAATAGTTTTGCTGAGGCAATGAGAAGTAATATGCTATCAGATTAGAAGCTGTTCATATTTTACCAAGCTGATTGTATTTTAGAAACTTAGAATTTGCTTCTAAACATTGCAAAATCCTGCTTCTCTTATTGTATTTTATTTTTGCATTTTGCTTGCAATATCTTTTAATTCCCTTAATAGCTCTCCTCTGATGAAAAGGTAATTGTATTCACAATTTAATAATTAAGTGTTGTCTGTTATATAACAACTAGAAGCACAGTGCACGGGTTCATTCACCAGTGGGGTCCCTCAGCCTGGCCTGCAGCTCTCTGACATCCCCCGAGGAGTCCTGGATTGCGAGAGGGAGCAGGCTAGGCTGAAGGACCCCACCAGTGCATGATTGGGGCCGGGGAGGAACCGCAGGAGGGCCCCAGGGCGGGTCCAGTCTGTCTCACCCAGTCCAGATCAGCCGGACCCCCGCAGCAAGCTAACCTACCAGTCTGAGCACCTGCCTCCTGGTGGTCAGTGCACGTCATAGCTACTGGTTGAACAGTTGAATGGTTGCTTAGGCTTTTATATATAGATAGATAATTTTATAAGTGCAAATATCAAAATTTGGAAATATGCATTCCTGAAATGGGTTGAAAAAAGTTATATCCTAAAATATTAAAATATCAGCAAGAAAAATGTACAGAGCCCTATATAGTTATCAAGTCCCAAGAGATGGACACCTGAACTGATAGAATAATGTTTCATAGGTTTACTCTAACAGGGCCATTGACTGAAACTACACATTGATTTAGCAAATTATTGTTTATATTCATGGGCCCTGATATATATCAATATCACATTAATACACCATCTTTTGGGGATACAAGAATCAGAGTGGTTTTTATTGTTTAATCAGTGGTGACATCTTGACACACAAATATGAACTAATACACACAAATTACAGAAATAATTGAACTGCGATAAAATGTTAAATCAAAAGCTGAGGAATACAAAATGTTCTTAATACAAGGAAATAAATTTATATCATATTTATCCTTTCCTATAAATTATATATATTATGGTATCACTCAGAATTTCCACTTATTCATTATTTTATTCATAATAACATAGCATGCTTACATAAGAAATTAAACATGACAAACATGAGAATGAACATGACAGTTTAAAATTTATTTCTTTTCAATTTTTAAAAGTTTTTTTGTAGCTACTGTTTTTTTGTAGCTACTGTGAATATTTAACATGAGGCTGCATGTCATGTTTTGCATCTATGACAGATGTTTGCAAGCATTGCTTAGTGCAATTTTTGATGTAATAGTTTTAGCTCTACTATTTGTGCTTTTTGTGTCAATGATATTTTCTTCCTTTAGTCCTCCATTATTTCTTTCTTTTAGTTAATCAGAAATTTCACATTAATCAATTTTTTCTCTGCTATTAGTTATTTTGGTACTCAGTTTTATTCTGTTATTGCTTATACTGAAATTACAGCATACATTCTTAACTTATTAATATCTACTATACATTATTATTTTTACCTTTTCCTAAATGATGCAAAACCTTTAGAAGAGATTGATTTGTTCAGCCATGCCCACCTTTACTCTATTGTTGGTTTTTATATGTTACAAACCCATAAACGTTTAAATTCAAGGTGTTTCCTCTCATATTTTCATATACATTCATTCTATGCTGTTAGGTCATTCTTTCACTTTCACGGTTTCATGAGGTCACCTTTTTAGGCGAAAGAACTTTCTTTATTATTTCCTATGGTGAAAGTCTGTTAGTGACAGATACATTCATCTCTTAAAACAAATTTATTATCTTCAATGTTTAAATATATTTTATATAAATATAGAATTCAAGGTAAGTGAGTTATTTTCCTCTTTATCATTTTAAAGATGTCAGTCCACAGTCTTGGTTTCCAGTGTCTATTAAAAATCTTCTGCTTAAGATATTAAGATTTTCTCTTTATGTGGGGTTTTTAGTAGTTTGATCATAATATAGGTTGTTTTTGAAATAATTTTTTCTTGTTAGAGTTCATGTGATTTTTGAAATTGTGGATTAATGTATTTAGTCTGTTCTAGAAATTCTTAGCTATTAATTTCTCTTATGTCCTATTCTTTCTCAACTATCCTCCCAGGGCTCACATTAATCATACTTAATATCATTGACCATTCAAATATGACTTTTTTTTTTAACTTTTGACTATGTGTGTGTGTACTTGTTCAACCTTCTGTCTGTTAAAAAAAATTGGCTTTTGAAATTGTTTGCTAAGAGTTATTTGTGTACTGTGGACAAAATTCTTTGTCAGATATATGTACTGCAAATAATTCTACCAGTATCCAACTCAAATTTATAATTTAATGGTTCCTTAAATAATTAACAGTTAAAATTTGGGTATTTTCAAATTTACATTTCTTTCCTTTTATTGTAAATGCCTTTTGTATCTTATTGCAAAATCTTTGCATTTTCCAAAGTATGAAGATATTTTTGTTTGCTTACTGAAGTTTATTGTTCTACCTTGCATATTTCGGTTTTTTACCTATTTCAAAGTAATTTGTGTTTATGTAGTAAAGTAAGAGTCAAGGTTCATGTTTTTGCCATATATATCTATCTATACATATATAGATAGCTATATACTGAGTGGCCAGATTATTATGACCACCTGATGTTTGTAGGCAAATTAGCCGTACACTGCATCATATGGGATATGGAAGCCGAAGGCCTGTTCGAACATCTTTGCTGTCTGCAGTTACCAAGATAAAACGTCTCCAATTCACACAGGAACACAAGGATTGGACAGTTGAGCACTGGAGAAAAAGTCATGTGGTCCAATAAATCACGTTTCCAGTTGCATTATGCAGATGGCAGAGTGAGAATTTTTCAGAAACAGCATGAAAGCATGCACCCCACATGCATGAGTACAACCCTTCAAGCTGGTGGGGGCAGTGTTATGGGTTGGAGCATGATTTGGGCCCTTTAATTCATGTGGAACGTCTGAATAGCACAACATATCTAAGTATCGTTGCTGATCAAGTTTATCCTATCATGTGGATGGCGTATCCCAATGGAGATGGCTTCTTCCAACAAGACAATGTGCCATGCTACAGTGCTCGTATTGTGCAGGAGTGATTTCAAGAACATGAGGGAGACTTTACCTTGCTTAGGTGGCCCCCACAATCATCAGATCTCAATCCAATTGAGCATTTGTGGGACGAAGTTAATAGAGCCATCAGGCAGCTGGTTCCACAACCATCAAATCTCACAGAACTGGACAGTGCTACTCATCAGGCATGGTGTCAGATTCCTCGCATCACCTTTCAACATCTCATCACTATTACAGATGTCCCCCAGAATGCCAAAAAGAATCACCACAGTATTGAAGGCAAAAGGTGGCCCAATGAAGTACTGACGGGGTGGTCATAATAATCTGGCCACTCAGTGTATGTCTCCAATTCCTATAGCTTTATTCATTTAAAGTACTTAACTTCCCCCATTGAATTGCAGTGATACTTTTGTTGAAAATCAAGAGCTATCAAATGAGTTCTTAATTTCAGATACTGTATTTTACAGTTTGAAAGTGTTCTTTGATTTTTTTTAATGGATCTAATGCTCTGCTTAATCATTTCATTTATTAGCCCATTGTGTTAACCTTTTCCCCTAATTCCTTTAATATGTAATTTAATGTGTAATAGTATTTGGAGTTTCCTCTGTTAACATTGACATCAAGTTCCCTTCTAGGTCTGTGACTACAGACTGCTTTATCTCTTGAATATCGATCACTTTCTTCTGTCTTATTTACATGCTTCATGAATCTGTATTGGATGCCAGCCATTGCTGAGGTTCTAAAATCCTATATATAGAGAGGTAATATGCAAATTGAACCTCACTGCCTCACACAAGATGGCCACCACAAGATGGCTGGCAGGGGAGGGTAGTTGTGCGTGATCAGGCCATCAGGGGAGGGCAATTAGGGGTGACAAGGCCTGAAGGGAAGGGTAGTTGGGGGCAACCAGGCCAGCAGGGAAGGGCAGTTAGGGGTGACCAGGCCGGCAGGGGAGGGAAATTGGGGGCAATCAGGCTGGCAGGGGAGGGCAGTTGGGGGTTATGGGGCAAGCAGGGGAGGACACTTGGGGGCAATCAGGCCAGCAGGGCAGCAGTTAGGTGTTGATCAGGCTAGCAGGGGATTGGTTAAAGGTGATCAGGCTGGCAGGCAGGAGAGCAGTTGGAAGCCAGCAGTCCCGAATTGTGAGAGGATGTCCGACTGCCGGTTTGGCCCGATCCCACAGGGGTTGTCCAAACCGGCAGTTGGACATTCTCTGAGGGGTCCCAGATTGGAGAGGGTGCAGGCTGGGCTGAGGGACACCCCCCCAGTGCACAAATTCCATGCACTGGGCCTCTAGTGTATAATAATAAAAGGGTAATATGCTAATTAGACCCAATGTCTTGTAGACGTCATTCTGGACGTCCTTCCTGACAAAGGCAGGGCTGGAGGAGAGCTGGCCTAGGTCCGGGTTCCTGCAGGCAACTGGAAGGAAGCAGCCCAGGTCCTGGGTGCCTGCCAGCAGCCGGAGGAGGGAAGCCCGGGTCTCGGGTGCTGGAGGGAAGCCGGTGCCTAAGGGAAGCTGGTGCTGGCAGCCTGGGAAAGGAAGGCCTACTCTTGCACGAATTTTTATGCATCGGGCCTCTCGTGTGCTATAATCCTCTAAAAATGTTATTTTATTTTCCAATAGGCAGTTAAATCACCTCAGGTCTTAGTTTTAGGCTTCTTTTAGGGTTGGTCTATTTTAACTTTCTCCTTACTTCTCAGATACATATTTGACTCCAAGAACCTGGCCTTTTTGAGGTCTCAGCTCAATGCCTGGGTTGGTCATCAATGCTAATTCTACTCTAGTTGGACTGGAATTCTCGTATCTCCACAGCAGTTTGCAACGTATGAAATCTCTGTTCAGCTCTGCTGTGTCTACTAGAGTCTTGCTTTGTGTATGCATAACGTACCAGTTAGCCAAGGATATATTGAAAGTTTCTGTGCAGAAATTTGGGATTTAGTCTTTGTGGCTCCCTTCTTTGCTACACCCTAACTCCCCCAACTTGACGCCCTTTAGCAATCTGTTTCCTCACGCAATAATACAGTTGCTTTCCGTTTAAGTTCTATTTCTCTTACACAACTTGGAAAACAGTTTCCGAGGAATAGTTGAGGTAAATGTGAGGTTTACTTCGTGTGCTGTTCTTTTCTTAAGGATTATAGCCCTCTGTTGTTTGCTGTCTAATTCCTGACGCAGTTGCTTTACATACATCGCCAGTGTTTATAGTTGTTTATGATAGGAAGGTGGCGCTTCTATAATAAGATAATAGCAGCTGTCATCATGGCCAGAACAAGAAGCCGCACATATATTTTAATATAGGTAAAACATAGGTTTCCTTAATAAAAAATTTTAACTTTTATATAATTGTAATATATTAACAAACATTTTTTACTTAATCTATTTGTTTCTAGAGTTCTTAGAAAAAGCTTCACCAACAAATAGAACTTCTACTCCCAGCTCAGACTCAGAATATCGCTTATTTCCTGACCTTTTAATTATAGGCCCAGCTGAAATTTTCATCTAGACATGGTTTTAGTTTGAAGTAAAAAAAAACCAGCATATTCACCAGAAATTAAATTGAGGCTACTACATATTTTGTGGCATTTCTAGGATGGTCCTGAGAGGTGATAATACTTGGTTACTGACAATGTATACTGGATTTAAATGTAAAACTTAGAGGTGAAAGGCTACATATCCCATTATGTGGTTCCCTCAGCCACAAAAGTGAGACATTCTAGGAATAGAAATATAGAGATTTCAAGCTTATTTTAAAAGACCAGAGTATAACAGTCCAATGAAATGTGACCAATTTGGAAGAAAATGTCATTTTTACAAATGGTGCGTTATTTAAAATTTCTTTAAAAGTTACTATTATTGGGAATGTTCATGAGAATCATTCAATCCATATGAGTAGGTTAAACTACTTGTTACAGTTGAGTGCCAGTAAAAGATCATTTGACCATTTTCTCTTTTTCTTTTTATTGTTGACACTATTACAGATGTCCCCCAGTCCCTCTGCCTTTGTCCACTTCTATATAGCCCTTCCTACCCCCTGGCCTTCACCACACTATTGTCTGTATTCATGGGCTATGCATATATATGTTCTTTGGCTAAATTCTTCACATTTTTTTATCCAGTCCCTCCACCCCACTTCCTTATAAGATTTGTTAGTCTGTTTCATGGATCCATGCCTCTAGATCTATTTGATTAGTTAGTTTATTTTCTTCATTAGATATCACATATAAGTGAGATCATATGGTATTTGTCTTTTTCTGACTGGCTTATTTTGCCGAGCATAATAATCTCCAGGTCCATTCATGACATCGCAAAAGGGTAAGAGATCTTTCTTTTCTTACAGCCACACAGTAGTCTATTGTGTAAATGTACCACAGCTTTTTATCCACTCATCTACTGATGGGCATTTGAGCTGTTTCCAGATCTTGGCTATTGCAAATTATGCTGCTATGTACAGAGGAGTGCACATAGTTATTCTGATTGGTGTTTCAGGATTCTTATAATATACTAGAATCCTGGTGCACAAAATTTGTGCATCGGGGGGGAAGGAGTGTCCCTCAGCCCAACATGCACCCTCTCCAATCTGGGATACCTCTCACAATCCAGGACTGCTGACTCCCAACTGCTCGCCTGCCTTCCTTCCTTATTGCCCCTAACCGCTTCTGCCTGCCAGTCTGATCACCCCCAATCACTCCCCTGCCAGCCAGATTGATGCCTAACTGCCCCCCTGCCATCCCGATTGCCCCTAACTGGCCTCCCCTGCAGGCCTGGTCACACGTAACTGCCCTCCCCTGAAGGCCTGGTCACCCCTAACTTCCCTCCCCTGCAGGTCTAGTTCCCCCCAACTGCCCTCCCTTGCAGGCCTGGTCCTCTCAACTGCCCTCCCCTGCAGGCCTGGTTCCCCCCCAACTGCTCTCCCCTGCTGGCCATCTTGTGGTGGCCATCTTGTGTCCACATGGGGGCAGCTATATTGTGTGTTGCAGTGATGATCAATCTGTATATTACTCTTTTATTAGTTAGGATAGAGGCCTGGTGCAAGGGTGGGCGCCGGCTGGTTTGCCCTGAAGGGTGGCCCGGATCAGGGTGGGGGTTCCCTTGGGGCATGGGGGCAGCCTGGGTGAGGGGCCTTTGGTGGTTTGCAGGCTGGCCATGCCCCCTGGCGACCCAAGCAGAAGCCCTGGTATCTGGGATTTATTTATCTCTATAATTTAAACTTTGTAGCCTTGAGCGGAGGCCAGGGCTGGCCAGGGCAGGTGAGAAGCTTGGCTTCCTCCATCACTGAGGGCAACCCAAGCCTCATGCTTGCTCCAGCTCCGTGGCTGCCACCATATTTGTTGGGTTAATTTTCATACGTGCTCCTGATTGGCTGGTTGGGCGTGGCTTGTGGGCATAGCGGAGGTATGGTCAATTTGCATGTTTCTCTTTTATTAGATAGGATTCCCAGAGGTGGGACCACTGCATGCAAAGGAAGTTCCATTTTTAATTCTTTAAGGAAACTTCATGCTGTTTTTCACAGTGGCTGCAACACTGTGCATTCCCACAAATACTGCACCAGGGTTCCCTTTTCTCTATATCCTCGCCAGCACTTGTTTTTTTGCTGATTTATTGATGGTAGCCATTCTGGCAAGTATGAGGTGATACCTTATTTTAGTTTTAATTTGCATGCTATGACTCCAAGTTTTGGTGGAGTAGTAGATCTCCTGTGGGACCCAGTGGTGCAGTCTCCTTGGTCTCCTGAGCTGGGTGCTCTAGGAATGCCCCTTGTGTGGGCTCTCCTGTTGCAACTGGGTCTTGATTGCTATTATCCTATTCGTGGGTTAGCTTGACCTGACTGCCTGACTGTGAAGCTCAACTCCAGTCACATCATGCAAACTGTTGTACAGGTGCAGATAACTGCTGTGTGACCAAGAAAGGAATTTGCTTAGGGTCAAAGTTGCATCCCAGATTTTAGGCTGAGACTTTAGGACAGTCAGAGGTTTTAAAAGATAAGGAAAGTGCAGCTTCTGGGGATGCACAAGGAAGCTGGCCTCTTAAAGCTATTCCACCGTCCAGGGCTTCTCAAAGCAGCCTCATCAGAGTCCCAGCAAACAAAGGCTATGATGGCTAGCCAGAAAATAGGAAAAGTTCATTTTTGTTGTGCCAGGTAGTTGTAAGTTATATGCTAGACAGAGAAAGGGTCACAAAAGTCAAATTATTTCTCCATCTAAAGAGGCCATAGGTTTTACTTGTTTGCATTTGCAATTTAAATAATTTGGCTATGGCTTGAGTTCTTTATTTTCTGCCAAACTTCATCTTGTTCAGAACAGGCAAAGTACATCTATTTTGACTATAATTATGCCAAGAATTTTTAGCAGCCTATATACGACACACAAAGAAAGTGGAAGGGAGATGCTAACTTAATTCTGATGAACACTTAATTAGGGGCTCTATTCTATCAGACATTTAATGTTGCATTTTATTCTCATTTACTCTCTCTTTTTCTAATAGAAAAGAATGGAATGCCATTGTATATTATTATGGGTAGCTATTTATGAAACTGGGTCTTGCCTCTACACTTACATTTTGTTTGGAGGTTAATATTATATTACAACTGGGTCTATTCTTATACTTTTCCTCTCTCATTAGTACTTAGATTGCTGGTTCATAGATTTCTTGTTTGAATTTTATTCTACTGCTAGGCCTATTCTCTACACCTGCATTGTTCTTGATAACTTTAAAGGCATTTAGGGGTAGAGAGAAAAAAATAATTCATTTTGCTATATACTGAAGGCTTTGATAAACAATGCATTTATAAGCTAAATATAATCATCATATATTTTTATTCATAATTAATACATTTTATTTTGATTTAATTTGTGTCTCGGTCCTTTGTTCTCGACACTGCTATGAGATCATTGTGATTACTATAACTTATCCACCTCAAATCATGCAAATATGCAGTGAACTTAATCATGGATATCTGCCATCTGCATTGTTCAATGTTTCATCACTTCATGTTTATTCCTACTCTAAAAAGAAGAATTTAGAATCATTATTTTACTTTCAAATATCATAGAACTGGTGTGTTTTATGTAACCAATAATAAGGCTCTGGAAAGATGTGACTAGATTCATGTTTCTATTAACATTCTTGATAGCATCATGATTGCTTTAAAGTCTAATCCTATTCCTTGCCTAAAGTTTTCATTATTTATCATCACTAAGTTTTTTACCAAGTTAATTTAAGTTACATTTGATTAGTCTATTGAAATTAATAAATCTCATAGTCACATGCTTATTATTACATATTGTTTAGAAATAAAGACAATATGTGACTCTATAAATTGAAACCATGCCTTCCTAACATGTTCTGATATGCCATCCAACAAATAGGTTCTTATTTTTATTTATGGGATTCTGTGACCAAAAACAGCCTGATAAAGAATGTGTTAAAATCAATCAAGATGCAGATACATGTTCAATAGATGGATAAGAAGAGTCACCAGGTCTGCTCATAAAATAGTACTTTCCATCTAACAACAGAAGCTATTTTTTCATTAGAGTTCCAAATATTCAGTGTTTGGTGAAGTCTCCAGGTAATATATGCAGTGAAGAATATTACTAAGCACTAGGAAACAATAGGCTTCTATCAATCAACATATATTTGAATATGAACAGCTTTTAGGAAAGCTTTGGGTATTTTTTCTTTCACTGACATTGATGTTAATTAAGTATCATAATTTAATGAACCCAAAAAAGATTGACATTTGTACAATTAGTCTTAACATGGCACGAAACTCTGATCCTCTAAAATTGAGTTTCAGAAAACTGGTACTGCTATTGTGCACATAGAACTCTGACACCAGCTTCTAAGTCTCCCATTATATTCCTAAGCATAGCATTATGAAAGAAATGAAGCAAGGCAAGGCTTCAGCCACAGAGGTACTTTACTCAAGTGAGAAAACTGTATAGAATGAACAGGGACACCATCAATTCTGTTATGATTTACTAAAAATCCAAGGCAGCCATAGTGGGATAACAAAATTTTAATTTGTAATGTGTATTCCACTATATTTGCAAATGTTTTACATGCATTCTCATGTATTCTAGATTCTGGTTGATATCTTTGCTTTTATATGACCCAATTTCCCCACTAATTATTCCACTAGAGGACTCATTCTCTCTGAAATTTTAGTTTGCTTTTGTTTAGAGGTAAAAAGCTTAGCTTTCTTACAACAGTCATTGGCAAGGGAACAGAATCACAATGGTTGGCTTAGTCTACTAATTTTTCACTTCTTAGGGTTACATTAGTGAGTTTGTGACATCAATTTGTTGAAGTACAACTAACATTTAATTGTGGAGTGAAATAGACTATACTAGACTAAACTATAATAGAACAGAATAGAAAACAAATGAGTGAATTGCATATTATAATCATAGAGGTTTTCATATATATATATATATATATATATATATATATATATATTTGTGTGTGTGTGTGTGTGTGTGTGTGTGAGCGCTTGCATGTGGATCTGCATCAGGTTGTAATTTATCATATTTATCCATTTATCATTGTGCGTGAAGTTAAACATTTTTAACCCTTTGCACTCGCTTGCTTTTTTCTCGATTCCTTTATTCTAATGCTAACCGTGTCGAGTCACACTCGACATCTGAGTGCAAAAGGTTAAATGGCACTTGCTTATTCTAGTCAGGGTTTATCCCAGGATACAAAGTATGACCGCTATACAAGGGAAATAAGTAAAAGAGATCATGAGAAGACAGCCACAGGTCAACTATGATGAAATTGTAACATGACCACATTTTATAATCCCTCCTCTTAAATTGTGGATGAGGCCTGTAAGAATAATGAAATCATTTCTGTGATTAGTTTACTTTGTATGGAGAAGATCATGGGAATTTTCAAATATAGTTAAAGTTTCTATTCAGTTGAGTTTGTGTTAATCAAATATAAGTTTATCCTAGATGGGTCAGACCTGATCAGGTGAGGCATTCAAAGGGGAGCTAGAGGTAAACAGTAATAAGCAGCTGTAAATGTGCTTATGTTTGCCTTGAAGAAATCAAATTTCACATGTTACGAAGAGGGCCCTCTGACAGAAAAAACACACAGATAACCTCTAGAAGCCCCAGGGATCTACCATCCTATTTAATAAAAGAGTAATATGCAAATTGACCGTCACTACAACACACAAGATGGCCACCCCCATGTGGTCAAAGATGGGTGTCCCCATGTGGACACAAGATGGCAACCACAAGATGGCCTGCAGGGGAGGGCAGTTGTGGATGATCAGACCTGCAGGGGAGGGCAGTTGTGGATGATCAGACCAGCAGGGGAGGGCAGTTGGGGGGGACCAGGCCTGCAGGGGAGGGCAGTTAGGGGTGACCAGGGCTACAGGGGAGGGCAGTAGGGGCAATCAGGCCTGCAGGGGAGCAGTTAGGTGTCGATCAGGCTGGCAGGGGAGTGGTTAGGGGGTGATCAGGCCGGCAGGCAGGCGAGTGGTTGGGAGACAGCAGTCCTGGATTATGAGAGGGATGTCCGACTGCCTGTTTAGGCCCGATCCCTGGGTCCCAGATTGTTGAGGGTGCAGGCTGGGCTGAGGGACACTCCCCCCCCCCCCCCCACCGTGCATGAATTTAATGCACTGGGACTCTAGTACTCTATAAGAAAATGCATGACAACAACCAGACAGCTTAAAAGAGGACTTAGAGCTTCAGATAAAATTACAGCCCCAGCCAACACTTTGATATCAGATTTGTGAGACCTGGTTCATAGGACCCAGTTAAACCATGGTCAAACTTCCTACCTAAAGAAACTGATATAAGAAATGGGTGTTGTTTTCAGTCACCAAACATGTGAAAATGTGTCACATAGCAGTATAGTTGTCTACCTAGATTCCAGGACCCCCCCACCCCTTTGTTTTTGGTCACGGAGCCCTCATTGGTCACTATTGGAGAGATAACATTTGCTTTCTACTATTTGGCTGTGTTTCTGCAGCTAAAGCTCCTCATTGGTACAGTTCTCTTCCCACCTGCACAACATGCTGAATGAGTGTCTTTCCCCTTTTGGCTTCTCATTTTATGCCCCAATCCATTTAAAAAGCACAGGGAAAAATAAATCCCGAGTAAGCAAGGGCTTTTGGAATATAATCCTCACACCATTATAAAGCAGATAATGTTAGCTGCTTTACAGAAGAGAAAACTAGAAGCTGGAGAGGTTCCTAGATACCTTTAAATATATTTTATTAATTTTTTTTTTTTTTTATTTTTTTTAGAGAGAGAGAGAGAGAGAGGAAGGGAGAGGGATAGAGAGTTAGAAACATTGATCAGCTGCCTCTTGCACACCCCCCGCCCTCCACTGGGGATGTGCCCTCAACCAAGGTACATACCCTTGACTGGAATCAAACCTGGGACCCTTCAGTCTGCAGGCCGATGCTCTATCCACTGAGCCACACCAGTTAGGGCACCTTTGTGCTTATAGAAACACATAGTTTCTACAGCTAAGTCTTGCACCTCAGAATGCAGCAGTCTCTCTAATTGTCATTTTTTCACTACATTTCTCAGAGCAAGAAGAAATCCAATTTGTTTTACCATAAAGCAAATTTTGAATTGGCATTAGCTGGGTGATTTTAGCAAAGTTATTTAATCTATCAGAGCTTCCATCCCCACATATTCTCATTTGAAGTGTGTGTGTGTGTGTGTGTGTGTACGTAGATGTGTGTGTGTATGTCTGTGTAGATGTGTGTGTGTGTGTGTCTGTGTAGATGTGTGTGTGGGTGAGAGAGAGAGAGAGAGAAGTTACACCTACACTCCAGACTTCTGTAAACTGGGGGATGATTACTGAATACATATTTATTTCAAAATTACTTAATCATTGTCCTAATGCTATTAGCTCTCTTTATCAGGTTTATAATTATAAGCAGAACAGTTTATTATTTAATTTCAAAGTTAAAATTGACCAATACTGCCAGCAATTCAGTAAAAGGTTTGCAAATCAATTTTTTTTAGTAGTTGAGAATATGGTGGTTTAAATATAATAAGACCTAAAATTAAATCAAAGAAAAATAATAAGTTATACATACTAATAGAGCAAAGAAGATATCTAGAAAAAATTAATATATTTTAAAATATATTTTGTTATTATGATTAATTATTTATTATAAACTAATCTTACATCAATAAAAAGCTGTCTACCTGCACTAGCCGATTTGGCTTAGTGAATAGAGCATTGGCCAGTGGACTGAAGTGTCCCAGGTTGGATTCCAGTCAAGGGCACATGCCTGAGTTGTGGGCTCGATCCCCAGTGGGGGGCATGCAGGAAGGCAGCCAATCAATGATTCTTTCTCATCATTGATGTTTCTATCTCTCTCTCCCTCTCCCTTCCTCTCTAAAATCAATAAAAATATATTTTAAAAAAAGATCTCTACCTAGTAATTTTCCATTGAATATTATCATGAATATGTGTGTACATATCCTTATATTAAGAATAATATCTTATAAATCTAATTGAACTTTACTCACTATAATTTATTCACCATATTTTTTAAATATATTTTCATTGATTTCAGAAAGGAAGGGAGAGGGAGAGAGAGAAACATCACTGATGAGAGAATCATTGATCGACTGCCTCCTGAATGCCCCCTATTGGGGATCGAGCCCGCAACCCGGGCATGTGCCCTTGGCCTGAATTGAACCTGGGACTCTTCAGTCCACAAGCTGAGGCTCTGTCCACTGAGCCAAACCAGCTAGGGCTATTCATCATATGAATTAGTTTTTATCCAAAGTTGAAGTAAATCAAAAGTACTTGAACATTTAAAACATCAAAATGTCTAAGAAATGTTTGTAAAATAAAATCTATCTCTGACCTCTAAATATTTTTTGCCAAATTAAAAATAAATAAAAAAAGTTGAACTCATGGTCCAGCTGGCATGGCTCAGTGGCTGAGCATCGACCTAGGAACCAGGAAGTCACAGTTTCATTCCCGGTCACGGCACATGCCCAGGTTGCTGGCTCGATCCCCAGTGAGGGGCATGCAGAAGGCAGCCGATCCATGATTTTCTCTCTCATCATTGGTGTTTCTATCTCTATCTCCCTCTCCCTCTCCCTTGCTCTTTGTAATCAATAAAAATATATTTTTTTAAAAAGTTGAACTCATGGAAACAAAGAGTAGATAAATGATAACCAGGCGTTGAGGGTGGAAATGGAGAGATGTTGATCAAAGATCCAAACTTACAGTTATGGTAAGTTCTTGGATCTAATGAATAGCAGAGTGACCATAGTCAACTTGTGGGTTATTATAAATTTAGAGCTTTAATGTTCTCATTACACACAAAATATTGATAACTATGTGAGATCATCAATGTGTTAATTATCTTTATTGTGGTAATCATTTCACAATACATACATGTATCATATCATCAAGTTGTGCATCTTAAACTTACACAATGTTATAAGTCAATGGTATCTCAATAAAGCTGAAAAATTAGTTTTCGTTGCTTAAAATTGCATACAAAAAACATCTTCTGATAAATAGTCTGGATTTAAAACTCAAAACATCCATAAGTATGGTGGAAGTTAATTGCACACTTACAGCACACATCTGCACTAGATGAAATCTAATACCTGCATTAGTACAATGGAACTGCTTTTGTAAATCTGAATCAGTGACATTTTTGGTACTGTGTGTATATATATTCATGCTTTATATATTTTGCTTTTATTTTTCAGGGATCATGGTGATAATGACCATGTGACTAATATTTCCTATCACATCTACCTGAATATTTCCTTGTCAAAATTTACCATAATATCTGTCATATGGCAAAAGATTTTTATTAATAAACTCTTTTTAAGTACCAAATGACAGGCATTTTATTTAATAACTTGTTACATTTTAATCAAAGAAAAGGAACAATTTTAAGATACTTAAGAGTTGAGCTGGATTTCTCCATTTTTAATTTTAGGCCAAAGCATGGAAGTCTACATTAAAACAACATTAAATGGGGAAATAAAATGGCCTGATTAACAAGGACTATGTTACAAATGAGTTCCAACCATAAGTGCTTTCAAGATAATTCACAATTTTGTGATGTTAAAATGTCTAGGTTTTTAAAAAATTGTGTTAAATAAGTGTATAAAATAAGTCATGTACTGTGGAGCAGTCCCTGTCCTCTGCTGCCTTCTCCCTGAAACTTTTCTGACTGCAGAGCTGCGATGAATTTCAAGAGGGGCAGCCAAAGATGGGGTTAAGGTGGGCACAGTGCTACCTAAAACCTCTGTTGGAGACCTGGCCTGAGGGCTCTGATGATTGGAAAAAACGATCCTCCACAGAACTGGACCTGGAAAATGTAGGGATAATACCATGTGGTGAAAAAAAAAACTTTTTTTAAAATGTAAAGGGCATTGAGGGGAAACAACAAGGGCCAGGAGTGAGAGTCGGTGTTTAGCTGATCCATGGAATACTCTCTGTTTATAATGGTGTCATCTCTCTACTTTTAGATCTTATATATCTTTATGTTGAAATCTCTTCTTCTTAAGATGTGTTAAATGAGTTTCATATTTCACCAAAAGCAGTTTGTTGGTTCAGAGAATTCCTTGGATTACTAATGAATTTCTTACACTATACAATACCATTTCCATTATGGAAGATCAGAGTTGGCTAAATAGAAAAAATAAAACAGGAGAGATAAACAGAATGCTTTGTTTTATGGGGCCCATTCCTATATTGGCTTGACTCCATTCAGTAAGTAGACTTTAAATTGACATGCATCGTGGTGGCAAAATTGCTGACACTATTTATCTAGCAACTTCAGTTCTAGTAACTTGGGATATTTGTTTCAGAATAGAGCCTCTTAAAGATGATTATAACATTTTTTCCTAAAGAAACAGCTCAACTAAGTAAAAGAGTGTATGAATTATCATTTGCCATAAAACCAGGATAATCTACCCAGCAATGGTTCTCAAACTGTTTAGTCATAGGACCTCTTTTTTCTCTTTAAAATTAGCAAGGACCCCAAAGAACTTTTGTTGCTGTGGTTTAAAATATTTTTTAAATAACAAAAATGCATTTAAAAATAATTTTTTAGCATTTATGAAAAATTACTATATTTTCTAAAAAGTATGTGGCATTGTTTTGTATTGCTGTAAACCTCTTTAAAGCCTGGCTGATAGAAATAACTGGATTCTCATACCTCCTTCTGTATTTAGTCTTTTTAGATATGTTGCTTGATTGAGGTCTGATCTTAAATAGATATGAAATAGGACAAAGGAGGACCTCATAGAACCCTAAAAAGGTCTCAGGGACCTCCAGGACTCCTCAGAACCACTGCTCTACAGATTCCTTCTACTTTTCTTTCTTCCTTAAGCCCCTCACACTAATCTCTGGACTTCCCCCCCTTTTTTTTTTCTTCTTTCATGTCACACCTTCTTATTTATGTCTCCTTCCAGTATCTATTGTTCTCTACCTTGTCATCTCTTTAATTGTCCCATTCCTTTCTGACTTATACCTCCCTTTTCCATTTTTTCTCCTTCCCTTGAAACCTCTCTACCCTGTTCTCTCCAAGTGATATATGAAAATAAGGTATGTCTTTCTAAAACATGAAGTTATCTTAGGGATCTTGGAAATATATGAGATATTTCTTATTTATTCCTCCATAAATTTTCACTGTAAGTGGCAGTATCTAATCATATATACCAAAAAAATGTCATCCTTCATTCCCATATTTCTTCAATCTAGTCATCTAGTTTCATTACTCAAAATATATCATAGATTACTTTCCTTCAACTCCACTTTTCTAAGTTCAATGGCTGTTTAGTTCACTCTCCCCCCTCATGTATACTATTACAAGTCTACCAAACTGGTTTTCTTCTCTCTATTTGCCTAACCTGACGATCACCACAATCAGTTCTCTGCTCAGTGGCCAGTGTTGAGTGGAGTAGATTTTCTTGATGACCCATGTTGATCTTTTACAGCTGTTGTAAGGATTGGCTAATAATCTACAGATATAAAAGCATAAGCGTCCATTATGACCGAACAACCAGAATGACCAGTCAACCAGTTGCTATGACACTCACTGACCACCATGTAGCAGAGGCTCAACACAGGAGCTGCCCCCTGGTGGTCTGTGTACTCCCACAGCCAACCTCCTGTCACAGGCCAATCTCCCTCAGTCCCTCCCCCCGGCCGGTCCTTCCCCCCAGCCGGCTGCCACAATTGCCTAAATCGGGGCAGGCCAGCCAACCTCCTGCAGTCCCTCCTGCTGGACGGCTGGCAAACCTCTCCCTCTGGCTGGCAGACCAACCTCCCATGGTTCCTCTCCCCAGCCTGCAGGCCCCAGTTGACCTAACCATGATCAGCCCGGCCTCAATCAGGACTGGGCAAGACAGCCCCTATAGGCCTTCATTGCTGGCCAGGCCTAGGGACCCCACCCGTGCACTGGGCCTCTAGTAATATATAAGAGCTGACCCCAATAAATTCGTGCACTGGGCCTCTAGTAATATATAAGAGCTGACCCCAATATTCTCTGGAGAATAGACTTACAGGAAATAGGAACTGCTTCCTTCAGGCTGTATCCTTATAGCCCCAGGATATAAAATGGCCAATGACTGACAGGTGGGATAAGAAAGGCTGGCCCCTGCCCAGACACTAACTCTGTGGTGCAATGTGTATTGCTACAGAGCTTTCCCGTGGGATCAGACTGAAGTTACTCTCCACTGAGACTACATTCTTGCTTCCCTTGCTCCCATTTTCCTGAAAGGTGGATTGTCTCATGCTCTACTTCTAGGGAACCCAACCTAAGACACTAAAAAACCAATATTCTACATAAACTAGAGGCCCGGTGCACGAAAATTCATGCACAGGGGAGGGGGGTGTCCCTCAGCCAGGCCTGCACTCTCTCCAATCTGGGAACCCTCGAGGAATGACATCCCTCTCACAATCCAGAACTGCTGGCTCCTAACCGCTCGCCTGCTTGCCTACCTGATTGCCCCCAACCGCTCCATCCTGCCAGCCTGATCACCCCCTAACCTCTCCCCTGCCGGCCTTATTGATGCCTAACTGCTCCCCTGCCAGCTTGATTGCCCGCAACTGCCCTCCTCTGCTTGCCTGATCACCCCCAACTGCCCTCCCCTGCTGGCCTGGTTGCCCCTAACTGCCCTCCCCTTGCCAGCCATCTTGTGGTGGCCATCTTGTGATGATGTGAGGGCATTGCATGAGGGCATTGCATGAGGGTGCGAGGACCACCTAGGCTTTTATTAGTATAGATTAGATTATGTTTTCTTTTTTTCTTAAAACTCTCCAACTCTTCATTATTGCCTAGAAAATACTGCTTTAATTGGTGACTACCTACTCATCATTTATTGTCAAGCATCCAAGGCTAAGAAGAAAAGTCCTTCCTCAGGGCACTTACTCTTGCTGTTTTTTCAGTCTAAAATGCTCTTTTCTGAATCCTAGTATTAGTTATCTATTGCTTTACAGCAAATTACCCCAAACTTTGCATAGTGAAACAGCAAATATTTATTATCTCACAAGTTCTGAGGGTCCAGAATTCAGGTGGCTTAACTAGGTGGTTCTGACTCAGGGTCTCTCATGAAGTTTAAGCCAGGCTTTTGGCTGCAGCAGGAGTCATCTCAAGGTCAATAGGAAGGTTTTCTTTCAAAGTTCACTGGTATTGGTGGGTGTCAGTTCCTCACAATGTAAGTCTCTCCAAAGGTTACCTGAGTGTTCTCATGATTCTGGTTTCCTCTAGAGTGAGTGACTCAAGAAGAGGCAAGAAATAACACTCTGGCCGAAACCGGTTTGGCTCAGTGGATAGAGCGTCAGCCTGCGGACTGAAAGGTCCCAGGTTCGATTCCCGTCAATGGCATGTACCTTGGTTGCGGGCACATCCCCAGTAGGGGGTGTGCAGGACGCAGCTGATCGATGTTTCTAGCTATCTCTCTCCCTTCCTCTCTGTAAAAAATCAATAAAATATATTTTAAAAAAAAGAAATAACACTCTGTTACTTCTGTTAAATTTTATTCACTAGAATAGAGTCACTAAATGCAACCTTCACTTAAGAGAAACTGAATTAAGTTGCCCCTTTTGTGAAAAAAGAGTATCAAAGAATTTGTGGACATATCTTTAAAATCACTACAACAAGAATTACAAAGTTACGTGAGAAAACTGTCATAACAATGGTATAGACAAAGCATTCTAAGAATTCATAAGTATATGAGAACAAGGAATAAGGAAAGGTTTCAATGAAAAGGTAGTCAATGATGCTTGTTGATAAATGTAGATTGGAGGAAAATAATTTTAGGCAGAAGAAACAAAATCAAATGGGAAAATTCAGGATCTGATCCAAGAATGGAAATTATTTGGCCAGGACAAAATTATATGTGGGGGAGGAATATTTGGATGGGCGACCTGGTGTTGAGCAAGAAAACCACCTATTCCTGTTCTTCCATGATTTACAGATGGCCAGAAAAGAAAAAAAGAAATCATGCAACTCTTCAAATACTCATGGCTATTTAATCAGCATAGCCGTGTTCTTACAGAAAGTTGAAGCAGCAGCTGTGTGAGATGTGATTCAGGACTTCATCCAGCTGCCTGCTTACCAGCATCCTTACAATGCGGATCGCAGTTGATATAGATGTGTCTTTCTCACCAGCAGGGAAATATCTCTGTTTTCCCTTTGGAGCTTGCACCCAACTAAAACTGCACCCGGGACATTTCAATGAATAACACATTTTATTGACTAATACATATCAAAAACAGAATAAATATTTTCATGGTTTCTTCTATTGAACAACTGCTTTATCAATGTGCAAATGTATTTAGATAAGCTTTACATCTGAGACTATGCTAATACATAAAACCAGGCTAATAGGTTACTCAGTTACAGAGATAGCTCAATCAGGAGTGGGTGCTAAGGACAGGGAAGTGGAAGCAAACTAATTAATTGACAATTTTCAAACTGATGATTCAGTTAAGTCAAAAGTCCAAACCAGTTTATCCTCCAGATTAAAGTTTTGTTTAACCCTCAGTAATTGCAAAGTTATAGAACAAAAGAACACGAGTGACCACCAAAGTTTGAAACTCTCAAAATGAATTTAAATGATTCCTTTTACCTTGGGAGGAAAAAGAATATCACTTTCATCAAAGTCTGTATAAACTGTAACTCTAATGATGAAGTTAAGGTACTGAGACCTTTTATAGTACGTAAACCTCCAGTAGTTAGCATGCTCTCACAATGGATTTCTCACCATTGGCAAACATGTTATAAGATGCAGTTGATTTACTGTTTCCAAAAAGAAGCCAAAGAACCAGCAAGTCTTATAATAACTAAACTGGGAACATTTAGGTCAGAATATCAGATTGCTTACCTGTTTATGTAATACACAGTCGGGAAATATGTTGTGACAGTTTCAAAAACAATACAATTATTTTTGAAAATTGAGGATGACATAAATGTATCATTTTTTATAAATGTAATAAAGTATGGAATCTATCTAGAGAGAGATTCCACCTTGATTTTCAATTAGCGTAACAAAACAAGCTAAACATAATTAGTCACAATTATTTTTGCAAATTTCAATCATTATCTATCAAACTACTTTGGGGTTCTTTTCTACTTTTATAGTTGGAATAAATAAACATGGTATAAAACACAGCAAGTCTTCTGGTCCCTATGCTAGCTAACCTTGTATGTGTTCTCTGCATAGTTTATTATTCAAGCTATAGAGGGCTTTTGTGTCTTCTGAATACTTTTTAAAGATGGATGACAAATGTTTAACAAGTGGAGTAAGGTGGGAAACAGGTCAAAATGTGTGCTTACACATTTAATAAAAATTAGGTGAAGAATTCATTTAGAAAATGCCTGTTTTGTAGTGCTAATCAAGAATGTGTGGCAGCACCCTTATTATCAATGTCTAATGCTGAGTGGGCACAGTCCCTAAAGGTTATCTATTAATCCATCACAATAAATACTAACATTCTAGGGAAACAGTATTTTCTCACACTTGTAAGACAAATTACTATTGAGTTTATTTGTGTTCCTTTTTCTCACTCACTCACAAGTTTGAACCGATAGGTCTCATCATTAACTTCTGGGAAGTAATAATTAACCCAATGCTCTAAACACCACCACAAGGGTCTCTTAATATATTGTCTCCCAATCTCACAGTGTGGTTTTTCCTTTGTTTTGTTTCTTTAACAAATTACCCATACGTTTTTACATCACTGCTCGAGAAAACAGTGCAAAAATGCAGTGTAAAATAGTATAGATTTATTTTAAAGAGAGGAATTATAACTTCCTAGGAAGAACAATATCCAATAAGATGTGTGGAAGGTTAATGAGACAATCAGTGGTATAAATCTTGAAATATAGTTTCCAAAAATTCTTTCTTATATACTAACTCTTCCTTTTTCAGGTGGCTCATTTCTCTAAAGTTTGTCATTCTCATCATTGCTTTCAAAACTTAGTTTATATATCATGTCAATCTCTAAAATGAAAAGTCATCTTTAATGATATCTCACCTTTAATTTTTCATTATTGTTATGACAGGGCTCATTCCTTATCTCATTTAGAAATACACAACAATGGTGTGGAAAGACCTTTTAGTAGCCCCAGCGTACCCTCAAAGAAGGTCAAAGTCATAGACAGACAGTTTCTAATTGGTACCAACTCACACAGACACCCGGTCTGCCATTGGAACTCAGCCCCTCTCTTTTTACTTTCACTTCAGTATTCTCATGACAAAACCTGCTGGAACCTTAATGTTTCTACAAAATCTGGAAAACTAATTTTTCTGCTCATCTCAAAGTCTTTCTTTGTTAATAGTGCTAAGGACTGAATTGTGTCCCCTCAAATTCCATATGTTGAATCCCAACCCTCAATAAAATAGTATTTGCAGATGAAGCCTTTTTGAGCTAATTAAGGTTAAATGAGGTCATGAGGGTAGGGCCCTAATGATGAGGTTAGTGGCTTTATAAAAAGAGGAAGAGAGATCTTCCTCTTTCTCTGCAGGATGAGGACACAGAGAGAAGGCCTACTGTAAACCAGGAAGAGGGCTTCCATCAGAACCAAATCAAGTTGGACCTGCCAGTAAGACATAAATCTTGTTTAAGCCACACAGTCTGTGGTTAATGTCAGATTAATTCAAGCCAATATGTTCATCTGTCTCTCCTTTTGTATGATCCCTTCTTATTGACAAAGTATTCATTCCCTATTTTTTTTCCATTCTAGTAGACTCTCAGGAGGGCATCATTGTCAATGATTTATTTATTACTTTTTTGTAGAAGTAAATAACATTAAATCAATAAAGATTGGTTTAAATAAAATGCAGATACAGAATGATCATAAAAAATAAAATATATTCATATATAAATTATGAAAATTATTCTAATTCCAGAAAGTTCAGTAGAAGTTAATGTCCAAAAGATGCACTATACTTTGCAAAAGATCAAACAAATGGTATTTTTAGTTAAAAATAAAAAGAACGTTCAAAACTTGAATAAGTCCTAAATAAAAAGCTAAGCATATAAATGTACATTCTAATTTCTCAACATTGCTAGTATATTTTATCATTGCCCTATAATCTGTTTTAATTATTGTGAGGAGTATATGTTCATTTCATAAAATCATAAGCACCTGTACAGGACAGGTACTCTGAAGTACACACACTGAGGTGGGATTAGGGATTCAAGATGTTTATTTGGGATTGACACCTCTAGCAACAGAGAGAAGTCAGATTGTAATGAGAACCAGACAAAGTCTACCAGTAGGCCTGTGCCGCCCATCAGAGTTGACCCACTTGGGCTAAGATGGCCCAGGCTGTTTACCTTTGCCTCCTGTAGCCACAGGATGGGGCTGCTCTGCGAAGGGGAAAGTGGCTCTCTAGAACTCACACACACCCTGAAAGACCTGACTGCTGCAAATGTCTGCTCACTGTCTTCCCCACTGGAGTATCTCAATTCAATTTTTACCACAAAACCTAAATATTTAAAATTGCCCACTACCATGGCAGTCTGAGTTAAAACAAGTTCTGAACATCCTGAATGGTGCCCTATGTTAGATATCCTGAAAAATACAATATACAGCATGGGGTGATCCTGACTACCTTTGCTATATGTCGATAACCAATCACCCAGTCTACTAAGGTCATGACTGGCTACTCTGGAAGAAACTGAT
Source organism: Eptesicus fuscus (assembly GCF_027574615.1). Taxonomy (NCBI): domain Eukaryota; kingdom Metazoa; phylum Chordata; class Mammalia; order Chiroptera; family Vespertilionidae; genus Eptesicus; species Eptesicus fuscus. Next base: position 49,366,670 of record NC_072482.1, on the reverse strand, counting down.
TCTATGTGGAAGACCACACCAGCCATCTGCCATGGTCTGGTCATGACCCTTGCTCCATTAGAACCACAATGTGGTTAATTTCCTTTCACCACACACTTTACCTGGGGCTAATAGCATAGGAAGGGAATTTAATATCCAAGTGCATATCCCATCTTTTAGAAACAGCAACCCTGTTATGGACCCCTTGATTGCCACCAGAGATATAAGATAAAATACTTTGAATATTTTAATCCTAAAATATTCAAAGACTCACTTAAATTGAATAAAGTTCGTCAAAAATAATATTTTTCTTTGTGTGTGTTTTTGGCATAATCAAATCTTTTACCCCCAACTCTTTTTTGAAAGGACATTAAGTATAACCCTGATTCTCTCTCTAACTTACTCTCTCTCTGCATAGGAAGTGGAGAGATTTAAGGAATTTACAAATTTGGGTAAGAACAGCTGGGCATATGTGGCTCCACTCTGCCCTTCTCCTCTCTGGGGAAGATACTCTTCTAAGACAGGCTTTCCAAATGGGGCTGTCTGCTAATGGAGGGGAAGGACTAGACTAATTCTGAAAATACAATCTATATCCTAAACCTGATAAAAAAGATATTTGATATCCATCTTCCTCTTTGTATAATTTCTTACTTTTCCAGTATCTAAACATGAGAGAAAGTACTCCAAGGGTCTTCTTCCTTGAAAGAATGTATGCACCCTTAAGTTCATTTATGATAGCCATGATTTGGAAGCAGCCCAAGTGACTGCTTCCAAAAAAGTAGTAGAATACTTTACACAATGGAATACTACTCAGCTGTTAAAAAAACCCCACAATGAAATCTTACTGTTTTCAACAGTATTGATGGACCTAGAGGGTATTATGCTAAGTGAAATAAGTCAGCCAGAGAAAGACAAATACCATATGACTTAACTTACACATGGAATCTAAGGAACAAACTAAATAAGCAAACAATATTGAAACAGACTCAGAGACAGGTTGCCAGAGGAGAAAGGGGATGGGGAACTAGGTGAAAACGGGGGCATTAAGACGTACAAATTGAGCCTGGCTGGTGTGGTTCAGTGGTTGAGCATCAACCTATAAACCAGGAGGTATTGGTTCAATTCCTGGTCAGGGAACATGCCCAGGTTGCAGGCTCAGGCTCAATCCCCAGTGTGGAGTGTGCAGGAGGCAGCTGATCAATGATTCTCTGTCCCTCTCCTTTCCTCTCTGAAATCAATATATATATACATATATATTAAAAAGAAGTACAAATTGATAGTTACAAAATAGTCACAGGGACGTAAAGTACAGCATAGGGAATATAGTTAATAATATTATAATAACTATGTATAGTGCCAGGTGGGTACTGGGAATATCGGGGGGAACATTTTGTAAAATATAAGATTATCTAACAACTGTGCTGTATACCTGAAACTAATACAAAATAATATTGAATGTAAACTATAATTGAAAAATAAAATTAAAAAGAGTATGTGAAAAACAAACTCCCTATAACTATAAAAAGTAGACAGTACAAATAAAATACTGATCTGTTTCATAACAATTACTTTGAATTACTTTTACATACAAAAAAAAGAAATGAAAATTAACAAGTAAGTTTGAAGGGAAAAAAGTATGTTTTTATGTTACAATGGTAAAATTCCTTCAAAATTCTGCTTTGACTTCAAGATAATGAAGATCCTTATAAATAGTAAATCTGGTTATCTGACCATAATACAACACAAAAAATTTATAAACAACTTAAGCTTTTATCTTTTGTGCCAAATATGATTCTCTTGGTTACTTTTTGTTTGTTGATTTATTCAAGAAAATTTTTTAAAAAACTGGACTGATGCCCAGCTGGTGTGGCTCAGTGGTTGAGCATTGACCTATGAACCAGGAGGTCATGGTTCGATTCCAGGTCAGGGCACATGCCTGGGATCAGATTTAATCCCCAGTGTGGGACATGCAGGAGGCAGCTGATCAGTGATTCTCTCTCATCATTGATGTTTCTATCCTTCTCTCCCTCTCCCTTCCTCTCTGAAATCAATCTATACTAATAAAAGCCTAGGTGCCCTCGTGCGACGACCTCACATCATCACAAGATGGCCACCCCCATGTCATCACAAGGTGGCTGCCACAAGATGCCCTACAGGGGAGGGCAGTTGTGGGTGAACAGGCCAGCATGGCAGGGCAGTTAGGGGCAACCACGCTGGCAGGGGAGGTCAGTTGGAGGCCATTAGGCCAGCAGGAGAGGGCAGTTGGGGGCAACCAGGTTGGCAGGGAAGGGCAGTTGGGGGCCATCAGGCTGGCAGAGGAGGGAAGTTGGGGGTGACCAGTCTGGCAGGGGAGGGCAGTTGGGGGTGATCAGGCCCGCAGGGGAGCAGTTAGGCATCAATCAGGCTGGCAGGGGAGCAATTAGGGGGTGATAAGGCTGGCAGGCAGAAGCTGTTAGGGGCAATCAGGCAGGCAGGCAGGCGAGTGGTTAGGAGCTAGCAGTCCCAGATTGTGAGAGGGATGTCTGACTGCCAGTTTAGGCCTGATCCCCGGGATAGGGCCTAAACTGGCAGTCGAATATCCCCCAAGGGGTCCCAGAAGAGGGTACAGGCTGGGCTGAGGGACACCCCCACCCCAGTGCACGAATTTCATGCACTGGGCCTCTAGTAAAAATATATATATTTTTAAAATGTATTGACTAAATGAGCTACTTGTCTTGGCATGGTATAATAACATCCAGAAATAATAAACAAACAAACAAATAAATAAACACAACAGAGCTGTACATTGGAAACAACAGCCGGGTTTGTCCTAAATGTCTGCCCCATAGCCAGGTTTACTTTGTGCCAGTATATGAAATATTTTGCGATTAGCCCCAAAGCACAAAAATACCAATTAATTATGATGATTAGATATGTCTTCATTAGTAGTTTATAAATAAATCATGCACAAGATTGTGCAGTCATCTATCCTAGAAATATGCTCTAGAGGGTTATGAAAACAAATTAATTAATTATAAATGCTCTGCAATCACATATTTTATTTTGAAATGTTAAACATATGTGTATGTGTATGTGTGTGTGCGTGTGTGTATGTGTGTGTGTGTGTGTGTGTGTTATATCTGAAGGTATTTTTCCAACTATTTCAGTGTTTCTTTATATGTTTAGCATTAACGTGCTTTCCTGAATCAAGACGTAAGTTTGTTAAAAATCTGATTTATTGATAAAAATAAAAATGTTACTGAGAATGCTTATATTTCCAGTTTCCTTTCTGTTTTCAGATGACAAAGAGCTTCTTTGACATTTAACTTAAGTGCTTCCAGAAACGTTTTGTAAATGTGCTTCTCTCCTCTTCCCACCCCTCCCCCTCCCTGCCCTCAGTATATTGTCTTCATTTTTTCAAAAGGATTTTCCCTGAATGTGTCACTGTTATTAAAGACATTTTAATTACATTTGCAATTAACCCGTTTGTGAAGATATCCCCCTTCACTTCTCCAGCTCCTCTGTCCTTCCTTCTCTACAGTGCTGGACCCCCCAGGAGACTGACCTCTGTGAACTGCATCAAGCAACCCTCTGGACCTTGGGTTTCCAGTTGAGCTGGGCTAATGGGGATCCCTGGCAGGAGATCAGAGGTGGGTAGAGGAATTTATTCCCCTAGCTCCTTCTCTTCAGGTTCACTGGAACCTCAGCCAAAGGTCGCAGCTCCTGACAGGTGATTTTTGCTGACAGAGCTCTCTAAGGGTTTTAGTCCTCTCAGATCTAAGGGTGGAAACAGGTCTCTCCCCGTTACTCAGCCTGGAGTACGGTGTTATCTCTCTTGATTTCCCTATACCCTGCCCTAGATTTTGTAAAAAGTTCTTTAATTAAATTCATCTCAAATTACTCGATTTGAATATGTAATCTGTTTTCTGCAGGACCTTGATTGATACATGATTCTTCTTGTAAATTATTCAAACAATACAAAAACACAGAGAATGACACACAGATATCCTCATTACCTGTTTGATTGTGAACACTGAAAATACAATTCAAATTGGCCTCAGCAGCTGGATTTTTCTAGTTCTCTGAGTCAATATGTCACATGCAGAAGCACAATCAGGAAAATGCACCTTTCAGGGCTTAGGATTTAAACTGGCCAAAGTAGAAATTTGGGGTACCTTCAAACATGCTTTTACACCTCCTTCCCTGGGAAAGAGTTTGTCCCAGTCCAGCTCCGCTCAGGACAGTAATCAATTATTTTAACAGAAATAGTTTTATATAAAAATGGTTAGCTAGGTATTAAAGAATTTAAAAGGCAAAAAGAAAAATTAAATTATTATATGAGGAGTTTCTATAGGCTGCAGCTCCCTCCTGGGGCTGGGGGTGAGAATGTAGAAACTGACTGGGAGGAGGGATCCTGTGGGCTGAAACTCAGACCTTGGAAAAGAGGTGCTGCTGGATCTAGGCTGGTGTCTCTTCTCTTGGAGGGGAAACCTCATGGGACTAGGACCCACACCTCTGAAGTGGGATTCTGAGCAGCAGCGGCAGGTGCTAGAAATTCTGTAGGAACACATGGAGGCTGGTTCTGCAAGAGTTGAAAAACTGAAAACTCAGTTCAACATTTTACTGAAACAAGCTGCGGCTGCCAAGGAGAAGAGGTGAGATGAGGCTAGGCCAATGCTGAGTGGGACAGCAAGTGAAATGGAAGCCAACACATGCAAAGAAGATGGAGCAAGTTCCTCCTCCTCCTCCTCCTCCTCCATCCCTACAGCTCCCTCTACTGCTTTCTACTGGCCAAGATTTGCAGAGAGGAAACTAGCAAAGCAAAATATAGTTTGCAGATTTTCAGCTCCGGCATCACAAAGCAGATAGAAGAGAGTTTGCGTTCAGAGGTGATACCTTAATGACTGGCATAGGGCAATGGCCAGAAAAATCAAGGACACACATTTAGTGCAAGCACAATTTCAGAGTTCTTACTCTACACTAGGCCTTGAGTGAGGCTACACTGACTTAACCGCAGGAAAGTTTTAGTCCAGTTTCTCACAGGACAGTTAATAGGATAAAGAGAGTAAATATAAATGATATAAGAAGAATCATGAAAGAGGAGATAATCTAAGCTTTTGGAATGGCATGTAAAGAGCTATGTAAAGCTGGACAAAGTATTCCATTGCAGGATATTTTGAGGTTGGAGTTGAATAAAAATCAGAGAGCCATATATTGAAAAATCAGAAAGATTGAGTATCAGGCTTAAGCATCAAGTAGGTTTCATTAGAGGAATTCCCTGGTGCCACTTGCTCTGGGGCCCCTGGATACCTCTATACTAGTCGTGCTGTCACTGGGCACTGCTGTCATGGAAACAACGATGGTCAATCCATTTTAACAAATCCTTATTTGTAGCATGTCCTCAAAGTTAAAAATTGGGCATCCACATGATGTAACTTAGGTCAGTGCCCTGCTCTGGGTGCCTAGGGATTCTGAGCTCTTGCTATTCTTATCTGTATAGAGTCTCCATGTTTTACAGCTAGAAATTGTTGTGTGAAAATTCCCCAGGAACCAGCCAGATGTACATCCTCTTTGATGCCTTGATGCATCATCAACACTCTTCCCTATAGATTTTCTGGATCTGTTTTCTCATCCAATATAGTATTTCTCCATTTTTGCCTACTGACACATTATCACGAGACTCTAAATTGTCTAGTTGGCATTGCTTACTTCCATTGCTGAATCCCTTGGTAGAACATTTCTCACTTGGTTATTACTAATTTCTAAACCAGTAGTTACCATAATTACAGTAGTGGGAATGAAAAAATGGAATGGTTGATTAGGTCTATTTGGGAGAGGTGCTAATTCCAATTCTATTCCTTCGTTTTTAGATCCATGCATACCAACTATAAAAGAAATAGTACCATATACCAATCAAAGTTTCAAATAATTGGCAGCGTCCTATGATCTGGTGCCATATAGGTTTTTCAAGGAGGTATCTGATAAAACTAAACTAACCTAAGGTCATTATCTTATTCTTGTGTGTGTGTGTGTGTGTGTGTGTGTGTGTGTGTGTGTGTGTGTGTGTTTTCCACCATGGGAAGTTAAGCTTCTCACTTGGAGGAAATTGTGATAGATGTAATGATGTTGAATAAGACATTCAGTTGTCTAGGACATTCATGGTAATACTGACTTAAGGCATGCTGGATCAAAAAATCAAATACAAATTGAAGTCCAGAATAAGTATCTAAACCACATTACAAAAACTCTCCATGTCAAAAGTAATAAAAAATAAAAGTAACATTCAAACATATAGTATACTATTGTAGGTTCTGACATACTACTTTTGGAAATATATTCTAATATACTAGTAAGGGGAATCTTATGTTTTTGTACTTGTAAATAGCACCCATCTTTATCACCATAGCCATATTGTTCATTAAGTAAATTCTGAAGTTGCTACAGAAGGGAGATCATTGACATTGAGAGAGCAGGTTCTCCTGCCCCGCTAATTATTATGAGTGGAAATGCCTCTGAGTTAACATGTAGCATGGGTATTCTTTATGTTCTAAGCCTATTTCAAATAATTCATCCTTGCTTCTCCCCTCTCCCCCAAGTCCTTGTCATTAATCCCCAAGTTCAGTTTCTGTGAGATTCCTCATTACCTAGGAAAATCAATAGTCCCTTCACATAGATTCTGGTAGTTCCTTTTCTGACACAGTGTGAAACAATTGTCAAGCTTTACATGATACACTGGCCTTAGAGAAAACTGGACTTCTTATGACATTATTTTGCTTCATGGGCTTTACAAGGGGCCTTGTAGGTCAGAAAGAAAGGAGAGAGAGAGAGAGAGAGAGACAGAGAGACAGAGAGAGAGAGGAAGGAAGGAAGGAAGGAAGGAAGGAAGGAAGGAAGGAAGGAAGGAAGGAAGGAAGGAAGGAAGGAAGGAAATCATCCCATTAGGCACAATGGATTTACAGATTCTTAAGATTTGTGTATAAGTATCTCCCAAAGATTTGTGCATGTCTCTATCCCTAGAGAACCCGCACCCTGGCTACAGGTGTCTTTAGGGAGAGGTATGAGGAAATTCTCAGTATGTTCTTCAGTGACAGTGGACTATCAGTGGAAGTTTGTGTTTAGACTATCATGGCAACATACTCTTTTCCTACCAATTCTCTGTTTACATAAGCGAGAACTAAAAACTCAGAATTCCAACTGGTAGTGTAATTTTACTATCTCTAAGACCACATTTTGTTTTTAACCAGCTCAGTCCCTGCAGCAACAAAAGATAAGAGGTTCTTTTATCTTGATCCTAGGAACTCCCTGGATTCAGTCAGTGTTATGAGCCTAGAATTCAAGGATTTTAACTTGTCATTCTCTTTCTTTAAGCTGCCCATTGATGTTCAAAGCTGCTACCTCTTTTGTAAGTCCATAAATTCCTCGTGTACATCCTTCTGTTCTGGGGTTGGAGCAACTCAATTCCCCAATGTCATGCCTGCAATGAGCACTTGATGCCAGGTGACCACAGGCAATGATTTGATTAGCTTTTTTACTGCTGTTGAATTCCCGTCTTGGCATTTAAGCAAGATCTTGACTAGTTTTTGACCCAGCTATGCCAGATAAACAATTGGTGATCCCCACAATCCCTTGCGGGGAGCTAATGCACTCCATTCCTTGGTAACAACTGTTCAGTTAGGGATCTTGGTTGTGAGCAGCAACAGCAGCTCTAGCTAATAAAAGAAGAAAATAAATGCATGGAGAGAATGTTGGGTAGCTCACAGAATTAGCTGGCAGGATGGAAGACCTGCTAGGAAAATGGGCAGAAAACAACAGAAGCTTTGTAAGAGGAACCACAGCCAAGATTATGTTGAAGAATCACAGTTGTTTGGATGTCCCGTTGGTAGCACTGGTGCCATCATACAGATCTGCTGCTGGATACGACCACTGCTGCACACACCAGAAAAAGACAGATGATAAATGTAAAGGGCATAAATCCAACTACAGATCACTGATTAGCATGAGAAATAACACAAAACAAACAAAAAAGCGGAAAAATGTTCATTTATGTCAATGATAAAGAGGCAAGTAATAGAGGCGCTGATTTTTTGAGATTATGTGGGAAATGATGTTAAGAGACATTTGATTAACATGCTGTCTTCATCCAATATCTTTTATGATAGGCAATTATCAGTTGTGTGGCCTTGAGAAAGTCACTTATCCTTCCTGTGACTGGTTTATTTTCTCTACAATGAAGATAGTATTCATATGATCTTCATTGTAGAGAAAATAAACCAGTCACAGGAAGGATAAGTGACTTTCTCAAGGCCACACAACTGATAATTGCCTATCATAAAAGATATATATATATGTGGAGAGAGAGAGAGAGAGAGAGAGAGAGAGAGAGAGAGAGAGAGAGATTGTAATGAGGCAACAATGAGTAATATATAAAAAACAGAGTAGTATCCAGCACATAGTTTGTATTTTATAGGTGTTAATTAACTAGTAGTAGTATTGGGGGGAAATTTTCAAGAGAAATGTTAAAATATGTTTACCTACATGAAAACGCAACTTACAAAATTTGTGAGATGCTGTAAAAGCAGTACTTAGAGGAAAATATATATTATCGATATCCACCCAGGATTTACAGATTAGAAAGAATGAAAGGATTGTATAAAAAATTGTAGTGTGAACCTTTTAGCAAACACTGTGCTTAATTTGTTTCCTGCCTTTTTAGCAGAACACTTTGGATTGATAGTTGGTGCTCTTTTCAAATAAACTTAAGGAGAGGCCAGGTAGAAATTCTCTATCAAAATATAAGAAAAATATCTTTTAGAGGAAAAAAGAAATATATTTTTGTTTTGTTTGATAAAGGAATAGTAACAATATGCTAATTATTTTTGTCTTTATAAACTAAAACTACAGCTGAGAGTGAGAATGCTAGGACAAACTTTAGTTTGGTAAACTTCAACTTCAAGACTCAGGGACTCAATCTTTTCCCAGAGGAGTATCTATAGGAGCTAAGGTTAATACCTAATTTTAGCTTGTTTGTTGCTTTTTAACTCAATGCAGAATCTAGTCACAGTAAAGATTCAAACAATGCTTTAAATTCTATATTAAGTTCATGGATTTCATCCACTATAAATTGTTTTCTTAAAAGTAACAATAGAAAAGACATAAATGTGACACTTCCACTTAGACAAAGTAATGTCCTTATAAAATCCTTTAACTAATTCAACCATTTAGGGTGGTCAGCTGCAGCAAACCTTTTATTTATTCAAAATGCTGCTTTTGCCAACAGAATTTTATAGTCTCTTCTTCACAGACAGGAATTCATTAACATTTCAATTGTAATTTTGTTTGCACTGGAATGGGCAAAAAAAAAAAAAAAAAATCAGTACAACCATTGCATAGTGTTCTTCTGGCCAGTTCCTACATCTCCATATGATGACAATTGTTTTATCTGTTAAGAAATCTATATATTCATTAGTGGTATTCTTGTTGAACATTTGGAATTTTTCCTTGTCAGCTTCTGTATTATATATTTAGAAAATGTTTATCATATCTTTCACAGTAAAGATGCTCTATAGCTGCATCAAAGAGTTCATCACTTGCAGTGCCACAGTGGGAATTCTTATGTCCAATGTTATTAGAGATGAGGCCTCTGAGGTATGATCACTCAGTTTCTGGATTGCCATAGCTTTCATTGGTAAAAATCATTCCTGTTGGGAATTCTGTCTTAAGTGCCTTCAGGTAATCTCCAAGGGCCCTCCTGACCTTGGTGATGCCTGCAGTTCTTATAAGATCCTGCAATATATCCCCACCTTGTTTTGTTTTTTCTTTGTCTTACTATATATAGTCTGTCTTGAAGTCTGTTTTGTCTGATATAGCTATATTTACCCCTGCCCTATTTAGGTTTTCATTTTCATAGAATATATTTTTCCATACCTTCACTTTTAATTTGTGAGTGTCCTTAAATTTGAAGTTAGTCTCCTCAGCATATAGTTGTGTATGTGTTCTATTCATTCACCAGTCTATGTCTTTGAATTGGAGAATTTAGTCCATTTATGTGTAAAGTAATTATTGATATATATTAACTTACTACTGCCATGTTGTTAGTGGTTTTGTGGCTGCTTTGTAATTTCTTTGTTTGTTTCTTTCTTCCTCTTTTGCTCCCCTCCTTAATTTTCTGTAGTGGTATGCTTAGATTCCCTTCTCTTGATCTTTTGTGTATCTTCTATAGGTTTTTGCTTTGTGGTTATCATGAGGCTTACATAAAACATAATTGTAACTATTTTAACCTGATAACCTTAATGGATACTAAAATTCTACATTTTTACTCTTCAACCTCCACACACATTTATATCTTTTATTTTATAATTTATATATTTTTACTTTGTGTGTCTATTAACAAATTATTGTAGTTATAGTTATATTTAATACTTTTGTCTTTTAGCCTTCATGCAAAGTTGTGATAATAATTTATTTCATCAAACATTTAGTCAGTTCATTTTATTTTCACAGGAAAATAATTGAGCACAATTAAACAACATAATTGTGCTGTTTATGCCTGCACTTACTCTATAGACAAATTTAAACACTTTAATGAGTAAGTCATTTTATAAGATTAAAATTTATTTCTCATCAATATATATCGAATTCCTACGTATGACTGCTCTGTACGCAATGACATGCATAAACACGGACTCTATAATTAACTTAAAATCTTTTCAAGGTATTTTGTTAATTTAAAATTCTCTTAAAAAGCTATTGTTGAGAGACTCAGCTATAAAGTTGATCCTCTGAAGTTACCACGGGGGTTACTGAGTGTGAGGTCTGAAAGTGCTGATGTCTCCCACTGAGCCTCCCACTGGATGCCAGGTCCCACTTGGAGCAGCAGCTGATATTTGCAGGGCAGTGTTCCAGGTTGGATTTCCACTCTGCTCCCCAGGGTTCTTGATGAAGAGAACTTTCCAGAATGGGAGAATGTAAGAGAAAACATTTGTAAATAATACGTCCTAACAAATCAAGTTAACTGAATTGCATGCCTCATCTTTAGTTTTCTAATCAATTTTAGATTTATTTCTTGGCAGAAGCCTAGACTGTGTTTGGGTGTTTTTATGCACAGATCTTGATGAAGAACTTGAACTCCAAGGTCACAGAGAACTTGGCCTAAGTACTGATAATATCATTTATCAGGCTTAAGAGTTCAGAAAAGCTATGCGACCATCTAAACCTGCATTTTCTCATGTGTTTATAATGAAGATAATAGATAATAGTACCGGCCTCATAGGACTGTGGTTAGCATTAAATAAGAAATTGCAAACAAATGTTTATTTTATGCCTGATACATTGAAAAGACTAAATAAATGTTAGCTATTGTATTATTTATTTGACAATACAACTTCCTTCAGTGGTTTCCCTAGAGCTGTTGCAAGGAAAATAAAACCGAACCCACACTCCTAGAATTCAGTCAATTTCACCGTATGCTTATGTCTGCAGAAAGGTACAGATAGGACTGGATTTCTAAGTTGCAATGCAAAGCAGATCTGCTTTGTTGTATACAGGACAATGTACACAGATGCCTTTCCGCTGGACTATTTCTCAGGTGTGTTTAGCTTCTATAATACAGGTACAAATTAATTTAGATTTTGTTGCAAGATAGACTGCACAGGCAGCAAGATTTGAGACAATTGCAGTAGGAGACTTCTAAGATAGCTAAGCACAAAGGAAATGCATTTCATTATGGAATTATGCTTGAGATGCAAAATATATTTTAGGAAGACTAAGTCTTGATGTGTTAACTTCTCCATTTGCCCCTTTTAGTTCTCAGTTTCAAGACAGACCCAGTTAGAAATATCAAAAGGAAGTACTCATGTGTACACCCTATGTAAAACCCTTGACCATACAAAGGCATTTTCTCTTGAGAGAATAGTTAAACTGGCCTAATTCAATGTCTCTTGTACATTAAATGTGTTTATTTTTATAAAAGGGAAAACAAAACTTGACTAAAAAGCATAATGCATAATTATAAATGGTAATAGTTATAACATTCTCATATTTATGCAATAAATAAGCCAGCCAAAACTAGAGTTTGGAATCTGTAGTGCACTTCCCTACTGTGGGGATATTATTTATTTTCTCCTCTACTAATGAGGCTGGCTCCAGATAGCCATGAGCATCAGTCTCAAATAAAAATTAAAAGTCAGTAAGTATATCACATTTCTCCTTCTGTTCCTCCTGCATATAACGTTGCTCCATAAGCTCATTGATGTTGGAATTCTATCTCTCCTTTTGCACATTTTTCCTCTGTGGTATGATGCTATGAATATTTATGGCACAATAAAAATAATATAATAATAAGCATTTCCTAAGCTTGTGCTGCATACATCTTCAGACAGGAGCTGGGAGGGCTTGATCTGTTACCTCCCACCAGAGAAGATCTTTATGTCCTGTGAAATAGCAGGCTTTCCAAAAGACCTCACTTCCATGTGAGTTCAACGACTTCCATACTGAAAAGTTCTAAAGAGGATTTTTTCTCCTTCCATTTATAGTTTTGACTATCATCATCTCTGATACATTGCCAGATTTTTCTAACGTTGAGTAGGCTTCAATTGATATCCTTATTCATCCTTCCTATGTCAACTACGACAATTCATTCTTTTATAGCCACCTTAAATCTTTAGTCTCTAAAATTCCAGGGTCCAGAATACTCTGAGCAGACTTATTACCTTGCTCAGCGAAGCGGGACTGCTTTACCCTCACTCCTCCTCCATCACCTTAACTGACGAGATGTCTTTTCACTTATAAATTTAACTCAAATTGTTTTCTTTTGTCAAATGTTTGCCAAACTTTCTCATTCCAGCCGATTTCCTCAGCCTGATTATCTGCTTAGCTACACATAATGCTCCTAATTCTGTGATGTTCAGTATCCCCACATGTCAGTCTCCCATTTATTCTCTACAGTCATTCTTCTTATCTATTTTATTAATATGATTAGAATTCATTCTATTTCCCATTTAATAATTACTGAAAAGGTAGTGGGGTGTTTTTTTAATCCTGTCAATTGTTAAAGAAATTCTTAGGTTCACACCAAATGAAAATCCTGAAAAATTTTAGGAAACGTTTTAAAGTGGTAAGAGACTTCAAAAACATCTCTTCAGAATTTTCTCTCTGAGAGAGAAAGAAGAGAGAAGGAGCGAGATGGAGACAGAGACAAAGACCGAGGGAGAACACTGGCTTTTATGCGTGTTTACATAGAAATGTTGTTAGGATACAGTTCTCCCTGGGTCTTTTCCTGTGTCTGCATGACCTATGTATGAGCAGAGATACAAGCCTTTGTTCTGGCCTGTCCCTTTAAGGATATTAGCATGGCCTCAGGAGAAACAGATAGTTGCTCCTTCTGGAGCCAAGAGCAGCTTTTTGGTTTTAGTATGTTTTTTGTTTGTTTATTTTTGTCAGGTTTTTCCTTTTTTTGTTCTTGTTATCATTGTTGTTTGTTTTTGCTACTGTTCAGTATAATAAAAGCATGTTTCCCTTTTGGTAAAAATCAGGCATGCATTCTACCTACCATAAAGAACTTGGTTTCTCTAACCCACGTTTACTCCCTTGTACTGTAACCCATAAGATGTGCTCCTCTGTGTGAACTGAGGCTTGGTGAGCCAGTGTAAATACTGACACTCTGACTATTAGAGACAGTGAAAGTAATAAAGTCCATTGTGTATATCCAAGAGGTTTGTTTGTTTGTTTGTTTATTATTTGAACATTCATGAAAGAGAGGCAGAATAATTTGTTAGTTGGGTAAAAATCTCAAACCCTTTCATTTTCCTGAGTGAAGTGATGCCGACGGAGACAAGGCTCCTTTAAGAGGAAAACTGAGGGTCTCATGAGCTGATTAACAGAGATAATGGGAAGTTCATGTATGGTTCAGAGGGTACTGAAGGGTCTTTCTCTTTCTTGCCTTTGGGGTTTTAGATTTGTTGCCTCCATGACACAGTTCCTAGGTACAAGAGAAATTGAGGAGATGGTTTCAGGCCAAACACTAGGAAGTAGGAGTAAAGACAACTAACTGCCCAAGTGATGCCCTGGGTGTTGTAAGTTGGGAATGAAAGCTCCCACCTGGTGGTCATCCTTACTTCTCAAGCTGCAAAAACTGTGCTGAGATTTGTCCTGGGGTTTGGTGGCAGAAAGTTCTACCACGTTTCATTCAAAAGAGGTGTGCTGAGGAAGAAGAAAGGGATGTGCGTGACCACTGTAGGCAGAAACCAGGCAAACCATTAGAATTTTGGTTAGTTAACTTGGGAGATGAGACCGATGGGATATAAAGCTTGACTTGGTGTATATGATGTCTGTTATTGGGGCATATTATGTCCTAGTCCCTTCTGCAGACTAGCATGTCATCCCTAGATCCTTTCAAAGATGACAGTAAATGGTCTCAGATTTTTTCAGTGGCTCATGCCTTTTATGAGGGAGCTTCCGCTCTTTCAGCGATATCCGTGAAAAAGACAGACTCCTTTGTAATCCACAGGTGAGACACTGCGTAGTATTCAGGCTCTTACTGCCCTGGAGCCTCTTTGCAATGCTGATAAAAATGATCCATGAATGAATGAAAAATGGACCCAAGTAAATCTAGATAAATGTGTTCAGTAACAAATTGAAAAACTCCCCAAGGCTTTATGCTAAAACCAGGCAAGAACTTAAGATTTGTTTTTTTGTGTTTGTTTGTTTTTTGTTTGTTTGTTTGTTTTTAATAATGACACTGCAGTGGCCCTGGACTAAGGTGAAACCCTTTTAAAAAATGTTACCCCTGTGTATGTCAGATCCAAATTGGTCAAAGGGACTAAGTCACACAAGCTCAACCAGAAAGCAATGTGGCTATAGCAGTTGACCTAAGGAGTCCTCAAAGCTACAACAGATGGTGTCAACAAGGATGATCTTGCCACTTATACAGGGGTGGGCAAGAGCAGTTTTATAGTTGTGAGTATGTTAAACACAGAGTTTATTCTTGTATTATAATTTATCAATGATCATATTATTTATTTGTATTATACTATAAACCTACTTTCTACTTGGAATGTTATATTGGCTAGTCCACAAATAAGCATTCTTTGACTGAGGCCCAGACCAAAAGGGCATGTTGGAAGCTGTTTAAAGAGCTTTGCATGCTCTCTACACTACTGACCTCTTTCAGCTACCGGTCGCTGTGACTGATGGTTTTGCTCATTGGAATCTCTGGTAAGGGAGGCATCCTATACCCAGAGATGTCCCTTGAGGTTTTAGATTTGTTGCCTCCATGACACAGTTACTAGGTACACTCCTTTAAAAGCAGCAATCAGCTTGCTATGGGACACTAGTCAAAACTGAATACCTGACTCATGCAGGCTTTGTGACTTTCTAATCTAATATTACCATTTGGGGTTGAGTTGAATTAGATTCAATGACTAACAATGGCTAACAAGAAAGGGTTCAACAATCCTTACTTGTCAAGATGAAATGATATATTCAGTAATGTTGCTGGCCTGACCCCATAGCATCTTTGCTTTATGTGAAAATAAAAAAAAGAGATAATCATCTTATTGGAGACATTTTTGTGTTCTATTCCACCAACTGAAGCAAAGCTGCTGGCATAATAGGGACCTTGATTCACAGAGGTTGCCCTAAATGCCTGGGCCTGGTTCACTGATGGCTCATCTAAACTGAAAGCTGCTGGACCACACTGTTCAACCACAGCACCAGCCATGCTGAGCTGGACATAGACATGGTTGTTCAACTCAGCAGAGCAATACTCTCCTTAAGGAACCTTATTTTATGTTCACTGTCTCTTGAGCTGTTTTCAACAGTTTAAACTATTTATTCTGCTACCCTCTAGACTACAGACTGACAGATTAGAGACATCTATCCTTAGGACCACAACCTGAGGTACAAATCATGTTGATTGAACTATCTGGATCAATCATGTAGATGCACACCTTGATTTCTAAGGTAGGTCTAGGTGGTTTATGAAATTTGCTTAGGTGGTCTGGTCTGAGGCAGTGGATGTTAACACTGTATATTTCCTCATGCTGCTGTTCAAGTCCTATTGATCATAGCCTTAATTAAACGTAGTATGAGACAATGGAATCGATTTATCCTAATCTCTATCAGTCAGATTCGTGAATATGACTGACAGAGTGGGGCACTCACAGTGATATTTTCGAGGAGACAAGACGGTGTTCAATTGAGGTGTGCATATTGTTAGTAGACAATTCTCCATAGGTTTTACATGTTTAGTGTTTAGAATGACAAAGCTAATGCTTCCCTTTGGGACAAAAATTAGGCCTTCTTACTCCTACTATAAAATATTCAGTTTTCCTAAGGTTGGAATTCCACTCCTGTAATACAAACCACTCGGCCCACTTAATGCCGTCCTGTGGGACACCAGCATAAATGCTGACTGCTGCCATCACGGTGAGGAATGAAGTCCTCTGTTTCTGATTCAGGAATCTTGTGTCTTCTGTTAGCCCCCATGGAACCATGGCAAACTACCTTGGCACACAAGTAGAATAAAGTCTCAGACCCTTCTAAGCTTTTGGTATGTGCAATATTCCAAATGCACACTAACTATGATTTCAGTTACATTAAGGAAAATTCGAGGGGAAAACACTTGTAGCTAACATTTTCAAGGGATACTGAACTTTACAATAATTATGTTAATGAATGTGATTATATGAAAGAGAACTTCTGATTTCCATAAAGGAGATTATTTTAATATGTTGGATTAAACTAATGAAAAATGGGGGAAATGCCCACATGACACAAGTTGTGCTTCAACACTTGTAGATACTTTGAAGTCTGCAGATTGTTTAATTGAGAACCATTTTGCCAAGTGCACTTTCTGGAGTAGAGGCACCTCCTAGGAATTACCTAAACTGGTTACAATTCCTTGCACTGAATTCTAGGAAATACAACATAATGATAATCAGAACACTAAAGTATTGGAAGAAGATCTATTACTGAGAAGATGGGTATATAGTTATACAGTGTATATCTAGAGTCAGATGACTCAAATAAATTTCTAACTAATTTTGACTTTACACATTAGAAGTAGGGGAAAAAAAGTTATTCCAACGTTTAAATATGTACACATTATCTGACTAATAGATTGGCTTATAGTTGTTCTCGGTCTATGGACTTTAATGCAGCATCCTCTCTAATAATAGACAAATATGCAAATTGACCATACCTCCAACACACCCACAAGCCACGCCCACAAGCCACGTCCACCATCCAATCAGAGCGAGTATGCAAATTAACCCAAACCAAGATGGCTACAGCCACAGAGAGCAAGGTTTCCTAGGTAACAGAGGAAGCCAAGCTTTCCGCTTGCCCTTGCCAGGCTTAAGCCTCCACTCAAGCTACAAAGTTTCAATTATAGAAGGTAAATAAATTCAAACAAATGGCCGCAGAATGGAGCTTGAGAGAGCAGGCCAGGGTTGCCGCCGGCAACAGGGGAAGCAAAGCTTTCCACACACCCTGGCCGGGCCCACCCGCTTAAGGCAACAAAGTTTCAATTATAACCCCAACACAAATGTCTGCCAGCCTCGGAGGGAGCCCTAGGCTTGGCTCCGCTCCAGGCTACAAAGTTTCAATTGTAGAAGGAAAATAAATTCCAGATACCAGGGCCTCCACTTGGGTCGCCAGGGGGCGTGGCTGGCCTGCAAACCACCACAGGCCCCTCACTCAGGCCGCCCCATGCCCCAAGGGAACACCCACCTGATCCGGGACGCCCTTCAGGGCAAACCAGCTGGCCCCCACCCCTGTACCAGGCCTCTATCCTATCTAATAAAAGAATAATCTGCAGATTGATCATCACTGCAACACACAATATAACTGCCCCCATGTGGTCAAAGATCCTGCCCCCATGTGGACACAGGATGGCCACCACAAGATGGCCAGCAGGAGAGGGCAGTTGGGAGACACCCGGCCTGCAAGGGAGGGCAGTTGAGAGGGACCAAGCCTGCAAGGGAGGGCAGTTGGAGGTGATCAACCCTGCAGGAGAGGGCAGTTAGGGGTGACTAGGCCGGCAGAGGAGGGAAGTTGGGGGCAAACAGGCTGGCAGTAGAGTGGGTAGGGGGTGATCATGCTGGCAGGCAGAAGCGGTTAGGGGCAATCAGGAAGGCAGGCATGCAAGCAGTTGGGAGCCAGCAGTCCTGGATTGTGAGATGGATGTCCAGTTGCCCGTTTAGGCCCGATCCCACCGGGCAGTCGGACATCCCTCAAGGGGTCCCATATTGAAGAGGGTGCAGGCTGGGCTGAGGGACAACCCTCCTCTGTGCACTAATTTCGAGCACCGGGCCTCTAGTGCTATATAATAAAAGGCTAATATGCAAATTTTCCCCTGGGGAGTTCAACTGACTGGCAGTTCGACCTCTCGCTATGACATGTTCTGACCACCAGGGGACGGCACAGAACAAAGGAAGGCCCTGGCCGGCAGACGGAAAGCCCCGATCGGCCCTGATTGCTAGCTAGGTCTAGGGACCCTACTCATGCACAAATTTTGTGCACTGGGCCTCTAGTTTTATTTATCATTCACATGAAGTTCAAGATTTCAGGTAGCCAAGAAACAGAAAAATCATTATCCATTAAGAGTCAGTTATGTATACATTTCTCTAACAAGAGTTGTTTAATGAAAAATAGCAAAGAATAGTTGGTCAAATCTTAAACTTTTCTATAATGCCTTATTCTTACAGCAAAATAGATCAAAAGTTGTAAATATAAAGTTCCTTTAAGACACATGTGTGTATATGGAAATGTAGTTGGGGAAAATATTCAAAAATTTCTTCTTTGCTGGTATTAGAAAAAGGTACTGAGGATAGGGAAAGGTTATTAGTTTGCTATTGCTCATTCCCTGCTGAGCACAGTAGAACATAAAATAGGAATTAAAAAAGGAAGTCAGCTCTCTAATCCCAGCTGCAGGCTGATGAATCAGTTAGTGATTAATTGTTGCTACTAGTAATTAAAATAATCATATTTTGGAGAGAGGAAAGAAAAAAGTATTTGATGTCCAAAATTTTTTTGCCTAAAGTTGTAATTGCTGCAATATTATGACTTTAAAATATAGGTATAAAGATCTTAATGTAAAACTAAAAGGAATATGATTTCCAAGATTGATCCAGTACCTAGCATTAGGTTTTGAAAACTTTCATCTGGCTATCAAATTCAGTAGTCATTTATTCTACCCCTCTCATTTTCTGTTATGCTTTTCTTTTAAATAGAGTTTTCTTTATAAAGAACACAACATAATATAGAATACAAAATAACAAAAACAATGACATAGCTATGAAATATACTTTTCTTCACTTTCAATAAAGCCAATAAGTTGACATGTATGCCCCCCAAATTGGTGTTTAAACTTTTTAAATTAATGCTAATGTGAGCTAATCAGCATACTTTATCATGTTCCAAATTCTAAAAGTGTAAAATGTGTATGGCCCTATTCCAAGGATTTGGGGAATTAAGAGAAAAAATGGCAAGAGAAGAGAGATGCATTTGTTTGTTATATATTGTTTCTGAAGTGATAGTGGATTATAAGGAGAAATGTCCAATAAAGAAAGAGAGATAAAAGATTCCAGTTAAACAGAATCAGAGTCGGGGATGTAGGTATGTTACTCAACATTGTTCTAAAGTAGACAATGAGGGGAAAAAAAGAAAAGCAATTGTATTATTGATCCCACACAACTAGATTACTTTTCCATGTAACTTCAAATTCTAGAATGTGTGATGAGTCGTAGGCAAAAGGGGCTATAAAAATTCCTCCTGGGTCTGTATGTACATGCAATTCCTCAAGTCAAATCTGGGTTGGTGTTAGAATTGATTTGACCACAAAAAGTGGTAGAGGTGATGCTGTACTGGTTCAGGACCCAGGCTTTATGCGGCATGGTAACTGCTGCTTTCATTCCTTTGCCATCCCGGGGCTCCTGGTAAAGAAGTCCAGGCTGCCCTTCCGGAGAAAGGGGTCATCTAGGCATTCAGGCCCAGCCAACAGCCCAGCACCACGTGCCTGACATGTGAGGAAGGCCACCCTTGGTCCTCCAGCCCAGCCACCACCTGAATGAGCGAGACCAGCGGACGCAATACAAGGTAAGGCATCTCTGATGAGCCTTACTCAAATTCCTGAACCACAGAATCATGATGAATAAACTCATTGCAGTTTACCCACTTAATGTCAGGGTAGGGTGTTGCACAGTACTGCTTAAAAGAGAAGAGACTCGCAATATTTGCTGTTTCTTCCTGATAGATAATAAAACATTCTATTAAGAAACATAAAACAAGACTTAAAAATAAGAGAGTAACAATGAGGTGATAGAGAAGTATTTGCATTCAGGGACCAGAGAGGACTTGTAAGGAGGTGACATTTGAGCAGAAAGGAAAGTTGAACTGAATGGAAAACAGTGATGGGCCATAAACACCAAGAAAAATAAATAATTTCCCAGTGTTTGCAGTGATATGTGATAAGTGACATATCCAAAATCAAATTTATCATCCTTCCTCTATTGGTATAGATATGGAAGGCTCTCTTCACCAACTCTTCTTTTGTCTATATTACCGTTATCATTAAAAATCCATTCAAATGTCGTCTTCTCCAGAAATACCTACCTGCCTCCCTAATCTGGGCTAGTGGTCGCCCCTGTGTTGCCAGAGCCACCTGCATTTTCTTCTGTGAGAATATGGGGCTCATTATGCAGCTTTTTTCACCTTTCAACCAAACCTCATACCATTAAAATGAAAGCTTGTTTTGACCTTTCTAACCTTAAGAAATGCATATCCTAGTGAAATGGCAGTACTTTCTTGCCTCTACTTCCATTGTGTTCGCTATCTTATCCTTTGTTCTTTTATCTCTATCTCCCATTAGATCCCAGCTTAAGCACTTCACCAAAATTTAGATTAAGTCAAGAAAAACGTTTTTGACCAATGGCTGTTTAATCTGCCACTGAAGAGTAGCAACAAAACAAAGCTTTTATCAACCAGAAGACACATTGGGCTTCCTTTGGGAAGGTAAACAAAACAGCCGATCTAGGAGCCGCATTCAAAGGGAGAACAAGGAATGGAAAGATTCTAAGAGTAGCACCTGTCAAATGGAGCAGTAGTGTGTGCTGTTTGACAAAATAGGCTGGTATCTGTCAAAATAAATACTAAACCTTCCAGCTCTGACTAATGCCTGAACCGCGCCGAAACACTTGAGGGAAGCATCCAACAAAATGCAAAATTGAAAGGAAAATTGGAGCGATCAGCACAGCCTCCTAGCAGCTAAATTTTAAGCAATTTTGGAAAAACTCAAACCATTCACCAGGTTTCCTAGCGGAGGGCAAACTTCCAAAATCTCTTCTGATTGAGCATTCTGCCTTTGTGAGGAAATCACCTCTCTTCTGATGGCATGCCAACAAGCTGGGTTCTGCCTTTTCAACACAGAAACAGCCCTGCTGTGACGGTGGCATTCTCTGCGCAGACACTCAGCTGACTGCCAATAATACCACCGGGCAGAGCAGCCGGGGCTGGACCCCTTTGGACTGCAGAGCGGGGCAAATGGCAGAATCGGCGGAGAGCCAGAGACGGTCCATTTCTGATACCTCCTACTCCCATTTCTTCCAAGAGAGACCCCCCTTTTCCTTTTCTCATAGCTCCTTCGAGGATCGTCTTGTTTTCCCTCTCCAGCAAGCAAGGTTTCCTAACAAGATGACAAAGAAAACTGCTCAAATGCCTGCCAATAATGTTATGACCATTTCCAGGAGCGGTTTCATTTAAACAAATTGTGTTTGGAGGCCCCCGAAGCCTTGATAAGTGCCCGCTCTAAAATTCAATAATATATCACAAGTGGAAGAAAACATTGTTAGTGCAAGAATTTTAAGCCTCTTAAAAATACAGTTCTGCAAAAGCCGTCTTCAGCTGTCATCCACACCTGCCTCAAGTTCCAAGTGGCAGGGGTCAATACCGGTGTGTCCCTCTGCCTGACTCCTTTCACTGTGCTCTCGGTCCCAGATGAAGCTGTTCTCTGGGCTCCCTGAGTCAACGTGAAAGAGTGAGGAAGAAAAACACTAAACGGAATATCTGCTCGTAAGGAGGGGTCACTTCTAAAAATTATTTAGCTTACAGTACAGGGCTTTCTTTCTCATTTAATTTTATTTATTTACGTTCTTCCATTATTTGTTTCTCCTTCACCTGTTTTATGCATTATATCGGATTGGCTCTAGTAGTTTCAAGTATGGTTTTCATAGGGATTTGATTCTGTTATAAGTAAACAGATTTGAGATGTGAAATGAGCAAAATTCAAATCTAAAAGCACACATTTAATATGTGTTTCTGACAAAAAAGTATTAACTAAAATCTGTAATGAAGAGAATACCGTTATCATTTTGTTTCTTTTAAGCCTTATCTTGGAGAGTTATAAAAGTCTGAAAATTGGATTCTGTATTACGTATTTTGACAACCATATTTTTGGAAGCAAAAAATCAGGACATATTCAGATGACAGAATAAATATCTGAACTCAGAATCATCCCGGATATATAGGCTGACCATATGTGTCATGAGTGAAGTGAATAGTTGGTTCCCTAAATACCTACGTCTCACAAATGAACAGGAATCAGGATGCCTTTGCTTCTGACTCAGTGATTTCAACATTTTAGGATGATCTGATTCACCAATGCATTTGGCTGATGGATCCTACTCTGATAGCGGGAGATCCAACCCAGTCACCATCATGTCCAAGGAGTCTTGCATTTCCTGCAGCAATTATTCTGCTTGGCAAAACTCTCTTTTCTAAAACTTCTCTGCTCATTATTCTTGCTGCTTCTGCAGGGTCAGTAATGTGTCTGCCAGTAAAGTATTGTCTCCTTCCATTTCCTCTTCCCATAACCACGAGGAATAGAAGCCATTCCCCGGTTGAGGAAAGAGCATTTATCCATTAATAACCACACTAGTCTAGCAGCCAAATCCCTTTTTGATGCTCTGGTCATTTTTAACTTGGACTATTACAACCACATTCTGTGCTGTCTCCAAGGCTTTATTCTTCTTTCCAGTTTAAAATGATATGCATTCTGCAGATCAAATCATTTTCTAGATGGATTTAAGCTATGCCCCTGGGAAGGGAGAGCCTGGGCTTGACTATGTTGCAGATAGGGAGTGTGCTGTTGAACAGGGAGATGTGTGTCTAAAAGAGGCATTTAAATATGTCATATGTGGAGAGAGACCCAGCTTTTCTGCATTCCAGGAATCAGGACACCTCGAGATCGTATTACAAGTGTAAGAACTACATTTGACAAATTGTGGGAATTTGTTCTTCCTGTGTCCCAGCACATTAGAATGCATTGAAAAATATTTTGTGTGACTTTGGCAAACTGAAAGGTCACCAAGAAGTGATGCCATGCCATTGTTTACTAACTTTTTTGATGCAGCTGAATTAACAGAGAGGATTTTTAAAAAGCTCCTTGAGCAATAGGTATGTTGTCCACCAAACTCTGCAGATAAGAAACAAACAAGTAAACCTAAGAGGAATGTGAGACAGTGATAGAAAAAGAGCAATTGTCTGCTGCACATGGAAAGTCTGTTTAAATTCCTGGCATCCTAGACATTTTTTTTCTGGCTTATATTTTGGAATTACTATAGGCCTTTATAAAAGAGTTAATTCATTACCAAAAGGTGAGCCATTTCCTGTCTACTCAATTGTAGAATCAGACTAAGTACTATTTTATCAAAGTAACATTGGCTGTCACCCAGCGTTAATCATTTTCAGAAAAATTATGATTTATTTTATACATAGGCTGAAGAATCTCTACTTCCAGATTTCATTTTGGCAACTTTGAGCCTTACCTCATATGTAAGATTATTGCTGAAAAAAGTTCTCCAAATTGTCTTCCTTCAGTTCTTTAAACACACACACACACACACACACACACACACACACACACACACACACATAATTAATTACAGTCAAGCTAGTGAGTCTATATGACTGCCAATGCTTGCTCAAATATTGTTTGCATATAATCCTACACAGATGTGCAGCCAATAGGGAGCTGAGTGACTCTGCTTTTACACATCTTTTAGTTAAATTAAAAACCCAAAAGCTAAATCTTGTGCTCTGGGAGAGCATGTGAATTTGACATTTCCTGGAGGCTATTAGAACCATAAACCAATGAATAGACTATATTCATCCATTTAAGTGGTTTGTGACTCTGAAAGACTAAATATTTACAATGTCTTTTATCCTTGGATACAATATAATGATCTCATCATTTTAATAGCCCTTTACTCAAATGTGGCTGCATCCCACTTAGATTTTAAAGACATGTATTTCAAATACTTTGGGTCTCATTAACCATTTGACTAAGGCCCAAGAATGACAAAATATATAGCAAGAGTTCAAGGCGTTGAAACCAAGATTTTAGTTTTGATTTATGTCTTCCCTCCTGAATCTTACACTACTTACCAAACTTCACTCGAAGCCTTCAGATAAGAAGAGAGATTTGTACACACACAGTTGGTCAGCAGAAGGTCACTTACAGATCCCAGGCATCTGCTCATAAATGTCGGGCTATGCACACTAAGTGGGGCCGGGTGACTGAATGTGGATGAAAAGAGCGAAACCACGGCAGCCCCTAGAGAAGACTGAAGCAGTGTGCCCCACAGAAAGCTGCGTGAATGGCCGTGTTCTATACGGGAAAACATGGAATTACCCCATAAAACCCATCATCTAGTTTTTTGCTTTTCCTTATAGAGTTGTAAAAATGCCTGTTCTTCTTCATATTATTTTCCCTATTTCTGCTCTTAAATCTTGCTGTTTTCTGAAAAATGAGTTGATATATTTGGCTAATATTATCCTTTTCCCCTCCCTCCCATGTAGCATGAAAACTAAATCTGGTTTATTTTTTTATTTGTTTATTTTTTAAATATACTTTATTGAATTTTTACAGAGAGGAAGGGAGAGGAACAGAGAGTCAGAAACATCGATGAGAGAGAAACATCGATCAGCTGCCTCCTGCACACCTACTACTGGGGATGTGCCTGCAACCAAGGTACATGCCCTGACTGGAGTCGAACCTGGGACCTTTCAGTCCACAGGCCAACGCTCTATCCACTGAGTCAAACCAGTAAGGACTAAATCTGGTTGGTTTTTTTTTTCAATATAGAATGGTAGGGGCAACATTACCTAGTTCTTGCTGCATTTGGCTCTATTACTCATAGGTTTTTTTTACTTACATTGTCTTTTGCATAAAAGAAACATAAAACATATTGACTGACATAAATGTGACCAAAGTAAATGTATGGTTACATCCCCTAAGATACACAAAGGGTCTGATCTATTAGAACTTTTATACTAAGACTCTTGGAATGCTCTGCTCATAGAAGTTGACCTCAATGATTATTTCATAAATCATTTTCCTAAAGCACCTATCTAACATGTTTTATAATACCTTGGTTGGATCATCTGTCAAGCCATAATTCATCTCACAATGAGGTTAAAGTCAAAATGAAAGAGATAAAGGCTAAGGGATTTTTTTCTTTGGTTTATAATATACTGATTCTTAGTAAATGTTCTGAAAAAGTCATGTACATACAAAGGGGTAGTTTTTCTTTCTTTCTACCCACAGCCAAGGAAATACATACATTCTCTCTCTCTCTCTCTCTCTCTCTCTCTCTCACTCTCACTCACACTCACACACACACACACACACACACACACACATGGGGTTAAATATGGTGTTTCTATAACAAAAACTATGATATACCAGAAAGACATTAAGCTATAAACAAAACAAAGAAAGTATTTAAACCCAAACTAAAACTCTTATTTATTTCTTGGCTTTAATACTCAATTTCTTTATCTGTTACATGGGAATAATATCTGCTGTGTAATACTTTACAAACTTATTGAAAATATCAAATGAAACAATGTGCTTGAAAGAACTATGAAAAAATCACAATAAATCAATTCACTGATCATGCTGATGAGTGAGGATATATGAACAAGACTCTGTCTGCCTTTTAAGAGTTCTGGTTTATTGGAAGAATCCGACCCATAAAATGTTATGGGGAAAACAGTAGGGAGTATTTAGCTGCCTTGGAATAGAACAGGGAACTACACAGAAGAGATAACATTTAGACTTGGTATTGGAGAGAGAAGAAAGAAAACAATATTCTGAACAGAGGAAACAATATATGCTTATATAGATAAGCATGAAAAAAGAAGCACAGTAAGTTCACCAAACTTGTGGCTGAGATGGGGAAATAGGAAGGTGATAGAAAGAGGTGGCTGAAGAAAAATCTGATGAGTAAAGATTTCATTGCCTAATTGATCCAGAGCTCTTGGATTTTCAAAGTGAAAAAATGCATAATGTTAATGTATCATTTTGGGGAAAAAAACTCAAGTTATCAGGGCCTATTATGAAGAGGACCTATTATGGAAAAGGAGAGTAGAAATCAAGAAAAATGATTAGAAGTTCTTACAATTATCCAGAAAGAAACTATTAGCAATCCATGTTAATTTGGTTGTCCTGAAAAGGATAAAGGGTTGAGTTGAGAGAATTAATAAGATCTGGTAACCGTTGAGAGTTGGGAGTAAAGGAGAGGTAGTGATATGTTGATCTACTAAAGATGACTGATATACAAAAATGATATAATTCTCTAAGCATGTACTTAAAACTCTATCACTATGGAATGTATCCACTGCTTTAGTGTGGTTTTCTGTCATATATGCCAATAGCTAGTTTATTTCCTATTTGACCCCTCATCCCCAAAGCCCATGAAGCATTTTAATAATAGGTAGAGCAGATGCAAGTTGGTAATCCCTTCTGTTTAGTAATTTCTGAGATGAGAGATGGAAGATTTAAGAAAAAAAATTCACTGCCCTGCCCCTTCTTATCATGCTCTCATTTGATTGGCAGTCACTCAGGTGGGGGATTTCTGCGGCAGTCTTTCCTTCATGACTGCTGGAGTGGTCATGAATCACCATGACATGCCTCTCCCAAGGGTCTCCTTTTTCACCCTGATCACTGGTACACTTTGCTCAAGGGTGCAAATGTTTATGGTAAAAACTCACTTAACTCATCTCTTTCTCCGAGTTTAATGCATCATCTTAAAATGCCTGCATCACTGCTGTCTGGACATCTCACACTTTAACCTCCAACAAGGCAGGAAGTGAGCCTAATTAATTCCCACTTAGAACACTCAGTACTGCCTCCCAAACATATGGACATTTATAAATGTTTTGGTGATAATGAAATAATTTATCTTTTCTAGGGTGCATCCCTTTCAACTGAACCAAGAACAGCATATATTGTACTGATTTAGGGAGGATAAATGTAATTCCGTGACAATTAAAAATGATGGGAGGGGTAAAAACCCATCCATCTGCCTAATGACTAAACTTCAGTGGTGAAGATTTGATCATTCCAGTGGCATTTGTTAGTGGAAGAGCCTTTTATTGAATGCATTTTTAAAAAGTCAGGGGAGTCTGACTACCCCCATGAACTCAGTAGTGTAAAACTATTTCAGCGAACTCAGGGAAAAGACAGAATGTATTTTTCACATTAGGACAGAATGTATTTTTCACATTAGGACAGAAAAATACATGATGTTTTTCTGTTTAAATTAGTTCAAACTTTATATTGTTTCTAGTATAGTGCACAAACTGTAGAATTTAAGCCATGTACATACATACATGTGCACATGTGTATTAAATCATGTGTTGTATGTATATATAACTTAATATTAGATACATATCCATATTTTACCTTTGAAAAATAATTATTTTTCTTTATGATTTATTACCTAAGATATTATTATATTTGACTTTTTTAAAATATTTTTTATTGATTTTTTTTACAGAGAATAAGGGAGAGGGAGTTAGAAACATTGATGAGAGAGTAACATCAATCAGCTGCCTCCTGCACACCTCCTACTGGGGATGTGCCCGCAACCAAGGTACATGCCCTTGACCAGAATCGAACCTGGGACCTTTGAGTCTGCAGGCCGATGCTCTATCCACTGAGCCAAACCGGTTAGGGCTATATTTGACTTTTTTAATCTAAAAGCTGCCTCCAAGTGAAATGGGCATATAGATAAACTAAAAAAAAAGTATTTATTAAATACAAACTTTAGATCAATTTTATTGATGTGATAGTTTGTGTATGGGCCTGTGGGTTGTTTTTTTTTTTTTTTTTTTTTTGTGTTGTGTGTTGTGTGTGTGTGTATGTGTTTTTAATGCCTTTGCAAATTGAATCATGTAGTTCCTACAAACTGCTTGCTGAAAACTTGGCTACTTGATTAAGGCTTCTTTTGATAGTCACATAATCAGTATTGTGAGCTTACAATACAGAAATAAAATCTCAAAGTGAAGCAAAAGGAAATTTTTCATTTTTTCTAGAACATATTTTAAAAGTCTGTTCTATTTAGGTTAATATATATTATAGAATAACAGGAAAATTAAAAGTATAGTATACTCTATGTTCAAAGCTATTGAATAATGTTTTTTCTTGTTCATTTCCCAGAGCAGAGGAAGTTGCATTGGTTATTTCAATGACTTAGAAAAAGCATTACTTGCATATTTTCAAATCAAGCCTATTAAAGCACATTATTTCAAGCCAAGCCTACTAAAGCTATTATTGCAATTGCACTGGATTCATTACTAACATGTGATCCAAATTCAATTTAATTCTTTTGCTGTAGCTATTGTTGTGGTAGATACTGAATTCTAAGAAATATATATATATATATATATATACTCAAGTGACTAGTTTATAATATACATCAGAAATGGGATATTTAGAGTTTATTTATAGAATTTTAAGTCCTGGAATTTATTTTTCAGATACCACTGAAATATTATTTAAAGAACACATTCTTATTTCAGAAAATGTACTTCTCATTTTATCATATATATTTATATTCCAGTAAACTTGCTTTCTCCTTTGATTTAATTTTATCCACTGAAAAATTGCTTGAGATGTGTTTTGCATTTCCCTCACCCTTTCAGATCTGTCCTTACATGTTTCACAAACAGCAGATTTACTCTGGTGCTGTTAGTAATTTCTGCCACCAGAGGAAAAAATACATATATATTTTTCCCTATAGCTCTCTTGCAAAGGTTTAAGAGAAACTGAGCTATATTTTACTTCAAACTGAACTTTCTGCAGTTAAGTTACTTAGGGTGTTTTTTTTTTAATTTCATGTTTTTGCCTAAAAATAAATAACAATTGTTAGTTCACATTCACATTTTGAGACAGATTTTACTGTTCCTAATAGTATTTTACTTAACATTTTTAATTTGAATACTTGGTTTTCAAAGGCTTTCCGTATTCATGATTAGATTTATTATGCCTTTGAGACAAATTATTTTTAAAAAGTGAGTATTTAGTTTCATATCTTACCTTATAATAGACAAATATGCAAATTGACTGCACCTTCGCTATGCCCAAGCCACGCCCAAGCCACGCCCACCAACTACGCCCACCAGGAAACCGTTGCAGGGACGCTGGGTGCAGCTGAGCCCAAGGCCGGGAAAGCCTCGGGCGGAGGCTTTCCTGGCCTTGGGCACCAGCGGGGAGCCTGCACGGATCACAGGAAACCACTGGGGGTCGGCTCCTTCGATCCCTAGCAGGGACGCTGGGTGCGGCTGAGCCCAAGGCCACCGCCCGGGGCCAAGCCCCAACCCTGAAAGAAGGCAGAAGGCGGTGGCCACAGCCAAGGCCTGGGTCCCCGGTGCCGGCAGAAAACTGGTGCAGGCAGCCAGGTGAATGAAGGTCTATTGCACGAATCTTCGTGCAAACGGGCTACTAGTTAAATGATAATAAGAATGTACCAGTGCTTTCTGGATGTCAGGAAAAAAATGCATTGGGATAAGGCTTGCATGAGTAAGGGTGAGGTGGGTTATGCTCTAGTAAAACAATCCCCAAATCATGGACTATTGTTCATGATGAGTCAACATGAAGGCCTGATCTGAAGGAGGCTCCTCTTAATAAGTGTTTCCATAGTGTTTCCAGCAGGGAAGGAGATGTGGCAAGCCTTAACTGGCTCTTCTTAAAGCTTCTGTGTGCAATTCCCTTCTGCCCAGCTTTCACAGGCTGGAGCAAGTTACTAGGCCATGCCTAACTCCATGTGTGCACAGTCCCAATAATTTGAGCGTCTTCATCAATCCTCATAGCAGTGACTATAATAAACTCAAAAATTTCTGCCAGCTCAGTCAAACTCTATTCCCTTACCTTGATGTATTTACTTTAAAGTACTTAGCCTGTATAATAAAAGGCTAATATGCAAATCGAGTGAATAGCAGAAGGACCAGTC
Source organism: Eptesicus fuscus (assembly GCF_027574615.1). Classification (NCBI taxonomy): domain Eukaryota; kingdom Metazoa; phylum Chordata; class Mammalia; order Chiroptera; family Vespertilionidae; genus Eptesicus; species Eptesicus fuscus. The sequence goes on along the minus strand of NC_072482.1, from coordinate 49,336,422 downwards.
GCTATCACACACACTGACCACCATGGGGCAAGCGCTCAACTCAGGAACTGCTCCCTGGTGGTCAGTGCGCTCCCACAGAGGGAGCGCCGCTCAGCCAGAAGCTGGGCTCATAGCTGGTGAGCGCAGCGGTGGTGGCGGGAGCCTCTCCCACCTCTGAGGCAGCGCTAAGGATGTCCCACTGACAGCTTAAGTTGTCTGCCAGTGGGACATCCCCCAAGGGCTCCTAGACTGCGAGAGGGCACAGGCCGGGCTAAGGGACCCAAATTTCATGCACCGGGTGTCTAGTAACTATATGAAATCCCATTGTTGGTTTCAGAGATATGGATATGGAAGATAACAATGTTCTCTCCATCAGGGCAAAGACCTCGTTCTTCTTGCCTTTACTTTCCTCCTCCTCTCTTTACTGTCCTTTCCTTTCTTTTCTCTTAACTCTATCACCAGATTAGCACCTGACATATAATAAGTAGATGAATAATAAACACATGGATAAATGAATTATATCCATTTTACAAATAAAACATTGAATCAGATATTTTAAGCAATTAAAGTAAGATAATATAGCTATGAACTAGCAGAACAGGGATCCACAGCTCAAGGCTTAGACACTCAGCTATAGAGCTACTGTGCTTGATAGTTACAGAGGCTGATGGGAAATGCTTATATACTTGTGAGGTAGCACGAAAAACGCTATGAGAAACATGCACCAATTACTATGGACCTACAGAGGGAGTAAAACCTATCAGGTATCACATGTTTGAAGGTGGTGAAAAATTATATATAGAAAGAAAGGTTTCATGAATTACTGTGCTAGATTTTGAGTGATATCTTGAAGATGTGTTTGCAATTTTGTTTGAAATGGCTTCTTTTTCTTTCTACTATGAGCCAAACATGTGCTAGCTGCTAAGGATTCGAAAATACCCAAGACAAGAAAAGGCTTGGCCCTTCGAATGCCCTTTATCTCATAAGATAGATGACAGTCAAAGGTGCACAGAGAAAATCACTCCTCAGTGAGAGGCTGGCAGACTTCTCTGCAGCTCCTGGAGGGACACTGTAAGGAAGGAAGAGGAATTTTCATGCGGGTCAAGTGAGCAGAAGTTGGCAGGACCACGACCTGCAGAAAGGTCTTTGGGAGCTATTGACTCCAAAGGCTGCCCCAGCACATGACCGTGAGGAAGATGAAATAGGGCCTGGGTCTCGGCACGTCCCTCCTTCTCTCTTTTCTAAAGCATCCTCAATGATACTCTTTCACACTGCTTTTCAGGCAGTCAGGAAAAAAGAAAGAAAGAAACAACAGCTTGTCATAAGGGAGACTAATGGCAGGAATCCAGAAAGAAAATACTTAAACTATCAGTCTTCTGCACTTGGAAGGCTGTGAAGTTGGACTCTTTCTAAATGAATGGTGAAAATATCATTCATATCAATAACATACATTGATTACCTACTGAGGTCAGGGCATGCTTGCTACATTTTGGTTAAGGGACAGTGGATGGTAAGAAGATGGTAGATAATGATGCAGTTAGATATTCTCAACCTGCAGAAAGTGGTAAAGACACTGAGTCTATTGACATTCAGAGGAGAAATGTTCATGGGATACAGTAGATGCTGGGATGAGGCCAATGAAGCAGCACTTTCCAGACAGTGTGAGAAGAAGTTATCAAAGGGAGGAGTTATAGATTCGAAGAGTATGCTTGGTGCCTATTATAGAAAACCCCCAAAAAACAGTGTCTATAAAAGATACAGATTTTTAAAAATCTCTTACTAAAATGTCCGTAAATATGCACTACAATATGACCTGATGTTTTCCTAGGATCATCTTTCTGTTCCATCATTAATTCCAGGGAAAGTTGCGAGGGGGGTGGGCAATGATTGTATACTTAAAGGAATCATGGTTGAGAGTTACATACAGGAGTTATATATAGAGGTGTGGAAAAGGTCAAGAGCAAGAAAGAGGATATTAAATATCTCAAGGACTAGCAACAGGGGAAAGTCCACAACTATATGGAGGCAGTTCCAGGACATTAGAGCTATAGCCTTAGGAAATGGAGCTGTAGAAAGGGTAATACAACTATGTACTACTAAACGTTGGCTCAGCAGAGAGGAAGTACAGGGAATGAATTAATAATCAGCCTCCTACTGCCCTCCATTCCGTGCCTCCCATTGCTAGAAGCTAACAGGGCAAGGGGGCCCAGGAGATACTCTACCATCTCAGAAAACAGAACAGGGAGGAGAAGAGTGCAGAGTTGAACTGGAAGAACACACATAGAATAATCAGAGTTTACCCCTCGGCATTGTACTCCTCAGTATCTGTTCTTTTCTTTTTGTCCATATTGGGCAAAAAAACAAAATTGAGTCACAAAATCACTTGGTGTCCACAGTTAGGCATTAAGAAGTTACCAAGACCCAGTTATATGCTAGGAGCTATTTTCAAATGGAGTATAGCTTTTGTCAAAATATAGGGTATGGATTTAATTTAAAACTGAAATGATCTCTGCTGTTATTCTCATGCTTGGACTTACCAGAGACCTCACAAAGCATCTCTATGTACCACAACCCCTTTCAGGACCATTGTGTGCGGGATCATCTGATCCATGTCTGGAAAGCTTGCACTGCAGCCTAGACCTGCTGTGTAGCCTTCTCTTGCTTTGAGCACCACTCAAAATTTCAGCCTTGAAGGCTACCTGGTAAATCTATCGAAACAGCATGCCAAACATTTTATGTAATTGGTCCAAAATCTGAAGAGGTTAACCAAGCATTGCCCCTATTTCTCCTCAGAGGGTAGACAAACGTGCAGCAACCTGCCTTTCACTTTAGGAGAGTATCCCAGACATGCCCCACTTAAGGGACCCCAAGAAACTTTATGGATTTTGCAGGCCCACATATATCTTTCTAAAGCAACCATTGTGGTTGTTGCTTTCTTATTACCTGCTTCAATTAATATAATCAATGAATCAGCATGTAGGCTATAGAATGCCACAAACAAATAAGCAAAGAAAATTGTTCCATACTTGCTTATGACATACAGCAAAAGAATTGTCATAGAACTGAACAAAGATGGCAAATAGAGCCACTGTCCCTGATATGGGAAGAGCTCCTGTTTCTAATTATGTTAATTAGCAGGTAGTCAAAGACAGAATTGTTTAGGGTAATAGCATGCCAGGGTCCAGGGCACGTATTAATTTGTCCCAGTGAAAGTGCCACGTGCAGAACAGCAAATACACTTGTAGTATCATCTGATTAGGGTTCTTAGACTCCACAGTGATTCTCCAAGATCTTCTGACTTTGCAGTAAACAGGAAAATTAGATGGATATAAAGGATAAATGTCCATTCCGTTATCTCTTAAGTCCTTGATGGTGACACTAATGTCTGCAATATCCACCAGCAATGTGGTATTGCTTTTGATTGGGTATCTTCTTGTTTTGTCTCTTGGGGGAGGACACCAGGAGAGGAAATTGTATGAAACCTTCCTACAGTAGTAGCTCTCATTCCATAGCACACGGAACCAATGAGAGGACTTTGCCAGTTACTAAGAATATATACATATACATACTCCAAATATTTTAGAACTAGGAAAATATGATAAACAACCCCAATAATTTTAGTGTAAGATTGACTTTACCAAGACTTCATCTCTCACCTGATCTCCATTAGTCCCTAATTGGGCCATTGGGCCACATGGTTCCGTTCAGAGCTAGTATCTAATAACCATGTAAGTCTGGTTATTTTCTTTTTCTCAGTCACATTATTAAGGGATTATAGCTTCCAGAGAGGATTTGGAGGATAATTCACAGTAAAGAGTTGAGGCCCTTTTTGAGGCTGTTTACTCAAAGGGGCTGGTCTCCCTGCCATCAACTCATTCTGTGTCTGTTACAGTTTTAGAATTGAATAAGAGACCAGGAACCCCATTAGAGTTCTTTAATTCTTGTTTATGCTCAGCAGATCTGATCTGGAATTTTTCTGCTTATAGAAGTCAAACAGCACATTAGAAAGCTGTCCAGCATGTTTATTCCCACAGCCCTGGGAATAATTAGCCACTGTTACAGACCTCTGTGGCTAATTTATGGTAATTGTGCCCACTATATCTCTAAGGATACGTGCCAACACCTGACTTCTATCACTCTGGGATACCATCGTTTCCATGAGGGAAACCTAAGTCCATGGTAGCACATGTCTTCTCTAGCCGATAGAAAGCTATCTTTATAGCCTTTTGATGAACTCTGGTGATCCCCTCAGCAATGTACTCCTTGATGCCTTAGTGAAGAGGATTTCTCCAACGTGATAACTGTCTTGTGTAGCAGCGATTTGCTCCTGGAGGAGGCCTTGACTTACCTGTCTGTGCTATGCTTGGATCTAATTCTCATTGGGGGCATGGGGTCAATGAGGGATGCTGAGTATGGATACTGAAGAGAATGAGTATCTCCTGAGGAAGTATCTTCCCCAGGTAGCATCATTTAAAGTTTGTTTTGTTTTGCTTTGAATGTGAGAGAAGAGTGTCTGTCTTAGGCAAGAATGAGTGCTTGGGGAGGAAGGCTGGTAGAAGGGGCTGCTCTGTCAGAAAGGTATGTTCAGACAGGCTTGAGGGTTCTAATTCTCGGCCTCCTCTGGGTCTGTCTGATTTACCCCAAGTCACATCTCAGGACCCTGGTTTCTCTGAAGCACCACTATTAACTTATTAAGAGACCTGGTGAGTGTGTGCAATCAATTTAGTTTTGCAATTCTGCAACTTTTGTAATCAGGCTTTCCCCTGGTTTAAAGTGTCCAGGGAGCTGCAAAATATTGAATAGAGTTTTGTGTGTTTTCTTTTGCCTTTTTTTTTTCTTTATTGATAAAGGTATTACATATGTGTCCTTATCCCCCATTTCCCCCCACCCCACCCCCACTCATGCCCTCACCCCCGCCCCCCTGGTGTCTGTGTCCATTGGTTAGGCTTATATGCATGCACACAAGTTCTTTGGTTAATTTCTCCCCCTTACCCCCACCCTCCCCTACCTTCCCCCTGAGGTTTGATGGTCTGATCGATGTTTCTCTGTCTCTGGATCTGTTTTTGTTCATCAGTTTATGTTGTTCATTATAATCCACAAATGAGTGAGATGATGTGATATTTATCTTTCTCTGACTGACTTATTTCATTTAGCATAATGCTCTCCAGTTCCATCCATGCTGTTGCAAATGGTAAGAATTCCTTCTTTTTTACTGCAGCGTAGTATTCCATTGTGTAGATGTACCACAGTTTTTTAATCCACTCATCTGATGATGGGCACTTAGGCTGTTTCCAAATCTTAGCTATGGTGAATTGTGCTGCTATGAACATAGGGGTACATATATCCTTTCTGATTGGTGTTTCCAGTTTCTTGGGATATATTCCTAGAAGTGGGATCACTGGATCAAATGGGAGTTCCATTTTTAGTTTTTTGAGGAAAGTCCACACTGTTCTCCACAGTGGCTGCACCAGTCTGCATTCCCACCAGCAGTGCACTAGGGTTCCTTGTTCTCTGCGTCCTCTCCAGCACTTGTCATTTGTTGATTTGTTGATGATAGCCATTCTGACAGGTGTGAGATGGTACAGCATTGTTGTTTTGATTTGCATCTCTCGAATAATTAGTGACTTTGAGCATGTTTTAATATGTCTCTTGGCCTTCCTTATGTCCTCTTTTGAAAAGTATCTATTTAGGTCCATTGTCTATTTTTTGATTGGGTTGTTTATCTTCCTTTTGTTAAGTTGTATGAGTTTTGAGACATATTGGCTATCCACAATGTAGTGAAAAAGTATGTACTGTTGCTTAAGGGATGATTGAGTTCTAAACCTTCCTCTGTTTGAACTGCTAGTTGTCTAACTAGTTACTTAAGCTCTCTGGGCCTCATTTGTTTTAATGTTAAAATTTGAGCGCTGTTTTTTGTTCATGGTAAGTGTAAGGAGTTAATGAAAGGACACATGTACTGTTCCTAGTGAAAGAAGTTCTCACTATGAATTCCTGAACTCTAGCCTTTTCCATCTTTCCCTTTCTTTCCTCTCTTTTATTTAACTTGTCCCAGTGTAATTTTACAACACATTACTGCTCTAAAACCACTTCACCTCAGAATTCAAAACCTTTAAGAAAATATAAAAATTCTGGACACACCATTATATGTTCTTGTAGTACCCCCAAACAGTGACTCATTGTTAAAGAAAGTATTCATAAAGCACAATGCACATCTTGGAAAAATAATAATTTAAATATTTATGCAAACGTTTGTAAAATTATCTATGTAAACAAAATGAAGCAACTTAGAGATCATAAATACTGCACAGTTCAATTTTGTTAATTTTAAGAATGCTGTTTCTCCAATATAAAATCAGAGTTGGAAACCTCTAAGAATTTCAATAATTATGTTTCGGCTCTGTGCCCTTTAGGAGCTAATGCTAAATCTGATAGGTAGGTTATTTTTTTTACTTCCTAATAATATTTCCTCATTAAACAATTAAAAAGAATTAACAGTGCCAGAGAGGAGAGATCTCTTCTTTTTTCTTATTTTTATTTACTATATGAACAGCCATTTGTTTGATTTCAGTTTTATTCAGTGATTCCAAATTGGTTAATAAAATGCTAATGGTTGCCAACATACTATATTTCTCACTTGGAGATAATCATTTAATTCTAATAAATGCCAGTTGGATACTTGTTAAAACAGCAGGAACTAATTCATATATTCGAGCTAAATAAATAAAATTTGATTGCATATTTGTTCCACTCAGATTTGATAACTGGCACTGTAGAGAGGTGCTTTGTATAAATTACCTTGGAAACGCCTGATAACCAAGTCTTCCTGATGAAACTGACATGTCAAAACGGTGTCATGCGCCTAAATATCACTTGTTAAAGTCCACTGTAATGGATTCTAGACCTTGAAACTCACATTCTGAAAGTCAAGGGCAATTCTGTTAGACCTGACAAAGCCCCACAATGGAGACCCTCAGGAACTTGGAGACAACTCAGTCTTTTCTGAAGAGTCTCCTCTGTATGAAGCCCAGCCCCCTCCCAATTAAAAAATCCTAAGAGAAAGGATAGTCTAGAACTTCACAGGATGATTTCAGTTGCCTTAAGATAAAGGTGAGTTGAGGGAAATACTTAATGTAATAAACTTCCATAGGGCCTCCACTTCAAAATTTATTTTGATTTATTGGGGAAATCTATGCTTTCAGAAATTCATCTTTGAATTAGTTCCTAGAAAAAAATGTTTGTCAGTACTTGCTTTTGGGAAATATGACTATTGTCTTATTTGTGACTCATACCCTAATTTAGTCTTCCTGTCTGCTATTTACATAAGATCAGCAAAGTGTCTATGTATTTACCCCACTGGGGTCTTATTTTGTAGCTTCATTTTATAAATAGTCAAGAATGTATGGAAAACCAAAAGTTAAGTTGCTTATCTTGATGTGTTACCAAATATCACATTAAAAATGTGTAAAATTAATTTTTTTAATTTTTAAAATTTGATGCAATTTATTAAAAGTAATCAGGATTACAGCAGAGTAAAAATTTAAGGAAATATGAAAGTGATATTCATGAACCTCTTATGCAGAATTGAGGAGAACAGTAAGAAAGTGGGGACTTTCTGTAAATAATATAAGTCCAATAAGCACAGGGAGTGATTTTCTGTGTTGATGATTATTTTCTGTTTACACTGCTTCAATATTTCTAATATTCCTAGAGAACATATTTAAAGCAGATTTTTAAAGGTAGATCCACATTTAACAATCCTTTTGCCTAAACATTTTGTGTATTTTTAAGAAATAAAAACAGTTTCTAATGTCTGAGTGAAAACACAAAAATAATAAAGTAAGGGTACAAAACTACACAGGACTCTTTTTGACATAATAGAAATGAATATTTTAAATTTGCAATATATACATTGGAAAAGGCTATTATACTTCTTTAGTGTATATATGAATTTTCTACCATTACTAACAACATTTGATTAAAATTTTGACTGAGTTTTAAAATTCCAAGTGCCAATGTCAGCCCTGTTATCACATGCATACATGTACATGCAGAATGACTCATCTGAATTGAGGCGACTGGCCACGTCCTCCTGACCACACTATGTAAAATTCCCAGCTGCTGGACAATTAGTATTAGTTACTAATTTGTTAAATTCTTTTAAGTAGTCAAATATAAAATGACTATTTAATATGTATTTGTGTATAGAATCATTACAATTTTTGACATAATTTGAGAGGCTATTGAGCTAGCTATCTTTTATAAATGTCTTAACAACAGGGATGATCCTGAAATAGAGTTGAATTAGAAACCATCAAAAATTTTAAATGGAAAAAACAATGAGCACAAGCAATGTAAAAGTATATAAGAGAGTTAGAGAACCCTAAGATAAAAGTTAAAAGGCTGCAATCTAAAAAAATAATCGGTTAAAAAATGGTGACAGTTAACTGACCATCAAATATATATTGAACTTCTGGTGTATGGAGAACACCATGCTTGACCCCAGCTTAATATGTTTTTTACTATTTTGGGTAGACCTCCCCAAGAGATAGTCATTGATCAATGTGTCCACAGTTTAGTTGTTATTCTATGAGGCTGAGAAGAGATAAAAATAAAATCACTTTCACTTGATGCTCCAGATAATGAAAAGTTAAGAGAAAACTATCTCATACTAGTAATGTGTCTTATTTGTACAGCCCACATAAGGACTCAGGCAGAACTCTATGTGACACAGTATTTACGCACTCACTGTGTGCTGAGAGCTGATTTGTGCTTTAAAAGAACTGCCATGCCAGGCTGGCATAGCTCAGTGGTTGAGGTCAAGTTTCGATTTCAGTCAGGGCACATGCCCAGGTTGTGGGCTCAGTCCTCAGTGTGGGGCATGCAGGAGGCAACCGATCAATGATTCTCTCTTATCATTGATGTTTCTGTCTCTCACTCCCTCTCCCTTCCTCTCTAAAATCAATAAAAAATATATATATTTTTAAAAGGATTGCCATTAGTTGAGTACCTACTATGTGAAGACACAGTGTTTAGTGTTTCATGTATATTAGCAATTCTAAAAGCCAGTTATAAGTATCCCTATTTTACAACAGATGACTCCCAAGTTCAGAGAATTAGCAAATGACCTGAGCTCTCACAACTAATGAGTGGGTGGAGCAAACAGGGACTCTTTGTGAGCCCACAGTTGATTATTTTCCTGCTAAATCCCAAAGCCACCCTCACAGGCATTGTGATATAAGTAACAAAATTCATAATCAAGGTTTGGGTGAATCAATACTTGTAATCACACCATAATACCCAATAAACTCGCCCACACTTTGAGTTGACATTTCAATTCATTGAAATGCTCTTTTTTACATTTCTTCAACCACAAATCACCACGTTAATGTAACAGAAAAACTGCTAATTCCACTCCTTTTTATCTACTCAACACGTTGTCTATTTTTCAGGGATTAAAGAGCACCTCTAGAACAGTAGCTTTTTTGTGTTTGAAATATCAATGATATGAGTCAGTGATGGAATGGAATGGCTCCCATTTAGCTGCAATTTTAAACAGATGAGCTCAAGAAAGTTCTGATTAGGATGTGCTACATGAGCAAAGATTGGAGGATATTAGAGAGCAAGTCTGTAAGTATTTTGGAAGAGAAGTCCAGGAAGACATAGCAACAAGTGCAAAAGTCCTGAGGGGAGAGTGCCTAGTGTATGTGACAGCGAGGCTTGTGGAGCTAGGCCAGAGTAGAAAGAGAGGAGGTCAGTGGAGTGAATGGACGTGAGTCATCAGGTAGAGCAATGTGTACTGGTCAGAGAGCCTCCTGCATTTGCCCACCTGCTCTGCTACTGAAACACACTTGATAAAACATGCTGAAACAGACATGTTAAAAGAATAAATACCACCCAGTCAGTGTGGCTCAGTGGTTGAGCATCAACCTATGAATCAGGAGTCACAGTTGGATTTCTGGTCAGGGCACATGCATTGCGGGCTCAATCCTCAGTGAGGGGTGTGCAGGAGGCAGCAGATCAATGATTCTCATCATTGATGTTTCTATCTCTCTCCCTTCTCTGAAATCAATAAAAATATATATTTAAAAAAATAATAAATACCAAAATCAAGCTATGCAATTTGTGGGGAGTTTAGTCAATTTCTTCCAGAAATTACAGAGGTTTCCATTTGTATCATCTAGCTTTTCATTCAAATATATGTGAGTGTTATTGATGCTGGCCTTTAAATGCGGTTACTTTCAAATTTCTGGGAAGCTTGCTAAGAATACATACTATATGGTCCCATTCTCCAGAGATAGGATTCAGAAGTTCTACGGTGGGAACAAAAGTCTTCATTTTAATAGACTCTCTACTTCACTTTGACTAAGACGGTCTAGGTGCAAGAGTTTAAGAATCACTTATCCAGGTGGTGTGTTGTACCTTCAAAATAGTAACAGGTTACACATGCTCAGGATTATGCTTCTGCCTAAGAATATGTGATTATAATTAAAGACCATTTGGGCCCTTACACCTGGTAGATGCTGCTCTGTGATGAGGAAGGCAAGATGATTTTCGACAGTGAGAAGGAAGGAATAAAGGACTGAAATCTTAAAATTTAGGAAATGCCTGTGGCAATGATGCAAGGAAAACTGCAGTGAAACAACCTTGTTGAACCAACCATCTGTAGTAGGTTCTACTGCACAGGATTCTCATAACATTATTTGTCACCTCGCATAGATGTGTGTACAGTCCATTAATGAGTAACCAGAGTTCTAGACAAGATAATTAAATGTTGCTGGTTCAGATAAGAAAAGGATTTTAAAGTTGAACTTCAAACCCACCTCCATCTACTTCCATAGCCATGTTCTTGATTGTACTTTTGACTTGCCTCAGGAACAATAAAATGATTATCAGACAGAAAGAGTGACACTGGCTGTATAAGAAAGTTTTTACAATGCATTTTAAAATTCCATTCTCCATCTTCCTCATAATGTCCTACTCTTTTCTAATCCCATTTTCAAATGACAGCATATCAGTTACTTAAGTATAAGTTCCCTGGTTGCTAATATCTACTATATCCAAGACCAGTTCTGACTCTCATTAATGCATGGTCTTGGTCATATTACTAAACCTCCATGTACCTTATTTTCCCAAGCTGTAAAATAAAGATAAAAATTGCACTAATTCACAGTGTGTATTCTATCTCTCTATCCCTCTCCCTTCTCTGAAATCAATAAAAAATATATTTAAAAAAAATAATAAATACCAAAATCAAGCTATGTAATTTTTGTGGACTTCAGTAAAATTGGCTTTCTTCCAGAAATTATATCTATCTATCTCTATCTATCTATCTATCTATCTATCTATCTATCTATCTATCTGTCTGTCTATCTATCTATCTACCTATAGATAGATAGATATAGATAGATAGATATAGATATATATAGATATATAGATATAGATAGTATGTCATTTGTATGTATACACATGTAAAGTGTGTATGTGTGTATGTATATTTAAGTTGTGCATAGTAAATAGTAGTCTTATGTAAAGTATATATTGTGTGGTTTATAATTATATTAGAGGCCTGGTGCATGAAATTCGTGCATGGGGGTGGGGTCTCTCAGCCCAGCCTGCATACTCTGCAAATTGGGACCCCTCGGGGGATGTCCAACTGCAGGTTTAGGAGTCCCTCAGTTCAGTCAGACATCCCTCTCACAATCCGGGACTGCGGGCTCCTAACCACTCACCTGCCTGCCAGCCGAATAGCCCCCTAACCACTCCTCTGCCAGCCTGATTGATACCTAACTGCTCCCCTGCCGGCATGATCATCCCCATCTGCCCTCCCCTGCCAGCCCAATCGCCCCAACTGCCTTTCCCTGCAGGACTGAGGGGACTGGAGGACTCCAGCTGGATGAGGTGGGGCTGAGGGGACTGGGTGCCGCCATCTTGTGGCTGTGGGCACCACCATCTTGTGAGGGTTTGACAGTCAATTACTATATTCCCTATAGGATTATAGTAATTAGATAGGATTATATTGACTCCTTAGCATTTGTATTCCTTCTTATTTTTCAAACTAGAGGCCCGGTGCACGAATTCTTGCACAGGTGGGGTCCATAGGCCTGGCTGGCAATCAGAGCTGATCGGGGCCAGGCTGATCAGGACCAGGCCAGAGAGGAGCCAATGGTCACCAGGCTGAGCATGGAAGGAACAGATACTGGACACTGACACCACAATCATTGGCACTCCGCCACCGCACAGTTCCCTGCCTCCGCCCCCCTCCTTCCCTCACAGCCATGCTGCCACCACAGCGGGTGGGTGGCAGGCCAATTGGGGCCTGCCGGCCAGGAGGAGGGATAGGGCATGGGAGGTTGGCCGCTGGCCTTGAAGAGGGAGCCAGCCCTTGGCCCCCCTGGGAAAGGGGCCACATCAACCACCACCCACCCCCAGTTTTCTGTCCCAGCCCGGTCCAGCCCCGATTGGGCTATTGGTGTCTGCAGGCTGGGGGGGAGAAACTGTGGGAGGTTGGCTGACCAGAGGAGGTTGGCTGTGGGAGTGCACTGACCACAGAGGGCAGCTCCTGCATTGAGCGTCTGTCCCCTGGTGGTCAGTACGTGTCATAGCAACCAGTCATTCTGGTCGTTCCGTTCATTCTGGTCGCTTAGGCTTTTATATACTGTTATATAGATGATATTTCTATAGGTAAGAATTTACCTCTTCTTTAATTAAAATATATAAAAATAAGTAAAGCCTATTTATACCACACTCATACTCTTACAGAAGAGAGCCAGTTCCTAATATTCTTTACACTGAAATAAAAATGTTTCTATATGTCTAACTTAATATGGAAAAGTAGTATTGTTTTTGTATTAATTTCTGTATAGTATAAAGAACTGAATAGGGATCATGGCTCATTTTCTTTTTAAATAATTTATGGTGAGGCCATAGCCAGGTGAAAGGTTATAATTGTGGATGTTCCCTAATTCTAGGACTCTTTTCCTTTATATCCCTAAGAGAAGAGTCTTTATGCTCACTTCTGCTTTAAATGTAAAATATTACCTCTAGAAAACTTTGCAAGACAAATTTAAAACAGTTCTAAAGATGTTTCCCAGCCCAGACTGGTAAATGAGGATTTCCTTCCTCTTGGCCAGGTAACTAGTCAAGTGACCTATATAGGACAAAGAATAGCTAGTGTTTACCCCAGTTAAAAAAGGCTATTTAAAAAGGTAATGTCTTCAAGAGCAGGATGGATTTGTAAGAGTTCTGTGTAATAATTTTATATAAAAGCTAAGCTCTAAAGCACAAGTGCAAGAAATAATTTAATAATAATTAAAGAGGAAATTACACATTAATGTAATCTATATGATAGATTAAACTAGATTGACACTAGTGCTGAACTTCTCAAATACACACTATACAGTCAAATAATTTTTGAATCTTTGTAAGTGCTTTCTAATGATGCTGAATACTTTCAATCCAATGTAATACAATTTTTCTTTCTATATTTATATGGTTATGATTGGACAATAAAATATAGTAAATCATATTTTACTATGTTTTTAGCTATTGAATTCAATGAAATTAAGTTGTCTTAAAGTAATGAATTAAAGTTAACATTTCCATAAATTATCAAGAACAAAAATGAGCTAGACTCTATTTAGTTCTAAAAAATTGAAATGATTTACTTTCACATTTCAGTTAATATATTGTATCAACTAATATTGGCTTTAACTGGACAGACCTTGGATGAATATTGATTTAATCAGTTACTAGCTTTGTGGATGTGGACAAGCTCTGTGAACTCCAAATTCTGTGCTTATGAAGTGGGGATAGCAGTTTCTTTCATCTGTGATTTTTTCAAGACTTAAATATGATAATTCATTTGATGTGCTTTTTATAGCATTTAATAAATAAATATTAGAAATTATTATTTTTGTATTAAAAACAGAAAAGTATAAGCTATAAATAAAATTATGTACATTGACATGCAATTAAAATAGAAAATATTTTTCAAAAAAACTAATGTCATCCCACTTTTACTGTTAGTTTTGCCTTTCTTCAACTGTGTGGATAGATTTCCAATAAGGTAATATAACTTATTTTCATTTTTGATCTGTATTCTGATTTTTATTAAAACCTTATTAGATAGTGGAGAAGAATATTTACCTTACTCTCATGCAGTGTCATTTGCAATTCAAAAATAAATCTACAAAAATATAGTCAAGTACAGGATATAGTATACACATCAACCTTTGTTTTTACTCCATCTGTCTCTATTCCCTGGGGAGAAGATAAAGGCCCAATAAAATTCAAGCTCTGATTGCCCAGAATATTTCTTTCACAAGTCAGTGGTCCATTATTTCCCTTTCTAGTATAAATGAAAAATGTCTTAGTAATATTCTCTAGTCATTGGATAGCATTGTACAGTGTAACAACACAGAACCAAGGGGAAAACACATATTCTCCTTAGCTTCCCAAGGGTCATATGCTGAGTTCTGTTTGTCCTTTAGGCATTCACCTGCAGTATTTTGGTTCTCAAAATTGACTAAATTCCAGCATTCTTACCAGGAAAGAAAGGAGATTACAAATATGGTATGGAAAAAACCGGAAGGGCAAAATGAGAGGCATAAGTAACAGCTCTGCCTGCTGAAAGCTGAGAAGTAAAGACACCCAAAGCTATGAACACATATGAGCACATTTTTATTTGTAACATACCATTACCTACTAAAAAGAATCAAGGAACTGTGAAGAAATGCTTAATCGAAGGGCACTGGAGGGAAAGTACAAAATAATCTAGAAAGTCTTATGGTGCTACAAAGTTTCAAAGGGCTCCAAAAACGACAGAAGCATGTCAAAAACAGAAAGGGCTCCCAATAGCTGAAGCTTGAATAATTCAAGCATCAAAATGAATAATGATGGTGATTAGTTTCTATAGAAAAAAATATGTATGTGTCCGTGTACATACTAAATAAAAAAGAGAAGAGAAATCTCTTCCTTACAATAAGATGGAGGCATTATAGTCATAAAGATCTCTCTTTATAGCCATAGAAATAATTGATTTAGGGAAAAAAGTATTAATATATGTTAAAACTAAAAAAAAAATTTGATGGGGGATAGAATATTTATAATATCACTGTATGTCATAGCTGATGGTTTATTAATTACAAGGAAAATTGTAATTTTTCAGTGGAGCGGCCCTCCAAACAACACCGTACCGAGGGTTACCACAGTTAACATTACCACATAATGAAATAGGCTGACTCCTGTATCTCCTGATGTGATGCACTGGGAAGGATAAGAAGTTACTTGTAGTCCTGACAAAATGGCATAAACTAGATCTATTCATGAGACAACAATCAGAAAAAAAAATGAAGGAGTATTCAATAAAATCACTGGCTAGTACTCTTAAGAAATGCCAAAAAGTGAGAAATCATTCCAGATAAATGAGACTAAAAAGACACGAAGACTGGATTAGAAAAACAATTCTGTATAGGACTTTATCAAGACAAATGGCAAAATTTGAATATGAATGGCACATTGAAATAATAGTGCTTTAACAATATTAAATTTTACTCTTCTGATTTTTAGAGGTATACACACTGAAATATTTAGGGATAAACATTCATGATATCTTTAATTTACTCTAAAATTGTTCAACAATTTATCCTAAAAAATATGTATACACACACAAAGTGAATGTGACCAAAGCTAACAATTAATGAATATGGGTGCAGAAAATAAGAAAGTTCATTAAAATATTATGGTAATTTTTAAATTCTTTTATAATTTTTAAAAATTAAAAGTCAAAGCAAGATGGGAAGAGCAAAGAGGTAGTTTACTTTTGTTCATCTTGAACCTAAAGTACTATATGGCACATTACCCAAAGGTGGGAGTGGAGTTGGGCAAAAGGAAAATTATACATTTTAATTATTTATCATAAATGCTCCCTGTCCATATCCCCAAAAGATGTTTTCAATAAAAAGCTACTCAATTATCATTATTATAATTATGTGTTTCCATTTGCAAACATTTTGTCATTTTGATGAATTCCATTTTACTATTAAAAAGCAATAATTTTTAAATGTAATGCACAAGAACTCCCCAGAAAGTTTGTAAAATCTTTTTCCTCCCAAAATGAAAATTTTTAGCCACAATCTCCAGAAATTTGTACTCAGTAAATGTGTTTAGGCACAAGCATCTGTCTCATTAATAAGCACCAGCTGATTCTGAAGCGATCATCACAATATATCTATCTGGTGAGATACACTAAATTGCTTTGAGCTTCCTCCCAGGGGAAGCTGGCTGAATCTCACCATTGCCTAGGAATAAGTGCAAGTAGTTAGTAGGAGACTGAAGAAGGAAAGTTGTTTCTTTCCCCCCTAAAATACAGAAAGCAACTATTCTGGAGCAGGCAGGAAGAGTCCATTCAATTTTAGTTTTATTCCATAGGACTCAACAATTAATTGCACCCACTTATTTTTTAAATTTCTTTATTGGATTAAGGTATTAAATATGTGTCCTCATCCCTCCATTAACTCCCCAACCCCCCCAATTGCTCCCACTTTTAACAGAACATTTTTAACATTTTCCTTACAACCCCTCATCATCTTTTTGTGCTAGATATAAATTAGGGTTTAAATTTTTGTTAGATATTAGAATTAAGAGTCATTCCCTTTTATTAATTGAATATATAGAAAATTGCAAATAATAAACACCTGTGAACCTGCCATTTAATGTACAACTATTGACATTATGTGATTTTTAAAAAAATTTTATTAAAAACTTTTAATTAACATTGAAATTCCTATTATTTGACACTCCACATTTCATTCCCATATCTCACTCCCATCTGCAAGTATGGTACCATATGGTATTGTGGGAATATAAAAATGATGGTGGAAGCTCAAACCATGCAGAACAATTCTAACAATTAATGAGGAATTATAATTTTTATTACTATGTTTCTGTAACATAGAAATTTTTGTGAAAACATTACAAATGTTCTTACCATAGGTGGAAAATATATAGAAAATTATAAATAATAAAGTAAGTTTAGAACTGTGGCTTCAAACAGTAGAAATATTAGAATGAGTGTTTCATTTCTTTGTTTGAAAAACTGAGAGTAGTTTCAACAGTGAGTGCCTTCTTCTCATCATATAATTTACTAGAGGCCTGGTGCACAAAATTTGTGCACTTGGCGGCGGGGGAGGCTCAGCCTGGCCTGCACTCTCTCGCAGTCCGGGAGCCCTCAGGTGATGCCTGACTGACGGCTTAGGCCCCCTCCCCAGGGAATCAGGCCAAGGCTGGCAGTCAGACATCCCTCTGGCAGCCCAGGAGCCCTTGGGGAGCAGGCCTAAGCCGACAGTCAGACATCCTTAGCACTGCTGCGGAGGCGGGAGAGGCTCCCACCACTGCCCCTGTGCTCACCAGATGTGAGCCTGGCTTCTGGTTGAGCGGCACTCCCCCGGTGACAGTGCACTGACCACACGGGGGTAGCTCCTGCATTGAGCGTCTGCACCCTAGTGGTCAGTGCATGTCATAGTGACCGGTCATTCCGCCATTCGGTCAACTTGCATATTGGCCTTTTATATAGGACTAGAGGTCCAGTGCACAAATTCGTGAATGGGTGGGGTCCAGCTGGCCTGGCCCAAATCAGGGTGAATCAGGGCCGGGCCTGTTGGGAGGAGGAGATGGTGAAGGTTGGCTGGCCAGCCCGCCCTGATTAGAGCCCAATCAGGGCTGGGCCGGCCTGGGGCATGGGACATGGGCAAATGGCCAGCAGGCCCACCCCTGATTGGGGTTGGGAGGGCTGATCGGGGTTCAGTGGCCAGGGGAGGAGCCGTGGAAGGTTGAACAACCACCCCACCCCCAATTTGTGTGGAGGGGTGATCGGGGTGGAGATGGTTGGAGGGAGGGGCTGTGGGCCAATTGGGGTGGTGGGGGCTGATTGGGAATGGGGCTGGCCATGGGAGGGGCTGTGGGTGGTGGGCCTGTGGGCCCTGCCCCTGATTGGGGTGGGGGGGCCAATCTGGGGCGGGGCCGGGCGGGGGGGAAGGGCTGCAGGAAGTTGGCTGGCCAACCCTGTTCCCCACTGGGGTGGGGGGCGATCAGGAGCAGGGCTGGCTGGGGGGAAGGGCCATGGGGAGGTTGGCCAGCTGCCCTGCCCTTGATTGGGGTGGGAGAGGTCAATCAGGGGCAGGGCCAGCTGGGCGGAGGGGCAGCAGGAGGTTGGCCAGCTGGCCCCACCCCCAGATCAGTCCGGTTCGCTGGCCGCAGTGGGCGTGATAGCAACCAGTCGTTACAGTCATTATAGCATTCCGGTCACTGGCTTTTTATATATAGAGATTGTCTATTGGTTAGACACAAGTGACAGGTCCCACATGTTACAGGAACAAGCATGTTTTCTATGAGTTGGTGAAATGCCATAGCCCTTTCTGAGTTTGAGTCAGCTTCCAACATTTTAACCTATGCACCATCAATATCATGAGATGTATCCAAGGATTTGTCTAAAGCAGTGGTTCTCAACCTTTCTAATGCCGAGACCCTTTAATACAGTTCCTCATGTTGTGGTGACCCCCAACCATAAAATTATTTTCGTTGCTACTTCATAACTGTAATTTTGCTACTGTTAATGAATCGTAATGTAAATATCTGTGTTTTCTGATGGTCTTAAGTGACCCTGCTAGCAGTTCTCAACCTGTGGGTCACGACCCACAGGTTGAGAACCTCTGCTGTAGAGCCTAAGACCATCGGAAAACACAGATATTTACATTACGATTCATTAACAGTAGCAAAATTACAGTTACGAAGTAGCAACGAAAATAATTTTATGGTTGGGGTCACCACAACATGAGGAACTGTATTAAAGGGTCTCGGCATTAGAAAGGTTGAGAACCACTGGTAAAAAAAAAGTGTTCTTCCAGTCTCTTCTTCTGGACATCTCCATTCTTTTCCTCCAAACCACTCCCATCATATATGTCAGTAAGTTCATCTTCACTTAGTTCTTCAGAGTGTATTTCTAGAGCCTCTCTTTAATGGCCACTTTGCAATTCTGTATCTTTCTTCATATAAGTTATTAATAAGGCTTGCCTTCCAATGATGACTTGTCAACATTAAACATGTGACAGTCATTACAACCATCTTAACCAATATTTGGAATCTGGGTGCAATTTTTATTGCTGCTTTCTCATTAGCTCTTTTAACTTCACCAAATAGCTTAATGTAAATCAATTTATGCTACTTCTGAAATAATGACACCAACTTTTATTAGAAGTAAAAGTTATTCCAGTAATTACTTTTCTTTTCTTTTTTTTCAAAGAGGAAATTAATGTAATGCTTTGGCCTGAATGCTAGACAAACTGATTGGAATTTTTTTTTAGTAGTCTTTTATCCAAAGTGGAAGTTAACACTCCTCCATTCCTAGTGCAATTTAAACTGAAGACATTAAAACAACTTTGCCTTTAAAAATATATTTATTCTTCTTTTTCAATATTATTAAAATATTCTTAAAAAAGTAATTTGATGCAGGGAAAATCTTGTTCTATTTTCACTTTGCTGTCCCATATTCAAATATAATATTCTAATCAAATCCAATTTCACTCCCAGTGTTTTTACTTTTCATTTCTTTGCTGTGCTTTTCTCTTTGTTAGTGAATTCCCTCTATCAATTATCAACTTCTATAAAGTGCGACGTGATTTATTTCAGGGAGACAAGGAGATGGTACAACTCCATGCTTTGCTATCTGTGCTTGTAGCGGCTAACATATGTATACTAAATACCAACCAATTTTGAAAGAAAACCAGTGATTGGTCACTGATCATCATGTGTATCTGTTACATACATAGTGATATCTAGACTGAAGAGCTAGCAGCAAAGTTTTTATTTTTTTGCAATTACAACTTATTTACAATAATAAGAGAAATGTGAAACATATAGGAGACTGGTGCTATTTACTTAAACTATGATAAATGGAATTTGTGCAGATCACAATCGTGCAAAGCAAGGACTGGCTGTACATTGTAATTTAATCACGAGTGACATTCTAATACCTTGACTGTGTCATATTGGTTAGACACAGTGACAGGTCCAGTCTCTTGCTCTAGTGCTCAAGGGAGGGAATCATGGGGGCCATCTTAGAATTCTGCCTACCACAGCATTTATAATTTTATTGGATTCTGCCTACTTTTGTGGTATTGGACACTCCTACTAAGAGAATATGAGGATTCCTGTTATCCACAATTTCATGGAAACTTGCTATTAGATATTTGTTTTTGCCAGTTCAATAGTTGAAAGGCACACTCTTTATTTGAAATTGCACTTCCTTAATATTAATAGAAATTTGGTAGTTTCATATTTTTAGGAAATCTGTTTCCTCTTTTTTGAGTTACCTATATTAATCACTTTTATTTTTATTGAATTGTTGATATTTTTTATTTTGCTTCATAGAAGTAGTTATACACTCTGGTTAATAAATATTGATATGTACTATATAATAAAGTATATCCTCTCAGTCTTATCCATATATTTAATTTGATTAATCATGTCTTTTGTATATATATATATAGTGTTTAACTGAAATTTATAAAAAAATTATCACTTTCCCTTTATACTTCTTAAAAACTATGCCCCAAGTCCTAAACTAAGGTCATTAAATGTTTTTCTTCACAAAAAAAAGCACCAAACTATAGAATTAGCAATTGATTGCTAAATCATGAAAATTATTATACACTAGAGGCCCGGTGCACAAAATTCGTGCATGGGTAGGGTCCCTAGGCCTGGCTGGTGATCAGGGCTGATTGGAGCCTTCCAGCTGCTAGCCTGGGGCCTTCTTTCATTCCGCACTGACCCCTGGTTGTCAGTGCATGTCATAGCAAGTGATTGAACTCCCAGTCTCTGGGTCGAACTCCCAAGGGGACACTTTGCATATTAGCCTTATATATATATATAGATGCCCTGTCGCTAGGGAGAGGAAGCCAGGCATTGCTATGTGACATCATTACTCAGATGGACACTTATCATGTTAGCCTTTTATATATAGAGATGTGTTACTAAATAGCCAAAGTTAAAATTTGATATCAAAGCAAATACAAAATTAGGAAGAATTAAAACAAATCATTATTGATATATGAACAACATCTCCAAAAGAATAGTGTATTCTGACAGCAATCCCTTCCAATATGATATAGGTAGAAGATACCAAAGACAATTTTGGATTTGGAATAAAGAAATATTACTAGGATATCTAGGCAAATTTACACCCAAAGTTATATGTAAAGTGCTACTATTCACTTTAAAAATATTAAGTGCATTGGATTGGCAACATTATTATAAAAATTGTCTATGCTAAAGCTCAAAGCATCACTCTGAGGCTTGACTTGGACACTTTCTTCTCTAGAATATAAGGTCTGTTTTCTTCTTATTATTTTTTTCAAGTAAGTTAATATAAAAGCACTTCAGTTAATAAGAAAGCCAAAGAATTGAGTCTTTTCATCAAAACATGAAATAGAAATGCTATGAAATTAAAGATAGAGATCTGTTTATTTGTATAGAGACAAATTAAAAATGCATCTGTAAAACAAACCCATCAGCTTTTTTTGTAGTTGGCTTTCATCTGAACTAATCTAATGCACACACAAACTCACACACACTATAAAAATATGAAATCTGCCAATTAAAAAGTAATTAGAAATGACTTTTAAAAATAGCCTCCCCAAGTGCCCATTATATAATTTCTGACAGTTCCTTAATCTTATCAAGTTTTTGTTAAAACTGTCCTCATGCTAACTAGATTGTGATTCTTTTTTTATTTTACTAAATGGTTTTTAAAAAACATATTTGGTTTTTAAAAGGACTTTAATGTGTTTAATACATATTGTTTCATATGGAAAATGTGCACATCCTTGAAGATCTATTTGATATCTATGTGCTCATTATTGAAATGCAAAGAGGAACCTGTAATTCACCAAGAATCTCCACAAGAATCCTCTTAACAAATCTAAAGTCTAGATATCTGTAATATAACCTGAGACTGCAGAGTTCTGTAGCCAACCTACTGCCATGTGGATTGCAGTTTATTTCCTGTAGGCAATACATCAACATCTGAAAACCTGAATGAAAGTTTTAAATGAAAAAGCATTTTAGACATAAACACTTCTAAATCAACCTCCAGATGGATTCAATGCATTTTAAAATCTCAGCCTCAGACATTCTCTGTAGGAGTTTTTATCTTCTTAATTCTTTGTTATGAGAAATGCTCACTAGTGTGTTTTCTATTTGCTCTCTTGAATGTCCCTTATATTTTAATAACTAACATTTAATAAAGACCATTTATTTTTGAAGTCTCATTAAATGGCAAAAAGTGAAGGCATAAGACCTCTTCTCTAAGGTATAGTCTTGCACAGCAGTGAGAGAGAAAATTTCTGAAGAATGATGAATTGCCACAGAATTCCAAGAGTGTATGGGACTGAGACAAACTCATTGTACTTGGCCCTCCACATCCATACTCCCTTTTATTCCAAGGGGCTGAAAAAGGGGTACTTCTGTGTTGTTGGACGTCCAGTTGTGTTGGGCAAAGGAAATCCCAGCAGAAGAAATGAGGGAGAGAAAAACGTGTTCAGGGTATTTGTTCCCTTGTCTCCCTTGTAACACTTACCAGAAGTCATTGTTCCTGGAAAGGCAGCCAACTTATACTCTCCCCAGGCTGCAGGAACTGCCCTTCACCTTGCCTTCAGGCCCGTGAGTGGTGACAGCTTGGCAGTTACTAGCTCTGTGTTACTCCAATCTCCTGTGTGGTTCCACTGCACTCACACTTTTGAAGTCGACTATCTTTTCTTAAATAATATATATCACACTCTCCTATAATAAGTGTGCCATGTTTTCATTGGGGCTCCTGATATACTTACTGTAATAAATTAATCATTGAATAAATGAATAAATGTATAAATCAAATTATAAATATAAACATATTTTACGCACACAATTTTTTTCTAATTCAATCACCCAGTGGCCATTAACAGCATGACAGCTATTTTCAGGCATTCTTGACTTTTTTTTTTTCAGCGTCTGAGAGACCTTAGCGATTCAGATAGTGTGTGCCAGGTCGTGCCAGCGCCAGTCACCTGAACTGAAGGGTCTCCTGTCTTCTTATTCTGTGGAGCAGACTGTGCAGCAGGAAGTGTTAGGTCAATGTTGGGAGTGTGATCCCAGGGACCAGAAGAGATATTTGAGTTGTGCCTAAATCATTCACCAGCGGAGCCACGGGAAGAGCTAACTAACCCTCTAGATGAGCAGCAGAGATGGCGTGACAGGAGAGAAAGGGTGGCTCTGAGACAGGAGAACTTTATGGAGTATTACAGGGACTCTGCTGGGGAAAATGCTAGTGAGAGTCACTTGAAAAGTCTGGCCTGAGGGGTTCAGAACTCTGTGTGAGAAGGTTTTGTGGACTGTGTTGTACTGCTGGGAAATGTCACCAACGACTTCCTGAGCTCTCCTAGGTCTGAGAGAACAAGGAGGAGAAAGATAAGGAGATGCATGTGCTTTCTACACAGAATAAGATCTGTCAGCTTGGCTGTGGTGGGGCAGACGTGGGGAACAAGAAGCGATGCTCACCCATGAACTTCAGTCCTCCACAGGCAAGGGTCTAGGGTAGAAAACGATAAGCAGATACCCTCCCAGCTTTTGATCATGGGCCTTATAATAGACTCAAGTCTTGTAAAATGTGGACCCAGGTAGAAACCAAGTGCCATCTCTCAGGCCTTATCCTTTATGAATTCTATTTGTAGTTTGTTTGTCACACAGAATTGACTAACATTGACGGGAACAAGTGTACCCTGGTTCTTACTGAGGGGTTCCTGGGAGGAGCGGGGAACATGTATATTTTCCAGGTAGAAACTGCCAACCCAAGGGAAAATCCCTCCCCAAAAATGGCCTCATAGTTGGGCCGGCCCACTGTCCTGCGAAAGGAAATTAGGGGTTGGATAGGGGAAGAGCCTTTGAGTGTTGAGTTGGTAGAAGCCTGGATATTACTAGTAAATAGAAGGTTAATCTTCTCATTGACTCTTTTAAGAAGGAAGTTATTATGTACCCACTCATTTAGCAATGATTGAAGTATCATGTCAAATGAGCTGAGCACTGCTTTTGGCACCCGGGGTCCAGCACTGTGCAATACAGACCAAAAAACCTGCTTCGTGGCACCTGATGGTTTAGTAGGGAAAGTTTGAGCCAGCACATTCTGGCGCTGAATTGAGAACTGACTGAAGGAGAGTAAGAACTATATAGCAGGAGACCAATTAGAAGGCCACTGAATAGCAGAGACAGAGACTTGATGGCTTGGACAAGGGGGCAAGGGGACATCAGTGGGAAGATGGGTCCAGTTCAGGCTGTGTTGGATATTGAGACTGCTGGCTGCGATGGCCCCACCTTGCTCTTCTTCCTATGCCACAGGGAGTCTCTCCCACCATGACGGACCCACATATTGTGGGGAAGCAGCTTATGTAGATTTGCTGAGAGCTGGGAATATTCACTGGTTGTGAAGAAGGTTTTTAATACGAGAAAAAAAAACAAACTTTTTTTCTTAGAGGTAGCATCCTCTCATGTGAAAGATGTGCTCTTACCAACTTTACATTTTCTTATGATGTTGAGGCATACATGAAAACAAAATGTATGTGTACATGTGAATGCACATGTATGTGTGTGGTGTGTGTGTGTGTGTAGCTATCAAAGGGGCTAGGAGTATTATAGGCACTCTACAGATTATTAAGCTTTTGTTTTTCTGGTTACATTATGCTAGCTGAGGGCTAAGTGTGGGCATTTTACCCACTAGCACTCAAGGGCATAATGCTGAGGATCTTACAGACCTGTATGTCAAGTCCTGAGAGAAGCATTGGCTACAAAACACAGGAAAAAACCGCATAGTGAAAAATAAGTATTTAAATAAATATTTAATTATATTTTAATTACATCTCCACAAATACATAACCTTATGTCAACTTCATTAATTGTTAAAATTTGAATTCTACAAAAAATATGATATATGAGAAAAAATGTTGGTTACATTTTCTCACTTTGCAAGAATCAATGCATTATCATGATTCATACAGTACAATTAGAGCCAATTGTGATTTTATTGTAAGTCACCTCTTGATAAATAACTTCAAAAGCAAAGCTATAACAATCATTTCAAAGTTGTTTATAGCAAAAAGTCATTTAATGTGTTATTGGGGCCCTATTTTATCTGAGAAAGGGGAGATAAAGTGGCTAATAGAACTCACAGGAGATCTTTGGGGTAAACACAGACATTGACAGGGGCACTTTATTCAATGTCTCATTCCTCATGGAGTCCTCAGTGACAAGTGTAGTATCTTGCCGAGTTAGGATCCTCCAAAATGCTGATCCTGCTTCAAGGTAGGATTGGAGCAAGATCAGAGGCTACTCAGGAGGAGAAAATTAAGCCTGGGTAGCACTGAAGTATGCTAACTGTTGACTCTGACAATGTTTTAAATTAAAACAAGTTGAAAAGAATAAACATAGAGATCACGCTTTTCAACAAATGTTATAAACTGAAGTTTTGGTTTTAATTTGCAAAAGGTATGGATTCATTATATTCAAGATTTTTTGTGATATGTTTATAATTTGTGGATTGGCTGGCAGAAAAGAAAAGAAAGCTTCCTGCTTTAAAAATGAACACAAACTCTTGGAAAGGCAATGATAAAAATGAATTATCCAAAAATGTTTCTCTAATCTTAAACAAAGAGAAAGCTACAAACCACAGCAGTTTATAACACTTCCATAACAAGGAAATGGCTGACTATGCTGATAGGGGTATTTTCAACAGTTAACAACAGGGGGAAAAAGAAGTAAAAATAGCTTAAACAAAATTACTTCTAGCAATAAATTGTCATCCTATTAAAATGTAAGTTTCTGGGCGTTGTCTGTATTAAATCTTTGCACAAAATGGGAATATTTGCACCAAGATTTGTAGCCGTTATGAGATAACGATTAGAAACGTTGCCATTTTTCAAGTTTGATAGCTTGGATGCCAAATTTAATGCCCCCTTCCCTATATTTCATCTGAAATAAACCACCCTCCCAACGCAAAGGAAATATAGTAAATATATATATGTGTGTGTGTGTGTGTGTGTGTGTGTGTTTTAAATTTCTTCTCTAATTTGTTAATTCCTATTCACAATCTCAAAAGATTATCATTTTTATTCATCATTTATGATTAACTCAGAGGAGGAAAAGGTTTAACCAAGTTCTCATGTTATCTTTTTTTTTAAAATCCACATTTTTAGGATATAGCAGTTTAGCAGAGGTCCTATTAAAAAACCTAATGCAAGAGGCTAAAATCCCATTTAAACCACTGGCCAAGGTGAACAATGGAGCATTCAGTAGCATTATCTTGATTCAAACAGCTCTGGGTTTGAATCATAGTTTTGGTTCTCCCTGACCAGCCTTCTTATAAACCTCTGTAAGACTCAGTGACTTAACTGAGGTTTTGTAAGCATTAAAGTAATATATATATATATATATATATATATATATATCACATTATACCTAAGTTGCTCACTTACATGTTCAAGAGGAGAAACTACAAATGGCAAACTTTCAAAATCACTTATGTATATTTATCTAATCTAATAATAGACAAATATGCAAATTGACCACACCTTCGCTACACCTAAATCACGCCCACCAGCGAAGCCACGCCCACCAACCAATCAGGACGAGTATGCAAATTACCCCCAACAAAGATGGCGGCTAATTTGCATATCAAGACAGCGTGGAAAGAAGCCAAGAGCTGCAGAAGGGAGTAAAGCTTCTAAGAAGCAAGCAAGTGGGGGTGGGGAGGGTGGGGAGGAGAAGGGAGGAGCAAAGTCAGGGCCGGGGCGAAGGGAAAAGCAGGCGGGCTGGCAGAGAAGGCGGGGCGGGTGACAAGGGAGGAGCGGAGGCGGGGTAGAGTGCAGCAGGAAATCCTATTGCAGGAGTTTTCCTGCAACGGGAACGCTAGTTTTTAAAATATTTACCATAAAATTTTCCATTATAAAATTATGTAATCTACTCTGAATAAACTTTCTAAACAAGAAACACAACAATACTCATGCTTTAGGGCTGGTATTAAAGGAGACAGTACTTAATGGTTGGTATCATACAGGGCTATTACAGTCTGAATAGCCTGTATTCTTTGACTATGATCTGTTGCCTGGGGTATTCCATTTCATTCCTTACCCCAATTAGTTATATTCAGACTAATTAACTCTAATGTATTGACCCTAGATATGATTACTAAACAAATGTTGGCTCTGTTACCAAAATATCCACCTAGCTACAGGATATTTTGGTTATTCAAAGTAGACATTATTCATTTGTTGATGCTGATAAGATGTTGAGGCCATCACTGGGACCTAGGGTCTCAATTTACACATTAAATAAGTTAATTTATCTTAAAAACATACCTATGCTTGGCACATTGTTAATATCATATTAATGTTTGCTTTTGAAACCAAAATAATAAAAATAAAAAGCAAAACCCACCAGCCACCAATTTGTGTATCCAAATGGGTGGAGGTACAGAATCTATTTTGGTTTAAAAAGTAAGAATATGACTCAAATCTCAGGCATATGGAACACAAGACAATGTTCTTCCTTAAGTCCCTGTTGCAGGCCATGAACAAGTTTTAGAACTCCCACTTGTACACAGACACAGGCCCATTCAAACCTCAGTCATTATATTTTCTTCTTTAGGAAATATTAGCCAAGTGAGAAAGTAACCCCAGAATTGTGTGGAATGATAAACTGTTCCCTTGTAAATATCTCTCAGCCTGAGAAAGATTTAGTCTTCAGTATGGGAATGTTTGAGAGAATCTACCCCATAACTTTTATATATACTTGGGTTAAGCAGTTTGTACATTTTTGGTATTTTATGTGCCTGAAAGGTTTAAAGAATTTAACCCATAAGAGTACATTTAAATGTCTAACTCAGTACTTGATTTAGGCTTATACTTTTAAGTTGAAATCTTACTACTTATATATAATTGTGGGAACACTTAATACTCTTTGGGATTCAACATATTTATAAGTTTAATTTATTAGAAGTTATTTAAGTACTCAGGAAGATTTTAAGTCAGACAAGTAAAATATTTAAAAAGGAAATAGAATATATTATCTTTATTGATGCTGTTTATAATGTTTGTAGGTGTTAAGTTAAATTGGAAATGTGATAGAATTTTATGCAAAGGCCCCCTTAAAGTAAATGTTAAAGTGTGCTATATATATATGATTTACAAGAACTACATTTTTAATTTTATAACTATAATGGGTGAATATTGACTTTTAAAAACAAACATAGTTTAGTTGCTATTATTATTGCTATCACCACCAACATCATTGGTGCTCATATTAGTCTGCTAGGGCTGCCATAACAAAGTACCGCCAACTGAGTAGTTTAGACAACATCAATGTCTTATCAGGCAGTTCTCAAAGCCAGAGTCCAAGGCAAGAGTGTCAGCAGGCCTGGTTCCTCCTGAGGTCTGTGAGGGAGAATTTGCTCCATGTTCTGCTCTAGCTTCCGGGGATTTGCTGGCCATCTTTTGTGTGTCTTGGCTTGTGGAAGCAGCAAGATCGTACCTTCAATTCTCCTGGTGCACTTCCTACGGTCAGGGTCAGGGGTCAGGTCTGTCTCTGCAACCCAATGTAACCTTTTGATAAGGACACAGGTCATATTGAATTAGGGTTCACCCTAATGACCTCATTTTAACTTGATTAACTCTATAAAACTCTATCTCCAAATAAGATTACAATCTGAGGGAGTTGGAATTAGGGCACCAACATTTTTTTCAACCCATAACACTGCCTATTGCATGTTTCCAACGTTTCTTTCAGTCATGTTTAAATTCTTCTCTTCAATAATCTGTGTTCTACTTGTACAATGTACAAATTTATAAGCTAATTTCACACAGTCCTGTGTTCAAATCCTGGTTCTGACACTCATTCAGTGGTCAGTTGTTTTCTAGGTTTTGTTTTCTTTTTTTGTTTTTGTAAAATTGGAATAATAATAGACTCCTTATAGTGCTATTATGCCAGTTAAGTTAAGTGAATAATTCACTCAGAATAATTTATTATAAAAAATGGAATTCCAGTTAAGTGGAATTCTACTACTACTATTGTTACTACTCTATTGTCTATGTTTACTATTATTCTGGGAGACAATGTTTGTTCTTAAGTATATTTAAATTGCCTATTGTATTAGTGTCCTTTGTTATAATAAATTTAACATGAACTTAGTGGCTTAAAACAACACAAATCTATTCTCTTACAGTTCTAGATTTCAGCAGTCTGAAATAAAGCTTATGTGGCTCAAATCAAGGTGTGAGCAGGGCTGGGTTCTTCTGGATCACTGAGGAGAGAATCTCTGGTTCCCTCCAGTTTCTAAAGGGTATGGGCATTCCTTGCCTTGTGGCCACATCACTCCAAATTCTGCCTCTTGTATTGAGCACATTGCCTTCCTCTGGCTGTACTTCTACTGCCTTCTGCTAATAAAGTCCCTTATGATTACATTGGGATAATCAATAATCTCTTCATCTTCCAATCCTTAATTTAACCATGTCTGCAAAGTCCTGACTTTTACCATGGAAGGTGACATACATTCACAAGGTCCAGAGATTAGGGCATGGGTATCTCTGAAGGCCATTATTCAGCCTATTGCACCAATATTTGGATTAAAACATTCCTCTCAACACTTGAAAACTAGGATTCTTGCTAAGGTATAGCAAATCCAGGAAATGGCAATGCTTTGTGATTGTGTATATGCTCCAGATGGTGGCATTGGTCAAATTCACTATTATCTAGAAAAGGAAGAGGAAGTATTTTACTGATGAGAATACTGAGGCAGAAAGGGGGAGGGAAAATAGGGGCATTGCTGTTATACAGAAAATGTCACATTACTGCTCAAATGAAATATTGAGTTTCAGCACGTCTGTGAGAGCTTTGTGGAGAACCTGGGGCTTGAGGTAAACCCTAAGGACAAAATGATGCTCAGGGGACTGCAAGAAAGGAGAGGGAGGGCACTTTAGACAACAAAAATAAGAAAAAAAAATGTATGAGCAACTGGAAATGCAATTAAGATAGAACAAAGGAATAATTGTGAGGAGAGTATAGGTGAGGATATATTAAGAGAGACAAGGAGTAGCCAAGTGCTAATACCCAAAGACACTAAGTTGCAGACTAAAAAATGAGATATCATTTAATTATTCATATTCCTTTAAAATGTTAAAGGAAAATATGTGTCAAAGCAGTTTTTCAGGAAGGTCAATGTGCATTTCTAACGGTGCCTTCTGCTGCTGTGGTAGGACCTGGACTAAGGTAGGTAGGTCAAGTGCAAAAGAAAAGTAATGC
The DNA here is from genome assembly GCF_027574615.1 of Eptesicus fuscus. Taxonomy (NCBI): domain Eukaryota; kingdom Metazoa; phylum Chordata; class Mammalia; order Chiroptera; family Vespertilionidae; genus Eptesicus; species Eptesicus fuscus. The sequence goes on along the minus strand of NC_072482.1, from coordinate 49,306,074 downwards.
AGAGGTAAGTAGAGGAAGGGCATGGTGATTTCATGTCTATAGAGAGAGTGATTAAGAATGAAGTTAGGGGGGGCCCCCAAGGTTTCAAGCTAGGATCTTGGGAGAATTATTATATCAATGATAACATTAAAATGCTCTGAGATGTGAACTGTTTTTGGGTAATGACAGTGAATTTGTTTTTTGGTCACTGAAAAATAGGTAATGGTGAATGAAGATATCTGGAGAGGGCCAGCTGACATTTGGAGACTTAGGATGAAAACCTAGGGACAATATCAGGGCTGCAATGTATATAATAAATATATGCAACATATAATAAAGTTTAAAATAAAACAACTACTAACATTTTAAAAATTTGAAATAATTAAGGTCCAAGATGTGCAAAAAAGTAATAAATAAATAATAAATATTAGTTATAAAAAATGTCTCCATATGCTTTGAAGTGTAGCTAAAATATGATTCAATATTAGTATTAATTAAAATTTGATTAACAATAGTTTTCTTGCTGTCTTGAAATGTAAAAGGCTTTCTTTTAGGATAATGGTGAGGGAGCATAGAATCACATGTTCATATCTGTTAAAATTAGAAAAGGTGTTTGATTTTTACTTTTTTTCCCTATAGCATATGGCAATCATTCAGTTGACATTAGAGTTGAATTCAGAAATAGGAGAGTTATTTTAAGAATAGCTATTGGCATATGTAAGTATAGAAGAATTCACTGAAGAACTTGTGTTGTTTACATGTGAAAAATATGTGTCATACTTTCCCAAGTAAATTTCTTATGGCTTAATTTTTTCAAATGCTCACTAATTGACCTAGAGCAACTGCCTATGATTCAGATTCCTCATCTACAACTGGACATAAAGTATCTACAAAGTGAGAGCTCACTAATTTTTAACTGTTGTTGTAAAGAAGTTATGTATGTATGCATCATTTTATTGGGAGCCCAACAATTTTGTTACATTAACAACAAAGCCATTTAGTTTTCCTTCCACCTTACAGACCATTGGCAGAATGACTCTTAGATGCATATGCTTGAATGAGTAGGTAGAAAGCTCCGAATGGATAACCTTTATAATAATGGAATTCAAGCAGTTCAGTCGAAAACAGAGATGTGCAGAGAAAAATACAGTTCATTTGATTAAACTATTTGAGAAAATAACATATCTTCTTTGATCTTTTCTTAACAAAGTAAGCAAGTGAGTCCAAATATACAGATTACCGTAACTGTTATTTCAATCAATTTTCTTGTCTGTCATCTAGTATTTCTTTCATAGTATGCCAAAAGAATGCCTCAGCAGTGTAAAATAAAGACAGCACTGCAGCATACTGTTCCATTTGCAAATTTCCTGTTTATTTTTATTGCTTATTCAGTGATCTCCCTAACCTGTAGTACCTAAGCAAATATGCTTCCATTATCCATTCACTTATTCTATAAAATTGCATTACAATTCTACCGCATATCATGCATTATGTTAGGAACCAGACATATAGAAAAAAATAAGTGAATTTCCCTTCTAGCAAAGAGTTTAAAGCCTAGTCCGTTGAAAACATATGGTTAAATATTTTAATACACTCTGATAAACATAATAAAACTGCATTTAAGTCATAATGATGACACAAAGTGAGTCAGACAAGATTTTCCCAGATCAGTGACATGTTAACTAACTCTCCAAGGTGAGAAGTTCTCCTGATCGACTCAGAGGTAAGGGGCATTTCCATCATGGGACAGAGCATGCACAGAGCTGCAGAGGCAGCTAACACTCTGGGATCTGTAAGTGGTTAATTGAGTTGTAAGTGCAGGATGTATTTGGGAAGTGGTAGGTGGTTAGAGAAGTGGTTAAAGAGTCAAATGTAGGAAGATAAATATGTTATATCTAGGAAATTAGGAAGATGTTGAAGGTGTAAAATGCAGAGAAGCAATGATCAAATACTCCTCTCTCTAAATTCATGTACAGAAACTTCTAGCCTGTCCTCTCTCAGGTGTCCCTGTATCTCTATCCCCTTATCCAGCCCACACAGATTCTACACATGTAACAGGACAGAGCCTCACTGAAATACCTGCTCTCTGATATTGCTCAACCATTTGACTTTAAAGCCTTGAAATAGCATCTCTGAAACATTGTTTGGTCTCTTTTTTATAAGTGCTATTTTTTTTTCTGTTTGTATTTTTTATGGAACAAACCAATTCCATGTAATGACTTTTAGAAGCTGGGACTCTTCTTCAATGTGAACATATTACCAAAATATCCAATGTGAAGATTGTATACAAAATGTCTACTAAGGACTTGTTTTTATGAACTAATGTCAGAAAGGAGAATTTGAAGACTCCACTTATGGATGATTCTTCTTCATTAAAAAAATATATAATACTAAAAGCATAATATGCTAATTAGACCAGACAGCCGAACGTCCTTCTGGATGACCTTCTGGACAAAGCCGGGACTGTGAGGGCCGAGCCCCTTGCATGAATTTCGTGCATCAGACCTCTAGCAAATAAATAAAAGTCCTTATACTCTGTTTTGTCCATCAACTATAGCCTGCCTTTAAAGTTGGAGTAAAAAGTCTTTAGTGTGACTCTTTCTGGAATTTTTTATTTGCTTGTTTCCTGCTTCCCAGATTCCTTGCATCAACCCTCCTTTAAAGTATAACAGAGATGATCAGTAACCCTCCATTCAGTGTATAATTGGGATGGTTACAGAACTATAACTTAAAAGTCAAATAATTTACAAGGAGGAGAAAAAAGAGGATGTAAAAATAGTGCTTTTGTAAACAGAAATGTGATACAGCAAAAGAAACCATCAACAAAACAACAAGAAAGCCCACTCTATGGGAGAACATATTTGCAAATGCTATCACTGATAAAGGTTTAATCTCCAACATCTACTAGCAGCTTATGCAACTTAATAAAAGGAAAATAAATGATCCAATAAAAAAATGGGCAACGGACCTAAATAGAATCTTTTCAAAAAAAGACAGAAGGAAGGCCAAGAGACACATAAAAACATGCTCAAAGACACTAATTATCCGAGAGATTCAAATCAAAACAACAATGCGGTACCATCTCACACCTGTCAGAATGGCTATCAACAAATCGACAAACGACAAGTGTTGGCGAGGATGCGGAGAAAAAGGTACCCTCGTGCACTGCTGGTGGGAATGCAGACTGGTGCAGCCACTGTGGAGAACAGTATGGAGTTTCCTCAAAAAACTGAAAATGGAACTCCCATTTGACCCAGTAATCCCACTCCTAGAAATATATCCTAAGACACTAGAAACACCAGTCAGAAAGGATATATGCACCCCTATGTTCATAGCAGCACAATTTACAATAGCTAAGATTTGGAAACAACCTAGGTGCCCTTCAGCAGATGACTGGATCAGAAAACTGTGGTACATCTACACAATGGAATACTATGCTGCCATAAAAAAGAAGGAATTCTCATCATTTGCAGCAACCTGGATGGAATTGGAGAACATTATGCTAAGTGAAATAAGCCAGTCAATGAAAGAAAAATACCACATGATCTCACTCATTTATGGATAGTAAAGAACATTATAAACTAATGAACAAAAATATAGATACAGAGACAGTAAAGCATCAAACAGACTGTCAAATTATAGGGGGAAGGTTAGGGAGAGGTGGGGGAGATATGAGATCAACCGAAGGACTTGTATGCATGCATATAAGCATAACAAATGGACACAAAACTCTGGGGGGTGAGGGCATGTATGGGTGTGGGGTGGGGGGTCAATGGTAAGATATGTACACATATAATACCTTAATAAAAAAAGTGAAACAAATAAAATAAGATCTTTATGAAATTAAAAAAAAATGTCTACAATTTAGGACTCAATAAATGTATCAACAATTTTATATACTAAGTATAAGAACAATACAATATTTCAATTAACAAACCACCAGAATTCCTGTTTGTGTAGCATGCATTTTAAAAAAAATGAAATTTTCTTGCATTAATAAAAGCAAGGGGGTTAATAACAAAAAGAAATATAATCTGTTATGTTCATTGTTGACTTTATGTATCATATTTCTTTAATTATTCCATAGCATTGGTATTAGGATCTTAAAATTCCCAAATTACATTCCAGAAAAGTTGATTTATATCTTTATTACTGATGGAATAGTGTGAAATGTCACAGGCTCTAAAACCACTTTCCCTTTTATATTTCACTTCACAACTTCAGGCTAATATTAAAATATTTAGTAGAGTCTGATCGTTTCCTGCTGGTTGGATTGTATTAAAAATATATGGCTTTTATGGTCATAGAAATTAAATATGTGAACAATCAGGCTTTGTAAAAATATACCACATGTTAACTCAAGTAAAAGCAATAAAATATAAACAAAATGTGAAAATTTAGAAGGTTCTCATAGTGTTCATTCTTTTTATGAGCTAACTGCTCTGTTGTGGGTTGTATTGCACAGACCAGAAAAAACAGACATAATTTAAAAGATCTTTTCATGTAGTTTTAAAAATGACAAAACTAAACTAATTTTTAGTTGGGTTTTTCAAACCATAAATCACTTTTAAGGTTAGTGGCTACCTGATGTAGCATTTGGACACCTTGATAATAAAGAAGAGCTTCCGTCAGTCCTGGGGGTGTTGTTTAAAAGTGTTTTCCTACCGTTAAGCAGTAAATCAATGACTGACAGGATTTCTAACATGCCACATTTTACAATATAAAATATAGTTTCTCCCAATCCCAGTTGAAGTAAAGTTCCTCCTAGAAATCTGCATTTAACACTCCTGGATGATATCTGTTTGCATGCAACCATGTAATTTCTAAGCAAATGCAGCAACTATTTCAACAAATGCAGCAACTATTTCAATAATTGCTGAAGGACCAGGAAGTGTGACTCCAAAAAAAGAAGTGTAGAGTTCAGCACTCTCTCTTTTAATGGATGTGTTTGTTCATTTGCCCGCACTTTGGGCAATGGATAAATTCAATAAGTCAACCAAAATAATGAAATTATTGTACTAATTTTGAAAGGAAATACGATGCACTACTTTTAAACACAGGCTAGCATTAATTGTGTGTGTTATAGAGTAATACAATTAAAGAGTGTAAGAGAATATGGGGGCTTTATTTAGTACATCCAAAATAACCTAACTAATTTATCTGCAGATTCACTGCAAGCTACCTGTTAAACTGAATTTCTTGTAGAAAAACTGTGACCAATTTCAAAGGAAACTGAATTATGCTCAATGTTTGCAAATGTCACTCATCTAACAGCAATGCCATACGGGTTTTCCTGGAAAGTTTGACTTGTAATAGAGCACACGTTTCCTTAAAATTAAAATTAAAAAGATTTAGTGAAAAAGAAAAAGGAAATTCAAGCATGTGCTCTCACCTGGAAGAATTACAAAAAGTCAGAAAATAGGATACTATCCTTATAATACCATCTATATATATAAAAGCCTAAGCAACTGAGTGAATGATCGAACAACCAAATGATCAGTCAACCAGTCGCTATGACATTCACTGACCACCAGGGGGCAGACACACCTGTCCAGGGGGTCCACCAGCCCCGGGGCAGCCACTCCCTCCCTCAGTAGTCCTTCAGGTCCAATCTCCAGAGAACGGGCCAAGCACCAACGGACTGGCACTGCCGGCATGATCCTGACAGTGTCGCCAGCCTCCTGGAAGTCGGCCTCAAGCACCACAGCCGCTTCCCCTCCCTAGATGCTCTGCAAGGAAGAAACGATATAAAAGTGGCCACCAGGTGGCACCTGACAACCGGTGTAAACGTCAGCAGGATGGATCCGGACCCCAGGCCAGCAAGGGCATCCCACCACCCAACCAGAGGCCCAGTTGCATCCCACCCTCTCCCCCTCAGGATGGGTGCCAGACGCAGGGCTCACAGCTGGTGAGTGCTGCTGTGACAGCACAAGCCACTCCCTGACTGGGCACAAGCCCACTGCAGGCACAGCGGGGCTGGGATGAGCAGGAGCAGCAGGAGGCGTTGGCCTGCCGGTTTCGGCACAATGCCCTCAGGCCACGCCGAGGGACCCCACCTGTGTATGAATTTGTGCACCGGGCCTCTACTATTCTATAATGTCAACATATGTCCATGACATGTGAGCCAATCTTTGGATACATAAGGTTCAGGTGCTTTCATTTCCATTTCGGTCTATTTACAAAGTTAATATTAGTGTAAGGTGATCAGATTATCCTTTAAACAGCATTGCATGTACACAGTGGCTATGAATACAAAATACAAATAATTGAGCAGTGTATGGATTGGATTGTATATAATTTGGGCTAAGAACTTTCAAACACAAAGCAATCCTCGAACCTGAGTTAGCATTATGCTGGTTGAGATGTTTTAGCAGAAGTCTCCATCAGTTGGTGTCTTCATCTTTTTAGTCCCAGAATTTAAATCAGGTCAAAAATCTCTTAGGATCACCAAGCCTACAGTTTTTCTTGGTAAGGTCTGCTATTGATAGGTGCTATCCAAAAGACATTTCAAATTAAATGTGTTTTAATTTTGAAGTTTAATTTGCTTCTGAAATCAGAATTGATTTCTTAGAGTCCCTTATCATGGGGGAGAATGGACGTGCTCTGAGAAGCCACAGGTTTACCCTGTGTGGTCGCTTAGATTCCAACTTCTGCCTGCATGCTGGAGCAGCAACATTCTAGGACATGATTGTTCTTTCTTTGTTTTCTTAATGCTATTTATTTAAAGGAGTTATTAATAAATGTGCCCAACTCATCTGGTTCATCTTGGTAAATGAATAACAAATTGGTGTTTGGGGGGCGATGTACCATGCAAAATGCAAATGGGATTCCTGAATAGGAGACGTCCAGCATGGATCAAGACCTTGCCCATATGTGGGGTTTTTGTCTAAGCAATCTTTTTATAAGCTTTTTAATGCTTGAACAGCTACCGAAGCAAACAGAGACATATTATTTATTAATTGTGCACCGTTAATAGCAAGGTCTCACCAACTGCCAATCCATATGGACACAAAGCCCTCAGTCCTAAATCTGCTCAGATTAATTTCTTTCTACGGCATCCAACAGCGTGAGGATGAGGTGAGAGCCTGGTTTGGCTCCTGCCTTTTTATGCTATGCTTGGCGGATTAGTTCACTAGGACTTCTTTACAAGCAAGACAAGCTGCCATACCTCTGTCCAGGCTAGAGATTTATGAAGATGGAGATGAAAGGACTTTAGGACTGTTGTGTTTTTCCCAGATTCTTTCCAAAGCCTGCATAATCCTTTTGTTTCCCCCACCCCCCAGAAGGGTAATAATAATAAAAAAAAAAAGATAAGAAACATGCTGCAACAGACTCAAACAGCTACAACATCCACTGATATTCAGGGGAGCTCTGACTTGAAAAAGTTCAAACTTTAGAACAATAAGTAGGCTTAATTGCAATTTCAAGATGTTTGTATTTGTGATTACTGGTTGCTTTCAATAATCCAATTCTTCATGTAAAATGTAAAAAGTGTAAAATCTAATTATCGACACCCCGGCACATATTGTATGCCAAATTTCATTATGTTAATTTTTTTTTTTTTTTAATTTGGAACACATTCTGGCCTTTCCTACATTTGCAAGCTAGCTTAATATTCCTGGATGACTATCAGTTCAGAGAAAGGACCTAAATTTAGCTCTTTGCAGAGCTGCTTTCTGCTAGGCGCCCACTCCCGTTCTTAAAAAGCTGAGATGGTCACTTTGAGGAGTTTGATTTTTCCTGGTAACTCTAAGAGTGCAGCACAATGTGCCTTTTTTCCCTTCTCCCTCACGTCCTCCTGCCTCAATCTGTCTAAAGGACTTAGGCACTTGTGTGGAGCACTTCCTGGTAGCCATGCACAAATGATAGACATCAGAAAAGGTTTTTGTTTAACAAATTAAAACGTAAAGAATGGAAGTATGGGGTGCACGTGTGAGTCTGTGCTTTAATAACTCTAAGCCTTGCAAAGTCACCCTTTAGGGCAGCATCCTTACCATGTGAACCAGTTGTTCAGTAAATTGTTAGAAAAGATAAACTACTGAATCTGTGGGACTGCACTGTGAATTCTAACCTCCACTCTCTGCTGGGAAAGAACTAAAGCAAAATTAAAAAAGGAAAAAAGAAAAAAGGCCACCTTCAGAAAAGGTGGGACATAGCAGTAGTAACTATAGATTTCTTTATTTTTTAACCTAGAAGACTAGCTATTTTTAACCGTTCCTATCCAGTGCACATACCTCATGAGAAATGTGCTTGAAGAAACCTATTGTCCACAGGTAAGAAGGAAGTGAGTGTGTTTACCGTCACCTTAGCTGCAAATGGTAAGCACGCAGCCGGGGCAATTTGCCCAGTTTCTGCATGGGGCATGCAGGGCAGAAAAGCTGATTTTCTCTAAGAAACAGCTGGACCCTTCAAGCAGACTTGGGACCAGTGGAAATCGCTAATTTTCCACCGAAACAACATTTAAAAAAAAAACTATTTACTCTTGGCAATGGTAACACTCCCTTTGTATTACATTTTGTTTGTTTTCAAACAAGTCATTTTAGAAAGTCACAGGTGCTTTCTGAGGAGCGTTTTTATATTTCTAGTTGATCCACTTTCAGAGACTTTCTAGGCGTTGTATTGTTCCACTCTGGAGCAATATTTAATTGGCTCAGAAAGCTCACCACAGAGCCTGATCTCGAATATTTTTTTTCCCTTTTCTTATCTTTCCTCTTCTTTCATCTTTAATTCTTCAATCCAGAGGGCTCAACTAACATTTTATTAATCTTAAAGATTTCTTCTAAACCATTTGAGAAAGCTCTATGCTTTGACTTTTGGATTGCAGGCAGCAGCTTGCTGTAGATCTAATGAAAATCTGTGCATATTCACAAATTGACTAAAGGGAGTACATCAAATGTTAATCCATGATGCTGAAGTAATATGCAAATAGAGTCTAAACTTACTGCACCATCATTTTTAATGAAATAAGTTATTCAGCCCTTACATTTAAGGAAATAATAAAATAATGCCTTGGCTCAGTGCACTGGAATATAGAGTCGCTTCCTCTTAATTCACTGATTGCCAATTCACTTCTCTTTACCACCAGATGGATTTGAACTTACTGAACTGAATTGAAAAAAATTTTCTTTTATCTTAGTTTAGGTAAGCTTGACAGTAAAGATGCCTAGTTGTGTACAAATTAGTTGCCAATATGTTTTATTCACATGTAAATATGCACATATATGTATATTCATGAGACAGATTGCTAATTTGATGCAAAACTGATACAAATTCAATAAATGTATTACTGTCTCTCTAAGATGAAAGGTACAAAGCATAACCCTCATTGATACCTATAATATTTTGAAACTTTAATATTTATAAAACATCATTAAATTATGTCTGAATTAAAATTTAATTATACATTTACCATTACTTTCAGCTAAAATTTATTGCAGAGAAAAAAATACTAAATAGTTCTATCATAATTGAGTATATTTTCTATAGATGGAAAATATTTATCAGTAATAATCTTACAATTGATGCTTCTACCAGACTTTTTTTTAAGTCAGTGGGAATCTCCACTGGGAAGCAGAACATTCCTACAGAATTCTACCAAAGAGACATTTTCCCCCCAGTAATATACATAGACCCTTCATCATTAAAACTTCTTTGCGTTCAAGAAACAAAGTGTAATGCTATGGAAAACCAACAACAACCTTGAAGAATGATTGCAGATGCTGGATAAATTTACCCAGATTCTGTCCATTATCTCCAAGGACACTTTGACATGTATAGATTTGCTTCAATATAGTCAACCTAACTATCATAGTGTAGGGATAGAAGAGGTGAAATAGCAAGGAAAGTGTGATGTGAGTATATGAAAACTAAATAATAAAAGAGAAGCAAAATGTATATAGTTAAGACAGGAAGAAATCTTAGAGATGTTAGACTGCATCATATAACAAATGTCACGGGAGTGGTTGAAAAGAAGATACTTTTGCTATGTTACCTAGTTAGACAAAGCTACTGAGGCTGCCCCGCATCACGGGGAAGATGGGCTTGTTTTTTTGTTTGTTTTTTAAGTGCAAAGTGTTTACTGTACATATACTGGTTATAGTATTCAGTACCTAATAGTTGGTAGATGCACTAACCTATCTATGTTACTTATTCATCCATGCATTCATTCTTTAAATATTTAGGCTCAAGAGCTTCATATATCAGACACTCTCCTAGATATACATTCTAATGAGAGGGACAGACATATTAATTATTGATTATATAGAGTAAGATTATTATTATGAATGGACTATAACAGAAATATATACATATATATGTAATAGTGACTAATAATACTGAGGTTGTTAATATAAATTTTCTTTCTAAATAATTCATCTAAGAGTCATAATGTAGAGTTAATCTCCATGATTTAGCCAATTTTAAAGTGACTCTTATTTAAATAAAATATATAGCAATTTTATATAATTACATATCCCAAGTATATATTTTTGTGAAGAAAATAAATAACAACAAGTCATTGCTTAAAAGCTTTTGGAGGAATGAAGATATTAAGTTAATTACATTTTTAAATTTAATATTGTGAGGATTTCAAAGCATTGACTCTTGTACCCTTTTAAAATTTTTTTCTATTTATGAATAAGGTGGTTGTATATTTAGATGTATTAAAACATAAGATATTATTATAATAAATATATGAATTCTAAAGTTATACCCTTTTCTGGGGTATTAACTTCAATTCTGTAATGAGTTTTTAACCTTTCAAATTTTAAAACAATTGAAGTAAGACAAATAAATGAGCAATACACATGAATACAAGTTTAATGAGAATTGAAAAGTGAGAACTTTTGGTCAATGTAAGAAAAAAATAAGATTCTTATAGAGGAATAAATAGATCATAAGTTATTACTAATAGCATGCTTATGGGATGTAGCAATGTGTGTATATACCCAAAGTAAAATATAGCACACTATGCAATTTTAGTAGTTGTTATGAAAAGGGAATGTGCTGTTGTAATGTGTAAACACAGAGGTAGAATGATATATGGCTTGTCAATGTGATATTTTGTAAGGGAGTAACAATTTTAAATAAAAATTGTAAACTATTTTCTCTCTGCTTAAATATCTACCAGATATAACTCCAGACTTTATAAAGGGTGTGTGTGTGTGGGAGGGGGGTTGCGCGTGTGTGTATGAATGAGAGGAGAGCGAGAGAGAGAGAGAGAGAGAGAGAGAGAGAGAGAGAGAGAGAGAGAAATACCTGAACCTACTAGTGAATAGGATTATATTGACAATAGAGCTAACCTGGGCATAAATGGGTGTCTACATGATTCTAATGTCCATTCTACTCATAAAGAAGTAGTAAAAACTGCATAAAGTTGTTATTTGGTTTGAATTCCTCTTATTTTATTGTGTAGCTATACCATATCCTATTATTTGCCTTTCATACTATGTTTCATTCTATTCATTCTTGGTTTACCAGCCCTCTTTTAGGACACATATCTTCATTTTGTGCCTGTCCAGCTATATCCAACAATTACCTCCTGTTTATTAACATCATGGATAAACTGTCTCTGGTCTTCTATCCTAGTCCAAAAATTACTGCAATGATGGTATTCCAATTATCTACTGCTGTAAATAAGCATGCCAGCATTCACCGGTTTAAAACATTCATTTGTTAGATCTTTCATAGTTCTCTGTTGACAGGCTTGCCTTGGCAATCCTGACTTAAAGTCTTTCATGCAGTTGCAGTCAAACAGAGGCTGATGCAGGAGTCATTTGAGGGCTCAGTGTCCAAGATAGGTCGTCCCCAGTGCCAAGAGTTGATTTTGGCTCTCAGCTCAGATGGGTTTTTAGTGCAGAGGCTACACTTTGTGGCTTGTGCTTCTCGAAGTACAGTAAGTGCTTTCTAAGAGGGTGACTTCTAAGAGTCGGTTTTTCAAGATGCTCAAGTGGACTGCAAGGCTTTTACTTAGCCCCAGAATGTCACATTCAACATATTATCTTAGTCAAGTAAGTCACTAAATGCAATGCAGACTTAGGAAAGAGGGAATTTGACGTCTTGGTGTGTGGAGCTGTAGGCATGGGTAGCAAGGGAAGGAACTGGTGATGAGCATAGGAGACTATCCTCCACAGACTGCCCTGTGGGGACCATAATTCATGTCGCTTCCACAGGCAACATACACCTATTCTCCATTCAAGAGATTAAAACTAACCTCATGGTAGTACTGGTTCTAAATTCAGGAAATATGCATGCAAATTAGGTTCCAGTCCAGGTCATCAGGTATGACTCCTCTCAGTCTGAAAACCTGTGAACTAGAAAGATTATGTCTCTGCCCCTTCCTCCCTCCTCCTTCCAAACCCAATATAAAATGGTGATGCAGGAGTAAGATAATTGCAACCGATACTCCTATTTCAAAAGTGAGGGAAATGACAGGGGGCACATAGCCCTCCGCAGTCTATAGCAATTCTGAAACCCAGCTCTGCACATGTCACCAGTTACCTGATTCACTTAAAGTCTACTCCCTGGGAATGATTTTCTGTCTCTTGAATACATACTCTGGTCTCTTAGTTCTGAAATCCAAGCCATCCATGAGAAATGGCCTGTGTATAGAGAAGGGAGCTCATCATCTTGCTTTCTAGAAAGCATAGAAGATTGGGAGCCCTGAAGGCTTTCCCTTTGAACTGTCTCTGCTTTTTTACCCCAAAGTGATGAAATTTTTTAAAGCAAATATTTCTAAAATGTTAGATATTTCTTATGAACCTTACTGGGGTACAATTTACTTAACTGAAGACATAGTGAAAATTTCTTTGAAAAAATTCCATTCTGGTTAGGACTAAAAACCATGGTGCTATGGCACAGTGCTATTCAGATTTTAGAAATATTTTGTTATAGAAAGAGATCCAAAAGACACATCATTATTAGACTTCCATGCAGAAAATGTCTAGGCAGTATACTTTTAAGATTCTTACAAGTCTTTTCATCTAGCTGAGATGGTACACAAAGCACTGCCTTAAATATTTCTTATTTTAAAAAATAAGGTCTTAACATAAGTTCTTATAACCTATACCCTCAGACAGAAAATTGCTACCCTTACCCTGAAGCCTAATTTTCTGGCAACACCTTGTATTTGATATTTGTCTTGAGCTCATTTTTCTTATTTTGAAAGCTTTTTTATTATTGTGAAGTATGATAATGAGAAACAATTTAATCCAACATTTCCAGGCTCCTTTATATATTCTCAAAATTATCCTTGAAATGGAACAATTCATTTTTTTATCCCCCCCCCTCTCTCTATCTGTACCTAATTATACATGGCTTTCAAGAAATAGTTGCAGTTTTATGGTTCTGGAAATCTTAATCAAAATTCATTATACCTATTTTCTGTTTTATCCTTAATCTAAAGTAAGAGAGTTGCCAAACATTTTGCTACTCTATAAAATTGGTCAATTTTCTTCATCCTCTAACAGAATTTCTTCAGTGCCATAATCTCCTTGAGAATGCTTCAGTTTGTGCCTGCCTCTCAGTTTCAAAGAATGACTACATGATTTAAGTTTTTGTGATGATAGAAAACAACTTCTGGTACTAAATTTTGTGGCAGTCATTTATTACTGTGAAAAAAATAATAATAACCTGCCCAGCCAGTGTGGCTCAGTGATTGAGTGTTGACCTATGAACCAGGAGCTCACGGTTGAATTCCCAGTCAGGGCACATCCCCAAGTAGTGGGCTCAATCCCCAGTGTGGGGTGTGCAGAAGGCAGCCAATCAGTGACCCTCTTTCATTATTGATTTTTCTATCTCTCTATCCCTCTCCCTTCTTCTCTGAAATAAAAAAATAATATATAAAAATAAAAAAAATAGAAATAGCTCCATATTCAGTGGTTTAAAACAACAATCTATTTCCTATGGTTTTGTAGGTTTACTGGTGTCCACTGGTTGTTGTTACTTTGGATTCATTATGAAGTTAAAACAAATTGGAATCTGGGGCTGGAGTGATCTGAAGTCTCAATGTTCTGACTGAGGGTGTGGTTATAAGCACTTCTGTGAAGACCTTCTTTTGTTAAATATCTGAGATGACTTAGTCACGTTGTTGACAGTGGTGCCAACTAATGCCTAGAAGCTCATCTGTGTCGCCTACCAGAGCAGCTACAGATGTTCTTTCCATGTGGCTTCCATTGACTTCTCACAGCATGGGAACTGGTTTCAAAGAGGAGACATCCCAAGAGCAGGCACTCAGGAGGTGTAGGTAGAACCTGCAAGACTTCTTTCGACTTCATTTTGTAATACCAAGGATGTTACTTGCACTGCAGTCTGTTGGGCTAGACAGGAGCAAGTGAGAATCAGCTTATGCATCCAGGAAGGGAAAGAAATGATGACAGTCGTTTTGAAAATTATCTACTACAAAGGTTGTGTGCAAATTCAGTGGAGGAATGATGCCCAGAATGGGCAGACTTCAGAAGTAGATCTGTAATAAATTGTGTCTGTGTATGTATGCATGGTGCATAAAAAAACTGCATCACTTTGGTCCTATTACTAACTTCCTCTCTTCATTAATTTACATTTTACCTTTAGTAATCATGTTAGAGAAAGACAAACTCCTGGTATGTCAGTTGCTAAATTGTTTTGTTTTTATTGTTTTACAAAAACTAACACTCATATGAGCTTCATTTTAGGAACACACACACATACTCACATTATGAAGGCACAGATTAATACTATGAGAGATCTATTCCCTAATAAGTGCCCATGTAACAAATAAAAATTGCTTTTTTAGATTTCATTTAGTTTGTTAGATAAATTATCAGAGATTCATCTGCTATAGAATTTTGATTCTCAAAGACTGTTTTAACCAACCCAAAGTTTACTGTTCATTATACTGTGCTGATTTCTAATTAGCCTCCATTACTCAATTTATCTAAATAATGACTACAATTACATATCACTAGGCCATTTTAGAAGCCTGAGATTGTAATGGTTGTAGGTTAATTATTTTCTTTTTTACCAAAAATGTGTTGGCTCTTTGCCTTCTGAATCATCAGGTTGCTAGCTTTAGAACCACGTGTACATTCATAAAATTTTTAGGAGTAAGTTGCACAAGTAATTTAAGATGCTTAATTAAAAATACGGTATGTAAATGTTCTGCTTTCAAGAAAATTACTTAACCTCCATGTGCCATCTTTAAAAATAGAACAAAATAATTATCCTGTATTATTTCATTGACATGTTTTAAGGGACTGCTTAGGGAATTTTTAGAGTGCTTAAAGCCTTCATTATACTATAGTTCAATTTAAAAGAACAGAAGCAAATGTATTAATAACTCTGACTTAAAAAAAAAACTTTCTTTCAAAATGCACACATGAAAACATACACATTCTTAGTAAAGTTAGGCAAACCCAAATATTTGTCAACCAATATCCATTCGAGACATCAATAAATATGTACTGTATTAACATATGTGAGGTTTATAAGAAAAAATAGATGTAACCACAGGAGCTAATTGTAGGGATAAAATATATATAGAAAATAAGCATCCTATATAATAAAGAGGTAATATGAAAATTGACCCTCACACCCTCACAAGATGACTACTTACAACCAGGCTAGCAGGGGAGTTAGTGAGGGGCGACCAAACGACTGAACAGCAGGCTGTGTGGGGCGACCAGGCTGGCAGGGGGGCAGTTGGGGTTGACCAGGCCAGCAGGGGGGGCAGGAAGAGGTGACCAGGCTGGCGGGTTTCGGGGGGCAGTAAGGGGTAACCAGGCTGGTTGGGGGGCAGTTAGGAGTGACCAGGCTGGCAGGGAGGGGGCAGTTAAGGGCGATCCGGCAAGAAGGCAGGTGAGCGATTAGGAGCCAGCGGTCCAAGATTGTGAGAGAGATGTCTGACTGCCGATTTAGATCCCGGGCTGGGCTGAAGGGACCCCCCCCCTTTGCACAAATTTTGTGCACCGGGCCTCTAGTAAATAATATAAGAAAAAGGTTCTCAGATTTCAGCTAAATGCATCTTGTAAAGAATTACTGAATAAGGTAACACTGGAGCAGTAACTAGACTTTAAAATATTTTGTGTGGGCTATAAAAGAAATACCTATTTAATGTAAAATTAAAAAAAGAAAATAATATATATAAGAAAATTACCACTAATCTTGGACCATCCATTTATCAGTTGTTGGAACTTGACATGTTTTCAAATTTTTAAAGTGAAAAAATAATACCTATTTTGTAGGCTTCCTTATAGGATTCAATGTGTTAAATTGTATAGAAAATGTATAAGAATACTTAGCACATAGAAAATATTCAAAATGTTAGCCATTATTATGATTAACATTATTATGTAAATTAATGTATTTTAAAAAATTTGTTGAAAGTCTGCTAAGTGTCAGGCATTAGTCTAGTCGTTGGTCATATACAAGAAAGCTTAACAGAGTCAGATCTTTGTCTCATGGAGCTCACAATCTAATGAAAAGAGACAAAAGTACACATTAAAATTAATGAGGATATTGCATATTAAAAGATGGTAAGTATTATGGATGTAATTTAGGCAAATTAAAGTGGGACAGGAACTGCCTGATGGGCATGTAGTCATAATTTTAAGAAGTGTGAGCAGGACAGACCTAACAGAAAATTAATATGAGCAAAGAATTGAAGGAGATGTTGGAATAAACCATGCAAAACTCACAGTGCAAAGGTCCTGAGACACCAATGCACCTGACATGTTCAAGGAAAGGCATGAAGGTCTCTCACTGAGGCAGACTGAATGCAGAAAAGGGTGGCAGAGATGTGGTCAGAGAGAAAAATGAGAAGCCCATCGTTAAGGAACTTGTAAAGCAATGGCTTTTAATCTGTGAAAATGAGTAATTATTAGAGGATTTTGAATAGACATGATGGATGTTTTTAACAGATATGTTTTGCAATTTCATTGAGACTAGACCATAAGACAAAAGTGGAATTAGGGGAGGTGGTTGGGAGACTACTGCAGTCACCCAGGAGAAAGATGACTATGACTTGGGCTAGGATAGAACCAAGAAGTGACAGTGCTGAGGAAAAGCAGGTGATGCTTGAGAGAAAGAACAATTTTCTCATTTCTCAAATACAGTAATTGAATAGAAAACATAAATGGATAGATTTGCTTCAGATTTGAACCCAGACTTTTCACACGGTAACAAGAGAGATGGCAGGAAGATGTGGTATTAGGAATTTGTAAGATTCTCTTATAATATACTATTGTTGTTTCTAAGTGCAGAGACAAGTACCATAATATTTGATATGTTAATATTCAGCTTCTTCTCCCTATCTATATATAAAAAAGCCAAGTGACTGGAACGTCAGAACAACTGGAACGACCAGAATGACTGGTTGCTATGACACACAGTGCAGCAACCAACTGGCTTGATAGGGGACCCAATCAGCCCCCCACAACCTCCTGTGCCCCTCCCCCCCGGCTAGCTCAGGCCCCAATTGGCCTACCCCACCAAGATTAAGGCCGGGGCCAGCCAACCTCCCATATCCCCTGCCCCCTGCCACCCAGCCTGATGGGCCCCCATCGGGGTGGGCTGACCGGACCCCACCCATGCACAAATTTGTGCACCGGGCCTCTAGTATTACATGAAAAGATTAAGGTAGAGATTGGTGTGAGGTATTTATAAGCCAAGAAATGCCAAAGATTGCCAACAAACCACCAGTAGCTAAGGGACAGACATAAAACATTTTCCCTCACAGCCCTCAGAAGAAACTAAACTGGCTGACACCTTGACCTTGTACTTCTAGCTTCCAGAAATGAGAGACAATAAATTTCTGTTGTTTAAGGTACCAATGTGTGGTAGTTGTTATGGCAGCTATAGCAGACTAATACACTGCCTTAGCTAAGTGATCATGGTCAACATCAACAGAAATAAGTCATGTTAATGCCCTTGATATGATGTGATGAAAATCCCAATTTATCTCTGTGGTCCTCCTCCCAAACACCACAACCCCAGTCAAATCATGAGAAAAACATTAGACAAACCCCATTGTAGGACATTCTATAAAATTCCTGACCAGTATGTGTCACAACTATCAAAGTCATCAAAAACAAGAAACATCTGAGAAACTGTCCCAGACAAGAGGCATGCCAGGAGACATGATAATTAAAGACACTATGGTAGAGTTGGCAAATTGCATACTGGAACAGCAACAACAAAAATCATTAATTAAATCTAAATAAAAAATAAAATTTAGTTAGTAAGAATCCATCAATATCAGAACATTAATTATACATAACCTACCATACCAATAAGCATGAAATATTGGCAAAATTAGATGTAAGGCATGTGGGAACCCTTGAATATCTCTCATATTTTTATAACTTTAATTTTTTTGCTATTATAATATATTTTTAAATTTTTTTGTAAAGCTAAAACTATTCTAAACATAAAATTTATTTTCAACAACTGTGGAAATTTGTTTACTGATCCCTACACTCATTTATTCAGACCTAGATCCTCGCTGACGCTGACAGGATTTATCTGCCTCTAACTGAGATGCTTTCCACAGTTAGGTTAAAACATACAGTTTTGCCGAAACTGGTTTGGCTCAGTGGATAGAGCGTCGGCCTGCGGACTCAAGGGTCCCAGGTTTGAATCTGGTCAAGGGCATGTACCTTGGTTGCGGGCACGTCCCCAGTAGGGGGTGTGCAGGAGGCAGCTGATCGATGTTTCTCTCTCATCGATGTTTCTAACTCTCTATTCCTCTCTCTTCCTTTCTGTAAAAAATCAATAAAATATATTTAAAAAAATACAGGTTTTTGATCAACTTATTTTACAGTGACATTGATAACAAGATAATGGGTTCACAAGCATGAAGAAAGCCATATTTGTTTTCCTTCTCTCATTAGAGATTTGAGAAAAAGCATATAAAATATTGTTTAATAATAATTTTAAAAAACGTTTGAAAATATTTTGTTTAGTTTTTAAGTCTGTTAGCTACATAAGCTAACACAGGCTGAGATGAAAAAGGAAGATGATAAGGTGAAAAAATATATTTAAAACACAAGTATTTCATCATGAAAACCAGAAATAATTTTATAAGTCAATTGGATGGCAAATCTGATACTCAAAAGTATATTGATTACAGAAGAGAAAATACAAAAAGATGTTACACGTTAGCCTTTTCACTGTAATTTTTATAGCAACAAAATAGATTAAATGGAAACATTTAAATTTTTTATATTCTAAAATAATTGGTTAGAATAAAGAGCAATATATAAAATACACTGACATTGAAATATGCAGAGAAATATAGGAAAATATTATTAGTTTAAACAAAAACATTTCAATGAGATCAACAAACAAAAAATATAGTACTTCCAAGTAGAAATACAATATAAATTTTTTAAGACTCATTTACTTGGCTTTCAAGGATGAAAATAATCTTTAAATAATCCCAACTTACTTTAGAATTAATAATACACTTTCCAGTCTCTTTGAGCAATGCTAATGACTTTATGGATCTAACTAAAGAAAAAATAAGTGAAATCTAATTTTAAAATCCAACCCTAATTTCAATATCAAAAATCATGCTAATCTTCTGGGGAAAGTTTATAAAGTAGACTGTTGTTTTATTGTAATGACCAGTTATATTATTTAACTATAGATGTTCTAATCACGTTACATGGCAGAAAATAAGATTTTTAACTTGCTATAACTTTTTAATCTTTAAGTGCATTCCTTCAATGTGCTCATTTAGAAGAATTCAACTTAACACCATGCTTTATAGCAAGTCTAAGGGTTTTTATATTTTTAAGAATGCATAATGAAAATCAGAAGTTCAGTCCAAATTGCATTTCTAATAGATAAACATGGCATTGCTGATCCCTGTCTGCTGAGTGTACTTTTGGGTTGTTGTTCTCACAGTACTAGGCTTTCATCTGGTCCCCTCTTATGAACAAAGACAGCTGGTCAGGGTTTGGGATATGAGCTGTGACATCAGGTTAGAGCTAAAGTTAATTATTCTGTAGATGCATCAAACCCAAGACTTTGACCTCAAGAATGTCATGCTTGAAGAAATTGGACTCACTTGACCACAGATACATTAGTTTAAAACTTTAAAATAAATGCAGGTAAGCTAGCATTTGAACCAGTGGTTGTAGAGTGGGGTGGGAACTCATTTTTCCTCTGCATTTTGATTTTACCTTTGAATAAATTAACCCATTCCCAAGATTGTTGCCTTTGCTCCTTCCCTCCTCTATATTTACTTTTGTTCTCGTGCATAGATCTCCAAACCCTCAAAAACTCCTAAGACAGGATGAAACAGTCCAGTCTTTTGTCTCCCTTAAAACCCAGTCACCTAGATACTTTGCTAGTCAACAGCCACTAAGTTATTTTTCTATCAATTGGGATAGTTTTCCTAATTTACAAAATTTCTCTGTTGTATTTTTTTTTAATAACCTGTTATTTTCAGGCTTGGAACACTGATATGTGTATTAACCCTAATCTTTTCTTCACTCATTTTGCAAGGGAGATTAATCAGGATGCTGTGCCTATTTTTTCAGTATAATTATCTCTTGGTTTTAACCCTCTCTGCCTGTATACAGCTACCACTGTAGCATATGCTCTCCATAGCTGATCCCTAATATAATGAACATCCTTAATGACTGGCCCCCTGACATGGTTCTATATGCTCTGAAATATATTCCACTCATAATCATTATAACAGCCTCCCTCAGATCCCAACATAATTACTTACTCCCCATTACCAAACATATCATACCCAAACTCTTCTCACTAACCTCAAGGGCACACATCTATTTCTTATCACTGTCTAAATTAATTTCTCATTACCCTCCATTGTGCCACCATTTTCAGCACAGGGTCAATAAGTTATAAGTCACAGAGAAAATTAACCTCTGTTCCCCTGTTTTCAAATCACTGAAACCCCAACGGCTCTCTTCTTGCCCCTCATGCCCTCATGGAGTTGACTACCCCTCTGTGTGTTAATCATTAACTGTCCAAGAACCAACCCAAAGGTAGCTGAGGAACCCTGAGTCCTTCTACTCATCCTCTCATTCAGCCTCTTCCAAGTACTCAAGTGCTCACTCTACACTATGTTGTTTTTAATATTTTCAAAGTTAGATCTCATGAATTAGAGCTACACACAAGGCATTGATAACTCACAAATGGTTGGTGGAAAAAATGTGGGGGGGTGTATAGTTTGACATGTTATGGACATTTTAATGCAGAAACAATGTTATAAATGTGAAGACAAATATAAATTTTTCATAAATATATTAAGGTATGATGAAATATAAAGAAATGTAGGGAAGTGGTAAATCTGGAACACAGGGATAGAGGTAAGTTCTGTGCAGGAGTAAGAGGAAGAGGGGTTTTCAATCATACAGGAAATGCTTTGTTTCTTAAGCTGAGTGGTGAATACCTGAGCGTATGTTATATTCTTTCTCTTTTCTGTATATTTTATGCTTTTTATAATACGTTCAAAAGGCAGACAATATCCTTGATATTAGGCCCCAAACTCATAAACACACACATGCACTATTCTCTCAACTGATCTGCAATATTAGACACTTAATTGCAGGAGCAACTGACAAGGTTATCAACTCAAACTTCCCTCAACTTAAGAATACGCTACCTAATATTTCAATCATTTATCTATTCAGGTATTCATTAAACAATTAAAAACATATTTAAAAGGACCTCTTTGTGGTAAGCACTAGAATGGCAGTGGAAGACACGGGGGGGGGGAATAAAAATCTGCTGATTTACTATGGGAATTTGGATTGTAGAGGGAGGGACAGATCTATAAAAACTCAAGTGGAATGACTTGTAGCTGCTGTGATAGAAGGACCCAGGCAGAAGACAAAGGCTGATGATGTAAATCTGAAGGTAGCCTAGTATGTGGGGTGCGAGTTGAGGCCCAGAGAAGAATAAGGCAACCTCTTCAATATTAGGATTTGGTTTCCCACCCTGAACTCTCTCACCCTTTAATGATGCTCTGTACATGTGATGTTTCTAATATAAATATATTTGAGCTATATAGGTAACGCATTTCATAATATCCCCCAAAAGTTCCAATTGGTAAGATCTATAGCATAATTAAAATGCATAGCCTATTTCTACGAAATCCAAGTTAAATGAGGTGAGGAAAGGGTCTGAAATAAAAGAATCAGCAGTAATGCTAAAATTTAAATTCTAGAAAAATGTTTAAAACATTCCTTTAGCTTTTTGGATTGATTTTTACCTTGATTGCAAATATTGTTTTGTTCACCTGAGTGGTTTCTCTCACTTTTGTTTAAAGTAGTGGTTAGAAGCACAGATGTTGGCATCAGAAAGACTGTTACAGAATAGCTCTATGTCTTTAGGGAAATTTCTTACCCTGAGAACTAATTTTCTTTTATGTAAAATAAGAATGATAGGAATATTATTACCATATTGTTATGAGAAATAAAATAGGTAATTCACATAATATTCTTAACACATTGCCTGGCACACCAAAAACACTCAAAAATGTTTATTGTGGTATTATCATTATTTCAAATTGCCAGTAAGGAAAATGTAAATGGCCATATGTTATCTTTTATCAGCTATTTGAAATTCAGTGGTACACAATTCCTTCCTAATCCCCTCTGAGGTCTTGAATGTATGTTTTCTAAAACAAGACACTTTCAGTCTATACAAATTTGAGTAAAGTTATGAACTAGAAACTTAGACACTCTGGCCAATCAGGAAGTATCTGTGTGCTTTTCAGTAAACCTTGTCATGCATTCGTTTTTTTCTATTTTCTTTAGAAAGGAACAGTTGATTTTAATTTGTGGCACAGAATGGTTGTGAGAAATTAGGAAAATTACTGCAAAAAAACCCCACATGGCATCAAATTACACACCACTAAGTGCAACATCACACCTAATGGCAATTTAAATCTTGGTTTTCTCTACAAATGTTATAATAATTGTTTGCTAGAGAATTCAACATAATTTGTATTTAAAGTATGTGTATGCTAACTCTGGTATTACTTTAGTTTATTTTGTTTTGTGAAGTTTATCTTTCTGTAGATTGCAATGATGATAAAACTAATTACTAGAAAGTTGAAAGTTTAATCTGGTAGATTTGATTCCTAAGGAGTATTTTGGAAGTTTAGAAGAATGATAATAGTGATTATTCTCTTCATTCTTATATATTTCCTGCTCCTAAATGTATTCCTCACAAATATCTTTCTTATTTTTACTTTCAAAGTCTATACGAACTGTTTCTACTGAGGAAGAAATCAAAAGCACTTTTATATTTTATAGTTCTTGGGAAATAAAAATTAGAGAGGATATATTTTTGTGAAAAATTAGATACCAATTGAAAAATTTCACATATATATTTGTATAAAAATATATATAATACATATATATAGTATATACATATATATATATACACACACACATATATGTGTTTTTCTGAGGGAATATTATTAATATTTTCAAAGAGATCAATTTATAAACAATAGAAAGAAAATTCAATTTATTTTAAAAAGTGTTTTATAGATTCTTTAAGCTTAGAATAGCATCATTTTTACATACACACAATAGAGCCTCTTCAGAACACTACATATAAACTTCTATAACCATTTACCACAAATTGTGGCAACTTTTAAAAATATGTAAAATGGTTAGTTCTAAAATAATGGCATATTGTTGCCAGGCTGGTGTGGCTCAGTGATTGTGTCAACCCATGAACCAGGAGGTGCCAGCCTCGGTTCCAGGTCAGGGCATATGCCCAGGTTGTGGGTTCGATCCCTGGTGGGAGGTGTATGTGAGGCAGCAGATCAATGTTTCTCTCTCATCAGTGTTTCCATCTCTCTATCCCTCTCCCTTCCTCTCTCTCTAAAATCAGTAAAATCATATTTTAAAAAAAATAAATTAATTCAATAATGGCATGTTGTGAAAAAAAAAAAGTGATACTATGTAGTATTTTTTTCTTGAAAGTGATTGGTATATATTGACCTTCCATGGGAATGAAAGTATATTATGTAATCTGGTATTCTAAAGCGACGCTCTCTGAAATTATGGTCAAGGGACAGTGTGTGGTAACAAGCAGGTGCAAGCCATCTATCTCCATTCCCCTGGCTTTTATTAGTTAATACTAAGGTGTTGGTGAGGGCCATCCCCCCAAAAAACTTCCTTTTCCTGTCAATAAGTAAACCTTTGATTTTTAAGATGACAGGGTTAATGACCCTTTTAAAAAACCTGCGCTAACAGGAAACCAGAAGGAGCGCCTGCGGAAAGCCCGGAGAGGCTGGGGTGGTCCTGAGGGGCCCCTGTGTCTGATGGGCAGGTCACTGGAGAGCAAGAGGACTCGTGCTTCTCAGCGCCTGAGAGCCTCCAGCCAGGAGAAGTCCTCGCTCCGGCCCTTGACTTGCAGTGAGACACAGCGCGGCGATCACAGCGTTGGGTGCAGCCAGAATCTGATACCCTGGCAGCTGTGGAAACAGTAAGACGATCCACCTCGCTCGAGCGGGAGTGAGTAACGCCCGCAGGCTTCCCTCGGGTTCAAAAAAGCACGGCAGGGCCTGCTCCACGGAGCTGCTTGTAATTCTCTAGACGTTTGAGATTTTTTTTTTTTTTCTTTTTCAAAAGGGGCATTAGCTGAAGGTCATTTCTCCTGACTTGGGTTTCAGTGATTAATTTCATTTCCCTTGTTCAAATGGCCTGTGTATACCTTACAAAATTGCATCAGCAAATTGGGTTAGTAGCCTATTAGGCTAAGAAAAATAAAATTATCGTTGCCTCATCGTCTCTGTGTACCATCCACTGCAGCGCAAGGGGGTCTCCCTGGGTCCCGGATATCTTCACATGATAAGATGAACTTTAATAGAAAATCATAAGTAAGCAGAAGAATACTGCTAACCCAATTTTTCTCAAGTGTAAAATGATTAGAAGTCAGGGAAACAGGGACTATTTCATTTTCTGGATTTATATATGATACTTTAGGAACCCAGCATTGCATTTTGTTTTGTTTTTATTTTAATTGAGATATAATTGATATATAATCTTGCATTTGTTTTAGATGTGCAGTAGAATGATTTAATATATGTGTATATTGCAAAATGATTACTAAAATAAACTTAGTTAACAGCCATCATCACAGTTACAAATATTTTTTTCTTGTGATGCGAACTTTTAAGATCTACTCCCTTAACAACTTTCCATATACAGTACAGTATTGTTACGTATAGTCTAATGATGTACATTACATCCCCAGAACTTATTTATCTTATAATTGGATAGCAACACCTTTTGATTATAGTTTTGCTCCGTGCATAGGACATTGAATCTCATTGGACAGTTGGTTTTTCTTTGAACGAATGCAGTCATTTGTGGCAGAGAAATTTCCATATTTGCTGCTCTGTTACAGATTCTTAATTACTTAAATTACTATTTTCCCATACTAGTAACACCTTTATACTAAGAAATACTTTTAAACTCCTACTCATGGAAACACTCAGTTCTCGGAACAGCAGAATAAGTGCTTTTTATGCAAGGGAACAACATAAACCAAAAATCTTGGATCAGGTAGAAAGTAGATAGAAAGGGATGCCAACAGGAAGAATGTGTGTGTCTGTGTGTCTGCGTCCTGTAGCTGTTGGTACCCACACTCCTTCCTCGGGAGGAGGAAACAAATGGAGCAGGTGAGATGTGTGGGTGAGACATTTTTCAGAGGAATAGATGAAGTAAAGCAGAGCTATGTGAAAGTCGGTGGAAAACTATTAAAAGAAACAACAAACAGCTGTTTTAAAACAAAACAAAAACACCCTTAGGCTCCCATTTCAAAGAACTATTGTCTTCCAGTCAGAAAGAATAGCAATCCATTTTCCTTTAAATTGTCACCCGAATTAAAAGTATAAAACATGTCAATTTTTCAAAAGACTGGCTTGCTATGTTGGATGACCTGCAATTTTGGACTAGTGACTTATTAATCCTAAACCATCATTGTGTTTTCAGAGCAGAGAGCTAACGTAGGAGTTGAGGCTGTTTGATACGCCAGCCGGCGATACACTTGTTACTTCTTGTTTCAATGTGAGGTTACTTAGAGGTTCTATCAGCTTGGGCTTCGGCTGGAGATGGAAATCAATGCTCCCTGGAGGATTCCTTTTACATAGGAGATGTTTCCGCCAAAAAGAAAAAGATACCAATTATTAGTCATTTATGACAATTTAGATATGGTAAAAGTGGTGTGTTTTTTTTTTGGTGGTGGATTGTTTTTGATGTTTGGGAATTATGTTAATTTGATGGTTTGCTCTCAGAGTTGGATATTGTTTACACATATATTCTCTATGCAGGTGTTAGCAATTTTTTATCTAAAGGGAATATACATATATATATATTATATATATATATATATATATATGTGTGTGTGTATATATAATTAAATTAATATGGCCCTAACGCTGTAATGACCAAAGACCAGCGCTGGTGGGCAGGGCCTCGTGATTTCATGTGCTGGGCTTCTAGTATGTGTGTGTGTGTGTGTGTGTGAGTATATATATATATATATATATATATATATATATACACATACACACACATACATATATGGTTTTATGGGCCACATACAGCCTGTGCCTCTGCTGCTGCTTGTCCTTTTGCCTCCCCACCTCTCCGCTCTTTTCCTCCTCTTCCTCTCCGCTCCCCTTCTTCTCCCATAATGCCCCAGTTGTTCCTCCCATACTATAACCTATAATGCATGCAGCCCTGAGGAGCCACTTATTTAAGAACATCAGAATACTAACCACGGGGCTATAGACCATTATTACTGGCAATGACCTAATGTCATCCCATTTAACACTGATCTGTTTCTAAAGTTGTTTTATTTTCCAGTGGGCAAACTCACTCAAAGAACAAGGGTAACTGGGTGTTGTCTTCTATAATTCTGAATTAATATACCAGGTAGTTCTTAAGTCATAAATCTTAAATCAATGCCAGTTATCTTTTTCCAAGATTTCTAAATTGTTAGCATCTCATCAGAACACTGACTATAGGTTTAATTAACAATAAGGTTGAAATATAAATATTAGGTGTGTCAAAGCAGCATCAAACTGTATATTTACACAGTATAAATCATAACTAGTGGTTTACATGTAAATATGATGTCTTTCAATGAAAATCTTATAAAGGGTCATTCAATCTAATCCTAACTCCACAAATGTCACTAACCAGCAATGGGGGATTTATTTTTCATGAGCCATCAAAGGGTTCTGTCTCAGTTGTTTTCCTTTTATTACTTTTCAAAGATTTCTTGAATGACCTTACCAATAAGAGTAATTTTTAGCCCTAACTGCCCAAAGCACCCAATCTTTATAACTGCAGCCGTGACTTCTAATTTCTGTCTTGATCCATGTACCTAACTGCCTATTAGACATCTTTTTCTGGAGTTACCAACATGTGTCATAAACAATGCATGCTCACAATATAACAATCTCTCATTTTCCCAAACCTCCTCTGCCATCTGCATCACAATACCAGCTCTATTCTGATGCCCAAGCCTGAATGCTAAGCACCCTGCTAGTCTATCTAACCTTCCTTTCCCCATGCCAAAACACTTACTGCATTCTGTTGATTTTATCTCTTCTATATCCCTTATATTCATCTCGTTTCCATTTCCACCACTACTGACTTGCTGCCAGACCTCATTATCCTGGCTTATGCTGGTTCAATAATCTCCCTGTCAGCAGCCTTGACCCTCTCTAATCCATACCTGACATTGCAGCGAGAGTAATCTTTTAAAATGCAAATCTAATCATCTTATTTCCCTGTTTAAACCCTTCAAATGGCTTCTCATTTTTTATGGGTTAAAGTCCAAAAGCTTCTATATGGCATACAAGGCATTTCTGTGCTCTCACACCCAAACTCATCTCTTGCTTCTATCCTTCCTTCCACCCATCATAACCCCCAAACTTGATGGCCCAAATGGAACTTCCTGGAATCTCTGCACAACCCAATTCTAGTGTATCACATTCTGCTTTCTCTACTTATAAAGTGCTTTACATCTTTATCTACTTATCAAACTCTTATTCACACTTCAACATTTAGCATCAGTGGCATACTCTGTATTAGTCTGAATTCTCAAGTGAAAGAGAACCAATTATATATATCAAGGAGAACCAACTACAATATATATATATATGATTTTTTTTCTAAGGAATTGGTTCATGCAATTATGGAGGAGGGTGGTAAGTCCAAAATCTGCAGAGTGGGCCAATGGTACAGGAGACCTGGAGAAAGCTGATGTTTCAGCCTGAAGACCATCAGGCACAAACAGCTGAAGACCATCAAGCACAAAGAGCTGAGGTCCAAAGGCAGTCAGCCGGAGAATTCCCTGTTGACCTTGAGGGAGGGTCAATCTTTTGGTACTCGTCAGGCCTTCGACTGACTGGATGAGGCCCACCCACGATGGGGAATGCAGTCTGCTTTGCTCAAGTTCACTGATTTAATACTGATCGCATCCAGAAACACAGACACAGAAATACCCAGAATGTTTGACCAACAATCTGAGAGAATCCTGTGGCCCAGCCAAATGGACACATAAAATGAACCATCACACTCTCTATGAAGTAAATCTTCACTCTCCCAGGGAGTTAGTTGGATATTCTCTCATTGTGGCATAAACTTATCTAATATGCCTCTATTTTTATTTACAATATTTTTCCAACTATTTATGTCAATCTCTCCTGAAGATATATTCCCATAAAGAAAGGTATCATAGTTGACATTGTACATGATAAATTCAGTGTTCAATAAATAAATTAAAAAGTAAAAGATATAGTTGAGAAATAGATATGAAAATATTTATAGAAATAATTATTTTGATGAAACCATATTACACTGGCCCACAGTAGTAGCTACAAAGATAATAATAAGACCACACATGGTGCAGATCTCTTCCATTTACAAAATCTGTTACTGCATTTGTTTCTCACATTAATTATGCGTATATCCAAATGGCTGGTATTTCTCCCATTTAAGAGATGTGGTAACTGAGGCTTAGAGAAGATATCGATCTGACCAGTGTCAACCAAGTTAGCAACTGTCACTGCCAGGACTTCTGGAATCAATCTGTGTAGCACTTTCCCCCACAACAGCCAGGTTTTAATAAAAATGTGTGCTAATCTCTTACATTGTAATTTTTTTAGCTATGTGTCTTTTACTTGGTTATTAATTTTCAGACTCTCACTGTACATGGTGAAGCGATATGCTGTTACTTGGAGCAGTATGTTGGAACATGCGACTGCTTGACTCGTTTCCAATTTTCAATATCTGTAAAAAATGGAAGAGGTTCAAATAGCTGCAAATTAAAGCAGAATTTAAAACCACTGTATCATATCAAACCTATCTGTGCTTTGGTTTATAAGTGCGTACTGCCTGTGCATGGATAATCCATCACAGCTTAAATTAGAAAAAGACGCAGCAGGTCACTGATTTTTCTGACAACATGACCTTCTAAGTACTTCTTAAGCTAAATAGATGTGTTTTCCTCTCAATGTTTACAAATCAGGATACTTTTGATGGAGACTCATTTCTGTCTGGGAAGCCCATTCGAGCCCATCATTTAATTAAACTGGTATTTGCATTTATAAAGCAGAAGTATCCAAGGGCAAGGGCATCTAGTCAGACGTGTGCCCTAGTTCTATGATGGCGACGTGAACATCTGTCAAGGTTGCTGAAACTGAAGTCACCCGTCCTCTGATGTTGGATGGTGTTCTAGGCACCGGGCTTTAGCTTGCCCATGGGGCAGTGTCAGATTTCACAGACCCTCCAGCGATGAAAGGAATTTGTACTGAGATGTGGTCATATTGAATTCGGCCAATAGCCCTCATCTCCCTTTTTTAAAAACAGTTTTTATTATGTTTATTTTTGATAAACACTTAGTAAGTCCATGGCAACTATAACCATCACTGTTCACAATACCCACCCCATATCAAATATCCAGCTACTTTCAAATACCCAGCTCTCTAGAAACGTGTGGATGAGTAACCGAAGTTTTGCTCTTCACAAAGATATTTAGGATTGTGCAAATACAATCTCCTTTCTAGACTCAGAACCCATGTTATTCTGTTAAACCAATTTCCTTCTCTTTGTTTATGTGATAATACTCTCCTCAGCATGAATTATTTTATACAACCACTTTTCCGAATTTTGTATTTCCTTGCCCCCTCCATCCTCTTAACAATTTTAAGTTTTATTAACATTAAATTAAAGACATACAGGGTGATATTTTATAAGGAACTGTGGGCTTCTTGCACAACAAGGGTAGTGCCATTTCTTGTAGCCAGGATCACTGTATTCTTAACTGTGAGTGGAAGACTGTTTCTTCAGGATAAAAGCGAGGTGTCCTGGTCGGCCTGTGATGGGGAGGATTTTAAGTGGTGCAGCTGAAGGGGGAAGCTTCAGGAGTTTTATTGGGAGCTATCCCAGGAAGTTGTGCAGCTGAGAGGGGGAATATATTAGTGGGTTCTCTCATAGGGAGGCAGTGTGAAAATGAGAGAGTCCAGGTTAGAATGGGGGGAGGGGGACCTGCCACAGCTGTGGGGAATTGCAGACTTCTATTTGTCTAATGAGAGGGATCCAGAGGAAGCATCTGGCAGCAGAGAGGAGCTATGTGTTAGTGCAGACAGAAATAGACAATAAAAGGATAAAGTAGAATGAATACATACATTTTTGTAAAGCATTTAATACACTCTGACATTGCACTTTAAAATACTTCTGGTAGGTATTACCCTCCAAACTAACGAGGAACACGTGAGAAACTATGCAGACAGGAGCAGGCTCCATAGCTGGGCGTGGTTGGCCCAGGGCTGCCAGGAGCACTCTAAGCCTGCTCTATGGAGTCTGATGGGCAGTGGTGGTGGGCCTGCCGACTTCCTCACCAGCTCCCATGACTGGAAAGGGTAACTGGAGGGGGTTTGCTCATAATTCATAATGATGCTGAGTGGGAATGTGATATGTACACATATAAATCCTACAATAGGATTTAAGGAACTAAGGGATATATACATCAGAGTCCAGAGGTCACGGGAAGTAGGATTTGTGTTCTTCCTATGTTCCCAGCAGCACCTGGTTCACTTTAGTGATTCAGCAATCATTCATTTAGGCCAAAGTGTCGAAGTCCATCCTGAATAAAGACTTTTTTATTTTTTAATTGTTTAAAGTATTACATATGTCTTCTTTTTCCCCGATTGATCCCTCCCCTGACACTCCCACCCCCCAAGACAAACCCCCACTTCCCCAGTGTCTGTGTCCATTGGTTATGCTAATATGCGTGTATACAAGTCCTTTGGTTGATCTCTTACCCGCCCCACCCTCCCTTGCCTTCCCTCTGAGGTTGGATGGTCTGTTTGGTATTTCTTTGTCTCTGGATCTGTTTTTGTTCATCAGTTTATGTTGTTCATTATATCCCACACTAGAGGCCCGGTGCATGAACATTCATGCACTGGAGGGGGGGGGGTCCCTCAGCCCGGCCTGCCCCTTCTCACAGTCCGGGAGCCCTCAGCAGCGGGAGGAGACCTGGCAGTCAGGGGAAGTTGATGCCCCCATCACACCTCTGCTGCTGCCACTGCCGGCAGCGCAAGCCTCGGTCAGCCCTGGTTACCTGAGCTTCGGTCAGCCCTGGGCGGCTGGGGGGCTGAGGGGACTGGGGGACTCTGGAGGCAGGTGTGCACAGGCCAGCCTTGCTGTACGCCTGCTGCCCTAGTGGGGCTGCGGGGACTTGGTGCCACCATCTTGTGGCTGTGAGCGCCGCCATCTTTGAGGGCATGGCAGTCAATTAGTATATTCCCTCCTTATTGGCTATGGGTGTCACCATCTTTGAGGGCGGGGCAATCAATTAGCATAGTCCCTCCTTATTGGCAGTGGGCGCCAGCATCTTTGTGAAGGCGTGAGGGTCAATTAGCATATTCCCTCTTTATTAGATAGGATATGAGTGAGATCATGTGATATTTATCTTTCTTCAACTGGCTTATTTCACTTAGCATAATGCTTTCCAGTTCCAACCATGCTGTTGCAAATGGTAAAAGTTCCTTATTTTTTACAGCAGCATAGTATTCCATTGTGAGATATAGCACAGTTTTCTAATCCACTCATCTGCTGATGGGCACTTAGGCTGTTCCCAAATGTTAGCTATTGTAAATTGTGCTGCTATGAACACAGGGGTGCATATATCCTTTCTGATTGGTGTTTCTGATTTCTTAGGATATATCTCTAGAACTGGGATTACTGGGTCAAATGGGAGTTCCATTTTTAACTTTTTAAGGAAACTCCATACTGTTTTCCACAGTGGCTTATTTCTGTTAATCGACCTTGACAAAAATAGCAATAACCAATAATAGCAAGTGGAAATTGCTCCTTTCTTAACATGAAAACCAAGATAAATTAAAAATATACAGTAAATATAAAAATAAAAGTCACAGAAATGTAAATATCCATATAGAATCTCATAGTCATAATTATGTCACAGAACAAAAGTTATTTGTTATATTTTTAAACTGTTAGTGTGAAAATTATATTCCTAAACTTAGTAACTAGAATATCTTCTACTTAATCAAGGAAAAGGATTTAAGTTCACAGAAATTATATTTTACAGTGACAATCATTTAAATGAAAAGATAATTGTAAACTTAAATTACTGTACAGTATTTTTATCACAAAGAGTAGGTTGGCATATGCAAATGAAAGAGATAGGGTGGGATAAGATATTTTGATAGCTTCACAGAGTTAGGACAAAGGCTATAGGGTAAAAGCAATGTATATCTCAGATTCTAAATCTTGTTATGTTTAAAAGATTTGTCTTTAAAAGGATGCATGTTTCTTTCATGGAAACCAGTGTGCATCCGAACACAATTTATGACTTTAGTCTGATTGCTAAAAAGAAGAAAACTTTATTTAAGTAAATATAAGGTAACTGATGAGAGAGAGAAAAGGAGTGTATCTCACACACATTTTCTTTCCTTTTGGCCCTGGAAAAGAAAAGATGCCGAAGTTATCAAGCTGCAGGGAAATGTTAGAAAGACAGAGTAAGCCTTTATCTCTCATTTACAGAAAGCTGTCATGGCTGAGACTCACACTCAACTGAAAGAGCAAAGCAATTGATGGATATTGGCCTAAAGCCCCAGAGCAGTGCGTGCACTTTGAAAATATTTTAACTTTAATTTAAAATATTCAAAATGGTTGAAAGAGCCATCTACTCAAAACAGAGCGTAAACTACTACTAGAAGAATTAGTAACTGTTAACAACTAAAGATCAAAGTCAAAATATAATAACATTGTAAGTATTGGTTTTGGTGTGTAGGAAGATAAATCTTTCCCAAGACCAAAAACAATATTTGCATAGTTACACTTACATTTTAAAGCAAATAGTGGCTATTCTCCTCCTACCATCACCCTAAAAAAGATCATAGGTCTATCCATTATTTATGTCTTTAGGAAAGCCTGGTGTCCCAAACAACCACTGCTCTCAACATAAGTTAAGTAATTTTAATGCTGAGTATAAAAAGTTAAACCTATAAATGGTGATCAATAGAACCTGCCTAAATACAGAGGGTTTAAATTTTAATCATAGAGGGGAACTTTGTGATTAAAAATTACAATTGACTTTAAAATGATATATTCTTTTATTTTTAAATTATCTCTTACTTCTTTCCCTCTTTATTATTAACATTTATTATTATTCTTATCACTTTTCACTTCATTCACTCCTTATTCGGATCTCTAGATGGAGCCTAAGCAAAGTGAACACTGACCTTTGAAGTCATGTGAAGCCTAATCTGCGCGCTGACTGTGTGCCTGG
Organism: Eptesicus fuscus; assembly: GCF_027574615.1. Taxonomy (NCBI): domain Eukaryota; kingdom Metazoa; phylum Chordata; class Mammalia; order Chiroptera; family Vespertilionidae; genus Eptesicus; species Eptesicus fuscus. Next base: position 49,272,291 of record NC_072482.1, on the reverse strand, counting down.
CCGCCCACTCAGCATTATGCCTCTTCCTTCGGTCTTCCATTCCATCCTTTCAGTCTCCCATATCCAGGAAACTTCCCTGAATTAAGATATCACACACCCAGAAGTGCTGCCCATTGCCTTCTCCGGCAATGACCAGGTCACATTTATTACATTCTCTCTTTTTTGGGGGGGTGGTGGTGGTGTCTAATCTATTATTTAGTAGTTCAAGATTTTAAGAATGTGTAGTAAGTGGTGCAAGGCAATTCGTACAAAAAGAGCTAAGGCCTTTCTTGTGGCTGTTGTCTAGTACCCTTTCTCAAGCTGGCCAGGAGTCCGGTCATCCGTGAATGGGTGTTCTCAATAATAGTCTTCTGCCCTGGTGATGCCCAGTCCGTGCAGACATCTCTATCTCCCCTAGCCTGGAACATGTCATAACTCTTTTGCAAATGATTAAGTAATTACATCCTAAAGGGAAACCTTCAAACTAATTTTAATGAACTGTTATGAGCATCAATTCAATATTACCACTTGAGTAACTATGGATCCTTCCAGACAATGGTTCAAGCTCTGGCTCTACTGCTCCATGTTTCAGCCATACTAAATAAACAATAATTCTTTTTGTTCACTGGGTTCCAGCCCTGAGATTCCCTTTCTAAATACTGTACTGCAGTTCTCCAAGCACTCTTTCATCAGATCCTTGAGCAAGATCTGAAAGTTTAACAAAAGAAACCAACATATAAACAGAAAATGAAACCATTCATGTGGGATATTACTCCATAGAAGTCTACCAAGTATGTTTATGGCACAAAGAGCATAAGAAATACATCAATTTTTAAAAATCATATAACCTAAAATAATTTTGCCACAACTTTAAAAGTGTTCTGTATATCCTAACATAGCTCTTCTTTATTCATTCACTAAGGACATATTTACTTATCTACGATGCTATGTTCTGGGTATGCAATAGTCAGAAAGGCCCTACTTTCATAGAGATTCAAGTTTAGCATAAAAACAGACATTGAACAAGAATCACAAGGGTGCTATCTGCTATGAGAAGGGCTGGGATCATTGCGACTTATGATAGTTAGCCTTTACCTAGCCAGGCTTCTGGGAAGAAATGATGATCAAACAATGACTTCACATAATAATATGCCAATTTCTTATACACTATAATCCATCCATTAGCCTACCTGTAATTCATTAGATAGTATCAACATGATCTACATTTTAATTCTCTTTTAGGATAAAGGTCTATATTTTTCAGAAATAAATGTATCTTCTGTTTGATTGCATTGACTAATGTGTAAAGCATTTATCTTGCTGATTATTTTTTATTACTATAAGTCCTTATGGCAACAACAATAACAAAAGTGAACCAAAAGTTAATGGACAGAAGTGCATTCAGTTCTTTCCATATATAGGTCCCAATGCACTAAGGTGGTGAATAATTTGACCATGTACCAAGAGAAATCTAAGATACTTTTTTGTTTCATACAGATAGATCTAGGAATAAGTAGATGCATAAATTTATTCAAGTGTCCAAGATATTATGTGCATAATGCTTTTTAAAACAAACAACTGAATTGTTCAAGTCCCACCTTTTCCACTAAATTAGAACTCAACATATAAATATGGATAACTCTATCTTCCATTATTTTCAGCATTTATTGCATATCACATTTTTCTTTGTATCAGAGTTTTTTCTTGAGTGTAGATCAGTCATTAAATGATCCTCTGCTACTGAGTATTTGTTTATTCCCCCTTTAAATTTTCCACAGGGGCCCTAGCATAGTGTCTGTTGTATAGTCAGTATATAAAAAATTCTTGGTGGGTTAAATGGACTGCAATAGAATTAAGTGAAATATCTGTAAAATCAGTCATACTCATAGTTTTGAGGCGACTGATCTCAAAAAAACATGTCTGGATACTGAACAGAAGGTCCACAATTGTATAAACATCCTAACCATAATTATAATTATTTTTCTACAGAACATGAGAACACGAAAAATTGAATCACTAAATTATTTATTTCAGTTGCTTTCTTTCCAACCAAGCTTTTCATTAGAAACAGTAAATAATTGTCTCATTTAAGAATTTCTTCCCTCCAACTAATTTATGTATAAAGGGAACAACATCAGTGGAATGATTAGGTACCGAAAGAACAAAAGACGTAGGCAGTCCATAGGTGCCATGCCCTGAATTATCAAGGTTCTCTTGTTAATTGCAGCCCAATTCCAACAGATTGAGGTGTTGCTATGTCAGAAGGAGGCGAGTCAAAAACCAAAGATCTCAATACTAAATAGGCATAGAGAACACACACAGCCCACGGGCAAGACTGTTGTCAGCAGCTCCTTCCTCTGTGGAAAACATTTTGTTAACTAGCATTAGTTTATAGGCAGTAGCTTTTCTAGAAGGAATAGGGATTCAAAAAATACCCCAGTCTAAGAAGAACACTAAATGTGATGAAGAGGTCATTGAGCAGAGATCAAAGGAAGTCTGCAGCTGTTCCATTCTGCTTGTCCTGGGGTGTTCTTTGATGTCTATGTAACTGTTTGGGCTAAAAATCAGAGTCCCATGGAGCAAGAGCCACTCCCATTTCTCCCACCAACTTTTACAGGTTTTACCTAGAAGTTGAGAATTAGGCAAACACCCTGGCATATTGGCTATTTAAGATTTAGACTTATAGGAACATTCTTACTTTTTGAGGAGAGGTGTGGTAGATGGTTAAATAGAAAGTGCACACAAGTGTAAATTTGTTAATCTCTCCATGTTAGTATGAAAATTCAAAATTCAGAAATGAGAACCCCAGACTTTCAGTGATGAATCTGGTCTCTCTTCCCAGTTGCACACATCGTGTCTGATTATTCAGCAAATGATCTGATCTTGTGTGTGTGTGTGTGTGTGTGTGTTGTGTGTGTGTGTGTGTGTAGCTTTAGACATATTCCTAGACATTGTGAGATTAATATTGAACGAGATTAAATAAATGAGCCACCATTAACGCTATGTGTTATGATGGCATTATGCTTTGTCTTGCTAACATTTTATATATTTACTTTAGGCTCAGCAATTATTTCATTTAAGACATGTTGTTTTTGGTAATGATCCCTAAAATATAAAAGGTTTAATTATGAGAGTAGAAGAGCGTCTACATGTGTTCAAGGATTTAAGGATAAATTAAAAATCCCTGCTATTCATAGAGTAGTTGAGTGCATATTTCCTGTGCATATTTCCTGAATCTTTTACTATGGCAACAGTGCCAGCAGGTTCATTCAGACCAAAATGTCACAAATCTGGTATCCATTGGCACATCTTCATAGCCAAAATGAAATGGAAAGTAATTATTGAATAACTCAAGCAAAAAGCCCCTGTCCCAGAAGTCCTTTAACTATTTGGCTGATAGATTTTTGTCTGAAACATCCCAATTAATTACAGCGCTTCACACTTCACTCTGACTGTGGAGACTTGCCAAGTCACTGACATTAGTCTGTCCTCTGTGCATGCAAATGTCTCCATAGCAAGGCAGTGCTATACCAGGTACCTTAGAAGGTAAGTGAGGCAATCCAAACAACAGCGTGGCAGAGTGGGTCTGTTTTATTTCTGTTTAAAAGCCAGAGACAGCACCAAGAAGCCAACCTTCTTCCTCAACTGGGAAATTTCACTTAATCCCTGTGACACTAAAGAAACATCGGATTTAGAAAGTGTCTGATTAATGGGAGCAATGAAGACCTCCGATGTAGACCATCTATGAAAAAGCTGACCCAAGTGACCGGTTTGTAGTTTACTCTGAAACTCACTAAATCCTGCATTTATACTCTATGAACAAAATCTGAGGGACTGGGTAGATAATACACTGGCCAATAGTCAGATGGCAGAAATAAAATTTGCTTTTTTATTAAAGACTCTGAAGATGAAGAAATAAATAATTTAAATGTGACTTTTTTTCATCTCCATTGTAATTCAGGCATACTTCATCTGTTCATTGTGAATTACAAATTCCTACTTTATGACAATTTCTGGATAAGCTGTTGTTTCTAAAATAATTTTTTTTTAATGTTTGCTTTATTTCAGCTGGGTTTTTATCTTACTTTGTTTTCCACCAGAAGAAAGCCAGAAACTGTAAAGTTAAACTTTTTCATGTCTTTTTTAAAAACTTTGATACATTCTATTTCCTTTCAAAGTTTTCTTCTGAGCCGTTATTTTAGGGATAGGAAAATTAATTACAATTACAGCGATTACAAAGTGGAATGGAAAAGAGACTGTGTTATATCACATACAAAGTACAGGGCCTGGTTTATGTAAGATTTTTTTCACAATATTCCTGCCTTACCCATCACACTGTGCAAAGTAGCTATAGGGTAGCCAGCAGAGGAGATTAAGGGATCAAGGGCATATTCCATTCTGTGAGGTTTCCCATGGGTCAATGCTGCTGCAATGTTGCTTTTGCTCTTGGCGTCAAGGGGAGCCTTGGCTCCGAGTTAGCCTTGGAGATTATATTTTGATGGCAGCATACTGAACATTCTGGCTCGTGTGTCCAGTCTCTCAAGTGGGAACTGAGTGACTATGCCATGGCATCCTCTTGTCCTGCCCATTTAATCTGTCTCTGCAGGGTGGGGAGGTGCGGACATGGAGGATCAATTCTGGGAAAGTTAAGAGACACCTAAAGAGCAAAGGGGCAAAGCAGCGCCCCAGGCAGGCATAAAGATTCCCCCGGCTGTGAATCTGGACACCACATCCTAATTTTAAATCGGAAAGATAAGCCTTAGAAAGTTGTATGCCTTCTCCAAGTGAAGTTATTTCTAAGTGCTAGCCTCATTCTTATAAAAATAGACACACAAAAGCTTACATCTGTTATTCACATGTAATAAGTTAAAAATTCGGAAAACGATGTGTTACTCCTCCGTTGTTTTATGGTTACTTCAGTCCTTTCACTATTTTATGTGTGGGTTTCTCCAAGTGTAAAGTGAATGATTTTTCTTTACCAATCATGGCTATTTGTCTGTTTTTTTAAAGTTACATGCCCTAGTCATAGTTTAAACTCAGTTTCTAATTCTGTCTAAAGGTAACCTTTTTGGCTTCAATGTGTGCTTTTTTTTTTTTTTTTTTAAACATCCTAAACCTAAAACAAAATTTCTCCAGGTAGATGGAAATTAAAATATAGTGCTTTAGTGGAAAAGAAATCAACACGCCACCCCCAATCACTTAGGGTATATTTGGTGACAAGTTAAAGAGCCCGCAATTTTGCAGAGCCAGGAAACATATCTGTTAACAAACCATATTTGAATCTTCCCTCTCAACCATCCCCACTTTTGGATCTCTAGTCCAGGCCACAGTACTTGCTACAGTTTAATACAGTGGTGTTACTGTTTCTCCCTCGTTAAATTGGCAATACAGGAAGTACGCTGATTTCTGGGACATTCATTCAGCAGACCTTCATTCAGCAAAAATTTATTGAGTGTCTCCTATGTGCTTGGCATTTTATGTTCCAGTCAGACTGAACTATTTGCCATTCCTCCCACAAGCCATCCTTTCTAGTCTTCATTCCTTTGATGGTAACAACTGCTCTGCCCAGATTACTCTCCCTCATTACTTCATCACATATATCTCTGTTCAACTCTTGCCCATTTATCAAGGCACAGCTCAACCGCTTCTTCCCTTTGAAAACTATTTCTTATTTCTTTTAGTGGGAGATGATTTGCTTCTCATTCATGCCCAGTAAGATCTTATCCATACCCAGCGGCATAATTTGTGAAGTCCAGTACAAAATGAAAACGAAATGCCCCTTGTTCAAAACGTAAGAATTTCAAGACAGTGGTAGGAGAACATTAAACCAGGTGCAGGCCCTTTAAAGCATGGGGGCCTGTGAGACTGCACAGGTCTCCACCCATGAAGTCAGCCTCGTCTGTACCTCCCAATGCACTAATTGCTATCAATTTTGTTAATGCATGAGCTATTTTTACACACAGATCTTCTTTTCTTATTGAATATACTGTAGGTTCCTTGATAACAGTATCTGCATATATTCTCACAGTAACTAAGAGTTAGAGAGTCTTGCAATTTCTTCAATAATAAAATATCATATTCTTATTCTTGCTACTAAAATGTAGACCATGGATTGACATCACCTGGTAGCTTTAAAAAAAAAAAAAGGTAGAATCTCTGACCCCACCCAGACCAGCTGAAGCAAATGTGCACTTCACAAGCGCTCCATGTGATCTGCGTGCGTCTCCAATTTTGAGAAGCTCTGTTGAATGAGCAAAGGAATAGTTCTCTAGAACAGAAGGCACACATGAAGTGGGAAAATGACCCGTTAAGGGTGTAAACACAGAAAGGAGATTTCTGTCATTCTTAGCAAGAGAGAAATGTTGGGTTAACAGTTCTTATTCCTCTTTTCAATCCTCCCAATTTCTCTTCCCTTTCAAAGAAGGGGTTCATTTTCTCATTGGCAATATATGGAAGATACTGGTAAGTCCTGGGCCTAACTTATTAGGAAGTGGTACCTTTTGAGACAGGTATGGAAATATAGGTCTGGAAATTCCAATCTTCTCACTTCCTCTTTCTCTCTTGTATCTCTCTTTCTCCAATGACCTCTAGTGTCTGATCTGCCAGTGACTCATATTATTAAATAGCCAAACAATTCTGTCAGTATGACAAAAGTAAAAAAGACAAAGCAGGCTTATGGGTTGATATAACTCAGATTTCACCAGAAATACTCAGAAGGTGCCATGTCTACTACAAAGTTCTGCCTTTGATCCTCTCTTTGATTCCTATCTAAAATTTCCATGCTAAGACTTTCAGGGCAGCCAACAGAGCAGTTGAGTGGAAAGATGGAATATTTTGGAAATTTCCTAAAATTTCCAGGTGTCCATTCTGGAAGATAGTGGAATATACATCCCTGTAAACATTATAAGAAGACGTGTGCAATTACATAGATCACTTTCTTATAACAACAGCTCTGTGTTTTGGATTTTAAAGAAAACCTCAAATAAATAAATAAATAAATAAATAAACAAACAAACAGAAATGTGGTAGAAAACAATCAATTTGCCCATACTAAACATTAAAGATAGTTTATTTTAGCTGAATTTCATCTTAGGACTCTGAATTCTCCATGAAATCAAAGTTTAGAAGCTCAATACACGTGGGCTTTAAGGACCTTTATAAAAATTTAACTCCAAAAGTGAGATTCTGTAATAGACTATATTTGTGCAAAAAAAGCCCTCTCTTGTAAAGTTTCCTCCTTAGATGGTATTTTTAGCAACTTTTTTTTTTTAACCTGGATATCCCTCTATTTTTTTAGCCTTCATTTTACTTTTTCATATTCATAGAACTGAAGTTTTTTGCAATTACTTTTCAGAATATGTATTTTAAAGGTAATAATTGTAGGTAACACCATAGTGAGTTCTGCTGCCCAAGTTCCAAATGCTAAATTTTGGAGAATAAATAAATAAATAGAATAACATAGTAGCAGACAAATAATGTAAGGGCGGAAGCCCGAATTGTGAGTATATTGAGTTTGTTTAGTAGAAATAGCTTTATTTAAATCCTTCATGGTGATAATAGTGGCTGGAAGATTCAGATGAAACTGCAACAAGCCAAATTTCCCTTGGCGGGTTGCTTTTAGCTAATTGGTGGCAGAAGATGGCTATAGTTTTACAACAGAAACTTTAGTACTGATCCAGATTCCATTCCTATGTGCTGTTATCTATATCTGTGTAATATACTACGAAACTTAGCAATTTAAAACAATAACTATTTATTTTCTTGCATTTTCTGGGTTTTAAGAATGTGTGCTGTTTAGGTAGGTGTCGATGCCTCAAGCTCTTCCACAAGGCTGCAGTCAACCCATGATCTAGAAGCTTGACTGGGGGGTGACAGATTCATTCTCATGCACATGGACCCTCCCCTCTGCAGGACAGTTTTACGACATGGTGAGAAATTCAAGAGGGAGCAAGAGAAGATCTTCAAGAGAAAGTCTGTCTCTTTATAACCTAATTGCAGAAGAGACATTGCATCACTCCTGCAGGGTTCTATTGATTTAGAAGTGAGTCACTAAATCCAGCCCACACTCAGGGGGAGGAGATTATACAAAGGCATGATACCAGGTGTGAATCATTGGAGGTCATCTTAAGGACCATCTATTACACCCTTCCATTTAAGAGGAAATAAGAGCTAGAAAAAGAGAATTTCTTCTGTTTTAGGCTTCTACAGACATTTTCTAAGGTTGTTGTTGTTGTTTTTAATCCTCACCCAAGTATGCTTTTTAATTTTATTTTAGAGAGAGATGAAGGGGAGAAGAGAGGGAGGGTAGGGGGAGAGAGAGAGAGAGAGAGAGAGAGAGAGAGAGAGAGAGAGAGAGATCCACAACTTAGGTATGTGCCCTGACTGTGAATTGAACCCATGACCTTTTGGCATACTGGAGGACACTCCAGCCAACTGAGTCACCCCGCCAGGACTCTAAGATATGATCTGCCCAAAGAAATGCATGCACAATTCTCCCATCCCATCCTAGGAATATGCCATATCTATTTGGCACATTTTTGTTTTATGAATAGAACACACTATTTATTTTGGGGAAAATATGAAACAATTTAAAGTGTATTAATAATAATACTTTCATTTGTAATAACCTATAACTCAATTCAGATAAATATAAATAAAAAAATTTTGATTGAATGCCTGAAAATACAGAAGTGCATTTGGCCTTAGGCATGGCACAATATAGGAATTCAGCCAATTGTATCAGATCACTCTCTCTTGCTCTCACTTGTTCTCTCAGTTTCTTTCTGTTTTGTTTTTTCCCCCTATTTTGAACTAATTCCCAAACAGACATTGTTGATGTGTAGAAACCTGACATTTCCAGACTCATGTTATTTTACAACCAGAATTTTTATTATATAGCAAGTGTTGTGTTTTGTTTTTTTTTATTTCCAAAATCCCAACTGGCATCCTAGAATTAAATGTGTATTATCCTGGTTTAAGTTGCATACCCATTTTGGCCAGGGAAAGATACATGTAAAACATGTGAAGAGCCATATGTCTATGGTTTAGGTTGGGACATAGGGTCAGTTTCACTCACATTCAATAATGTGAAGGAGGAGTCAATCCCTAAAGAAAAAATGGGTGCTAAAAATTGGAATGGGGGCTGGTCCAACAAAAACTACATGTGCCAACTGCAAATATTTATTCAATGCCTATAATGTGCCAGGGATGATGTTGATGTTAGGTGCAAGTCTATTGCCAACTTGTATATTTTTTCTTCAAATCATGAGAGAGAGGCTCAAGGAGGCTGAATAAATGTTAATAAGGCGCACCAAGTTCCTTTAGCCAGTTCAGAAGGGGGGAAAAATCAGTCTAAGTGAATATTTTGCAATACAGAAATTTCTATAAATGTATATGATTTTAAACAGTTATATTAACATAATTAAGTAGCTTATAATAGAGATAAATCATTTTGAAGCAATATTTTAAGGTGAAAATTGGGATCGTACACTCTTGGCTTCCAAAAGGTATAAACTCTGCTCCCAACTCCTGCTTTGGCTACATTGTTGGGGAAAGAGCAGAGACACCAGTACCGATTTGTCTTTCTCCCTTTTATGCATTTTTATTTTTTATGTATGTTTATTGATTTCAGAGAGGAAGGGAGAGGGAGATAGAAACATCCATGATGGGGGAGAATCATTGATTGGCTGCCTTCTGCAAAACCCCCTCCTGGGGATCTAGCCTGCAACCTGGGCATGTGCCCATAACCAGAATCGAACCTGGGAGCCTTCAGTCCGCAGGCCTACCCTCAATCCATTGAACCAAACCGGCGAGGGCTCTCTCTCCCTTTATGATAACGTGGTACCTCTTTCAAGGGAAGCCTACTGAGGCCAGGTTAGGCTTAAAACAATCACAGTGATCAAATATTATGGTGATTATTTTTCCTAAGGAATGTGATCCTTAGGCAAGTCTGATAAATTTCTGAATCTGATTTTGTGGAGGATGACACATTACTTCATGTAATAAAATAGATGGAGCCTTTATGTAACATGCTGTAAGGCAGTCATCCTACCCACATTTGTTCTTTTACACTTTGTTAGGAGATAAAGGTTTAAAGGAACACTGGAAGAATACTAAAAAGTTACCAAAAATAGGCCTGTTATTTTTCTGGTTTTAACCCAAAAGTTCAAACTGGAGAAGAGCCGAGGGTCAGTGTATGCATGCAGTTGTCCAGGGAATAGACACATGTTCATTTTTATTTGCTTAAGATTATGAGCTGCCGGATCACTGCAGCACTTGTAAATGATTTATGGAATGAGACACATTCCTGCCTAGCGCACAAAGACTATCAACTGTGCTAGCAATTACAGAGATCGGGTGCTATTTTTAGTGGTACAGTTACACAGGAACACATTATTATTATATGAAATATCATGAAATACAAACTAAGCTTCAACACATAACTTCTTACGAAGTTATGCCTAATAGAAAAGTAGTGAGAGAATGATTCTATTTCTCTGCAGTCTGTCTACACATGCAAAATTAAATAATTAACAAAGTATATATAATTTTATTTATCGCACTTGGTTCTGCATGGGACCTGAATGTTCACGTGTTATATGTAACCCAAGTGTTGGTCTCACATCTCCCTTCAAGGGTACACATCCTTTAATATATTTCGACGGAACAGTGTGTCTCAGCTCTACTTCCAGGTCATGCATGAGTCACCTGCTTCACTAGTCACCATTTCCTGGGCTTGGTGTTCATTTCCACGCCATTGCACCTCCACTTATAACCCTGATCACTTCATTCTCTAAAGCACCACCAGTTCATAGCTGTATATGTGGCAAACATTGTGTGTGTGGGTTTTGCACAATGGAGGAGATAATTTTCAGAGCATCAGAGCCCAGTAAACAAGTTTTAAATAAATTATAAGAACTTCGGTTTTCTTTAATATTTTTAATATTTCTTTCATCCTCACACTTGTCTCTTACTTTCAAGATTCATCTTTGCTCCCAGATTGCAGACATTTCCTTCTGCCCTTGACCTCTTCCCTGCTGCTCTCAAGCATTATTTTCCTTGAATCCCAGATCTCTGTTAGCTATGTGCTCTGCATATAAAGTTATAATTTTGTCCAGTCCTAGTCCATGGGGCTACAGACCCATTAAATTATATTCCCTGAAACATAAATAATTGGCTACACAGATGCATAAAACTAATATACATAGATAAGAAACAAGATACCTGATGCATGAAATTCATGCAAGAGTAGGCCTTCCATCCCCTGGCTGCCAGCACCAGCTCCCTCTGGCCACTGGCAGGCACCCAGGACCCTGACTTCCCTTGCAGCCCCAGCTTCATCCAGAAGGTCGTCCAGAAGGATGTCTGGAAGGATGTCTGGTCTAATTAGCATATTACACTTTTATTATACACATCACACACAAACTCAACATATGAATAACAAAATAAGACTAGAATAGAAAGAATGTCTTTATTTTGGTTGTTACCACTCATTTATTTGAATCAACCTCCTTGAATTATAATTTATGAGTTTATTGTAAACAAGAGAGTAAAAATAATGAATGCCATAGACACCTAAAATATAAATGGCTAATAAAAAAAAGGGGTCAAGAGCTCAAAATGGGTACTAAATAAACAGGATTCAACTGTGGCATACTAAAGTAAAAATAATATAATGAACACACACATGCATACACACACAGCCAGGGGAGAAATATATACAACTAGAGGCCTGGTGCATGAATTCATGCATGGGTGGGGTCCATCCGGCCCACCTCAATGGGGGCCAATCAGGGCTGGGTCGCTGGGAGGGGGAAGGATGCGGGAGGTTGGCCACTGGCCCAATCCCCAATTGGGGCCTGATCTGGGCTGGGCTGGCTGGGGGGGGGGAGGGGGGCGCAAGAGGTCGGCTGGTCCTGCCTGCAATGGGGGGGCTTATCGGGGGCAGGGCCAGCCTGGGGGAAGGGCCACAGGTGGTTGGCTGGCTGGCTCCACCCCCAATCAGGGTAGGAGAGACTGATCAGGGGCAGGGCTGGCCAGGAGGGAGGGGCCGTAGGTGGTTGGCCAGCTGGTCCTGTACCCTATCAGGGTAGGGGGCCAATTGGGGCCCTGATTGGGCTGGTTGGCCACCACAGTGCATGTCATAGCGACTGGTCATTCTGGTTATTCTGGCGTTCTGGTCACTTGGCTTTTATATATAAAGATAATTCAGAGAAATACAGCTTATAAATACTGCTTATGCATTCACAGGATAGGCATAATGGAAGGATTTACATAGCCATTGTCTTGTCCCTGCTCCTTTTCATGACTGTGTTGTCATTTTTAACCTGGCATCTGAAAACCATCATCACTCTGTGAGTGGAGAAAGGACGCTCTGAATAAGGGAGATTTCAGTTATTGCTATTGTTGTTTTTCTCTCCTCTTGCATATATTAATTTGTACTGTTCTATTTTCCCTCCTTCTACTGTATCTTTAACCCTTTTGTTTTCTCCATGGGCCGCCTCCCTGCAATGAACAACTCAGAGCTGACAGAGTCCTGGTTGCTTCCCTCTGATCCCTCTCTGTGCTCTCTCTCTGGCTTTCCTCTCTTCTCACGCACTTATCCACTTTAACTCAAGAGGGCTTCCTACTTTCCCTCTGCCAACAATTCTACTCCATCTATCCTCCCAAGGCTGTCCGATCAATGATTCCATCCCTTCAAGTATGGCTCTTCCTGCGGGGCTGGCATTGCTCCGTGGTTGAGTGTTGACCTATGAACCAGGAAGTGTGGTTTGATTCCTGGCAGCCCGGGTTTTGCAGTAAGCAGCCAATCAATGATTCTTATGTTTCTATCTTTCTTTTCTTCTCCCTTCCTTTCTGAAATCAATAAAAATATATTTTAAAAAATATGGCTCTTTCTCTATTTTATTTTGATTATATATGGTTTGAATATGTATCTTTCCTTCAGAAAAAATCCATTCCTTGAGAAAAAAAAAAAAATCCTTTGAAGATTTTGTTGTTGCTGATGTTGTTTTATTTTATTTTTAAACAATGTTCCCAGAGAAACCAAAACTTTGAAATTCTTTTCTATTGATATGTCAAAACTTGCCAGCTCTTTATTAATAGTAAAAATATCCCTTGAAGACTAACCACTTAATATTTGATTGACCAGTTTATGTGTGTAGGACTCTGCTACACTCTAAGGAAATAGTGGTCCTTTATTGAGTTTACAAAGATACCGGGCAATTCAGTTAATTTTACAATGGCTACTCCCAGTGCAACCAAACTGGAGGCTTTTGGTTTTTATTTATCCACACAGTGCATTTAAAATATTTATGAGTTGTTTAATCCAGATATCAGCTAAGAAATTGTTTCTTCAGATCTTAATCAGAGCAAAGCCCACAACTTAAAATTCCACTTTGGAAAGGGAGGGATTAATAGGAAGAACACAGAGGATGCTTAGGGCATTGAAACCACTTTGTTCAATACGTTAATGGTGGGTACATGTCATTATATATTTGTCCAAACAAAAAATTATACAGTGTACAATACCAAGCATAAACCCCAATGTAAAGTATGATCTTTGAATGATCATGATGTATCAGTGAAGTTTCACTGATTGTACTAAACTCATGGCTTCTTCAGAACCATGCTGTCAGAACCTCCAAGTAGCTTAAAAAGGCATTTTCCCCAAACAAAGACAGTTCTCTTCCTAAAATTATAATTCAGCTGTTTAAGGGGGTTAAATTCTCAAACTCCATTTTATACAAATTGTGACCAAGGCCCAGATTGCTTGATGCTTGAAAGCAGCCCAACACTCTTACATGATTTTGAATATTTTAATGCTTAAAATAATGATGATAAGCATATTCTGGTGCCCCGGCCAGCGGGGTCTTCTAACGGGGGTACCGAGGCGGCGCACCTAAGAGAATGAGAGACAGACAAGGGACGCAAAGAATGGAGGCAAGACAAAGGGGTTTCTGATCAAGCCTCGAAATTTTATTTTTTACAGCGTTCCTTATATGTGGTTTCTAGAAGGGGAGATGTCTAGGGGAGATGGGGGCTGAAAGGGTCATGTGGACTTAGATAATTGACTAAGGTCGTAAAGGGTGCTGACTATAGGTAAAGAATATGGCGGTTGAAGGGCAACTATGGAAAGAATGCTTTGTCCTCAGGCAAGAGGAGGTGGGCCTAGTTTCCGTGAGTTTCTGTTTCAGTAACTTACTGAAGTAAGGTCAGAGTTAATCCTTTGACCAACTCTTGGCTCCTGACATTCTGGTTCTACCTCTTCCCTTCTCATGATGCAGTGGGCAGGTGCTTTTCAAGCCCTTTCTGTCTTTCAATGATTATTAAAAAAGGATAAGTCATTTGAAATCCTGAGGTGTTTCCAGCCACTTAATTTGTGAGCTCCTCTCTGTTAAAGACAAAGTTAAATAATTCTGATTCTGAACTTGAAGTTGATTACTTCCTTTAGTCCTCTTAAACCTCTTGAGGTTCCAAATAGTCAATTTGAGTGAAGAATTCCAATTCCAATACCATAATTTCATAGTTATACTGTAGGTTAAGTTTCCAATTCTCCTCTACTATCCTTATATGAGTGATGCTGACTTTTGATCCAAGATGATATCCAAACATTGACTACATTAGTTTTAATAGTGATTCTACTACATTTTTGTCATTGACTCTTCTACTTAATAGGGACTTAATTAATACTGAAAATGTAAGTAAAATGATTCTCAGTTGAATTGGTACATACATGAGCACACTCATGGTCTGTGTTCTGGATAGTTTCATTTCATTTGTTAGACACAATGGTCAGTAGTACATGAATTTAAAGTTAATATGCTAAGATTACTATTGCTCTAATTACCTGTACAGAGTTTCAAAAAATGTTTTATCAGTTATAAATATGCCAATGCTTTGAAGAAAAAAAAATATTGTCAGGTGAGGCTGGGTCCCGGGTCCGGGTGAGGCCACGCGCCCCTGGGTCTGGGAGAGGCCACGCGCCCCTGGGTCCGGGTGAGGCCTCGCGCACCTAGGTCCAGGTGAGGCCACGCGCCCCTGGGTCTGGGAGAGGCCACGTGCCCCTGGGTCTGGGTGAGGCCACGTGCCTCTGAGTCCGGGTGAAGCCGTGCCCCTGGGTCCGGCCGAGACCAAACCAGAGGGAGTTGGACCTCCGTTACCACCATTTGTCCACCATCCAGAGCTGAGGGGTCAGTGCTGACATGTACACATAAGGAACTGGTGGACATTGAAATTGGGTCTCTAAAGAACTGTTGGTCCAGAAAGAAACTCACTACAGACTGATTCATTTGCCTGTCAGCATAACTATTATTGCTCGTCTCACATTCAGTTCTTATAAGTATATCTCTAGTGACACATGATCTCGCTCATCTAGGGGAAATGATGAACAACATAGACTGATGAACAAGAACAGAACCAGAAACAAGGAGGCATCGGTCGGACTATCGGGCCTCAGAGGGAGGATAGGGGAGGTGGGGGGGAGGGGGGAGAGATCAACCAAAGGACTTGTGTGCATGCATATGAGCCTATCCAACGGTTAAGTTCAACAGGGGGTTGGGGCATCCGTGGGGAGGGGTGTGGGATGGGAATGGGGGGATGAAGACAAATATGTGACACCTTAATCAATAAAGAAATTAAAAAATATATATATATATATTGTAAGTTCAAAGCCAAGTTTAAACTATTATTCTTTCTGTTGCTACTTGATAATTAACTGTACTTAATTATAATTCACTTTTAAACATAGTCATTATAAAACAGTGGTTAATTATTTCACATTATGGCAGATCTGAGTGTAAAATAATGTATTCAAAGAACATAAAAATAATCTATTGAAGTAAATATTTTCCAATGTTTGGTCAATTATTACTCTCTACTGTTGAAAATTCTATAAAATCACTTATTTTCAATAAATATTTCAGTCCAAATTTAAAATCACTGAAATATTTTATTTATCATTTCTATTTTACTAGAGGCCTTGTATACGAAAAATCTTCCCCCGGGTGGGGTGTGTATGTCCCTCAGCCTAGCCTGCACCCTTTCCAATCTGGGACCCCTTGGGGGACATCCCTCTCACAATCCGGGACTGCTGACTCCCAACTGCTCGCCTTCCTGCCTGACTGATTGCCCCTAACCAATTCCTCCTGCCAGCCTCATCACCCCCTAACCAATCTCCTGCCAACCTGATCAACACCTAACTGTTCCCCTGCTGGCCTGATTGCCCCCAACTGCCCTCCCCTGCAGGCCTGGTTGCCCCCAACTGCCCTCCCCTGCTGGCCTGATCACACACAACTACCCTACCCTCCTGCCATCTTGTGACCATATGGGGGTGGCCATCTTGTTGCCACATGGGGGCAGCCAACTTGTGAGAGGGTGTGATGGTCAATTTGCATATTACCTCTTTATTGTATAGGATTATTATATAGGAGATATGGACTTCAATTTTCTGCTAAATATATATGTATACATTGATTAAAATGATGACTGAAAAATAGTTGAACTATCCAATTGTGCAAACTGAATAAAAATGAGATAAGAATGTAATAAAATATGACTTTTTAATTACTTTAATTAAATTGGAAAAGGAGATATTGGTAAAATGCTTTTATAGGAACCGAGGTCCTATATAGGGAAGATTAAAAATTTTTGTAAAAGACTCTGTCTTGTATTCTATATTATATCACCATTTTAGTTACTTATTGTTGCATAACAAAACACCCCAAAACTTAGTGACTAAAAGCAACCACCGCCATTTTTTTGTTGTCATCTTTTTACAACTTAGAAGCATCTTGTCTCTGCCTAACACTTCTCTATTATCTGGGGCAGTTTGACTGGACTTGAAGATTAGACATGACTTTGCCAACATTTCTGATACCTCAGATAGAGTCATTGAAAGAGGGGTAGGACTGGCCTGAACTCTCTGTACATACAGTTTCTTATTGCTCAGAAATCTTGCACACACTTCTTTATAGAGAAGCTGAATGCCAACAGAGCCCAAACTAAATGAGCAAGGTTTCTTAAGGCCTAGATCTGGACCCAGCACAGTGTCAGCTCTTCCACACTCTGTTGGTCAAAGCTACTCACAAGGTCAACCCAGATTCCTGGTGAGGGGAAATGGACTGCACCTTGCGGTGGGGGTTAGACATGAATTTAGGGGAATGTGATAAATTACTGGCAGCCATCTTTGTGGCCATCCCCTACAATCACTATTAAAAGCTAGCACTGAAGGAAAGCCAAGTGGTGGTTAACAGGAATTTCAATGTGTGACACTTCAGATGTCAAATTTTAAAAAGAACAATATATTTAAGATAAGGCTGCTTCTTTTTAAGAATTCTGAGGCTAAAAAATAATATTTTAGTGTGATAACAAATATACTGAGATGTGAGAAAACTTACATGCCAACTAAAAACTGTTAGTTACCACCAGTTAATCAAATACCACTGATTCTAGCCAGTTCAGTTTTGTTAGTAATCTATTTTAGGCACTCAGTATTTCCATCAGAAGGACAAACAAACATTGAATGATGTACTGATAACCAAAATTATATGTCAATTTTCACATTTCCAACGACCTACCACATTTGGCAATTAACATTTTGTTAATCATCTACTCTGCAATTTGATGTGACTTTCCAAAGTAATAGCTTACTCTCTACCTCTGACAAATTACTGTTTACCATTGATGAATATGTAATCAGTTCCTAAACTTTATATTTAATTTAGAAATGTCTTGTGGTAATGACTTCACCAGGACTTGTTTAGAGCAGTCTTCATATGTGAGAGCAGACATTCCAAGTGACAGTTTTGTAGTTTGGATGGCCTCAGTATACCAAAAGTATGCCAAAAACGGATTCACAGACATTAAGAAAGGATTTTTAATGACGTGCATTTGACAATCAGAGTGCTTTTTATACCAGTGCTCTTGTAGCAATGTAAAGAAAGTAGAATGTTATTTTGATTAACATGTAATCAAATGAGCTGAGATTTTGAATAACACTCCCAATGCAGTCCTTCTTTGTGCATTTTGGCAATGAAGTGTGGTGTAGTAGAAAGCACAGGGATTTTGACAGCTTTAACTTCAAGTCTTAGCTCATCCATTTATTCGTGGATTTGTCAGCCATTGCTATGTTAATGTTACCTAACAAGCCACCTGCAACTCTATAACAGCAAACATTTGATGTTCTAGTTCACAGATCTACAGGTCAAGGCAGTTTGGCTCTAGAGGCTATGCTTGTCTGGGCAGCTCTTCACACTGTGATCAGGATGGGCTTGAGTCGTTACTACAGGTTAGGTTTAGTGCCCATGGATCAGTGTCCATCCAGGGCATACTCTTAGCACAGTATATAGCATAAAAGTGAAGACTAGCTAAACTACTCAACACATTTAAAGTTTCTGCTCACATAATATCCAATTATGAATGTTCAATTCCCAAGTCATGAGAGCAAATCAAAATGAAGCATAGACTGTACTGCTTCCCAGGAAGGGAGCAGAGACATGAGCTAATATTTTCTGAATATTACTCTAATCAATTATAATAGTTGTCCACATGGGGGGACTTCCCTAATTGTCTCTGAGTTATCCTGTTATCATCTGTAAAATAGGAATAATAATGCAAAATTTTCAGAACTATGTGGGATTATCATGCTCCTGACACACACAGTTGATTGGATAAAAATAAGTTAGTGGTGTTAGTCAATTCAACAAGGATGTGTGTGATGAAACAGATTTAGCTAAATTTGAAAGAAGTGAAATCTTGGCTAATTTGCTGTCACTAACTAGTGAATTGTATTTACTTCTGTTAAAATCAGTGTTGAACTCAGGCTGTTCTTGAAAGTTTACATAAATATATTAAGTTCCAATTAATATAGTCATGAAGCTGTATCCTTTAGATCAAGCATGTCAAACTTGCAGCCATGGGCTGCATGTGGCCCACAATAAATATTTCTGCGGCCCATGGGCCAGTATAACGGAATGTAAGAAACGTTTTAATAAAAATTTTGTAACTTAAATTTTACAATATCCTGTTATACATAGTTATTAATAACAAACTACAGTGTTAGGTTGCATTCATTTCCCTTATGCGCCTTACACGCAAGTGCACCATTTCTCTCCACTAATACTAGCAGTGAATATTTTAGCAGCTGATTGCCACGTCATTAGTCTTGTACTGACTTGTTTGGTGTGTGCAATAGGAAATATTTCGCTTCCTGAGGACAAGAAAAATAGGTTTATTTGCATTGCACTTATTAAGTTGTGCAGTTATTCAGTGTCTGGTAAGTGAATGTTCAAGGAAAAAATATGAATTTTTATTAAAATGTCCTATTATTTTATGTTAATGATTATTCATTTATTTCAGCCCTTTGTATTCAGCATGTCTCTATTGAAATAAACCTACATTTCTATGAAAGTTGAAGAGCTTTTGTTTATTTGCAGTCCACATAAACTTAAACCTTGCTTATTTGGCCCATATTAGCCTTTGAGTTTGACATGCTTGCCTTAGATGTATGGTATTGTCTCAGTAATCTATCAGTAGATAAATTAACCAACAAATCTATATTAAATGTTCTGCAAAACTGTTAAAATTGTTATTATTGAAAAGAACTGATAGCTATAAGAAATTTCCCTTCTAGAAGCTTCTAATCTTGATATAGCGTATAAAGCAAGAGAGTTTAAAACACAAATTAATGATGTAGATAATTAGATTGTAGAATTTGGAAGGGCAAAAATCTCAATAAGTGGATAATAAATATGAAAAAAACTCATAAGACAAGAAGGACTATTGCTATAACTTAATTGAAGGGTTAGACATGAATAAAGAAAATGATTGGAAATTAGTAACTGGGAGAAAGTGACACCACTATTACCATAATCCAAGTTCCCTTTATAAGGTATCTCCTGTGCCTCGAGCTCTATGCAGGCACTTTACCTTCATTAGTTCATTATCCAGCAAAAATGATGGTTGTCCCCACTGAAGAAGAAATTCATAACTTAATAATTTTTAGAAACACATCATAAGAGATAAAACTAGTGTTAAGTCTACAGACCTCTTCAACTCCCCACCCTAAGCTCTGACTATACAACACTCTCACATGGGTAACTTATTTGGCTAACTAAGAAAGTATATGTAACATAACACAAAGAAGTAATAATTAAAAGGGAGGCTTAGGTCATTTCATAAAGAACTTTGACTATCAGGATAAATAATTTGAATGCTTTGTGTCTATTAGGAGGCCGTTGATGGATTCAGAGCAACAGGCTGATGAGAACAAAATAGTTCTTTAAACAAGCCAATATGACATAGACACATTAGCTCACATTAGAGACATGGAGATTATATAAACGTTTTTACAATAGTTGAGCACTGTAAATGGAGAGCATGCAACAGAACATGAGAGGAACGAGAGGAGTGAAATAGAAGAGGGATATTATGAAGGCAAAATTAACAGGATCTCAACAAAGGCAGTTCTACTTTTTAAAATTCTTCACTCAGTTATATAAAAAGGACAAATTTTCTTGGGATGATCATATAATATACAGCCATTACTATTTCTGTGTGTCTGTGTGCAAGCATGCCTGTAACACAGGGCCAATAAATGTGTTACTTTTTCCCTGGTAAAGACATTCCATTGGCTCACATACATTATTGTTGAAAGACAGAAGCAGATGTTAATAGAAGTGATGTTTAATGATCTGTGACCCCATATACAAAGAATACAGGCATCATAGTCATCTGCTAACCACATCTATGAAAACTGCCAGTGCAATAGAATTCATGACCTTCAGATCTCAAGTACCAGCCTCTCTCCAGTGAGTTGAAAGGGCTCAGCTGGAAGGAAAATAAAAAAAGAGAGTCAACATTTGAACAAGTGTGACATCCCCTTGGATTGGGGGTAAGTGATATATGCATAGCCTTCCCTTTACCTCCCATTTCCCCTGCAATTTGAGTGAAGCCTATTGTCAAGGTGCAGAGCAGCTGGGGTTCACAGAAGGGCATTGCCACAGTTGGGTGCCAGTCCTTAATGATGCAGCACTGCCTATGTACACAGACATCAAGGTCACCAGTAAATATGTGAAAATAATCACACGTTTCTATGAAAAGCATCAGTAATGACTCAATGACCCAAGGAAGAGATTCACTCTCTAGTCAAATAGATTCTATAGACAGGTGAACATACGAGTATGTGACATCTAGATGAGCGAAAGGGCATTATATACCTCAGTTGGAGGGTAACTATTCCCAAGGTAGGTTTTATAGATTTTGTTAATTATTACTAAAATGAAAGTTTCACTTTGACATGGAGAATCATCAGGAGAGGAGCAGTTCCAAATTCTTAGGCATCCTGCCATGTTACGATTAATTTTACAGTCTATGCATGGATGTTTAGTTAGAGAAGAGAACTGTAGCTATCTTGTACGATCCATCAAAATAGTAGGAATAAACTGTCACTCCCAACATGAGCCGTGAACATGTTTATTTATGAGCCACTCTGCTGAAATTGAAAAAAGGAAAATCAAGACAGCAATGCATAGAGAGACATCTGAAATGTTCTCTGTTAAGCAATAGCTAATGGAAAGCATGCAACAGAGAAAACCTGGCTTATTTCCAGTTTTCAAAACAGTTGAGGACTTTGGTTCAAATGGTTTAGGTTTCATTTTTGACTCACTGTAAGACCCTTAAAATCTAATGTGATTGTCTTCGGAATTTGAATTGTTAAGTTTAAAAGGGAAGTGAAATACCTTTTTCAAATTTTTAATTTTAAACCTTAGTAAGAAAAACTGAAAATAAATACACCAACATGGTAAGTGGTCATCTTTGAGGAATGGTAGTATTGTAGATGATTTTGTATCTTCTTAGTTATGTATACTTTTTAAATAGATAAAATGAGATGTGATTGAAACGTTCATCAGTACGGAACCATTTACAGAAACACTGTATATCTTTGCAAGGGAATTCCACGCAGTCATGGTGCACAGAGTGATGGATGTGTGTATTCTCTGCTGAACCTTTATACATACAAAAAGTGGAAACTATAGATGAAATATTAACATTTTGTGCATATTAAAGTAATACATCCTTCTTCATTTTCTGCTGTTTTATATAGAGAGTGATATATAATGACAAGCATATAAATATCTTTAATCAGAAAAAAATGAGTAGCAATAAAATGGATAATAAATTAAGACTTGTCTTCAAGATATTAAATCATAGCACAAAATTTTAATAATTTATATAATATGGTACTAGTATAAGAATTGAAAGACAGGTCTAACAGAATTGATATTATTGATATTTAAGTATAAATAGTTGATATCTAGAGTATGACAAAGGACATATCACAGATAATTTAGGGGAAAGGGTTGATTATTTACCAAATGATATAGAGAAATGTGTCCAATTAGAGGAAAATGTCAACTTTAATTCTAATCTTATACCATATATGACATTTTAGAATAATAAATTAAATATGGAAATAAAATAATAGGAAATTGAAATCACTTTCAATCTGTTCAAGAATTTAAAAGTATTTACTAAACATGAGAGAAGTGGAAGATGTTAAAAAAGAAAATAACCGTTTATCTAAATACATCAAAATGTAAAGCAGTGTGTGCTGAACAAACACAAATTAATAATTCTTTATTCATTCAATCAAATGTGAGGGCAGAACAAAGACATTTCATGTGTGAAAAGACTCTCATGTCACTTCCTAGGCATCTTTTGTAGGAAGATACTGAGGATATACTTTAGTAAATGCAGAAGTGCAGTAGACAAGAAGCCATTAAGAGAGCCAAGATTAAGTTGATCTAACCCTTTAGACCTATAGTAGCCCAAAAGATCAGGGCTAGAGAGAAAGATGCTCCACAAAATAATCACTATGATGGAGACAATAGAAAAAAATAAGGTATGGAAAAGGCACGAGACACCAGAGGGAAAAACAGGTGATTAGAAACTTCAGGAGAAACCAACAACTATAATTGAAAGGGACAGCTCAATTATAGAGTAGACACTCCAAGACAAAGCAAGAAGACTTTGGTGTTCAAGAAAAATAATAGAATGGACGGGGTGTAGTAACATTAAAAATAGAATGGCTTTATTACAAACATGAATATTATTAGTGATGGAGGAAAAAGCATGTATTATTTTTTTCCCAACAAAATAAAAGAAAGGCAATTAGAAACTCCAGGAGAAACTACAATTCAAAAAAAAACTCTCATACAAGTATGAAGGAGAGCAAAAACAGTATATATTCAGACACCCACTAGGCTTTAAAAAAAAGAATTGTTTTACTGGCACTGGAGTTATGATATTGAAAACATAGACAAGAAAGTGTAATATATAAAACTATATGATGTGATAGTAAATTTTATCTATCTAGTCATAATCACATAAATAATGTCTCTTTATTCAATTTTAATTTTTTTTTTTTTGAGAGAGGAAGAGTGAGAAAGAGAGAGATGAGAGAGCAAAACATTGATTGGCTGCCTCCTGCAGGCCCCTAGGGGGTCAGGTCTGCAGCACCAGCATTTGCCCTAACTGGGAATCGAACTGGCAACCTTTTGGTGCACAGGACCATGCCCAACCAACTGAACTACACTGGCTAGGACTATTTCAGTTTTTAGAACCAACCTATAAATAAAGCAAGAAGCATTTAATAAAGTGAGCAAAACACAGAAGAAAGAGAAATAGATAAACTAAAATTATCTATTGATAAACTAAAATTATCTATTGATAAACTAAAATTATATCAAATAAAAATAGTTACTTTTTATAAAAGAAAAACAGTTACTTTTATTTCACAAAACCAAATATGAATTATATGTTAAATCCTTGATAAGTTTGTTCATATGCAACAAGGGAATCAATAAGTAGTTATTACCCATAGGTGTAAGGATAGGATTTAAAGATCAAATAATAATCAATAGAGAAATTAAAGATGGGTTTACAGAATTACTTGGAGTTGGAGATAGAGGTGAAGAGCCCTGCAAAGTAAAAAAGGAGGATGCATACTTGGAAAATATTTGCAGCACACAGGATATTTTCAAGGTTAGAGACATAAATATCTTCTAAATAAATAAGAAAAACATTAATTTACCAATTTTAAAAAAGGAAAGAAATCTAAACTGGTAATGAGTGGAAGCAAAAATACAGTGAATATAGTGAATAAATATAAAAATACTCTCATCATACCAAAAACAGCAACAATTAATAAAAAATATGGTATTTATTTTAAGCATTAAGTTTTCACAGTATTTTTAAATTAATGCTATTGTAGGGATGGTAGTGTAGATATTTCTACACATTGTAGTTGGGAGTGTTAAATGGTGAAAGGTTATAGATCAAAGAAGAGTCTATTTATCTAGTAGCTTGACTTTATAAATTTAGTTTTAGAATACATCTTAAAGATAAATCTTACCCATTCAAATATTGATAAATAAACATATTTATATAAATATTATTTATAATAATTAATCATTGAAAACAAGCAATACCCAACTAAATGATTAACTATTGGTAAAGATCTAATTAATGTTTTCTAAAACCATATAACAAGTGAGCAAAGCAGACACAATATAAAATTATTACAAAACAGGCTGTGCCAAGGAAGGGAGGGTGTGGGGACTGGGCAAAGAGGGGATATAGGGGACATCTGCAAGTGTCAACAATAAATATTTTAAATTAAAATAAAACAGGCTGCATACAATCTCAATTTAATGTAATATAATTTTATTCTCCATATACGTTTAAATAATTTATTTAAATAATATTATATGTATGTGTGATTAAATACGCATGCATGGATGTATATATGAACTTAGAAACAACTGCAAAATATTACCATGTCTGAGTTTATGGTTATTATTAATCATGTTCTTTATATTTCTACTAGAGACCTAGTATATAAAATTTGTGCATGGGTAGAGTCCCTAGGCCTTGCCAGCGATCAGGGCCGATCAGGGCTGATCAGGGCCTTCCAGCTGCCGGGGCCTACCTTCATTCTGCTCTGCCCCCTGGTGGGCACATCATAGTGAGCAATCGAATTACAGGTCTCCTGGTCGAACTCCCGAGGGGACACTTTGCATATTAGCCAGATAGATAGATAGATAGATAGATAGATAGATAGATAGATAGATAGATAATATTTCAAATTTAAATGTGCCTCTATATTTTAAATCAGACAGAATACATATTTATGATAGATAAACTAAAATCATATCAAATAAAAATTCAGTTACTTTAAAAAAAGAAAAAAATACAGTTACTTTTATTTTCACAAAACCAAATATGAATTATATGTTAATTTCATACATAGCTCAAATCATATCTCTTGACCTAAGTTGCAAATTATTTTCAAGGACTTTATGGCATTACTGATGAGTGAACAGGTATACTAATTCATCATTTATGTAGAAAACCACTTATTCATAAACAGAATTGAGTGCTCTGTAAGCACCTGATCAAAAATTAGTAGAGGTTTATTTTATAAAGTTTTACCAGTGCCATAGAAATTTTTAAATACCTAGTTAGACTTAATTATGATTATAGAATTGCTCCAGAGACAGTTAACATATACATTTAAATTTTTTTAATTTATTTTATTTTCATAAAAATTTAGCATTATTAGCCTAGTAATTTTGTTTCAGTACTTATTCTGAATAATTCATTGAACAAAGGAAAGACACTAGGTTTTTTATTCAATTTCAGTGTGTCTTAAATCATTAAACTATATAAGTTATACACACAATTTAAAAACTAGAATTTGCTATAATTGTATTTATTGTAGTAAAGAATTTTATACAGGCATATCTGTTATAAACTTCAAAGAGCCTTAGGTGATAGGAGAGACTATGTACCCTGAGGGAAATATCATTTAAATTTTACATGTACAACAATTTGTTCTTCACTAAAAAGCAAAAGTTAATTGTTCAGTAAACTGGAGGCATGCAAAAGTTAATTGTTCAGTAAACTGGAGGCATGCATACCTGAATTGTTTGGAGAATGCAGACATTCTGCTTTCTTCTAGTGGAAAGGGGGAAATAGAACAGGGTGCCAGCAAATGAAGAGTTAAAATAGATTGGGGTTAATTTCAAGAGGAAATTCGAACTATCTTCTGTAGGCCAAAGAGAAACATTGTGGGTGTTTTGGAGGGGGCATGACAAGATTGAGTCTACACTTGGTCAGAATATTTCACAGAGAAGCTCTGTGAATGAAGCATTCTTGATTTTAAAACTTAGTAAATGCATTCTACGCTTATAGACATCTGTTTGGATAATTACAATGAGCTTTATAATAAAAAGAGCTCTGCAGAGTCCTGCAATAAAATGTAAATTATGTTTAACTTTGTTAAACTCAGTTCTTGCTAAATATATTTTATTAGAAATTAGTTTTGGAAATAAATCTTCTAAATCATCTTTGGAAACAGCTTCTTTGTAACACCAATGTATTCTATAATGTAGAATCTGAAATAGCAGTAGAAGCCTTTACATTATGCATCATTCTTATGGTTTACCGAGGGGATTTATTTTTTAGAAATTTTCTACATTAGGTCTCACTTCCTGGTCTAAAGCTTGTCTTTTTGAGTAAAAAAAAATGAGTAAGCCTGATGATTAAGAATACACAAAAGGAAAATTCCAATAGGTTAAGATGTATCTAAAAAGTATAAAAATAATGGTTTTAAAATATGAGTTATTTTCTTTATGAAATTTGCTATAGTCTATTAATTCTCTTAAAGGACTTACTAAATCTTAAAAATCAAAGCTCAAAGAGAAGTTTTTATTTTAGTGTTACTATGTATATAAATCCATAGGAATTGCTTTCAAACTTTGAGTCAAATCCTACAATCTCCACTTTCTCCCCCCCAAAAAAATCATAACCACTAAAAACCACAGATTCCATACAAACTAAAACTACAGTTTAGGATTTATGAGGGATTTAATTCATACTTCTTACACAGAATAGATAGTGTGAGAATAAAAGGCTGTTTTATCAAATAATTTGCTCTGAGCAGAGCACTGTTCACACAGGCAGAATCAGAAAAGAGAAATATTAACATGTTTGAATGCCAGTGTTTGAAATACATCTTAGACTATTGACATTCTGTCTGACAGAGCTTTCTGACTACCTCATGAATTAGGAGAATGAACATATCCTTGAAAAGTTACCCTCTTTTGGAAAAGTCATTTTCAGACGACTTGTCATCTCCCATTGTAACACTCCCTCTCCCTGAAAGTTCTCCTGGGTCTTTATTTTCACTATTAGAAGAGACCAAACTCATTATGCTATTTAACACCTTGAACTAGACAGCAACTTGGCACAGGGAAGGAGTAGCCAGTGTTATATTTGCCATTAAATACAGGCACCTTTTTAAAATATTCAGAGTGCAATTTTATTAAGCAAAAGGCATATTATTGGCTTAGGGCCATTAACCATAAATGTTTCCTGGTCAAGATCAATTGATGTAGAATTTCTTGAATAATGCTAAAAGAATATAAAATAAGACCTAGATGTCAGATGATATAAAAGAGTACATAAATGTCAGAAATTAAAGTTAAATTATTTCTGAATTTCCCTTTGTGTAGGATCAGGATATTGTTGAAATAGGGTACATAGAATCCAATCTGAGATATAACGAGAGGGTTGAATTTATACAATATATAGGATATGCAAAATTCTCTCTTCTCCAAGTAGGATCCATGAAAAGCAAATCAATTTTTGGCTCAAGGGAGAATGTACCTTTCCTTTCAAATTTGGGGACATTCACGAATCGATAACATTTTGGATGTCCTTTTTTGCCTTTGTTACTCTAAACCAAGAGTCCTGAAAGTTAAACAGTATTAAAGGAGAAAAGCTGAACGCACTGACGCCAAACTCTTATTTTAGTGGCAACTCCATGGTTAACATCGATTTGTTGAAAGATGGTAACTTAGTTGTCCTTGCCTTGTTTCCAAGAGGATACAGAGCAGCAACAGGACTTGACGAGAATATGAACAAAAAAGAGGAGTAACTATTTCCATTGAGTAAGAAAGTGATAGCTCTTCTTTTATAGAAAGCCAACAGCAAATTTCTTATATACCAGTTATAACTTCAGTAAATAATATTTTGTGCTAGACATTGTGTGTTCTTTGCCAATGCAGTTTTAGCATTGGTGTATAAAGAGAGAAAAGTATATTTGGAGCTCACATAATATATACTAAGGCAGATACGAAATTTTTAAACTTTTAAATAGTTTTCAATGAAACACATTTATCTGAAAAGATATTTGCTGTATTTGCCCGTAATTGAAGTTCAAAAATATGTTTAATGATTTTTGCTTAATAAAGAAAATAATGTTGTCATTTGAAGTCTCTGAGACCAGCAATGAGGTCCATGTAAATAGAGTGAATTTTTTTTGTAACACAGGAAGTAAACATATACTAGGAAATGAGGAATCTGAAGCATAGACACCTTCCTCCTGACATTACCCTCTCACTAAAAAGATTAGCATACATGTGTTGTAATTTCCTAAATAAGAACACCAATTTATTTTTTTTGTTTGTTTAATATATTTTATTGATTTTTTACAGAGAGGAAGGGAGAGGGATAGAGAGTTAGAAACATCGATGAGGGAGAAACATCGATCAGCTGCCTCCTGCACACCTCCCACTGGGGATGTGCCTGCAACCAAGGCACATGCCCTTGACCAGAATCGAACCTGGGACGTTTCAGTCCTCAGGCCGACTTTCTATCCACTGAGCCAAACCGGTTTCGGCAGAACACCAATTTCTTAAGAGCACAGAGGTAGTCCTTCTAAGGAGTTAGTTGTATTCTTACAAATCAGCAAATTGTGAGTACCTAAGAATAACTTGATGATCTACTAATTAAATTAAAAGTTTTTTAAAAGTCCAATAATGACCACTAACTATATATGGACTCCTAAATTTCTACTTAATTCATTAATGGACATAACACAGGACAGAGTATAAAAATCAGTGTTTAAGCTGGTTCTTCCCACTTACCAAGTACAGTGAACTTGGGGGAAGTTACCTCACCTCTCTACAACTCAGTTCTGTCTAAATTAAAATGACAGTAAAACAATACCTACTACGAGTTTTTTATAAGAATGTAATCAGATGTATGTTAAAGTTCTGTCAACTAAAATCACTATATAAATAAAAGTATGCATTATTACTTATGCAAAAAATGGCAAATCAGCACTATTCCTATATACTATTCAACAAAACTTTAGAATAACTAATGATGATTACTACCTTTATTTCAGAAAAGAAATGGAATTTAATTGAGAATACTTGAACATAAGAGTCTAGATTAGAAATCTATAATTAAAACTAGGGAAGTATATATACTATATCACATATTCCTGAACAAAGATTTGATAACGCTTACACATCTAAATAAACTTGAAAAAAGACAACTAAAAATAAAAATGGGGGAAAAAAACTAACTCCTAAGGAACAGGGAAATAGTCATATTTTCAGAACCTGTTATGATTTAGTGTAATTGGTATTCAAATTCCATTTGAGCTTTAGCAAAATTGTTGCTATAGGCAGATTGAGGGAGACCAATTTCCCACAGCTGGTGTGAACTTCCTCGTGAAGGGTATACAGCTGTAAGCCCTTGGACATGATTTTGCAGAGTCTAGCACACTCCCTAGTGGGTCTTCTCCATTTTCCCTACACTCTTCTGTTCCCAGCCACAATTATAGTTCCTTCACAACTAGAAAATCAGCTCACCCTGGACTTTATTCTCATCCAAGTTATTTAACTCTATGTCCCTCAAAGTTACTCTATCTTATCTGAAAACATCTGTAGCTTTTAACCCATTCTCTCCTTCCTTTACTGAGTTACAGAAAAATATAAAATTATTCCTGTTTTCCAAGGCTAACTATCCATGCTTGACCTGGACTGTCTTCTAACCTCCTTGTGCCATCAATTTTCTCTCTTCCTTATAGTTCAGACTCTCCCTCTCCCTAGTGCAGTGATGGGCAACCTTTTGAGCTTGGTGTGTCAAACTTCACCAAAAAACTGAGCATAACTCAGGTAGTGTGTCACTTTGAGGAAAAAACTAACACCAAGACTCTAGTCGCAAATGTTTCATCCTCAGGAACAGCAAATGTTTCATCCTCGGCGTGCGGCCGCGTGTCATCAGAAATGGCTACGCGTGTCAGTGCTGACACGTGTGTCATAGGTTCGCCATCACTGCCCTAGTGCTTTCATATCAACTCAGTAAAATATTGATCTCTCTTATTATAAAAACTAGAGGCCCAGTGCATGATTAAATCATGCACGTGTAGGGTCCCCTACACACTTTCGCTTTCAATCGCGGGAGAGCTGGGTGCCTGTCCGCTGGTGCACCAGGCCTTTCAGAAGCCTCCAGCACAGCGAAGGCTTCTGAAAGGCCTGGTGCCTGAGTGGACAGGCACCCAGCTCCCACGCTTTCGCTTTTGATCGCGGGGGAGCTGGGTGCCTGTCCGCTGGTGCACCAGGCCTTTCAGAAGCCTCCAGCACAGCGAAGGCTTCTGAAAGGCCTGGTGCCAGAGCAGACAGGCACCCAGTTCCCACGCTTTCGCTTTCGATCGCGGGAGAGCTGGGTGCCTGTCCGCTGGTGCACCAGGCCTTTCAGAAGCCTCCAGCACAGCGAAGGCTTCTGAAAGGCCTGGTGCCTGAGTGGACAGGCACCCAGCTCCCCAGCTTTTGATTGTCCGCGGCGGGACGTGAGCTCACTGCTCCAGAGGCCCCTTCTGTGCTGCAGCACAGCCATGGCTCAGACGCTGAGCTCGCACCGCCACTGGCGACGTGAGCTCAGCATCCCACTGGCCCAATCGGCCACCCTGGCCACCCCGAGTCCCGCCCCCCCATGCCTCCTGGCCAATCGTGGACATAGCGAAGGTACGGTCAATTTGCATATTTGTCTATTATTAGGTAGATTACATTTCCCAATTTCTACATCATCCTAGAGTATAAAGAACACAACCCAGAATGTAAACTGATCTTGAATACTGGTAACTTATTGGCTACTCATATCCTCCATCCCATCCCAAGTATCCAGCTTAAGTCATATTTTTTTATCTCTCTCCCCTTCCAACCATATTTGAATCTAGCACATTGTATCATTGCACAGGTTTTCTCTGTAATACATTAGCTTTCATATTTTCCTGTTGGTGTCTTCCATAATCATACAAATGTATGCCTTGATTTCTTCCTTATTATTGACATTGCCTACTAATCTGTTTTCCCACCCCTCACTTTTCTGTCTCTGATCTATATTATACATTATCCTCTGTATATATAAAAGCATAAGTGACCGGACAACGGACGACCGGTTGACTGGTCGCTATGATGTGCACTGACCACCAGGGGGCAGATGCTCAATGCAGGAGCTGCCCCCTGGTGGTCAGTGTGCTCCCACAGTGGGAGCGCTGCTCAGCTGACCTACTGGCGCCAGACGCTTCTTCTGCAGACACTCCCCCTCTGCACCAATCCCCCATCTGGACCGGGACCAGGATCGGGGCCCACATCTGGACTGACTGGGCTTGAGCCCGCAGCTACTTCTCCGGCACCATCCCAGGAGTGAGGCAGTGACAATGAGCCATGGCTGCACAGTCATGGGCGCGCCAGTATCACTCTAGAATGGGCATGTGGAGACCACAGGAGAGTGGCAGTGAGCCTACCACATGGCGGCGGTAGGCGCAGTGGGGCTGGGACTAGTAGCAGTGTTGTGGTGCCTGGCCCAGGGGCTCAGGCTCCTCCCTGGCAGCCTGCCACTTCGCACACTACTTCATGCTGTGCAGGTTCAGTGCAGACAGCTGGCTGGAGCCTGACGAGCTGGCAGGTAAGGTCAGGCTGTGGCAGCGTGGAGGTCCATTGATCCCTGCAGGCCAGGCCAAGGGACCCCACCGATGCATGATTCCATGCACTGGGCCTCTAGTATATAATAAAAGCCTAATATACTAAGTGTCCGACTGTTCGTTCCATCTTTTGACCAGTCACTATGACATGCACTGACCACCAGGGGCCAGATGCTCCGACCTGTAGGTTAGCTTGCTGCTGGGGTCTGGCCAATTGGGACTGGGTGAGATGGGATGGACATGCCCTGGAGCCCTCCCACGGTCCCTCCCCAGCCCTGATCGTGCACTGGTGGGCTCCCTCGGCCTGGCCTGCACCCTCTCGCAATCTGGAACCCCTTGGGAGATGTCGGAGAGCTAGTTTAGGCCCCATCTCCACAGGCCAGGCTGAGGGACCCCACTGGTACACAAATCCATGCACCAGGCCCCTAGTTACAAAAATAGTTCCCCAAATCACACTTCTAATCTAATTTTTTTTTTGTAAAAACAATCTCAGTTCCTGAGAAATAAATTATCTCCTATGCAAGGCATTTGAAGGATTCTAAAATATATCCCAAATCATTTTCCAACATTCTGCTTACAACTGAGTGTCACATATATCCACTTTACAACTGCAGCTCAATAAAATTGGCCTGTGCTTTCCTGCCGCTGTTCCTGAAATTACATGTTTTTGATACCAACTTCACCCTTTTAAACTTCTGAAACACCAGTGTCTTTATTGCATCTTTAAAGACTCCTTCCAAGTATTCCTCTTGCAGTACATATCCTAGGTGCCTTAGCCAGAATTTTTCCACACCCTCTAATTTTCTAGAAGACTTTATGCTTTTTCTTCAACACTTATGTTCTACCTTATACTTCTTTATCCATGTATATTGTCTTTGTTGGCAGATTCAAGCACATCAGCATCAGTCATCCTGCCCATTTCATATCTGCCCCACTCCTCTTCAAATCCTTTCACTTTGAAAATCCTTGGGGTTCAATTTAAGTAAATGAATGTTGACTTTGTATATATCTTCAAAATAAAGAATAAAGAGCCAGTTTTTCCTTTCCCCTCACATTAAAACACAGAAGTTCACATGTTTGCAGCATTTTTGTGCACCCCTGTAGACACAAAGAGCCCATGAGATCTCATCAAATTCAGAAGTGAAATCTTGCGCCAAAGTGATGTTTGCATGGTGGGTGAAAAGAGAGTACTAGATGACAGGAAGGATGACAAGTCAAGTGAACCAAATCTGAAGTGGTAATTTTTACAACCTGAATAATCTGCTCTCCATATGTGTCCTGCAAATCCTAGGAAAGGTACTATAACCACGATCTTTGCATTAGAGTGAGCACATAACGATTCACCTCTTAGCAGGAATAAATTTAAAAAACAAGAGGAAAGCTTTTTGGCAATTTTTCCTCTAAGTGTATGCAAAGCTGAAAAGCCAAATGGAGAGAGGAGCCTGTTAACCTTTATCACACACCACATGCAAAGTAATCACACATCATAATGCTTTCATATCATATGTTCACTTCACATGCTCAGACATGGCACCACATAGTTAAGCTTCCAGCAGCTGGAGATATTATAATGCAGCAATGGTCTACTCATAGAGTTCACTGCTTCCTTTACCATTCTTGGCTTGACAAATAGAAAGCTTTATGGTCATACGTCAAATCCAGACTGTGACTTAATTTTTCTTACAGAATTAAAAAAAAAAATGTTTCAATTACTTTAAGGCAAAGGAACCCTGTACAGTCTAAATTGGGTAAAGTAAGGTGAGTTTACCTACTCATGGAGTTGTTAATGAAAATTTTCATATTTCTAATATATAAATGTGTCTTTCGCACTTGTCCTCTTGTTCCTCATTGTCTCTCATTGCCCCAGCAGGGAAAAATAGGCTGCTATTTGAGGAAAATATATTTTAAATGATTTGTTCACATCTCAAGGAATAATTTTGTTACCATTATTTTAAAATATATACCCTTTTGTTAATTTTCTTGGGGCAGTGGCCCCATTATTTAAAAATATGAATACTTTTTTTTCTAAAATGGTACGGTACTCTAGTTGTTGGTCATGAAATACTTATTGTCATCAAAACAGCATATCAAAGGTGAAAATATTTGGGGTTCTGTCTCAATACAAATCTCTCCTCCTTGGGAATTTTACTCTAAAGCAGACAAAGGCCCTTGCATTTGCCCCCTCATTGATCTCATGGGTTAACAGAAGACCTAAGAAAAGAATAAGCAAATTGCTAATATCTGTCTATAGGCTTTACAAGTTGTATTGGAGTGGTGATATGATTGGTAGAGTATGTTTTTGGCATGATGGCATGGGTTTGATTGATTCCCAGCTTTTCCTCTTCATTTGCTGTGTAATATCAAACAAGTTACTTCGAAAACTTATTTTGCATCTATTTAATCTTCTGTGAAATGAGGATAATAAAACTTACTTTCAAGTTGTCCTAAGGATTCAATAATATGACATGAGTAAAGTTGTATAATACCCTCACTAAATAGTAAGTCCTTCTTCTTCTTCTTCTTCTTATCCCCCACCTTCATTATAAAGTTAATTTAACCACCATTTTACATTTCAGATCAATTACATGTGAAGTCCTGATTTGTAATTTTATCTCATGAATGGTCCCTGCACCCATCTCTGTGCATATCTATTTCTAAAGCACTCTTTGCCTTTTGCCATTTTAAAAAATGCTTTAAAAAAATAGTGCTAGTATACAAGCCATGTAAAACTACAATACTTCACTTAATTCTCCTAAGAGTTATTCAAATACATATCATTTATCTTTAATCTATAAATGAGAAAACTAAGATTAAAAAGGCTAAGTGACTTTTATAATGCTGTAAAGGCTAAGCAAGGTTAAGTGGCTTCTGAGATACTATAACATGAGGAAGTAGCAATTCTCGGAATTGAACCCAGGTTTTCCAATTTCAAGCCGAGTGACCTTTCTCCTCTTCCATCCTGGCAGAGCTTTACTTTACATAGTTTTCCTCCTTTCTCTTTAATGCACTTCTGTAATTTGCATATTAAACCCAATATTTTGCCCCAGTCAGCCTCATCTTTCTGCTCTCCTCTAGGAACCTGGAGAAAATTTTACCTTTTGCTGTAAATAGGAATCTTTAGTCACAGTTATATTTAGGCATGTAACAGACCTTTAACTGAGAAAAGTATTTCAAGCCATGGGTTTTGAGCCAAACCTAAAAAAAAAAATTGCTTCTCAATTGTATGAAATAACATTTAGGGTAAATGGCAGAATATTATATTTTTTAAACACACCATTTTAAGGTATTACACGATCATTATCTACAGAGAAAATACATTAAATTAATGGTGGTAGAGGAACATAATTATTTGCACAATTAATACTTAACACTAGAAAACTTGGAAATAAGGTTGTGTTAGATATATTAGATAAATAACCAGACATAGGCTTCAGGGAAGAAAAAGGAATGTGCGGTATGAAATTAGAATGTCTGGGTAATGCTTTGATCACTTCTATAGGGCTTCTGAGTAGCTGTTTGTTAGATAAATATAATTTACTTCTATAGTTATTTGAAGCTAAAATGAAAGAGATAAAGAATAAAGAGAATGATAAAAAGGAAGAGAAAAAAGAGAAGGAGAGAGGAAGGTAGGGGACAGGAGGGGAGAGGAGGGATATAGGGAGGAAGGGGTGAAGAGAGAGATGGAAGAAGGAAGGAAAAAGATAATCTACTGAAGAATCCTCAGTACAAACAGCATAAACAGAAATGGATTACTGGTTATATTAGTATGTGTATAATTCTTTGAGTATATGCCATACACTGGGGCAAATTTATATATACAGATAAATAGATAAATAAGTAATATATCACTAAACTTCCTAAAATTCTGAAAAATAGATATTATATATCCATTCCTAAAAACGCTACAAAATATACTTCATTGTTTTAGGTAAGAAAATAGTCTCAGAGATGTTAAGTAATTTGCCTAAAATCACTCCATAAATTGACAATGCAATTATTGGAAGCTTCCTCTTTGTTGATGTAAAATGAATGTTTTTCTATGAGACCAAGCAGTTTTTCCACAAAAATAAATAATCCCCTTAATAAATAGTAGGAACATGAAGAACTTTTCTTAAGCTCTCAAGGGTCCTTAAATATTAAAGCATATTTTTCTATGTATCTCTATTATAAGTAAATATTCATTTAAATAATAATATCCTAATAAAATTGGTACCAGAAATTATTTAAAAAAAAACTATTATGTCACCCAAAAGAAGAGAATGTATATCTGATTCCTATTGAAATGAGGACTACCAAACCACATGTAAAGTGCAATGTTATGGAATACAAAAGGCAGAAAGTCTGAATTATTTGAGCAAATAGGACAGAAAAAAAAAAAAAAAAGAAAATCAGTAAGTCTCTCCACTTTTCACCAAAATGTTTATAGTTTCAGACATTCCTTCTCTGAACCCTGATAAATAAAGTGCTTTTTATAAATGTGATTCAGAAATAAACTCTAGGACATCCTCAAGATCGAGTTACCAAAACCAATGAATATGATCATAGATAAGGGTTTTTAAAACAATAGGGATTTGTTAGTAATCTATTTGTTTAAAAATGGCAATGTAGCAAAATTACAGATTATGGCCCCATTCGTGTCTAAAATTCTTAAATGTAGATGTATGATTGACAAATAGATTATTGTTTGAAAATATATAAACAAAATATTAATAGAGATTATGTCTGAACAACGTGGCTATGCATCATTTTAAATTTTATTTTGTGCTGGTTTGAATTTTCTAAAATGTACACCTTCACTTTGTGTAACAAAAGGCAATAAAGCTCACATCAAAATTCAAAGTTTACTTAGTTCTATTTTGGATGCTGATCATTCAGATATGGCTCATGCATTTCCTTCATTCAGAGAGATGCCACTACCAACTGACTGGCAAAAGGAAAATAAAAATAAACTCCTTTTTCAAAGAAAAGAAAATAAAGCAGACACTCTTTGGCTGTCAGTGTGATCACATCAGGCTGTAAGACCCAAGGAGAGAGACAATTCATTTAGACTCTGAGCTGTGCACAGAGCTACTGGTGCTATGCACACAATTATGATCATTGACAGTCACTCAATCTCTTTCCCTCTCTTCTGTGCCATTGTTGCCCTGGTGCCGTCTTGCCAGCATATTTGGGTTTTAAGTTGTCAATCATGATTCTTTTAAATTCCTACAAAGTTATAAAAATTCATAATGTAAAAAGATGCCTGGTGGGACAAAGTTTTTGCTGGACAATTGCATTCCTTTCCCATGTGAGTTATTCTGCCAATATCTCATACACCAAATATGCCATAATCCAATCAAAGCAAGTCTCCTTGTTTTAGTTTCCATATATTATTTTTCAAAAACTTGCCTCATTTTGGAAGAATATTCAGTGATTGTTCCACAACTTCCTGAGACAGCCTGAGATTAAACAGGGAAATCAATCAGAACAAAACAAGATTCCCTTTGCCCTTCTATATCAAACCACCTCCAATCTATTCTCTAACTGTCCCCAGGAGTAAAATCTTCATTAAGCTGAAATACGCACATTGCCATAAATCAAAGCAAATATCTATCTCTCCTTTGCACATTCTGTTTTAGGCTGTGTGATCAATTCCAATAACCATTTTCCAAAAGAAAATAGGTATCTTTTTTGTTTTCAGTGTTTCAAATGGAATTTTCAGAAAATCTGAAGGCTGAAGAAAAGCCAAACAAGCACCAGATTAGCATTTTAATGAAAAGACTTTTAGTGGACTTAAATTGAATTCTGAGTGCAGTGTGTGTGTGTGTGTGTGTGTGTGTGTGTGTGTGTGTGTGTGTTTCCTTCATGAACTGAAATGACACCTAGGAAATGTTTACTACCCAAGAGATCAACTTTGAAAGCCCTAAAAGATTACCACAAGGAGGTGGTAATCTTGAAATTTGAGGAATACCTACTTAGGGTATAAGCAATAGATTGTTTCAGGAAGTTGCCAGCCTACTGCCAAGGCCAATTGACCAGATTTGTGGCTGATCATGCTGAATAATCAAGTTTGGGACCAGATTGTCCCCTTGAAATGTATGAACAGCTTGACCTTCAATTTCATTACCAGAGTTCTTCATGCACACGATTCTCAGGAACCTCGAACAATTTACAAGCCCTAGAACTGTGTGAAACATTTACCTTGACAATGGGAAACATTTCATTTTATACTGGAGTTTTGTTTCTCACAGAATTAATCATATATACATAAGACAACAACAAAAACATATCAATTATCACTGCATAATTTAGCTTTTTTTCTCTACCGATTTAGTCTTATATTTATAAATTCAAATATAGTGTTTTAATAGAAGTTTGCTCCTGGAAAAAATGAGCCAAATATTCATAATAATATTTGTTTATTGTTCAAAATAAATGTTTCAAGTTTATGATGTTTTTGAGTGTTCAATGTACTTCAATAAGTGGCTATGAACAGTAGTTGTGACTTTGATTATATGTCTCATCTCAGCAAATCACCTTCAGAAACCTAGGGTGGCCTAACTTGAATATAGGGCACTATTGAAATTACATTAAAAGCCAGGGAAAATGTAGTTACAAGGTAAAAATGTAAGAGTAGTAATTACTTGGTCTGTGTTAGGGCAAAGTCACGAGGCAGAGTCACAGAATGAAACCCGATTAGCAGAGGTTATGAAAAGAAATAAAGAAACACTTATTGTAAGTGTCTGAGGATCAAAAGAATGTCACTGAAGAGTGTTAAGTCCACTACTTAATAGGAAAAGAGAGAATTATAGACTACGAAAAGGCCAACACATCTAATTGCTCCTTGGGTTATTATTTTCTAAATACTAATAATTGTAAAAGGTTGCTTAATGTGATAATAGTTACCACAGTTGAAGAGATCAAAAGGCAATGTCAGAAAGTAATAGATTTAGGTGAGTAAACATTATTGTAAATGTATTAATTGTATCCTGAGATGTACTAAAGAAAAAGATGTATC
The DNA here is from genome assembly GCF_027574615.1 of Eptesicus fuscus. Classification (NCBI taxonomy): domain Eukaryota; kingdom Metazoa; phylum Chordata; class Mammalia; order Chiroptera; family Vespertilionidae; genus Eptesicus; species Eptesicus fuscus. Next base: position 49,233,475 of record NC_072482.1, on the reverse strand, counting down.
TGATGCTGAGGTGACTGGGAAAGTATAGGATGATAAAATAAATAGAAAACATTCATCTCTGTTTCAGTGGCCAAAAAGCAAGAATTATTCCAGTGAAACCTTTAAAATTGATAATCAGAAAATCAATCAGTTAAAAAATGTTTGTTGACTGTCTATTATATTTCTAGGACAGGCAATGGACTGCAATGAATCGTTACTGTATATATGACTTATCTCTACTCAAGAGCACTCACTGCAGTTTTGGTGAGTAGCTAATGTATGTGTGTGTAGTAATTAAACAACAATTTTGATAAATATGTAAAGTAGTAACGAGGATATTCTAATCCATATATTATCAACAATCAAACTTACTAATGCGACACTAATAAAAGCTCTAACGGTATCAACATCCAGAGAGTAGGATGATTCTATTCTTCATTCTAATGTCATTGCAAAACTATTTTTTGCGAGACAATTTTTTACAGGGTTCAATTTTTTGTAGAAAACAAATATGATAGGTAAGTAAATACTTATTGATGGCACAGAACATGACTATACATTCTGACTTCCTTAGACCACAAAGTACTTTGTTTTATTAAAATAATAATAAAAAGATGGATTTTTACAAGTTCCTTTACCTACATTCCTTTAAACTATTCAAACTCAGGGATCTTAAAAGGAACTTCAAATAATCTATAATCTATAATAATAAGAGCGTAATTTGCTAATCAGACCGGATATACTTCCTGACGAGCTTCCAGACGATGCTGCAGCCGCAGGAGTCGAGGCAGTGGTGGCCACTGCAGTGGTGGGGGCCGAGCTCCTTGCACGAATTTTGTCCATCGGGCCTCTAGTATGACATAATAATAAAACCTTATAGGGATTTTATATATATTTTGTCTTTAAAATAGACCTTGCTCAGCCCTAACCAGTTTGGTTCAGTGGATAGAGCATCGGCCTGCAGACTGAAAGGTCCCAGGTTCGATTCCGGTTAAGGGCATGTACCTTGGTTGTGGGCATATCCCAGTAGGAGGTGTGCAGGAGGCAGCTGATGGATATTTCTAACTCTCTATCCCTCCCCCTTCCTCTCTGTAGAAAAATCAATAAAATATGTTTTAAAAAAATAGACCTTGCTCAATCACCTACAGAACTTTGAACCAACGATTAATAATTGTGTACTTATTGCACTTCTAAAACTCAACTTTTCAAGTTACTATTTACACTTTGTTATTGAATGCAAAGCAGTCTATGATAATAATAATTGGCAGAGTTTGGGTATCTCATGACTATAGTGAAATAACATTAAATAAATCATAAATAATCTGGAAAAGTAAAATTGAAATCTCTATAGTTTATTTTGGGATAGCCCATAAATAAATGGAAATAAATTTAGAGGGAAAAGTAGTTACTAATTTTAACAAAGGAGTGTCACTATTGGTTTAAAGTCTACACAAGACTTTAAAGAGTAAAATATATAAGAATAAATAATAGGACAAAAAATACAGAAAACAATCGGGTAAGAAAATATTTCTATAGTACACATTTTTATAGGCGAGTTGTTTTCTGCTTCCAGTGACAGTAATGAATTGTATTTGTTCAAGAATGAAAAAGAAGAAACTCTTACTCTTTGCAAAAGCAGGGATGCACCTGGAGATTATTATGTTAAGTGAAATAAGCAAGTCAGAGAAAGACAAATACCATATGATTTCACTAATACGTGGAATCTAATGAACAAAGTGAACTGACAAACAAAATAGAACCAGAATCATGGAACAGACTGACAAATGTCGGAGGGAAGTGGGGTAGGATAGGGGGGACTGGAGAGAGGAAGGTGAAGGGATTGGACTTTACCCTATATTTTCTCCAATATAACTTTTAACCATCAGAATTAACATCTTTCATTTTGAGGAAAGCATTAACGTAATGTACAATTAAGCATTTCAGAATATGTCCAAGATTTCTAAAAATATTAAAATAAAAGCAAACTAAAAACAAATCTGAGATTCTTGGGATTTTATTAATGGGAGACATGCTATAACTCAAGATTTAACAAGGAACAAAGACACAATGGCTCCATGACGCTTGGAAAACATGATGGCCCACGGTAAAAATGAGATGTAGATGTGAAAATTGCTTTGGCAGAGTATTGAGGAAGAAGTTAAGGGGTTCAGAGAGGTTGACATGCTAGAATGAATTTATTATATATTATCAGTGAACCCCATAAGCTGCTTATGCTCCCCAAGAGGATTTAGGAGATGCTTTTTTCACTAAAGCAATAAGGGATGATCAAGTGGCAAGGGCACTGGCATTACCGACAAGCTCACTTGTAACTTTCCTTTGTGGGTCAGAGTTGATGGGAGGGAAGTCATCTGGGTTCTTTAGAGGCAAGAGAAAGGATAAGATTCTGTAATAGCACAAATCAGATGACAGCAAGGAACTGTCAGAGGCAAGGTTTTTATAATTGCCAAAACAGGCAATAAATCCAAACTGGTAACTAAAGGTCCTGACTTACAGGGATCTGTGTTGATGGCCAATAGACATGGTGTCCTTGGAGGGAGAAACATGGATAGCCAACAAGGGTATCATTGACCTATATAATTACAAAGGTCAAGTGAGAGTGAGCTGAAAGATCAGCTGATGCAGTTGAAAATCCCAATGCCTCATCCAGTGTGTGAGTGGGCACAAAGGCATAAATCTTTGTATCTTATATCAGTGCTAACTATAAAAAGTATCTGGCACAGAAGAGGCACTAAATAATAAGGATAAGATGACTCATTCAGTGGAGGTCAGACAACTTTAGTCCTTGACCATTCCATGCTTACATGAACCCATGAGCAGAGTCATCATTGGTGCTTTGACCAATAAAATAAAAGTAGAAGTGACATGTGCCACTTCTGGACAGAGGTTCTGAAAGCTATTATATTGTCTGCTACCTTGCCTTCCCCCTCTTCATTAGCATGCCAATATCCTTGAAAGGAGCTGCCGACACACTGAGTTCCAAGGGGAGAGAGAGAAGGGGAGAGAGGAGATACAGCTGACCCATGACGTACATATAACATCAGAGAATAATAAACCTTTCTTATGAAGCCACTGAGGTTTTTCATTTGCATTGCTAATTTCTCCTAATTTATACAACTATCATCTATCAGCATTGTGTAATTATAGCAGTAATTTTTCAAAAAAGAAGAATTAACAGTTCTATTATATATCTTATAATTCCCAGGGCTTAATTTTCACATGGCCCTGATGTTGCTCTGACAGGGACCTAGACACCAGAACATGCCCAGGTTTCTCGATTATGACTTGATATCTCTTGTTTTAAAGAATGAGTTTGTTTTCCTTGTGGCAGAGCCTAAGTGTGCAGAGGACTCATTTCAAGAGCTGTCCCTGACAGGTGTTCAGCCAAGTTAAGTAATAGCTTCCTTATCACCATGTACAATAGGCTACCCATGTAATAGTGCTTTCAATTTCAATATATGCCACCTCAAATGAATTCATGAGGCAATAAGTCAGTGATTTTCAACCTTTGCCTTCAAAATTTCATAAGGAAGGACAGAGAAAGCGGCACATTCATTGTAGATTACATTTCTGGGTCTAAATTAGGATCTTCACCACTCACTGGCTGGTATTGCAAGGAAATATTCCGTTTCCTATCAATTTGCAGCAACTTTGTAGAACTACTATTTCTACTAATGCAAATATAGGCTCCAGTCTGATTTAATCTCATTAGTAGCTGCTTATTTGCAACAACAACAACAATAAATCTACAACAATAATGTGCTAGGTAGTTCATATTTTTTTATATTGAAAGCTAGTTTCTTACCACAGGTAGAAATAACACTGACAGTAAGAAGCCTCATTCCTTACAAATATGAAGACCCTAATGAATTCACTATAGACTTGAACTTGTAGCCTCAAGTTTTTACACTGTCATTAGTGCCTTGGCAGCCCACAGGCCATTGAACATATATTAATGTTTGTAGTAAAGCCATTGATTCTTGTGTGCATTTCATGGCAGGAAAGCATTAATTCAGGGAGTCTTCCTGACAGGCGTACCCATGGGTTGAGTATACAGAGAAGCACAGACTTTAAAATACAAGCATAGGATTAACCTCTTCCCTTCCTTCCAGTGAGTCGCTACTGTATATTCTTCTATCATTTTTCTGGAGGTGATGGGAGTAATCATTTATCCTGGGCCAAATCCTCACAATTGCCAATATAAATATTATCTTTGTTAGTCTAAAAGACAATGAATCACAGTGTATCCTCCTTAAATCGTTTTCTCTGTCACATCTCTTGGTAACCCTGGATCAAAGCCATTTTTTTGTTTTTTAAAAAAACAAGAGAACCCAGCTAGCTTGGCTCTGGTTCTGAGTGTCAACCTATGAACCAGGAGGTCACAGTTCGATTCCTGGGTTGTGAGCTCAATCCCCAATTTGGGGCATGCAGGAGGCAGACAATTAATGATTCTCTCTCATCATTGATGTTTCTATCTCTCTCCTCCCTCTCCTTTCCCTTCCTTTCTGAAAACAATAAAAAATATTTTTAAAAAATAATAAATAATAAAAAATTTAAAACAACAAAAGATATGGTGGCAAGACTTCCAGGGGGTAATGGCAGTTCAGTCTCTACTTGCACATTGCCAGAATTAAAGGAGTAATATTTTACTCATCTGGTCATAGGTATACCACCACTTGAGCCAACATATTGCCTCTTGAAAGACATGGAAAGAGTAGTTTGCTGATAGAGCCCCAATATCAGTCTTTAAAATTGGCCACACAAAATGTTCTTAAGTGATTTTTAACATATTATGGGATATAGCGTGGTGTTGGTGGCACTTATACTATCACAGGCTATCTGATGGTTTCCTCTGATTAAGATAGCTATGGCCTTGGCCAGTGTGGCTGGGTTGGTTGGGTGTTGTCCTGTGCACCAAAAGGTCCCCTATTCGATTTACAGTAGCTGCACATGCTGGGATTGCTGGCTAGATCATTCCGGAGGCAGCCAACCAATGTTTTGCTCTCACATTGATGTTTCTCTCTCTCCCTCTCCCTCTTCCTTCCTCTCTCAAAAAATCAATAAAAACAATTTTTAAAAAAGGTATCTATGAACTTCTATTCCTTTGTCAAGATATTTTCTCTCTTTGTTATATATCTTTATTGTTGAAAGTATTACAGATGTCCCTTTTCCTTCACCCCCATTTACTCCTTCTACCCCACTTCTACCCCCACCCCAGGTCTTCACCACACTATTATCTGTGTCTCTAGGTTATGCATATATGTATAGAAGTTATTTGATTAATCTCTTCCCACCCCACCCCTTTTCTCTAAGATTCATCAGTCTTTTTTCCAGATATTTAATCCAAAACTTTTTTGGAGCCAGTGTCAGTAGCAACTCCAGATACTAAATATTACATATTCCTTAACCCCAGCCATGGAATTACTTATTCTGACAAGGAGCTCATGGTGTGCACATAAATATTTACATTCTTGCATGGGCCAATTGATGGCAAAAACAGTGACTTTATGGGCTTGAAATTATTACCTATATTCCTCTAAGAAGAGGAGCAGAAAGGGATGATTTTGGAAATTAGAAAGTTCTAGACAATTAGAAGAGCAGCTGCAGTAGAGTGGGTAATCAAAGCAGAGTTTTCAATTACAAGCATTTTTTCCAATACTAGGGAAAGTCCAACAGATCGATAGTTTTCAAGTAATGAAAGAATAAATCCTTATACTATACAAAAATTATGTTATTATTTTTCTCAATTCATTTACTGAGTGATTTAATACTACCCTATATCCTACAATATATCCATCATATTTGACACATACTGAAATGGTCAGTTTTGCATTTTTATATGTTTATAATTAAGTAGCTTTATTTTGTTTTAAAATATATTTATATTGGTTTCAGAGAGGAAGAGAGTATGACAGAGAGATAGAAACATCAATGATGATGAGAGAATCATTTATTAGTTGCCTCCTGCACACTCCTCACTGGGAATTGAGCCTGCAACCCGGGCATGTGCCCTGACCAGGAATCAAACCATGACTTCCTGGTTCATAGGTCGATGCTCAAGCATTGAGCCATGTCGGCCAAGCAAGTGGGTAGCTTTATTTTATTGAAAAAAAGTCTGGATGTTTCCAAACCTCTTAATGTAAATTGACTAATAATCTATTAAAATTTAGAACTATATGCCCCAATTCCTTCACATGTGCTTTTCATTAATTCTTTATTTTCAAAATTACTTTTGTGTCCTTTCTCAAAATAATCACCATAAACTTATAAATGTGAAGTTGTGAATCATAGGTAGAAAGTAATTTCTATTAAAAATTTAAGTGTGTACTAACTGTTCTCTCTGGATCTCTAGGACAATCATTTTTCACAAGTATTTGCCTTCTTATCAGATATATGTATACAACACAACGTCATTATGGCTATTTAAAACTAATTATTTGGAAAAATGCATATTTATACCATGGAACGAATTTTTTATTCCAATTTTTAAAATATCTAATCAAAGATGGTAATTAGGTTGGTCAACTGTCAAATATTTGTGTAATATTTGAATAATCTGTATTAATTGTTTTCATCTATACTGAAAAGAAATTAGTAAGCTTTTTATTCTTTTTCTATTCCTGTATCATAGAAATATACACTGGAAACCTATATAATCTTATTCAGCAAGGTAACCACAATAAAGTTAATTTTAAAAAATTAAATATAAACAGTAAAAAAGGGGAAAAATCAAGTTTAATGTATGTTACTAGTGTATATATTTTTAAATCTTCGCATTGAATACTTTTTACCTATATAAAGGGATTATATTTTTTAGAAGTATTTCTCCTTGGTACTTCTTAACTCATTCTCAATTTCCCTCTGGATATCTCCACTTGAAGAGAAGTGACAGAATTGTTTCATATCCCTGTTCACCTCTCTGCTCCTCCCCACAAGAAGGGCAGTTTGACTGGCTGAGCTGTACCATTTGTCACGTTTGTCAAGGAATCTGTGAGCAGTACATTTAGATGTAAGCTGCTCCTCTCTTATCCTTAGAACAATTTACATCTCTGTGTTGTTTATGGATGACTTAAACAAATTTAATGATTGATTTTCCTATTAATGCCAAATGCATTGTTTATATTTCCATTTAAAGTATATTAATTTTTAGCCACTACTGAAAATATTTTCTTTATCACTGTTTATATGCAGCAACAAATACATGATAAGTTTAAGTTTTTCTTTTTCCATTCAATCAGTAGTGCAATGAAACATACAACATATTTTTATTTTGAAATTTAGAAAATTGTCAAGGTATTGTGATTAGAAACATTATTAAATTCACACTGAAAGTGGTGGGTTTTTTTGTGGTAATTATAAAATTAGAGACTTTCTCTTAGGTATACTTTGTCCACAAGCAGCTGCAAAAAAAATGCTAAGTAAGAAATGATTGAATAAGTGTCTACAGAACAATTCTCTCCCAATTAAAAGATCAGCTCAAATTAATTTGTCAATTTCTATTTTGAACACTGATGGATTTACCTGTTAGTAAGTGGGGCCCTTAGTTAAAATTACTAAATATTCTTAAAGCAGTCCTTATATCTAAGTGGGGGGGTAGGAAGTTCTTTGGAGTTTTAGAGCGTCTTAATTCCATTCCATGAGGACATGAGGTTGAAGAAATTTCTGACAATTTTTTTAACTTATGTGGCGCATTTATTACAATTGATGGATCAGTGTTGATACTTTGTTGCTAAATAAAATTTATAGTTTACATTAGGATACCTCTTGGTGTTGCAAATTCTGTGGGCTTGCACAAATGTATAATTATATTAGCCACCATTACATTGTCATACAGAGTAGTTTTACTGCCCTAAACATTTATGACCATTTTTTAGTTTTTAAAAATATTTTTATTGTGAAAGATAATGTTTTATAGGAAAGTGCACAGAACATGTATAGTCCAATGAATAATTATAAAACAATTACTCATGTAATGTCTACCAAGGCCAAGAAATTGAGCATTGCTATAGATGGTAGTCAACCTCTAAGATAGACACCTCAATGACACCTGCCTCCTGTTTATTCGTGCCCTTATATGGACTGGGCTTAGTGACTTCTTCTACTGAAAACAAAACAAAAGGAAGCATGCGTGGCTGGCGTGGCTCAGTGGTTGAGCATCTACCTATGAACCAGGAGATCACGGTTCGATTCCTAGGCAGGGCACATGCCCCGGTTTGGGGCTCTATCCCCGGTATGGGGTATGGGGCATGCAGGATGCAGCTGAATGATGATTCTCTCTCATCATTGAGTTTCTTCTCTCTCTCCCTCCCTCTCCCTTCTTCTCTGAAATTGATAAATATATATATATATATATATATATATATATATTTTATTATTATTATTTATTTATTTATTTATTTTTTTAATGAGGCAGAGGTGATAGGATGTCACTTCTAAGATTAGGTAATAAAAAGACAGTGGCTTCCCTCTGGGCATTCCCTCTCTTGTTCTCCTTTAAATCACTCACACTGATGGAAATCAGCTGCAAAGTCAGAGGCAGCCTGGGGAGACACCCACATGAGTGAGCTTGGAAGCAGATTTCAGAGGCCTGCCAAACCCACATCAGTGATCTTGGAATAAGATACTTCAGGCTCAGTCAAGGTTTGAAAGAACTGTCCTGGCTGACACTTTATTTAATTCACCCTCATGAAAGACACGGAGACAGAGGCATTAGGTAAGTAGTATCCTGGTTCCTGACACAACGAAACTGATAAATAGGTATTATTTTAAATGCTAAGATTGGGAGTAATTAATTAGCAATAGATGACGAGTACTCCCTCACCCAAAAGGCCCTTGCGTATGCCCTCCTAATTATTTCCCCTCTCCCCTTTCCTGTTCCCCAAAGTACCTACTCCTCCCACTTCTAACACTAAAGTTTTGCTTTTGCTGCTTTTGAGCTCCTTGCGAATTCAACAATAACAGTTTATGGGGGATGTTTTGTGTCTGGCATTTTTTGTTCCGCATTATATTTGTCAGGTTCCTTTTCATTACTGGATAGTTTCAATTTGAAGTTCTTAGGATTTTTTTTGTTATGAAAATTTTTATGAATGTTTCTTGGTGTTTGAAGTTGTATTATTTCTGATTACTAGTATAAACCTTCACCTAGAATTTCTGTATCAAAAAGTACACATATCTTCAATGTTGGTATACAATGACAAACTGTTTTCTGACGTGGTCGTACCAATTTATATTCCCAACAGCAGTGCGTTACGGATCTCACTGCCCCACATCCTCATCCAATTTTGCTATTTAAGTTTTTAAATTTTAACCCTTCTGCTGTGGGAGTAGTAGTAACTCAGTGTGTGTTTAACTTACATCTCCTGATGACTAACGTGGTTGAGCATTCTTTGACTATAGAGTCCTGCCATTTTATGGATTTGTGCTTTCTTTATTTAAAGGAATATATATATTTATATATATATATATATATATATATATGTTTTTTTTTTTAATTGACTTCAGAGAGGAAAGGAGAGGGGGAGATAGAAACATCAATGGTGAGAGAGAATCATTGATTGGCTGCCTCCTGCACGCTCTATACTGGGGATCAAGCCCACAACCAAGGCACATGTCCCTGGCCAGGAATTGAACCATGATCTCCTGGTTCATAGGTTAATGGTCAACCATGATCCAAGCCAGCCAGGCTGCTTCCCTTTTTGATTTGTAGTAGTCCTTTATAAATTCTGGATACAAAACCCTCTCTTAGTTATATGTGTTTAAAATCATATCACCCTTTTTTGGAGGGGGGAAGGAGAAGGGCTTGCATTTTTTTCTTCAAAAAGGTATCTTCTAATAAACAGAGGGTTTTACTTTAATCTAATTTCTCAGTCTATTTCTTATGGCTAGCACTTTTATAACTAACTAGAGACCTGATGCATGAAATTCATGCAAGAGTAGGCCCTTGCAGCCCCGGCTTCATCTGGAAGATCACCTGGAAGGTCATCTGGACAGTCGTACCGCTGTTGGGCCATTGGGTCGATTTGCATATTATGCTTTTATTATTATAGATGTGAGAAGTCTTTCCCTTTCCCAGGACCCCTATAATATCTTAGAAATTATATCCCTTTACTTTTTGTAATCATATCTACAATCTACCAGGAATCAATTTTTATGTAAGAGTGAGGTATGTGTCAGATTTCATTTTCCCCACATAGATACACAGTTGACACAAGATCACTTTTTGAAAAGACCATCTTTGCCCCTTAGCATTGTGGTGTCTCCTATGTGGTGACAACATATGTATGGTATGTTGCTGGACTCCTGATTCATTTCTTTGGCCTATATTTCTGTCTGTATGCCAATACACACTGTCTTAATTACTATTGCTTTATAAAAGAGCTTGAGTTTTTATCTGATAGTGTAGCTGTTCCAATTTTATACTTCCTTTTCAAAATTTAGTCCTTTGCCGTTCCATATTTATTTTTAATCAGTTTATGAAATACACCCTTCAGGATCCTGGTGGGATTGCATTGAATCCTTAGATAAACGTCGGGAAAACCCACATATTCATACTTGGTGTTTCAATTCAAAAGCATAGTATATTCCCTTGATTCTTTGGGGCATTTAATTGTTGATTTTAGCTCTTTGGCCTTTAGTTCTGCATGGCTTTAGAGGTCAGAACATACAATGATGGGACACCAGCCATGTTTGAGTTCTCTGAAACCCCCAATTATGTCAATTCAATGCCATGTGACCCCAAAATCTCTGCTGGTCACTCTGTCCCCCTAGTAATGGCCCTATTTGAAAGCTTATAGGAGTCTGCTTTTGTCTCAAACCTACAACCAACAAATTCCTGCAAGAATGGCTGTACATCCTGAGCTCTTTATCCCCCTGGCTGGGACTGTACTCTTTTTAGTCTTTGTTGCCTCTGGAGTTCTCCAATGCCTTTAAATAAATAATTTTCTATTCTTTTCCAGATTTTCTACTTTCTAATTATTTCTGATCTGCTTTGAAGTGCTACATCTTACCTGAAAGTGAACTTCTCTGAGAGTTATATTTGATTTAGACCAGCAGCAATTATTGATCACCTTAATAAAGTTACTGAGATTGAAATGGTTCCAATGTTGGCTTCAAACTCTGTTAAAACCAGGATATGTAATTCTAACTTCTGGTTTAACTTTCTTCTGCAGTGTAGCTCTTAGGAGATCCTAATTCAAATGAAAGGGGTTTTCTAGGGCTCCTATATTGACAAGCATAGATTTGAATTTTCATTTGTCGACATTGCTCATTTATCAAAACTTCCATTCTAGGTTGCCTCTAATAGAATCTACAGATACTTCTAAACCTAGGAAAAAAGCAGGCCCAAATATTGGGTTCACTTCTTGGGGTTCCTATCTCTTCCTGAAACTTGGCCCTGTAATTCTTCTTGTCTAGTTAGGTCTCCAATGTCTCAAAGGAATTGTTCTTATATATTTTCCTCAGCATTTCTAGTTCTCCCAATGAGGAAACCTGATCACATTACATAGTTAATAATTCTTTAACAAAATGCAAAGTCATAGAAAATTATTAATGAGTTATTTTCACAAGAAGGAAGTTATTAATTTTTGGATTTGGCTGAATAAAATAAAGTAGTCTGATTTGGTTTGGCAGCCCTTCATTTTGTTTGTGTTGTTGGTTTTAGTATTTATGCTTTTGGCCACAGTGCCAAAGATCTGCTCTGTAAGTTCAAGTATTTGGAATGAGTTCTTCGCTTGAAAAAAATGGTAGCAGGGACACATTAAATGTAAGGGCTCACCTCTGTTTTAATTTTTGAGATCCCATTTAGTGCCTTCATTTCGCTGTTCTTCTGCCAACTTAAAAAAAAGAAAGAAAGAAACTTAAACATTTCAACCTTGCACATGCTTTGCATCTACAAAAATGCTTATAAAAATTTATAAAGTGTGCTCTTTAGGGACAAAGAAGTATTCCATTTTACTGCCAGTAATACCTCAGTCCAGACAATATCGTTCTATATTTTATTATTGGACATGAATGAACTTTACAAATGTACAGAGACCAGAACCCTGAAAAAACGCATAATCTAAATATTCATAGTCCACCATTATTTCTGGGTATCACTATACCCTTGTTCACAATGTTTGCATCCTCACAACCTGTGCATCAGATTAAGCTCTTTCTGTTTTCCACATCTACTATTGCTCAGAGTGTTATCATATGCTTTTAAAGTATCACACATGTATCTCGGCATTAGTTATCTATTGCTCTGTAACAACTTACCACAAAAGTTAACAGCTTAAAACAACACTTTAGTTGTTTTCTTCGTTTCTTAGGTCAGGAATCTAGGTCCTCTACTTCAGAGTCTCTTATCGGCTGCAATCTGTGAGTCAGCTGGGATATAGTCATTTCAAGACTTACCTGGGGAAATATCTATATTTAAGTTCACATGTTGTGGGCAGGATTCAGCTCTTTGCAAACTGTCAGACGGAGGGTCTCATTTTCTCTTGGTGGTTGACCAGAAAGAACCTCAGTTCCTTGGCTAGAGCCTTTCCAAGGTACCATCTTGCTTCATGAAACCATGGAAACCGAGAAGGCAACAGAGTCTGGTTGTTTTATTGTTTTGTTTTGCTTTTAAGCCAGATGTCACATTTTTGTAATCTAATCATAATGTAATATCTTAGCACTTGTAGAATCTAGTTACTAAGTCTAGCCTACATTCAAGGAAAGGGGATTACACAAGAACTAGAATGCAGAAAAGCTAACATATGGAGGGAAGAATTGACCAAAAATTCATATAAAACCTGAACTCATACTTTACATGATTGGTTATATCCTGAGCAATCTTCCTGAAGCAGATTTATAATCACATCATTTATCCTGCCCAACAAAAATATCAACGATTATTTTGCCTACAGCTGTCCACAATCAGATCCCAGTCTTCATTTCCAACTTTTCTATTTGTTTTACCACTCTTCATGAATTCCATGCTCTAGCCAATGCTCTGAGCTTAATTCATACGATGCGTGCTCTGCATGTTTGTTCATGTTATTCCCCTGCCTGAAATAACATGTCTTCTCTTGCCATAGAGTAAGGTGGAAAATAGAATGGGCAGTGGAGGGCACATTTTTTTCACTTATTTAAAAAGATAGAACCAAACAAGCCAACATATAGGAGACTAAAATTGCAGGATTTAAGGATAATGGAGAATTCCTAAAAGGCTTCAGGGCTATACAACATTGAAATGAACTGCCTCAAAAATGTGAGTTTTTCATTTTTTATGTGTTTAAATGAAGAATAAGAAATCTGTACATTATGGGGAGAAATGGGTTCCAGTGTTCAGTGGGAGTTAAAATGAAAATTCTTCTAAAGTACTTGACAACTCTTAAGATTCCATAAACCCATGAATTTATATAAGGACAAGAAAGCAAAAACGATTCCCTTTGATGTGCAAAGATTAGAAAAAAATTTACATAATAAAATTTCAATACAAGTTATACTTGCTATTTAATTTTAAACTGTGAGTTTAGTGGATTTTCCAATTTTCGCCTACAGATTAGCTCTTTGTAAAAACTCTGAAACCTCCATATTTTAATATTTTTCCTATTTCTAATTCATAATTTTCATAATAAGCAATGGAATTACCTAACATTCTAAATGTTAAAATAAATATGTTTGTAATTATTGTGCACAAATAAAATGTTTTATTTATATAAGAGGAAAGATCGTGCCACTTAAAGACCGTGTTCCTATCAAGCATATTCTTAAGAATTTCTATAAAAGAAACTCAGTCCATCTTTTCACATAATCTTCCGTTATTGTTCATTTAGGTTTATGGATGAGATAGACCTTCAGAACAATATTTACCTAGCTGTAAAGAAATTCACAGATGCAGCAGCTGCCCAAACTTTTATTGCTATTTCTCTGGATAAGTTGGAACAAGTGGTGATCTGTGTGTTGCTATGAATCATTGCATGCCTTTTAGCTTTTCCAGAGAGACAGGGAGATAGAGGGAGATCAAAGGAACCAGTGATGCCCATTTCTTATTGGAGCCCCAGATTAACAGGCCCTCCCTATGGTATCCAGCAGAAAAGGCCCAATCTGTAGGTGGAAATTATGGCAATTGCTTTTATTTTACTTTATCTAAACTGTAAGAGAACTGAAGGCAAGGATCCTGTCTGATATGTTGTGATGGCATATCTTAATAGCCATCCCATTCACCCAAACATTTACATAAATGTTTAATGAATTAGGAATTGAGTGAATGATTACCATGACAGATACATGAGACTCCAACCGTGTCCCAGTGTACTGCTGGGCCTTAGAACTTCAGATTCTGCAGTGAGTGGTCTGTTATCATGCTCTGGAGGATCGTGTATCACAGAAACAAGGAGACTTGCGTGAGACTAAACACTAGCATATACTAACTCCCTGATGAGGAGAAATAGAATTAGGTGCAGAGCCATCTGGCTGAACTGTTTCTGTCATACATGATGTGATTCAAGTCAAATAAGCCAGACATAATGAATTTGACTATTGTGTGAATTTGGTGCTATGGCCATAAGATGAAACACACCCCTGTGGATGAGGATGGAATTTCCTTTAAGAGAAATGGAAACTTCCAACTTGGGGGAAAGTTAATCCTGGAGCCTCTGGAAGTGGATTTTCGATTAGGGGAAGAAAAACTGTCTGGCCTTCCTGGAGCCTAGAGCAGGTCGGACTCTGAGATGTGGTAAGAGATGAACAGCCCTGCGGGTCAGGAAGAGGACACGAGGCAGCCAATAAGGGGACCTGTCACTTTGTTCTGTGCACCTTCTACTTTCCCAAATAGTTGCTAAAATTTCATTACAATTTGCAGCGTGGGCTCTGCCTTGTATTGGGGAGGAAATGAGCCCTTGCCAGTCACAGTAGCAGGGGCCGTCACCGGAGGACTGGTAACTGGTGGTCAACAGCAACAGAAACAGCCCAGGGGACAAACTCTGTGGAAGTCCAGAGGAAAAAATATCTGACAAGTTGATTGAAATTGTCCCAGAGACATTGAAAGAGTGGTCATTTGGTAACCAGTTACCTCATCTGTGAAATGGGGTGATATTACTTGCCCCTGCTTCCCTTCAGGGAAGTTAAGAAATGTAAAATAATGAATGACTGTAATGTTTTTGAACACCTTGGAAGAAATATTATATATATGTAAGCGTATGATATCATGATTACCCCCATAATAAAAAGAAAAGAAAATATTAAAATAACAATAATATGTACATTTTCAACACCTGCAGTTGTACATGAAATATATAACCCTTTTTATTGTTTTCTGTCTAATCCACTGCACCTGCATTAAAAAATGTACCCCAATGGTCTAATTTTAAAAAGTACATAAAATTTAGACAGATACTTATTCTTTTACTCACCCCATTGTGCCTAGGTCTCACAGAACATATTTTAAGTAATATACAACCACAAAGAGACCACTTCAATACAAATCTCAATAGTGTGGGTTAGTAAAAATTACTTTTAAAGGCAAACATCTGGCACCTCATAAATATATATCAGCTTTCATCAAGAGTTTTTCAAACTCTCCCCATATATATTACACTTATAAGCATTATTAATTCAGCATATTGTACGTAGGTTTTTAAAGTAGTCCCCAAGCAGAATTACATATGTAAAATATGTGCTGTAATATCTAGGCCCGTGCAGTTCATAAAGAACAAGACATTAACCACAATGCTAACTCCTTTTGATTTAATGTGCTCTGCCAGCTAACAGGGGTGATTTTTAAAGCACAGATACAAGAAAATACTACAGTTAAGCTTGAAGGCAGCTATTTATTCCGACTAATTTTTTCCTCTCTTGTGACATTTAGCAAATTATTCTAGGCTTACAGTTAGTTTGTGTCAAAAATATGTCTGAAATATTTTACTCTGGTTCATTTCTGCATCTGAGAGAACTTTTAAGAGATGATGTGCCTTTGTAAAGGCTGAATCCAGAACGCCTAACTGGTGCTTCTCCTTTTCCAAGTATCAAAAAAATAAAATTTAAAAAAGGATATTCACTTGCTAGTAGCAACAGGTGGGAGACCTAACTGTATATCAGTAAGTCAACAATATGCGATCCCACCCAGTCTCCGTAAGTGCCCTGTTACTGTTTGCCCTGCATGTCTGCACCCCACAGACTTGCTCACAGGTATCCTTGGAAGTGTCCCTACCCTCGCTGCCAGGGTAGGTGACTGCCACGATAAACACAAAGCAGTGGTCTTTGATACAGAGAGAGGCTTTCTCTACGGACCGCTGGTAATGGGGCTCACAACTGACAAAGTACAACTGCTATATATGGGCACTTTATTCTTCCCCCTTCATTTGGGCTTGAAAGAGAGTCTCCCAACCTCTGACAAGTCCCATTTCACACCAAAGCAGATGGGTCCTGGAAAGATCTTTGTAATGATAAGCTAGTACAATAAAATCGCTGGGTATATGAAATGACATGGAAGTTCAAAAAAGAGTAACTCAGAAGAGCAGTCAGAAGAGTTACGTTTTCTAAAAATAACTTTTTACAAAAAGCACATAATCGATGCTGCTTTACAGAAGTCAAGGCAGTCGTACAACTACGAGGCAGACAACCAACGGGAAAATCTGATCCAGAAGAAACTACCCAGAGCAGAAAAAATGCAGTCCCCAAATTAAAAACCTCAGTGAGGCAGAGGTTAGCAGATTAGAAAGGCAGAAACTGAAGGGCCAACACAGTCATTAAAAAAAAAAAAAAGGAAGAAAATCCTGCCTTTGGTGACAACATGGATGAACTTGGAAGACAATGCTATCGTAAGTGAAATAAGTTTCACAGAGAGAGACAAAGACAGTACATTTTCACTTATGTGTAGAATTTTTAAAAGGCAAACTTGATTGTCTAACCTCTTTGCTGTATACCTGAAACCAATACAAAATAATAGTGAAAGTAAACTGTAATTAAAAAATAAAAAACACAAAAATAAAAATAAATAATGAATAAAAAAGCCAAACTCATAGAAATGCAGAGTAGCATGGTGGCTGCCAGAGGCTAAAAGTGTGGGGAAAATGGGGAGATGTTGGTCAAAGGGTACAAACTTCCAGCTATGGGATGAATCAGCCCTGGAGATCCAATGTACAAATGGTGACTTTAGTTAACAACAGTGCTATCCTATACAATAAAAGGGTAATTTGCAAATCGACCGAACGGCAGAGCAACTGGTCACTATGACATGCACTGACCACCAGGGGGCAGACACTCAATGCAGGAGCTGCCCCCTGGTGTTCAGTACACTCCCACAGGGGGAGCGCCGCTCAGCCAGAAGCCCTGAGCCAGGCTCACGGGTGGCGAGTGCAATGGCGGTGGCGGGAGCCTCTCCCGCCTCCACGACACACTAAGGATGTCCACGGTGTGCATGCCTAAGCCATCAGTTGGAAATCCTTCGAGGGCTCCCTGAATGCAAGAGGTCACAAGCTGGGCTGAGGGATCCCCCCCCCCCGCCCCCGCCTGCCACTGAGTGCATGATTTTCATGCACCAGACTTCTAGTATATTACATGAAAGTTATTACCAGAGTAAATCTTAAATGTTAAAAAATGTTAATGTAAGAGGATGGAGGTGTTTAGTAACCTTATTTTGTTATTCATTTCACAATACATGTGTGTATCAAATCATCACATTGTATACTTAAACACACATATGCTATATGTCAATAATATCTCAAAGGTTGGAGAAAAATAAGATATATTACAAATACAATGCCTGAGAATTTATATGACAAAATTCTCTAACAAAACACAGAAAGAAAAATACATGATAAATAAAAATAAATTCAAATCCAAACATTTGTTAAAATTTCCAAAGAATAAAAAGAAGTGCATGTGAAGAACAGTTAGTTACATTGAGGGCAAAAGTATTTATCAAAAACAATAAAGGCTGAAGCCATATCTTCAAAATGCTGAATAATTTTTTGCTTCAGACCAAAGGAGACATAAAGATATCTTCAGAGAGACAGAGAGAATCTTACCTTCTAGGAGATAAATTTTTGCTTCAGACCAAAGGAGAAATGAAGACATCTTCAGAGAGAGAGAGAGAGAGAATCTTGCCTTCTAGGAGTTCTTCCTGAGGGTATCGCTAAAGAACGTGTATCTGAAAACAGTAAATTGAGCTACGAGGTAGAATTAGAAGGTTGATCAAAGGCATTGGAAATCAAGAAAACAGTCTTACAAAGCATTGATTGTGAACAAATAATAATAACAATAATATAAAAATGACAAAAATAAAAATAAGACCCTGCCAAATATCATAGTCTCAAAATACATAAAGCAAAAACTAAAAATAAAATTAAAAAAGGTGAATGAGCCCTAGCCAGTTTGCCTCAGTGGATAGAGCGTCAGCCTGCAAACTGAAAGGTCCCAGGTTTGATTCCAGTCAAGGGCACATACCCGGGGTTGTGGGCTCAATCCCCAGTGGGGGACTTGCAGGAAGCAGCTGATCCATGATTCTCTCTCATCATGGATTTTTCTAACTCTCTCTCTCTCTTCCTTCCTCTCTGAAATCATTAAAAATATACTTTTTTAAAAAGTGAATGAAAAAAATGCAGCAGTAAAAACAGCTTTACAGATCAAGTGGGCTTGATAATCAAACTTTCCCACTAAGCACCATTAATAGTAAAAGACAATTTAGTATTTTACTTCAATAAACATCCATTTTGTTTAAATATAAAGGTATTGATTCCTCAGCAGAAAAAAAGTATTTTAGTAAAATTGAAAATGTTTCATGTTTCTATTGTGGTTTTACCTAATCCATGCATATTCCTATAAGGCACTGAGTTATGTTTATCGCAGAGAATGTCCTTGTCTTCAAGAGCTTATAGTAGAGTTTTACTGTTGCATTATTCAAAGTGTAAGAAACATATTATTCCCAGGATAGTGAAGTTGGCTTTAATACTCAGACCTAAGAAAGGAAGACATAACACATGCACATAAACTATGCTTCAATCCCCCTTTTGAGGTTGTTCAAAATACTAGTATATACTTTTCATAAGTTTATTAAAATAATTTCACTTCATAATGACTTAAGGTACATACAAGAAGAAAAGGGAGCTCCAAAATGGGCATTTTTATTAATAAAATGCTTTACTACTTTAAAGGGGAGAAAAACAAATAATCATCTGTAGAAATTACAAAACAATACAAAGAAAGTGTCATATTTAGAAAACTAAATGTAGAATGGACAAGACAACCTATGCTCTTTCCTTATCATGCCACATTATTTGAAAATTCTTGTCAATGTGATGAATAATAGTAGAAATGATTTATAAGGAAAAAATTCCAAAAGATGCCACTATCTGGCAAAAAAAAAAAAAATCAACTTAAAATACTCAAGAGAAGAAAATACTATCAAAAGTTTCCTTGCATCCCTAACCGGTTTGGCTCAGTGGATAGAGCATCGACCTGCAGACTGAAGGGTCCCAGGTTTGATTCCAGTCAAGGGCATGTACCTTGGTTGCAGGCACATCCCCAGTAGGAGGTGTGCAGGAGGTAGCTGATCGATGTTTTTCTCTCTCATCGATGTTTCTAACTCTCTATCCCTCTCCCTTCCTCTCTGTAAAAAATCAATAAAATATATTTTTTAAAAAGTTTCCTTGCATACCTAATAGTATATAAGATGTCAGTCACTATAGAAACTAAGGTCGAAAATATATAGGAATTAATTATATGAGAAATAGTTATGAAAATGTCATAAAACTTCAGTGACCATATATATGTATATATATATATATATATATATATATATATATATATATATACACATCTATAATAATAAAAGGGTAATATGCTAATTAGACCGGTCCACCTTCCGGATGAAGCCAGGGCTGCAAGGGAAACCCAGTCCTGGGTGCCAGAGGGAAGCCAGTGCTGGTAGCCAGGGAGAAAGAAGGCCTACTCTCACACAAATTTCATGCCTTGGGCCTCTAGTATCCTACCTAATAAAAGAGTAATATGCAAATTGACCATCACTCCAACACACAAGATGGCTGCCCACATGTGGTCAAAGATGGCTGCCCCCATGTGGACACAAGATGGCCACCACAAGAAGGCCAGCAGGGGAGGGCAATTGGGAGGGACCAGACCTGCAAGGGAGGGCAGTTGTGGGCGATCAGGCCTGCAGGGGAGGGCAGTTAGGGGTGACCAGCCAGCAGAGGAGGGAAGTTGGGGCGACCAGGATTTCAGGGAAGGGCAGTTGGGGGGGACCCAGGCCTGCAGGGGAGGGCAGTTGGGGGCAATCAGGCTGGCAGGGGAGCAGTTAGGCATCAATCAGGCTGGCAGGGGAGTGGTTAGGGGGTGATCAGGCTGGCAGGCAGAAGCGGTTAGGGGCAATCAGAAAGGCAGGCAGGCGAGCAGTTGGGAGCCAGCAGTCCTGGATTGTGAGAGGGATGTCTGACTGCCTGTTTAGGCCAGATCCATCAAGGGGTCCCAGATTGGAGAGGGTGAGGCTGGGCTGAGGGACACACCCCCACCCCCGTGCATGAATTTCATGCACTGGGCCTCTAGTGTATGTATGTATGTATGTGTGTGTGTGTGTGTGTATTTGCATTATATGTGTAGTTCTCAAGCCACATAGCCTCCGGGTTCATAGGTCAACGCTCAACCACTGAGCCATGTTGGCAGGGCCTTTTAGTTATCTTTCCAAATATTAGAGGCCCAATGCATGATATTTGTGCAAGGGGCTCAGCCCTGGCAGCCGCAGCTTCATCCAGAGGGTCGTCTGGAAGGAGGTCTGGAAGGTCGTTTGGCTCTCTGGTCTAATTAGCATATTATGCTTTAATACCAGATTTCTGGATAAAAAGAAAAAGAGGGTTTTTTTATTGTTTAAAGTATTACAAATAGTAGTACATATGTCTCCTTTTTTTCCCCCCAATTGATCTTCCCCCGGCCTCCCCTACCCCCTGGCACATGCCCTCACCCCCCTGCCAGTGTCTTGCATCCATTGGTTATGCTTATATGCATGCATACAAGTCCTTCAGTTGATCTCTTACCCCTCCCCAACCCCCAACCTTCCCCAGCCTTAAAAGAGATTTTTATAAAGGTATACATTTTCCAAAAATTATATATATATATATATATATATATAATGCAATTCTAATTAACATCCCAAAAGGATATATTTTAAATTTGACAAAAATAATTCTAAGCTGTATCTGGAAAAATTGATTGTGCTATTCTTGTGCCCTCTTCCCTAGAGAAAACCATGCTTAAAGGAGGCATTGGGACTCTATTTTATACTTCCCTGAATCGGGCATTGCATATATAGGTGGACAGAAAATGTGTATGTGACCATTGTTAGTTAATTGCATATCTTGATAAACTATTCCATACTAATTTCTTGCAATGCCACTATTAAAAATCTATGTTTCAAAATTGAATATCCATTAAATAGACCTTGTACTTAGAGTTGCAAATAAAAAGTAGACCAAATTTCAACTTCTGACTTCTCATTCATAAATGGGTAGTAAAATAAACACTGATATTTATTGAAAACTCCTAATCCTCTAAGAACTTTACATGCATTTTCTCATTCAAGTACTACCATGCAATGGCTATACCAATAATTCCGTGAGAAATTTAAAGCTCAGAAAAATTAAACACCTGTTGTTCAATTACTTATTGGTAAACTCAGTCATTCCCAGGCCTTTTAGGCTCTAAATTCAGGCCCTTGAATTTCACTGTTATTTTTTTTTTTTTTTTAAATTTCTTTATTGATTAAGGTGTCACATATTTGTCCTCATCCCCCCATTCCCATCCCACCCCTCTCCCCACGCATGCCCCAATCCCCTGTTGAACTTAACCGTTGGATAGGCTTATATGCATGCATACAGGTCCTTTGGTTGAACTCTCCCCCTCCCCCCACCCTCCCCCTCCCCTCCCCTATCCTCCCTCTGAGGCCCGATAGTCCGATCGATGCCTCCTTGCTTCTGGTTCTGTTCTTGTTCCTCAGTCTATGTTGTTCATCATTTCCTCTAGATGAACGAGATCATATGTCACTAGATATATACTAATAAGAACTGAATGTGAGACGAGCAACAATATTTATGCTGACAGGCAAATGAATCAATCTGTAGCGAGCTTCCCCCTGGACCAACAGTTCTTTTGAGACCCAATTTCGATGTCCAGTAGTTCCTTATGTGTACATGTCAGCACTGACCCCTCAGCTCTGGATGGTGGACAAATGGTGGTAACGGAGGTCTGACTCCCTCTGGTTTGGTCTCGGCCGAACCCAGGGGCACGGCGTCACCCAGACTAAGGGGAACGTGGCCTCACCCATACCCAAGGGGCGCGTGGTCTCACCTGGGCCTGGGACCCAGCCTCACCCGGATGGATCCAGGGGCGCATGGCCTCACCCGGACCCAGGATCTGGCTTCACCCGTACCCAGGGACGCTTGGCCTCTCCCAGACCCAGGGGCACATGGCCTCACCCGGGCTTAGTTGCACAAGGCCTCACCTGGATCCAGGGACACATGGTCTCTCCCGGACCCAGGGACGCTTGGCCTCTCCCAGACCCAGGGCCACTTGGGCTCACCCGGGCCTAGGTGCACGAGGCCTCAACCGGATCCAGGGACGCATGGTCTCACCCGGACCCAGGGACGCTTGGCCTCTCCCAGACCCAGGGGCACGTGGCCTCACCCGGGCCTAGGTTCACGAGGCCTCACCTGGATCCAGGGACACATGGTCTCACCCAGACCCAGGAACGCTTGGCCACTCCCAGACCCAGGGCCACTTGGGCTCACCCGGGCCTAGGTGCACGAGGCCTCACCCAGATCCAGGGACACATGGTCTCACCCGGACCCAGGGACGCTTGGCCTCTCCCAGACCCAGGGGCACATGGCCTCATCTGGGCCTAGGTGCACGAGGCCTCATCCGGATCCAGGGACACATGGTCTCACCCGGACCCAGGGACGCTTGGCCTCTCCCAGACCCAGAGCCACTTGGGCTCACCCGGGCCTAGGTGCACGAGGCCTCATCCGGATCCAGGGACGCATGGTCTCACCCGGACCCAGGGACGCTTGGCCTCTCCCAGACCCAGGGCCACTTGGGCTCACCCGGGCCTAGGTGCACGAGGCCTCACCCAGATCCAGGGACACATGGTCTCACCCGGACCCAAGGACGCTTAGCCTCTCCCAGACCCAGGGGCACGTGGCCTCACCCGGGCCTAGGTGCACGAGGCCTCATCCGGATCCAGGGACACATGGTCTCACCCGGACCCAGGGACGTTTGGCCTCTCCCAGACCCAGGGCCACTTGGGCTCACCCGGGCCTAGGTGCACGAGGCCTCATCCGGATCCAGGGACGCATGGTCTCACCCGGACCCAGGGACGTTTGGCCTCTCCCAGACCCAGGGCCACTTGGGCTTACCCGGGCCTAGGTGCACGAGGCCTCATCCGGATCCAGGGACGCATGGTCTCACCCGGACCCAGGGACGCTTGGCCTCTCCCAGACCCAGGGCCACTTGGGCTCACCCGGGCCTAGGTGCACGAGGCCTCACCCGGATCCTGGGACACATGGTCTCACCCGGACCCAGGGATGCTTGGCCTCTCCCAGACCCAGGGCCACTTAGGCTCACCCAGGCCTAGGTGCACGAGGCCTCACCCGGATCCTGGGACACATGGTCTCACCCGGACCCAGGGATGCTTGGCCTCTCCCAGACCCAGGGCCACTTGGGCTCACCCGGGCCTAGGTTCACGAGGCCTCATCCGGATCCAGGGACACATGGTCTCACCCGGACCCAGGGACGCTTGGCCTCTCCCAGACCCAGGGCCACTTGGGCTCACCCGGGCCTAGGTGCACGAGGCCTCACCCAGATCCTGGGACACATGGTCTCACCCGGACCCAGGGACGCTTGGCCTCTCCCAGACCCAGGTCCACTTGGGCTCACCCGGGCCTAGGTGCACGAGGCCTCATCCGGATCCAGGGACGCATGGTCTCACCCGGACCCAGGGACGCTTGGCCTCTCCCAGACCCAGGGCCACTTGGGCTCACCCGGGCCTAGGTGCACGAGGCCTCACCCGGATCCAGGGACGCATGGTCTCACCCGGACCCAGGGACGCTTTGGCCTCTCCCAGACCCAGGGCCACTTGGGCTCATCCGGGCCTAGGTGCACAAGGCCTCACCCGGATCCAGGGACACATGGTCTCGCCCGGACCCAGGGACGCTTGGCCTCTCCCAGACCCAGGGCCACTTGGGCTCACCCGGGCCTAGGTGCACGAGGCCTCATCCGGATCCAGGGACACATGTTCTCGCCCGGACCCAGGGACGCTTGGCCTCTCCCAGACCCAGGGCCACTTGGGCTCACCCGGGCCTAGATGCACGTGGCCTCACCCAGATCCAGGGACACCTGGTCTCGCCTGGACCCAGGGGTGTGTGGGCTCTCCCAGACTCAGGGGCGCTTGGCCTCGCCCGGGCACGGGATCCAGCGTCATCCGGGTCCAGGGGCACTTGGCCTCACCCGGACCCGGAGTCCGGCCTCACCTGGACCCAGGGGCATGTGGCCTCACCTAGACCCAGGGACTTGAGACCTCACTTATACCCAGGGGCGTGTGACCACACCCGAGCCCAGAGGCGCGCAACCCCGCCCGCACCCGGGTCTCAGCGGGGCCCCATCTTCCCGATCCCAATTCCTGCCGGTCAATCCCCCCTCAGCAATTCCCCTGGCCATCCTTCCAGAGCTCCAGTATGGCTGCTGCAGAACTCGTCGGGCGGCGGCTCGGCGAAGCTCCGGTGCACCCGGTGCATGGCGGTGGGCCAGTCTGGCGTCGCTGCGTCGGCCCTTGGGTCTGCATCGGTGGCCGGTCGCCGAGCATGCGCACCTGGCCGCTTCTGGGGCGTTGAGATTCTTGACGGACTCAGAGGTCAGCAAGCGCGGAGTCTCCCACCCCATGTCTCATAGGGGCTCGTCTGTCCGTGCTTGGCTGCCAGTGGAGCCATCCCCTCAGCCGGAGACCGCCGGGGGAACTGCGCCGAGCACGTTCCAGGCCGCTGTTGTATCGCCAGAGCCATAGTTCTGTTGTGTCGCCTGAGCCGTAGTTCTTAAAGTGTGGTCTTTGGGTCACCGGCATCAGCATCATCCCACATACCCCTTTTATTCTAGTTGTAGAGCATCTACTCAGCCAGCCCTATGGTGGTCTTGGATGGTGTCTGCTCTGCTCTCTTGTCGTAGTCTCAAAGTTGTTGTGGTAGGCAACAATCAGGCTTCCGCCCTATGCCTCCATCTTGGTCCTCCTTTGTATAGTTAAGTCTTGATTGTTGTTGGTGTCACTGGGGGGGCTCTCTTTGTCTATAAAGGAAGAGTTGCTGTGCAGGAGACACGTTTATGGGCCGGGTCTTGGTGCAGCAAAGCTTTGGCGCTCACTGAATATTCCCGTTGAATGTGTCCCTTATGCACGTGGTTGAAATCTGGTGTCATCTCCCACAGACCACTAGATGCCCTCGTTTCTGGGTCTCCAATGGGGTGTAGATCAGCTACTGCCTTAGGCACTCAGCAAGGATTACAGCAAAAACTGTAGTTTCTTCCTCCTGTCTGAGTGGCCCTGGAGCAGTCCGACTAGAACAGCAGATCATCTGGTCCGCTGCCAGAGGGCAGGCCACCCACATGCATAAGCCGTTGCTTGGGGCGCAGGTGTGCCTGCAAGACTTGCAGGGCGGGTCTTCAAAACGTGCGGGGCGGGTCCCAGGGCGGGGCGGGGTCTCAGGGCGCCAACAGGCCATGGTGCGAGCCGCAATGCCTGTGAGTCTGGTCCTTCTGCCTTCCACGTATCTAAGTCCCCTAGTTCCGCACTCCAGCGCAGCAAACACTGATTGCTGGGCGCACCTCCGCAAAAGTCCCGCCTCTCCCCGCAGGCATCTGGGTCTCCCGGGGTTCGCCAGAAGATGGGTTTCAGGGTGATGGAGAGCTAATCTCCCTTAGGTTTGGAACAAAAGCCCCTTTCCCCCGCCACCAGCCAGACCCACGCACCTCCACACCTCATCCCCTCCGATTTCGCTGGGTGCGAGGCAACAGAACAGCCTTTAACCTCCGCCACCATCTTTTTCAAACTTCTCAATTTGTGCTTCTTAATCCCTTCATTTCATTCAACTCTACTGAAGTCTAGCGCCGCCGGGAGGTGCACGGAAAGGGCGCCCGGGCCTCCGTCCGGTGCGCGGTGCGTGCGTCCCGCGGAACCAGGCGCGCGAGGGCCGCGCGGCTGGGACGGGCGCTGGGCGGCCGCCGAGCTCCAGGCACCGCCATCGCCGCGTTCCGGACGTCGCCGCCGCGGCGTCCCCCCAATTTATACTTCTTAATCCCTTGAATTCAGTCAACTCTACTGAAGTCTAGCGCCGCCGGGAGGTGCACGAAGAGGGCGCCAGGCGCGCGGGGGCTGCGCGGCGGGGACGGGTGCTGGGAGGCCGCCGGGCTCCAGGCACCGCCATCGCCGCGTTCCGGACGTCGCCGCCGCGGCGTCCCCCCCAATTTATACTTCTTAATCCCTTGAATTCAGTCAACTCTACTGAAGTCTAGCGCCGCCGGGAGGTGCACGGAGAGGGCGCCAGGCGCGCGGGGGCTGCGCGGCGGGGACGGGTGCTGGGAGGCCGCCGGGCTCCAGGCACCGCCATCGCCGCGTTCCGGACGTCGCCGCCGCGGCGTCCCCCCAATTTATACTTCTTAATCCCTTGAATTCAGTCAACTCTACTGAAGTCTAGCGCCGCCGGGAGGTGCACGGAGAGGGCGCCAGGCGCGCGGGGGCTGCGCGGCGGGGACGGGTGCTGGGAGGCCGCCGGGCTCCGGGCGCCGCCGCTGCGGCGGCGTCCCCAGCGTCCCGGGCCGGGAGGCCTGCGGGGGCGGCGGAGTTGCGAAAGTGAGTGAGTTTCCCAGGGTTTCGCCCGGAATGGGGTTCAGTGCAATCGGAGCCGGCGCTCAGCGCACTCCGGAGCCTTTATCTCCTTCCTGCCAGTGAACTCCGGCCAGGTCATCAGCCGCCCCCTCCTCTCCGGTTCCATCCTCCCCGCAGGCGCGTGTGCTCGTGTCTCCGCCCGTTTCTCCATACCTCAGGCTTTTACGGCTTCCCCGACTGTCCCCGTGGCCTTCTCCTTCCCCCCAGCTGTGGGCATTTCAGTCCACCAACTTTCCTGTGGTTCTGGACGATGTCCGTTCTGACCTCTAGTTGTATTTTTGAAATTGTTGTGCCCGGCTGCAGGTTAGGTGTTTAACCTATGCCGCCATCTTGGTTTCCGTTTCACTGTTATTTTACTACTAGAGGCCCAATGCATGAAATTCGTGCAAGGAGCTTGGCCCCCGCACCCCCGGCTTCATCCAGAAAGTTGTCCGTAAGGACATCCAGAAGGACTCTTGGCTGTCCGGTCTAATTAGTATATTATGCTTTTATTATTATAGATGGTTTTATTATTTCATTTATCTTTCCAATCATTTTAAGACTACATTTTAAATTTTATTTCTGGTTTAGTCATTCTTCTCTTCATTGTGTCTTCCAGTTCTCCCATTGCTTTATTTGCTATGCGTGAATAATTATTTTTAGTCAAGATATTTATTATTTATTTATTTACTTATTTATTGTTTTCTTTTGGAAGCCAAAATGTGCAAATGTGTAAATGTCACTTCAGAGATACTTTTGGCTTGTTTATTCGGGGGATTTCAAGGACTTCAATGATCCTGGAGCAATTTTTACATTGAATTTTGGCCATGTAGTTCTCAAGCCACGCAGGCTATGTGCATTATCATTCCGTATTTATATGTAAGGTAGGCTTGGGATTTCAGTTTCTCTTCAATGGTATCTTCTCCTCAGCCGTAGAGATAGTTAATTCCCTTACCACTTTTCAGGAGGAGAGGCTAGGCCGAGGAGTGCTGAGTTTTCTGCAGGAGCTTGCCCGCCCTGAGTTTTCTGCAGCACTGACGCCATGCTGCCTGCCCTCCCTTACCTTCCTGCAACTTCAGAGCCCGCTTCTTCAGCCTCAGAACCCCAATCCCTCAGCTACCTGGGTATCAGCCTTGACCTAACATTTTTTAACTGGATTTGTAATTGACTTCAAGCAAATGTGGATTCACTTTTTATTATCTTTAGTTCAGATAGTTAGCTTTTTTCATTTAGTATTTCCATATGTTTATAGGAACAATTCCTCCTCTCTTCTCCACAGGAGCTAAGTCTTGGCTCCCCATGCTCTTCCTCATTTTTTAGCTCTATTGACTGAGAATTCTTTCTCTGTCCTCACCTGTAGGTTTTTTTTTTTTCCTTCCAAATATTTTTTATTACCTTACCTCTTTCTTATTTCTTGATTTCTTCTATCTTTTTTTTTCTGTGGTGCCTCTTCCTCTTTACTTATCTTCAACATCAGCCAGCACCTTTCTCTATCAGTTGTTTTTTTTTCCGATTTTTCATGTAACTTATTAACTGTTACCTATTAATTTTGTTTCGTTATCTCTGGTTGTACATGATATAAGTCACAGCTGAAATAGTGTGCTATTTTTTGTGTGCTTCATTGGTTTAACTCAGAACACTACAAGAAATTGCTACCAAAATGGGGTTTAAGGGACCAAATTATAATGAAGAAGTAATTAAGATAATTAATTGCAATGTGGAGTTTGACATATAAAACTCAGGTAGGTAGTCACTTCTATGGGCTAGGGGCTCTATTATTTAGGGTGTAACAAAATGTGAAGTTTAAACTGAAACCAAATAATTTTTTTAAAAAAAAACCTCTCACCTATACATTCTAAACAAATATAAAGCACTTTGACTTTGAAGGCAAGGTCTATTATGTCAAGACAACTTTTATAATAAAGATATTATGCAAACGTAGCTCTTGTTCTAATGCATAAAGATGGTAAGAATTACAGCAAAGTTTGATTGAAGTGGGAATCATCACTCTACCATTTGGAGGTCACCAGTGAACAGGCTCTCAGTTTGTTTAATAGAAATAATATTAGCGTATCATTACTGTGCACTTACTATGTGTCAGGGACTATTCTAAGTGACTTAACTTCAATCCTTCATCTCTTTCTACAATGATCCTAAGAAACCGGTAATATTATTATTTCATTTTATGTATGAAACTGTATGAGAAAACTGAAGCACAGACAGGTTAAGTCACATTTTTAATGACACAAAGGTATTCGGTTTTGGAGGTAGGATTTAAAATTAGACAAATGGCTTCCAGATTCTGACCTAAGAATCATTTCACTTTAAAAACTTTATTTGAAGTCTATAGCAACCACATTATAACAACCATGGAGTCCTCAGATAGTTCATATTAACCAAAACCTATATATTCTTTTTGCAAAGTGCATATTAATATTTTAATTATTTTATAAATATACTTTACATGAAGAGATAACACAAACTTTCTTTAATTGAAAAGGAATTCCTTAATATAGTGCCATTATGGGTATGTATTGTGCAAAATGAATTTATGGATTTTATTAATGCCATGAGAAGAGAAGCAGAGATTATTAGTATAGTCAATTAGTATAGTCTAAGAGAAGTTAGAGGAAACACTCCTCATAGAACCATCTTTACCTGGCTTTGGTTCATGCATTTATTATAGCCACCTAAGACAAAGAGAGAAACAGGAAAAAATACAACATATAAAGAAAATTATTTTGATAATCTCTATTCTCAAGTTTAAAGTTTAAATTGAAAACACAGTTAAAATTTTAATTTTCTCTATGCAGCATGTCTTAATTTGTGTTATTTTATAACTATACTGTGTTTTCTTGATTACAAAAGCAATATATGCTAATTGCAGAAAATGTGGAAAGAACACAAAAGCAAAAAAAAGCAAGGCAAGAGAAAGAAACAAAGAAATGAAGAAAGGGAGGGAGTAATGAATGAGGGCTGGGAGGGAGGAAGAAAGGGAGAGAGGGAAGGAGGAAAAGAGCAAGAAGGAAGGGAGGAAGGAAAGAAGGAAGGGAGAAGGGGAGGATGGAAGAAAGGAAGAAAAAAGGAGGAGGGAGGGAAGGAGAAGAAAGAAAAAAAAGAGAAAAAGGGGGAAGAAAGTGGGAGAAATAAAGGAAAAGAAAAAAAGGAAATTTAAAAAAAAGGGGGGGAAAAGAAAAGATTACCTGTAATCCAACTTCCTGGCCACAAGATTGGTTGGTGGCGGACCAGAGCAGAATCATCCCTTAGGAATGCTCCACAAACCTGGAACAGAGGACATCTGCAATGAACAGAGGAACATAATCAGTCACAAGCAGGAACACTGGTTAATCTTAGTCCTTAATGTCAAAGTCATTCTGACAAGCTAAAGCTATAAAGTTTGCCAGAGCACTCTGTTCTCATGTGAGGAAGTAGCTTAAGTTGGCATTTTATTCCACCCAGGATAATAAAAAAATGTTTACATAATTTTTAAAATATAAAAATAATATCAAAGAAAATGTAGAAAACAGAGAGAAGAAAAATCACTGATAGCCCCACTCAAACACAATTATTTTGCTACTTTGACATATCTAAGTCCAATATTTATATGTTTTACATTTTTTACATGTATATGGTTTTACATTATGTATATGTTTTGCAATGATTTATACACACACTTCCCATATATAAAATTGTACACCTTTATTTTTACTCTTCTCCTTAGTATTATCACACACTTTTAAATAGTTTTCTACTTTTTCTTTAAAGGAGTTATCAAAAAACAAGTTTTAAGAAAATAATATCTTAATGAAGTGTTTTTAAATGAATTATTAAAATACAATAGTATTTTTTCATATTGTAGCAATGTGCGAGTATATCTAAGTCTCCATATTTAAATTGAGAAAATTCTCTGACAACTTGGGATGAAAGACAGTCTTTGCTCCACAGACATCCTCATCTATGAATATTTTAAGGCAGAGCAGATTTTTTAGTGTACTCCCACCAATACCTTGACCATATATCATAAGTTACCTTCAAAGATAATGTTTTGCCTCTCCATAATGATTCATATGGTGTATTACTTTTCCCCAAAATAAATAGTTCAAGTGAATGTAAAATATCCGAAGTAAATGGATGTACATTTACTGCATATAAGATCCTATGATTTCCTGCTGGAGAAGAAAATATCTCTCTCTTTCATAGATGAGCCTCAGTTTTCCAGAACATACATTACCTTTTCTTAATATATATGTTTTTTAATTGATTTCAGAGAGGAAGGGAGAGGGGAGAGAGAGCTAGAAAAATCAATGATGAGAAAGAATCATTGATTGGCTGCCTCCTGCAAGTCCCACACTGTGGATTGAGCCTGCAACCCGGGCATGTGCCCTGACCAGGGCTCGAACCATGAAGTCCAAGTTCATAGGTAAAGGCTCAACCACTGAGCCACGCCAGTTGGGCAAGAACATTATCTTTTTAAAGTTAATCCCTGGTGGTAATTGAGCAAGAAATGAAGGGGAATTGTCATTATGGTGAAAATGAGCACATGGACTGTATGAGGGCTATGAGAGCTCAAAATAAAGAAAAAGGGACCATTGAGATTAATGTTAGAGAAAGGATAAAGAAGACATAGAAAATATTTTTATTTTTAATAATATTTCTAAGGGTATTTGAATTCTGAAACCTACTTGGGATGAAAATATCCAATTGTTCATCTTTTATTGAACATCAACTGTTACCTATGTGTGTGACAATGATTAAATCCTTATCTGAGTCTCAGTTTACTCATCTGTTATCAGTGCATTAAATGATATAGTTTCTAAGATTCATTCCTGTTCCTGAAATCTAGTCTGAACCACTGCCACCACCACCATTACCATCAACACCACCTCCAACAGTATTAATTAAAATGAGAAGATTTAATACAAAGAGTATGAAAGAGGGTGCTTGCACTCCATGGACCTCAATGTAGAGTAGTAAAATATCTATATATATTATAGAGAAATATGCTAAAAAAACTGGGATGCCATAACGGGTCAACCGGACAGGAGGAGGTGTGTGCCCAGCGTCAGGGGCAGGGTGGCAGGGGCCTCCGTGCCTGCGCTGGGGGAGGGCCTGATCAGCAGCGGCTATGGCTGCTTCAAGGGCTGGAGAGCAAGGCAGGGCCGGACTGGCAACTCAAGGGTGGGCAGCGCCGCGTGATTTTGAATCCCATGCTGGGCTCCTAGTAATAAATAAGGGATTATAAATAAGTGTAATACATAGATTAAACATTTTATTTTAACTTAATAGACATAAATGACCACACACTTGCCAACCTTTTCACATAAAAACTTTTTTGAAAAATATAGGGCTAGTGATTGCACCATAATATATAATTTATAATTCTTAGTCTTTGTTTCTGTGAAGTAAAGTGAGAACTTACAGATTTTTTTTGAAGATCTGTGTGCAAAATCCTGCTTTTTTTTTCTAATCTGTTATTACTTACATATGAACTTAAGGGTCTTTTTCTTTGGTGACTACATATTGAGTCTTTCCAAAGCATTTCACTTAGTTTAAAAGATCCAACTTTTGTCACACTTTACTTTTGTAATATGTAAATATATTATATAATTGCAATTTTATTTATAAATGTTATAAGAAGGTTTGAGAACAAACTCAACTGACTTTTGGCAAGCAAATGAGTGTCTCATGAGAACAGATGTGCTCAGGTACATGAGTAAAGAATAGTCAATGTGTCTAGGGCAGCAGTCACTATCATTTGCAGGGGGACTGTGAGTGCCTGTTATCCCAGCAGTTATGCTCAGTAGAGACTGTGTAAGAAAATCTATTTGGGGATAATACATAAGCATATAAACAAGCGTGTAAAAACATGGTAGAAATCACTATAGACAATGTAGACAATATATAAATGCATGTGATATAATGTCTAATAACTAATTGGATAGTGTATGACACATAATGAGCCCAGAAAGAACATTTCGAAGTAAAGAGTGATAGGAGATAATAGTGAGTGTTTTTCCCCACTCCTAAATATTTCCTTTCATGTGACAATAAATAGAATTATTGGAACACTCCAGTCTCTGCCTCTACAATCCTCCCATCCCAGGAGAATACAATGCTTTTTCTTATTGGAACATTTAAGCTTAATATCTCCCTTCTTCCCTTTTGGGAATAGCTCACTGTCTGGTGTGGGCATGCTGTCCCGGGATTAGGTTCTGCCCCAGGGAGTAGAGGGGCCTTGCCCCAGCCCAGAGCTGCCTGTGGTTTGGGATTTGATATAAGTAAGCAATCAGCAGACAGATCTAAGCCACATTCTTCAAGCCAGTCTTTATCAACAATAAAGTAGTATTTCGGCTCCCACCTGCTTATTTATTATCTATTTTTTCATTTGATTCAGAACTTGAGTGAAGAAGAAGTAGTGGCCCTTTCAAATAATCCAGCAAGGAGATCAGAGGAAGATCCAGGAGAGACATGGAGACAGAAATTTCATTTTCATTGAAATTGGCTTATAATAGGTCTGTCACTCCCAATTCTTTGCAAGGTTACCTCTTCCTACTCTATTGCCAGAATATTTTTTTAAATGTTCGTGTGTCTAAGTTTCTCATTACTTCCTTAACATAACATCCAAGGCTCTTTATGAGGAGGGCTACCATTCACAGTTTTGTTGGGAAA
This sequence comes from Eptesicus fuscus, assembly GCF_027574615.1. Lineage (NCBI taxonomy): Eukaryota > Metazoa > Chordata > Mammalia > Chiroptera > Vespertilionidae > Eptesicus > Eptesicus fuscus. Next base: position 49,199,934 of record NC_072482.1, on the reverse strand, counting down.
GTCATCTGCTATTTTGGTGTCATCGTTTATAGCATCCCTTTTACTTTCAAAAGTTTTCCAATTTCAGAAAGTTTTATTGTCACCACTAGAGGCCTGGTGCATGAAATTCGTGCATGGAGGGGGTGTGTCCCTCAGCCCAGCCTGCACCCTCTCCAATCTGGGATCCCTCTCACAATCCAGGACTGCTGGCTCCCAACTGCTCTCCTGCCTGCCTTCCTGATTGTCCCTAACTGCTTCTGCCTGCCAGCTTGATCACTGCCCTCCCCTGCAGGCCTGGTCCCCCCCAGCTGCTCTCCCTTGCAGGCCTGGGTTCCCCCCTTAACTGCCATCCCCTGCAGGCTTGATCAGCCCCAACTGCCCTCCCTTGCAAGCCTGGTCCCTCCCAACTGCCCTCCCCTGCTGGCCTGATCACCCACAACTGCCCTCCCTTGCAGGCCTGGTCTCTCCCAACTGCCCTCCCCTGCTGGCCATCTTGTGGCGGCCATCTTGTGTCCACATGGGGGCAGCCATCTTTGACCACATGGGGGCAGCCATCTTGTGTATTGGAGTGATGGTCAATTTGCATATTGCTCTTTTATTAGATAGGATAGAGGCCTGGTACACGGGTGGAGGCCAGTTGGTTTGCCCTGAAGGGTGTCCCAAATCAGGGTGGGGTTCCCTTGGGGCATGGAGCAGCCTGGGCGAGGGTCCTGTGGTGGTTTGCAGGCTGGCCACACCCCCAGGCAACCCAAGCAGAGGCCCTGTTATCTGGGATTTATTTATCTTCTATAATTGAAGCTTTATAGCCTTGAGCAGAGCCAAGCCTCCTGCTTGCTCCGTGGCCGCAGCCATTTTTGTTGGGATTTATTTATCTTCTATAATTGAAACTTTGTAGCCTTGAGTGGAGGCCTGGGCCAGCCAGGGTGTGTGGAAAGCGTGGCTTCCTCCATTACCAGGGCAACCCAAGCCTCCTGCTCACTCTGTGGCTGCAGTCATCTTGGTTGGATTAATTTGCATACTTGCTCCTGATTGGCTGGTGGGTGTGGCTTATGGGTGTAGCAGAGTGCTGGTTAATTTGCATATTACTCTTTTATTAGATAGGATATGTAGGATCTACCTGTTACTCCCCCTTTCAGTCTCTTCTGCTACTGTCTAACTTGCATTTTTAGTTCCATACCACACAATCCACTTGGCAGTCCCAAATAATGCATGTGTGTTGAGTCCTCTGGCCTTTGTCAAAGCTGCTTCTTTTTTTTATATATATATATTCTCATTGACCTCAGAGAGGAAGGGAGAGGGACAGAGAGAGAGAAACATCAATGATGAGAGAGAATCATTGATTGGCTGCCTCCTGTACGCCTCCTACTGGGGACCGAGTCTCCAACCCAGGCATGTGCCCTGACCAGGAATCGAACCTGGGACCCTTCAGTCCACAAGCTGATGCTCTATCCATTGAGCCAAACCAGCTAGGGCAAAGCTGCTTCTTTTATATGGAATGCCTTTTATTCCCTCCCTAATTTGGTAAAATCCTACCTTTTCTTTGTGGTCCAGATCCAAGGTCACTTATTCTTTCGAGTCTTCTATGCTCCTCTCTGCTCATCTATTGCACTTTGTCTGCCACTAGAATGAAGTGAATTTTGAGGGTCCAAAGCACCAATATATTTTGATCAATGCATACAATTTAATTTTTGCTAAAACCAGATATGCATAATGTTAGAACATCTAAAGAGGGAACATGGAGTGGAGAGGGTCCTCCATTATGCTTCTAAGCTGGGTACAAGATGCTCTATAAGAGTGAATCAGAGTCAAATGTTAAGTGAATGACAGAGAATAAGCCCAGGTTAAGTGTGACCTGTGATAACTCTTCCTGGTGAGTGTTTAACAGCGCTTGCTTAGATGTTCAGTAAACAGTGCAGCTCCAGCAGTGGCTGTGCTGAGAACAGTGGTTCCTTTTATGGCCGCCATGAAGACACTGTGACGCTGGGCTAGTGATCACACTGTAACTATTGCTAACCTGCTTAGTGTTCCATTGAGTGTTTTAATCACTTCAAGTGCACTGCCAAAAATTCAAGTGTTCAACTCTGTGCTGTGATGCTGAGAGAGAGAGAGAGAGAGAGAGAGAGAGAGAGAGAGAGAGAAAGAGATTAGTATAGTAATTAAGAGCATAGGTATTTTTGAATAAAAGAAGACCTGAGAATATATTCTGCCACAGCCTAAGTGTGACCTTATACAACTTATTTAAACTCTCTAAACTAAGTTTATTTTTCATTAAAAGGGGAGGAAATGTCTATAGGGTTGTTGTGTTGATCACATAAAATCATGCTTGTAAAAGGCTCGTGGATTAAGTCCTCACTAAATGTTGCCACCCCTGCCTAGGAACCTTTATATACTCTAATAGATTGTGTAATAATACTATTAGAGCTAATCAACCAGTGCACCTTTGTGACTGTGGAGGGAAATGAGCAAAGGAAAACTGAGATATTTGGACTATCTGACAGCAGTGTGGTGGCTGAGCAGCATTTTCAGTGCAAAGCAAAGACAGTGACCTTATCAGAAGAGATTCAAGTCATCCCAGGAGACACACAAGAAAATGGAAGGCGATCACGAGTGGAAAAGTATTCAGAGTTCAGTCCATGGGAAATGAATCAAGTTAAAATAAGAAAGAAGTATGACCTCAGTCAAAAGGGGCTAAGACATCAATCTGCTTCAGGAACCAATGTGAAATGAGCTCATAAAAGAATGGGATCAAGTAATTAGCCTAATCTCCCAGGGAGGGTTTTTGAGACAGACTGTTGCCACCCAATCAGCAGTGAAATGTTTCTAAGAATGTCTTATGAATAAATTAATTAACTGGGCCTTTATCTCCTAAGAAAATGAACAGGGCATCCACCACAAGCTTGAATGCCCATTTGACCCACTTGATAGGGCGAAGATAGTGCAGACCCTTTCACACGCTGAGCATTTACATTCATGTACATCCAGTCACTACAATGCTTGTCTCAGTGTAAATGCTGAGTACTTGTTGACTGTATCTAAAACAGAGTACAGTTATATTTTAACCATATCTTTAATCCCAATATACAATCGTGATTGATGGGGAAGTTTCTAGTACACTGGCAGGACTAAGGATGGAGGTATTTTGGAGCCAAACACTTTTTCATCTTTTCAAATCCCATTGGAAACATGTATGTTCCTAGGACCAGACCTTAAAACGGGCTGTTTTTATAGAAGTTTCTGGGAGTTGCCAAGGATGCCACATAGAAGTGATATACACATTGTTATCTGCATTCCCTGGGGAAATTAAGTCAAATCACTTACCATTTGAGGAGAAAACAGTCTGAAATTTTGAGGTCTTAAGAAAGTCACCAAAATTCTGTCATGGGATGGTGTGAAATCTTAAAGTTGTGTGATTTCATGACTAGTGGATATTTTAAAATACTTTTTAGCTAAAATGAGGGTAACGGAAGCAGGGTACAAAACTGTATATGTTCATATAGAAATTAAATATATATACAATTTGGCTAATAATATATTTGGAAGAACTTTACACCTGTGGGAAGTTTAAAAAATGAAGCTCAGGGTTAGCTGAGAATAAAGGACTGGCTTTATTTTACTCATCAATATAATGTAACTATGGAGATCTTTGCAAATGACCCCAAGTTCTCTGAACTTTTGTGCATTTAACTCAGATTTCTAATAACATTTTAACATTTTATACAGTGGTTTAATAATATAGAGTATTCAGCTCAAAAAAATTAGGAACAGATGGTGAGAATGGACTCATTCCCATTTCTGATGTGCACTTTATTATACTACTTTCAAAGAGTGACTTAAAGCACATTCCAAAAATGTACAGTAGGTGTGTGGATTGCATCTCTTGAGAAATGACTGTTTTGTGCAGTATTCCCAGCTCTGTTTCAGCATGTAATGGGACAGCTTTCCATAGAAAACAAAGCAAATTAATATCTAGTGATACAAATACCCAACACAATTGTTTTATAACATAAATGAATTTTAGTGTTTGAGTCTCTTTTTAAAATAAAAAGTCTATTAAAAAAAAACTTTTTACCACACTCAGTATCACACCACAGTGGAATGTATTTTTTGTTTGTTTTTTTTCCTAATATTTTTATTGAGCTATAATTGATTTATAACATTATATTTGTTATAGGTGGATAGCATGATTTGATATTTCTCTATATATTGCAAAATAATCACCACAATAAATAAAATATTTTGAAAATTCCAGATTTCAGAAATTAATTATAATATAGTAAATAAAAACAATAATAGTGTTAACTAATATTAAGTGAGTAGTTGTTATTTGCCAGGAATTATTTTAAGTGCTGTACATTTTTAAATATCAAGATTACCCCAATTTTAGGAAGTAAATTTTAGGGATAAGTTTATCCCCATTTGATAGGTGAGAAAAATGAGATACAAAGAAATTCAATATTGTGCCTTCCCAAAGTTTATAAATAACATATTTTGTTAGAGGGCAATTAATGGTAACATTTGCTCAGTAGTAGAATATCTAGAGTAAAAGAATATTATTGATCCTTGAAGGTGCTTACTACCATATGACATTATAGTTTGTGTCTAACAAAAATAGAATAGCAATGAGTAAGCCTCCTCTAAGTATACCATTGGCTCAATGTACTTCCACTATATCCCAACAAAGTCACTAGAATTGTGTTCTTCTGCTTCTTATGTCATAGCTCTTTCATTAGAATAAACAGTGCAGAGACGGAGGCAGGCTGATGCATCTTTATAGAGGTAATATTTTGCTATGAGCACTCTGCCTGGGGTGAGAGAGGCTAGATACATATGGGAAAACAATGATGCAGGTCTGATTCCATAAGGAAATGCCCCACAAACACTACTAAAATGATCTGTACAGAATGTGCTTTGGCGTTCTTGAGTCACACCTCCTCTTACAGAGATTTTTCAAAATAACATCTTGTCTTGGAACATTAAATATTTTCTTCATGTTGCATCCAAAAGAACATGCTTTCTTGAGAAATAAAAGATGGATAATGAAGGAAGACAGCCCTGTCTACTAGTATTTTATCAAGTCACCAAGGGTTGGCTTGAACTTCGTCTGGGTTTACAGTTTCAGAACACTACACTGATTAAGGCTCAGAATTAGTTCTAGCCCACCTTGTGTGCTGCATGAGCAGTGGTTATCAACATTAGTGTACATCAAAATCACATGGAGGCTTGTTAAAATTCAGTTTATCGAGACCCTGACCCAGAGTTGTTTTGTAATGAAATGTATTGTGGTAATATTGGTCAATAAAATTATATAAATTTCAGGTATACAACATCTGTATACTCAACTGTGTACAGAGTTTTTGATTTAGTAGGCCTAGAATGGGGCTGAAGAATTTGCATTTCTAATAAGTTCCCAGGTAATGCTGATATTGCTAGCTGAGAGATTACACTTTGAAAACCACAATTCAGTGTGAGCTACTTGAGTCTTAAAGCTGAGCCTCAATCATTGTGATTTGCAGATGATTTTTAATGTCTTTGATTATTCTCTCTTAGGATTAATATTATTTAATATTATATAATTGGTTATGATAAATGGATAGATCGATAAATGTTATACCCCCTTTTTATCAAGGATGGTTTCCCTATATATGCTTCTCTTCTGGGCACTTGGATCCTAAATCAAAGTAATAGAAATGTAAAATTTTGTGACGGGATACATTCACATATATAAATCTTCCTTCTTATATTACCACCAACTATAGGTGGTAGTTGTGCTCAAATGAAAATATATTTTTTAATCCAGAAAACAGGAATATGCCTCAAGTTCATCTTCTTTCTAAATTACAAAGAATGATCATCTGCAGCTACCCAGAGTACATACAGGCTGTATAGTGTAACAGGCATTGTGTTAGATCACTCCCATTATCTTCTCTTTTTCAAAAAGAGTCACTTCTTTTAATGGGTTTAGAATAGTGCAAATAAAGTTTTTTATAGCATAATTTCTATCAGGTTCTGAGAGCAGAAGTTAGGAATGACTTAGATATGCCTTCCCTTTTCAAGGAAGATTACAAATTTAATCTTGAAATTAAAAATGTTTAACTAATGTTATAAAAAGAAAACACATTAAAAGCTGGTCAGAAATTATTTTCCTTCAATAACTTATTTGGTTTTAATTTACAGCCACTAACATGTGGCTTAATATGAAACTCATTTTATAGGTTGTTGACATACTATATTTAACATTACCTGTTAGATATTCTCTTTATCAGATAATTCCAAACCCAGCTCTGTTATTAAGGTACAATATTTAAAGAAATGTTTACAAGCTTTAAAAAATAGCCTATCATCTATTTGAAGTAATTTTGCAATCATTAAGGGTAAAACTGTATTACCATCAGGGACACAAAAGACCAAAGGCTGTATTTTCTCTGCTTGTTTGTATTGTGAAGCACAGTTAAACAAATAGTGTCTCCCTTTCAAGGCATGGAACCTCAGCCAATAATACAGCTGATGCTGAAACTCTCTGAAAGGGAGATGTGGCTTTTGTTGGGATCTGGCTGGATGACTTTGCTTAGTGGAATGCAAAAGTGCTTTTGCTCTATCACACATACTTTACAAGGCAAGGAGCTTTAGAGAGGGAGGACAGCAGAAACTATTAGAAGATTAATGAGAATCCCCATGGCCTGTTCTTTCTTCAACCATATTTACTGGGCAAGTAAATCTACTGAAAAAAAATTTCATGTAATACATATTTTTTGTGTATGTAAACCTGGTGTAATGCGAGATCCTAAACACAAGGATTAATAACATTTTATCTAAAATGAAAGACTCAAGGAAAATAATACTAAAGGGAAAAGCTAGGAAAATTTTCATTGTGTACACCAATTAGATATTTTGCTGTTCATGGGTTTTCTCAAAAACATAAAGTAATATAGGATGGAAGTGAAATATATTGTACTAATAATATATAAATGTACAGGTTAAATAATTTTAAAATTGCTTTACCAGTAGTATTTGGTATTTTGACAATAAAATATAGACTTATGAATTCATTACATAAAATTAGTAGAAAAAAACTAGTAGCATGTTTTTTAAAAAATTGCATTAAGTTTAATATCAAGTTTATATAATCTATAATAATAAAAGGATAATATGCTAATTAGACCCAACGTCCTACTGGGTGTCCTTCCGGATATCCTTCTGGACGAAGCTGGGACCAGAGTGAAGCAGCCCAGGTTCCGGGTGCCTGTTGGTGGTGGCCAGAGCAAAGCCTGGGTCCCGGGTGCCAGAGGGAAGCCAGTGCCGGCAGCCGGGGGAAGGAAGGCCTATTCTTGCATGAATTTTCGTGCATCGGGCCTCTAGTCCTATACAATAAAAGCCTAATATGCTAAGTGTCCGGTGGTCCAGTCATCTGTTCAAACAATCAAATCTTAATATGTTAATGATGTGCTAAGGCAGCTCAACTGCTTGCTATGACATGCACTGACCACTAGGGGGCAGACACTCCAACTGGTAGGTTAGCTTGCTGCTGGGGTCCAGCTGATCAGGACTGAGTGAGATGGGCTGGACAAGCTCTGGAGCCCTCCCACGGTCCCTCCCAGGCTGGCCAACCTCCTGCGTCTCTCCCTGGCCCCAATCGTGCACCAGTAGGGTCCCTCGGCCTGGCCTGTGCCCTCTCGCAATCCGGGACCCCTCGGGCAATGTCGGAGAACCGGTTTCAGCCTGATCCCACAGGGGGAGTGCCGCTCAGCCAGAAGCCGGGCTCATGGCTGGCGAGTGCAGTGGCAGTAGCAGGAGTGGGAGCCTCTCCCACCTCCACAGCAGTGCTAAGGATGTCTGTCTGCTGGTTTAGGCCCGCTCCCCCTGAGGAGTAGGCCTAAGCAGTCAGTCCGACATCTCCCGAGGGCTCCCAGACTGTGAGAGGGTGCAGGCCAGGCTGAGGGGACCCCCCCCTCCACAAGTGCAGGCCTCTAGTCTATCCTATCTAATAATAGACAAATATGCAAATTGACCATACCTCCGACACACCCTCAAGCCACGCCCACCATCCAATCAGAGCGAATATGCAAAGTAACCCAAACCAAGATGGCTATAGACACAGAGAGCAAGGTTTCCTAGGTAACAGAGGAAGCCAAGTTTTCCGCCTGCCCTTGCCAGGCCTAAGACTCCACTCAAGCTACAAAGTTTCAATTATAGAAGGTAAACAAATTCAAACAAATGGTGGCAGAATGGAGCTTGAGAGAGCAGGCCAGGGTTGCTGCCGGCAACAGGGGAAGCAAAGCTTTCTGCACACCCTGGCCGAGCTCACCTGCTTAAGGCAAAAAAGTTTCAATTATAACCCCAATACAAATGGCTGCAGGCCTCGGAGGGAGCCCCAGGCTTGGCTCCGCTCCAGGCTACAAAGTTTCAATTGTAGAAGGAAAATAAATTCCAGATACCAGGGCCTCCGCTTGGGTTACAGGGGGCATGGCCAGCCTGCAAACCACCACAGGCCCCTCGCTCAGGCCGCCCCATGCCCCAAGGGAACCCCCACCTGATCCGGGATGCCCTTCAGGGCAAACCAGCTGGCCCCCACCCCTATACCAGGCCTCTATCCTATCTAATAAAAGAGTAATATGCAGATTGATCATCACTGCAACACACAATATAGCTGCCTCCATGTGGTCAAAGATCCTGTCCCCATGTGGACACAAGATGGCCACCACGAGATGGCCAGCAGGAGAGGGCAGTTGGGAGGCACCCGGCCTGCAAGGGAGGGCAGTTGAGAAGGACCAGGCCTGCAAGGGAGGGCAGTTGAGAGGGACCAGGCCTGCAAGGGAGGGCAGTTGGAGGTGATCAACCCTGCAGGAGAGGGTAGTTAGGAGTGACCAGGCCGGCAGAGGAGGGAAGTTGGGGGCAAACAGGCTGGCAGCAGAGTGGTTAGGGGGTGATCAGGCTGGCAGGCAGAAGCGGTTAGGGGCAATCAGGAAGGCAGGCAGGCAAGCAGTTGGGAGCCAGCAGTCCTGGATTGTGAGAGGGATGTCCGACTGCCCGTTTAGGCCCAAATGGGCAGTCGGACATCCCTCGAGGGGTCCCAGATTGGAGAGGGTACAGGCTGGGCTGAGGGACAACCCCCCTCCGTGCACGAATTTCGTGCACCGGGCCTCTAGTATATATATAAAAGCCAAGTGACCGGAACTACCAGAATGACTGGAATAACTGGCCAACCTCCTATGGCCTCTCCCCACAGCTGGCTCCACCTCTGATTGTCCCCCACCCCGATTGGGGGCAAGTAAAGCCAGCCAACCTCCCACAGCCCCTCCCCCTGGCTGGCCGGCCCCGATTGGCCCTGATCGTGATGGGCTGGCCGGACCCCACCCATGCATGAATTTGTACACCAGGCCTCTATCACTTATATAAAATGTTTTATAAAAATAAACAGATTGAACTGGGTTTAATCTGTTAGTGGTTTACAACAGCATAATAAATGTAAACTTCATATCCCAAGTAAAAAAGACAGAATAACCCATGCAATTCTGTATTAGTTTTAAATGTATCCATCCCCAGTAGAGAGCCCCTTTCTTTATAGACCCTCCCCCTTCCCTTCCTTGCCACCTCCCAACAGGGGCAGCATGTCAAGCTCTAGCATAAAATATTCAAACGCTAAGGAAGTGTGCTCTGTTCTGTTGACAGGGACAATGGTTGCAACAAAGTTGAGCTATTTTTAGATAATTGCTTTTGTAACCAGATGTTATAAAATTTAAAATAAGTGTTATGTTGTCTCTAACTATTTTGGATCACTTTAAAACATTTCTAAACAAAATAGTATCCAAAATGCAGATGCACTTTGACCCAGGACAGAATTCACTTTTGAAAAAAAAAAAAAACCAATTAGAGAAACGGAGTCAGAGAAATTAAGCAGGAATTTAAATAGCACCATCAAACTTGTGATGTAACTTCAGTCGCCCATGGTAAAGAATATCATAAATATCATGACTGGAATGTCCTTCACCATCATGAGTAGATGATGATCACAAATGTCAACTATATAGACTTTGGAATGAAATAAAATACATTTAAATATAAATGTGTTTGGTCTCCTTAAAACTTATTGTATTTCAGAAATACTATTGCTTAGCCCAGTGGTCGGCAAACTCATTAGTCAACAGAGCCAAATATCAACAGTACAACAATTGGAATTTCTTTTTAGAGCCAAATTTTTTAAACTTAAACTTCTTCTAACGCTACTTCAAAATAGACTCGCCCGGGCCGTAGTATTTTGTGGAAGAGCCACACTCAAGGGGCCAAAAAGCCGCATGTGGCTCGTGAGCCGCAGTTTGCTGACCATGGGCTTAGCCTGGCCAGAAATACTATTGCTTAGTGGTTGAGCATCAACCCATGAACCAGGAGGTCATGGTTCAATTGCCAGTCAGGGCACATGCCCAGTTGCAGGCTTGATCCCCAGTAGGAGTTGCGCAGGAGGCAGCTAATCAAGGATTCTTTCTCTCTCTCTCTCTCTCTCTCTCTCTCTCTCTCTCTCTCTCTCTCTCAATATATTTTTATTGATTTCAGAGAGGAAGGGAAAAGGAGAGAGAGATAGAAACATCAGTGATGATAGAGAATCATTGATCAGCTGCCTCCTGCACACCCCACACTGGAGATCATGCTTGCAACCCAGGCATGTGCCCTGACTGGGAAACAAACCATGACCGCCTGGTTCATAGGTTGACACTCAACCACTGGCTACTGGGTATCTCTATTTGGGTGCCCAATAAGTATCTCAAAATTAACCATTTCAAAACAGATATCTTTTTTTTTAATATATATATATTTTATTGATTTTTTACAGAGAGAAAGGGAGAGGGATAGAGAGCTAGAAACATCGATGAGAGAGAAACATCGACCAGCTGCCTCCTGCACACCCCCTACCGGGGATGTGCCCGCAACCAATGTACATGCCCCTGACCGGAATCAAACCTGGGACCCCTCAGTCCGCAGACCGACGCTCTATCCACTGAGCCAAACCGGTTTTGGCTCAAAACAGATATCTTGACTCTATCTCAGCCCTAAACCTGCCCTACCTCCAAATGCTCCTTCTTTTAGATTTCTTCACTCATTGTTCATTAGATGATCACAGTTCAAATGTAAAAGGAAAAACTGATTCCACAAACAAACTGATAGAACATTTTCAAGTTTCCTTGCATGTTCTCCAGCTTTGCATTTCAATGCCAAAAGGCAAAAATGTGGCTATCCTTCTCAAGTGTACCCCAAATCTGACCCTTTTTATTGAACACTGACCACCTTGTTCACTATCATCTTGTCTCACTTGAAATAGTGTAAAAGCCTCCTCACCAGCTCCTCAGTTTCTATTATTGGCTTTCACTTGGCTCATTTCCACATACTAGGTAGGGCAAACTTTCAGAAATGTAGATAAAATACTGTCATTCCTCTGATTAAATCTCTCCAATGGCTTCTCACTAAGGTTAGAATAAAATCTAAGCTCATTGTCTTGGCCTGAAACATATCATTTGACTTGGCCTTTGCCTACCTGCCTAACCATTCACCACATTCCAACCAAACAGACTTTCTTTGCCAAGCTCATTCTCTCATCAGGGCTTTTTCATATTCTACCTACAATGTCCTTGCTTTAGTTTTTTAAATTCTGGTCCTTTTTAATAAGTCAGGTCTCAACTCAAATGTTAAGTCCTGAAACAGATCTTCTTGGCCATCACAATTAAGGCAACTCTACCTCCTATCTCTCTCTACCCCAGTCACTCCTAATCCCATATTTCACTTTTTTTTTTTTATGGCACTGCTTATCAAGTGAAAGTGTCTTATTTAATTATTTGGGTGTGTGTTTATGTCTTTCTCTCTTGGGAGGTAATCACCATAAGAGAAATCACTTTTATTGACTTTTATACTACCTGGTGTCAACTACCAGGAACAAAATATCCACTCACTGAATGCCATTAACTACTTCAAAATAGCAGATGGCAATAATAAAACAACAAAAATATGTGCTTATTGTGAGTAATGTTCATATGTTCACAAATATATTTAAGTGTTCTAACTAAAATAGAAAAAAATAAAGTTATATAATTACTTTGAAATTCTAAATCAGTGGAAGAAATGTTTGTATTTAAAGTATTGATTTAATATCCTTACTTTCAAAAATACTCTTTACTGCACATCGAGTACAGAATCTAATCATACAGAATCTAATTACTACTAATAAAGATATACTATCAAGCAATAATAATACAATTATTATGATTTGGTTTATAAAAGAAAAAATATAAGCAAAATAATATCACCTAATAAAATTTTAACTCACAGTTAAAGATCCAAACATCCCTGCAGTGGGCTGATTCATATGAATAGTACAGAGTAATTTCAGATTTAATAAATTAATAATAGTCATTGCTTTTAATGAAGGTCATGCAATTTTCTTCTTCAAGTCAATATAATAATTTTGAACTTTTATAACTCAGGGGAAAATTACATGGAGGCTTAGCAACTATTCAAGTAAGTCATGAATAGCAAAGGTACACTTCACTCTTGGAAACTTTATCAGTGTAAAATAAACACGATTATGTTTCATTTGTGTAGCCTTGTATCAGTGAATACTCGAAATGTTGCCTATAAATTCTTAGAATCATATTAAATATACTGAAGGAAGATGGGTTAATATCCCTTGAGATTGCCATGAAAAATAAATCTCTTTTTCATTTGACTAGTCAGGTGGGAAAATATGAACACAAAGTCAATACTACTTTACATATCATACTGTGCTTTTTTCAAAGGCTCAAGAATATCCATTTTTCCAAATAGTGATAATCCTTTCCACTTTATAGTTTACAAATCACATCACATACATTATTTCATTTGAGTCTTATAACAATTATGTGAGGTAAGTATAGCAGTGTATTATTTCATTTTTATAGACAAGAAAAGAGGGGGGAAAAACAACACACGAGGATCAAAAATTTAAGTAATTTTTCCAAATTGCATGGCTAGGAAAGGACAGACTAACTACATAGCCCAGGGTTGAAATTTCTATCCCAGCATTCTTTTCATCATCCTATCCACCTCTGTTAATTTCCTGACAAGTAGGACATGTAGTAATTAAAGAACAGTGCCTTGAGCTATAGCTACCCACGGAAGTGTCATGACATCCATGTTTCCCTGCAATGGCAGATGCGGTTATGATTCCAAGCAGGATGTGTCTCTTAAAAACAAGGGTTAGAAAACCCTCTTACATCAACAAAGCAAAGAACAGAATACTAATTCCACAAAGAGAAAGCAGCTGCCGTAGTCGGAGCTCTCAGAATAGAAGCGCAGTGAGCAGCTAGCTGGAAACTACTCTCAAAAGACATCAGTTTCCAGAACATATTGGAGTGAAGCACAGCTTTCCATTGAAGTCAGTTGATAAAGATCCAATGCTTAAAGATTATACACAGAGGAAGAAAAACAGGAAAAGACTAAGAAACTTGTATTAAGGAACCTGTCGCTAGGTCAGGCAGATTTGGGCAAGAGAAACTTGATAATGGAAAGATCAAAACCCAGATAGACCATATCACATTGTTCAATATTGCGAATCTTATGTGAGGGGGAATTGGAAATATCAGAACCTCCATTAGGCCTATTATAGCTCTTACCTGACTGCACTGTAAATGGTATAGAACCTTCCTTTGGTTCATGGACTTAGTTACTCTGGACGAATAAATTTCCTACCTTTTTTAAGTTCCAATATGAAGAGACATCTCTTGATGTGTATATGAAGATATCTAAAAAACACAGGTCTTATTAGAACTCAAATTCTAGAGCCTAAATGTGATTGAATGATTCAGTTAACCAAACTTATAGCTTTTGAATGAAGTTTATGTCTGTCCTAGGCTGACTGTGTCCCTCTGCTCATGGCCACTGCTTCCCTCAAGGCCAAGATTGATCATGCCTATGTCCATCAAACCCCCCAAAAGTGCTTCCTCGCCTCTTCCCCCTGGGCCTAAGTGTGATGATAATTTGTCTGCTAATATGCCCCAGATTGTTGCAATATCCTTTGTGGTTACCATACACCCACACCTTTATAATTAGAATCTCTATAAATATGTCATTCTAGAATTAAGTGTGCCATCTGCTTCCTGTTGGTATTCGGATACAGACAGGACTCTTTGTTAAGTAGTTCTCATCACAATCATACATCTGCATTTTAGTATTTCCTATTGACACCAATGAAGCTCAAGCTTGTAGAATTTACGTAGTTTACCTAATGTCACCTAGATGGTAACGAGGCACCAGAATTTTGATATAGATTAGTCTGAGCCAAAACCGCCTCTGATAGTTCCACTATATTGCATTGACTGGAGTTTGTATTAGATGTATATTTCACATGTGTATGCTCTATTGGCAACAAAGAATGGTAACAGAATGTTTGAGAGAGAAAAAATAAGTGATAAGCTACCTCAAACCCTTTATAAATAAATGAGGTAAGAAAACCGGGGCAAAAAGTAATTTGCTCAAATTCACAAAGGTATTGACTGCCAGCCAAGCATCCCTCTACACACACTTTAAATAAAGAGATATGTGATAATCAATGACCCACTGATGCAGAGAAGTACACTGCTGCTGGTAAAATGTTACAACCACTGAGGAAAACAGATTGGTAGTTTCTTAAAATACTTACTGTATGATCCAGAGATACTTCTGGTATTTACTACCCACTCCCACTCCCCAAACAAAATCATATTGTTACAGCGGGCAGTTAGTTATTAACAAAAAAGAAGGGAGCAAACATCTGATTAAACTGGATTAACTAGGAAGGGGCAGTTTCACAATCACCCCGGGGAACAACCAGCAGCCTCCCCCTGATGAACTAAGGGGGCGAGGGACCCTGAGGGGTAAGTCCTTTTACTAAGCTACTAAGCACAAGCTCCTTTGAAGCCAAAATGGTGATCATAAAGGGGAGGAGACTACCCTGGGGGGAAAAGACCTGATAGGATAAGGGCATAAAACCCTGGAATATCCAGGAAATGTATTGGGTGGGTGGGGGGGGGGGGCACTAGCACAGGCCTAGGAAAGCCAGGAAAGAGATTGGGAAGTTTGAAAGAAAGCCTGCTCTTTCCCCAAACCCAGGGAAATATATGGAAGTTGAACGAAGGCCTTTCTCTAGGTAGCAGCTGTGCAGGCCAAAGTGCAATGCCAATTGCGGCCTGGGTGCCATCAAGCCTTGGCAACAGATGTACAGATGGGGAAATGAGGCACAGAGAAGTACAGTAAGTTGCCCAAGGTCACACAGCTAAGAATTTTGATGCCAGCTCAGAGGAGGGACTGAGCTGGACTACCAGAGCCTTGGGTGCTGGGGGTCATGGCATTGTACCTCTGGGCCCTGACCCTTCTGGGCCTGGTGGGCACAAGTGTGGGCTTGTGGCCCCAGACGCTCCACTTCTTCCACAGCAAGGGGGAGCTGAGCCACCTGGTCAAGGGGGAGCTGAGCCACCTGGCAGTGGTATATCTGGGGGCAGATTGACAACACCAACCAGCTTCTGCTGCTGTACCCGCTGGGGAAGTGCCTCATCCAGTGAGGTAGCCTTTTCAGCACGCTAATGGATCTTACCACTAGTGCTCAAATCCTCCTGAAATGATTTTCCCGTAACACTGCAAGAACCTATTTCCGGACCAGTCTTCCTCCAGTAACAATATGCCTGTACAAAGATTTGAATACAAATGTTCATAGCGACCTTATTTGTAATCGCCAAAAACTAGAATCAACCCAATGTCCATCAATAGATCAATAAACAAACTGTGGTAATTCGACACAATAGAATACTGCTGAGCAACAGACAGGAATGAACTACTTACTGATAAGATACATGCAACAATGTGGGTGAGTCTCAAAATAAGTGCTAAGTGAAAGAAACCAGACTCCCCACCCCCCAAAAAAAATGCATTTTTTGTTCCATTTATATAAAAATTCTAGAAAATTCAAGATAATATGTAGTATCAGAAAATAAATGAGTGGCACCTGGGGACTGGGAAGGAGAAAGTGGCAGGAGTGGGGGGGGGGGGGTGGAAGGTGGAAAACAGGAATTACAAAGGGTTATGAGATTAATTTAGGGAATTAAAGTTATGATCATTATTTTGATTCTGTTGACAGATTTACAGGTGTATACATATATTAACTTGTTAAAATGTACACTTTATATATGTAACATTTATTGTATGTCACTTATATTATAATAAAGTTGTTTAGAATTTTACAATGACCATGTTTTACTTTTTATATTTAAACTATTTTCATTAACTGTGGTTACATTATAATGGATCCAGATTCTTACCTTTTAGCAGTAACATAGTGGATAAAGAGTTTCTCTCAAGGGAAAGGTTTATGGGAAAAAGTCCTGTGTGGCCAGTTAGGTGGGGGAGATTACCCAGAAGTATCTCCATGAAATCTAGGTATAAGAGGACGACAGCAAAGCAGTGGGGAGGGAAGACCAGAGCATTAAGAAAGGTGAATCAGGTTAGGAGGTGGAAATGAGTTTGGAAAAGTCCAGGAGCACATGAAGGCCAAGGTCAGAAGTTGCAGATCTAAGATATTCTCCCAGGATAGTCACCTAAAAGGTACAGTATAACTAGGTTTTTGGGGAGATTATAGCATATTTCATTGGACTAGGGTAAAACAAGTGACACATATATTCTAAGTTAGGTAATGAATTCAGGTGTACCAGTTAATCATGATAATTTTTTTTCAATAGATGGAGTTACACATATGTTAATATATATGCAATTTGATATGTATGCTATTTTGTTGTATTGACAGCAAGCTTCAAAACTTCATATGTCAAATTTTCTGAAGATGTTAACATCATAGATTTTTTTACTCTTAAAAATGTCAAATTTTGTGCCCAAAAAAGAGCATTTGTGGGAAGTTTTAATTCATTGTTTTATTTTGAAGAAAAAGTTACCATATACTTCCGGAAGCTTAGGGTGAACATGCTCCATCTCAAGATACTTGTGAACGCTGGTTTAAACACTTTAAAAGTGATGATTTCGATGTGAAAGACAAAGAACGTCCAGGTCAACCGAAAAAGTTTGAAGACCATCAATTACAAACATTATTGGATGAAGATGCATGTCAAACTCAAAAACAACTTTCAGAAAGATTAAACGTTGCTCAGCAAATAATTCCCAGTCATTTACAAGCAATGGGAAAGATTTTAAAGGAAGGAAAATGGGTGCCACATCAACTAAACAAAAGACAAATGGAAAACCGAAAAGTCATCAGTAAAATGTTGCTTCAAAGGCATGAAAGAAAATCTTTTTTTGCATCGAATTGTGACTGGAGATGAAAAGTGGATTTATTTTGAGAATCCCAAATGCACAAAATCATGGGTTGATCCAGGTCAAACATTAACATAGACTACAAGGCCAAATCGCTTCAGAAAGAAGACAATGCTCTGAGTTTGGTGGGATCAGGAAGGTGTGGTGTATTATGAGCTTCTAAAACCAGGTGAAACCAATAATACTGATTGCTACTGACAACAAATAATCACTCTGAACCACGCTTTGATGGTGAAATATGACCAGAATGGGCCGGAAGACACGGCAAAGCAATTTTGCTTCATGATAACGCACCATCACACCCTTCAAAACCAGTTAAAGACACATTAAAAGATCTTGCCTGGGAAGTATTAACTCAACCGCCGTATTCACCAGATCTTGCTCCTTCAGATTACCACTTGTTCTGATCAATGGCACAACCACTTTCTGAGCAGCACTTCAAAACGTACGAAGAAGTGGAAAATTGGGTCTCTGAATGGTTTGCCTCAAAACAAGAAAAGTTCTATTGGGACGGTATCCACAAATTATCTGAAAGATGGGGAAAATGTGTAGCTACCGATGGACATTACTTTGAATAAAGCACTTTTAATGTTTCTCGTGAAATTATCGTGTTTTCTTTGATTACAGAATCCGCATTATTAACCGGTAAGTAAAAAAGAGATTTCTCAATGATACCCATATTTGACTTGGAAAAATACTATTTCCATTACCTAAAAAATGACTTTGTTTTGTAACTGGCTTCTCTCAGTGTAATGATTTCGAGTTTCATCTATATTGTATTATGTATCAGTACTTCATTCCTTTTTATGGCTGAATAATATTTTATTATGTGGATATACCACATTTTGTTTATCTGTTCATCAGTTGATGGATATTTAGGCTATTTCCACTTTTTGGTTATTATGAATAATGAATGCTTTTATGAAAAAATAATGACTGTGTTGATGAAGATGAATTGTGCCTAGGAAGCAATATATGTGAGCACATTTTTTCCCCTGCTGTGTATATAAAATAATTTCTCTTTGAAAAATTGAAATCTCAATTTAATGATAATGCTTAGGGATTAAGAGTTCTTGTTAATTGAATTTTTTATTTATAAAATCATTGATGACAATCATAGAATTTCACAGCTGGAAAGGACCTTGGAGGTCATTTAGTCCAACCTCCTTTTATAGATTAGGTAACCGAGGACCAACAGGTTAAGTAAATGGCCCAAGGTGGCAGTCAATTAGTGACAGAACTGGGATTACAAGAGAAACTTAACTAGAACATGTTTTTGGTTTTAATCCTTGTGATTGAAAAATTTCCCACTCAGAAATGTGTTCAGCTCCTTAAATGTTTTAATATGAAAATACAGGAACTCTGAACCTGCAATGAGGTTGTGCCCCCAATTTCTTCTTTTATTAATTTATATGACTCATATTTGTTAGATGCTTGCTATCTTCTGGGGACTGATTAAGTTCTGAGAATAAAGAAATAAAATGTACAGAGCTCACAGTCTAAGGGAATGGCAGGAAGTAAATGTGATAAATTCTATGACAGATGTAAGCACAGGGGCTCCGAAACTACACCCGAGGGATATCTGCTGAGATGGAAAAGAATTGTGACAAATGTTGCATTAATTCAAACAATATATAAATTACTAATACACACACACACACACACACATAAAACCATAAAGAAAAACAGTAAAGGAAATGATTATCACAAATGTAAGATAATGATTACTTGTGGGAAGGAATGAAGAACAGCAACTGCCAGAAGTCCATTCAATTGTATTAATCATAATCTATTTCTTAATCTATTAATCATAATCTATTTCATAATCTAATCTATTTCTGGGGGCACATGAATGTTAATATATATATATATATATATGTGTGTGTGTGTGTGTGTGTGTGTGTGTGTGTGTGTGTGTGTGTGTATTCCTCACATGAAGAGATTTTCCATTGATTTTTTTAGAGAGAGTGGAGGGAAGGGGGTGAAGAGAGAGAAACGTCAATGTGAGAGAGACACATTGATTGGTTGCCTCCCACACACGCCCTGACCAGAGCTGGGGAATGAGCCCTTGACTGGGAATCAAACACCCACAACCCTTTGGTCTGCAGGCTGATGCTCTAACACTGAAAAAAAAACACAAAAAACAGCCAGGACACATTGCATAATTTTAAAAAATAAGTATATACACTTGTTTGTGTATAGGCTACAATACATTAAGAAAAAATGATCTTTTAAGCAACTGAGAGGTAAAATATTAGAAGGAGGGTGAAAACTGTAGTGTCGTTCATTAGTAAAGGGTAAAAAGGAGATTCCACAGAAGCTCAAGCATTACGAGGGGCCAAGAAAGGAAATATTTCTGCTTTTCTGGCCACCAAGATGAACTAACTGAAAACTAAGAGGAGAGGACTATATCAATAAATATAATTATGAAAATTGAAGAATGTTAACAAAGTTGTGTTTGCAAATGTTGGCCAGGCAATAGTGTCTGTTAGACAAAAGAAAAATGGAAAAGAGATAATGGTGAGAAATTTTAGGAGAGAAAAAAGACATTGTTATCTTAATAAAAGTAATGTTTCTTATTTGCTCAGAGAGGAAAGGCAAGAAGTGGTGAGGGAGGTATAGGGGAGTGGAAGGGATGGATAGGGGCAGGAGTGTTCTTAGAAGCCGGAAGGAAATGAAAACGTGTAAAACAACCTCTAATGGATACAGAAATTACGATTAAAGTCTATCTGAAGAGAAATAATGAATCTGTAGTTGATTACATTGGCAGTCTCCTGACTTTTTAAAAAAAAAAACAATGATAAGCAAGCTGGTCACAGATATAGAGAGCTACTAAGGAAGCTGAGGTTAACACAGTGCCTGCTAAAAATTGACAAGGAAACCTAGGGTGTATGGACATGTCATACATAGCACTAGGCTATAAGATGTGGAGCTACAATCATGAAAAAAATAAAGAGTGGAAAGGATGAAGCTACTTGGTCCTTAATCTGAACCCACCAGAGCAGAACAGGTGAGGACATTATTTTTTTAGGACTTGATAGTTAGATTTACTGTGAGACTAACTACAAAGTGTACTTGAAAGGGGAAGGGGTGTAGGAGGTAGTATGAGCTATGAACAATGTACAAAGAATGTTATAAACTCAATTTGGATTCAGACAAAAGTCAAAAGGGGGGTTGCAAGAGCAGGTGTTAGATCCCAGCAGGAAGGCAGAGCCCAACTATAATCTGGTTGATGGCCCAGGAAATTTAGGAAGAAAAAAAAAAGTTACTATTCAGAAATAGGTCTGTAGGTGGGAAATAAGGACCCATTTAGCAGTTGGGTGTTTAGAAGCAACCTTTTATACTTTTAGAAGAGTACAAAAGAAGACAGGGCAAGAGGAACAAATAATTAATTAGCCCTGTTCTGGGAACTGAACTCCTAGGGATAAGAGAAGTTTAATTCTGAAGTCTCTGACCCAGAGTCTCGGGCTCGGAGCTAAAAACAAGCTTAAATGTGTTTTGATTGGTGTCTTAAGCTGTTCAGTAACTCCTTCATAAGTGAGATGGTCTCAAAACTGGGGGAATATGAAGGTGTACTTGATATATACAAGTGGACTCAGTCCTATATTGGAGTTTGGAACAATGGAGTCAAGAGAACTGAGGTAAGTACTGTCAAAGAGAGCATAGTAAAAATGGTTTAGGTAGAAGAGGATTAACATCAGCTCTAGGAGACTGGCAGAATTCGGAGCCAGGAACCTATGAGATTTCTCTGGTTGTAACTGATTCAAAATGCTGGGTATCCAAGTTTTCTATTAGTTCATATCTGTACCCACACTGTACCAAATGATTTATAGTCACGAGTCTTTCTTCTTATAGATGGACTTCAAGATCACATTCATCAGAATGTCAGATCATGGGTGAGTGTTTTCAAAGACATGTGCTACTCTTAGAAAGCTGATGTGTTACCCAAAACACATGAGCACCAGTGCTGTCAAAAATTCTGCAGTATATGAAAGTGCCACACACACACACACACACACACACACACACACACACACACGCGTGCGCGCGCACACGCACACCTGACTTCATGAAAAGTTCCTTAACAGGAAAATAACAACCCAGAGGCACCAACCTTGAGATTGTGGAATGGGGTCTATCATTTGGGAAAGTTAAAAAGGGAGAAGGGATACAATTAGTGAAAATGACTTAACATGTGAACAATGAAAGGAATAGTTTCAAGAAATGAGAAATGTAGGAAAAAAATTTTCATGTAAAATAGTGAAGTTAAAGGATATGTTCCTTATTAAAATGTAATTTTAAAGTTTCCTTTACATATGAAGGATTGAATCTTAAAGAGCTATGTGTGAAAACTTCACTGTAGAACACACTACAGAAGAAGCAAGCCTATTTCAGCATCACCTGGAGGAGGAGTATTCAGTAAAATGCCAAGAGGATTTAAAATAATTTCACTAAAGGTAATCTCACAACAGAAACCACGAGTACCATGTTTTAGCAAAGTTCCAGTATATATTTGCATCTTAATAATTTGGAATAATAAGTGGAACAATTTGCTTAGGAGTCAAAATGGTACACTAAGAATCTATAATGCAAATGCTAAAGAAAATCTCTTTCATTTTCTTAAAAAAATAAGTAATTAATATTTTATAATTATACAGTTATTGATTATATATTTAATTTTCACCTTTTAAAAATATATGTAAATTTAACATTTTCTAAATTGTTAATATTTTCTTTACTATTGATTTTAATTGCTATCTACAGAATGTTTAATATAAGGCTTTATTTACTTTAAGGACATAATTTTCATAAAAGCTTTTTTAACCATATGTACCCTAAGAAACACGCTAATGCATCTTAATTTGACTTATGCTCTTGAATAAATAATTCCACTTAATAGGAACTTTTCTTAAAATGTTAATGCTATTCAACTTTAATCTACATAATTTTCAACGATTGTTCTATAATAAACATACATTTTGCAAAATGTGATTGTTCATTTTTAAGTTAGTATTATGCAAACACATACACATGCACAATTGGCTAAGGATGAACAAAACTTATGGCTATACAAAACAGTTAATAAAAACACACACAGAGAAAAAGCCATCCACTTAGAATATTTTTCTAGAGAATAAGTAATCATGGAAATAGAAGAGAATTATATCAGTTCCCAACAAGAAACAAATGTCACAATAAAATCAGGGTAATTCAACAAATTACCCAAATATGAAGCTATTTACAGAGATGGAGGTCTAGACTGGAGGAACCACAAAGTATAAAGCAGCAATGTGGGCATATAATAACTGTGGAGCTGCTGCACCGACAAAATCAAGAAGAGAGAGAGCAGTTACTGGACCATTGCAGAGAGAGAGAGCCAAGGGGATAAATACTTGAGTTCATTCTCTTCCCGCCCTCAGATCTCCTACAGGCTCGCCAATGGCCAGACCCAGTTAGTAGCCACTGGGCACAAGAACCCTATGGTGGGCCAAGTTGTTCATTTTCCTCAGACAGAAAACTGAGGGGAGAACAGAGGATCTAAAGGAGCAAACCAACAATGTCCAGCCAATAAATATGTAAGTAAAAATTTCCCTAAATTAATGTGTAAGGTGTTTAAATTATAATTATTAACAGTATTACTAATTACAACCAAGAAATACTTGGTTGAATTACTTCTATCTCTGTTGTCACTGTTGACAGATTTCACAATCTGACCCAATACAAATACCATCAAAGAGCTAGAAGAGATACTTTCAGGGAGTTGGTACACACACACACACACACACACACACACACACACACACACATTAATGTATTCAACAACAAAGGTTCATCATTCTTTCAATCATTAACATGCCCTCTGCCAGGCACTATGGATTAAAAATGGGATCTCTACTTTCCAGAAATTCATAGTGTAGTGAAATAGACACATTTAGCAACTAATTAGAAGACAATGCATATGAAAAGACCTCAGAAGAGGGTCATTTTCATAATAAAGGCTAACTTGACCTGGAACTTGAAGAAAGAATTACTGTAGACAGGAGAGAGAGCTTGTGCAAAAACATAAAGTTAGAGGGTCTGGTATGTTAGGGAAACCACAAAAATTCAGTGATGTGGCCCAGTGTGAGTAAGGGTGAGAGATGCAGATGAGACAGAAAAGGTGAATTGGACTGAATTATTAAGACTTGGTATGCCATGAAAATAGCTTAAATTTTGTTGTAAAGATAATGCTTTCAAACTATTGCCATAAAGTAATACAGTAGTGATTCCATTTAGATCTAAGGCCTGTCTGTCCTACAGCTTGTCTCTATCAGTCAGATTATGGCAAGAAACCAAAGACATACTCAAAAGGAGTATCAGTGATGATGATTTATGGGAAAAAAAACACACCTATTTTGCAAAGCCTTCAACACAGTTAAAGGAAACAATTAAGAGTGATATAGTTCATGATCATGGAAAGAAGGCCCAAGCCTGAGTAATGAGAGGGAATGTTTACTAGAACCCAGGTATACATGTACCTGTAGGAAAAGGACAGGTCAGGAGCTGTGTCTTTAAGGGAAAAACAGGTACAGTCAACCAGAATGAGGACTGGCAGGAAGGAGGCTAAGAGAATAAATATCTCAAATTCATTGTCCTCCCAATCTCCAATATCTGGCCTTTTCTCCCACTTTCTAAATCCTATCAGAAGACCAGTTGATATGACCATAAAAGTCAGCCTTGCCTAGCACAGATCAGAGTAGGGAAGGAGCAAACAGGTATCTCTAGAACATCCTCCAGAAATAAAATAGATGTTTTCCTTCAGCCAAGTTGCCCATACCCTACATTGTTGCATTTTCTTCAAACAACAATGAGATGGATCCGCTATCAACAATAGACATGTCTGATTTCCTCTCACTGTTTGGAAAACTCACACATAAGGCAGGTACCAAAGCCTCATGGTTTGTTGTGTTTTAATAGCATCCAAGGACATTTCTTACTTTGAGGGGAGTTGCCATTGTCATTGTCTCTGGTGAAGTGGGGAAAGTGCTCCTGCTCCTATTGACTATGAAAGCCAGAGGGACAGGCCTGTCCTCTTGCGGCCCTCTGCCCACTGGGGCACGTCTCCAGACCTAAGATCACTGAACGTCCTCCTAAGACTCTGAATTTGGAGGAAATAAGCAATATTAACTAGGGAGTTAGGGTTTATTCCAGAGAGAGCAATCTCTGGTCATTTCCTTAGTTGCCTGGCCAGACTGACTATTCTTGCGAAAAAGAATTATAGTACTTGCTGTACTTTTACTACTGGAAAGCCTTTAATTCAATCCATTCCCCTAACCTAGCCTCTCAGCTTCTGGACAATTACATAAGGTCCCAAATCCTTCCCAAAAAATGGTCTTGCTGGCTTCTGTCATGTGTACTCTGGAGCATCCTAAAGTGTATCGTTCCTGTTTGCAACACTGAGTTGCTAGTTAGATGATAACAGCTCTCCCCATGGAGTAGGTGGGGGTTATTCCTTTGCACATGTGACTATGGGTCTGTCCCTATTTGTTCTGTCTTCTTTACCCAGACACTCAGTCCCCTTCTCAGTGCCTTCCCTTCGCTGACTCCGTCCTCATCCAGAGCCTTCTCTCGCTCTCTCTCTCTCTCTCTCTCTCTCTCTCTCTCTCTCTCTCTCTGTGTGTGTGTGTGTGTGTGTGTGTGTGTGTGTGTGTAGTATTTCTTTAAATCTCAATACTCATCTTTGGAAATATTTCATTCCAAACGTTTTAATTCCAATATTTGAATTCAGTTACATGTGTATAACTGCTAGAAACTTGACATATAACCAATAGATTTTTAGGTATCAGAGGCCAGCTGTTAGTTGAGATCTTTGAGGACCAGAAAGACCATCCTGGCAGCCTTAAAAATCTCAGCAGTTAGATGACTGACGACTCTGCTTAAAAATTGTAACGCAAGGGGAAGAGGGAAAATAATATTGTATACTTGTCTACTATAAGTCAACCACACTGTGCTGGCCGCTTTTTGAAGTTATCTCCTTTTATTCTCATAATAAGAGAGTTGAGATAACTTCTCCCAGTCACTGCTCTCTAGTGACAGAGCTAGGATTAGATCCTGTAAGTCCCACCCTCAGCTCCTGCCACACTACCACCCTGCCTAAAAATGACAGCTAGCTCTTTGAAGATCCTGACACTCATACATAAGTGTGAGAAAATTAGTGGCAGCAGTCAGTGCAGAGACAAAGGTGCAAGAGACTACACGGCACCTCAAATTTCAAGATGAATTTTTGACAGCACAAAAGGCACTTTATTAAGAAGTCATGAATTCGATTGGGTGATGCTTAAAATCATCTACTAGAAAGCCATTTCTTCAATTACCATTTTATGGGTTATGGTATTGATGGAAAGGAAATTGTATAATTTGCTCATGTGTCAGAGGGAGTCTGCTTGTGTACCGTTAATGATAATCAAAATATCTGACATGTAATAACGGTCTGGTAACACTTAAATCAACCCGATTATACTGAAAACCCAATAAACAGTAACTACAGAGTATTTTTTAATATGCTTCTGGCTGAAGTACTGCCAATCTATAAAATATTCGAATTCCAAACCGCAATGTATGTGTTAATCAAAATAGAGGAAATAAAAACAGAGCTTTGATGGAGTACGCTTTTAACATTAAATTTAAAAAAATGTTTTGAAAATCATATTTTGAATGTTAATTTTGGGGAATTAATATTATGGTGTGGCTATGATGGGTTTCTTTAGTGTAATTGAATTTTTGGGGGAAATCGGGTTTCATAGGTGTGACTGGAAGCAGCTGCAAAAGCACAGCAAGTTTGCTCAGGAAGATATTAATGGAATTCTGGAATTCCTTATTCCCAAGAGGGGAGTAAAACTTGGAGCCAAATACTTGAAAGAATACACATTTTACATGTTTCTTTTATTAGTGATGAGAGTTGCTTATTAATCAATGTTTAACAATGTAATTACAGCTGTTTTAGTCTCACCAGATAACACAGAAATAAATGACCTGCAACTAGTGAAGTGTGCAGATAGGGTAATGAATTCTTTCCATCAGCACACTAATTTATTAGTAATAAACAAAGAGCATGATGAATTAGCAGAATTGTAGAGTTTCTGAATATTGAAATCAAATTTCCAGATGAAAGCATTTAATCATTTCGTTTTCCTTCATTTATTTCTCTTCATGTCTGATGATGAGCTGGGATTTGCCTTTTTGGACTGCTTTCAATACTTCATGTAAAGCTCCTCTTTTATATTATTTGCAAGTTTACATTGATCCAACTCTTATTATTTTATATTAGTTTTACCTAACACTGAAAGTAGCATAACTTTGATTTCAACTAATTGAATTAGTATGTTTAGAAGAGCTCCTTATTACAGCTCAGCAAAGCACTATTTGATTAGCTCTGTTGTGTCAAAACTGGCTTTAACTAGGTGGGATTCTATTTGAAGATTTCAGTTAACTCAAGGAGAAAGACACAAATGCATGCATATTGTGATAATTATCAACAAAAGCTTACAGCAGAGGGAAGTCACACATACCCGAAAATAACATTATACAATGTTTGCCTTTTTATAAACATTCTTTGTTTAAATCTTAGCCTTCTTTTGAACTTCACTGGCATACAGTTGTTCAAATATGAACTTTACCTGGTGGAATATATTAAGTAAATGCTCCTTCAATTACCACCAACTTGGAGGGCGAGGGAATGGGAGGAAGGCAATCTAAATCTGAATTACTAAGTTAGAGATGCAATGTTGCTTTAAAAGAAAAGAATTAGAAGCATGAACTACTGAATGTTTTCTTAAATCATTTAAGAAAATTAAGAAATCCTTGCACTTAAATCTATATATTCTATTGTACTGTATTTTAAGATGTGGATCCTAAAAGAAAGGTATGAATCCTTTTAAGGGACAAGATAGAGAGTGAACTAGAAGTGGGAAAAGTAAAAAAGAAAAAAAAAGAAAAAAAAGAATTTGAAGCAAAATAAATTTTTGCACTAACTTTATGCCCAGAATAGGTATGAGTCTAGCAAGAAATTTACTCTTTCCTGAGGAGAAACTACAAATCGGAATTTTGAAAAACACGAATGGGTCATACTGCTTCCTGTTTGTATCTACATATAGTTACAGATACACTCTCTTCTTCTAGCTCTAGTCTAGCTGGTGGAACAGAAAACACTTTCCTTCATGTAAAAGAGGCAAGTAAGCAGATGGAGACCTACTCATGCATGAGAAGAAGGTAACTTAGTGCTTTCTCTCTATGATAGCTTATAAGGAGGGTGTCAATGCTCCAACTTTAAGATTGGAGAGTGTAGCCTCCAATGGCTAGACAAAATAGAACTGCCATACACTGCTAGTAGAAATGTAAAATGGGGTTCAGGTACTACAGAAACCAGTTTGACAATTCCTCAAAAAGTTATATATAAAATACCATACAATCTAGCAAATCCACTCAGTATATACCCACCCAAGAAAAATGAAAATAGGTACTTATATGAACACATATTCAGGCATGTTCAGAGTCACACTGTTCCCAAATATCTAAAAGGTGTTAATCAATCCAAAGGGTGAATGGATAAACAAATTGTGATGTACAATGGAATAGTATTCAGCCATAAATATAATGAAGTCCTGATACATGCTACAACTGGTTTGAACCTTGAAAACATTATGCTAAGTGAGAGAAGACAGTCACAAAACACTACATAGTGCCCTAGCTGGTTTGCTCAGTGGTTAGAGCTTTGGACCACAGACTGAAAGGTGGCGGGTTCGATTCTGGTCAAGGTCTGCATGTACCTCGGTTGCAGACTTGATCACCGGAGCCAGTCAGGGGGCGTGTGGGAAGCAACGAATCCATGTGGCTCTCTCATATTGATGTTTCTCTCTCTCTCTCTGCCTTTCCCCGCTCCCTTCTACTCTCTCTAAAAATCAATGGAAAAAATACCCTTGGGTGAGGTTTAACAACAACAAAAAACACTACATACTGTATGATTCTACTTATGTAAATTATATAGACTAGGTAAAGTGCATAGAGATGGAGAGCAGAACGGTGGTTGTCAGTGACTGAGGAAGAGAATGAGAATGGAGAGTAACTGCTTACTGCGTTTCCTTTTGGGTGATGAAAATACTTTAGAACTAGATAAAGGTTTCATAATGTTGTAAAAGTACTAAATATCAGTGAGTTGACCTAAAAATATTAACTTTATGTTACATGAATTTCACTTCCATAAAATTAAAAAGAAACAGACAAAAACATAATAAATGGTGGTTAAATAGTGTTCACTCCAGAAAGAATGATCAAAGTCAGGATATGTATTCAATAAAAAGAATCATATAATTACAGTAAGCCCAATAAATTTCACAACCAATCCATATAAAATCTCTAAATACAATAGAAATAGAAGGAAATTATTTAACTTGATAAACATTGATAACCGATATTTACTAAAACCTGCCGTTATAGTGATTGGTGAAATGTTAAAATCATAACACAAAAGTCAAAAACAAGACAAGAATGCCTGTGCCAACTATTATTATTATGAAAATTACTTTTAAGAATTTAGTCAATGAAACTGGAACTAAAATTGGAACATTTTAAATATTGGAGAAATAAAAATACAGCTATTTACATAATGTCTGATATATGCCTCCAAAATCCAAGAGATGCTATATAATACTAGATTTAAAAATATAATTCAACTAGAAGCCTGGTGTATGAATTCATGCACCAGTGGGGTCCCTCAGCCTGTCTGGTGGGATCGGGCCGAAACTGATTCTCCAACATCCCCCGAGGGGTCCCGGATTGCGAGAGGGCACAGGCCAGGCTGAGGGACTCCACTGGTGCACAATTGGGCTGGGGAGGGATGCAGGAAGTTGGCCAGCCAGGGAGGGACTGTGGGAGGGCTCCAGGGCATGTCCAGCCCATCTCACTCAGTCCTAATTGGCCAGGACCCAGCAGCAAGCTAACCTACTGGTTGGAGTGTCTGCCCCTGGTGGTCAGTGCATGTCATAGCAAGCAGTTGAGCAGCCTTAGCATATAATTAGCATATTATGCTTTGATTGGTTGAATGGACGAACAGACAACTGAACACTTAGCATAATATTAGGCTTTTATTATATAGGATAAGTTGGATAGATATAAAAAATATGCAAAAGTCCATAGGTAATTCTCAATAACAAGTTAAAAATAGGGTTAAACGATTAATATCCCAGAGATAATTATATTATAGCACCTATGTGAAAATATTATTTCCAGAAATAAAGCAAAATCTGAACAATTGCAGAAATATACTTAATCTCTGGATAAGACTGTTTTATATTATTTTTATTAATTTAATTCTCAATCAATGAATATTTTAGTACAATTTATAATGTGGTAAATTTTAAATATTCATGTGGAATAATACATAGTATATGAAGAGGTAACAAAATTAATAAAAATAATAATGAGTGAGAAAATAGTCTTTAAAAAAAATCCTAGCTTTCCTAAATATTATAAATGTTTACTATAAAACATTTTGTCATAAAAATGTGTTTGGGGAATGGGAAGATAAAAATAAACCAGTGAGCCCTGGAGGGGGGGCTCTGTTGGTGGGAGCATTGTCCTGTACACCAAAAGGTTGTGGTTCAATACCTGGTCAGGGCACATACGGGAGGCAACCAATCGATGTTTCTCACGCTGATGTTTCTCTCTCTCTTCTCCTCTCCCTAAAAATAAATTTTAAAAAATATCCTTGGGTATGGATAAATAAATAAATAAATAAATAAATAAATAAGTAGAACAGAATGGAGAATTCAAAAGTAGATTAAATATCTGTAATGACTCACAACACTGGGTAGCTGTTTAAGCAGTTAGATACCCAAGAAAAAAAATAAAAAAGGAGCCCAATCTCTCACCATATGTAAAATTAATTTTGAAATAATTTTAATATTTAAATTTTAAAAATAAAATAGAAGAACAATTTTACTTATGTAATAGATTTACTTAATGTATTATTTTAAGTAAAAACGATGGCAGATTCAGATGTTATCACTTTCGTTAAAACAATTTTATAAACCTAGGAAAGTAACCATATGATTATAAAAGGATGGATAAAGCTGTGGCTAGAAATACCCTAAAATGTTAACATATTTACATGGGATTACATTGAAGAATGAGAAGTAATAAAGTGAGCGTAGTAAGAAATAATCACCATTTCTTTATAGATCATGGCATTATTTAATTGGCTGTGGTGAGCTCATGTTATTTTTATCTTATTTGGAAAACAACTTACAATGAAATAATACAAGGCAAATCGTTCTAAAATAGAAGGGTGGCTTGAGGAGTGTGACGGTAGAAGATTGAGACTGAAGAGAAGCCATAAGAAATTTTAATTGGCAAGGCAAAGAAAAGAATTCATTAAGCCCAGACCAGGGACAGAACCATAGGATGTTCTCACCACTCCAGGCACGAACACCACTTAGATAAATATGTTACACTGGGGTCCTAGAAGATTGAGGAAGAATGGCACAGATCAGCCCAGTGTCCATTCCATAGAAGGATTCAGGGATCAGAGCTCCTCAAACCTACCAGAGATACATAAGGGTTATAGCATGGCAAAGACCTATAACTAGTTCCAAGGGAGAGATAGGGAAGACTGGGGAGAGTGAGGCACCAATTAGGGATGCTTGGGATGAAATCAGAATCTGGGCAAAGGAAGCTGTGCCCATTTAGAAAATTGTTCTATATATGTTTTTATTATTGTGCTCTACTCACTAGCCTAATTGATATGGAGAACAATTTTACATATATGTATATATAATTTGTTACAAGACTGCTGGCCTACTCTTCCTGATAAAAGACAACTTTTGTAAAATTTGACTGTGTTCAGTGAGTTACATTCATCATTCTAGGTTGTTACAATTACTCTCTCTCTCTCTCTCTCTCTCTCTCTCTCTAATATATATATATATATATATATATATATATATATATATATATATCTCCATTAGACAAATGAGGAAACTTATATTCAACAGCTAGAAGAGAATGTCCTAAGTCACAAAGCAAATAAGAATGGGGCTGGAAAAAAAAAAAAAGAATGGGGCTGGGATCTGACCCTAAATACGCATGCATGTATCATTATGTATCATTCAAAATTGTACCCAAGAGTAAGACTATAATAACCTTTTTTTATAGTGTTCCCTGAATAATATTTATTTTGAAGATATATGCCTGGAACTAAGAGCTGGACTTATTACAAAAATCACATTCAATTAGTGAATAGGCACTACCAATTTTTTTTTCCTTTCATCCAAATTTTTTTTTGACAATATGATCTTGGAACGTAGTCCTGAGTTATTGAAGTTATAGTTATTGAAAACCTTTGAGAAAAATGAATGAAAGTAAATGGTGAGATGGAATAGAAAATTCATTATCAACTTTTGTATAATGAAAACACAGGGAATAGAACAAGTGCTCAGAAAATATAATGAGCATTATTAGAGGTAATATGATGATATGACTTATACCTGAAGAAGAGACAGAGAGGGTTATATGAAAACATACATTAAATTAAGATAACCATCAAACAAACATAGTACCAAGAAATTTACACCAAAAACCATGAACCAATAAAGAACCCCTGCTGGAAGACAGGACAAGACTGACGTATTTTCCAGATTGTCCAGGTAGTATGCATGGCAAATCATTAGTTGATTTAATAATTCCTTTTCCCATAAATGCAAATCTCTTTGTCTTTGAAAGACAATGATATATTCAGAGCTTTTTGTGATTATATTCACCAGAACATCCAAATTCAGACAGGGTTATTGGAAATGACTTACAAACTGTGGGGTCTGCTACAGAAAAAAATTGTTTATGGGTAGCTCTTTGGGTGTAAAGAACAGGTTAACCAGTTACAGGCATGTGGAAATGTTTTTCTGGCCAATTGCTGATGCATATATAAAATTTGACTGCAAAATGGACTTCTACCAAGGCTTAAGTCAGTGCAATAAGCTAAAAGGATCTTGCTCTCTCAAGCTCTGACAGGGACTCTATTGGGAACTTCGGCTTCACATTCTTCCTTTTAAGATATTTTCGTCGCAAGGAACTTCAGCCTTGTCCTGGCAGATGCAAAGGGAGTTTTGTCAGTGACGTTTGACTGTCTTACATTGTGGGGACACACGGGACTTGGTTGCATTGTCTGCAAGGAGGATTCTCCGAACGGTCGGGGGCCTCTGAGGGGACCTCGCCGAAGGCGGCAGCCCCTACCTTGACTTTTCCAAACAAGTCCGATCCCCCAGGTGTTTTGCTAGAATCTCTATGTTTAGTCTTTAAAGACCCGACCTTGTAGAAGCATATACTTTCTCAAGAATACCTATCCTGCTGATTGTATCTAGAGCTTAATTTGAGTTCAAGCTATCCTACATAATAAAGATGTAATATGCAAATGGTCGTTACACTGTGAAGCATAATGACTGACCACGTAACGACTGGATCATAGATCAGCAGGAGGGTGGGGCAGCGAACTACAAGTGGGTGGTGGAGAACTACAGGAGGGGGAAGGGCAGCAAGCTCTGCGGGGAGGGTGGGGCAGTGGGCGGAGAGCTACTGGAGGGCAGCAGCGAGCTACTGGCACACGGATTTGTACGCGGGGCTACTAGTTATGACAATAAAAACCTAAGGAGGCAGGCGAACAGGGCTACTTGGTGGCGATAGCCAAGTAGTCCCTTAGTCGCTTTTTCACAGAAACGTGTGTCAGAGCAATCTGTTCATCCATCGCTCAGGGTCTGCTGGTCAGCCCAGGCATTACATCTCAAGAAGGGCTGAGTTAGATTGGAATTGTGCTTAATGCAATTTGAAATAACAATGTTTTCACTTTTGTACCCACTTTTCTTTTAGTGGGTTATCTTATTTCTTAATTTGTTCAATTACATTTTGAAAATAGTTATCAACAAGTACATGTTTAATATAGTCTATTAAGAGGATAATTAAGCATTAAAGAATAAAGCTGGATTTGTATCACAAAAGTACGCATTTTCCTTAAACAGGTCCCAGAGTTGGGCCTGAATGTGTTCCTGTGCTTGCTTCATATTTAAAAATAAAATTATTGTCCAGTCCCTTCAGAGGTAAGTCAGGCATCTACTAGAACAACTCTGCTACCTGCTTTTCAGAAACATTCTGCACTTCAATAAAAAACTTGAAAATGAATATCCTATTATAAGACATCTATTTGTGCGTATACACACTTCCTAAAAAAGGACTTTGCTTACACCTTGATTTAAAGCAGTCTTCTTTTCTAACGAACTGTATAATATTACCAACATTAACTAGTTTGCAAACACTTGTTAGTCTCTGAATCTCTGTTGTTTTGAGTTGTCCACATTACCTGGCTCTCCCACGCAGAATAGAAGTTCCATGAAGATAACTATAATTTGTTCATTGCTACATCCACAGTATCTGCACCCCAGTCTTGCTATGAAAAGGAGAGAGTAGATGAGTAAAAGAAAGGTGAGGGAGAAGATAACAGGAAAAGAGGAAAGGAAGGGAAGTGGAGAAAAAAGTGAAGAAATGTATTTATAAATCTGAACCTCAACTCCGAATACTCAAATTAGACCAAGTCCATGTGTGTTAGTAAGTTTGGAACCTGAGATTATTGAAACACACTTATTAATGACTCGTAGAATGCACCAGAAGAGGGAGGTAGATACAAACGTATTAATCTGCCAAAGTTTACAATGGTTTTCAAACTTTACTAGGAAAGTGTTTTCAACAAATGGTGCTGGAGCAATTGAAGCACAGGCCCAAGTAAGTGAACTTTTACCTAAGTGTCATACGTTATAAGAAAACATTAACTCAAAGGTATCACAGATGTAAAATGTAAAACTACCAGATATTTAGTAAAAATCATAGGAGAAAGTCTTAAGTCTAGGGCAAGCAAAGAGAGTTTAGGCTTGACAACAAAAGTACAATTCATAAAAGAAGAGATTTGATACACTGGACCTCACCAAAATGTAAACTTTTTTCTCTGTGAAACACCTTGTGAGGAGAGTGAAGTAACAAGCTACCGACTAGGAGATATCATTTGTAAAACCACATATCCATAAAAGGTCTTGCATCTAGAATCTATTAAAAAAAAAAAAACTTTCAAAACTCAACAGTAGAATCCTGGCTGTCGTGGCTCAGTGGTTGAGAGTCGACCTATGAATCAGGAGGTCACAGTCAGGACACGTGCCTGGGTTGCAATCTCGATCCCCAGTGTGCAGAAGGCAGCCATTCAATGATTCTCTCTCATCATTGATGTTTCTAACTCTCTCTCCTTCTCTCTTCCTCTTTGAAATCAATAAAAATATTTTTTTAAAAACCTCAACAGTACAAAAATAAAATAATCTCATTGGAAAATAGGAAAAAAGATATGAACAGTCATTTCACCAAAGAGGATAAACAGATGGCAAATAAGCACAAAGGAAAATATTCAGTATTATTAGCCATTAATGAAATGTAAATTATACAATGCAATGTCACTGCATACCTGACTGAGTGGCTAAAAAAGAAATTGTGATAATACCAAATGTGATAAGGATGCAGAAAAATTGGATCACTCGTTCATTGCTGAACAAAAAGTAAAATGGTACAGCCCTGGCCAGTGTGGCTCAGTTGGTTGGTGTGTTGTCCCATATACCAAGAGGTGGCAGGTTCGATTCCCAGTCAAGGCACATGCTCAGGTTGTGGGTTTGAACTCTGGTCAGGGAGCATGCAGGAGATGACTAGTAGATGTTTCTCTCTCTCTTCTCTCTCAGTCTCTCTCTCTCTTTCCATTTCTCTCTTCCTCTGTCTAGAATCTATCAAAAAAGTTTAAAGTATATAAAATGGTACAGCTACACTGAAAAAGAGTATAGCAGTTTCAATTCCTTACACGACTAAACTTGTGTCTACCCTGTGACCTAGCAATTGCACTCTTGGGCATTATCCCAGAGAAATAAAACTTATGATGGTGCAAAAACTTATACATCCATGTCCATAGCTTTATTTATAGTGATCAAAATCCAGAAGCAATCCAAATGTCCTTCAATGGGTGCATAGGTAAATAAACTGTGATATATTCATATAATGGAATCCTACTCATCAATGAAGAAAAGAATGAACGATTAATACACTCAACAACTTGTATGAACCTCACAGATATTATGCTGAGTGAAAATGGCCAATCTCAAAAACTACATACTGTTTATGATTCCATTTATATAAAATTCTTAAAATCACAAAATGATAGAAATGGAGAAGATATTAATGGTTGCCCAGAGTTAGGAATACTGGGGAAAGAAGATGATGGTAATTACACAAAAGGAGCTATTGTGTAATTACACAAAAGATGATGGTAATTACACAAAAGGAGTTTTAATTACATAAAACTGCATAGAACTAACACACACACACACAAATGAGTGTGTGTAAAACTGGTCATAACTGAATAAGCTCTGTGGATTGTACTGGTGTCAATGTCATGGTTTTAATATTATACAACAGTTTTACAAGATGTTAATACTGAAGGAAACCGTGTGAATGGTATACTATTCTTCTTTGTGTTTGTTTGTATTTTTTATTTTTTGCAAATTTTGTGAATCTATAATTCTTTAAAAACTAAAAGTTTAGAAATCACCAGAGAACTTTTTAAAAATCTGAGCCCTCCTTTCACACAAATTAAGTCAGAATCTCTAGGAGTAGAATACTTGAAGGAGCGTGTTGAAAACTTCCCAAGTGATTTCAGTAAACAGCCAGCATTCAAAAACCAAGGTTCCGAAGCAGTGGCTCTCAGGGTGTGATCCCAAATCAGAAGCAAAAGAATCTCTTGGAAATTTGTTAGTCATGCAATTTCTCAGGCCTCACCCAAGGCCTACTGGTTCCGAAACTCTGAGACTGGGAACCAGCAAGCTGTGTTTTGACTTTCATGTATATAGCAGCAGTGTTAACTGTATTTACTAGGCTGCACATTAGGTCCTCAGAATATATTCATCATGTAACTAACTGGAAGTTTGTACACTTTGACCAGCATATTCTTTATCTATTTCTTCTTAATATTTCTGTGTGGCTACTACAACTTTTTAAATTGCATATGGCTTACATTATATGTCTATGGAACAATGCTGCTCTACAGCAATTATTCCCAGCTCTGAGTATGCAGTAGAATGGCCCAAGGAATTAAAAAAAAAATACTGGTAGCTATACTTTGCCCCAGATTAACTGAATCGAATTGCCAATAATGGTTGATCACTTTAAAAAGCTTCCTGGATGATTTTAATGTGTTGCTAGGTGTAAGAATCATCGATGTAAGGACAGGCTCTGAATTTTTTCAGCTTGAATTCCTGGGGTTTGGGAAATCCCCCACTCCAAAAATACATTTTCACATGGTTTGCATATATTTTCAATGTATTTGTAGGCATCATATAAAGAACTGCTACTTTAGGGCTTTTATATGGTTTCCCTTTAGGAAACTTGACTTATAGAGAATAATATTTTTTCATGTCCTTACATCTAGACCTTTATTATCACACTTTGTTTTTAAGTAGCACCTTTTAAGCAAAGGTGCTAGGGTGAGTGGTCCATCTTAATCTTGCTGAACTCTCAGTTCTAGAAGTTTATTGTTTAGGGTTCTCTGCATACAGGATCATGTCACTTGCAAACAATGACAGTTTAACCTCTTCCTTTACAATCTGGATACCTTTTTTTTCTTCTTCTTCTCTGATTGCTGTGGCTAGAACTTCCAGCACTATGTTGAATAAGAGTTGTGAAAGCAGACATCCCTGCCATGTTCCCAATCTTAAGGCACACACTTGTAGTTTTTGCCCTTGAATATGATGTCGGATCCCTTATGACCTAGCAATTCCACTTCTGGGAATATACCCAAAGGAACCCAAAACACTAATATGAGAGAGTATATGCACCCCTTTGTTCACTAAAGTGTTATTCACAATAGCCAAGATTTGGAAGCAGCCCAAGAGCCCATTAGTAGATGAGTGGCTTAAAAAGGTATAGCTCAGTGGTTGAGCATTGGTCTATGAATCAGGAAGTCACTGTTTGGTTCTGGTCTGGTCACATGCCTGGGTTGCGGGCTGTACCCCCAGTGTGGGGCATGCAGGAGGCAGCTAATCAATGATTCTCTCTCATCACTGATGTTTTTATCTCTCTCTACCTCTCCCTTCATCTCTGAAGTCAATAAAAATATATTTAAAAAAATAAATAAATAAACAATGGAATACTCCTGGAGCTTTAAAAAAAAAGGAAATCTTACCTTTCCCAATAGCGTGGATGGACCTGGATGGTATTATGCTAAGTGAAATAAGCCAGTCAGAGAAAAACATGTACCATGTGATTTCACTTATATGTAGACTCTAATAAACTAACAAAGTGGAGACAGTCTATGGATGCAGAGAACAGAGTGACAGCTGTCAGAGGGGAGGAGGTTGGTGGTTGGATAAGAATTGTGAGGGGATTAAGCAAAGAAAAAAAAGAAAGACTCATGGACACAGACAACAGTATGATGATGCCAGAGGCAAGCGGGGAGGAGGGACTTAGAAGAGGATAAAGGTGGGGCAAATGGTGATGGGAGACTTGATTTTAGATGGTAAACACTGGGTACAATATACAGACGATGTATTGCAGAATTGTATACTTCAAAACTATATAATTTATTAGCTAATGTCACCCAAATAAATTCTGTAGATAGATAGATAAATAAATAAATAAATAAATGTAGAAGAATGTACTGCAGTGGAAAGGGTCAAGGCTGGAATAAGACATACCTAGGCTTGCTAAGAGAAATACCCAGATCTGTAAGTGATGAAGTAGTCCAGAAAGGCAGATAGTATATTGCCCAATAAATACATATTTTGATAAGAAAAATGGCATCACATGTTAATCTTTGGCATTAGACAAATTCAGTAAAACCTAGTAGGTGGCAATCAAAGAAAGGCCCTGAAGATCAGGTAATATCCAGACAGACAGCATATGGTCCAATTCAAGATGGTATGTCAGCAGGTAGCAAGTGGCCTAAGGCATAGGGCTAGCTTCTAGGACAAGGGTGTCATTAGAGGGATGGGGTAGTGGGAAGTTTACTTGAGGGCCTCACACTTATGGGCCAAGTTAAGAATTTAAATACCAGATTTAGAAAACCAAATGTAGACCCTCATTCAAAAATGAATCACTGGTCCTCCAAGTATATGACTCATGGTCTTTGAATTCTGTCTTACTAATGGTAGGATTAGTTTGCCAAAGACCAAGGTGAAAGCCTGTTGGGAGTGGACCTAAGCTGCAGTCTGGCCTCCCTTTGTGGGAGGCAACTGGGCTGATCAGGGGAAGGCACCAGCCCATCACCCCACTGCTGCAGCCACTGTCAGTCACCGCAGCCACCAAGGTGTTTTCATCAACAGGGACTCCAGTCCCTTCACCATGAAAAAATGACAACTTTCTTTAGTTAGGCATTTTCAAGATGTGTCTTTCATAGGATATGACATTTCTTTCTTTATTTTTCTTTTTAGCCTCACCTGAGGATATGTTTCCATTGATTTTTTTCCCCTTCCCTCCGATCCCAGGCTGGGCCCCTTCCCAAGCCTAAAGCCTCTGCCTGAGGCTTTAGGCTTGGGCAGAGCCCCCCTCCCCCTCCCTTCTGATTGCCAGCTCGGGCCGCCCAGGCTTTAGGCTTGGTCAGGGGGCCCCGCCCCTCCCATCACCAGCTCAGCCCCTTCCCAAGCCTAAAGCCTCTGCCTGAGGTTTTAGGTTTGGGAAGGGGGCCCCCCGCCCCTCCGATGGCCCGCTGGGAGTGACCTGCATGCCGAGGAGGTTCCCGGGACCCAGGTATATATGCAAATTAACTGCCATTTTTGTTGGGTTAATTTGCATACTCACTCTGATTGGCTGTGGGCGTAGGGGAGGTACGGCCAATTTACATGTTTCTCTATTATTAGGTAAGATGTTTATTCAAACTTAGGAAGTAGTAATTCACTCAAAAATTGAACTCAAAAGTATATGTAAATATATGACAAATTGTTAAATACAGAGATGTGATCATATAGAAATATTAAATCCAAGTTGAGATGTGAAAGAACTCTCATAAGGCGTCCTGTCCCTCTCTATTGGAATAAGTGATAATTTATTCTTCCGCTGTACTTGTGAGGTAGACAAAGTAGGTTTTATCTTTTGTGGTTATCATGTACCCTTAACCAAGTCAACTTTCTTTCATGGTTTCACATCTTTAGTTTTCCAGACTTTGCCACTAGAGCCTGCCTGTTAAAAGACTGCAGAGAGAGTGACTATCAGATGTTAACATACTTAATTAAACTGAGATTGACCTCAGTCATTTCATCAATCTAAAATAAACCAGAGAACGTGCCGGGTTAACTCTGTAGCTCCAGCTATAGCAATAGATCTATAAAACCAAACAATAGCAATAATAACCTCAGAGAATCTGAGATGGAGTATAAATTTTCATGAATTTTTTAATCTGATCTGAGTGCAGAGAAGGGTAAAGAAAACAATCTTGGACAAGCCAGATGATAAAAGCCTTACTGTGCATTGAATCATCTTGCAGCTCATGGTCAATAGGGTGATTATGAAGACATCATCGTTTTGATATGGCTGAACTCAACACTGAGTACAACTGGCTATTTTCCTATTTCTCTAAACATATGATCTTCTCTGCTTTTCTAAAAGGAAACATGAGTCACAAAGGAATCCTGATGGGTGTTAGGTCTCTTGAGTATTGGGCTATGCTTTGTCTGCATATGCCCTCGGTGCCTTTGTAAATAGTTAAGAAATATTTGACAATCCTATTTTTAACCGAGGCGTCTGTCATTATTGTCTTTCAGGAATACTGTGCTATTGAGAATGAGACTCTGTAATCAACATGATCACAGCATCGAGGAGAAATATGGTCCCTTGTCTCTTTTAAGCTGGCTTGTGCAACTTGAGGGGAAGCCTCGCACCTCCTCCTTGCGGCTTTCTCTTCTCCATAGTTGTCGAACAACTGGAGGAGTACACCCAGCCCAAAAGGATCGGATTTCTTCTAATGATTAGTATATTCAGTCCCCTAGTAGCTTTATTTTCATCACTGCCACACTGTATCACTTTGAAAACTGGACTGGCTTTACACATAATTGATCCACTGCTGCCTTGTTCTATAGATTCCCTCCCCAGCTATAGTGTCACTCCGCATTTTGGCCACAACTGTGTATATAGCTCTTTTAGTTTATACTGAGCTAATCAGTAGAAACACCATACCTGGGCTGCTGGGTTCAGAAGGCCTTTGAGCCTCAGGTCTATGTCTCCACCCAGGAAATTTCAAGCACAGAGTTCTCTTTCCCTCACAATGAGTACTTCTTTGAGACTCTTGGGCTCATTTTCTTCTCAGTCAAAATCATCCTCATATTTCGAAGCTTCTAATATCATTGAATGGGACTGGGTTTGGGACTTGTGATATCCCTCCTACCAGCGGAGTTTTGTCTCATACAAACGTTCACCATTCCTCTGCAGAGAACAACTCCATGTGTCCTGTCAAGGGGTAGTTGTAGGCACCACCTTTGTCACAGTAGAGAATCCCACCCTTAGTCAGTGGAAAGAGTACCCACAGCTTTATAATGTTGCAGCTAGGGGAATCTATTCATTAACTGTCTTCC
Organism: Eptesicus fuscus; assembly: GCF_027574615.1. Classification (NCBI taxonomy): domain Eukaryota; kingdom Metazoa; phylum Chordata; class Mammalia; order Chiroptera; family Vespertilionidae; genus Eptesicus; species Eptesicus fuscus. The sequence goes on along the minus strand of NC_072482.1, from coordinate 49,158,988 downwards.
CCATAACATAGAAGCTCTGTTTCTAAATAAATTTTACACACAATAGAGTGATTATAGAGAAACTCCTATTGTTTAGACCTTGTCTTAGACTTCCTTGAGAGCAGCCAGGAAAATTTTGATATAAGGTATTTTTAGCATTAACCATGGCAGAAAACTAGGTTCAAAGGGGTCTCTAAAATGTTCTTCAAGCTAGAGAGTTCTAGGAACTTCACAAGATCCTTAAAAATTCAGAATTGTCAAATCCAGGAGAACACTCCATCCCAAACTGGCACAGTTTCTAGGATAAAAGACTCTGGGAGTTAAGTGGGTGGAAAGCAAGGAAGAGAGAGCATCTGTGGACTATCTGAGTTCCTCAGATATTTAATTTTTTTAAATTGAAGAGCATTTTTCTCCAATATAATTCACCTCCTAAGGTGCCTTTGGGGTCCCTTCAGTTACTGTGGCCTCTGTGGACTGAAATAGGTCATAGAACATATCAAATTTTTATGAAGGTCTTCAGGAGGCTGACATAGGTACAGGAAGGATGAAAGTATCAATTATATTAATTATATATACAATTGTATAGAAATAAAATATATATATATAATTCTATATGTATATAATTTCATAACTACCTCATTCTTATTCACTATGCACTTGATTGGTCAGGGCACCCAGAGATTGTGGTGCCCCCTGGTGGTCATTGAATTATCACAGATCTTGACAACCTAAAAATCCACTAGGTTTGAAGAGCTAAAACATCTCTTTTTGAGAGCGATCAGAAACCATGAAAGCATATACAAGTAATTTGCATAATTTAAACTAGTTCTTCTTATGGGTACTGGTGATTTATCAAAAAAAAAGTAAGTAATGTAAAGGTAGCACCTCCCACACAAAAGCAAATGTAAAAAAAAAATTCTGAAGAGTATTGAACGTGTGCTAAGGGATTTTGAATAGAATGTGCAACATTTCCTGCTATATTAGTAGTTCTTTTAATATTAGTAAAAAAAAACTTTATTTTACTTATCATTTTTGAATATTTTAAGTAATTAGAAAACTTCAGATTGATAAATTAGCAATATTCAATTGGACTCTTGTAATTTTGATATAAGTTGTATTTTTATTTGTTAAGCTGTTTTATGTTAATTGTAGTTAAATAATTATAATTGTAATCTTTGAAACATTACAGTTTATCTGACCTCTGCCTTTCTTTATCCAGCTACATCTAAGTTTAGAAGAATAAATTAAATTATTACTTTTTAAAAATGAGCTTATATATACTTTTTACATTGACTGCAAATAAATATTTTACATACACTACATAAATCATACCAATGTAAATATGTAAGTGATTTTTCTGCACAGTAGAAAGATTGTTTACATTTTGACTGAAATCACAAATAGAGAACCCAATTTTCTGTTAACTGAGACATACATTTCTTTTCTGTTTATAATCAGTTTCTTCTGCACGGTACCTTTTCTAATTTCCCCCTTTTCTGTGATGAACTTCTATTTTCACATTTACCAGCTGTGAATGCATTTAGAAAGTAAATGCAAAAGTAGTAGGTTCATAAACAGCCCTTTGATTTCATTGTTGCTGTTGTTAACTAGTTTGGCACCCTAGATTTCTAACATACTAACGTCTCAGGCTGTTCCCTACTCTCTAAATGCTCCTTTCTAAACCCACCACACACACACACGCACACGCACACACACACACACACACACACACACACAGGATTTTATTTGAAAATTCACGGAACTTATTTCCTGAAGTCTTTATAATTTACTACTAAGTAAGTATCTCTCTCTTAAAATCACAGAATGTGTCCCAGGGAAAAACAGTGAGATAAATGTTAGTATTGAAGCAAATTAAAAGAAAATAACTTTTGTACTCTCATTTGATATGTCTTGAATTTATACATTTATTTTCATATATGTACAGGTATTGTGATGATTAGTAATTAGATAAAAATAATATGGTACATAAAAATTGGGTAATTATCTTTGAATCTGAAAGTAGGCATTTTTAATCTTTCTACTATAAATTTATGATAGATGTTTCAAAGGAGTAGATATAAATGGAAATATTAAGGTTTCAATCTTCTTTTTCCATTTATTTAAAATTAGCTAAAAATATGTAGGTTACTCTCCATCAATTGCAATGTACAATGAATATATAAAAATTAAGAAATAGTTTTCAAAATCTCTGCTTTAGCTCACATCTGTTGGCTATATACACCATTCGGTGTTGCTCAGGAAAATGACTTCTTGTCTAACTTTTATTTTATACACACACACACACACACACACACACATTTTCAGTACACATTACAATTTGCTTTAGAGATAATTTGCAAATTCATAAATATGAAGCTAAAATAAACCATTTTAATGGTTATATAAAGTAACTATTCAATGTTATTTTAAAATATGAAACTTTTATAAACTGATTATTTTTATTTCAATGACTTCATGTACAAATAGGTTTATTTGCTTTGCTGCTAGTTAAGTACAGTCTAATACCAATTTATATACTAAAATATATGATGTATAATACTGTTTAATGAACATTCTCCTCTTGACTAAATCATTCACTTTTATTTAAATGCCATGACATCTTTATCAATATGCCTAGATTCCAAAGAAGAAAAAGAAGAAAGAGGAGGAGGAAAAGGAGGAGGATGAGGAGGAGGAGGAGGAGGAGGAGCAGGAGGAAGAGAAGGAGGAGGAGGAGGAGAAGAAAAGGAGGAGGAGGAGGAGGAGGAGGAAGAGGAGGGAGAACAAGAAGAGAGGGTAAACTTAAAATGAGTATCACTGTGCAACTCTGCAGAGAAAATTGTCAGCAGCCGGGCACATGTGCATTTAATGTCTCTAAAAATAAAAGCAAGCCCCCCGTGTCTGACACAGAGAGGGGATACAATAAGGCAGCTCCCTATACCACCTACACTCATCAGAGAGAAGGATGTTACTTCTTTGGTTTCCTGGTTTAATGCAAAGGTATTTGTATTCACATCACTGAGTATTAGCCATTCAATAGATGAAAGGACTATTTTAAACTTTAAAGGCTACCTTGGTGTCATTCTAAGAAGTGGGGATGAGGCCCTGGGGAAAGTGTTGAAATCCTGGAGAATTATTGTAACTATTACAAGTGGTTTAATATTTGTGAGTTTGTGGTTTTGAGATTAATAGTTTTATAGCCTATGTGTGGGGATTTATGTTTTTAATTCTAATGTTTTACCTTACAATTTTTACTCTTAAAGCATCTGTTTGTGTAAATACCACTTGATCTTCTCTGTAACAAGTGTACTCTACATGTTTTGTCTCTCTCTCTCTTTTTTTTTTTTTGTCTCTTTTCAAAGAGTTTATATTTTCTTTGCATCCCTTAAAAGACACCTGGGATGCTGTTACATATAATTTCTAAAATATTTAATAGGCATAATGGCTAGGAAAAAGTAACATTTAAGGAAAAAAACCTACAGAACCAAAGAGAAGTTAGAGCTGAAGGAAATTTCATTTCTTTATTTTTGTAATTGCATTAGGCAAGTAAAAGCTATAGGAGACAACTTACCATAAAATAAAAATAAAAAATCTGGGATCTGTCATCTCTGAGCACTCTGTTAAAAATACCAGAAATAACTCCATTTACTTTATATTTCCAGAGAGAAAGACAGGAAAAGTTTGGAATCTTATGTGAGATCAAACTTTTTGCCTATCACAAATAAAGATAAATCATGAATGTCAGATTTTCTTTTAAAAGGAAGAGATACAGGACAAGAAGAAAATGAAGCTCGTCTTAAATGTGTGATCGATCAGGTTACATTAAGTGACCTTTGAAATGGATGATTTGACAATTAATGTTTTAAAGTTCTTCCTCATTATATTACTCACCTCTTGAATTGCAAAGAGTCCAAAACTGCCTAAGGGTAAACCGATTTCTCTCTACACAGCCGCCCTCGACATTTTGGTTGGATAAATTCAACTGGAGATATTGGTTACACTTCTTATTCTGTTTCCCTTTTGAGAGATAATTATTGAATAATCATAAGAAAGTAGTTGCTCTTTGCAAAAGACGTTTTACTTTATGAATTTAATGCGTGGTAGCATTCTAGCATTCTCTAAAATTCAATGTAATTTTTGCAGCGAAATGGGAAACCGTCAAAATGAGGGAATCCAAAGAAAACCTCAGAAAATTATAAACACGTAAAAAAAAAATGATACGGAACCATCTGAAGGTTCTCTCTTAATGTCTTACTTCACCCAACAAACTATTGTGAAAAGATTGGGCGGGGTGAGAGGGACACATAAAACAAAAGACTTCCTTTCTACACTCCCTTTTCCTCTGTTTCTTTGGCCCGAGTTTGTTGCAAACTCTCGGAAACACTGTTTGAACATAATACATGTGGTTACTTTTATTCTTCCGGAGACTGTGCTGGGTGGTGCCTGGAGCTGACTGCCGTAGCAAAAAGAGAAGTAGAAACCTTTCAAGAAAAGAAAGGAACAAAGTTATCCGACCCGCGGAGGTTGTAACAACAACAACAACAACAAAAGTAAAAAGTAAAAGGCACTTTGCTTAAAGGCACAGCTCATGTTACTGTCCCGGCTGAGCGCTCGGTAGCTGACCCGCCGCTTGCGTTGCCTCTGGTTTCTACCAGATGTAGAGGAGTAAGGCTGTGCAGGGGGCTGGAAATCGGAAGCGTTATTCTCGGAATGGCTCGGCTCCCTGAAAGCTGCGGTTGCTAAACGCTGAGAGGCCAAGGCAGCACGCACCTCGGCGGCCATCCACGTCCTCCGTGGCGGAGCATCCAGCACCGGCAGGGAGCCCAGAACCTGGAGGGAATCCTGGACCCGCAATCTGACTCCGCTCGCCGCCGATTGGCCCGCTCCCCGAGCCCCGCCTCCGTGGCCGGGGCGGCCGTTTCGCGGGGGCCCGCCCCTCAGCCCTGGGAATCGCAGCCTGGCAGGCCGGCTGCGCCTGCCACTCAGCCCGAGTGGCTGAGGCTCTGGGCTCGGAGCCCCGCCCCCGCCCCCCTAATTGATATTATTGGAGTGTGGAGCCAGCGGCGGGTCTGCAGTCGGAGACTTGCAGGCAGTGAACGCGGTGGTGCGAACGTTCAGGAGGGGGGAAATTTTTTTTTAAAAAGCTAAACGTGGAGCCGTCGCCTGGAGATCGAGAAGGGGAATCGATGCAAGAAGAGCAATAAAAAAAAAAAAAAAAAAAAAAGAACCCACTCGGAGCAAACAGCGTTTAAAAAGCTGCGACTCAACCGAAACCTAAAATAAAACCTGCTCATGCACCATGGTTTTTCAAACTCGGAACCCTTCATGGATTATTTTATGCTACATCTGGCTGCTCCGTTTTGCACACACCGGGGAGGCGCAAGCTGTAAAGGAAGGTAAGGCGATGGAAAAGCAAAGTTTGTTCTGACTTATTTATTTAGCTGTCTACCGGCGCGAGCCGGCGAGTCCGGGGGGCTGCCGGCCGCGCCTCCGGAGCCTGGCGACCCTCCCCCGCTAGCTCCCCGCCCCCCCCTCGCCGTCCCGGCTGCCCCGGGTGGCCAGGGGCGCTGCTCCCAGCCTCCTGCTGCCCCGCGTCCCGGGCTGTCGGCCCGACCGGAGCGGGGTTTTTTCGCGGGCAGTCTGGAGGGCGTGAGCAGCAACAGAGGGTGGCGGGATGGGGTTTGGGGGACGGTCGGCGTGATCCTTCTCGAAGACCCCGAGCGGGTCAGATCTCTTTCTCGAGCCCTCTCTCCCTTCCTCCTCTCGGTGTTTGCCCCCGGTGGGTTAGGCTGCGGGCCGGAGTTGGTGGGGGGCTGGAGAGCGCAGCCTTCGGTGTCCCGGGCAGCCCGCCAGCGAGCGGCTGAAGTCCGGAGCCTTCCTGGGGGGACGGTGACGGGGGTGAGCTCGGAGGGCTCGGGTTACTAATGAAGTGCTCACTGCGTCGGAGGAGGAGACGCGGGCCTGCGGTTGGCGCTCGGCCGCCTGCGCGGAACAATAACGCCGCGGAGGTGCAGCCGACCCGGGGCGCGCTCCCCGCGGCCGCGGATGTCTCCATTCAGCGCGCGCCACGCGCAGACCCGGCGGCCCGGGGCAGCCGGAGCCCAGAGGGCTCGGCCGGGCCGGGAGGCGGGGGGCAGGCTGCGGCTGTGCGCCTGATAAGGTGCTGCCGACTAGGCGACCGAAAGTCCCCAAACATCTGCCCCAAGTCCGGCAGTTCAGTCCGAGTGGTCCAACAGAGCGGAAGACCTGGACCACGAGGGCTAGCTGTGGATGGAGAGAGCAGGTTGCATTTGGGCACCAGATACGCTTGTAGGTGTTGTTATTTATTTATTTATTTTTTCTTTCTTATTTTCCTTTGAACCACTGACAGAAGGTAAAATACCTTTCGGTGCCTGTAGTTGGAGCTGGGGGAAATAAATCCTGTCAATGGAAATACCTTGCTCCAAGCATTGTCACTATTTAGCCCCCGCCATCCCCCCCCCCCCCCACCCCCGGTCTTCTAGGCTGTGAGTCTAAGGTTGATTTTTACGATATTTAAAAGCAGAATACTAATAATTTTTTTTTTTATAAATGCTTCTGAAGTGTGGGGAATGGAGGAATCTGATATCAGATTTAGGTCGTGGTGGAGATGGTGGGGCTACCTATCGGTTCTCGCTTCATCTATCATTGAAAACTTGGTGATTTAGTGCTGGCGCCCCCCCCCCACCCCCCAACCTCATTCTCTTCGTGCACCCCTCTCCGTTCATTCAAACCAACGTCTTGTCCTACTTCTTGATCCAGCCTGACCTTCTGACCCCCGTTTCCACCTCTGCAACCTGTGTTGACTCTGAACCCATTCAGAGGAATTTTGAGAAAACCTTGGACTCCGTCGAAGTGTCGGTTACGCGTTTGCAGCTGAACTGACATCTGCTAGAAAGACACACCCAGGCAACACCAAAACCCACAGTTCCACTCCCGTGGCGTTAGCGATTAGGAGCATCCACATCTGGAACCCTGTCCCGATTCCTCGGGAATCGCGGGAGCAGCGGAAAAGTTTGCTCGGCGGCGGCGGCTGAGCCCGGCGCGCGAGCTCGGGCAGACCCCGGCCGGAGTGCGCGCTGTAAATCACTGCCTCACTAGGGGGAGAGGTTCCGCAGCCAGACTCGCTCGCTCGCCTTTCTCTTCTGCGTGCAGGATCCGTGTGAAGGATTCTCCTTCCAGGAGGCTGAAGTGTTTAAACGCAGAAGTGAAATATTTAAAAGGTGGGCGGGGTGGCAGAGGAGCCCGGCTTCTCGGTGGCGACGCTCGGAGCGCGCAGCGGCGATCGGGAGCTGCGACCGCTCTGCAAGCCCAAAGGCCCGGCCGGGGCGCTCAGTGGCGGGCGCTGGGAAAGCAGGGCTCGGCCCTCCAGGGTGGGTGGGGTGGTTGGAAGAAGATGAGGGATCTCCTCCCCCCCACCCCCACCCCCCCGCCCCCTTCCTCCACTTTTCCCCGAACACTTTCTCCCGGGGAGATCGGTTCCCGCTACTGCGAGCGCGGGGTCTAAAGCGTCTGACGGTTGGAGGTGAAGTGCAGCTGCTGTCTTTCCTCTCGGTAAAAGCGGCCGCCGCCACTGCATCCTCAGAGGAGACGCTTCCCGAAAGCCTCTCTCCTCCTGCTGGCTCCTGCAGGAGCCCGGGCGCCACCGGCTCCCTGGAGTGCCCAGGTCTGGCAGAGGAGTAATGGATGCTCAGCGCGGCGGGCGCGCCCGTCTGGCAGCCCCCGCCCCGCCCCGCCGGCGGCCCCGCCCTGGCCCCGCCGCCCGCCGCTGCCCGCCCGGCCTTGGGCAGCCTCCGCCAGGGCGCGCCCGCCTCGCGCCCCCCGCCCCTACCCCGCCGCCCCAGTGCGGCTGGGCGCGGAGTCCCCGCGCCCGTTCTGGGCGCCCCAGGTCCCGACCGGCCGCTGGGCTGCCCCCCGCGGGCTGGGAGGGTGACGCCGCTGCTGGGAACGCGAAGGCTGAAGCGCGCACTTGCGGGTGCGTCCGGAGAGCGGATGGCGGGGAGCGAGGCACGCTGATCACTTGAGAGCTGCTTCTGATTCAACCTGCAAGGGCCAATTTCTGTTTGTTTTTGTTGACTTCTCAACGTGTTTGCCATCCGCACCCCAGCCCACCCCAGTCTGGGTCGAGGGGTAACGGAATGACAGTCAACAGTCCACAACGCCTATTTTGCTCTCAAAAATGACCCAAGAAGGTCACCTGGGTTTAAAATCCAATGGTCTCTTGTCAATACAAAAGACAAAAAAGTCATAAAAATAAGATAAATTATCTCAAAAGAAGAGTGCGTGGCACCTACGTTGTTTCCTTCAGCTTTGTCTCCATTGTTGAGGACAAAAACAAAATAAAATTTGCTTCATATAAATTCACTAATCCAACGTGTTTTTTTTTAATGTTCAAAGTGTAAAGTATAACTTGCATTTTAAAAGTGTGTTTTTTTCCCCCTCCTCATTTGGAAGAGAGTCAAGTGTTTGTGACCAAAGTTTGTGCTGTCATGGTCTCCCGGATAGTCTTAAGTGCAAAGCATTTTTGAAAACAAGTGTCTCTGTATCTATCTATATCTACTTGTTTCAGTTACAGAGAATAACCTTGACTAGCATGGAGGAATTGAACACATAATCAGTGTGTTCTGTTTTCCAAGCATAACACATTTTCATTTCCTTTAAAATACATTTTTTTTCCTCTAGTGATTATTTAAAAGTTCACATAACCATGTATTTTATTAAAGTCCAAATTTTAACATTTTGTTGAGGTTGGATGTTAACCATATTTGCACATTCAAAAATGCATTCACTGTTATTTGTGGACAAATTGATACATTTGTTAAAATACTCTAGAGTCAAAAATACTTTTAAAGAGAAAAACTCTGGTAACAAACCAGTTTGAACAAACAGTGAATGCTTTAGGAGGGTAATTGTCTTAAAAAGCAATAAAATGTATAAACTTGGAAGTATGATATATGCCATTTGAATATGTTATATTAATAATATCAGGAGCAATCATTACATTTATATTAATTTAATTTAATTTCATTATGGTTTTTGATAGCATAAAAGTGGAATACAACTTTTAAAAAGAAAATCAGAAAAATAGTCAAGTCAGAGTTCAAATATACCATTTTTGAGAATTAGCTAATGCTTTGAAACCTTTGGAAATTAAAAAAATATAGAAATATTGAAAACAGATGTTTAACTAACTCAAAACTATACCTTGCAAATAATAGTTTATTTTTCTAAGGATAACATTTCTTAATACATATTTTAGTCATATTCCTCTTGTATATGTGTGTGAAAGACACTGCGTGTGAAGAGTTTTAATAAACTGCAATTCTCAAAAAGTGCTAGGAAATACTGATGGCAAAATACTATAAATTAATGACTATCTTAAGCGTCATGTAGAATTACACTTTATTACATTCAGGTTATCATGTTTCACAAAATTTGGAAGGCTCAATGGTTTACAAACTATTATAATATACAATTTCTAGAAAAACAATACATCACATAGCAATGTTTACTCTCCTTTTTTTTTACTTTTGAGTTTTTGAGTTTATTTTAATCAAAAATACAAAATATAAGATGGCATTTTAATACATTTTCTCCCACAGTGGAGTAATATACTTGTATCAGGTAGGTAGGTATTCATTTCACCATTCCTTTATATAAATAACTGTTTTATATATCTTAAGTCATAAAGTGATAATTAGATAAAATTAAGATTCACTTTAATAACTTACAAATGTGTTGCAGTTTTTCCTGTAACGTTTGGAAATAAAACTTTCTTTTTCAGTACTGCTGCTGGATTCTAAAGCACAACAAACAGAGCTGGAATGGATCTCCTCTCCACCCAATGGGGTAAGTGCTTCTCCTCATAAAATATCACCCTTCATTTCAAAAGCAAGACTCAAGAACTTTCCTCTCTCTCCATAGTGGAGTTACTCACATTCTTTAAATTTAAACAATTTCAATTCCAGGTTTCATATTCAATATTTTGTTGTGTTTGTCGTGAGACATTTAATTTTTTAAGTCGAGAAGAAGGTATACTTCGTGCTTGGGGACATGGATTTAAAAAGCACTCTATAATCTTTTGAGTTCTTACTGTGAGTGGTATCATACCTCAGGTTCCAGGCTATAAATGCTAACTAATTACAGGGAACAATCCTTTCACAAACTCATTTAAACCACTCTAGTTGCTTTACACTTCTTTAGTATAATAGCCAGGTAGGTAGTGTATAGTTCTTGAAAATAGTATGCAATCTGTTTTTCCTCTTTTAAAAACAGTTTTAGCATCATTCAAAAGGTACCTTAAAAGGCAGCCAAAAATGTAATATGCTCAGTATTTTAGCATACAGTTTGCTATGAGATATTATTTGGATTTTCCAAGTTTATATCATGTCTATCTGTTGTTATTAATCAGAAGTGCAGAGCATGCACATACTACAGTGAAAATCTGTTACAGTAAGTATGAGTGAAGGCAGTCAACCAAAAATCTTGGAAAACATAAGTAACCTTTCACCCCCAATTTTTGACCATTATGGTTTATATATCAGGAAAAATCTATTACTTTCTTAAATTTAGTTCAACGCCTTTGTTCTTCAGTTTTTTAATTGTGAGAGAGATCACATACTTCATCCCTTATTAAAGAAGAGGGCTTCAAGAAAGGAAAGTATACCCTATTGTTACTTGAGTTAATCTTTGACATGGAATCAAAGAGCATGAAGTGAGGATAGAAAAAGTGTAACAAAATTTTGCAAAGAGAAGAACAAAAGTCCGAAAGGGTTTTTTTGAGTATAAGAACATCATAAGATCAATGTCATGAAGTGGAAGTCAGTTTAAGAATGAGAAATGTGAATGATGAAAACATGTTTAAAATATTCAGAGAGATTGCTTGATATCATATTGTAGTTTTCTGTATTGGGCAAAATAAATTATAAAAAGTGACACATATTTTACAAATTAAATTTAAAAAGTATGTGAAGTTTGAGGTGCAGTACTTTTCTTGCAAGTGTAGGTTTTCCATGAGTGAAATAATATACTTCATATTATAGGAAGACATTCACAATAAAAAAATGAAACACCTTTCTTGCCGATGACAGATGTAGCCTATTTTCTACCATCCATCAATTAAAACAAATAGAGATAGTGGGTGGTTTTTTATCTCTAGGGAGAAGTAAACTGATATATGATTGTAGTACTTCATCCATGTAATCCATGACATGATAAATTATGACTGTCCATGTTATCTTGGACTCAAATGGGCATTCTGTCAGTTCAAAATATCTGAGTAACATTTAGCCCTACATATCTGAAGGATTAAACAGATAATATTGGAAAATGAAGATTGATAGTATTTTTTGTATATGAAATGGGTTAGCTTACATGTAATTAAAAATCTAACTGGAAATAAATTGTTATTAAGACATAAGCTTCTAGAAAAAAATTTTATAAGCAAACCATAAAAGCACATTATCTGAATTAAGACTTCTTTCCCAGTGGTGTCATTTGTAGAAATCACTGCAGTTTATCAGAAAGTGAGATAAAAAAAAAAGAAAAGACAAAAGTTGCGTTAAATGCATTTACATCATGTCACTATTTGTTATCTAGTCTTGAAACTTTCCCCTTAGGAACAAATTTTTAAATAAAAATGAAAATAAACTGGGATTCATAGTTTAGTAAAACTGATTTTTCATAGATAGAACAAAATAATGTAATTTTTCTTAAAATTAGACAGTTTGTAAGATTTATTCCTTTATAGTAATTAGCCTTGGTTTCTTCAAACTGGGAAATTATTAAAAACAGCACATTTATCTTTGTAGTTTTTGGTATTGTAGTAGATACCATTACCAGTTTTACTTCTTTTACTAATTTCAGTCTAATTTAGAGACAAAAACCTACCTGTCTCAATGAAGGAACTTGGGTCTATTTGGCTGTCATTCATATTATACGCAACGAATGGAAGCAAAGGGAAAATAATGCACACCACTAACTCCTCACAAACTGGAGTTGTGTTGATATGGGATCTTTGCTGTAGTGGAGGACCTTGGGTGATTTGTATAATAAAATTGTAGCCATTATATAACATCTCACAAGGAATTGCTGAATTACAGTAAATTGCTAATTTGTGAGTTTCATTAGTTTTTTAAGAAACACTTCTAAAAGAAGATATTAACACTTATAGAGCATTTAAATAAATTGATTCTAGATCAAATTTTACAGATAAAACTCACTAGCACATGCTTATTAGTTTATTTTCCCCCTGTTTTTCTCGAAACTATGGTTTAAATATTGCATGCTATGTGACTGAACTTTCATACAAATATATTTTTATATTTGCCATTTCACATTGGTGAAATGAATAAAAGTAGATGATAATTTCACTAATAAGACAGCATAAATATGAAGTGGGTAATTTTGTAATGATGATACAAAAGGACATAAGTGTTATTTCAGGCATTTTGGGCTATTTTAGGTGAAATTACTTTAATTGTTAATAGCGATATAGATGATATTATCCATGGTTTAATAATCTTTAAATTTTTTCTAATTCTCCTAAACTTATTATTTTTCTTTTTTGTGCGAATACATATAACACGAGATTGCTGTAGCATGCACTGTATCAGCATAGGAAAGAGCATTTTGAAACATTTGCTATTTTTTCGGTCAGAAAGCTTATTACTGAAATATGATTCAGGATGCTGCTTTGCCATGTACATTTGATTTTCTATTGAAAGCAATTTATTTACAAAGATGAATCATACTTTTATACAAGTACTTTTTTAAAAGATATGTGGATTTGTGTACACTATTATTAATAACACTGCAATAAATAAGTAGCTCTGTAAAATGTTACTCTCTTATGTCTCACTTTGAAAAGGTTGTAAAAGAGTCCGCATTATGAATATCAACTTATCGACATCTGAATGCTTTTCCATTCAGAGTACTCTTGGCATTTCCTTCCCTATGTTTTTAGGTACTTTCTAAGTTTAAATATAACATTCACACTTAAAATGTCAACTGCGTTATAAAAAAATTCTGCCATGTATCCATATGTATATGCATTAAACTGTGATATAATAATTGTGTTGTGTACTTTAGTCCAGAAATATAATCTCAATAGAGACTACAGATGTAAGCAAACATGTAAAAAGAAACTAATCTAATACACTAGCAAAGAGATATTAAACAAAATGAAATATTTATTGTTTGTGCAAACAAGGCACGCAGCCTGTCCCGCCACAAGGATGCAGCTGAAGTGGAGAATGCTCTGTTCTCAGGCTGCAGTGTTGGTCAGGGTAGGGAATCTACTTCTCTCAAAGATACACATTTGTGCTAAGAGATTCCTCATGCACTCTCTAAGTCAAAATGTTATTATTATCATTATTATGTTCGCCGGATGGCTGATGACCTTTATTTAATTTTACAGTGGGAAGAAATTAGTGGTTTGGATGAGAACTACACCCCAATACGAACATACCAGGTGTGCCAGGTCATGGAGCCCAACCAAAACAACTGGCTGCGGACTAACTGGATTTCGAAAGGCAACGCACAAAGGATTTTTGTAGAATTGAAATTCACCCTGAGGGATTGTAACAGTCTTCCTGGAGTATTGGGAACTTGCAAGGAAACCTTTAATTTGTACTATTATGAGACAGACTACGACACTGGCAGGAATATAAGAGAAAACCTCTATGTAAAAATAGACACCATTGCTGCAGATGAAAGTTTCACCCAAGGTGACCTTGGTGAAAGGAAGATGAAGCTTAACACTGAGGTGAGAGAGATTGGACCTTTGTCCAAAAAGGGATTCTATCTTGCCTTTCAGGATGTAGGGGCTTGCATAGCTTTGGTTTCTGTCAAAGTGTACTACAAGAAGTGCTGGTCCATTATTGAGAACTTAGCTGTCTTTCCAGATACAGTGACTGGTTCAGAATTTTCCTCTTTAGTTGAGGTTCGAGGGACATGTGTCAGCAGTGCAGAGGAAGAGGCGGAAAACTCCCCCAGGATGCACTGCAGTGCAGAAGGAGAGTGGTTAGTGCCCATTGGAAAATGTATCTGCAAAGCAGGCTACCAGCAGAAGGGGGACACGTGTGAACGTAAGTAATATGCACTATTCACATTCTCCTTTGCCTTTTTTTCTAGTTCAGTGACAACGTGTTTAAGTAATAATAATTATTTGAACATGCGAGTCTTTGCTACAGCCTGATTCAGTAGATCTTAGGAACAAGGATTCCCCACTGTGGTTTCTGCACTAAGGGTATGTCATAAATACTGGCGATAACAGTATCTGCTACTAAAATTTAATTTGCTGTATGCTTGACATAGAAGAAATGAACAGTTGCACATTGAGCTATGAGATTTGAGAGAGGAGAGGGAAGTGACATTAATCAGGATTTAGTGATATGTGATTCCTTTTGTTTTGAAACCCCTATCTTCTGGACTTGTGAGTAGCCGAAAAAAAGTAGCTTAAGGGAGCCCCCTGCTAACAAGAGTTCTACTGACAGGGCAAGTACAAATACATTTGCAAACTTGTAAAAATATTTTTATAATTACTAACATTTTTATACAAAATCATCACAATTTATCACATTGATAAATCTCTGAGGTTACTTCTGCCAAAGCCATATTTCTTTTCTGGACTAAATAATAAGTAAAATGAGTGTATTCCTGGTAAGTTGTGTTATAGTAGACCCCATTTTTGTGGAAGTGGGCCAGAGTAAAGTTTAAGTTATCATAAAACATCAGCTGGACGTTTCCTATTTGTTTTTAAATAACAACAGCCTATGAATTTGTGAGTTTTATGTTTTTTTAAAACTGGATTTTAAATTACATAACATATGTGCTCATAATAATTGACCAATTTTTTTAAATTGAAAACTGTCACATAGACCTTCAAAATTGATAGATATTTTTCTGTTTGTGAATGTCCTGACACTTTTTCTTTTATGAGATTATATTACTTATATGTCTTTTAACTTGTAACTTATAATACATTCCAAAAAATAACTTTTATATATTCTTTTAGTCCTAGCCAGCAGCATAATTTTAGTATTTGCAAATATTAGGTAATTTAGAGGGGAGTATAACTAACCGTAATTGTTATAACTAAGTTTGGTGGTTACAGCAGGTGCAGATACTCTTCCATGTGCTTCACATATACTAGCTCATTGAATGAGGTAGATACCATTATCACCTCTATTGTACAGAATGAAAAATCGGGGCTATCAAGGATAAATGGCTTGCTTGCAGTTACTTTAGTAATGTTTATCTTCAAACTCAGAGCATTCTGATTTGAGAGCCTGGGCTTTTAACTACAATATTGCTCTAGTTTTCATCATAAAACAAGGAAAATCCTAGTGAATATTAGTTTCATTGCTGAACTGGAATGTCTTGCTAATAGTAATTTGGCATATAAATCACATTACTTCCCCATAAAATTATCCTTCTAATAGAATATTTAAAGAAATAATAAAAGAAATGTATAGAACTGTGTTATCCAGTTTGGTAGACAGTAGTTCTTTAGGTTCTGAAAAGTGGCTATACATAATTGATATGTGCTGTAAGTATAAATTACACTCCTGATCTCAAAGTCTTAGTATGAAAAAAGAGAATGTAACATACATCATTAGTACTTTTTTAGATAAATCAAACAAAATATAGTAATATCAAAAATAATTTCAACTATTTCTTTTTACCTCCCCCCCCCCCACACTTGAGGATATTTTTCCATTTATTTTTAGAGAGAGTAGAAGAGAGAAGGAAAGACAGAGAGAAACACATCAATTGGTTGCCTATTGCATACACCCTGGCAGGGCCAGGAATCTGCAACGGAGTTACATGTCCTTGTCCAGAATCGAACCCAGGACCCTTCGGTCCACAGGCTTTCTATTGAGCCGAACCGACTAGGGCTCTTTTTACTCTTTTAATGTGGCTCCTAGAAATTGAAAAATTATATATGTGGTTCACATTATGTTTCCACTGGATGTATTATTTTGATGGAGTAACTGAGCCAAGTATATTTTCCTGTCCTGGTTGACAAATTAGATATTTCATGTTGCTGGTCACTAGCATATAAAATACTTATGACCCAGCACTTAATTACCATCTTCTTCATAGCTGACACTGTGAGGTGCACTCTGCAAAATAGATTGAGATATTACTGGTTCAGGTCTCATAGGCGAGATAGCAGCCTTCTTCACACCCCCTGAAGGAGGCAAACGTGTCTACCCATTGTCTTCTTCCCCTTTCTGTCACTGGCAGTATTTTTTGCATAGTAGAAAATCCTGCAGGTTCCATGTATGTGGAAATGAAAAACTGAAGATTAGTAGGCAGAATGCTATTACACTGGGTAAGTAAAGAAGTATTCTTAGTTAACTAATCAATTTAATGAAAGGCAATGTTCTTATTGACTAGAGGCTAACAACAGTTATTTGAAAATGATGGTGAATTCAACAGTAACTACTATCAGAAAATTTTAAGAACATACTATTACATTTTAGCTATAAAAGCAGTGGTTTAGTAGTATGAAGGTTTTCATGTGAAAATGGAATGTAAAACTTTAGCACAATAAAAAGTGGGAAACATAAGAAACAAAGCAGGGATACATATAAAAGTGCACAATAAATTTTGTCTAAGAAAAGACTAGACCTGACCTTTTAATGTTTAAAGGTTTAAAAAATTACAGTGTTTTTGTTTCATGTTGTGTAATTTAATTCATAGGATTTTTACATTTAGTTGTTAAGAAAAATAAACAGGAACTTTTTGAGTGCTATACTTCTAAGAAAACCAGTCTTTAACTGCGGTAAAGAGATATATTTTCTGCGGTGAAGAAAAGTCTCCAATTTCTCCCAAATGAGCAAAATCATCTCATTAAATGTGGTAGTATTAAAATTATTCAGTCATTTATATTGGTTTCAAGAATTGGAAACTCATTTGAATACCAAAATTATTGTCACCTGCAAAATACACTAAGGTACTTAAAAATAAAATAAAATTACTTCACTGTCATCTACATTAATTATGCATTAGGATAGGTGAAATTAGGTATTAATAGAAGGAGTTCATTAAAGAAAATGTGATTAAAGGAGTAAAGATGCCTCCTTATCACTCAACTGTGAAAGAGTATGTCTGCATTTTTGTAAGTCAAGTAAATTGTTCATCAAATAACTTTCCTTTTAACCTTGGTGGTGTTGACAAAAGAATTACATGCCTTATACTTAACTGTGGCACTATTTGCAAAATCACTTCCCTCCTTGGCATAATTCCTTGGCATCGCTGTGAGAGTACTTGCCCCTGGATTCAATCCAGGCCTGTCTTTACAGGATTTCTCCTCTTTCCTTTCAGTGATCCTGTTCAGAGTTTGAAAACAAATTCTGGTTCCATATTGAGGAAAACTGAAGTGTTTGGGAGAAGATACTAGTGAGTTCCTAGCCAAATAAGGGTGGTTAGCCACGTAGGGGCAAGTTTATCTGGGCACTCTCTAGAGTGGCAGATCACTGGGATATTTTTAGAGTATAATTTGAAATATTAAAACTATAAAAACTGAACACAATTTTGATCAGTGGATGTAAGAGTTTTTTTCTGTCAAAATTTGGGAGATAAAAACCCCTCCAATTTAAAAACCAAATATTCCTCATGTCTAATATATGGAGAACTTCTGTCTGATTAATTAATATAATGCTTTTATGAAGATACATTTTTACAGTCATTTAAAAATATAAAATTTCAGGTAGTTAACATGCTTTTATTGTCAAGAAATCCATTAAAGAAATTACCATAGAAGTTGTCACTTTTATGAAACTGGCCACTCTATTTTCTTAGATAAAAAATGTAGTCATTTAAAAAATTAAGAGTAGATTGTATTTTACATATGTAGTTATGTTCAGAAGATGAATAAAAATACATTTGAAATATATTTTGAAATTTTTGGAACTTTTGTACAACTTGATTCCATTTAAAATTTGAATATTATTTGTCAAAGTGTGTAGCTGGGCAGTATACCTTGGATTTGTATAGGTAATTGCATTTGACACTGAACAATCATGTTCATTTTCTCATTTAATCCATAGCATATCACTGGCAGGTAGGAAGTTTTTTGTTTTTAACTTTGGACATATGAAGAAACTGAAACTCAGGGATATGAATAAGGAACAATATTGGATGAGAACCAGGGGTCCTGTTTCCCAGTTCTAGTCTTTTTCCTCACTTCACCACGCTGCTTTCTAAAATGTATCCTCTACTTCAACTAATGGATTTTAGTTAACGAATAACTAATGAAACTTTATTTTAAGCAGGGTGATCATTTGCCTAAGATATTTTTTTTTTTACTTATTAACACCGCTTCTTTTTGCTTTCAAAAGTGTTCTCATTGGATGATAATAAACCAGGTCATTCTAACTATAAAAAATCTGAAGATGTAATGCAGTTTGCATGCACATATGTCAGAACACATCCATGTGATCTGCTTCTGTTATTTATATTGCTTAATTTTAATTTTCTGAATTAAAACAGTTAGAATTTTTTTTATGATTTCATGTAAAGGGGGATTCAAATAATCATACACTTTTCACTTTTATTATAAGAAATTTCCCTCACTATTGTTTCTTAATTCTTTCTATTAATAAATTAACAGGTCTGTCATTATTTTAATAATATCTCATTTATGGACATGTAACATACTATTCCATAAATTAAAATATGTATTCAATGTTATAGCATTACTAATAAGATTTCTGCTTGATTAGATTTTTGAAAACTGTTTTTTCACAGAAAAGTAGTATGTAATTTTTATCATCACTTTTCATTTTAACAAATGAGTCTTTATAATGTATAGTATTTATAATAAAAAATATATGTGGAAATGTAAGATACACTTGGAATTAATAGTTCTGATGCTGGAGTCACAGAGTTTTAAAATTCTGGCTATATAACACCAGGTGTATAAACTAGGACAATCACTCTAAGCCTTAATTTCCTTAAGTATAAAATAGGGCTAATAAAAATTATATGTGCCTCAGAGGGTTCTTGTCAGTATTGAATGAAATGATGCATGTTAAAAAAAAATCCCTAAGAACAGTATCTGGGACATATCAAATAATCAATGCATTACCTATTCTACATTTCCCCAACTTCTTCACTGACCTCAGTCTTCCAAATTCTGACGGCAGTTCCTTCCATGCCATTTTCCTTTTATTACCATGCCTTGCTGTTTTCTACCTAGTTGATCTCAGGCTGTGGAAATTTTGCCTTTACTTAAAATTTCAATTAAATGCCACTGATAGCCCGTTAGATAATCTCTCCTTGTGAATACGTATAAATACTTTGCCTTTTCTCTGTGGGTATCATCATACACTATTTGATTTTAGTTATTATTTGTGATTTTCTTTTACTGCTTCTAAGCTTCTTAACAATGCAAACTTATAGTGTTCTACCTACTCACCCTAGTAGTTCCTTGCAGCACATAAGTCTTCCAATAAATGTTTATCAATAGTCTTAAAGACTTAAGCATCATACACTACCCATTGCCAAAGTAATTATTTTTTATTTTAAATTTGCATGACTATTTCATTTCTAGTTGTATACGGCTAGTGTCTATGATTAGTCTTACACTTTGTGAGTATGAGAACCCTTTATTATATTTTATATCTGAAGAGAATATAGCAAGGTGATATGCTAACTAGGAAACACAGACAGAAGTCTGCTCCAGATATGAGGAATTTATTTCTATGAAAGTAATATTTCTATTTCTATTTATTCATTGTCATGTTTGTCGCTATCTTTCTGTGTCTTCCTTTACAACTTCGTCTCCCTCCTCTAATGAAATGAAAGCCATTTACCTTCTTTACTACTTAATATCTATGTCTTGAGAAAGACAGAGTTCCAACTATCATAAAATAAGAAGTTCTTAAGAGGGACATCTATAATACTTTCAACAATAAAGGTAAATTTTAAAAAAATATCAAAATAAAGTAAGTTCTTGAAGTATATTTATGATTATATGGGAAAGTGACTTTTACTATAAGATTATATGGTTTTGCTTTTTTTATTGAATTGCAAAACAAGCAAAAAATAATAGAAAGAAACCAAACCTGAGAAATCAATTCATAGCTAATATTACACTCTATACGTTGGAAATTACTTAAATTTAATATCATTTCCAAATATCTTTATTCTATTTGAGTTAAAACTACATCACAATTTTTTACTATTTTTTGGCTTAGTCACTTTCAGAAGCTCAGCATACTTTCTTAAGATGTTTTTGAGTAGGTAACGTGCACCGGTCTAGAACAGGTGCCCTCCCTATCTCCAGCCCCACGGCCTTTTCCCCAGGAGCAACTGCTATGATCATTTTCTTCTATCCTTTAAAGAAAAAATGGAGGAAGATCATTGTGATTCTTACATTTATAATCATCACAGTTTTCTACTACAACCTTGTACATTTCATTTAAAATTAGATTGCTTTTTACTTATCTTTATATGCACCACCTTGCATTTAACTAGTCAATAAATAAAGGACAGGAAGAAGGAAGATCTGATGAAAATGAAAAATATAATGAAAGAAGGAAGAATGAAATTACGGTGTCTGATTTAACTTTCTATGGTTTATAAGCGCCGTTTATAACTTTAGAACTTTCCTAATTATCCTAACTTTGGCAAGTATATGGTCACTCTTTACATTTCTAATGGAAGTTTAAATTGGCATTAATTTCTGGCAGGCAATGTCATAATACATTGCCTTAGCATTTTGCATTGAATTTGATTTTTGTAGCCAACTTCTAGCCATTTCCTCTAAGGCAATGGTCACTATAATTATAACGTATAAAATATTTAATGTATCATGATGTTGTGTATAATGTGGTTATTTTGTACAACAAATAATATTATCTTTAAGGGAGGAATTCAACCTTGCTATATATTTTTCTCTATGTGCATATTTATCTGTTGCATGAGTCAGAAAAGAAACATTTGGAAAATGCTTTTTTCATTTTTTCTCACATTTAAGTTATCCCATCTTCTGCAATATATCTCACCAATTTAATTTTATGGAGGCATGTTTCCATTAGGATATTCATGTAGTATTAATACTTGGGAAGTAGGTTGCATGCATATATAATGTGCATTTTTTTAAAAATCTGGTAACAAAAACCATTCACCTTTGAATTTAGTGAGGTAACAATATTGTTTTCTATTTTCTGCCTGTGATATCAACTTTGTTAAAAGTTATAGAATCTGAGAAGTTATATGTATAGGTTATAGTATTATTCCCAAATAACACACTTTTACAAGAACCCTGAATAATACATACCTCAGTTGAATTAAATGTGCATTGTCTCTCACAAATTCTGTGGCCTTAAGAAGTATGGGAGGTTTATTATTTTGCTGACTTTGTTTAGTCGGTGGTCAATGATTGACATAGAAAACCAGGGAAAATACATTCTTGGGTATAGTAATTTGAAAAAAATTTAATGGTCACATGTTATATACAGCAGTCTTCCCTTATCTGCAATTTAGCTTTTCTTGGTTTCAATTACCTATAGTCAACCACAGTCCAAAAATATTAAATGGAAAATTTCAGAAATAAACAATTTATAAATTTTCCCTTGCATGTAGTTATGAATGGCATGAAAAAAACTCACACTATCTGTCTCCATCCCGTTTGGGACGTCAATCATTCCTTTCTCCAGAATACCCACGCTGTATTATATGCTATCCACTTGTTGGTCACTTATAGTAATCTCAGTTGTCAGATCTACTGTGCTTGTGTTCAGGTAACCCCTATTTTATTTCATAATGGCCCTAAAGTGCCAAAGTAGTGATGCTGGCAATTCAGATATGCCAAAGGGAAGCTATAAAGTGTTTCCTTTAAGTGAAAAGGTGAGCACAATGCAATTTGATGTTTTGATACAGAGATGCCACAGTCACATAACTTTTATTACAGTATTTTATTTTCTCTTATTTTGGTATTAGTTAATCTCTTACTGTGTCTAATTTATAAGTTAAATTTATCATAGGTATATAGGAAAAACATAGTAGATATGTACAGGGTTCAGTACTGTCCAAAATTTCAAGCATCCACTGGAGATCTTGGAAGGTATTCTCTGGATGAGAGGGTACTATTCTACTGTGGATTTTGAATTTTTTCAATTGTCTCATTCATTTATATTATTTACTGTTGAGGATTATTTTGTCTCTTGCTTCCAATGTATTAAAAGTCAAGAGGCTTTGAAAGGACACTTACTGCTTATCATATTTTGTTTCATACGTCACCCAATTAACATCTAAGGTTAGCCACTCACCTAAGGTGATATAAGACCTGCACCAACACCATTAACACTAAAGGCTGAATTACAGACTTTTATAGAAAACCTACATCTGGGGAGCCCTGTGATGCTTCGATCAATATATTATAATATTGATCAGATGTAATTATCATCTATAAATTTTGCACTTATTATCTATTAAAGTTGGTCAACAATCTATTGTGCTAATATTACCAACTCTACTTTTAAAGAAGAGCACTATTTTTAAAAGAGTAGAGTAAGAAGACATTAGGTGTAGGGGGTAAAATATATCTAAAGCATCATTACATATAATGAAGGTTTATTCTGAAACAAATTAATTTGATATCAGTAAGTTCACTGTGCTACTCTATATTTTCAAGTGATTTGTATGTTTTATGTTTATTAGTAGTTTACTATCATTATCTGAACTAGTTGCCATGTAGACAGTGACAGCTAGTGGCATTAACTTACCTACTCACATTAATGACATTAATTTAAACGAGTAGATGGATTAAGTAATCTTAATTGGTATACCCTCTCAAACACATACATTTATTATAACACAACTGTTCTGTGGACATTCTTGCAGTCCTTGAGTTTATAATCTCTTCCAAGAAAATTAGAATGATAAATTCTCAAAGTTTGAGTGTAAATTAAAGATTGCAAAAGTTAAATTAGAGGGTGTTCGGGGTCTCATTTATAGTTCTAACAGGCCATTCATGACAGATTCCAAAGTAAAATCAGAACTTATTTCCATTTTTCTACTGCAAGATAATATACACATGATACATATGCACATATGTACATACATATACACACATGCACACATATGCACACATACTCACACTGCCAATCTCTAGTCCTACTAGAGGAAAAAAAACACCAATTTACAATATGTAACAAAAAATTAAGTATATTTTTGTCCTTGACCCATTTTTAGATTTCTAAATTGCTGTGCACTAATCTTTTAATTTATAAGTGTTGAATAGTTAAGATGTTTGTTTTTCTATGTGGAAAATTCAACTGAAAATTACAGAGGCCGAAAACTTGTATATTCTTGGATTATTGCATATTTTAAAAAGACAAAACAAAATAAAGCTTCCTTGGCAATGCCTGCAAATTTTTTTCAGAAAGCAATATATATATATGTGTGTGTGTGTGTGTGTGTGTGTGTGTGTGTGTGTGTGTGTATCTATATATATGTACATATATATATGTGTGTGTGTATATATATCTATATATGTACATATATATGTGTGTGTGTATATATATCTATATATGTACATATATATCTATATATATGTACATATATATAGATATATGTATATATCTATCTATCTATATCTATCTATCTATCTATCTATATATAAATGTTGCTTCTTGATTTTCAAATAGATTATTATTTTCTAAATTTTTAATTATTGTGGTACTTTACCAGATTGTAAGAAGGTGAATTTTAGCAATTAGCACATTTTGGATATTTTGACAAATGTAGGTAAATGTTTAAAATGAGAACAGTGGCCCCTTCTTACATTATTACAAACCTAGAATTTCAGAGGGAGCCAAAACTCTGCTGTTTAGTCTTGTGGTTTCTGACTAGCTCTCCTCTAAGAAACTTGCAGACTTGAGCCCCTCAGTCTTTGCTTCTACAAAATCTTTTCTTCAAAACTGAGCTTTAAAATTAACACATGCTAAGCTTAGATATCCAGGCTGTGAGCTGGAGCTGGGAACGACGTAAGTCTTCAGGTTTATTATGTTGAGACAGTATTTTAGTTTGCAGAGGAAACCTGACTGGAACTTTTTAAGCTTGCTGCTTCAGCCATGCTCTTTCTGTGTCTGATGTTTATTCTGCACAGACATTATGTATGAGAGCGCTGTGTATTTCAAGGCTGAGCATAATGGTTTGATCATTTTCCTCTTTGTAAATTTCCCCAATAAGACAACATTGCTTCTCACTTCAAGTTCAAACAGCTCTCTCATTGATTTTCAAAATTATTCACCAGGCCATCATTGTATGTGTAATCATCCTTCTTTCTAATATAATTTATCTTTCAATGTGGTAAAGTGGATGTTCTCTGCCATAACTGCTCCCTCTAGTTTCTGTTCTTTCTGCATCTTTTCCTATAGTTTCATAGACTTTGGCAATAGCTTTTTACTTCCATTTCAGAAATTCTACATTATCCACTGATTTTAAACTTTTTAGGACATGCCTTCCCATCAGTGAAGTGGATTAAAGCAGTGAAAGTACATCTTCATTCTCTGCTCTGTGTCTTTACTAAGATAAAATATATAGCCTGCAACATTTTGCTCTTTTGCCTTGTTTACATGAGAGTGATTCTATATATTATAATTCGATGTTGTACAAATTAATAGCTAATTAATAAAATATTGAACCTTATTAATAAATATTATCATTGCAAAGTTTTGATCTACTCCTGGCATATCCTTCTGTTTTGAACTATAATCCATCCTTTTATGTTTCTGTTAAAATTCTTAATTAGGTATAATGAGAAATCCAGTTTTTTACCTCTTCAATCATTCATAATATTCATTATTTACAAAAATTGTAAAATTAAACTTTTACTATTAAACTGAGAAGAGAGTTTCATAATGGAAAGGCAAAATGGTAAAGTTAAAAATGAAAATCACTAATCATAATATATGGCAAAACTTGCGTAACTTGAATTCTATCTTTTTTTTGTTTGTTTGTTTGTTTTTGAGGTAAGAAAATCCACATTTTGATCATAGTCTCTTGTAACATTTGGGCCAGAATTACCTCTATCAGTCAATACCATAAAGGAACTCAATCAAGATATGTATATGAATGCCAAATCAGTTAAAGTTCTTAATCCTTAGTTTTTCAAAAAGCTGTATGTAGCAATTTCTATTATTGTGTGTTTAAATCAGAGAGAGATGGAGACTTAACAACAAAGGAGAGTATACTAATAATTTAAATAGGTTTTCCTCCAGGAAGTCAGATTAAGGATGAATATGAAAGAGGAGCAAGGTTAGGATACTGACACAATTTCTTCTGATCTTTAGTTTTTTAAGGATTTTCTGTCATTATATACTAAATTGCAGAGACAACAAACTACGTGTTAGGTCTGTAAAAGACAGCATAAATATTCAGGAGCCTGTGAATACAGCTCATTTAGGCTTATATGATACAAGCTGAGGCAAGATTGCCTTGGTGAAAAACAAAGCACTCATGTATACCAGAGTTCACATTAAGCACACCTTTTATTGCAGCCACTTTTTCCCCCCACCATTTCCTAATGTATGAGATGAAAACACACAAACAAAACAAAAAAAACCCATATCTGCTTCTGCATATAGACTAATCTTCACTGAAAATAACATACATTTTATTCATATAAACCAAGATGGCATGGTTACTTATTATTCATTAATGTCAGTAGATAACTGCTTGTCATTTGGATCAGAGTGGAGTCTGATAGAATGCTGACACAGATGGATGGACGTGCTCCTGAAAATCTGCATAGGCAGACTACTTAGGTCAGTGGAACACAGAACACCGCCCTGGACCTGATTGGGCATGAAGAATTTTGTTGCTGTTTTTTTTTTTTTTTTTTTAAATCATTGCATAGTATCAAGAAGGCATTTGATTTTTAAGATTAATTTTAGATTTTTAGCATTAAAATGATCAAATAAGAGTAATAACTAATTTGATTCCCTGGTACTCTAGCTCACAATTAGAAGAAGAATTTTGATTTTGTTCATTCTGTCTTACAGAAAGATAAATAAATACAATTTAAAAAGCAAAAACTGATAGTTGCTTTGCAAATACATACTTGAAATTACTGGAATTTTTCTTAGACTAATATTATTTACTTGAGAGAATAAAAGTCATTGATACACAGCTTATATGATATTAAAGATAAAACTGAACTGTGTTCTTGAATTTCTCCTTGAATGACTATCAGCATTGTATATTTTTGATGGATTCCCCAACCATAATAAGTATTTTTATTTTAATGATAGTTGTTAATATCATATCAAAATGTTTTACTGCAAAAATTTAAAAAAATAGTTATTTTCAACTATAACTTGTTAATGTCTCAATTTGAATGAAAGCATTAACACTTCAATATAATATACAGAATTTCAGAATTTTTCAGAATTATTTAATTTAAGGTACATAGTTTTCATTTCAAAATAGAGGAAAAGGATCTTATTATAATTTGTCTGCAATTTAATAAAAGGTTTAGCTTGAATTATATTGGTACTATACTTATCTTCATTTTTGTGAAATTTACTTTTATTTTTAGTTCTCTTTTTTAGTACTTAGATTGGTATATTTTATAAATACATGCATTTATTAGCTAACTGTAATTCTAGATATATAGATATATTAAATTACATTTTGCATGGAATAAATAATGTTGGCAGTTATAATATTTTAGAGCTTCAGAGTTATAAATCCATATATACTCAAAATATTTATTTTTAAAACATCTATTTTCAAGAACTTTTTATCATGTTTACATATATGTTTCTGAACATTTAAATTTGAGGTTAGGCAATTTCTTTATATTATTATAAAAATAAATAACAAATATCTACCATATTAAAATAGCTCATAGTCAGCATCTCAAATCAATTTATTATATCATTAGAGCATCTTTATAAGATAATAAATGTTTTTATGTATTTTTTATACAGGGAAGGCCATATTTCACAGATTAGTCACTAAAAATGGAAAGCAAAATAGAGCTCTGAAAATTATTAGAATATTTTCAGGTACATGCATTTTAAAATATGGTTGTCAATAACTGCTCATGTAAAATGACTCAGAAGCACTTCTTTTCCCTACTTATTGAATAGTTGTGCATAACATACTTTACATGCTAGTCATCACATAGACATGAGATTTTGATTTTCCCATTTAGAAGACTACCTTGCGATGATCTAAGAGTTAATTTCTACAGACAAATGACATTGGGAAACTGAGATGAATAGTTCAGCATTTTCCGTGCTAACATGATGTTTGCCTGTCTGATTGCATCCTTTCCAATAGACAGCAGAGACGTAATTACGAAGAAAGACATCTGTGCCAAGGTTTAGCTAGCCAAAAAGGGCAAGCTCTTGTGTTTGAAAGGTGGACAATCAAATCGGTGAAAATGTCTGGACCTGTTAGCACCAATAAAGCTGAAGGCTACTGGGAAGCTCAGTGAGGGTCTTTTGTTGTAGAGATGGAAAGAGACCCAAACTACAACACTTTAGCGGGGCAGGGTCAGCAGAGAAGATCATCCATCTTCTTCAGAGGCAGCTTTCTGTCAGATTCTAACCCTGTTCAGTGGAGGACCTAAGCCTCTACTGTTGACACCAACCGATTCTCAGCCAAGTGTAAGTGAAGCTAATATTCACTGACCTTATGCATAGCCAATGAAGCCCTGTGTGCCATTTGAGAAAGAATGTTATCTGACACTTCAAAAAGTGAATGGTGGACGGAGTGTGTGTGTGTGTGTGTGTGTGTGTGTGTGGTGTGTGTGTGTTTTGTTGGTCAAGTAGGCAAATATATATTCATTAGGCGCTCCATATTTTTGATTTTCCCAATAGCCTCAGATTTACCATTTTGACAGCAATGTAACTTGATGTTCTTTTCATTCCCATGTCAAGATGTTTTCACAGGCAGAGCTTGACTGGACTGCAGAATCAGCTCTGTTTTGGCTTTCTTTAGTTTCTGTAACAGTGTCTAGTCACAGAGGAGAAGATTCCGTTTTCCCTAATAACAGAGATAAATTTCGAGAAGATTCTGGGTAACTAGTTCACATTCAAAACATAATGAAGCAGAATATATTTCTTTATGATTATGAAAAGTGGATTGCTCTCATTAGAGTGCAAGTCAGAAAGGCTTCATTTTATCATTTGAAAGCATTGTCTAAAAACCCATCTTCTTTTTAGTTAGTAACGCCTGTTACACCCTATTCGTTTTTCTTAGTCCACAAAGCAAGATTTTGCTTTATTCTTCTTACTGAGGACTACATTTTAAATTGTATATTGTGCATATTCTTGCTCTGGAGGATTTTCCTTAGTACTTTAAAATTTTTTCTTACAAAAAATGAGGGTTAAAATGTGCCAGTCGTCATAAATACTCATTATATCAACAATATTAAGTAGTTATGTACACTGTAACTAAATATTACCACAGACAAAAATAGAATACTTGTAATAAATACAAAACAATCATTTTATAGAATGTGTGGAATTTAAGGATTTAGGGGGAAGTACATTAAAGCACAGTGTTGAATTTTCAGAGTTCCACGGAAGGTGCCTATCTGACATGGTGGATTTCATGAGAATCACCAGGACAGATCTGCATCTAATTGACATCAATCATGTTTGAACTGAAAATAAACAGTTGTGAAATTTTTGGAATCTGTGTATTGATTTTTGTTCACCTCATCAGTCTTGTGTATTTGTACTTATTAAAGGAGGAGGCATGTTTTTTGTTCTACCAAACTTGAAAAGGCAGCGTTTGATCAGGAAGATGTATTCTTCTTATTTTCTTTTGCAAGTAACTAAAATCAGATGAGCTCATACACAAAGTTTTCTCCTGGAAGTGTTCCAGAACCTAATCATACAAAGACACTAAACATGTGTTTAGTCAATTCTTATTTTTCCTCTCACATTTGTCTGAATCCAAGCACCCTTCTAAGAAAAATGAAGCTCGAAGACCAGAGAGAAATTACCCCAGTTGACAGTAACTTCACTGAATGGTGACATTTCTATGTCTCATCAGTTATCATCTGCAGGATTTAACAATGATGTACATATAAAACACAAGTATGCGAGTTATAGTTTTGTTTATGAATTTTAAACACTATCTGCGCATACAGATACTAAATTCAGTCAATGCGTCATTTTTTTTTTCAAAATGAGTACTCTGACCAAGAGTAACTTCAGAAGGTTTGTTATTGTTAACCACTAACAACAGTGGTGATGATTGGGGAAGGGGAAGGTGTACTAAATTAAGCTGATTTTCAAATATCTTGAATTGCATTACTTTCTACAAAGACCCCTCCAGATAAATCCAATGGACAAAATGCACACAAACTACTCCAGAAATGATAGCAGCCTCCTGGTGATATTTTTTCTAAATGATCTACACAATATAGTAACTCTCATAAACATTTGTGAAAAGCTGTCTAGGGGTACAGATATAACTTTGCTTAAATTTTTTCTATTATGTTGTAGATTTTTTAGATTTCTTCAGAAATATCATCCAAAGAGTTTCCATAGTAGAAGAAAATAAAGAAGAATTGGTAAAAGGCAGTAGATTTTGCTTCATGGAATCACTGGTTAATGGACTTAGCCCGCTGTTTGAATCTAAATTGAAAAAGCCAATTGTACTTTATGATCTGCAGGAGTCAGATTCGATTAGTAACACTAAAGTTTAGAAACCAAAGTGTCATTTCATGCTGCTATTAAGTCTCAGCCCCTTTGCCCTTAGAACTTACAAAGTTCAGTCCACTTAAGTCCTGCAAGCCCAGTGTAGGGTTTTTAAAATATGTGAATCAGTGTATTATGATGTCATAAAGGCCTCTAGTGACTTTCTAAAATTAATCCTTGTTGAGTCATTTGAACCAGTGGTGTCATTTCACAGAATTTCTCAGCTTATTCAAGGATTGGAAACTTCTTCGAGACTAGGAAGGTACTAAACATCACTCCTGTACTAATATTACAATCATCAATTGAGCAACATTACTCAACGTTATACTAGGTGCTATATTTACATACAATACTGATTACATTTTACATTTGTAGGAACCAAATAATGACTGAAATAATTGGGCTTCCGAGTCCTGTTAGAAAGCCATAATTGCTGAGGGCTATGATTTTAAAAAGATGCCAATAGAGGATTATTAAAGATGCCTAAGCAAACCATGCCACTTCAGTATGAATTACTATTTGTCCAAACAGGTCTTAAAATGAGTTTCAAAGATCTTTAAATGCAACCAGACTGTAGAATCAGTGAATCCTTTACAGGAGTTGAGTGCTATTATTGCCATATATTATTAAATGAAATGAGACATTTTGCCCTCATCAGTATTAGTTTTATGATCTGTATAAGAAATTGCTATACATTATTTAATAAATAAGTTTACATAAATGTTTAAAAAATTATTCCCAATTAAAAAATGTACTTCTATCCGTTTTCAAAGAAAAATTGAAATATTTTAGGTAACCATTAATTCTTAATTTTGCATTTCATTATCTTATTATTTATTTTTATAACCTTACCTGGGAAATGTATGATATCAAAATAGACATGTTTTAAAAAATAATACATTGTATGTTATTGTGTAAAGTGAGCTTGACATGCTTATATTTTTAAATATAAAAGAAGTTACTTTGTGTTTAACCTCCCCCACTGTACTTCAAAGTAAGTCTTTTCCTTGGTATTAATTTTATATACTGTGTTAAAATATATTGTTACTTTGGTATCTTGAAGAAGCAATTTATGGAAAAATCCAGTAAATGGGTGGTAGTTTTAAATGCTTTGGGTTTGTTTTTCCTGTTTAAAAAAGTACAGAGAAAATGGACAGGTTATTTGTAGTATAATCACTTGAAGAATCATCAGGTGACATCTCTGAGAGCCCTGGGAGTTGTTTTTTCCTTGTTTCAATCTGGAGGAAAAAATAAACCAGCACTTCCAATCCTTGGTCTGACATTTCACAAGACAACTGAAAAGATAACCATCCCTTTGAGGGCATGGTTGACTTTACTTCTGATTCTTACTGTGCTACAGGGATCAAGGATTTCTGGCGAAGCTTGACCTGTGTTTGAGGTCAGGGAAAGTGGGGGATTTTTACTTTCTCTTACCTGCAGGTCTCTGAAGTTATGTTGGATTAGAGTTTACTCTGCACTGCTTCATCAGCGTGGCTTTTTTGACAGTTGTAAAAGAATCTTGAGATGGAAGGATTTGGGTGGTAAAATTGCTTTTTCTGGAGAGCAGGAGACTACTATATAATTTTTAAAATTTTAGATTGTAATGTAGAATTCTGGAAAAATGTTGTGTCCTTTTATATTGAAGGAAATTGTCTAAAGCTGACTAACGCTCCAAAGTATAGTAAATATAATGGGTTTAAGTCCAATCACAGTTCAGATCTTGGGTTTTCAGTTTTAGATTTTTCTATCTCCTAAACCATGAGTTTAACTTTTATTTCATTTTTTAAAAAATATATTTTTATTGATTTCAGAGTGGAAGGGATAGAAACATCAATGATGAGATAGAATCATTGATCGGCTGTCTTCTGCACACCCGACATGGGATCAAGCCTGCAACCTGGGCATGTGCCCTGACTGGAATCAAACCATGACCTCCCAGTTCATAGGTCAACACTCAACCACTGAGCCTCACTGGCCGGGCTTATTTCCATTTTTAATTAGCTGAAGATAATGAGGAAGAAATAGGTTAGAATAGTGGATTATTTTATTCTGTTTCTCTTTTATCTAATTAAATAACTAACCAGCTTTCTCCATTTCTCCCTCCCATCCTTCCCCCTTTCCTAATGTTTTATCCTATATAATAAAAGAGAAACATGTAAATTGACCATACCTCTGCTACTCTCACCAGCCAATCAGGAGTGAGTATGTGAATTATCCTGACAAAGATGGTGGATTAATTTGCATACACAGGCGCCAGGCAGAGAGCAGAGTGGGAGAGCTAGAGGTTTGGAGGACTTGGCCGAGCTAGAGGCCATGGGACAGAGACAGAGCAGGAAGGGAAAACCCAGAGCATGGGGAGCACCAGGAATGCTGGGAATTGTAGTTCTGGTGGCAGATGGATCTCCTAGACACTAGAGCAAGGTGAGCCTGGAGCAATTTACTGTTGTGGTGGGGGATGGAGGGAAAGCAAAGGTGAGAGACATAAGTAAAATCAGAGTGTCTAGGAAAAATTAAAGGGAAGATATCCTAAAACTTCCAGGAAATCTCCACCAATGAAGCAAAGAAAAAAACAACAACCCTCTATTATTCTGTGAGCAACAAACCAAACTGGGTTGGGGTCTCAGACAATTCACTCATCTGATTGCAAAGACAGACAGAATCTCCCGGATTGGAGAGGGTTCTCCTGAGGGCTCCCAGATTGGAGAGGGTGCAGGTTGGGCAGAGGGACCCACACCCCGTGCATGAATCTTTGTGCACCGGGCCTCTAGTATATATATAAATGTATATGTATATGTATGTAAGTATATATGTATATATGTGTACATACATGTTATAAATATATACTGTTTATGACTACATAGATATATTCATAAATATATAGGCAGCTATCTCAGGTCCACGGGCTTTGCAGTAGTAGATGCTTTCTTACCTGTATCTTTTCTTTGTGACTGAGGAATTTGTTCCTTGAGTTCTGTCCTGTTCATGCTACTCCCCTCAGGCCCTCCTCTGTCTTGCTCTACCAAGGTATTAAAGTTAATATGTTTTTGTTTATTTATTAGACAGTGATATCACATTAGTAGTTTTTCCAGTGAAGGTGACACTGAAGTTTCCATTCATGCTTTCATACCTGTAATGACCTTTCTTGCCTTCAAGGTAGAGATGCTTGTTTTGGAATCTCTATGAACCTCTGGAGGGTTAGTCTCTGGTATAAAGTTCCTGAGGGATTGTTCTCCTTACAGTGTATTCATATCAAGGCTACACGTACTGTTAGGCTAGATTTTAATATTTGTTGACAATTTAAATTATTGTCAAATTTTAATGCATTTTACTGAGAAAAAATGATGAAACTGACAGGAATATAATATATAGGG
This sequence comes from Eptesicus fuscus, assembly GCF_027574615.1. Classification (NCBI taxonomy): domain Eukaryota; kingdom Metazoa; phylum Chordata; class Mammalia; order Chiroptera; family Vespertilionidae; genus Eptesicus; species Eptesicus fuscus. The sequence continues at coordinate 49,125,936 of NC_072482.1, read as the reverse complement.
GGATTAGGGATTCTTCAATGCTGCATGGAGAGTAGATCAAACAAAAAAAATGTTGGCTTTAACAAGAATTCAGTACTAAAAATGCTGTTGGGAAAAGATGTTTGGAATATAAAAACAATTCAATTTAGTTCAACAAATATTTCTTGAGTGCTTTTTGTTTATAGATTACTGTGATGAATGTGTTAGTGAGAGATAAATTTATGAGTTTATAGATTGCCAAAAACACTTAAAACGAATAAGGCTAACAGTCAAGCAGTAAATATTTAACTCCATTTGAGAAATTAATTTCCACCTTATAATTTTTTTTCCTTTTAAAATGTCTAACAAACAGAAAAGCACGAAGAATAGCCCAATGAACACTCTAATGGTCTCCAGAGTCTCCAATATTTAAAATATTGCCACATTTTTATTTGCTCTCCCTTCCTCACTCTTGTTTGTGTATATTATATATTTATATATCATATATTTATGTATATATTTTCCTGGCTGAACCATTTAAAAGTAAGTTGCTGATGTAATTACATTTAACTCCCAAATACTCTAGCATTTTTTCCAAAAGACGTTCTTCTACGTAAACATGCTACTATATTTCAAATGCAAGAACTTTGCTATTTGTTTAGAAGTTTAATAAACTATTCCTATGCTAATTTCCCATTTGCCTCAAGCTGTCTCTTATAGCTGATTTTTTCCAATTCATGATACATTTAAAGATCTTATCACTGTTTCACTATGGTATTTCCTTTCTTCCCTTTTAATCTAAAACTTTCCCTCAAATTTTTTTCTCACTTTACTGACTTTTTGTTAAAGAATCTAGATCAGTTATTTCTTCGAATAATACCACATTGTAGATTTGCCTGGCTGTCTCCTCATTGTTAGATTCAATTTAAAGTTTTTGGCAGAGATACAGCATAGCTGAGGTGTTTTACTTTCAATTCTATCACATATTGTCAACTTACCCACTTACTTGTGATGCTAAGTTTGATGACTTGGTTAAGGTTATATAACTGTACATTTACTGTTTTCCCTTTATAATTATTCAATAATCTATTCAGTGAAACTTAAAAGACATTATAATTTTCAAATTCCTTCACAGTTTTTTTTGCCCCTGCTTTATTATTCATTGATAATAGCAAGTGAAATCATTTATTACAATGGTAGTTGCAAATTTTTGGTTTTCTAATTTTCTTATTCCTTCTATATTTCATGGTTTGTTTTGTTCTGTAAGAAAGAGTTTTTGTTCTTCCTAGTCCCGTTTTTTTCCAATAGTGATACGGACTCACAAGTTCTAATAAGATAATAATTCTGTAGTTAAAGAAAAATGCTTTCTACTTAAAGAAGAATGAAAATGAATATTAATTATATACTTTGATGTCATATTTTTTTTAAGATTGAAATTCTGACCCAGATCTTTCAGCCTTTGTTCTATTATTTTTTACTTTTTTTTTTCCCTCTGACAAGAAATTTAATGTATCTTTATTGTTATGCCTATTTTATAATGAGTGAATAAGTATTTCATCCTCAGGAGACTTTTTGAGACATCTTTCGTATTTGGAACATAACCCAATTAAAATAATTAAATAGTCTGGTGTGACTCAGTGTCTGAGTGTCAACCCATGCACCAAGAGGTTGCAAGTTCGATTTCAGCTCAGGGCACATGCCTGAATTTTGGGCTCTATGCCCAGCAGGTGGTGCGCAGAAGGCAGACAATTGATGATGTTTCTCTCTCATCGATGTCTCTATCTCTCTGTCCCTTCCTCTCTTTCTAAAATCAATAAAAACATATTTAAATATATGTATTTAGTGGTTAAAATGTTTCTTCTGGGCTAAAGATACACTTATAGAAGTGCAAGTTCAGAATCTGTCACTACTTAGATGTGTGAATGGGCAAGCTACTTCATTCCCCAAGTCCTTGGTCTCCTAAATTTAAATGGGAAGTATTAATAGTATCTATTTCAAGACATTGTGTATGGACCAAATGATCTAACTTACATACAACACTTGTACATGTATAGTGGAAGATAAATATGCATAAAAATGGAATGATGTTTGCTAAGCATTTAGCACAGTGTCTAACACATAGTAAATGATCAATAAATGTTAGCAATAATTGTTATTATTCTAAAAATTGCTCACTGCATTTTTATTTTGGTAAAAGATGCTGGAAGTGATCCAGAAGCCTTGTTAATTCTACCTTTATATAATGTCTTCAATCTATCCAATCCTTTTTTTCCCATCCTATTGCCATCAAGCTTAAGTCCTTGTCTTATTTTCCTTAAAGAATATCAGTAGCTGCCTAATTTTTGTTTGTATTTGATTTTACTCCCTTTCAATTTTTCTGCTTCTCCCCCACAGTAATCTTTTAAAATGCAAATGCAATCATGTCATGACTTTCTTTGAACATATTTACTCAAGTAGTTACCAAGATAGTTCTTATCATCTTACTCAAAATCCTTTTGTACTTGCCTCTGTTTCTTTTTATGCCCATTACTTATCTGTACTGAATAATTTGAGAAATCAGAATTGCTTTATCTCCCCTTGTGATCTTCAGATATTGTAATTATTGTAATTTTCTGCCTAGATTGTCATCTCTTTTTTGGAAGGCTTTTCTAATCTTATCATCCTCCACTCTCCTTATTCTTCTCTTCCCCACAAGTTCACAGCCATGGGATCAGACAGGTTTCCAATGTGCATCAGCTTTATTGTAATACTAGTGGCCTGGTGCACAAAATTCGTGCATGGGGCGGTGGGGGTGTTCCTCAGCCTGGCCTGCACCCTCTCCAATCTGGGACCCCTCGAAGGATGTCCTACTGCCGGTTTACAGGGATCGGACCTAAACCAGCAGTCGGACATCCCTCTCACAATCCGGGACTGCTGGCTCCAGCCACTCACCTGCCTGTCTGCCTGCCTGATTGCCCCTAACCACTCTGCCTGCTGTCCTGCTTGCCCCATCTGCCCCCTGCCACCAACCTGCTTGCCCCCAAATGCCCCCCCGGCAACCTGATCACCCCAATTGCCCCCTCTGCTGGCCTGCTCACCCCCACTTTCCCTCCCCACTGTCCTGATCACCTCCAACTGACCCCCACTGACTGCCTGCTCACCCCCAACTACCCCCCTGCTGGTCTGCTTACCCCCAATGGCCCCTGCTGTCCCATCCTGGCCTGATCACCCCCGAGCGACCCAAGGTCCCAACCCCTCCTTTTTTTCTTTCTCTCTCTCTTTTTTTTTTTTTTTTTTTCAGTGCCTCCTTGAGCGGAGGCCAGGGCCAGATAGAAGCAAATATCTAGGATTTATTTATCTTCTATAATTGAAACTTTGTAGCCTTGAGCAGAGGCCAGGGCCGGCCAGGAAGCTTGGCTTTCTCCATCACCGGGGGCAACCCAAGCCTCCTGCTTGCTCCAGCTCCATGGCTGTTGCCATTTTTGTTGGGCTTTATTTATCTTCTATAATTGAAACTTTGTAGCCTTGAGTGGAGGCCAGGGCTGGCCAGGGCCGGCGGGAAGCTTGGCTTCCTCCATTGCCAGGGCAACCCAAGCCTCCGGCTTGCTCCAGCTCCGTGATTGGCCGCCATTTTGGTTGGGTTAATTTGCATACTCACTCCTGATTGGCTGGTGGGCATGGCTTGGCATAGCTGAGTCATGGTTAATTTGCATGTTTCTCTTTTATTAGTGTAGATGCCCCATTAGATTATAGATTACTACAGAATAATGACATTTCTTTATATTCATTAAAAATGTCACCCTACCTGGCTCATCCTATCTGCTCAGTAAATAGACGAGGAAGGATTAAACATATACATGTAGTTATTTAGGTCACTTCTATACAGCAGAACACAAAAATCATATTTCTTATTCAGTGTTCAATTAATTGCTAGTTAACAGTTAAGTACCAGCAAGTAATTTTGATGATGATAATGATGATATTATGGACTCTCTTCCAAGGCAAGAAAAAGATTTTTGACTCTGAAAATGGAAATACCAACCTAAGTGTCTGAGAATAGGAGATTAAACATATTATGGGCCTGGCCAGTGTGACTCAATGGTTGAATGTTGACCTATGAACAAGGAGATTATGGTTTGATTCCCAGTCATGGCACATGCCCAGTTTTCACTCATGATCCCCAGGAGGGGGCATGCAGGAAGCAGCCAAACAATGATTCTCATCATTGATGTTTCTCTCTCTTCTCTCCCTCTCCCTTCCTCTCTCTAAAATCAATAAAAACATTTTTTTAAAAAAGTATTATAGGATATCCATCAAATTAAATCTAGTGTAGACTGTCAAATCATATCATTAAATTATAATTGTTTACATGGAAAATTGTTAACAATATTAGGCTAAGTAAAAAGCAATGCATAAAGAGGTGTGATATCACTTTTAGAGAATGCCTGGGAAAATATACATAAAATTATTAATGTGGATCCTCTGTGGCCTGTGGGATATAGGTTATATTTATTTTGCTTTGGATTATTCTATCTTCATGTTTTTTGCATTGATCATGTATCACTATACATATATATGTCTGTGTGTGTACACACAAATCTTTGTAATCTATAATTTCACAAAGTAAAAGAAGTAGTGTGGATAGAACATGACAAAATTAACCCATACTTGCTTTGCATTTTAGTCTCATTAACATGGGGGGTACAAGTACTTTTTGTGGTTGCTGTTTAAAAATATGGGATTCTACTCTAGTTAAATACAGGGTTTCATATTTTCAGGAATATTTTTGTATCAATCAAAAAGCACACAACCTAAGCCAATTTAGTAAATACTCCACCATAAATATAGAGGGAAAACAGGGACTCTGTGGACTTTAAAACGTGTCAAGTATTTAGCATTTATGATTTCTTTCTGACTGCTGGATGACAGAGAAGTAGATTAAACATAAAGTACACAAAATACATATAAAATACATAGAACTCTGTGTGTGCATACCTATGCACACATATATATTTTATTCTTGTAGGTTACTAGTCCTTGAGTTGTAGCTGTTACTAATAAGCTAGTATACATTTGCAGTCAATTGCATTGTTTTGTGGCAATGGATATCACTTAAAGAATAAGCTGTAAATGAGTAGCATGAATTTTAATAGGTTTTATATATGAATTGTCCAAAGGTAAATGTCTTTTTGTGTGAGGAAGAAATTGGTGTATAATTGCATATTAATTCCAGAAGGAAAGCCAAAGTAATTATAAAATTTCAATAATCATCTTTAATGGTATATTGAATCTTGCCATATTCTGTATATTACACATACATTTGTATTTATCGTGCAACTATTTTTTTATTGTCTGATATGACATGTTCAAAAAAATCGGTGTTTCTTAGTCCAACTAAAAATAGTTTTTTTAAACTTTCATGTCTAACTTTCAGTAGGTTTGTTTTAAGGAACTAACACTTGTTTTCATAACAGACTATAGAAAATATTTTAGGGTGATAAATCATCTGTGAATCAGATGATAAAGTATAATTTATTAGTTCTTTAAAAGATATATAAACATGCAGCCTCTAGCCTGCTTAGTCCTGTATAATTTTGGTAGATCAGCCTTCTCTACTCAGATGCTCGAGGGTTAGACAACATTTGAGGATTTTGATCTTAGACGCTTCTGCTGCACCAGGAAATTTGTGATTAGTAAAGAAGATGGAAAAGGCTGCCCCGCAGCTCGTGTTTTCCCATCACAACTGCTGTTGTCCACTGTAAGAGTTGTATCCAGAAAACATCTGCTCCTACTGACATCCCCCCGCTCCCGCCCCAAAACTTATCTCTCCATCCATTAGTTGGAAAAACAAACCAGAAAAACAAGATAAAACTACTGAGCATCTATTCTGTGCACTTTTAAGGTAGATTATATTTTCATCAAAATATAAATGTTTAAATAACTAGTTACACTGTAATTTAGAAAGTGGTAAGTTGTGTATATATTCTAATTGAGTGAGGAAACATTTCAACTGTAGAAAAAATAAAGGCTTGCAGGAGATGGTATGTACTTGAGTTTTAATAGAAAGATGTGAAACCATAGAAAGGCACTTCCAGGCCTGGTGAACATTATGAGTAAAGGTGGGGCATGTGTGAAATTGCAGGTCATATTTGGTGATGAGATAGCTGGGGTGTTTGTGAAAAGGATTAGATAGTGGTAAAGTTAGGAAAATGGAAGATAACTTGGATTAAATCTTGGTCAGAGAGCTTTCTATGTTACAGTATTAAGGAATTTATCTACCTTTTGTAGTTATGGTGAAATCATCAAGAATTTTTAAGGGGGACATAGAATCAAAGTTGTGCTGTAGTAATAACTTCTTGAAATTGAAGACTGGATTAGAAGTGAGAGCAACTGAAAGCCACAGCATGTTTTGGAGTGACTCAAGGTAAAGACTGAATAGAGACCCTGTTACTGAGAATGAGAGGGAAGGGATGTGTTACAGACACATTATGGAGGTAAAACTAATGCCTAGAAAAACCAGATATTAAAGATGAAACATGAGCTTACTTTTTACCACTGCATTTTAGCCAAACTAACTTAATTTGTTAATTTAGTTTCTAAATGTAGCTCTTACTTTTTGGTTGCAATATTTTTATTGTGCTTGTTTTATTTTCCTGACACTCCTTTTCTTCCATATCCTCATAATACATTCCTATATTGTGTGTCCATCAAAAACTCAAGTGTTCTCTTCCAGGTAGCCTTCTCTGGTTTTCATGGTCATATTAATCTCTCCTCCTATCTTAAAAATCCAGAATAGTTTATTTGTATATTTCTTATGAAAAATCAGTTATCATCTAAGATATTGTATTTTAGTGGTGAAGAGCAAGCACTTTGGAGCCAAATTCATATTTGACTGCTTACTAGCTGTGACCTTGGGCAAATTACTTAACCTCATATAGTCTCAGTTTCTTCCTCTTAAATTGGGGAATCATGATAGAATCTGTGGAGACTGACTGATATCCAATATTAAATTATATAAGGCATATGTCTTACTGAGTGACATCCCAGGAACAAAATAGGTGTTTGATAAATATATTAGATGTTGTGCAAGGTGATATGAATTACCTAAACGATGTTAGGCAGTGGGGAATGAGAGTCTCTCATCAAATAATGGGCTAGTCAAATTAAGCATTCTTAATGCCGGCTCTTAAAATAGGATAAAGACTTTGATTAGGTGTAGTGGACAAAGAAGGAAAAAAATAGTTTTAAATACCCACTTTTGCTGAATTTTCACCCTTGATCAGAAAACCAGGTAGTCTGGGCTTCTCCCTTGAAATGAATGTGGCTGTGTGTAGTGTTAGTGATCTCTTGAAAGTGACTTGGGTATGCTAGGTCCTTGTCAGAGATATCTGTGAAAATAGAGGTAGTTGAAAAAGCTGGGAAGACAAATTCAATTATATCCTGGGGAGAGAGTTTTCTTAACTATGGGTAAGCAGTGTCTCATTATCTAACAATGATGAGGGCAGAAACCAAATTTAAGTGATCCAAGGAATGAATGGTAAAGTGAGAAAATGGCTGGAAAGAAAGTAAAATAGACAGTTGTCATGAAGAAAAGAGATAAACAACAAAGTAAACTTGTTAGGGAGGGATACAAGGTCTCTACTTAATTATTTGGATGGTCCACATAATTCCCCCTTCCCCCTTTTTGATGGTTTATAACGTGAAACAGGTTTTGAGAGGTCAGTATTTATGACTTTTTTTTTTTAATTCAAAGTTTTCTAAACTTATTTGTAAAATGTGGATAGTTGACTTTATGTAATCCGTAGTAATGTTTGTAGCAATGCTTGGAAACACAGTTGGGGAAATGATCATTTAGGGTCATTGAAGGAGAAGGGCAAAAAAGCAGAATTAAAGTGGATAAGGAACAAGATTCAAGGCTGAGATCAAAGTGGGAAATTTCAGTTTGTGACTGGGAAATGAAAACATTCTGATTGATGATGATGGCCTAAGTATGGCTGTGCTGGTTGACAGATGATGATGTTATCAATTTATCTCGCCAAAGAAGGGGCAGAAAAATTGGAATGAGAGCATCACAGGGTATAAGAAAAAGAAAGAAAAGAAAAAGGTGTAATCTGTCACAGAATTCTAGAATGTAATCTTTTCTCCTAACTTATTACCTCATTGGTTTCAACAACCTTTGATATAGCATTTCTAAGCTTTTTATTTTGTGGTTCAATTTGTGATTAATTTGCTAATGTTCTTCAGTTGTTAGAATTACTAAATACATGTGTAATAATCAGAATACCAAAAGAAGCAGTTTATCTGCCCTATAGAATAAGTCAAACTGAGAGGTCCTTGTTTTTAAGGACACAGTTTGAAATGAAAAGGATTTTCTAGAATTGAAATCTTTAATTTTTTTTCAGAGCCGGCAGTAAAAACACAATATGATTTCTTAAAAGCGTATTGCATTAGACCTGACTTGTGTTTCCCACAATTTCTCTTCAGTTCCCAATTTTAAAAGTAAAATATGTATCACTTACCTACCTAATACTTAAAATAATGGCTTGCTTGTATTGCTTATTTTCCTTTTAACTTAAAATTTATTATCTTAGACTCTTCTCAAATTATAATTGTGTAGCCAAGGACAGATTACATGGAAGCACTGAAAGTAAATAGCAAGTAGTTAAATTTTTCTCAGAAAAATCTACCTCAGATTTCTTTCTAAAGAGGACTTCATTATTTTTAAAGAGGATGCTTTCTGAAAATATGAAGGAGGAATTGCTTAGTGGTAACTGTAACAAACAACATGAAAACAAGGCCATTACCTTCTGCAGAGCTTTTAATAGTTACAGTGAAAAATTAAGGCACCTGCCATGTTGAATGATGTAGAGGCACTTGCCAATACATTCATGAATAAGTGAGAAAAGAGGGGTTTTATATAGTAAGGCAAACCTTCAAATGGAATTAATAAAAGACAAGGCTTTTCTTGACTGGGTGGAAAGTTATCTGCTATATAGAAAGGCCTACTGAATGAAACATTTGTCCTCAAGTTTCTTTTAATCTGCTGTGAGGTTCTGCCTGTTACCTCACTTGGAATAATGTGCCAGTTTTGTAAGGATAACGAGAATTTTATCCTTTCTTTGTTCCTTTAGCTTCTTGATGCAGCATTTCCTTGAATTTCACAGTACCTGCCTGTTTTTAGCAGCTCTAATTTCAGACGATCACTTTCCTGGACTGCAGTGTAAAAACTGATATTCTCATCTCCTTGATGGAGAATATTCAAGAAATGCAGCCCCAGGGAGAATCCTGTTTACTAATGGATATTTCTTTCTCTAGGCATCTTAAAAAATCTTTTTCTGTCTCAACTCTTTAATACCTCCTGTTTTTCACAAAAGCAGATGAAAAGGCTTGCTATCCATGGAGGAATGCTTTTGTGGTAGCATATTGCTTTTGTATTATACAGTATATTGTAAGTGGTTACTGTTCACAACCCACACCTTAATAGTTTGAGTTAAAGTATTTTTCTTTGCCCCTACAAAATTTTTTTTTCCTGTGATTATTTACAACTGAAGTACAAGAATTAGGGGGAGGTATAATACGGCTTGACTTATTTGGTGTTTTATGCTTTGCTTTTCAAAATTGACTGGGTATTGTTCTTATAGATTGAAATGTGTTTAATGGAAATAATAAAAGATTTTGTAAATGTATTAGATATTGTTTTGTAACTGTGGCAAGGAACCCAGCTTCCTAGCACTAAGCAAGGGTACTTTAGTATGAAGGAAAGTTAAAAACAAACCTCAACAACAATATTCTTACAGTTTTAAAGTCAGTTTTAAGCAAGTTGTTACTGTGAAATATATTGATTTTAACTCACTTCTAAGAACATTAGCAAAGGAGCTGGCTAGTAAAATTTCCCAAATCTCCAAATTTCAGAACTTTGGTTATATCTAGGTTACTTAGTTACTATAGTGGTATAGGGAAGCTAATTTTACTAAGGGGCCCATCATTGTAATTTCAGGACCTCTTAGAAAGCCATTTCCTTTTATTATCATCTCATTGTAGTGACAAGGGTGTCATTCATGTTGTCATTATTAAAGTTCCCCTTTTACTCTTGAAAGGGTCCTGGTTTGGACAATAAATTATATAGTCATCTTCCATAGAAAGGTTTGGCTTCCTCTTTCCACACATTTTGTGTGTTTCCAAAGTAATCACTTTTTAAATGGTATTCTTTTATATTGCAGCTCTTTTAAAATATAAATTTATTGTTACCTATCATATCCAAAATAAATTTCCTAGTATATATGAGTAACTGGTAGTTATACCCACTAACAAAAGTAATTATATTGCCTGGAAGTTAAGTTATGAAACTGTGACTCAGGACTTCATATTTCATGATAGCAAACTGATTAATTATAATTTTTTGAAGTCAAATTTAGAGCTGGAAATATAAAGCACCTTATAGGATTACTTGTCAAATGCAGCTAAATGGAAAGAAAAATTATGTTTTGGAGGAAGAGGCAATTTAACTTTTATACTTCACTGGAATTAATGTGCTTTTAGAGAGAACTTGCATGAAGGCACATTTGATTTTCATATTTCATTAAATATTTATGTTCTGGTCATATTGCCAAGTAACCGATGTGAAACATAATTTTAGCCTGGACAATGCTATTAGATCTCTTCTTCCTGTATTGCTTTTATGAATATAAATGTCTATTTATAATTTTATTCATTTAGTTCTATTCAATATAATAAGAGTTTAAGATTTTATGTCCATTTCTATGTAGAATGGCCACTGAATATACATATACACTTATGAAGTGATTAGAAAATCACACTTGACAGTAATCGGGTGCCAGAGTGTATAATATACACCAATAGCGCAAGGCTTTGGCAAAGGTCTGGATCCAGGAGAAACACACCACTAGGAACAGAAGTGGATGTGGAAACTCAGTTGGGTGCTAAGCCTATTTTTACTACCTGGTAACATAAGTTGGCATAAATTACTTGATCTTTCTGAGCCTCCACTTTCATCATCTGTCAAATGAGGGAATTTTGCTCGCTTTGCCTATCTCATAAGATGTTGTGAGGACCCTCTTTGCTATTTATTGTAAATCAGACTGCATTATAAAAAAAATTATTGTTGAAAATATTATATATGTCCCCTTCCCCCCTCGAACCCCGCGAACTGACTGCTTCTAGCCCGCCCTGCCCCGGCCCCAAACCTTCAGCACCCCATTGTCTGTGTCCATGGGTTACGCATATATTCATACAAGTTCTTTGGCTGATCTCTCCGTTCCCCCACCTCTTTGCCCCCCCTCCCGCCTTCCCTCTAACATCCCACAGTCTGTTTCATGCTTCTATGTCTCTGGATCTATTTTGTTCATCAGTTTATTTTGTTCATTAGAATCCACATATGAGTGAGATCATGTGATATTGGCCTTTCTCTGAAAACTGCATTTTTATTTACAGCATTTCAGAATTGAATCTGCTGGTGTGTGCTGGATAATTGGAAAGTGCTAGAGTAGATACTAGAGGCTATCTGGTAAAAACCTCTCGATGCTTCCTTTAACATCTACTGAACATCTAGCTCTCTATAAACAAACTCGTGCATCCTATTACTCTCTACTGTCATCTTCCATGGGTAACAGGGCTGCAGCCTTCTCTCTAGTCTCTTTTTCTGCCTTCTGCTAATCTATTGTGTTGAGTGTGATCTTTCTAAATATGAGTCTTATCGCAACACTTCCTTCTTAAAGATCCTTCAATGATTTTCTATTTATCTTAGAATAAAGTACAACCTTCTTAATTCACAGCCTGCCTTCTTTTCTAGCTTCATCAACTTGCTTCTCTTCTACTTGTTCTACGTTGGCATTCTGTCATTGCCTTAAATGTGCTATGATCATTTTCCTCTTTGCTCTGTCTTTGCCTGTGAATAAATCTCTTTCCAAATTTTTGTTTAAAAATAATGTTTCTTGCTTATTCTATGGATTTCAGTTACGTGATGAGAAGAGATGCCACCTATTGGTGTTCCTACAGTGATCTCCTTTCCTAACACATTTTGGTTCATTATACTTGCTTATTTAATTATTGGCTTCTACTAAACTGAGTGCTCTATGAGGAAAAGGGTTGTGTCTGTTTTGCTTCCACAATGCCTCTAATTCTTCTCATATGAGTAGATAAGAGGTAATCAATGTGTTTGTTGAATGAATAAGTGAATGATTATAGGAAGGTAGCACAGTAAATAAGATGAGCTGTGTTAAACATTTGACCCAGGATTACTGTAATGATGGTGTCCAAAGAGTAATGGACAGGAATTAACTTAATATGAGAGTAGAGGAAAGTGGAAACATCAAGCTTCCTCCTACTGAAGGAATGACAAGTTCATTCTTTTGAATTTTAGGTTACGATGGGCTTTATAAGTGGAGACACCTTACATATAGCTGGACATTTGGAATAAGAGACACTGATATGAGAGAAGGGATGGTGGTAATAACAATAGTTCTGTCAACTTGAATCTATAATATAGCACTTCTTTATTTTTTCAAAAGAATGTTTTTTTATAGAAATGTCAAATGAGGCTATTTTCTTAGCAAATCATCTAGAGTGTTAGCTGGAGAAATTTTGAGAAAAAAGCTGAGTTTTTGAAAGATAAAACTAACTTTTGTAACAAAGTTAACTTCTACTTTTGTTTAAATATGAACAGAATCTAGCCACAATTCTTTTTATTTTGCTTAGTTGGAAGGGCCTATTCATGAGATAACTAGGACTCAGAAATAAAACTGGCAGATACCTGTTTGTAAAGAAGCAGGTTTGCTCAGCGGTGGCACTGTTGACATTTTGCATGGGATAATTATTTGTTGTGGAGAGGCCTGTAGGATGTTGAGCAGCTTCTCTGATGTCTACCTACTAGATGACAGTTAAATCACCCCCTTACAGATAAAGTAATCTAAAATGTCTGCAGTCCTCATGAAATAGTTCTTGGGCCAAAATACCCCCACTTAAAAAGTCATGAACTGCAGAATTAAAAAAATTATATTCCTTGTCATTTGTAGGAAAACTTTGCAATATATTGGAGCCTTTGTAATTCCCATATAAGTTATTTCTAATCTTTATTTGGTTATCATTAATAAAATGTAAAGGACCAATGTGACCATTCTCCAATTACTAAGAATGAAGTGGTGAGGACTCCTGGGTACTTGTCTCAGAAAGCAAAGACTTCTAAGGGACAGAATTGAAAAGGATGAACAATTAATTTGCATTTTGAGGATCTGCCTCAAAGAGTGCATGACTCCGCCTTGTCTTTGACTTGGGGCTCAGGAGTGAAGAGTTGAAGAGTACTTACATTTTCCCAAAGGTGAGGCTTTGGTTATAGGGTGTGCAGTCAACGTATATGGTCTTCTTTAGTTTTGTTCAGATGCATTGATATGGAAGGCAGCGAATATTTATCTTATAATGGAAGGACACAATTTTCCAAAAAATCAGCCGCATACATTCCTATAGGTGGGAGAAGCATCTTCTGCCTTCTCTTCTCATATATTATCATTATTTGCTTTCTCAAAAGATTCATGTCAGTTGTTTGCCGAAGACTATCAGTGTTGTATTAATATACGAAAATGATACCACAATTTTTTCACGTGGTTACCGCTAGTGATGGCATAGCATGCTTTCTGGAATTTGCCCTCTCTCTTCCTTTCTTACTTCTTATCTTCAGACTTGTTTTTAATTATAAGAAGGCCCTACCTTCTTCTGCCTAACCTGTCTAGTCCACGTATCATAAGTCTCTTATAACAAAGGTTCTGTTGGCATCTAGCTAAGGAAAATAATGACAGAATAAGCCCCCAAAGTACTCTGATTCCTCCTCCCTCTTTTGTGGTCATAAAGGAAGAAAATGGTAGCTTTCACTTTTCTCAGTAGTCTTTATTTTTTAATGTTTATTTAATTTATTTTTTAAAATATGTTTTTATTGATTTTAGAGAGAGGAACGGAGAGGGGGAGAGAGATAGTAACATAAATGATGAGAGAAAATCATTGACCAACTGCCTCCTGCACGCCCCCTCCTGGGGATCTAACCTGCAACCCAGGCATGCGCCCTGATCTGAAATCAAACCTTGGTTTTCTGATTCATGGTTTGATGCTCAACCTGGGAGCCATATTGTCCGGGCTTCTTATTAGTCTTTAGACAAAAAACACTGTTAGACTCTGCAAATGTGGATACAAAGCAGATTGATATTAAAATATATATGGATTATTACATCACTGTTAAGAGTAGCAAAGAAAAAGGATGAACTGACTAGAAAAAAGTTGTATTATAATAGGAATCTGTTATTTTTTTGTGTCTCGTTCTCTCTCTTTCTCTCAGTGAATGTTTTATCTGTGATAGTTGCTTGCAAGATACTAGAGCTTTTGTTTACCCTTTCAGATCTCTGAATTATTATCAATATTTCTTATGTTGCTTTATCTTGATACTAAATGACGAGTAGCACAGACTGAAATGTGTTTGGCATGCTTCCTTTTATTGTAGAGTATAGGATAGCCTAAATAACATGCTAAACAAAGTAAGTTTATTGAGAACAAAAACAACAGAAGAGAGAATAGGTTGATTTTTCCAATGCAGATTTTTTAAAATGAGGTTATTTAAAAAAATTCTATCATCTTCATGGTTTTTTCAGTTGTTGAAATTATTAAAGGAATTCCTAAGTTGAAACATTTAGACATTTAGCTACATGATTTACATATTCATTCAGTTAAACAGATTATTTGAAAAAATGTTGGAAAATATTAAAAAGTTTTTGTGTCTTTTAGTAGAAGCAAAATTATCTTAATTTAAAAAATAGTGTTCTTTTCTATGTTAACATAATCATAATTATAATATGAACTGACATGCATAAATTTTCAGTATGTGCTAGACATTGTTATAAGTTATTTAATTTAGTCTATATAGTGATTTATTAGGAAAAAACTATTATTATTCCCAGGCAGTTTCTTACCTATAAGTAGCCTAGCATTTGATCCTTGAATTTCAACACAAGATGTTTGCCTCCTTAGCCTGCATTCTTAAAGACTATTCTATACTGTTTTATCAAGATTTTCTTAATCATCAACACATATTCACACATACAAGTTTCTTCTATTTTGGCAAATAAAATTGCAATAAATAAATGTAGAACACCAACATTCTGGGCGGTATTAAGACTTGCTTAGTCAGGCATGACACTCAGATGGAAGACTTTAAAGGATCAAACTCTTGTGAAATATAAAGGAAACATAATTAACACTTTTATATTAAACTAGAGGCCCCATGCATGAAAATTCGTGCCAGAGTAGGCCTTCCTTCCCCCGGCTGCCGGCACCAGCTTCCCTCCGGCACTCAGGACCCAGGCTTCTCTCTGGCCCTGGCTTGCTCTGGCCCCGGCTTTGTCCGGAAGGATGTCCAGTCTAATTAGCATATTGCTAATTAGCATATTTTGTCCAGTCTAATTAGCATGTTATTATAGATTGGAAGAATATGTCAACTACCTTTTAAGACTGTAATGAGGGTGTGATATACCCAGTGTTAGGTTTGTAGAGATATAGATAGAGATACAGATATAGATACAGATATAGATATAGCATACAGACAGACTTAGATATAGACATAGACACAAATCTTATATATAATGCTTCATTATAGGAATGGGAAGAGAGGAAAGGAATTCAGTTGCCTAAACCAGAAGTCAGTTAGGACTTCACTAAGGATCTGTGGTTTGCAATTTTAGCAAATACATTTCTAATGAGTCTTCTTCAGTAAGTTCTGCACCACATAGCTTACTCCTTGATATAAATATCTCCATATTTAAGCCTGACTGTAAAAATGTATATATAATAATAATGCTCTTTTTAAATACCTTTATCTGAGACTCCATGTTATTTTTGTGCTTTCTGTTGGTGGGGAATTTAATATTCTACAGATTGCATGTCATTTAGGGCTATAACATAGATGGACATTTTGTAAAGGAAAGATATAACAAAGATAACAGGTAAAGAGAAAAATTCTAATTTTACAAAATATTTAATATAACTGACACTGTCTATTTTTATGATAAGAGAAGGATTTCATTTACGGAAAATCAGAACTTCAAAACTCATGCTGTGACGAGACATATCATTTTAACATGTGTAGCTTTAAAGATCTACCTTCTAAGCCTCTACTTAAAAGACGACTAATTCAAACTACACAGTAATCATGTTGAAAAACGGAATAGTCATATTTTTATAAAGTTGGGCCTCTCTCCTTTTATAATTGTTGACATTTGGCAAGGGTGACCCTTGCTCTTACCATGCTGTAGGTATTATGTTCATTATGGTGAGATGAAATGAAAGCACATCAAAACTTTCAAGCATCGGATACCCCATTTTTCTATTAGTATACATATTCTCACAAAACTGTGGTTTTCACAAGTTCTTATAAAATGCTAGATTACTCCTAAGTTAAACAAGACTAAGTTAGTCACATCTTGGATATTAGACATTCTGTTTACTTTGACATACAGACAACTAACATTCTTATCAGTCTTTTGTTGAATATGTACACCAAAGGGTAATTCAACTTAAATGTTGAAAAATAAATCTATTCTGAAAATATCATCTGACCCATTGCACCTAGTCAGTATGTCTTCTGTGAGTATGTCCTCACAGTGTGCCATCCATTTTTTTTCTGTATTATTCTTCACCATTTTATTTGGGTACAGTCTTTGAACTTTTTCTTTCCTTCCTTATTATCTGTATTATGGTTAGTATAAATTTATATTTCCAAACCTTTAGGAAGGTTTTGAGATGATTTCATTATAATTAATTAGGAAGGTTTTATGCATGATCAATTTTCTGTACACACTATTATATTACAGCACCATTAGTGTAGAAATAGAATCAATCATTCTATTCCAGAGAACTTTCAACAAATTTCTTATTTAGAAATGCTCACATTTACATTATTATCTTTCCCCTGGAGAAACCAGTATTTCACCTAAATTTCTCAATTGTTTCAGATTGAAATATGCAGTGCTATATATTGAGTCCAATACTTTGTAGTGCCTTTCTGAGCTTATTCTTAATGTTAAGAGTAAAATGTTTTTATCCAGTTTTCCTGTTAGGTTTAAGTATTAACTTGAAAATAGTAAAATAATATATATGCATATAAATAGACTTTAACCCTTAGTTTTGTTATGCTCCTCACCCCGTAGGTCATAGACTAAATGAATTAATTTATCTTAGCAACATATGAAATTGAATGGGAAAACAAAAATGTACACCAGGGTGTGTGTATGCTCACAATAAAAGAAAATAAAAGATGTAATAGCCCATTTTTTTAAAATGAGTTTTTGTTTACTATACAATAATTGTTTTTAAAATTTGAAAGAGAGCCAGTAAGAAATAAATTGAAATCATTTTTCATAGTGTAAGGCATCAGTGATATTTCTGTGTTTTCCAATAGAAATGTTAATTACAAGAATTTATTTTAATAGTGGCCTGTCTAGTTCCAAATTACTACCAGGGATGAAGGAATTTGTGTATACAATTCTAGATTATTTAAAACTAGAATATTCTTATTTTTTATTTTGGAGAATGAGTTAGTTATTCTTAAATAAAGAACTAAATAAGATGTCTTTTTCATATCAAACATAGCTACTTTTTCTATACTTTACTAAAAATGATATTAAAAGATATTCTAGTAGTACCCACATTATTTGTTTGCAAAATGCTATAGATGCAAAGTGGATAAGATACAGAGAGAGCTGTGACAGATTATTTACTTGGTGTAGAGAGAAAAATTAGCAATGAACTGATATTCTATTATAAGAAGTAGAAAGTATAGGAATCTACTAATAGAATTTTACTATTTTAGATCTCTAGTGATTATTTATCACCTATATATATGTATATACCAGTATATACATATGTATGTGTATGTCTATTTGCTTTTTGTGTATGTGTATAGCTAACTTCTTTTTTTGGATAAAGGATTGATGGTCAACAACATTATTTGTTGTAAGGATTTATTCTGCCTGTTATTTTCTTTTATTTCTAAAATGTAAGGATAGAGTGAGTTTCCTCATTGTTCTGATGCATCTTGTTAAAATGTCATGCTCCAGGGTAAACTGATTTTTTTATGATCTTCAGAAATTTTTCTACTGACATAATAGAAATGATTATTTATCTCCCCACATGTTCAAATGGCATTAAACTGCTTTAGGGTTACTTGCTTCACAAGACTTAGTATTGATCCACATTTTATAACTGACTAAATAAGAAAAATAGTCTTTACAAAACAGCTAGAAAGATTGCTTTAACTGATGATTTTGTTTTAATAATTTTTAAAATTATTTCAGAGAACTGATAGTGAAAAGGCATGTCTGAGACTGTTTCAAAAGGAAGGACTGCTCTTTAAAAGATTAAGATGGAATTAACTCATTATTTTGGCTATGGATCTTAAAGACTTTTCTACAGATATGCAGGAGAAAAACCTGCTATTGAGGATATCACTCATAAAATATTCTAAATTTATTTCTTTAAATTGAACTAAAATATGTTCACTTTGTTAAACACAATGGAATCTCAGACATTTAAATTTATACTACAGGCCAAGTGCACAAAATTTACGCACTCAGGAGGGGGTCCTTCATACTGGCCTGCACCTTATCTCAATCTGGGAGCCTTCAGGGGATGTCCGACTGACGACTTAGGCCCGCTTCCTGCAGGGAGCTGGCTTAAGCTGGCAGTCGGACATCCTTAGTGCTCCTGCCACCGCCGCTGTGCTTGCCAGCAGTGAGCCCGGCTCAGGGCTTCTGGCTGAGCGGTGTTCCCCCTGAGGGAGTGCACTGACCATCAGGGGGCAGCTCCTGTGCTGAGCATATGCCCCCGGTGGTCAGTGCACTTTATAGCGACCAGTCATTCTGCCGTTTGGTCGATTTGCATATTAGCCTTTTATTATATAGGATAGAGGCCCGGTGCATGGGTGGGGGTCCCCGATCAGGGTGGGGGTCCCGCTGGGGGATTGGGCCAGCAGGGGCAAGGGGCTGTGGTCATTCTGGTTGTACTGGTCATTCTGCCGTTTTGGTTGCTGAGTTTTTACTATATAGGATGTCTATTTCTTATCTAGCTGAAGATCTTTGAATTTGAAGTAAACTGCCCTTTTGGAATATTCTGATATTGCCAGATCCACTATTAGCCTCACTGAGAAACAAGCCATTAACTGCCACAAATAGCTATCCAGGGTAAATATAATTGGTCAGTCATATGTCCCTACACACCTTTCCTACATGTCTACCTGCACTGACTAGTTTTATCACTTCACCTCGATGAAATGCTACAGTTTGGCAGGAAAGGTGACCTTTGAATCTATATTCACCACTGAAATAGGAGACAATTAAGCACATTATAAAATATACAAATTAAGGCACAATATTTATAATTTATAAGAGTAACTTGTATAAAATATCAGAATCTTAATTAGCTGAAACACATAATCAAAAGCTTATGCATGCCATTTGATTTCAGGTCAAAGGTAATATGCTATTTAGATGTCATCATATTTGTTTTTTAGCAGATATACCTTTGGTCCATTACCTGACAATGCAAAGAATAGGCAAACAATAATTATTTTAACAGGGAATGAGAAATTTGGCTATATTTGCCTAATAATTTGTGTGTCTTGTTTAAATACACGTCTGGAATTGGGAAAGTGGCTCGCTGTTTATCAAGGTAGAAACCAGAGTGAGATCAAAACTTTGCATGGAAAATTACATCGTGACATCATCATCATAGTTATTTATTGAGTGCTTATTCTCCACTCGGCACTGTGCTAAGTTCTTCACATGAGTTATGTACTTTAATTCACAACCATCTTAGAAGGTCATCTTGTTATCAGGTTTCTCTGTTTTAGATATAAGAAATGTGGCTCAGAAAAAAAAACAAATTTACAAAGATCATGAAGCTAATCCATGTGGAGAAGAAGCCAAACTGGTCATTTACATAAAAGACAAGTCGTATTGCCTTTTCCAGTTTTTGAAGTGAGGCCTATTTGATGAACTTAACAATATCTATTCTTGAGAATATAAATTTTATCTTTTAAGAAATGTTGTTTTACAAATGATTATGTGAAGAATACTCATTTTTCAAAAAAGAAATTCTCACTCATATATTTTATATCTTTTTTTTTTTATGTAGAGCCTACATGATCTGACCTTTCTTGATATGTTTTGAAACTGTGAGGAACATAATGAGAATGAATACTAAAACTAAAATTATGTAATGTATAATAAACATAAGAGAAATATTTGAAACTAAACTTGGAGTGGCATAAATGCTAGAGTGAATTGTACCCCGTGTCTAAAAGCTTCTTAACACCAGCTGCTGTTTAAGATCTCTCCTGTTGAAGCCTCTTGTTTATGATGACATGACCTGAAGGAAATCTTTTAGAAAAATAAAATAATGCTGTCCAAAAAAGCCACATTTTTTAGTTACTGCAAATAAGTAATGAATGTTTGAATTTGGTCAATTAGCTTTCCCTTATTTAAGTGTTTTTAATCATGGCAACCCCATAACTATACTACTTAGAAATACACTTGAATTAGACTTAAGATGACTGTAATTTTAGTTCTTTTCCAGTGGGGTTACTAAATTCTGAGATTTCATATATAATTAATTTTTTATCTATAGGTTGATCTCTCATATTGAACCTATGAGGGCAATATTGAGTGAGATCCAGAAGGGTCTGATTTCATTTTGAATCTTTCCTTTTATGAGAGGTGATTTTAAGTAATTTACTTAAAATTTTCATACTTTATTTCAGGATACTTATTTGCATGAATCAAAATGAATGTGCACAACCCCGGGATCACAGACAGGGCTGGACGACAATGGTACAGTGAGAGTTAGAGGTGACTTGTTGCACAGAGGGGTCCTTGGCGCAGGGACACAGGTCTGTCAGGAATGGTAGGGGAGGCAGGGCGCCCGTTTAGCACCCATCTTTCACACTCTTCCTGAGGCACCACTGAAAGACTAAGGGGTGTTCGTTTCTATGTGGGGCTTGGGGATGGGGTGATGGGTGGTAGAAACGTGCTTTTAAAGCATTTCATTGAAGACAGTTGTGTGGGAGTTTTAACAGCTGGATAACTGATTATTGTATTATTGTTAAAACCACCTTTTACAAACATAAAAATAACTAGTATGTCTCCAGACTTGGTAATTTATAACAAGAAAACAAGGTCATGGAAGCCCAGGAATGGGAAGTGGCTTTGTGCAAATTATATGCCACAGTGGTGGAGTCGATTTGAACACATATCATTTCAGTTAAAATCCAGTTCTCTTTTGCTGTAACACATTGTCTCTTCAATGTAGCCCAATATTTATAAAGTAGAATAAGAATACAAAAGAGATTTTGAATGTTCTAACTTGACATCTTTTTATTTCTTTTAAATCATTTTGTAATGACATCTTAATTATGGCGATATTCTGATAAAATAGAGTATTTTAATGCTAGATCTCAGCAAAATTCTTAGCATATTCCAACCTGATAATTTAATAAAGGAATAAACACTGTGTTTGCATAATGCTTTATTTCCTTTTACAGTCTATATCTTAAAAACAAAACTTTTAAAAACTTCTCATTTATATCTGTTTCTTTCCCACTAAATGCGACCGATAAAAGTACTAAATTAAACAACACAAGTAAATAACACATATTTAATTATGCCCTGAAATTAAAGTTTCTTTTTCGTTTTAAAAATCTCCTAATTTTTTTCATCACTTGAGCACCTGTTGTCACAAACTTTATATTGTGCACCGTTTCTTTTCTAAACTCTTACAAATTAGTTGTAGGGTAATTTGGCTGGTGCCTCACAAACTATAACAAACTCAGTTACATCATGTTGTTTTTATCCTTCCTGCCCGCTGTTCATTCTCAATGTGAGAAATCATAGCATATCAGTGACAGGAGGTCTGGCTTTCAGGCAGACTTTTGTAATTATTCCCACTGAGGCACTGTCAATAGGATTAAAATACTGAATCTGGATCTGTCTGTCCCAGATGAGGTCAGCACTTCGAGCAGTGGGAGTACTATTTCTATAAGCTGTGCTTTCCCCTTTGCATTATAGAAGCACGGACATTAATAGGACACAAATATTTGAAAGCTCCTATGGAAACAGACTCACTTTGCCTGAATGAAATAAAATGTCCATCTGCAATAAATAAAATAACAGCATTCATTATGTATGTATGTAGATTCTGCAATAATATTAAAGCCCAGAAACTTTCAATTACAGAACAATCCTCTTATAGTTTGTAATTAATAAACTTTTTGCAGCTGTATGACTGTGGCCGGAAACATCTGCAAAGCCTCATATTTTACACACAGACACATACACATAATTACTTCAGAAAAAGTTCAATTGTGCTTAAAATCACAGGTCTGGAAACAGAGTAAGGCCTGAGGAAGCTGAATCTAGTTGTATTCAATTAGCTCATGGAAGAAGAATTGAGAGGGTTAGTAAGGAAGGAAACAAGCCCGCTGTCTGGAAAAATGATGTGAATGAAAAATAAGAATATCTAAGATCTATTCAGATATTCACTCAAAACTCACTTTGTATATAATGTATCCAATGTCTCCCCTAAATATAAACTTGGTATTGATAAGAATCTATTTATTTTGTTATTTAATTACTCAGATAAAATTACTACTCCTCAGATAAAAGATAAATTATTATTTATGTGTCTCTAAAATTACCAAATGGGTAAAAAAAGAATCTATTGATTATAGATTTTCCAAATTTTTAAATAATTTATAGTTAACTTATTTTACCTAAATACAGCTTTATAAAAATAGATGAATATAGCATATACTAGAGGCCTGGTCGTGCACTGGTGGGGTCCCTCAGCCTGGCCTGTGGGGATGGGGCCAAAATTGGCTCTCCAACATCTCCCAAGGGGTCCCGGATTGCAAGAGGGTGGTTCTTGGGTGACACACCCCGGAATCGGGCTCCCTCCTCTCTGGTTCCGGGTGCATCACCCGAGAACCGCAGCTGCCAAGTCACTGCAGCTGCTTAGTCACCGCAGCTCGGCAGCTCCTGTGTGGAGCGTCTGCCCCTTGAAGGTCATTTCGTGTCATAGCTACCGGTTGGATGGTTGAACGGTTGGACGGTCACTTAGGCTTTTATATATATAGATGTGTTAGACAAAGTAATATATTATCAACAGAAAAATGTAATACATTTTTCTTTGCTTGCTTAAATGTTTAGTTTGAAGTCACATTATTAATAGATTTTATTATATGTGCAGCTTTACTGAAATATAATTCATATGCCCATTAAAGTGAACACTCCAGTGGTTTTTGGTATAGTCATAGAGTTGTACAACTCTCACTGCAAATTAATTTTAGAACATTTTCATCACCTCCAAAAGAAACCCTGTACCCATTAATAGTCACTTGCCATTTATCCTCACTGTTCCAGCCCCTAGCAACCACTAATCTACTTTCTATCTTCTATAGATTTGCTTTTTCTGAATATTTCACATAAATTGAATTATGAAATATATGATCTTTTGTGACTAGGTTTATTCACCTAGCATAATATTTTCAAGATTCATCCATGTGTAATGTGTCAGTATTTAAGTCCTTTTGTTGGCTGAATAATACTCCATTGTGTTTGTTTGTTATTTGATGGGCATTTGGGTTGTTTATACTTTTTGAGTAATTATGAATAAGTCTGCTATGAATGTTTATATACAAGTTTTTCTGTTGCTTACAGGTTTTCATTTTTCTTGGGTCTATACCTAGGAGTGGAACTACTGGGTAATACTTAACCTTTAAAAGGACTATCAGCCCGTGCTGGTTTGGCTCAATGGATAGAGCATTGGCCTGCAGACTGAAGGGTCCCAGGTTCGATTCCAGTCAAGGGCATATGCTTGGATTGCGGGCTCAATCCCCAGTAGAGGGCATGCAGGAGGCAGCCGATCAATGATTCTCTCTCATCATTGATATTTCTATCTCTCCCTTCTCCCTTCCTCTCTCTGAAATCAATAAAAATATATTTAAAAAAATAAAGGACTATCATTTTTTTTCCCAAAGTGGCTGCAACACTTTACATTTCTAACAGTAATAAGGGTTCTTATTTCTCCATATTTCTACCAACACTTGTTTTATCTGTCTTTTTTATTATATCCATTGTACTTGGTATAAGTGTGATTTCATTGTGGTTTTGATTTGCATTTCCCTGATGGCTAATGATGTTGAGCATCTTTTTGAGTGTTTATTGGCCATTTGCTTATCTTTCATTGAGAAATATCTACTCAGATTATTTGCAGTTTTTGATTGGCTTCTTAATGAATTTTTATTTTTCTTAAAATTCTAACTTTTAGATTTCTCAATATCTCATTTTACCCCCTCATCAATTTTATGGTGGAGGTGTTTTGTTATTATGCATTCTTTAGAGACTTTGATAGTCTGAGAAGAAACCGGGAACCTACAGAATGAGGTTTCTAAAAACCTGGAAACCTTTTACAATATAGAAATGTTCAAGCTCCAGGAATTATTCAGTTACTGTGATAGGCCCAAGCATTAGTATCTTTCCAGGCATTCCAAATGTGCAGTCATGGAGCATAGCTGACTGAGGTAATAGATTATCAGTGCCTTGATGTCCAGTATGTCTGAGATTAAAATTGGAGCTCAAGATTTCCAAGAAAATAGCCCATTAAAGACCAGAGAATATTTCTTGGCTATAGAACTCTAGAAGTATGTGGATTTTCTGTGATAGGGTCCTTAGGAATATAATAAGATAAAATATCCCCTAGGTTTACCCTGGTAGGTATTAAACCTAAAGAACCAGGGCAAGTCTGAGTATCTGCACCCTCACTCAAAATGAAGAGATACCCCATTTCACCTAATTGCTTAGTCTAAAGGGTGGACATTTGTCGATGGCTTTTAGGATGGCCTTTATGAATGTTTATTGAGAACACAGAGGCTTTACCCTGATTGCTCCACACACTGCCTCCTGGAGGTGGATACTCATAGACCTAGCAGCCATTAGTTAAACACTGACACCATTGAAGACAACTCCAGAAGGTGCGAATGTTAGGAGACTTCACTTGAGAATCACAGTGCAAGGATTCAGTATTAATTCCCTTATAGATTTAAATAGCCCTGTGTTTATAGACATTTTGTTGCAGTATTATAACTCTTAAGTAATTAATTTATAAACCCTATTGCCTTTTTGTTCTTCTTAAAGGAATTTAAATTCCAAATATTATTTGAACCAATTTCATATTACATAAGACAACATTATTATTTAAAATAGTTGAAATTAAATATGTTAAGTGACATTTCTTTCATTGTAGTAGATACTATAACATATTGAAATATAGTATACTGTACTATAATTTAGTGGACATATTGCAGTAGATAATAAAGTTACTCTCTAGTAAACAGAAATTACATGTGCTTCCTTGATCCAACCACCCCTTTTTTTTTTGTATTTTTCCACTTAAAGAGCAGACCAAATGAAACTTGCTTAGTATATAAAATCTGACAAGATTATGGTTCTTGGCTCTAGAATAATGAATTTTTATGTTATTTTATTCATTATGGTCCTAAGGGCTGAAAAAATTTCAAAAGAATTAATCTGAGGTCTTTGTGGTAACACTGAAAAAGTACTATTACTAAAATAATAGATAAAAGGATTTTTTTACAAAAGTAATGAAATATTGAAAATAAATTTTATACATATTTCCAACTTCATCAATATGATGAAACATTACATAAAGAGGTAGTGAACACACAATACAATATATAGATGATGTATTATAGAACTGTACACCTGAAACCAGTATAATTTTATTAACCAGTGTCAACCCAATAAATTCACTAAAACAGAAAAAATATAAACACACACACAAAAAATACAATGTTCAGTTAAAAAGCAAAAACATCTAAAAGCAGGAAATTAAAATGGTATGTTTTTTATTGTAACTAACTTTACCATAGGCACATACTATACTAATTAAAGTTTGCTTTCAGTTCAAATGCTATTGAACAAATTGAGAAATAAAGTGAAGAAAGTAAAGTTTTAAAACTGTGATTGCATGATTCCTACTAAGTTATTTCTGTATATTTTATAGTTATGTATGAAGTGAATTTGTCTTTGTTTGAGGTCTCAGAAGTCATTTGCCCCTAAAAATGTTTTTATTATTACTTTTTAGAAAACCAGCTGCATTCATAGAAGATAAATTGTCTTGATTTCTAGGTAGCCTTTTTGGGAGCATTTTCGAGAACTCATCTGATTCTTCCTATGAAGGTTGACTGTCAGATATGTCACTGCACCCCAGTTTCTGTCACTGAGTATTTTACTGAAGTTATTTCATGTAGCAATTTCATCTAAAATTTTAATTTTTAAGAGCATCTGTTACTTTCTTCACAAACTTTTTAACCACCCAATTGCTCACTGTTATCATAAGAGACAGCTTATATTGTTGCATGTTCTTGACTTAATACCATAGCTCCAAAAATTTTGTACAGTAACCCCCCTTATTTGTGGGGGATACATTCCAAGACGTCCAGTGGAGGCCTGAAACCATGAATAGTACCTCACACTATATATACTATGTTTTTTTCCTTTACATACTTACCTATAATAAAACTTAATTTATAAATTAAGCACAGTAGATTGACAATAATCTATATAATAAAAGCCCAGTGACCATTATGGCAGAATGACCAGAATGACCAGTCACTATGATGCACACTGACCACCAGGGGGCAGACGCTCAACGCAGGAGCTGCCCTTTGGTGGTCAGTGTGCTCCCATAGCGGGCGTGTTGCTCAGCCAGAAGCCAGGCTCACTGCTGGTGAGCACAACGGTGGTGGCAGGAGCCTCACCCACCTCCGTGGCAGTGCTAAGGAGCGGCAAGCCAAGTGGTAAGGAGCGAGCAGGTTAGGAATGAGGAGTCCCGGATTGTGAGAGGGATGTCCGACTGCCAGTTTAGGCCCGATCGTGCCTAAACTGGCAGTTGGACATCCCCTGAGGGATCTTGGATTGCGAGAGGGCACAGGCCGGGCTGAGGGGCCCCCTACTCCCACACAAATTTTGTGCATAGGGTCTCTAGTAACTTATAATAAAACTAGAGACCCTATGCACGAAATTCATGCAAGAGTAGGCCTTCCTTCCCCTGGCTGCCGGCACCAGCTTCCCTCTGGCACCCAGGACCCGGACTTTCCTCTGGCCACTGGCAGGCACTCAGGACCCGGGTTTCCCTTTCAGATTTGTCTGGAAGGACGGAGGAACGTCCGGAAGGATGTCTGGTCTAATTAGCATATTATGCTTTTATTATTATAGATAATAATTATAACAATGTACTATAATAAAAGTAATGTGAATGTGGATTCTCTCTCTTAAAGTCCTGTTGTGCTATACTCCTCTTCCTCCTTGTGATGTTGTGAGATGATACAATGATGAAATGAGGTGAGGTGAATGGAGTAGGCGATGTGACATTGGTTAGGCGACTATTGACCTTTGACAATACATCAGAAGGAGAATCATCTACTTTGGGTGATTCTGGATCACGGAGCCATGCCAATTGACCATGGGTAACTGAAACTACAGAAAGCGAAACCATGGATAAGGGAGGACTCCTGTATTTCTTTTTAATAAGTCTAAATTAATAGTTTCCATAGAGGTTAAGTAAAAACTGTCCTGTTACAACTCATTATTTTCAATATTAACTGAACTGAAACAAAATAGTACTTCAAAGAAAAAATGTTAAGACTTCTATGACCACATTTTCCAATATAGTTTCTATTATTATCCATTTAATAATAGCCATGCATGTTCTCCATAATTTTGCAGGAATTGTCAGTGACAAAATTCATAATGAAATTGAGAATACCAATTTAATATCTCTTCTGTAGGTATGTTAGGATATTATTTCATAGTTTTGTAAGTTAAAAATAGCTTTAAATTAGTAAAGAGGTATAAATTAAAGAAATAGGGACACATTGAAAATAATTTTTTAGGGTTGCTAAAGCCCTTGAGAGCCATTGAATAAGTGCCAAACTCTGGTTCATTCAGCAGTCGACACTGGTGGAATAGCATGATTTCATATCAGTGGGCCTGCGTTCTAAATCCAGTTTTAACCTAGACAAATGGAATTACTTGAAGAACTCAGGTTACTTTTGCTTCAAATCTGTTTTCCCATCTGTTAAAGTGGTGACAGAATTTAATGTAAATTTGAAAGTTGAATGATAAGAATTTTACAGTTTTCTACCCTATATATTCTATAAATCATGTATGCTGAGAGAAAAAAAAGTATACCTCCTTGTTAATGAGGAAAACAGGAATAAGCCTTTCTTTAGAGGTTTTTATTTGCAATTGGAGCATGGGAATTCGAGGGATTCCACTAGGTAGTTTGCTGCCTAGTAACTCTGGAAGACTTACCTTGTAGATGTTAAATCATGTTGCCACTGTGTTCCCATCTCCCTGCTTCCTAACCTCCTCTCCCTGTAAAACCTATGTAAATACGCACATGATATCATCAAAGACTCAACATACACATTCTCTCCCTCCCTCCCTTCTTTCTTCCCTCCCTCCCTCCCTCTCTTTATTACTGTCTCTTTTTCTTTTTTAATTATCTGGGTATTAATGTTATCAAGCTGCAGGTTGTGAATAAAGCATTGCCTTCTATATTTTATGGATGGTATATCTGGATGTTGAATTACAAATAATACTTAGAGCAAGAGACAGTGAATACTTAAAGAAAGGCTGAGAAATTCATGCTCAGTTCTTTAACTTAGCAGTTCACCTTTCTTTTATGTGTCAAGATCCTATCTTTATAAACATTTTTAAGTGTTATATTTTTATATTATTTTGTAATCAATTTTATTGTTCTCTCTGTGCCTTAGATTTGTAGTTATTGCTACTGAGAACATGTGAAGGTACATTAAGCTTCTTTGTTTATTTAATACTAGAGGCCTGGTGCACGAAATTCGTGCACGGAGGAGGGTTGTCCCTCAGCCCAGCCTGTACCCTCTCCAATCTGGGACCCCTCGAGGGATGTCCGACTGCCTGTTTAGGCCCGATCCCACCGAGATCGGGTCTAAACGGGCAGTCGGATATCCCTCTCACAATCCAGGACTGCTGGCTCCCAACTGCTTGCCTGCCGGCCTTCCTGATTGCCCCTAACCACTCTGCTGCCAGCCTGTTTGCCCCCAACTTCCCTCCTCTGCCAGCCTGGTCACCCCTAACTGCCCTCTCCTGCAGGGTTGATCACCTCCAACTGCCCTCCCTTGCAGGCCTGGTCCTTCTCAACTGCCCTCCCTTGCAGGCCGGGTGCCTCCCAACTGCCCTCTCCTGCTGGCCATCTCGTGGTGGCCATCTTGTGTCCACATGGGGGCAGGATCTTTGACCACGTGGGAGCAGCTATATTGTGTGTTGCAGTGATGATCAATCTGCATAGTACTCTTTTATTATATAGGATAGAGGCCTGGTATAGGGGTGGGGGCCAGCTGGTTTGCCCTGAAGGGCGTCCCGGATCAGGTGTGGGTTCCCTTGGGGCATGGGGCGGCCTGAGCGAGGGGCCTGTGGTGGTTTGCAGGCCGGCCACGCCCCCTGGCAATGCAAGCGGAGGCCCTGGTATCTGGAATTTATTTTCCTTCTACAATTGAAACTTTGTAGCCTGGAGCAGAGCCAAGCCTGGGGCTCCCTCTGAGGCTGGCTGGCAGCCATTTGTGTTTGGGTTATAATTGAAACTTTGTTGCCTTAAGTGGGTGGGCCCGGCCAGGGTGTGCGAAAAGCTTTGCTTCCCCTGTTGCCAGCGGCAACCCTGGCCTGTTCTCTCAAGCTCCATTCTGCCGCCATTTGTTTGAATTTGTTTACCTTCTATAATTGAAACTTTGTAGCTTGAGTGGAGGCTTAGGCCTGGCAAGGGCAGGTGGAAAGCTTGGCTTCCTCTGTTACCTAGGAAACCTTGCTCTCTGTGGCTGTAGCCATCTTGGTTTGGGTTAATTTGCATACTTGCTCTGATTGGATGGTGGGCATGGCTTGTAGGTGTGGCTTGTGGGTGTGTCGGAGGTATGGTCAATTTGCATATTTGTCTATTATTAGATAGGATGTGTTATGTGTGTTTTCCTCGTCTATGAATTGAGGAAGCCAACCAAAGGCAGACTGGCTTTTGAGCTCAGGAGTGTATGATATATTTACAAAGAGTTGATTGTAGTTCTGTTTCTGTATCTAACACTTATCTTTCACAATATAACAGATATTTAAGTTTCTAAGTTATCTAAAATACCCATCTTGTTCATGTAAAAGAGGCTTATTTTCTTGAAACTCAGAAGGTGATTTTGAACTCTCAAATGTATCAAAATCATGAGTTAAAAAATTAGCATGTGAACAAAAATAGAGAATGATTCACCTTTTTTTTTTTTTTTGAGAATATACCTTCTTGATAAAACAAGATTGTTTTTCCCACCAAATAGTGAAAATGTGATTCAGTTACTGAATAATGCCCAAGTTAAGAACATTAAATAAACTTAAATATAAATGTAGGTTAAATATTAACTAATCTTTATAGATATGATTTATTAATTTCTATTAAATTTGAAGGTCACTAAAGCTTAAAAAGATATTCATTTAAAATATGAAGGATACATTAAATTTATTTAATATATTCAATGTATAATACCATCTGTTAATAAAAATTGTTGAGATAATATAATTTTAGTTTGCTAAATTTTAATTGAAAATAAATATAGAAAATATCCAGTGATAGTAAATGGTTTAAGGGTACTTGATTTAATAATAAATAGGATGTAAGTGAGTAAAAACAACTTCAGTAGGAGGTGATAGCGATGTTTTCTGTACTTATCTAATCATTGCTGAGAGCATTTGCTGTGTTAGTGTGACTATATCCTAAGCTTCTCTCAGCAGGGGAGAAACAGTCCTCAGTCTGTTTACAGTTGATGGCTTTCTCCTTAATTCTGATGGAATAGGTGTCTCCTATTTACAAGATTTCATTATTTTTAGTAACACGGGAGTTCACTTAGTAGAAAGCAACCTGTTAAATTGTTTTAAGTTCAATTGGTTGAAATTATATTTTGAAGTTTCCTGAAAATTCGAAGGGAATAAATTTCTATCATTTTCAGATGAAAAATTTTATACCGTTGTTTCTAGTAGACGATTAAACTTATTTTTTATATTTTTCATTATAAATCAAATTAACACAAAATGTTAATTTATAGCTATATTTTTAAAAATATATTTTTAATGATTTCAGAGAGGAAGGTAGAGGGAGAGAGAAATAGAAACATCAATGATGAGAGAGAATCATTGATTGGCTGCCTCCTGCATGCCCCTTTTGGGGATTGAACTTGCAAACCAGGCATGTGCTCTTGACAGGAATTAAACCGGGGACCCCTCAGTCTGTGGGCCGACACTCTATCCACTGAGCCAAACTGGCCAGGGCTACAGCTATATTTGATGAAGAAAACATAACTTTTTGAGTGTGTTAATGCAGTTTAACAAACAAGTTAATTCTATTGAAATTGACATTACCCTTATTTAAATATTTTAAGATTTTGTCTAAATAAATTATGCTTATGTTTAGTTTAGGGCTCTTGACTTTGAACTGATGCCAACTATAGGTACAAGTTTGCTGTATCTTTTGATTTTTATTATTTTGTCTTAAAATGTAGTATCATAAAATATGGTTATTGATATATACTAACATGAAATCTACTATATATATATATATATATATATATATATATAAAAGCCAAATGACCGGAACAACTGGAACGACTGGTTGGTATGACAAGCACTGAGGCCAGCCAACCGGCCCGAAGGGGGCAGGGCCAGCTGGCCAACCTCCCACGGCTCCTCCCTTTGGCTTGCCTGGCCCCCTGATCAGCCCCAATTGGGGCGGGCCAGCAAGACCGCACCCATGCACAAATTCGTGCACTGGGCCTCTAGTGTTATCATAAACAGCTTGTTTTTCACAAATCATATTTCATACTTTATTCTTTGCAAAATATTACTGAAATTGAAAAAAGGTCTACTTGCTCTCATGTTTCTATTTTCACTTTCTTTTGTATACCCAGCCTGTGGCCGAGGGTTCTACAAATCTTCCTCTCAAGATCTTCAGTGCTCTCGTTGCCCAACTCACAGTTTTTCTGATAAAGAAGGTTCTTCAAGATGTGAATGTGAGGATGGGTATTATAGGGCTCCATCTGACCCACCATATGTTGCGTGCACAAGTAAGTCCGTAGCAGTAAAGTTACAAAAGGACTTTCAGATTCCTTCCTGTCATTGAGATAGGCATAGAATTTGTGAATACATTCACAAATCTTAATTATTATTAAGTATTTAAAATTTGTTCATAAACCTCTAAGGCTAAACAATAACGTAAAATACATCTTACTTCAACTTCAATGTAATTCTTATGTTTTCAAAATCAAGATGCATTTTAATAATACTTTTCACATCTATTTAACAGGAATCATAAAATGTAAAAAGTTATTTATTTGAGTCTTACATGTGTATGAAATGCGATTAAAAAGTAATGGTTTGCAAATTAAAATTCCATCACTAAATTGAACAAATCTCACATCTTGGTGCTTCAATTAATGAGTGCTTGAGAGACCCAAATCCAAACCAAATTCCAGACAGTCCTATAAATCATTCTTGAGCGCATTAAAAATGAATAGATGTATTCTCTGTTATATGCTTAAAAAGGAAACTATTTTTAAACAACTTCACAACTGTTTTTTTTTAGGTGCATTAACTGTTCTTCTTTAATTGCTTGGAAGTAAAGTAGCTAAAGACCGTGGCAAAAGTACAAAGACAGTTGTTATCCTGTTTTCATTTTGACATATTAAATGGAAAATAAATAAAGCCTCTTGCCAAGTGAATTCAAGGAGGCTTTTATATGGCTTCTCTAGGAAAGGTAATGAAATGTTTATGTGAAAGAAAGCATTGCGACTAGTTTTCTGTATGGTAATTCAGCCGCCAGCTTAATGCACCACGTGGACCTGCGGTGCATTTTGTTTGCTTTTTTTTTTTCTTCTGTTTTTGTTTATTTATTTATTTTTGGTTTCTGAAGGGCCTCCATCTGCACCACAGAACCTCATTTTCAACATCAATCAAACCACAGTAAGTTTGGAATGGAGTCCTCCTGCAGACAATGGGGGAAGAAACGATGTGACCTACAGAATATTGTGTAAGCGGTGCAGTTGGGAGCAGGGCGAGTGTGTTCCTTGTGGGAGTAACATTGGATACATGCCCCAGCAGACTGGATTAGAGGACAACTACGTCACCGTCATGGACCTGCTAGCCCACGCGAATTACACTTTTGAAGTTGAAGCTGTAAATGGAGTTTCTGACTTAAGCCGATCCCAGAGGCTCTTTGCCGCTGTCAGTATCACCACTGGTCAAGCAGGTATGTTTTTTCGTTTGCCTTTACTAAGTGAATAATGTGCTTACAGAGGTGAGGTGTCTCACTTGAATATTTCCTTAACTTGGCTACACAGAACTCAATTATTCCAGCCTGTTGATTATTCACACCTTTAGCTTGTCTTTGTTATTTCTCCTGTTGCCTGTTAAACCATTACTAGACTCATTAACATCTCCTCCAGAGATCTGGCAGGAGAAATAAAAGGGATAAATTGTAAACCAGTTAAGGCTGCTCTTAGACTAGAAAGTCTGTTGAAAGATCTAGAGGAGAGTGGATATATTGGATAAAATGAAATGCAGAATATTACTTGCATTTTTACCTTTTTGTGTGATATGTGCTCATGATCAAAATCTACCTGAGAATTAAGAATAATGAAAGAGTTGGCTGCACTGTCTCACATAGTGTTAATCAATTTTTTACCAGAGAGAATGTGTTATTTACATTATGTGGCAAGTCTGAATTAAATTTTGCATAAGGGAATTTTAAGTTCATCAGATTTGTGATGATATAATGTTTATAATGTTGAATTACATACTTGGGAGGTCTCATGACAATTTCAGAAGAAATGAATTAGGATATATAATAACCATGATTATGAACTTGTAATTTAGCCTAAAAGCAGTTTTCACTTATTTCCTTACTCGCATTTGAGATGCCCTATTCAGTCATTCTCCGCATTGCTATGTATGTTTTGGAAAGCACAAATTGGGAAGGAAGTTTCATGAATTGGAGATTTTCTAAACTTTCAGAAAAATATTATTACTGAAGAAAGTTTCAGAAATTGAGGGCTTTCTCAATCTTTTGAAAATCCTTGCTGCTGAAGGGAGATGCTATGTAGTAGATGTAGCCAAGTGTTATGTCATTGTCATTAATAAAACTGGACCTACCCGGGAACCCAGAGTTGTGTGAGCATCATAATCAAGGTCTTCTTGATTTTTGGCTGACTGTCAAAAACCAGTATTAGCCCAAATTCCTGGACATAGACTAATCTATTCTTCATTTCTATGCCAATTTTAGCAAAGTTACCTATTTAAATGATATCTGCAGAATGAAAACTATGCATATGGTCTTCTGCTTACCATTCTGAACAAAGTAGTAGGTTCTTATTCTAAAGGTTTCTCTTTGATATTTAAAAGGCTATTGCAAATCAGATCTCCCCTATAAAATTAGAAGTCCGGAGGTAAAATAACCTAGAGACTTTTAAATCTTCAAACATTAGACCAAAGCAATAACTGATTTCACTGATATTTGCATTGATGTAATGTATTTACCCTACACTATGTACTAGTCTTAAAATGCTGCTGCTGTTACATATTTTTGTTGGTGTGCTTTATATTGAAATTTGTCATCATAACTATACAGTGAGTGTGTTTGAGACACTAGGTTGTCCAAGCCGGTTTGGATCGGTGGATAGAGTGTTGGCTCACAGATAGAATGGTCTCAGGTTTGAGTCCAGTCAAGGCCACGTACCTCAGTTGCAGGCCTGAGCCCTGGTCTTGGCCTGGTTAGGATGAGTGCTAGAGGTAACCAATCAATGTGTCTCTCTCACATTGATGTTTCTTTATGTCTCTACCCCTCTCTCTAAAAATCAATGGAAAAATATCCTAGGGTGAGGCTTAAAAACAACAAAAATCTTTACGTTTATGATTGTGACACTGGCACTATCTTTGGAATCATTAATAGGACTCTGAGGTCTACTGAGCTAGAATAACTGCTGCATTCCTGCTGATATCAACTATGTAAAGGAACATTTAAAATTATTTTTTAATACAACATACAGATGCTGAACTTATACCCCAATTAGAGTTTGCCAATTAGGTTGCATTTGGAATCTGTTTTTTTGCTCTTTAAATGTTGGTGTTTAATTTTTCAAATTTATACTACACCAGCTAAGTGGGTCATAGATTTTACATAAATTTTCAAATCAAATATCTCACAGTAGTAAAGTGGCTTTAGGCATTGATTCTCTTCTGGTTAAAAGCAAACTAGTTTTGTTTGTTTTTCTGGGAGGAGGTAATTTAAATGTGCAAAAATTAGATTGTGATGGTTGCACAATTCTGTAAACATCCTAAAAAATATTGAATTGTGTACTTAAAATGAGTGAATTTTATGGTATACAAATTATATCCCATTAAAGCTCTTAAACTGTTTATGAAGAATAAATATAATAAAGTTAAAAAGCAAACTAGGTTTGCACTTTTATATTGAAATATTAATGCACAATTGTCTAGTCTCTACTATATCTCAAATACTAAAAACCCGTGAATTTTCACTGTTACACTGTTAGTTTTTTCTACTTCAAAAAAAGTGTTTAAATATGGCAGAAAGCTGTGGCAATTTGAAAAGTTTTAAATTAGTTTTTAACAGAGCATATGTAGAATATGTGAATGACTATTTTCCTATTCCATTTGTATACCTACTTTCCCTCACCTGCATCAGCAATATTTGTGCTATTTTTAAAGGGGGAATGATTTGAAACTTGGTTCATGTTCATGAGTATCATGGAAATCTGCAGTGATCTTTGAAGTTCTCCATTAACCACATAGCCTCACTTCCCACGTAGTATATGCTGCGGTCACTTCAGTAATGAATTTAAAACCTCTATCTCTGGTTTAAATCCATTGATGCCTTGTATAAAAAAAAATATTCTGGCCTGACCAGCATGGCTCACTGGTTGAATGTCTACCTATGAACCAGGAGATCACAGTTTGATTCCCGGTCAGAGTTGCAGGCTGGATCCCCAGTGCAGGGCATACAGGGGGCAACTAATCAATGATTCTCTGTCATCATTGTTGTTTCTATCTCTCTCCCTTTCCCTTCCTCTCTGAAATCAATAAAAAAAATATTAAAAAAAAAAAAAAGAATCTGCGTGTGAGGGGGCAAGAATACAGAGTTAGAATGGCACATAATCAGCCAGGGTTTGAAAGGCAGTGTGTGCTCTTTGTAATTCCTTTTCTATTATATTGGAGTCTGGAGCTCAAGACCCTCTGTACCACCGTTTGTGGAAATGGAAATACATTGAATGGAAATATATCTTTTGTTCAGGGTATTGGTCAAGGAATGGTGCTCTAGGCCTGGTTCTGCCTGAGCACACAGGAGGCATGTGCTCAAGGATGAACCGCTAAAGTTCTTTATACATAAAATGGGGATAAAATAATAGCTAGCTTCCTGTATTATCTTGTTAAATGAGATTATGTTAGAGAAAACTTAAAAAATCTTATTACAAAAATGATACTTTAGTGAGTAGCAAGATGAATGCTTATTAGTTTCTTTTTATGTAAAGCTTTGTGAACATGTCAAGGCAAAACAGTCTAAAGTTTTTATTACAATGAGAGGGGAGAATAATGGAGGCTCAGAATTGTCAGTGATGTGTCACAAATTGGAGGATGGAGAAATTAATTTTATTTGGCCTGTATAAAATGTGACTCTTAGACTAGTCACAAGTTATCTTAAGACTAGTCTAAAGCTACCTTTAGACCAATAATTTATAGGTCTAAATTATTATTTAGATCATTTATTACTTAGACCAATAATTAGCTTTAAGATGAGAACTATAGTGAGAGCATAATCTGTGATATTCATATTTAGATAATTTTTGTATTTACTTATCAGGAACATATGACTTACATAAACTGGCGGAAATATATTCTTTTTACTATTG
Organism: Eptesicus fuscus; assembly: GCF_027574615.1. NCBI lineage: Eukaryota > Metazoa > Chordata > Mammalia > Chiroptera > Vespertilionidae > Eptesicus > Eptesicus fuscus. The sequence continues at coordinate 49,088,894 of NC_072482.1, read as the reverse complement.
CTTTTTTAGGAATGTTATTGATCTATTAAGAGTGAAGTCAGCCGAAACCGGTTTGGCTCAGTGGATAGAGCGTCGGCCTGCGGACTCGAGGGTCCCAGGTTCGATTCCGGTCAAGGGCATGTACCTTGGTTGCAGGCACATCCCCAGTAGGGGGTGTGCAAGAGGCAGCTGATGGATGTTTCTCTCTCATCGATGTTTCTAACTCTCTATCCCTCTCTCTTCCTCTCTGTAAAAAAATCAATAAAAATATATTTAAAAAAAAAAAGAGTGAAGTCACATGGATCAAACTCATAGACATTGGAGAGATTTTTAAAATATATAAGTGGAGGGGAAAGCATATACATTTGATTTATGGCATGATGATGCTCAATCTTCTTTACATTGGAAGGCTCTCTTGAACAAATATGGTCTTAATAATTACTTAAATGTTTTTAAGAGCTGACTACTATTTAAATGCTACTTTTAAAGTATTCATCCAGCTGTACTGACCAGTGTGTGTCAAGCACTGTGGAGAATGCTAGGACAGAAGGTAAAGAATGGTCTCATCCTTATGAGGTGCCCATAATGTAGTAGGATATGTATTTCACAACTCAAGACAGTGAACTTGAATGTCAAGTGATGCATGCTGTAAAAATATTAGGAACAACATACAGAAACCCTGAAAAAGGACTGCCTATTTGGAGGGGGGTGGGGGGACGTGAGGGGTGGTAGGGGGAGGAATGTCCTCATAGAAAATATGCCAGTCATCCTACAACTTCAGAATGGATATGAATTTGCCAAAATGAGGAGAAATAAGGTATATTCTAGGCCCTCAAGAGGAGCACCCCCTTTAAAATCTTATAATTCCCACTAGAGGCCGGGTGCACGAAATTCAGGGGCGGGGGGGGGGTGTCCCTCAGCCCAGCCTGCACTCTCTCCAATCTGAGACCCCTTGAGGGATGTCCAACTGCCCATTTAGGGATCAGGCCTAAACGGGCAGTCGGACATCCCTCTCACAATCCAGGACTGCTGGCTCCCAACCGCTTGCCTGCCTGCCTTTCTGATTGCCCCTAACCGCTTCTGCCTACCAGCCTGATCACCTCCTAACCACTCCCCTGCCAGCCTGATTGATGCCAAACTGCTCCCCTGCCAGCCTGATTGCCCCTAACTGTCCTCCCCTGCAGGCTTGATCACCCCCAACTGCCCTCCCTTGCAGGCCTGGTCCCCCCCAACTGCTCTACCCTCCTGGCCTGATCACCCACAACTGCCCTCCCTTGCAGGCCTGGTCCCTCCCAACTGCCATCCCCTGCTGGCCTGATTGTCCACAACTGCCCTCCCTTGCAGGTCTGGTCCCTCTCAACTTCCCTCCCCTGCTGGCCATCTTGTGGCAGCCATCTTGTGTTCACATAGGGGCAGCCATCTTTGACCACATGGGGGCAGCCATCTTGTATGTTGGACTGATGGTCAATTTGCATATTACTCTTATTAGATAGGATAGAGGCCTGGTGTACGGGTAGGGGCCGGCTGGTTTGCCCTGAAGGGTGTCTGGGATCAGGGTGGGGGTTCCCTTGGGGCATGGGGCACCCTGGGTGAGGGGCCTGTGGTGGTTTGCAGGCTTGCCACGCCCCCCGGTGACCCAACTGGAGGCCCTGGTATCTGGGATTTATTTATCTTCTATAATTGAAACTTTGTAGCCTTGAGCAAAGGCCAGGGCATGCCAGGGCAGGCGGGAAGCTTGGCTTCCTCCATTGCCAGGGGCAACCCAACCCAAGCCTCCTGCTCTCTCCAGCTCTGTGGCCGCTGCCGTATTTGTTGGGTTAATTTGCATAATCGCTCCTGATTGGTTGGTGAGTGTGGCTTGTGGGCGTAGTGGAAGTATGGTCAATTTGCATCTTTCTCTTTTATTAGATAGAATTATATTCCATCCATAGACCAACAGGATTAACATAAAAGTGGTCTGCAGAAGTATGAAAGTTAATAAAAACAGGCCTCCCTAAAATTCTGCAATACCTCCATTCACTGTGGGATCATTTAAACAATTAAACAATTTAATTTTGTTAGCAAACTAACAAAAAATTATAAAATGTGTTATTTCCCCCAAAGAGATTTAATAAGAGATATAGTAATTATTCTTGTATTCCTCCTATGTAATAGAGAAACTTCGGATAGAAGACCTCTAAGATCCTATCCTATGTCCATAATTAAACAGACAAAGTCATCAAACAATAGAAAATATACATTGTGCACTGTTGATTGACAGTTATTGATAGTTGAGTAGTGTGTGTACAGATAATGTAATTTTTAGTGTGATTGATAGCATTGAGAAGCAAATGAGGATGAATACTGTCATCTCTTGAAAGAGGATCTAATTCCCCAAGTTGGGCTCCCCAGGAGAATAGTGTGCAGGAGTGGTATTTTAGGGTGTGCACATCGGATCAGCACCATCGGAAGAGACGGGGAGGGAGTATTACTGAGCAGATGAGCTATGATGCGGGCTCATTGTAATCCTCAGCCTACACCACAGGGCGCTCTTCACCTTTCCTGGACCTTCAGGTTGTCCAGGGTTGAGAGCGTGGCAGACTTTCATACCTGTGTGATATCCAGATATGGCTGCAGGCTACCCTAGTAAGGCACAAATTGTCATTTTCCAGACAAAGGAATTCTAAAGAGGGTGCAGGGATCTGGGCTCTGCTTTCTGGCAGCTGTCTCAGAAGCTGGGCAAGTAAGTCTTTCTGTCCTTCACCAGGGGGGATGTGGGCAGCCCCTCACAGCCTCCCTTACAAGTAGTTAAATCATGCACAAGAATGAGAGGACAAAGTTCAGAGTGTGTTTAGAGAATAGCGGTGTAAACTAGTGGATAAAGATTTGTAGGAAAGGATAATAGGAAACTTTATTTTTAGGAAAATACACCTCTCTGATAGACAAGGGAAGAACCTTGTTGGTTTTGAACAGGCAATGACATAACTGGCCCGGCTAAAGTTTTAAACTTGCTATATCTTCCACATATTTGATGTAATACATAGAGTAGTTTCTTGTATGTAGATTGATATAGATAAGTATTTATCTATACCTATGTATTTATGCAGAAGACATTTTCTGAAAATGTGAGAAAATATCAGCAAATCTGCCATTGTGGTGTAGGGAAACATTTTAATTTCTCTGCCAAGATATCTTACAAAGTTTCTCTCTCTCTCAAGAAATGTATTTTCCTTATCACCAATTGTGTGTATCTGGATGAATGTCCTCACAGAAAATATGCCAGTCATCCTACAACTTGTACACACATTATATCATTAAAATTTCCAGGTAAATTTGTAAATTTGGTAAGATAAGTATTAATAATATTTGCAGGTAAAATGTTGAAGTTTACAGTGTATAACTTAGAAAGGTCACGTGGTAAATATATACATGGTAAAGATTATACATGTGACCTTGATTATTGCAATCAAGTACAACTTTACCTCAGAATTATTGTTATATAATCTTATCATGGTCTGCTAACCTAAAGAATTTAGCTCTATAACCCTTTATATGGGAATTTGCAGATTGATTCAATAGCCTGGTGATAAATTACTGTTCAATGAAAAGGAGACCTAATAAGAAGTGTTATTTCCTGAGGATATTAATAACAAAAGTAATCTATGGGAGAGACCATTGGTAACTATAGTATTTGCCTTTTGGCTACAATTTTATTGTCCTTCAAGAAACTATAAAAATAACCCTGCATGTCTTAATTTCCCTTATGTTTTCAAGTACCCAGATCTTATTTCACTGTCAAAATTAAGATTTGCTTCAGTATTCCCTTTACTTAGATTTCTGTAATGTTTATGGAAAGTGTCGAATGAAATATAAGTGTAGGGTTATATGATATAACACACATAGTCAAAATTACTTGAAAAAAAAAAAAAGACAGTGCCCGAAGTCATTTCCTGTATTTGTCAGAGTATCTTTACACATATTTATTAATGTGACTCAACCGTGACTACTTTTCTCATAAATTAACTCAGATCATTTTTTTTCAATGACTTAAAATAGTAGTTCGAGTTAGAAGTAAAATAAATTAATTCCGTTTAAGTTTATATATTTTTTATATTTCCCAGGAATATATAAGCTTGATTTCTACTTTAAGGGAACTTAATGTTAAGCAAAAAGTATTTTCTTGTTTGAGAGCATTTACTGATTATATTGAACAATATTAATGCAACAGCCTCTGTAAGGTGAAACAAGATATAAGTGCAAGAAAAGCCACCACCACCAACAAAAATGTTATAGAAATAGTTTTAATGTTGCTAAAACATGCACATACTCACACGTATACAGTCTGCAACAGAAAGATCAGCTCAATGAGATTCTTTTAACAGTAAACCATTCAAAATACGCATGTCTGTTTGATTCTAGTTATTTTATAAACCTGCTTTATCTGAAAGGCAGAGCAAATACAATCATGCTAATTCATGCCATAGGACATGCTATTTTAGAAATTTACATGCTTTGCTTAACAAATAGTTTTAGATTCTCTTAGTAAAGTTTAATTCTTTAATGTTTAAGTATTTTTGTGACACCATTAATTTAAGAGTATACATGTAGGTACATTTCCGGGTTTTTTTTAGTGGGCATCACTAATTAAAACATATAAAGGTAGATTTGGGATACTCTTTTAATAAACTTTTTATTATGGGAAATGCAACTATGTTGGCATGAATACTGACAACTACAATTTATTGAGTGCTTACTAGTATTATGGGCTGGTAACTTTACATGTAAAGACCCATATGCCTACACAGTATCTTTACATCCCAAACTTACTATGTAAATTTAGGAGAAAATTAAGTATTTGTGTGATCACCCAAGGACATATTTTTGTTGATTTTTAGTGAAAGAGGAAGAGGGAGAGGGAAGAAGAGATGGAGGAGGAGAGGAATTGAGAGACAGAGAACTCTGATGTGGGAGATAAACATTGATCGTTTGCCTCCTGTACATGCCTCACCCAGTTATGTGCCCTGGCAGGGAATCGAATCTGCAACATTTTTGGTTTATCAGATGACCTTCCAACTAACTGAGCTATCTGGCCAGAGCTCCTGTATTTTCTTATAAATTCTTCACATTTTATCTGGGAAATGTTTGTCTTTTCTGTTAGACTTCACTTTGTAAGAAAACAGTGGTATCTTAGTCTTATTCAATAGCCCCAGTAACATATTGGGCTCAGAGTACAAGCTTAATATATCTGTTGAACAAATTAATAAATTCTTTTTTTTTTTTCTCATTGAATTTCAGAGAGAAAGGGAGAGGGAAAGAGAGATAGAAACATCAATGATGAGAGAGAATCATTGATTGGCCACCTCCCAGATTCCCCCTACTGGGGATTGTGCCTGCAACCCAGGCATGTGCCCTTGACTTGAATCGAACCCAGGACCCTTCAGCCTGTAAGCTGATGCTCTACCCACTGAGCAAACTGATGAGGGCGAATCATAAACTCTTTATATAGTATTGTAATATGAAAAGAGATGTTATAAGATTATTAAGATTAATATTTAAAAGATTAATTTAATTCATATTTATAATTTTATTTAAATTAGGCAATGGATACATAGGATAATGATTTCACCTATAAAAATTTTGTGATTTGGTCTTGAAACTGTAGATATTTTTAAAAATCTTATAATGAGTTTTTCAATCTCTACTTGGTATTTAAGTAGAGATTTAGGACAAAAGTTTAAGTAATCTATTATAAAATATTAAGATACAAATAACCTTTAATTTTGAAAACTTAGAGTTGTTCATATTTTGAAAATCTGAAAATAGAATTAATGTCTGTCTTTTTATATGACATTAAATGTATTAGAAGCATGAATAGAAACTAAGATTTGAGGTCTTTTTCATTAGGGCTTAGGACTACTAGTTTAAGCACATGACACCTGCTCTTCATATACACTGAGTGGCCAGATTATTATGATCTCTGAACGCATAATAATCTGGCCACTCAGTGTATATCCTATATAATAAAAGGCTAATATACAAATTGTCCTCTCAACCAGGAGTTCGACCACCAGGAGTTCGACCAGCTGGCCAACTGCCCATGTCGCCTCCCCCGGCCAGGCTGGTTAGACCCCACCCATGCACGAATTCATGCACAGGGCTTCTAATATATATATATATATGTATATGTATATAATATATATATATATATATATATATATATATATAATATTAACATAATACATATAAAATATTAACACAATACACTGAGTGGCCAGATTATTATGCATTCAGAGATCATAATAATCTGGCCACTCAGTGTATTATGTTAATATTTTTTGTTTAGTAGTTTTTCACTGCTTCAGACTATAGCATGTAGCTGTTCTGTGATTTTTCTTAACTAAAATATATAGAAAGAAATGCCCCTAAACAACCCATGTCATCAGCCCCACACCTTCATCTGCATCTTACCTCCATATTCGTCAATCCCAGAATCTGTCAGATCCACCCTTTTCTGTTTTTATGAATATGTGTAATGAACTAATTTTGCTTATGTTGGGGTTAGGGTGAGAAGTTGATCTGCATGCTGTTGAATGAAGGACTGTAGACATTTGAAAGAAACCTAGTATAAGGTGTTTTACGTAGCTTGTCATTACAATTTAATACGTCTTAATCTTTTCTTAAATTTTTTATCTCAGCATTGTTACTTTTTGGATAATGATATTTAAGATCTGGGAAGAAAGAGCTAATTTGTTCATGAGCTTAGTTTTAATACTGCTGTAAACTGAATTGTGTCCCCCCAACACAAATTCTTATGCTAAAGCCCTAACCCCCAATGTGACTGTATTTGAACATAGGGACTATAAGGAGATAATTAAGGTAAAATAAGTTTTTTGGGTTGTGGCCCCTTTCCTAGAGGGTCAGTGTCCATATAAGAAGAAACCCTAGAGAGCTCACACTCTCTCCCTGTGTCCTTACCCCACGGAAAGGCCATGTGGGCACACAGTCAGAACCTGGCCATTGACAAGCCAGAAAGCCTTCATCAGACTCTGAACCCTGCTGGACCTTGAGCTGGGAATTCCAGCCTCCAGACAATAAATTTCTGTTTCTTTTTTAAATATATTTTATTGATTTTTTACGGAGAGGAAGAGAGAGGGATAGAGAGAAACATCGATTAGAGAGAAACATTGATCAGCTGCCTCTTGCACACCCCCTACTGGGGATGTGCCCGCAACCAAGGTTCATGCCCTTGACCGGAATCGAACCTGGGACCCTTGAGTCCGCAGGTTGACGCTCTATCCACTGAGCCAAACCGGTTTCAGCAAATTTCTGTTTCTTAAGACACCTAATGTGTGGTATTTTGTTATAGCAACCTAAGCAGAATAACACAAGCACCCATTCCTGAGATCGTTTAATTTAGTTCTGTACTATTGTTTTGAAGGAAAGTATTTATTTTCAATATTCATGGGGATAAATAAGATGTGTACACTTTCGTGGATGGATCAAGGAGAGGGAATTTTAGAAATTATGTGCATTCCTATAATGTTTCCACCGCAGAAAAGTGCTCAACTTATTGAGGACAATGCCTTAGCAAGTGGCAGAAAGACCAATAGTAATACGTTTATTTTCATATCCAAGACATCTTTTTAACAGAGCCAATTCATTATCTAGTAAATTATATGATGTGCTATATTGATAGTAGTAGAACATTTGGTACAAAGTAAGTTATGAGTTTTGTCACTGAGTTTTTAAGCTTCAGCAAGTTTGTCATATTCTTGGCAATGTTAAACCAGAAATGTCTATGTGATTAAGAAGTGAATGCTGTTTCAGGATTTTCTAGTGAAGATGTTTTTACAACTCTATATTTTAGAGATTTAAATTTGTAACTTGTTAAATTTAAGCTTCCCCTAAATAGGCTCTTCAAAAAATATATGACTGTCCATTAGGACCATTATCCTGGAATAGTCTATAATGATGGAATTATGCAAAGTAATTCTTATTATGTGTGTTGTCCTTAATAGGAGATCTTTCATTTTGCTGTCAGCTTATCAAGTAGAAATTGCAGCAAATTAAAAATGCATATAGATAATATGTATAAAATATAGAATATTATTTATAAAGAAATAGCCGCTTTACTCTTAAAGTCATGAAGTTTGTTCAATTAATATATAGCAAAGCTATAACTGAAATGTGACTAACCAGACCACCTATACCTTACTTTTAGGTGAAACATATACAAAACACATTAATAGCATGGACCTAAGTAAAATATGCAACTTTTTTCAGTATACAACCATGGGTCAATATTCAATATATTGAATTCAGTCTCTTTTTCTAGAGGTTTTAAGAACTTAAGTAGACAACAAAATATATGTAATATGATATAGCATTACTACACTAAGAATACAAACTAACTCATTTGTGAAATATTTTTAATACAGATTGAATCAAGAGGTGATTTTTTCCTTAGTTGAGCAAAACTGGTTACTTAATTTACTTGGTGTTGTTTCACAGTACAATAAGGTTTTATCTGTGAGTTGTTTGCTTAGTTCCCATAGAACAACCTATTGTAACCATTTCCCCAAAAGTGTAATTAAAGAAATAGCATTGATATTTTTTAAACAGACACCATTTCAGAAAAAATTCATTTAATAGTCAGAAATCAATAAGTTGCATTTCAGAGAATGAAAAGCCAGTGGATGGTAATTTCATACATTATCCTACCTAATAATAGACAAATATGCAAATTGACCGTACCTTCGCTATGCCCATGATTGGCCAGGAGGTGTGGGGGGGCGGGACTCGGGGTGGCCGGGGTAGTTGATTGGGCCGGCGGGACGCTGAGCTGCGTCGCCAGCAGCAGCACGAGCTCAGCGTCTGCGCCATGGCTGTGCTGCGGCACAGAAGGGGCCTCTGGGGCAGCGAGCTGACGTCCCGCCGCGCGGACCATCAAAAGCGGGGGAGCTGAGTGCCTGTCCGCTCAGGCAGCAGGCCTTTCAGAAGCCTCTGGCGCCTGGTGCACCAGCGGACAGGCACCCAGCTCCCCGTGATCGAAAGGGAAAGCGTGTAGGGGACCCTACACGTGCATGATTCAATCATGCACTGGGCCTCTAGTTTGTATATAAATGGGTACATACATGTGAATTTATGATAATGATAATGATGACAGAGGTGATAATAATAAAAACTTGGGCCCATAAATTTGAAGTACATATTTAGCTTCCCCAGTCCTATTTCCTACACACTGCTATACCTTACCATATATACCATTTCAAGCCCTGGATAAACTGAGGGACATAACTTTGAGAAGGTAGAAGAAAGTCTTTAAATTGACAAGCATTTATTTGTTGTTCCATTTTCAGTACCAGAGTTAAGAGAGAGAGTAAATGTTGATTATTTTTTTCCTTGCTTCATTGGTGAATGAATTGAAGCAAATTTGATTCAGACAAGCATTCTGGTAGAATAATGCAGAGCCATCCACGAAAACATTTGTACTAATCAAACAATGCAGTAAATTAGAGCTACAAGGAAAAGACATTGATCCAAGAGGATCATTAACAGTCTTAACCAACTGATCTACGTACGGTAATAGTGGGAAGGAGGGACCACTATCAAGACCTTGCTTTTCAGATCTGTCTATTACTACTGCAAAAGCCTGATTGCTTCTTGTTTCCATTTCAACTGTTTTATGACTTAGACTCCCTTTGTACTATTGTAAGCAATAAAAAAAGGATCAGTTACGTGGTAAAACTCCAGCAAAAAATATCCATATTTCCTGCACTCCATTTGCAAAGAGGTCAGTCACAAAGGGAGGAGTGATTGGTGCAACCCAACAAAGTTGATCAGGGACAAGGCTGGATGGATGATGTACGTTCTGTGATAAAGTGCACGGTGGGATGTACACACAGGCCTGTAGCTGCTTGCCTTGTTGAAGACACGAGGCTAGAGAAGATCTGAGAAACAGCATAGCTTTAGTGCTCCACAGTTCTTAACGCTCTGTAGCATGTGGACACCAGATATTTAGTGTTCAGATGTTTAATGATATTTGATCATTAATTTCAGCATGTGGAAAAAATACAAATCATTGACTGGGCATAGCATTCATAATGGCAATCATATATGATAATACATTGCAAAGATACTTGGTTAAGCCTTTTCATTATTGAAGTTTATTCAAATTGTGATTATACTCTTAAACCGAACACCCTTACTGTCTGTTACATCAGGCTATATAATTCTAATGTATTTCTGTGATCTAATGTATTTCTGTGCATAGGTATGTATATAGACATTTATTACTATATGTGCTTTTTAACTTCATGTATTTTATGAGTGCACATATAGTCCCAGGATAATGAACATTAGGATGGTGGTGCAAAATAAATGTTATACATCTGAGAATCATAAACCTCTGAATGGTGAGTTAGCGAATGACCTGTCTTGGGAAGAGAAGATGAAGGTATAATTAAAGAGCTTGAGAGAGAAGTTTTGAGAACACTGAGAGTGAGAAGTTGACAGAATATGAAAAGCATATGGTAAAGACCAAAGAGGAGTGCCACGGCTGGCTGGATAAGAGGTCTGTGATAGTAATGGAAGGAAGGGAAATTTCCGGAGTCAGTTGACCTTAGAATCAAATGTTATAGGAGGTCAGTAGAATGAAGACAAAAGAAAGTCCATTGAATTTGATAATTTGGGGCTCTGAGAAACAATTTTGATAGACAACTTGCCGTAGAAAATGTTATAATCATATTTGCCATGATTGAAAACAAAGCTTAGCACTGTGGCATAGGTAGTGTAAGCGCTCAATGTTAGCTGAATTGAATTATAATAGATGACTCTTTATGCTGATTTCATACAACATTTATCAGACTGGCGAGGACTGTAAGACAGAGTATGAGTCTGAATTTTGTTTGAAAAAAATTACTGCCTTTTTCATTTCTAATATATTATCATAACCTTGTTTTCTCCTTGTTTTGATATCTCATCCTATTTTCAAATATCCCTGACATCACTAAGAACCCAAATTTAGCTTCCCATAAATTTCATTATTGAGAATCTGATAATCTCAGAAATAGAGGTCATAAAAGGAAAGCTGTTAATTGTATAAAGATAAATTATGCATCTATAACAATATCCCATATATTTATCATTCTTAATATAAAATATTGCTATAAAATCAAATGACCTGTTACACCCATCTCATAAAGATAAAGATTAGGTCTGTTACTATATATAGTGTATAGGTAGTGTGCATAGTTATATACATACATGTTTTTGTTGTGCTTTTAATTTTCATGTTTCCTTCTAGTCCCAGTTTATTTTCTTTCTTCCAGACATTTAAAATTATGCCCCATATCATGTGCTCCCTTATAAAAAAGTAGGAGATCCACCTAAAAGTTTGGAAATGTTATTCTTGCTGTTTATAGTATGTTAATACTACTAAGTCTTTATCTTTCATTTTTAGTCACCTTTCCTTTTACCTTTAAAAATTACATAAACCAAGAACAGAAAGCCCTGATGCCATTTCATCAGACTTTGGACATTAATATGATTTGTGAGTCCCTTCTGGTGCACCTGCTGCATCAAATACTGGTGTTATGTTTGAAAAGATACTCACTGGCCTCCTTAGAATGCGGTCTAACTGCTCTGATATTTCATTATTTTCCCCAGTCCAGGGATGAAATGGATGAACGGATCTTAATTATAGTGTCCTGGTGACTTTTTTTAAAGCCCATTTTTATGGATAAGCATCAGCTAAATCTGACAAATCATGAATAGTTTACTTTATAGTTTGGTTGGGATTAAGTTACTAACTGGAACCTGCAGGGAACATAAAGAGCAATGTGTGCTGATAAAATGCATTGGGTATTTACCATGCCTGTTTTCAATTTTAATCAGTAACCTTTAGGAATGGAGAACTATAAACAGAAGATTCTCTGACAGATGCATTTTTATGGTTTACCTATAGCACTTCAAACATAAATAGGCTCCATGTATCAGATTTACATACCTAAAATCTAAAAGTGTGTTTGCCTAAGGATTTTCTTACTTCTGAGTTTTCACCATGTGGAAAGAGCTGCTCTGTAAAATTTATTTTTATTCACAACAATGTTACCAATATTTGTTAGAAATAGGTAAAACATTTGTGATGGGCCCTTTACTTGCCGATAGGTATTAGTGCAACATAGATTTTACTATTCTGATTGCCTTTTACTTTGGAGGATTTTTATTTTATACTGAGATGGATGATTTATTTAGGGGAATTTGACATTTTTTTTAAGTTTAAATAAAACATAAAGTGTAAATTTTTGGGAAAGTTACATAATTATTTTAGGGTTTTTAATAGTACATCCCATATTTATGTTATTATTTAGATTTCTGTCTAACAAAAATATTTCAATTTTTATGCTAAGGTTATTATTTTTTCTTGAAAGTAATTGTCCTTTTTTGTGAATTCCATAAGCCCTCTACTAGATGGCATGGTTTTGCTGTTCAGCATTAATCTATTCTTGCAAACAAGAACACTGTTATGCATTGTCTTTAAAAAGGTCACTAAAAGCAAACTGTGTTCATTAGTTATAGCTCGCAAATGAGTAACATGTAAAGCCATATTTCTCAATAACTATCATTTAATTGGGCATTTTGTTTCATCTATCTGCTCTTAGATGTGTAATAAACCCACCTAAGAGAACCCACCATGGAAATTAGATTTAGTATCCCTCTGGGTAACTGAAATTACCCTGCTGTTATAAAACGGTGTATTTTTTATTATTCTTAGCCTGTAAATAAATGTATTGACAGTGAAGAATTAACAGCACATCCAGGAAGGCTTTATTTGATAATGATGATGTAAAATATTGTACACCATTCGATGTATCTAATTTATAACTCTGTTTGATTCCCCCAGCATGTCTTTCATCTGCAAGAATTGCACCCTGGGGACTAGTCAACTGATTAATTCATCACTTGTTCTTTTATGGTTGCAATCCCCATTATAGTAAGAACATAGAGCAATATTTTCTTCTGAAAGCTGCCAGCCAACTGGTTCCAGTCTAGTTGACCTTTTGTTTGGAACTATGATCCTAATGGCTTTTCTATTGGCTTCTGTTTCTAAGAGGTTACATTACAATCTACCTTTTTGTCCTATGGGATCATGATGAGATTAGGACAGCAAGAGCAAATTCCACACCTGCAATTACAGAGTTTTATAAAAAAGAAAGACCTGCCTCAAGTTAACCTGTAGGCTTTTGTAAAATGCCTTTTGATTTATCTGTCACCTGATCCATCAGCAATGAATAATTTTCATGGAAGTTGCACTTTAATTACATTCCCATTTGACTTGCATTATCAAGCCCTATCTAGGTAATTAATCTCACCAAGTATCCAATTTCAGCCTTTATTGCTGGCAGGCAGGCCTCCTGAATTATGTGTGCTTCAATGGGTCTTGGGTCTTTAACCAGGCAGACCCTGAAAGAGATCTGAGGTCCTCCAAATGCTGGAACCATGCCTTAGAAGTGTTGTGTGTGTGTTTTTCTTGGATGTTGTGATTAAATTATATTTGATGTCACAAGTACACTTCCATATTCAATGAAGCCTATAGATTATTATAATCAGGAAAACACTCACTTCTAGGCATAGCCAATCTGCATGTCATTTTGTATGTTGTGGATATGTGCTAAATTGTTCACTGTAGCTAACATCTGTATCAATCTGCTGATATAAATTTGCCACAGTTACCACCTAAAAGTTTTGGGTTAAAAGTTGGTTAGGTCAAAATTAGAATGACTTACAATTAATGTGCTTATTTTGAATTAAAAGATATCTCACTTTTTATGTTTTCCCTGTCTTTTTGTTTTGATGATATTAATTCCTTCCTTCCTTACACTGATTGATGTCAAAGTTCAATGATATTACGAACTTAGTTTACACACATACACATGCAATAATTCTAAAATATATAATTTGCCCTTCTGTTATAGTCTTGTTTTATAATTTAACGAGCACATTAAGTAAGTGATTTATAATTTTCTAATTTAGAAATTATATTTATAGTTTATATAGTGTTTTACTCTAAAGATATTTGAAAAAAAATGAGCTCCTTGAAAATCAAATTTAAATGTAATATCAGTTCATTGGCTGTCTGTTTGAAGGTGATGTCTGACAACACTTTAAGCCAGAGATTGCCTGGTTAGCAGAAGGAAGTCAGTCCAATCTGCAGTAGATCAAATAGATTATAATGTTTATACAGTAAGATCTTGTGAAAAATTTGTACTGATGATACTAAGGAAAAGATAACCACTTTTGCAGCTTCTATTATCAGTACTATATAATTAACTCCATAAGTCTTAGTTTCTAGCCCTTACCTCTTTCACAAAGCCCGGCCCTATACCTCTGCAAGGCCATAGGTCATGATGTTAGAAGTATTTCATTGTCAAACCAAAACTCTACACAGCTAAAATTTATTTAAAAAAATATCTTAATGTGTAACTACAGTTTGATCCTTTGTTTTGTATGAAAATAATTGAATAGCTTTAATGTGATCTATGATAAATATGGATTCATAAACCATTTAACATTACTTTCTAAAAATCACATAGTATTTCTTTTTCTAAATGTTTCCCTTGTCCTTTAGAAATGAATCTCCTGAGTTTTTTTCACAGTGATTTAATTGCAAGAATAAACATATTTTACCATCCATGATATTTTTGGAATGGATATGCAATAATTTAGTTCAATATTATTTTGATTATATATGTTCATACTAATTGCTTATAAGCTACAAGACAGTTTAACTCAGGATTTAATTTGGTGTGGAAGATTCATTATGAATGGTTCATTATTGCAAATTTCTCAAGAAAGTGTGTGCATGCACATATATGTATACACATACACACATGCACACCCAGATGTATATATTATGCATGGATATGAATACATATTATAAATTTTAAAGAAATTATTTCCTCTATGAATATACTATTAATGTGTACTACCCCTAATAGTTTAGTATAGAGTATCTCTTAAGTAGTTAGGTAGATTTCCTCTTAAATATTAATATCCAACCAAACAATTTATGGCCTTTTAACATCTGTCTCTACCATTTAGTTTCTTTTTGGCACTTCTGGATCATGAGAGTTTATGTTTTCAGTAAATGGTATATGTTCAGTAAATGGTAATTTTCCATTTTATACCATTTTGAGTTGTGAGTATAACAAATATAAACAATTTAATGTGTACAGATAAAGGAATTGAGGCTTAAATAAGAGAGACTATTGAATAAAACCTTGTAGTTAATCAATAGGGTCTAATTTAAAAATTTAGGAGTATTTGTTAACTAAAAACATGTCATCTGAGTAATTTTGCTTCTCTTCTCTATATTGTTAGATGTAGATTTTTCTCAATGTATTGACTTGCCTAAAATATGTATTGCTTAGTCTGTTTATGTAGTCAATAAACATATTGAGCTGAGCAGATTACTTACCTATATCATAATAAAACAGTTTCTCTATAAAAGTGCATATAGAGAAAAATAGACTTAAAAGACATATCAGACAAGTTGGACTTAGAACTCTGGATTTCAAATCAGAATGTTTCAGTTCAGGTTACCAAGTTTCTTTTTGATCTTGGGCAAGTAGTGCAATCTCTATATTTTACTGTTAAAACAGTATTATATGAAGCAATACATGAACAGTGTATTATAAAATAAAAACACTTTGCAGTTTTCAGATGGTGGTGTTGATGTAATAGAATGGAGTTTTGACCAGCTGTTCTATAAACTTACCTGACAAAGCACAATCTTAGTAAAATTAGCAAATGAATGATGATTGTACTACAACTTAAAGTTGGCTTAATTCTCACAAAATGTAGCCCCCTCAATAATCAGGACCACAAAAATACAGGCATTTCTATAAACCCATTTCTGGCCAAAATCATCATGATTCAAGGAATTCCAGGAATTAACAAGAGATATATATGTTTTAAAATTAACTTTGAATTCTTAAGGCACTATCTCACAATAAATTAGTTTTCATGTTGTTATACTTTTAGACAATGATGGTAAATATCAGTTATATTTTATCTCTTTTTCTGAAAAAAATAAGTAGTGCAGAGGGGACAACGGGGGGAAGAAGGAAATATATATAATACTTTTAACATTAAAGAATTTAAAATAATAATAATAACCATAGCAAACCTCCATTCAAAAAAAAAAGGAAATTAAGTAGTGCAAAAATACATGTGTATGATATGGATTATAAAAAACATTTGTTTAATTTTTTATAAAATTTATTTCCCTATATAGGTAAATATTATAACTACATATACTTTACTCCTCTATCAGAATGCAGGGCCTTTCCACTACTTGACTCAATTTTTATTTTATTGTGTGATTAATATATACTAATAAAAGGGTAATATGCTAATTAGACCAGGTCAACAGGCCATCTTCCGGACGTCCGACTTCCTTCCGGACAAAGCCATGGTGGTGGGGGTCGAAGCACAGGCAGTTAGTGATGAGATCAGGCTGGCAGGGGAGAGCAGTTAGGGGCGAGATCAGGCTGTCAGGGGGTTAGGGGAGATCAGGCCAGCAGGGGAGGGTAGTTGGGGGCAAGATCAGGCTGGCAGGGAAGGGCACTTGGGGGCAAGATCAGGCCAGCAGGGGAGGGCAGTTGGGGGCATTAGGCAGGCAGGCAGATGAGTGGTTAGGAGCCCGTGGTCCTGGATTGTGAGAGGGATGTCTGACTGCCAGTGGGATCAGGCCTAAACCAGCAGTCGGACAACCCCCGAGGGGTCCCAAATTGGAGAGGGTGCAGGCCGGGCTGAGGGACACCACCCTCCCACCCCAGTGCATGTATTTCATGCACTGGGCCTCTAGTATAATATAAAATTGGAAGAGGATGATTTGATATAAATAAATTGAAAAGATTGTAAAGGTCAATAATTTTTAGTTAAGGTTTTTAAGATATATTGTAGTATGCATCTCCATTAAATAATAAGAGAATAAAAAATGACCCACCTTTGTTTTTTATTATTATTTAATATTCAGATATAGTTTATAACTTTTAGGAAATTTTAAGTATTTGGGAATGAAATTTAAACAAATTTGTGACAAACTGGTATTAGGAGAAATATGATTTATTGAGATACTAATTTAGAGAGAAAGTTTAATTTTGAGGTTCGAATACGGTATACAGTGATACAGTCACGGGAATATTCCCTTGTGTAGCTCTGTATGAGCTTCTTAAAATACGTACCAGAAAATTGTTCTCACGCAGTGTATCTCTGATTGGTTTCTACTCTTCCTTTGGTTCTTTCTGTGTTGGCTAGAAAATGAGCCCTTGACTACACGGTTCATGCACACACACCCTGCTTAGTCTACCTTAAACTATTGGGTGGGGGTGGGGGGTTGCGGGCGGCAAGAAATGGGAAGCCAAAAGATATAAAACACAAGAAAAACAAAAAAGACGGGAGAGGAACATGCATTCTATTTTTGGACAGAATAGTGTGTGACAGCAGTTTCAGACTGACCTGTAACTCAGTTGTTTCCTTTGCCTTTTGCTTTTCTGCTCTTGAGGGGGTGCGGGGGGGTGTTGTTGATGGGGATTTCTGGCAACATGATAATATTCTTGAGTCTCCTGTTTAGACTTTTATGCTGTTTGACATGTTATCTCTCTTTACTTTTGATCCTCCCTCTCACCCCCCTCTCTTTTTCTCTCTTCTTCCTGCCCTTCTTGCCCTCCCATTTGCTTTGGTGGCGAGCAGCTAGGCACAGGAAGGAGGATGCTACCATAGGAAGCCACTAGCCCCATATCACAGGAGTCTTATAAATGGTGAACAAAGAACAAGTTGTTCCCTGAGAATTCATTTCTTTGCCTCCTGGATGGGGCTGCTTTTTTTTGTCCTGTGGTATTCCGTCCTCTCTCTGAGGTACATCTCACCTAAGAGCTGCAGGTTTGAGATCAGTGGTGAGAATAACAACAGCCCTGTCTGTGATACAGTCCTGTTTGATATGGAAAAGTATTGGGATATTTTATTTTCCTGATAGAGTCCTTTGACAGAAGTCTCTCAATTATCTACTAAGTGCATTTATACAAATGTATTGAGTGGTTTTTTTTTTTTTAATAGATGTTAGAGGCCCTTCAAAAACAGGTTTTCTTTCCTTTAGACATTTTAACATTTTTTTTTTAATAAAACGCTGCCCTTGGTCCAAACTCATTTTATATTTGTAAAGGTAGCTTTTTCTAAGGGTAGATTTGGTCAAAGCACTACCCACAGAAAAGCAGGTCTAGTTTCTAATCTGTATTCTGAAGAGTAAAAGTGGAGTCTTTTGTTACAGCCTTATTCAACCAGTGTGTAAACACATCCACTTACTACAAGATCTTGTGATTTTGACCTTTTGGAAATGGTGTGCGGTCACGGGAACCTTGCTTTTGATCACTGGTAATCTTTGACATTATTGAGCAACCTTATCCTGGAGGATCTTTCTCTAGTGTTCGGAGTCAGTCTCCCATGGGAGAAAGTAAGGGCTTGAATTCTGGTTTTGAAAACAAAGCAGCAATACACTCTTCTGTTGTTTAAGATACCTTCCGTAAGGATTCTCACTGTAGTGAATGTGCCTTCGGCCAAATACAGTAAAGCGACACCATCAGTCACTTTTAATTACTGGTTTATACTTCACACATGCCTGTTTCCTAAGGACTCCCAGCCCCTATCCCTTTCCATAGCAAACAAAGGAACAGGTTGGCTGATAAAAACTTCTTGTTGTTTTTTTTTTTTTTTCTTCTTTCTTTCCTGTTGTATATTATAAAGGGCATCCAACTTATATCAATCTGAACATCCTTCAGATTTATTGTAAATTTGTTAAATTTGAAGAAGGATGCCATTCAAAGCAAGAGGTTGCTTTCAGCTGCTTAAGCAGTAGCTGGTAAGGAACTTGATTTGGGGGAAAAAACTGTTTTCTCCTTTTTTTTTTTTTGCAAGGTGTAAAAGGCTGTGTCTAGCTGTACATTTAACTACCCACTATGTTTTCAAAGGGAGGGAAGGACACACTGTGTCAAAGCAGTTTGTAACATGTGGCAAATGACAGAATCTGAAACTGTCATGTATGCCTTGAACTTGCCTGGTTTACTGATGATAAAGTCATTGAAGTGAGGGTAGGGAATGTTCCTCTGGGCAACCCTAAAAATCAAGGACAATGTTGTAAACAAAGTTATATGATGGCTGTTATTATTTTTTCCTTATATTAAGTGGCCTTACAGAAGTTGAAAGGCTTAAACGTTTTGGTACTCAGAACACTATGTGACCTATATAACTTTTCTCTCTTTTATGATACTACTTTAAGTGTGCTTTTAAAACATATAAATTACAATTAAACATTATCCATTTTGCTTTGGATAAAGAGGATAATATCTGTGCCTCTTTGCTAGGTTATAGAGAGAAAGACACCTCATATGTCTGTCTCTCTCTATCCAGGATTCCAGAGTAGGAGCAATGATAACATCTGACATGCTTCTTTGGACATTTTTTCCTAACATTAAATGGTAAATTTGCTCCCTAGTAATTGGAAAGTATTTCAAATTGTAGGTGTAGTATATGTAAGTTAGAGAATTATATAAAAAATATATAAAATTAATATAAATAAAAATATGAAATTATTTCATTATTTTAATAAATTTGAACCAACCCTTTATAAATAAACACTTTCAACAGTTTATTTACTTTTGAACTTTGTCAGCTTATTGATTGAATCAATTTACTTGAAAATTAAAAAATATACTGAATAATATTTTTACTTAATTATATTGAGAATTTAAGGTATTTAAACAAATATCTTCAATGCTTGCCTTCAGAATTTGAGGTGTATGATTCAAATGTGAACAGAACCCACTTATTTATAAAAACTTGCTCACTTTTGCCTTGCACAGATATATTCCTATGCAGTCCAAAAATTAAATTTTATTAAATTTATAGTTGAGTTCCTATGTAGAAACTGCATATAATTAAAATGTAAGCCAGCTAGCAAAGAGAGAAATGGAATTTTCCATTATTGTAAAAGTTTATATCAGATTAATGATTACAAATACTTAAAGATCACATTCTCTAAATAACTGACCATTTTAGTTATAGCCAGAATTAGCAGAAATGTAATTTGTCAGAGTGAGGATAAGAAGAGTTATAATTTTCATTATTGCATTTATTTTGTGACATTATTATTACTTTACTAGAGGCCCGGTGCATGAAATTCATGAATGGGGGAGGGGGGTATCCCTCAGCCCAGCCTGCACCCTCTCCAATCTGGGACCGCTTGAGGGCAGTCGAACATCCCTCTCACAATCCAGGACTGCTGGCTCCCAACCGCTTACCTGCCTGATTGCGCCTAACCGCTTCTGCCTGCCAGCCTGATCACCCTCTAAACACTCCCCTGCCAGCCTGATTGATGCCTAACTCGTCCCCTGCCAGCCCGATTGCCCCTAACTGTCCTCCCCAACAGGCCTGGTTGCCCCCAACTGCTCTCCCCTGCAGACCTGGTCCCCCCCAACTGACTTCCCCTGCCGACCCGGTAACCTCTAACTGCCCTCCCCTGCCAGCCTGGTCACCCCTAACTGCTCTCCCCTGCAGGCCTGGTCCTCCCCAACTGCCCTCCCTGCAGGCCTGGTCCCCATCAACTGCCCTCCCTGCAGGCCTGGGTCCCCCCCAACTGTCCTCCCTTGCATGCCTGGTCCCCTCCAATTGCCCTCCCCTGCAGGCCTTGTCCCCCCAACTTCCCTCCCCTGCAGGCCTGGTTGCCCCCAACTGCCCTCCCCTGCTGGCCATCTTGTGGTGGCCATCTTGTGTCCACATGGGGGCAGCCATCTTTGACCACATGGGGGCAGCCATCTTGTGTGTTGGAGTGACAGTCAATTTGCATATTACTCTTTTATTAGATAGTATTAATTTTCTCAAGAAGACTTATCATTCATTTTTATTTATTGTGTGCTTGATTGATTCCCACTCCTCAGCTCCCACCAGGTCCACTGAGCTCCACTGTAAACATATTTTGAGTCCAATTCTGTGATAATATTCTTAAACAAGTATTCTTATTAAACATGTTTTCTAAAGTCAAGCAGCTAACAAGATCAGGTGAGTAGAAGGTGCATAATACATATTTCTTGATAAAATATATTAATACATGATTTATATTTAGTTGAATTATATGAGTAAATGTGCCTTAGAATTGTCTATGTTCCGCTTAAAGCAGACTTACTATAATGAAAGTATTGGCTTGTGGATACTATGGAACATCTAAAATGACAGAGTGTTCACACTAGCAGCTGAAAAGTGAAAAATGCCTACCTTGAAGAAATAAAACATTGATAAACTAAATGTACAATGTAGTTGAATTGCTATTTGCCACACACACACACACACACACACACACACACACACATACACATATTATATTGAGGAACTTACTAGGAGAGAAACCACCATTGCCTCAATAGTTTGTATATTTCAGGTGAAATAATTCTTTCTTAGTTATTCAGACTATTTCTTTAATTCTCCATGATCATTTCTGTGAAAAATATGTGTTTGTACATGAATAAATCTACTATTAATTCTAGAAGGAATCTCTTTTTCTAAATAAGTTCTAAAATAATAAAAGACCTATGTATATGTTTGATTTGAATGAACCCCAGGTCATGCTTTTTATATTTGTTTTCTGCTAAAGATAATATCTGCATATTCCAGAAGGCATGTGTTTAAGAATTGCAGAATTTGGAAAGGGTTTATGGGTGAAGAAAACTGAGAAAAGACATTCTGAGTTAGCTAGAAATAAATCATTGGAGACCTTAAAAAACATAGTTTTATTATAGTGGTGTGAATATATATATATATATATAGATATATAGAGAGAGAGATAGAGAGAAAATAAAACTAGAGAAAAGCTACTAGGCCATCTTTGTTTACTTCTTTTTCTAAAGTACAGTGATATCTCCATTTGCAGTATTCTGATTTATACTTTTTTTTTTGGTCAAAAGTTATACCTAAGCCCTAAGATTTACTTCATTCATATATTGTCAATTTACTCTCCAATGTTTGTGATACTTTGAATAATTATTGCTGTATTGAAATGTTTGATCTATATGCCTACTTTTGAATGTGAACTTGATCAGACAGATCTTCTCATTAAAGCCACTTAAGAAATACTTGACATTGATTAGGTGTGCATGTTTTCCACATTGTAAAGTCCTAAGACCAGTTCCAGAATAAAGAGCCAATATATATTTGGCCCCTTTTGAGATACCTTCTAGGCTGATGCCCAAGCTAACAGAGAAGAGAAGAAATAAAATTGTTTGCCTTCAAATAGAGTCACCTTCTTACTATGATTACCACTTTATGCACTGTTTCAAAAATCATTTTAATAGGTATGTTTAACATTGTATAACAAGGCTTATTCCAATTTCATTTAGTAATCTCCCCTTGTCTTACTCACTGTGATATTTTTCTTCATTCTCCCCAAAGCATAGTTTTTTTTTTCTTTTGACCAATATAAAGTGATAGGTCTGGTTATATTTTAGGTGAGAATTTACATTGTAATACAAGGCAGACCTCACTTTATTGTGCTTCACTTTATTGCACTTTAAGGATGTGTTTTTTTACAAATTGAAGGCAAGACCTTCCACAGGCAAAATTGTTGTCTTGCTTTATTGCAATACTCATTTTTTTCAGTGGTTTAGAACCAAACCCGCCATATATCCTAGGTATGATTGTAATTTAATTCAATATTATTGCTTAGTGTCTTCTGCTCCAAGCATGAATCTTTGTTTTTTTATTTTCATTTTATTTTTATTATTATTATTGCATTTTAACTGTTGAGTACTGGAAAGAGGATAGCAAGTTGACCTGGTTTTACTTCCTGGTTGTGCCTCATTCTCATTGTATGAAGTAGACTATGCATGCAGAAAGATTATTTTATACAGATAGTTATCAAAAATATTTGAGCCCTGGCCAGTGTTTTCAGTGGTTAAAGTATCGGTCCTTGTATTGAAGGGTCACTGGTTCAATTGCTGGTAAAGGGCATGTACTTTGGTTGCAGGCTCAATCCCCACCAAGTCCTGTCCTGGTGCATACAGGAGGCAACAAATCGATCTGTCTCTCTCACATCGATGTTTCTCTCTTTTCTTCACCCCCCACTCTAAAAAATAAATAAATAAAAATATTTGAGAAAATCCAGCAAGTCACTAAATTTATTTAACCTTAGCCATACTTTCTAATAGATGCAATGTATACTTTGGGAAATGTCCCCTTATTTTCAAAATTCTACAAATAATAGCTATGTTGGAAAAGTACGTGAAAAAATTCAAATATATCAGAGTCCATAATTCATGGTATGGCACTCACATTTTTTATTAGGTGAGTAACATTCCTGAAGATCTCTTGAACCATATGATATTGCTGTATTAGTGTGACTAAAAATGACAATTTTATTTCCATATTTGCATTCATATTGCTTTTGGTCTGACTTAGATGTTACATGACAAAAGTTTTCAAACTTTTATGTCTGAAATAAAAACTACTAATGATCAGCAATTTAAAATTTTAGTTATTTTGCTTAAAAGATGAATGATAAATGTTTTATGGCCCATGCCTCATTCAGAATTTGAGAAACCCACTCTGTAGTCACATATCTTGCATATTAATTACATCATTACAGTACAGATCTGAGGAAAGAAGATATTTATTCAGTGTAACTGATACTAAAATGTAAAATTTCAAATTGAGACAAAATTAAAAGTTAATCATAACAAAAAACACACATCACTTTATTAACCTCAGTTCCATGAGGAGCAGTATTTGTGTGTGATAAAGAGGCAGTGATCTGTGTGCAAGATCCGAGGAGACTTTCACAAGTATGGTGTCCTCACTACATGTTGGTTTTGATCAGGAAAGATAAACGGATTTTTTTATAATGCAGTTTTAGTTCATTTGTTCTACAAAATGGGCCCTTTTTTCTCTTGCTTTCTTAATTTGATCTTTTAATTAGGAACTTAGAACTTTGCCTGTTTTGTTGTTTAGTGAAAGCATTATTTTAACCATGGTGTGTGTGTACTCTGCTTAAGGAGACAATGCCATCTTGCACCCCTGTATCCCAGAGAATCTGCCTCCTCTGGCGAGGTTGTGTGCCTAGAGGGGAGGCATTGAGTATGTGGAGCTTCCATGGGAATTCTCTAGTGAGAATGTTTTATTGCCCAGAGTGGACAGTGACCCTCTTATGCTTTAATGCAGGAACCAGTGTCCTAGGAGAAATCTTGTTAGCCAATGATAATAATGCTGGCGAAGACCAGCTACCTCTGTTCTGAGTGGGGAAAATCAATGAAGTATGACATACGGTGTGCTTCTTGGAAGGTGTGGATTCCATCACACCAAAATCCTCTCCAACTGGTGAAAATTCAGTAGTGAAATGATTTCTCTTAACACTTTCATTCATTTTTTATCATTCAAAAAACTTTATTCAGCATTCACAAATGCTATGCATTGTTTTCGATTCTGAGAAAATGTAGTAGACACAAAAAAATCTGCCCTTAGCTTTTAGTGGGAATTACATACACAGGGTAGAACACACAAACATATATTAAATGTATAGAATATTTAAAAATTAGACGATGCTATCCAAATAAACAGGGTAGGAAAGGCATGAGCAGAGTTTCAGAGGCGTTGCAGTTTTTCAAAGGTCGTCAGAAAAGGCTTCGTTGAGAAGATGACAATTGAAGAAAAGCCTGAGTATGAAAAGCAAAACCAACAGAAGGAACAGTGTGCCAGTCAGAGGTGCAAGGTGTGCAAGATCCTGAGGAAAGAACACACTTGGTGTGTTCAGTGGAGAGGTGGGTAGAGCTGGTGTGGAGAGATTTAAGAGAGTAGAAGAGTTCAGGGTGTTAATGAGGTCGGAGGATATTGGGTTGGTCCTCGTAGGTCATTATAACCACTGGCTTTAGATGGAGATGGAAAGCCATCTGGGATTTGAACAGAGGAGTGACATCCATCTACTCCCATTTTAACAATATCGTTTGGCTGCTATGTTAAGAATAGATAAGAGGGACTCAATGATGGCAGTAGGAGATTACTTTGGGTGCTTATTGGAGTATTCTAGAAGAGAATGGAGTTGGTTTGTGTGGACTATTAGCAAGGGGATGGAAGGAGTGGTGGTCACAGTCTGCATGCATTTTGAATATAGAATCAACAAGATTAGCTGACTGTGGAATGTGAGAAAAAGAGAGACCAAGAGTCTCACTGAGGGTTTTAGCCTGAGCAACTGAAAAGGTGAATTTACTAATAACTCGGGTGCAGGGGGACGTGTGTGTGTGATGCATTTTGAATATAGAATCAACAAGATTAGCTGACTGTGGAATGTGAGAAAAAGAGAGACCAAGAGTGTGACTGAGGGTTTTAGCCTGAGCAACTGAAAAGGTGAATTTACTAATAACTCGGGTGCAGGGGGACGTGTGTGTGTGTGTGTGTGTGTGTGTGTGTGTGTGTGTGTGTGTTTTACACATGGTTGGATTTATTTTACATTTTATTTCTTGGTTCATTTCAATGACATATATGTGTCATGAGAATACAACAGAGAAGGGCTATTTCCAGGAACGGCGAATTTGCAGGGGGCCAGGCTTGAATCTCAGTTTAGAACCTCAGTTTTGCAGATGCTTAGTTTAAGATGTCTGGAATTGCTTCTCATTGGATATACAAATCTGGAGTTCATGTGCGAAGTCTGGGTTGGTGATATAAACCTGACACGATCAGTATAGATATGAAATTAAAATAATGAAACTAAATGAGGTAATAGAATTAGTACAGCTGACATTTGAAAAGAGGGTTTAGCTCTGAGTGTGAGGACACGGGGTGATGAAGAAGAATTAGAAAAAGTGACGGAGAATGAACAGCCAGTGAGATAGGAGCAACATTCAGTTTAATGCCCTGAAAACACAGAACGTTCTTCAGGGAGCCGGCAGTGATCTGTGTTAAACAAATGCGAATAGCCCTGCCAGGTGAGGAGTGGGAGCTGCACTTTGGAAATGATGAACTCCCATCAGAACATCTCGTTTCTCGGATCGCACGAATCTGTAGGCTAAGGGTGGCTGGCGCTCCGCTCTGCTCTACACTTGTCACCTCCACCTCGGAGTATTGGGCACCATTGCGAAGTGACTCCCAATCATATCATGTGAATGCCAGTTAAAAGGATGGGTCAAGCTTACTTGGAAAAAAACTGAGGAGGATATTGCATGAATCTTCACAAAACTATGAGGTTTATATTGTAGAAAGTTTTAGTTACAATGTGTCTGTTGTTTTCCTTCCATTTGTTTGTTTATTCAATAAATAGCACATGCCTATGAGGTGTCAAAGACTCTGCTAGCCACTGGAGGTCAGGTAGTTTGCAAGGAAGACAAGATTTCTGTGTTCATGGGGTAGACTAAAGAATTTTAGTCCAAAACTGTGATATGTAATGATGAGATCCCAGGTCTCTGTGTATTCCCACAGTAACAGGAAACTCGCTCACTAAAAGTGAAGGGGGAAGAGGATATAATCTTACTTTAAAAATTCAAGGAACAATGATTTCTCAGTTTTAAAAATTGCTTTCTGTACCTGCTCCTGCTTACAATTTTCAGCGAATTACTAGAAATCATCACAAATGGGGAATTTTAGATCACATGAGAGTCAGCTTTCCTTCTAAGTTCAAGGTATAACATTCATTAGATATTTAATACCCATATTAAAATCATTTAGGATCACTTTTCATACATTATTAAATGACACTGAATATTGTGGAAATGTTTTATTGATATTCAGGTTATGTTTTTACTCATTTTTTAAACGAACTTTTTTTGAGTGTTTACTATATGTCAGGTAATTTGCTGAGAGCTAGGGATTCGGTGATGAAATGGTCATAGTGTCTCACAGAACCTCGGTTATTGGGGGAGATCGATATCAATCTCTTTCCTTGCACTTTCACTGGGAGGTTATTCTTAAGTTCTTATGAGAGATTCATTACATATTCTTAGCCTATGAATAGAATTACCTGCTATATGGCTAATGCTTGGTAAAGACATCAGGCAGTTTATAAATCTAGAATCTTTGTTCTTGAATCCTTGATGGATCTCGCTGATGGCAAAGACAAAATGTTATGTCATTTTTTCACTAATCGCAGGCAGCAGATCTACATCTATCTTGAGCCAGCAAAGAAAACAGATAATTATTTAATCTCATGTGTTTGATGATAACCATTTTTCTTGGCAAATGCTTGAATTAAGCACATTTTCTTCATTGATATTTCTGTGATTCAGAGTCCTTTTTTTAGCCAATTAAATATATTCAGATTCTGCAAAGCACATCTGAGTAAATATAAAATATACCAGTGTATTCAAAAAAGTTTCTCTTTTTTTTTTACTGCAATTTTTAAATGTATACCTTTTTTGATATTAAGACTAGTGGTAACTCATTTTGTTGGGATATCTTAAGAATGTTCATTACCATTTGTACCTTTTATTTTTTACCTGGGTACTCTAGCTAGATATATTTTGGCAAAATCAAGATGAGGTGTGAAGAGTGGAAAGCAGTGTGGTTTAGGAGGATGTTATATCCTAACTTTTACCATTTTAAACAAAGCTTGTAATTATGGAATTTTTTTTAGATAATTGATTCTAGCAGATATTTATTTTGAGTAAAGTACCCATCACTGTTTTGGCCTATATATCTTGCAGCTGAAGAGGCCTGTCATTTGTTTTGATAAAGGGGCACACTATGTCTTTTAGAAGAATAGGTGTAGAGTTTTTCACTTAGAGAGTTTTGATTATTAAAACAATATATATGCAGTGACATACTGTTGACAATTCTGTGAAGTACAAGCCATTTACAACTAGTTCTTTCTAAATTCCATTGATCTCCCATTTAGAATTTAGGATTTGAATTGAGCTATATTTTTGCAAGTATTTTCCTATGTACATATATTATACTTAGCGATTCTAATTGTTTCTGCTGGTAGATGCTTAAAATAAATTTTGGTCTACAAGGTAGGTAATTGTCTGTATTGTGATTGAGATCTTTTGTTTTTTCTCCTTAGGGGAAGTTCAGAGATGAAAGTTAAATCCTACATAATCTCAGTCTTGGAAAAGGCATATTTATTGGAAATAATGTGTAAGGATTGTTATTAATAAGTAGAGAATAGAATAATGAAGGGAAAATATATGGATACAGGGTTTATACCTACCCTTTCTCCCTCTTAAAAAAAAATGAACCTCTCTTCTACTCGTGCAATGAGCAGACAAACATTTCCTGCTGCTTTCTGCCCAAGGACTTGATTTGAAAGAAATATCAAAGTTCTGAATGCTTTAAGTTTGCTTGCCTAGGTTCTAAGAAATGTAGATTTGTATTTCTCTGTGTATATCTTGAAATCATTCTTGATTCTTTTCTTGACCCTTCTTATGTATCCCAACACACACACACACACACACACACACACACACACACACACACACACACATTCTTTAAAGCATGGCCATTAATTTATCTAAAAGTGGTGTACACTGTTCTGAAAGTATATACAGTTTCCTGTTCCCAAATTTTTCCTATTATGTTTTGTGAGTTTTCACTAATATGTTGTATGAGTTATGTGATTCTATTTTTGCCTCATTGACAATACTATTATATTTTTACACTTTGTCTTTCATCTGCTCTGTTTCCTAAAATCTAATAATAGTTTATAGATGAATCTTCCCCCAGCTAAAATATGTTAGCCACTGAGGTTTATGTAGTATTCTTTAGAACCATCTTAGATTAATTTGATTTTCAGGTAGAATTTCTATTTTTTTTACTCAGCATAACTGAGGCCCAATTAAAACGATTCTGAATCATTTATAAGTATATTGCTTGGTAATATATTCACATATAGGCAAATAAAGTTATCTCAGGACAACCAATGCAGATTTAAAAAAAACAAACATTATTTCCATTAATTTTACAGTTTTTTTTCCCTAAGCAAACACATGAAAGATTCTAGCAATACTTCTATAAAAATGTCAAACATATTTCTTGTGCTCAAAAACTTTGTCTGCCTCTGTATTAATGGCCAAAGATAACTTTTGGCAAAAATAGAGCAAGCAGACCACTGATAACACTTGGAGATGGTTTTGTATTTGTGATTAAATGCATGTGAAATATGTAAGAGGAAGGACTCCTGCAGTTAAGCTTTTAATATTTCAGTTGTAGATAACTGTCTTTGAAAATATAGCTTTTTACACAGATTTGGTGTGAAAATGTTTAGTTGAGCAGATGGAGATCCAGCTGGTAGAGTATATGTTTATCAGGGTATCTGGCATTTAGCTACATCCAAAAATGATATCAAATTGAAAGAAGCTAAAGAGCAGCACTGTATGAAAGCCAGTAGGATCGGTTAGGGGTAGTGTTCCCTCATTGCTGATTTCGAACCTTGTAGGACTATACTTTAATGCAGATGGAAGTTTCCACTTCATACGTAAAATCTGAGGATATGTAAGTGCAATTGTCAAACAGCTGCCTTTCCAAAATATTGTTTGCAATAGGCCAGGAAACACATGCTGCTCTGTGCGTGGAAATTTAGTACCTAATGAATAGTCTATATCTGTGAGCATATGAAACCATGCACATTTCCCAGAACTTTATATTCTATATACTTAAAGTCATTATTTTTGTCTCGAGAGCTAAACTGTAAGAAGTGGCAGAGGATAATGAGTAGAATACTGAGAAAAAGAAGGAAAGCATTTGGGGAAAAATGGCAGGAGTCCCAAATATATTTGAAAACATTTTACCCTATTGGATGCCAGTATTTAAGCCCACACTGAGGTGGATAAAAGGCCAGCTGAGTATGGAATAATAGCATGTTTGTTCTTAAGTTTCAGAGCATGTACATTTGGTTGATTAAGATAGTCTACTTATTCATTTATTTCCTAGAGAGATGAATATTTAGAAATAACCTATTTTACCAAAATTCTTAAGTACCTATACTTAAAATGTTCTGTGTTTCAGAATTAAAATTGTTTGAATTGGGATCAGTGGGCAAAAGCCATAATTGCAGTTATGAAAAATTTTTCACATCATGCGTTTTGTTTGCTTTCCCCCTTGGATACTGTATTAGTAAAATCTGAATTCAAGCTTTTAAATTAAATTCATGACCGATTTGATTGACTGATGTTTTACATGAGTCCTAAGTAGCATAAATAAATATATTTAATAGAACTATTAAAACTCACATGAACACCCCCCATGTGTGTACACACACATACACACACAATTGGGAACAGAATGTTGCCTAAATACTTGGAACTTCTTACCATAATGAGTAAAAGTATCTGCAGATGACTTTTG
Source organism: Eptesicus fuscus (assembly GCF_027574615.1). Lineage (NCBI taxonomy): Eukaryota > Metazoa > Chordata > Mammalia > Chiroptera > Vespertilionidae > Eptesicus > Eptesicus fuscus. Next base: position 49,058,570 of record NC_072482.1, on the reverse strand, counting down.
GAAGGTTTACCGTAGAAATTTATATGAATCGCTGAATCCAAGCAGAGGTTTTGATCTTGATTTGATCCAGTGACTGAACTCATGATTTAGGAACCCAGGTTTTAAAGGTATAAATCAGGATAAGATAGTGACTCTATGCCTCCCTGATTTAGCCTTTGATATAACCAGACTTGACTGCACTCATTAAAAAATATTCCCTTACAAAAATATTGGTTTGGAAAAAACATGTTCATGAGTGAGCATGATGTAGTTAGTTCAGATTTAGAAATTGTCTAAGGAAGAGTATGGATCTGTAAAACTCGGGTATATTTATCAGAAAAGCACCCCTCTAAAATAAATAATCATTTGGCCTCTCCAGGGAGCTTTATATCTTTGCTATAAAACAAGATAAAGAGAATTGCTATAAATAGACTATAAAAGATGCTTGCTTTAATTTTATATAATTTTTATTGGAGTATTTTTCCTGAATTTAAAAAATAATACTAATTAATACTATATTTTCTCTCTTTAAAGACCCATCTTAAACTTTACTTGTTCATGTCACTTTTCTACAGTATAAATTATACACAGTACATTATAGATATGTAATATATAAATTACATGTAGTATAAATGATATATATATGCAGGGTGGGGCAAAAGTAGGTTTACAGTTGTTCATATGGAAAATATACAGTAATTAATAAATAATACAAGAATAAATTCTGTATTTCACATACAGCTGTAAAACCTACCTTTACCCCACCGTGTGTGTGTGTATAAAAGTCTAAGCAACCGTTATGACCAGATGACCAGACGACCGGCCGGTAGCTATGATGTGCACTGACCACCAGGGGGTAGACACTCAATGCAGGAGCTGCCCCCTGGTGGTCAGTGCACTCCCACAGCCAACCTCCTGTGGCCAGCCTACCTCCCACAGTCTCTCCCCACAGCTGGCTGGCCCTGATCAGCCCTGCTCACTGGCCAGGCTGAGGGACCCCACCCATGCATGAATTCATGCACTGGACCTCTGGTATATATATAAAAATGCATCAGTGTATGCATCTGTGTGGTGTGAAAATGTGATTGCTCAATTTACTTTATAGTGTTATGTAATAGATTCTTTGTATTCATTATATCAATAAATAATGTTCATTTCCCCATTTTACGGATGAAGAAATAAAGGTGTAGATCATATGAGTTGTATACTCTCAAGGTTGTATAGAGTCAGGAATCAAACTCTAAATCATGCTTTTAATCACTATGCCTTATGGCCTTTCCAATTTTCTCATACTTTAAAGGCCAATAATTAAGTCTTTTTTAAAAATCTATCTTTACTGTTGAAGTAGTGCAGATGTACCCACTTTTCCCCCGTTGATCTCTTCTAGCCTGCCCCCACTGCAGGTCAAAAATTAAGTCTTAAAGGGTATAGTACCTGACCAATTATTTTATTTTATTTTATCTTATTTTTTTTTATTAATCCTCACCCTAGGATATTTTTTTTCCATTGATTTTTAGAGAGAGTGGAAGGGAGAGGGAGAGACAGAGAGAAATATGTGAAATAGACACATTGATTGGTTGCCTCCTGCGTGCACCCTGGCCATGAACCTGCAATGGAGGTGCATGTCCTTGACTGGAATCTAGGACCCTTCAGTCCACGGGCCAACACTCTATCCACTGAGCCAAACCAGCTAGGGCCTGACCATTAATTTAAACAGATTTCTAAACAATTAAGATGTTGTGTGTGGACCATGGAGACCTGGAGAGGAAGGATCCTCTGAAGGAAGTGAAGTATACTCAAGATGCATACATGCCCAGTGGGGCCAGGAGGGGAGCCAGAAATCTAGCTGTTTCAATGAAATCTTAATATTTTATCATCTGTGTCTAACAATTCAGTTCAAAAACAAACACTGCCCTCACTGTCAAACACCACAGATATGTGGAAAGAAAAGGAGAAGTGCATTGACTTTTGAACACAGCTACACAGGCATTGTGGGTTGAATTCCAAAGGTAAATAGAGTCTGAGAAAGAGGTAGGTATGCAGGAAATATACTGGAGACTGCTTTTGAGATCAACATCTAAAAGGTGCAAAGCTATCAGGATTGGGTAGAGGAATCAATGAGCTAAGATTCTACCTTAACAATGGTTTTAGCCAATTCCATTGATTAGGGCTGGGAGGGCACTGTTGTCTCATTTGGGGCAAGGAGCCAGACCTTTATGCCATCCCCCCTTCTGTCATTAAGTGGTTATTAAATATGCCCCTTCTCAGGGGCTATGACCTTGGCCCAGGTGTCTCTTGTCCTCTAAGAACAATTTCAGAAAGACACCCAGCAGTAAGCTGTCAGACACCAACTTTTTAAAAATACCAAGAAGAGATGCTAGGGGCTCTGGATGGTGAACCACCGTGTATGCTGCCGCCTGCATCCAGTCTAGCCTGAGCCACTTTTACCACCTAAGGCATCTAGTAACTGTTTTCTAACTATCCCCTATGGATTTAGTATCTCTACCAGAAATGCCTCCCGCCCTCTGCATGTTCAAATTCTATCCATTCTTAAAAGTCTGCTTAAGTCTCTCTTTTTCTATGAATATTAATAGATCATACTCTCAGCCACTGTGATTGATATATACACAATCCACAAATAACGTATTGCTGTTGTATGTATCCCATTCTCTGATTCTTTTGAGTATCAAAATGTTATGTCCCCAGACTTCATGTTAGGTGCTTGTTACAAATGCAGATACTGGGACCCACAGTGAGGAGATCCTGATTTTCTAGGTAACTAGGGTAGAGCCCAGTTGTGTGCATGGTCTATAGGGATACAGGTACTTCTTATGAACTTAATATATATGCAAGATGTTTACACAGCAGTTTGAGATATACTGATTTAAAGGGATACATAGAGTATTGATTTATGTATATCTGCTTCAGGGCATGGTTTCTGTACTAAGCAGCTTTTTAAAAATTCTTCCTAGCACTAATGATAAGTACGTAAAACTTATTGCTATTTTATTTAGCAATTATTACCAGAAAACAAAATATTTAAAAATATGTAAATTCTTTTGTAAACCATGGAGTAAAATAGTATTTTAACTAATCAAAATTATTTTGGGAAACTTCTGACTTGGTAAGCTCCTACAATCCTGTATTTCAGCATTTTAATGCTGCCTCAGGACTTAGCTAATTGTGTTGGGCCATCTTGTCTCTAAAGCATTAAATACTACTAAAACTGTGTAAGCTTTAAATATAATTTTCCAAATCATATTTTCTGACTAATGCTTATGAAATTTCATATATTATAAAAAATATAATAGATTTCTTTATTATAAAACACATTTCCCTCCGTTTTAATTGCACATCTGACCTGTGCCTAATACCATCTTTTCTAAGCCATGCAAGAGATAAGTAAGCATTATATGTCTACCAAACCTGGATTTTCTAGCTACATTCTTAAATATATTTACTAAATATGAAAGGGAATTGTTTTTTTCCCCAGTGAACTAAAATTGCATTACAAATCATTTTGTGCTAATGATTGTATTCTTTTAAAATAGCCAAGCATATTTAGTCTCTAATCACTTTGCCTATCACTGTAATATAATGTTAATTTAAAAGAATTCTCTTTTGGAATGAAAGAACTAATATGCTGAATCTTTATTTGAATTGTACTTATATATCAAAGTGCTTCGCTAAGCTCTTGTTATATCTGCAGAATATTCTAATATGCTGAAGCTTCTATGTATGAAAATATAAAATTTATTAAAGCACTTCTAGGTAAAATTAAACCAGGCATGAAAATATAATATCAGATAAAAGCTTCACAAGGCAGTTAATTAATCAATGAAATGGCTCAGTATTTTCCCTTCCTTAAATGAGGAACTCATTCATACTGCCACACAATACATACTACAGATTTCACCACTGAGTCCATCTTTAATTATCTACCATACTTTCTAATTGCAATATTTTACCCATTTTAACACACAGTTCACCATCTAAATATCTAATAAATATGTTAATATGAGAGATCCTCAACATAGAAAACTTATTTTTCAGCTTACCACAGAAACTCAAAAAAACGATAAAATTACTATTTTGTTGCCTTATAGATAGCATTTTTTCAAGTGAATTTATAATTATCACTTAATAGTTTCTAAATAAAGTTTATTATAATACCTTTAAAAATATTTTTATTTATTTTCAGAGAGGAAGGGAGAGGAAGAGAGAGATAGAAACATCAATGAGGAGAGAGAATCATTGATCGGCTGCCTCTTGCATGCCTCACATTGGGGATGGAGCCCGCAACCTGGGCATATGCCCTGACTGGGAATCGAACCATGACCTCCTGGTTCATAGGTTGATGCTCAACCATTGAGACACTCCAGCCGGGCTATTATAATACTTTTAATGCTCGGTTGCTAATACATGCAGTCTTAGAAAATCCTGTTGATTCTACCCTCAACATATTTATGCATATATAAAATATATGTTGAATCTGGCTGCTTTCTTGACTTCAATGACTGTTTGGCTGTTCAGGCCACCAGCATTTTTTACCTGGATTACTACAAAACTCCTAAGAGGTTCTCTGTTCTTCTACACTTGGCCTGTGATCGTTCATTCTCAACATGGAAGCTAGGTCCTTTTTAAAGCATAAACCATTTTATTCCTCTTTCAGGAACCTGCTATAATGCCCCATATCACTCAGAGCAAGAGCGAAAGTCCTCCAGGCCTATGTGATTGGCTCCCTACCACACCTACTCACTCTCTCCAGTCTTATCCCCTGCCATTGCCCCCCCCCACCCCCCCCCACACACACACACACACTCACTTATTCCAACCACGTCTGTCTCTGCTGGCCCTTTAATACACCAGAAATGCTCCCACCTTTGGGCCTTTGTTCTGGCTATTCTTGCTGCCTTGGAATTTTCTTCAGCTGGGTGTCTATTTGGCTAACCAACTCATCTCCTTTAGATTATTGTTCAGATGCTACATTCTCAATAGGTCTATCCAGACTACCAATGTAATATGACAATTTATAGGTTTTCCATATCCTGACACCCTGCCATGCTCTACTGTTCCTTTTTTTCCTAGACTTCTTTCACCCTCTGCACTATATAATGTCTTCATTCTCAGGGTTATTGTCTACTTTCCCTCTGGGGGATGTAAGCTTCATGAGGCTATGGGTCATTCTCTTCCTTGATTTTATTTCCCTAACAAAAGAGTGGCATGAATATAGTAAGCCCTTAATAAATAGTTGTTCATTTGAATTGAATTGTGACATTAGCAGGAAGAGGAACTATTTAAACATTATTTATACTTAAGAATTTAAATCCATATTTAAATAACAGCAAAGACTGAGAAATTGAGACAACAGAAGAACTTACATTTGTAAGAAAAGACCACCACTTTCTTCTTTCAGCCACAGTAATAGTTTCCTAATTCTAGAATTGTAGGCAACCTTAATTTTTTTTTTAAAGGAAAGGTTGACACATAAGGAAAACTACATGAAGCTTTAAGGACTAATCCCACTCTGCTCTCACTGTAAGGGTAATGATATAGACAAGAAAGGAAAAAAAAAAACCAACTTTAAAGAAAATGACAGTATTGTTTTCTCTCCATTATTTCTTTTGTTAATTGTAAAATTAAATTACTATTGAGGTTTGTACTAGTTTCAGGTATACAACATAGCGATTAGATATTTATAAAACTTAGGAAGCGAGCACCCTGATAATCCACTATTTCTTATTATTGTGTTTTAAAACTGTATGAGTAAACAATAAAATTGCATGATGAAGGACAGCCTTTAAATTAAATACATTTACCTTTATTAAAAATATACTTATTTACTGGGTTATCTGTCTTTTTTTTTTTCTTCTCATTTCTAGTGAAAACTGCATTAAGGAATATAACCAGTCCATAAATCGGCATTTAAATACCATGAATTAGTGAACTCACTGGCTCTGAAATGCCTGTTTCTAAGTAGTTTCTTTCTTCACATAGCTTTCACTTTCTCACCAAGCAGATGGCAGCATAGTGGCAAGCTATGGAGACATGCAGGCCAATTTATTCTGCCATGAACTGAAACTGTGCTAGAATTTGTAGGCAAAATAACAGCAATAGGAAAAATGAACACGTTTGAGAGCCATATTATGCACCAAACACTGTGTTCGTGTTTTCATGTATACTGTTTTATTTCATTTAAGAAATACATGAATTAGCAGGAGAGAGATATTAATGCATAGGAGTGCAGTATGTCTTATAAGTACAACATATTTCTTCTGAGATGGGGAATGCCATAGTTGGAATAGCTCTTCAGGCTTCTTGCAGTGTAATATTCATTCAAAAGGAAATGGTAGAGCATTCCGGATACAGAAAATGATTATGAAGAAGGTATGGAGGTGGGAACGAGAGCTATGATTATTGGATGGCTTACTTAAAGGGAGATGAAGGGTTCCAACGCATATTGTAACCTCATTAGGTTAGCTATTTCATCTTTTTCTGTAGCTAATGACTGACTCTCCAAGGGATTCCTAAGCCAGCTGTGATGGCAGCAGGAGCCAGTTTCACATATTGTAGGTGCTAGACAGGGTCAAGGATTTCTGCTTTTATAAGAGCTGAAGGAATTGGGGATAGGGAGCACTGATGTGGAAGGACACAACTGAGCTTTAATGCTGGTAAAATTGGTTCTGCCAAAGCAGTTAATATTTAAACTTGTAATTACATATACAAGTCTGTAACCAAGTACAAACTCTGCTTAAGACTAAATTTTTATATGACAGGGCCTTATTATGAGATAGTTCATAGTTGGATTAATCACTTTGCTAATGTTAAAATGGAATACTCTGAAAAATGTGTACGAGAACCCACAATGGTTCATAAGTCATATATAAAAAGTACCAAGATCAGCACAAAACTGGGTCCTACCTAACTGTGTCCCCCAAATTAGATCCTTTCCTTTTTGAATAACCTTGTTTTTAGGCTAGTTTCTATTGTGGGTTAGATCTAGGACTGACTTCCACCTATCTTCATGGGGAGATATGAATTTATTTTCACATTAGTTTATTTAAAACATAATCCAAACAGTAAATCTTTTAAAAAATCCCTATACTGAATTCCAAAGCCAGGAGGTGATGGGGTTCCTACAAGGTTGTTTTATGTCCACTCAGGCAAACAGACAACTTACGCAGTGGAGAATAAAGCTCGCAAGAGCAAACCTTGCTCGCATCCTAGCGGAAAAAAGAAGAAAGGAAATCCAAAGTGTCTAACACATGATTGTTTGTTTGGGCAAGAGCAGGTAGGGAGAAATGACCCCAGTAAACACAGCAGGTAGTTTTACTAAATGTACAGTGTGATATTACTATATTTCATCTTAAGGCTGTGGTTTAGTTTTCTCTTGTCAAGGCTAATTATTATTTTCCACCCGAATTCTCAATGTTTTCAAAATTTGTTTTTATAGTACATCGCTCATATTATTTAGGAGCCATATATATATAAGAAATATAACCAGAGAATCTTGAAATAAATAGCATTGATTTATATAATGTAGAAACAATAATCTGCAGGAAGTTATTGAAAATATATAATTATTTAAAAATATAATCAGATATAGTAAATATATATGCCTTGTTACCAACTGATAGAGAAAATAATTATTTCACTCAGTTCGTATATTACATGTAAATGGTTACATAATTGCATATCAAATAAGCAACTTGGGACCTGATAGACAATTAAAAGAGTAGATGAGCTAAAGAAATAAGTATAGATATTCACCCTGAAGTTGTAGTGCTCAGAATTTAGAAATTCTGTGAGAATAGTATATAATCAAATATATGCAATATCAAAACAGTAGCTTTCAAGGTCTCTAAAAGTATCTGTAGCTCCACAGGGAAGGGCCCTAAATATTTCAGGTTGATTCTATAAGAGTAAATTCTAATGTTATAAACTACTTGACATGGTCAGCTCAGCAAATGAAAAATTTATAAGGATTTGGTTTTCAATATTAAGCTATTTGGGAAGTTGGAAAGGGGATGTTATGCTCTTCTTAAACCTGGCTAATCTGCTACATATGTATTATTAAATGGAAGAGATCTTTAGAAATTCACCTCGCCTGCCTTACCAGTCCTGGTCTGAGAGAGCAAAGTGGGCTCATCTAATTATCTGTTGGCTTCACTCTATTACCAAAACTATAGCAGTGAAAAGCCTTCCAGTGAAAAGCCTTCCTATGACGGCATAAATAAGTCATTTGCTTCCTGTTAAATTGTTTTCATTGTATCTTCTCACCACTTTCAAAAAAGATAGGAGTTTAGCTATGCCATTTCTTTTTTTGACCCAGAAGATCTTTAATCTCTACAGTAGGTCCAATGAAATTGACTTTTTCATAACCATTAGAGCAGCATTTTAGGGCACCCAGTTTAGGAGTCCTACCTATTCCTACAATAGAGTTCTCATAATAAAACATAAACTCTTTCTTTAAAGGGATCCTGAGAACGAATTATCACCATTTTTAGCATAAGTAAAAGAACACATTATGAGAAGCTCAAACAGCATCAGAGGCCATGAAATTGGTAAGGCAAATGCATGGTTCTCCACAGGTAAAACATTGAACAATGAAAGATCAGCAGATAGTCAAGGTGTTCCTGTTAGAGCTTAAAAATGGGCACATTGAAAAGTATGCATCAAGAAATCGGACCATGTATCCACCAGAGCAAAACTAAAGTTGAAGAGAATTTTTTTTTCAGATACAAACAAGAGTTGATCATTGCTTTAAACCACCAGAGAATTAAACTAAAATCAAAATGAGCCATTATTTAAAGGGAGATGAAATGTTTTTTTGGTTATCTTTGGGTTGTGAAATATTAAGTATTTTATCTTTAAATTGCTTAAATTTGTATGCTTTAGGGCTCTGAAGACAGAGACAGACCACACAACTACTGAACATTCCTATGATTACGTTCTTTCTTTTGTAAGTAGGAATATCCTATGTAATAAAAGCCTAATATGCTAAGTGTCCGGTCAGCCGGTCAGCTGTTCAACCAATCAAAGCATAATATGCTAATGATATGCTAAGGACACTCAATCACTTGTTATGACATGCACTTACCACCAGGGGCCAGAAGCTCCAACTGTAGGTTAGCTTGCTGCTGGGGTCCAGCTGATCAGGACTGAGCAAGACAGGCTGGACACGCCGTGGAACCCTCCCACATCCCTCCCTGGCCCTGATTGTGCACTGGTGGGGTCCCTCGGCCTGGCCTGCACCCTCTCACAATCTGGGACCCCTCAGGGAATGTTGGAGAGCCAGTTTAGGCTCGAACCTGCAGGCCAGGCTGAGGGACCCCACTGGTGCATGAATTCATGCACTGGGCCTCTAGTGTATCTATAAGATATTTGACATGCAGCTTAGAAGAAATTATCATAATTTTTATTAGTGCCAGTGCCTAAGTATACACTGAGTAGCCAGATTATTATGATCTCTGAACACATAATAATCTGGCCACTCAGTATAAATGCAATATAATAAAAGGCTAATATGCAAATTGTCCCCTCGACCAAGAGTTCGACCAGAAGGCAGGCCAGCCAACTGCCCATGTCCCCTCCCTCTGGCCAGGCTGGCCGGACCCCACCCATGCATGAATTCATGCACCGGGCTTCTAATATATATATATACTGAGTGGCCAGATTATTATGTGTTCAGAGATCAAAATAATCTGGCCACTCAGTAGTATATATCTTAATCATGGGCTTAACCCCAATGAAAGAATTTAGTTTTCGGGTTTTGCTAATTTTGAAATTGTGTATATCCACTTATGGGCTCATCATTTAATGTTATTTACTTAAGAAAAATCTTATTGTCAGTCAGTTTAATGTTAATTTTTATATATGTCAGTGATTTAATATTTTTAAAATTTACTAAAGTCATTACAATATTTATTAAATAACTATACTATTTTATAAAATGCATACTTTACTTTCATATTATTATCAGCTAAAATATATCTAAATGTAAAATTCAGAGGTTTTTAAATGTTTTATTTTATTTTTTTTAATTCTCACTCAAGGATATGCTTATTCATTTTTGAGAGGGGGAGAGGGGAAAGTGGGAGAGAGAGAAAAAGAGAGAGAGAAAGAACATTAATTGGTTGCCCTCAGTAAGTGCCCTGGTTAGCAATTGAACCTGCAACCTTTCAGTGCACGAGATATTGCTCCAACCAACTGGGCAAAATTTCAGGTTTATTTTTTTTTTAATTTATTAAGGTATAATTGACATACAACATTATATTAAAATCCAGTTTTCTTGAGTGAACATTTTACCCCCTCCCCCCAAATTGCATTCTTAGAATAATGTCCATTAACTTGGTTTTCAGTTTGTGCTTCTAATGTTTGGTCATGGTTGTAGGTCATGTATATAAGGCGGACTCACTTCTCTGTTGGTTGAACTAAGATTTCTGTAAATGTTTAGTAGGTGAATGTTTTAATTAATGATTGTGAGACGAATTAGGAGATCTGTGGGGCTGGGCAGGCCTGGGAAAGTGGCTCTGTTCCTTCAAGTCAGGTGTCCTTATGCTACCCTGTTAAATGCTAATCCAAGCCTAAGTCTTCCTCTCTAAAATACAGTAGTTATTTGGATGTGCCATCATTTAATTGGAGTAGTGATGAAGGATGTAAAAGAGCATTTAACCTAACTGATACTTCTCAACATTTATTTCATAACTAGAAGCCCAATGCATGAAATTTGTGCAAGAGTAGGCCTTCCTTCCCCCTGCTGCCAGCACTGGTTTCCCTCTGGCACCTGGGACCCGGGCTTCCCTCACAGCCCCGGCTGTGTCCAGAAGGTCGTCCGGAAGGACGTTGGTCTAATTAGCATATTATGCTTTTATTATTATAGATGTATTTTATTTTACTAAAAATACTGAATTACTTTAGATATTTTCCTGAGTCAAAATAAATATTTCTTGTGGAATATGCTTGTCTAGCCTCAGGGGGAAAATGTCAATACAATAAGATAGTTTCAATATGATTATCTTTTAAAACATTCTAAATTGCCAGTACCATGCATGTCAAGACAGTTGTTAAATGGTATTTCATTTTACAGAAACCAGGCCATGGAATACATCAATGAAGAGAGGGATAAGATTATTGTTGGGATAGAAAAATAATGGAGGAAGAAGTATAAACTATAACACATAAGTAGAAGAATCGAAAAGAGTGGAGATGAAAGAAGTGAGAATAAAAAATAGGACATAGAAATAGAAAAGAGAAAGGAAGAGAAAGGCCATTCCTACATTTTTCATTGTGTCTAGTGTATTTGCTGCCATCTGCGTTTGGTTCCCTGTGCTATTGCCCTGCATTTTCGTCTTTCCCACACTAAGACCACCTTGCTTAGTCTGGTCCTTTTCCTTGACCATCACAGGCTAGGAAGCCTCTGCTTTGAGTCTTTATACTGCTTGTGCCATCTCTAAGCAATACTTAACCCTGATGATTAATACATTAAAAATATTTCTTTAAAATTACAAATCATATGGCAAATACCTTGGTTTTAATTTAGCAATATTAAAAAAATCTATATTTGGTAATTGTTTTTAAAAAGAATATATTGTATTCTGCTTAGATATCTATATTTAATTTCATTTGTACCCTTGGTTATCTATACTAATAATAGAGGAATATGCAAGTTGTCGGGACACCATCACAGTAACAGTAACGACCGAATAGCAGGCTGGCACTCTGTGTGGGGCAATCAGGACGGCAGGGGGGTTAGTGAGGGATGACCAAATGACTGAACAGCATGCTGTGTGGGGCGAACAGGACAGCATGGGGGGTTAGTGAGGGATGACCAAATGACTGAACAGCAGGCTGTGTGGGGCGAACAGGACAGCATGGGGGGTTAGTGAGGGACGACCAAAAGACTAAACAGCAGGCTGTGTGGGGCAACCAGGCCGGCAGGGGCGGTCAGTTGGGGGCAACCAGGCCGATGGGAGGTTAGTTAGGGGCAACCAGGATGGCAGAGGGGGGCAGTTGGGGGTGACCAGGCTAGCAAGGAGGGCAGTTAGGGGCGATCAGGCCAGCAGGCAGGTGAGCAGTTAGGAGCCAGTGGTCCCAGATCCCAGGGATCGGGCCTAAACCAGCAGTCAGACATCCCCTAAGGGGTCCTGGATTGAAGAGGGTGCAGGCTGGGCTGAGGGGACCTCCCCCATGCACGAATTTCGTGCACCAGGCCTCTAGTACCAAATAAGAATGTTTTACAATATGGGTTCTCTTATAATAACCTTTATTGTTTCTGGCTATAAAAGCAATATGTGTTTGCTATAGATAATAGGAAATCCGGATATTTCTTTTGGAAGAAAAAAGCACAATCACCAGCTGTTCAAACTTTCCCAAATTTTCATTAATGGTATGTATTTTATCATATATGTTCTTTTTTCCTTAGTAATACATAGTATCATTTTCTCATGAAATGAAATAGTTCTTCAAAACATTATTTTCTGTGGTTTTATTATACAATGTAGGTAGGATATTTATATTGTTTTCAACTCTCCAAGACTATGGATAATCGCTTCATATTTCTCTAAAGATACACCCTTTACCATATTAGCATCTATTTACAGAAAAAGAATTACTCAGTCAAAGTCTTGGTGCTTATTGTTGAATTGTTGCATAAAGGGGTTGTTGCAATGTACAGTGTATGCAACAGAATAGGAGGGAACCTGCTGCGAGTTTTGTTTTGCTTTGTTTTGTTTTTAACTTTTATGAGATTACAGAGTGAAACACTATGCAAAAAAGTAATGTCATGTATTTAGAAGGTTTTTCCCACTGCTGATTTTCATTCAGTTTTCAATGTGTTTCATAATGAAACAGAAAAATCACTTGGGGGTTGAGAGGTACAGCTTTCTACATTGAGGCCATAACCAAAATTTATATGAACTTGACTCATGTCATAGGCCAAGTAATTTATTCCAAAATTCAGCACCATGAAAATGTAAATTAATTGTAATAATTCATCTTTATTGCAGACTTTTCAAAAACATACATTTGTTAAGTCTTTTAAAATGCACTTGTTGGATGTCTGATAAAGCAATAAAGCTGACTAGGGATTAAGGACTTTGAACCAAATATAAAGTGACTGAAGTGGCTAATATCCACCTCTTAAAACTTAGTATTCTCCATACCCCTAATCTCACTTTCTTTGACTTAAAAAAAAAAAAAAAAACTGAAAAATATTATTTTTTAATGTTAGTTAGTTTAATACATTTATTTCCATTGGTCATTTAATTGTGTAACTACAAATGTTCATTAATCTCAGAAGTTAGTGCTTTTAATTGCTAGTCTCTTCATAAACTTTAATTTTGTTCTTTATATTTATCTCAAGAAAATTTTATGGAAATATTTTATAGTAGTACAATATTTGGGTAGATATGTATTCATTTCTCTTATATTTATGTTTAATTATAAAATTTCATAGGACCACAATTTATGAAATTTGAAAAATAGATTTCATTTGAATGGCATATATAATAAAGACATCTTTGTTTAGCCTTATTATGCACCAGGGACTTTTTGCATTGTTTAAATAAAGTAATCATTTCTTTATAAGCCATCATTTTTATCAAGATTAACTGTTCTAATGGTAAGTTATAGAATATAGAATATTTTTAAAGTAGCCATCATATTATGAAGAATTTCCAAAATTAAGGTTATTCTACCTGTATGCGCTCTTTCAAGAAAAAGAGATCTCAGCCCTGGCTGGTTTGGCTCAGTGGATGGAGCACCAGCCTGCGGACTGAAGGGCCCTGCATTTGATTCCGGCCAAGAGCATGTACCTCAGTTGCAGGCTCAATCCCCGCCCCAGTCAGGGCACGTGCAGGAGGCAATCAATTGATGTGTCTCTCTCACATCGATGTTTCTCTATCTTTCTCCCCCTCCTTTCCACTCTGTAAAAATCAATGGAAAAAATGTCCTTGGGTGAGGGTTAAAAAGAAAAAGAGATCTCTAAAATGTATTAAGATATTTGAATTATTTATAAAATTTCTAAAACTAATTGGTTTTTTTTTTAAATGTCATTTGATTTCACCTCTATGTGAAATAAATTAAACAACAACAAAATAAAGTAACAAACAAAACAGAAACAAACTCGTAAATCGAGAAAACATCTTCATGTTTGCCAGAAGGTAGGGAGCTTGGGGGATCAGTGAAAAAGGGAAAGGAATTAAACAAAAATTGGTAGTTACAAAATAGTCATGAGGTTATTATATAAATGTCTAATCACATGTTGTACACCTGAAACTAATATACTACTGTATGTCAACTCTAATTGAAAAATTAAAAAAATTATTTTTAGCTGAAACCGGTTTGGCTCAGTGGATAGAGCGTCGGTCTGCAGACTGAAAGGTCCCAGGTTCGATTCCGGTCAAGGGCATGTACCTTGGTTGCGGGCACATCCCCGGTGGGGGGTGTGCAGGAGGCAGCTGGTCGATGTTTCTCTCTCATCGATGTTTCTAACTCTCTATCCCTCTCTCTTCCTCTCTGTAAAAAATCAATAAAATATATTTAAAAAGAAATTATTTTTAAACTATTTGAAGTACATAAGTAAGTCTACATGGGAGTGTTCACCTAACTGTGAACCTTCATTTTCAGGATTAATAGTGCATTGGCTCTAGTAATTATAACAGCGAGTTTTTCTTTTTCTTTTCCTTTTTTTGTACTGAAATCTGTCACATGGTAGCCAGAGCAGGTGTTGAAGGGTCAGGATGCTCAGCTCCAGGGCGAGCCACAGAGAAAAGGTTCTAGTACCCCAGGCGAGAGGGAAGGATGATGGTTAGAGCCTGAGAAGAGTTAGAGTTACCATGTAGCATATCACTCAATAGTGATTAAACCTCAAAAGATTAAAAATGGTCAGCATTTCATGAGACACAAAGAATATGCTTTCTGTTTGGACAGTGTCAGGTTTCTGTGATTCCAATACTCTTGGTCTAATACTGTAAGCTTATTCTGCTCACACAATATCTGGCCCACCCTACACCTTTCACCAAGGCACTGCAAATAGGAGACGTCAGTATAATGTTCTCTCTTTATTTTTATAGTGCTGACATGTGAACAAAAATGTGCACATCCATGTCACTGTAAAGAAATATTGACATTTGAGAACTGAGTAGAAACTGTTTATTACCTTCACTATTTCCAAGTAACTAAAAATGATACTTTTGTTATTAGCAAATCTTCCTGGTTTCATTCTAACTCAAGGAATGGTTGCAGGCTTTCCCCAGAATGAAAAAGACAGGACGTGATCACACAGTCATTAGGGCATAAAGAATAGAGTCATAATAATTGGTCTACATTGATATGTAGCATAAGTGCATACATATTTACCAAACTTATTCTTTTTTTCCCATCGTGTACTAACTGCATGATCTGAATGCCATGAAAAAAAATTTGCAATACTTAACATAAGGGGATCATAAATAAACTTGACTCAAAAATGGTATATAGTGTGAAATTTAAAAATAATAATTTTAGTTTTCATTGTATAAATTCAGCTCCTTGGAAACTTTCTGTTTTAGGGAGAAGAAATAAAAAGGATGAAGTTAAATAATCTTCTTTCAAAATATCTTTTGCTAAGTTGTTATGGGTGTGAGTTAGTCAAGAGAAAGATAAAAATAAAAGGCATTCAGAATTTGTTATTTGAGTCTGAACAGCTCAGTTAATTATCTGAATAGATTTTAAAGTTTATTATCTTTATTTCTGCTATATAGCTTAGACAGTGTCTTCTCAACTAGAATTTTGTGTTTATCATCCTGGTGATTTCTTTTTCTTTTTGTAGCTCATATTATTAAACTGGTTGGTTTTCTTACACAGAAAATGCATAGACGCTAACATTTGGTTATTACAGTGATGGTAACATTAAGTATTTCCTTTTTAAAGAGATGCATTTTAGCCCTAGCTGGTTTAGCTCAGTGGATAACGTCCCGGCCTGTGGACCAAAGGGTCCCAGGTTCAATTCTGGTCAAGGCTACATGCCCTGGGGTTGCAGCCTTGATCCCCAGTAGGGGGCATGCAAGAGGCAGCCAATCAATGATTCTCATCATTGATGTTTCTATCTCTCTCCCCCTCTCCCTTCCTCTCTGAAATCAATAAAATATATATATTTTTAAAAAGAGATGCATTTTATTTAGACTTGTTAATTTACAGTCTGATTTGATTTTCTGTGTTTCAAATGCAATGTTATTTATAATTATGCTTCTTTTATATACTGTAACTATATTCCATTAAGATTAAATTGATATGTCTATCTACTATGATACTTTCTGTTAAAATAAATAGTAATTGGTACTAAAAGAATTAAAGTATGTGGTTTATCTTCACTGATAGAATTTTCCCTCCTTCAAGAGGGAGTTAATTTCTCTCACCTGATGAAGCAAAACCTAGTGTACGCACTGTGGGTCATAGAATGTAGTTCAATTTTTAGTGTAGTTGGAAAGAAACTGAGGGTAATGGTCTTAAGCTACAGAAAATTTAGTTAGATTATTTATGGAAAGTCTGTATTATTTACATATTTCATAATATATAAATTGATTTGAACTCCACATGGAATATAGCTTAGAAATCAGGGAAAGGAAAAGCAATTTATCTACACTGAGTTTTGTTAAACATTGGAATTAGTTTCACATTAAAAAAAAAAAAAAAGACTATATTCAGTTCAATATAACAGGTTATATGAAATACTACCCAGCTTTTGGGTTTTGTTTACTCTAATTTCTCTGGTTTTATAATTTTTAAGCCCATAGTGCTGTACCATGCACATATTTAGGGGGTTGGCTATATCAACAGAAATTTATTATTTACTTTAATTAAATCCATTTGGGTATTTGAGAGTATATTCTTAAAATGTGGGGTACTTTGTAGAAACCTGATATTTAGCAAACTCTCTGAACGCATTCTTTATGTTTTTATTTCCACAGAATCTAACATTATGGTTCCTTTACCCCATTAAATGAGGTAAAATGTAAAATTCTCAATATAATTTCTACCACATCAGCAAAATAGTCATTCAGCTGGGCTGCAAGGGAGGATTTATGAGGATGGAGAAGAATGTAGGCTTCTTCCACAATTCTCCAGTCAAATCATACTTTTTAAAAGTTATTTTAAAGTTAGAGACATGTTTGGACTTATTTAAATAGTATGATTTGAGTATAAGTACTGATTTCCACACTAGTTTTTATTTTATGTAAAAATACTAACTGGTATTTCCACTTTTTTGGACCAAAATAGATTTTATTCTGGTATTTTATTATGACACTCATTATACAGATTGATTTATCTTAAAACAAAAAGATTAGGTATTAACTGAATATCTGTTGATGAGAGTAATGTGACTATATTAAATGCTGTTATCTCTGTGTGAACATATAGGCTATTTGGGAAGAAAAATTTCTAAAGTATGTCTATAAGTTTGCAAAAATGGCACTAATGGAGGTATTAACAACATTAAAAACTTTTTTGCATAGTTGCCAGTGTCTATTCCCATCGGTAATAGAATAAATTAATGACGTGATTTTCAATTTCTTGGCAATGACAATATGTATTATTTTTCACAGTAACCTAAATATGTCTAATAAGTAAATTAGCATTAAAATTTATGAAGAATTAGAAAGCAATCCACTTTCACAATAACTAGTTATGTGTCACTAAATTGCTTAATTATATGTTGTGTGTGTGTGTGTGTGGTTTTTAATCAGAGAAGTATTTCTCTCTTCTATGGGCATTCTAGGTTGGAATTGCCCATGTGACTTCTATTGGTCAAATAGAAATTGTAGGAGGAAAGATTCCATACAAAACATGATTTATAACCACCATAGGGCACCATGGAATTATTAGGAGATTTTAATCCACAATATTCTGTATAGCAGAATTGCTTTAGCCTCTCATATTATTCCTTGGACCTTACTTGCATAATTTCCCTTTTCACTATCATCACCTTTTACTTTCCTTTATACCATACACTGTTTTCCCTGCTTAATCAAATCTTCTCACATCATTAAATCCAGCTCATGCTTTTCGTCCATGAACTTTTTAAGTTGTTCATTGATTCTATGCATATGTATTTTATATCCGGAAGTAATGAAGGGGAAGCTATACAAATATTTGGGGGAGGGGACAAAATTTCAGCCCTCGTGGTGCTGCAATTTATTTTAAAAATATTTAGTTTTCATATAAATCCTAGAGGTATGGGTGGAGATAACCAACAAAATACTAGTAAATGATAAACTATATGGTCTTTAGAAGCTAAGACACAGGAATAGGAAGTAGAAATGGGGTGGTGAGGTGGGGGCTGATTGACAATTTTAAAAAATAGTAAGAGGGGTGCATTAATAATCAGGAGGAGGAAAGAGAACAAACCATGCACATATCTAAGGAATGAATGTTCCAGTCAGATGGAACACCATATGTGAGGCTGGAGCATGCCTGGTGAGTTCTGATAACAGCTAGAAGACTGTCCTGTCGCTAAAAAGCAAAGGAGAGTTTTAGTAGACAATGAAGTCAGTAGCTACGCTGAGGACTTGGCTTTTTTACGGATGTAGTTAGGAAGCCAATGGAGAGTTTCAGCTGGAGAATGACATAATATGCCCCACGGTTTTCCAGGATCCTCCACTGAAAGGATCCATGTCATTCTTTAAGGAAGATGTCTTATTTTCTCTACTTATATCTCACTTAACCTAATTATATACGCCTTAGGTCAAGGACATAAGGTACAATCCGTCACTTGTATATCACCTAGAGCATCTTGAATACAGTAGGTGGTGCAGTGCATTCAGTGGATTTGGTTGGAGCAGAATGGATTACCATGAGCATTGCCACTGGCATTGGCAGCTCCAGGAAGCTTTCATACAGTCATTGGTGGACCTTGTAGTCCAATAGAGATGGCTTTTCTGTCTTCAGTCTAGAACAAAGAATAAACCACAAGCCCTCAGGTGCCTCTGTGCTGTCTTTCACAATACGTGGTTTCAACAAGTGTCCAAAACTGGGGACTTATGTGTAAGGGCCCCTTCATCCTAGGATGCCTATTAGTTGTTTACCCTTTTCCTTAATGGATCCTGTGATTTAATCAGAAAATGTTCCAGTGTTCTCTTCATTTGAGTGCAGTGGGGTATGTCTTTAACATCAGACACAAAACCATCTTTCTCCTGTTCGTTTCTCAAACATTTGTTTTGCAGCATGTGAGAAGCTGAATGTGCTGGCAATTCAACCAAAAAAAAAAAATCAGGGGGAAAAGTGGCTTATGGAAGATAGGTGGAGTTCCTCTGCACATTCATAGAATAAAAGGAGTGTTCCTTTGCGTTGCTTTTGCGTTCTTTAAAAATACAATTTCGCCTCCCATTTTTCCAGGATCATAAATCAACTTTCTACAGATAAAATTATGAAATTAAAAATCTCCAGTAAAAGCTTATTTAGTTTAAAAATGCAGGTAGATACTATGCTGATCCATATGCTTTTGTCTCCATTATCCCCTCCCCCTTTTTTTCTTAAAAGGAATATATGGTAAGATTTTACTTCTTAAAGTAATCTGTATGCTAGATCTGAAATTTCAACCACCAACAATATTTCCCATATCTCTGCCTTATTTATTTCTTGTTAACATGTCTCACTATTAGCACAGTATATATTTTACTTATTCATGTTATTTTCTGTATATATCCTTACCCCCATTATGATATAAACTCCTAAAAAGCAGATAAATATATTTTAATTTATTGCATTAAGTATTTGTTTATTAAATGAAATAAGTAAGGTCTATCTAAAATTATATATATGAGGACTTATCTTTTTTACAGACATAGTTAGGAAGCCAAATATATACATAACTAGAGGCCAGGTGCATGAAATTCATGCACAGGGAGGTGTGTGTCCCTCAGCCCAGCCTGTACCCTCTCCAATCTGGGAACCCTCGAGGGATGTCTGACTGTCGGACATCTCTCTCACAATCTAGGACTGCTGGCTCCCAACTACTCGCCTGCCTGCCTTCCTGATTGCCCCTAACTGCTTCTGCCTGCCAGCCTGATCACCCCCTAACCACTCCCTGTCAGCCTGATTGATGCTTAACTGCTCCCCTGCCAGCCTGTTTGCCCTCCCCTGCAGGCCTGTTTGCCCCCAACTGTCCTCCCTTGCAGGCCTGGTCCCTTCCAACTGCCCTCCCCTGCTGGCCATCTTGTGGTGGCCATTTTGTGTCCACATGGGGGTAGTCATCTTTGACCACATGGGGGCAGCCATCTTGTGTGTTGGAGTGATGGTCAATTTACATATTACTCTACTAGATAGGATTGAGGCCTGGTACATGGGTGGGGCCAGCTGGTTTGCCCTGAAGGGTGCCCTGGATCAGGGTGGGGGTTCCTTAGGGTGTGGGGCGGTCTGGGTGAGGGGCCTGTGGTAGTTTGCAGGCCAGCCACGCCCCCTGGCAACCCAAGCGGAGACTCTGGTATCTGGGATTTATTTATCTTCTATAATTGAAACTTTGTAGCCTTGAGTAGAGCCAAGCCTCCTGCTCGCCCCGTGGCTGCAGCCATTTTTGTTGGGATTTATTTATCTTCTATAATTGAAACTTTATAGCCTTGAGCGGACGCTTGGGCCGGCCAGGGCAGATGGAAAACTTGGCTTTCTCTATTGCTGGGGAAACCCAAGCCTCCTGCTCTCTCTGTGGCTGCAGCCATCTTGGTTGGGTTAATTTGCATACTTGCTCCTGATTGGCTGGTGGGCATGGCATGTGGGTGTAGCAGAGGTACGGTCAATTTGCATATTACTCTTTTATTAGATAGTATGTTTCCAGTTTGTTGTCTTTTAACTTTATGCATGTAACTGTTGACATATAAATTTTTATGAGCCTATCTTTTGCTTAATGGTCTACAACTTTATTCATAACAAAGTTATAAAAATACTTATTCAGCCCTAATGAGTTTGGCTCAGTGGATAGAGCATTGGCCTGCAGACTGAAGGGTCCCAGGTTTGATTCCGGTCAAGGACATGTACCTTGGTTGCGGGCACATCCCCAGTAGGGAGTGTGCAGCTGATCGATGTTTCTCTCTAATCGATGTTTCTAACTCTCTATCCTTCTCCCTTCCTCTCTGTAAGTAATCAATAAAATATATTTTAAAAAATAAAAATACTTATTCATATGTTTCTCTTTTAAATGGCTTAGCTTTCATGTTAAAATTTTAAGTTATCAAGAATTTATTTTGTATACAGTGTGAAGGTATCTTTAACTCCCTACTCCCACTAAGCTTTTCAGTTGCTTTGATACAATTTATTGTAAAATTCATTCTTCTCACACTATTTAAAATGCTAAAATTTTATGCCAAGGCCATATAGAAGTTCGGGTCTGTTTGTGGACTTTCTAGTCTTTTTTAATTCTTTATTGTTTGTTTGGTTGCTTAATATGACATTGTTTTACTTATTATAGATTTAGAATTTTATATTTTATAATTTGTGCCCTAATTATAATTATCTTTCTTATTTTTAATGGTTCTCCTAATTATTTTCTTTTCCAACTATAAATTTTAGTCTCTTTGTGTTGAGTTTTTTTTTTTTAATGATTTTTTTTGGAGTTCATATTGAATGGTGATTTTTATTGAATTTATGAATTAATATGAATAAAATAGATATCTGTCCAACATGGAGTTTTCTCAGAACATATTCTATTCCTTTATTTAATTACATATGTAACTGTAGCTGAGTAAAGAATTATTATTTTTTATACAAGTACTGTTGATTTCTTAGGTTTATTCCTCAGTGATTATTCTTAAATCAGCCTTATGTTTGAAAGAAAATAAAATAGCTGTTTGACTTTCAGAGCTGCAAGACAGAGTCTACAGTAAGAAAGCTGGCTTTTCATTTCATAAAATTTATAAATATGTGCTGTATGTTAAAGATTATAAAATACTGCGTTATGAATAATTGATTATGCATGCTTTCTCAGCCATTTTACTCCACTGAGAATTTCTTGAAAGTGCCTCACTCCATGCCCAGTGGGCCAGCTCTGTTACAAAAAGGCACCTGTAAGTGGCAGTGTTCTTGGTTTCTGTCCTTTGTAGTTCTAATCTGTGGATCAGGAAAGTGCTGTCTTTGGCTGCCCAGTTAGTAGCAATTTGACATGCTGGGAAACCACTGACCATAATCTCAGAAAAGCTGAGTTCTGATCTACTCTCCTACTAAGTTACCATTTGCCTTTGACAAGTTGCTTCACTTTTTGGAATCTCTGTGTCCTCAGCTATGAAATTCAAGGTATCTAATTGAAAAATATATTCTAATGTATTGACTCTGCTCACACTGTGAACCTACTAGAGTAGTTGTTGCCTGGATATGTGGCAGTGAAGAAGTCAAAAATCACTGTCCTATGGAAATTAAATTCTAGTGCACCAAAAGCCATTCTGATTCTAACATTCTATGCCTATATTACAAATTGTGATGAAGCCTGGGGGAGAACTAAGCCTTACTTTAGAATCAAGAAAGTTTTATAAAGCCTTAAAAAAAAACTATACTCAATAAATCTTAATTTATATCCCCGTTCAACATACCCTGAAGTCAGAGCTTTTCTTTACCTGAGAGTTTTATCCGGATGAAGTCAACATAAAAATCCCAGTAGGACAAAAACAAAGGAGCTTCTTGTTGAACAGCATCCTCCTGATCTACCAAACACCTTCTGGAAAGAGAATCTGTGAAATGACACGTACCTAAAGCTAAAGCCTGTTAAGTTGAAGGCTAATTTTGTTCCCACCCAAACTAAGGTAATTTCAACTCAGGTCAATTGGGAATTACATGTAAAATACCATAATGGAGATAAGGCCCGATTGGGTATTTTTGACAAAGACATATGCTGAAGTAGCTTAAAAAGCATTCCGTAGCTTAAATCCTTAGTAGCTTAAAAAGCATTGAGCTCAAGCCTTTGTGCTATATTTTCGTGCAAGGCTTGGAGATATGGTATACAGGGACCTCAATTACTGAGTTCTTGTTTTTAGTAAATAGCTGCCCTTCAGGTCACTAAGTGCTACTGCTGACAAGATTGTATATGGGAAAGCTTTTATTTTAATAACTAGAGGCAACTGGTGCTTATAAAGAACCTCCCATTTCTCAAAACCCTTCTTTGGTTTGGAATGGCTACACAGAATTGCAGTCACCTCCGGAATAGTGGACCTAAGCCAGTTATTAACACAGGACTAAATGGGCATCAAAAGAGGAGACTTTTGAGTAGAGACAGAGCACCACACCTTATAAAATGTGGCTTGGGTCTTTATGGCCATATGGGACAAAGTGAACTTTGGTTAAAAAACTTTTTCTTAAGATTCATATGTAATAACCTGCAAATGATTAGGCTCACTTTCCACAGCAAGAAAAATAAATGAGACCTAGTTTATGTTCTTAGTGTTATACATTTTGTCACGTTAGGAAAGGTAACTTGTTTTAACCTGTTTCCTATATATAACGTGGTTAAAATGCCTTCTCCAAGGACTGTTTGACAATTAATTATAAAGGGTATTTTCCTCCGTGTGCAGTATTCAGTTGTTGGAAAATAAGAGTGGCCAATTTGAAAGCATGATTTTTAAAATGCAATTGGCTATTGTAAAAGCAAATAGATACAAATTTATAAGGGACCACGTGTTTTGCAAGATTTTATATTAAAAAAAACACAAAACATTTTCAGATGACACAAAGACACAATACGAAAGGTTGACAATATTCATTGCTTTGGAAGTCTTCATAATATATATATATATATATATCTATATATATATATATATATATATAGATATATACTATATATGTACTATATATACTATATAGGTACTATATATACTATATAGGTACTATACTATAGTATGTTATATATGTTATATATATTTGTGTGTGTATATATATCAAGCTTTCTCAAATGAATTTTTATATTCAATGTGATTATAATCAAATTTCCAATAGACTGTGTGTAAAACTTAATCAGTTAATCAAATTTCTGAATTGCATGAAAAAAGGAAAATGGATGGGGATAGCTAAAACAGTTTTGAAGAAAAATGTGCAGAGATGCATTATAAAGCTATGGA
Source organism: Eptesicus fuscus (assembly GCF_027574615.1). Taxonomy (NCBI): domain Eukaryota; kingdom Metazoa; phylum Chordata; class Mammalia; order Chiroptera; family Vespertilionidae; genus Eptesicus; species Eptesicus fuscus. The sequence continues at coordinate 49,034,520 of NC_072482.1, read as the reverse complement.
ATTAAAAATGTGCTCTCAACAAAAACACAGATAAGTAGCCTAAGAAAACAGAACAAATATCTTCAAACATATATAGAAATATGATACATAGCTGAGGTGATATAATTTAATAAGTAAAAAGTAGTATAATACCATTTATTGTACTGCACACAATCACAATCAATTTCATAGAATAAAGACAATTGTGAAGAGAAAAATATAACTTAAACAATTTTGAAGAAAATAGAGAGGGCTCTCTTAATTATCTCTGATTAGAGTAGAAATTTTCAGTATACCCAGTCTTAAAGAAAAAATTGGTAAAATTGACTATAAAAGTGAAAATAGAAACCTCACAGTAGAAGGGAATGGTAGGTTTATTTGACAAAGGAGTAGTGCCCAGTATTTATTTTTTTTAATAAGAAAAAATTACAAAATACTAAAAAAAGAAAAACATCCTACAAAATATATGAAATTAATGAAATAGGAATTAACAATAAGTCAGCAAAATTAGGGAAGTATAAAAATAAATAGCAACAAAAGACAGTTTAACACATAATAAAATGTTAATTAAAAATATAATATATCAAGTGTTATCTAGAACACAGAAAATGGAAAATTTTATTGGGGGGAAAAAAGGAGATATATGTAATATGGGGAGAAAAGGAGATATATGTACTACTATATGTAATACTTTAAACAATAAAATTAAATTAAGAAAAAAGAAAATGGAAAATTTTAGATTGAACTAGACATTTATAAAACTGCTTATTTACCAAACTGAAAATTCTCTTACCAATGCAATTCTAGACACATACATTTAAATGATTCACTGTATCATTATCTGCAATCAGTTCATTAAAATAAAAATGAAAACTAACTTAAATATATACTAGGGAATAATGGCTGTTGGATAACCTGTGTGTAGAATATTTAAGATTTTAGAAAAATTTCTTAGCCAAATTTTGTCCAAAGTGTCCCCCGCCCCATTTAAAAAAATTATCACATTTTGTAGGATTTAAAAGATTTTTTCAGAAAAAAAGAATTTGAAACATTTAAATGTTAAACTTTGAGAAGATGGCCATGAAATGAGCCAATCTAGTTTTAATAAAATGTGTACAAGAAAAGCAACAGTATTGATTGAATTATACTTTCTGTAGCCCTCCAGAACTTTGACTTATTATCAACACGGTATGTGAGGCCTTTATCTATTAACATATGCATTGAAAAAGTTGGATTTAAACTAAGGATGTAAAATTAATAATTAAACGAGGTACATAGTTTTTGAGAGCTGGTAGATTGCAATTAATATAATCATAGAATCCTATGATGATATATATTTGTATATTCTTTAAAACAAGGCAACATTTAACTACAAGTTTATAGCTCCATAGTCATATGATTGAAAATATTCACATTAATAACAAGGTTCAAACTAGTTACCCATTAAAAATGTGAATTTATCCAACAAATATTCTTCAGTTTTAGTATACTAATAGTTATATATAAATCAACTTTCAGATACGTCTGGATGGAGTTTATTTTCGTAACCATTATTGCCATTGAATTTAAAGTCAGCCTACCTTGGCACATTGTCCCTGATGAACTCTCCATTTAAGGGGTCAGGAAAATCCTTATTTTTACATGAAAGAAACTACTTTAGTATATTCCATTCAGAGTCCAGAATTAAAACCCCGGCTACATTGTCATCTCCACATTCAAAATCATAGTGTATTAAGACTTTTTGCACAGCTAATATCCTTGAGGTTGACATCTTCTTGTGACTGAGTAGATAGCAGCAAGAAATTCAATTACAGCAAGCCGGCTCTGTCATTGCACCTGTCTGCTTGCTCAGGAAATGATTTGTAAATTGGGCTTTATCCTTCCTGTCCCATAAATCTCCTGTCCATAATTGACACTTGTCACCAGAGATGAATAGTGGGAGGGAAAAAAAAAACAGAAAGTAAATGAGTAGCCCACCTGGGAAAATGATGTCTTGTTGTCTTTGGGAGTCACTTACAAACAGCAGCATCTATGGGCCAGAGCTTTTATCCACAAGTAAGTGGCAAACATTTTGCTACTAACAAACAAAGATAAGACAGAGGAATAATAATTAATATAGAACATGTTTTGCAGAGAATATAAACATGTCTCCCAAGGTAATGGGAGCTTTTGTTTACTATTTGTGATGCTTGCTTATTGCTGCTGCATATTGTAAGTATCAGGTTTGTGTCTGACCTGTCAAAATGCATTCAGGAAGCAAGCATTTTGGCTGCCTTGGGAGTTGATATTGTCACTTGTTACTCAACTCGACATCGGTTCAAAGTTGTTTGATACCAATGTCAACAGATTGATCTAAAAGACACAGAAGAACGACAGTGTTTTCTCTCATATGTCAAAGAAAGAAACAAGGGATTTCATGAAGATGATCGTGGGAGCAAGCTCTAACTATAAACACATGACAGATAAACCTGCATATCTAATTTTCTTAAATGTCTCATTTAATTTTACATTTCTTTCTGAAGTTTATTTTATATTATGAAACACTCAAATTTAAAAACAAAAAAATCAGAATGTATTAATAATCTCTTGATACTAAAATACCTGTCTTCAAATAATGTTTTTAAAAAAATGATTACCAGCATTTTGATTGTTTTAAATAAAAATTATAAACACAAGTGCAAATAAATTTAAGTAACAGAAGATTTTACAAACTAAATTATGAATACCAAAAAATCAGATGCATCATGTATGGCTTTGCATAGCCTTTTTCACACAGATTTTTTAATAATTTAATTCTTAAATGTAACTGATTTTATCAATATTTTTTTAAAATCTTCAACTTATTAGGAAAAAAAAGGAATTTACTCCTTTTGAATTTTTCAAAATCCAGAATTATTTATTTCATCTATATGATTTACAAATATATGCCAACTTAACAGGATAACCTCACTCTCTTTGCTTGCACAGATCAGCACAAAATATAAAAAAGGTTATATCTCCTCTAAAATTAGACCACATATTAGGAATGGAGCATTGTCAGGGACATAGATGTAACCTGAATACCTCTCTACTAGTTGCTGATTCTCTCACCTGTGGTTCAATGGGTTGTTTGCCTATGTACCTAGTGTTTACAGAAGTTGTAAGCAATCTGTTGTTTTTATACTGCAAAACAAAAGTTTGCCTATGGAAATTGAGTTGCTTCTCTGTAGATTATTGTTAGTATAAAATAGATTATTTATTTATGCCTACTGTAGTATGCTGGGCTTTTAAACACAATGGGGAATTTTGTGGATATTGATCTAAAGCAATAGGTATTTATAGCATAGTACAGTGGTATCCCATAACCTTTTATCAGTGTCAGCTTTGTCATTTAGTAACTTAATAACAAAGAATAACCTTTCAAATACAAGTAGACTGTTGCAATTTTGCCTGCCTTTTAAAGAAATTAGCTTTCCAATAACTATTATATCTGCTACTGTCAATCTAATGAGTATCATCAGCTGGACATTGATATTTAAAATACTAAAGAAATATCAACAATATTGGGCAGCATTGAAAATAGAGAAGTGAATATTGTTATATTCACATGTATAAATTGTTTTAAAGCTTCTTTAAGGTGATGAATTGCTTACCCAGATATATATATTTTTTTAATTAATTTTGCTCCACAAAACAAGTGTGAAATACCTGCTTTGTGTTTGGTACTGTGCAGTGTCTGGGAATGTAACCATGAACAAATATAGTTTCTACTCCAGTGGAGCTCATATTTTGGTAGAGGAGGAGGGGTGTAAATAGGTAATTACCCTAGTTAAATTGAAGTATATACCAAGTATGGAGAAGCTGAGCCTTTGGTTTTCTTGAAGTTGTGAGCAGAAGTTGTCTAGCAGACTAGAGTATAAGGATTTCCATGGAGAAGAAACTGGGCAGCCATACCATGAAGTCATGAAATGGAATGTACAATCCTTGCATATAGAAATAAGAAGGAAATTATAGGTGATGGTGCTGGAAAAGTAAACAGAAGCCAACCATGACAGATCTGTATGCTGTGCTAATATTATGACAGCTACCCTTTATTTTATACTTAGCCTCCCCATTTTTTATCATTGAATGCTTTCATCAGTCCCTTAAAACTTGACAATATTATCTTCATTTAAGAGATGAGAAAACTGAGGCACACAATGAAATAATGAAAAATGAAATTCACACATCTCAAGGTAACCAACACTATGATTTTAGCTTATCTATATACTAGTAGCCCGGCGCACGAATCTGTGCACCAGTAGCTTGCCAGTAGCTCGCTGCCGCCCTCCAGTAGCTCTCCTCCTGCTGCCCTACCCTCCTGTAGCTCCCCGCCTCCTCTCCCTTGCACCCCTCATAGCTTGCTGCCCTGCCCTCTCCTGTAGCTCACTGCCCCTCCTGCTGATCCATGATCCAGTCATTACACGGTCGGTCGTTATGCTTCATGGCGTAACGACCATTTGCATATTACATCTTTATTATATAGGATATAAAGAGCCAGGGTCTGTAACGTCCAAAATGAATGAAGGGATGACCAAAAGTGAGGCTGCACGCGCAGCAGACTCGGGTGGGCAGGGACTGGCGAGCGGGCTGAACTGCTGAGCTCTTGGAGAGACAAAGAGAGAGGCGCGGCTGCTGACGAGGACTGGAGAGAGAAACAGGGTCTGATCCACAGCCTCCATGGCAGCTGCAGCTGCTGATCAGCCCTTGCCTCTCTCTCTGGGCCTCGCCAGCAGCTGCACCTCTCTCTCTCTCTCTCTCTTCCTCTCTCTCTCTCTCTCTCTCTCTCTCTCTCTCTCTCTCTCTCTCTCTCTCTCTCTCTCTCTTGGAGAGGTCAGCAGTTCAGCCCACTCACCAGCAGCTGCTGATCAGCCCCGCCTCTCTGATCAGATCCAGAGAAAGACCCAGAGACGCTGACTGGCATAGAAACCGACCAATCAGAAACTAATCTGGGTAAACTGCGAAGGCAGAACCTAAGGTGGGGGCTGAGGAAGGGTTTTAAGGGCAACAGCTATTTGGTGTAAGGTGTAAGAAAGTGGTTCAATTTTTTAATGACTGGTTTGGCAGTATAGTGCATATGGCTGGCTATCAGTCCAGATATAGAGATTATGTATTTTTGTCTGCCAAGAGCATCTCCTCCTGCTGAAAAAGGCTCCCCCCCCCCCCTTTAAGCAATCCTATCCTATATAATCTATCTATACTAATAAAAGTGTAAAATGCTCATTAGACCAGGTCGACCAACCATCTTCTGGACATCTGACTTCCTTCCAGACAAAGCCATGGTGGTGGGGGCCGAGGCAGAGGCAGTTAGGGGAGATCAGGCCAGCCGGGGAGGGCAGTTGGGGGCGAGATCAGGTCGGCAGGGGAGGTCAGTTAGGGGCAATCAGGCAAGCAGAGGCAGTTAGGTGTGATCAGGCCAGCAGGGGAGAGAAGTTAGGGGCAATCAGGCAAGCAGAGGCAGTTAGGTGTGATCAGGCCAGCAGGGGAGAGAAGTTAGGGGCGAGATCAGTCTGGCAGGGGAGGGCAGTTAGGGGCAATCAGGCAGGCAGACAGAGGCAGTTAGGGGTGATCAAGCAGGCAGGCAGGTGAGCGGTTAGGAGCCAACGGTCCCAGATTGCAAGAGGGATGGCCAAGTGCAGGGGATCAGGCCTAAACCAGCAGTTGGACATCTCCCAAAGGGTCTCTGATTGGAGAGGGTGCAGGCTGGGCTAAGGGAACGCCCCCCCCCATACATGAATTTTGTGCACCGGGCCACTAGTGTCTAGTAACAGAGCTGGGAATGACTCTTTTCTGTATGACTTTAAAGCTCGTAGAGTTGGGGGAGGAGCATCATTAGCAATACATTTTCTTTCTGTTTATTATAATTACTCTTAGACATATACAAACAATACCTAATCTATAGGTAGTCACGGTGATGGTTGATTTCAAGCATGGAAAATCAAATTTAACTTAGACTGATCTGAAAATACTTTTCCTTCTAACTCTGGGACATAATGGAGTTGCATTTTCAACATGCACGTGTGTGTGTGTGTGTGTGTGTGTTCCAAGTGGCCAAGTGTCCTTTTGCACATTTTATTTAAGGATTAATGTACAGTTTTCCAAATGGGTCATTGGGAAGTAGCTAACATAATCTGGTAATCTGACCCCAGAAAATTATTGCCTGTCTGTTATTTAGTAGATTCCATTTGAATTGATGACTGAACCAGGTCATAATCAATACCTTGTATTCCCAAATTACTATGATTCAAAAGGTGGACAGCAAGGAAGTCTGATAGGAAAAAAAAAAGTATTCATTTGTAGGAGAGTATCTACCTGGACCAATGCGTAAGTGGTTCCTAGAACACATTAAGCCTGAAACATCCCTGGAGGTAAAAATAACCAACCTGAAGCTGTCGAACCTTCATGAGAAGGTAGGGTTCTTTGGAAAAGACAGTAATGCTGAGATAAATAGAAGGCAGCAGGAGAAAGGAATGAGCAAAAATGAAATGTATTGTCTCTGTAAAAGAAGCCATAGGTGTGAGTCTGTAGGAGCTGAGCAGGGCTGTTGAGTACTGAGCATCATGGACATCACTTAGTCTTCAGGAGTGAGACTTGATTCAGTGGCACATTATAATAACTTATTTAGTGATTAAGTAGTAATTTATTGTGCAGCTTTAATATTTTATTTAGTGTGTGGTTAGATGCTTAATAATAATTATTTCTTGGCTTTGACTTAAAAACAAAACTGTAGCACTAGAACTTTGTTAAATTCAAAAGTTTTTATTTTAAAATAATATAGGAATCTTTCATTCAAAATACATCCTATATAATAAAAGCCTAATATGCAAATCAACTGAACTGCTGAATGACCTGTGGAATGACCAGTTGCTATTACACCTACTGACCACCAGGGAGCAGATGATCAAAGCAGGAACTGCCCCCAGCCCGCAGGCCCCAGGCCAGACGAGGGGACCCCTGATATTCCCAACATTCGCCCCACAGATCAGCCCTGATCGCCACCTAAGCCTAGGGACCCTACCTGTGCACGAATTTCATGCAACAGGCCTCTAGTTTTTAATAAATACAAACCATATGGAATTTGCCTTTGTACATAGCACAAGATATGTTGCACAATTGTTTTTGTTTGACATCCAAGACAATGTAGGACAGAAATGAGAGGTATATTCAGAAATATGATGCAGTTTTATAAAGAAGTGTACCATTGGACAAAATTTATTACTGGACAAAACAGAAAATGTCCTAATTTTTCACAACAATTGAGCATTTGTCAGTCAGTGAATTGCAAATGTTGAGTGAGCATCAGCAGGGTAATATTTGCAACATAGACAATTGGGATATATTTCAATGTTGTATTTATTTCCTGCATTTGTATGTTTTGTTTTGTTTTATGCTAATAAGGAATCAAATTTATAATAACTAGGAAGTAGAATTACCTTTAATGAATCATTCATGAAACTTTCTGCCAGGCCCTTAAGCTGAAAATTCCAGGACACGGGCATCCTGAAGAGCCTTGCCATTGCATTGAGTGAGATAAGATTATTATGTGAACCGGTAATGGAAGGTGCTCATCACCCTGCATTGCTTCATTCTCAGGGAACTAAAGTTGCTTTCGAGCCTTGGTTGTAGTTTGTGGCTAGTCTACTGATTTAAGGCAAAGAGATCTAAAGCAAAATACTTTACCTAAAACTAAAAATAAGAGAGGATGGGGGACAAGAAACATATTTTTTTATTTTAGAGTAAAATTTTAGATTTGCATTTTATCGGAATTTTATAACAAAAATTAACCATGGTGACAATAGCTCCTCAAAATTAGACCTGGAAAATTGATTCACAGAATTGAAGAAACATTTAATGCTTCTCATGTAGGTGTTGGCTTTTGTTACAACAGAGAGCTGAAGAGTTACTAATTCTATAGCTTTATTCAATATGGAGTTTATTTTTAGTAAATATAGCCAATAACATTTCTGTGACTGTCATATATAAATGAGAAATATCATTGAGGAATATACAAGTAATTTATTTCACAATAAGGCTGGGGATAGAGGTCTTGTTCGATTTTGGTAACAAATAATGTCCCTACTATTTATCAGTTTCCAAGCTTTTAGATATACACTTAATTCTGGTTTACTAAATAAATAACAGCTCTCAATTATCTAAAATTTTCCTCTAGGAAGCAAATTTGCTTTTTAGTTCTAGGTTGTTTATTCTCTCAAATTAAAGTGCTAAAATATCTCATAGAAATTTATAAAATTGTATATATACCTTAAGATCAGTCTTTAATTTTTTTGACTACTATGTATATTGCATTTTTTTAAGGAGAAGTATCATAAAATCCCAAACAATTAAAAAAAAAAAGTAGTGATACAGTTCTAGGTTAGGATAATATCTTTAAAATCAGCAATTTTGGGTAATTTTCCCTATATCATTAAGTTTTGATCCTAATGAGTTCAAACTATTCAAATAGTTTTTAAACTATGGCTGGAGACTATCCTATCTAATAAAGAAGGAATATGCTAATTGACCCTCACACCATTGCAAAGATGGTGGCACCCACAGCTAATAAGGAGGGAATATGCTAATTGACTGCCTGCCCTCAAAGATGGCGGCGCCCACAACCACAAGATGGCGGAGCCCAGTCCCCTCAGCCCACTGGGGTGGCAGGCATGCAGCAAGGCCAGGCCCACCCAGCCCCGCCCCCAGGCGGGCCTGGCTGCTCCACGCGCCTGCCTCTGGAGTCGCCCAGTTCCCTCAGCCCCCCAGTCACCCAGGTCTGGCCTGAGGAGCAGGCAAGCCTCTGATGGCGGCTGCCCAGCTGCCATGGCCACCCGAGGCTCAGGTAACCAGGGCCTCCCGAGGCTTGCACTGCCAGCAGTGGCAGCAGCAGAGGTGTGATGGAGTGTCACCTTACCCTGATCACCAGGTCGCCTCCTACTCCTGAGAGCTCCCAGACTGTGAGAGTGGGCAGGCTGGGTTTAGGGACCAGCCCCTACAGTGCATGAATTTTCATGTGCTGGGCCTCTAGTTTAGAAATAAAGTTGAAACTCCATATGGCAAGAGGAGGGAAGGGGGAGGAGGCAAGCCATGTATCAGTATAAGAGACATGAGAATTGCAGGAAGATTTGGAAAGATCTTAATTACACCTATATTCAATATAATAAACACATTTTGTTCATTGTACTGGTTTTTTTTGTTTGGCTTAGTTACTAGTGTTAAAACAGAACTGTTTTTTTATTCCTTTTCTGTACAAATCTACAATATTTTAACAATATGCTAGGTCGGATACATGTTTGTGGCCTAACCTGAAAATCTAAGTGCTATTTATGATATTGTTTCTATGAGGAATGAAGTCCAGTTACAAACAAGGCGGGAGAGGCTCCCACTACCTCCACTGTGCTGGCCAGCCAATGAGACAGCTGGCTTCTGACTGAGCCACACTCCCCTTTCGGAAGCGCACTTACCACCAGGGAGCAGCTCCTGCATTGAGCGTCTGCCCCCATGGTGGTCCGTGCTAGTCACAGAGACTGGCCATTCTGCCATTGGGTCGATTTGCATATTAGCAACCGGTCTTTCCGCCACTAGAGTCAATTTGCCTATTACCCTTTTATTATATAGGATTGGTAACTCTTGTTACCTGTATCTGTTCATTGTAACTCAAGATTTTCTCAGTGCATAGAAGTGATTCCGTAGTTTTATGTGTTGATTTTTAAAGAACATTATAGGAAGTTAAACTGAATGCCCAGCCGGCTATGAAAAACAAAAAGTGACTTCTAAGATATTGGCCACTGTAGTGAACTTCATTAATTTTCTCTTTGTGCTAAAATATGTTTTAGTAAATTAATGCCATATTGCACCATTGCCATCATACAGGTTTAGGGAATTTAAAGTAGTTTTCATTTATGCTTAAATGCCTAGGCAATAGCTTTTACATGGTGAGGCAGCATGTGTAAAATACAAGCTGCAATGCTAATTGAAATGTATTTAGCAGATGCTATTAAACTAAATGCTTAGTTTGTGGTAGGTTCTTGAAATAATAAATCTTGACTGGTATTGAGAAGTTATGATTAAGTAATATGAATTTCTTAAGTTTATGCACTTTGGAGATGAAAATATATTCAGATAACCTGGAGCAACTGAGATGATAACATTCTTTAATTGCACATTTTAAATGAGGTAATTTTAATGAGTTTTTAGATACTGTACTTGTTTCCTTCTTTTATTATCTTCCTCTGCCTCATCCCTCCACCACCTCTTTCTTGTTTCATTCTTCTCCCTTCCTTTATTCTTTCTTCTCTCTTCTATTCCTTGAATAATTTGACTTAATAGGATGGGAAATTAAAATCAAATAAATTGTGAGGAGCACCAGAGTTATGATTTGGGGAAAAAAACTTTTAAAAATAAAATGAGCAAAACCAGTAATGGACAATTTCTGCCAAAGTTAATATTGTTAAATAATATTTAAGAAAGTAGGTTGGTTTGGATATCTATGTGTTTTAGACCAAGAATAAATAGATTAAAAAACAATTCATGCCCTAGCCAGTTTGGTTCAGCAGTTAGAGTGTTGGACCACAGAGTGAAGGGTCACGGGTTCCATTCTGTTCAAGGGCACCTACCTTGGGCAGGGCACATGTGGAAGGCAACAAATCAATGTGTCTTTCTCACATCAATGTTTCTATCTCTTGGTCTATCCCCCTCCCTTCTACTCTCTCTAAAAATCAATGGGAAAAAAAATCCTCGGTACAGATTACCAAAAACAAAACAAAAAACAAAACAAAACAAAAATCACTTCATACCAGAGTACAAGATGCAAAGAGGAGAATTAGAATAAAAAGAAACCATACAGTGAAATAGTAGGAAATTGATAGCAACCAGAATACAATGGAATCGGTCATTTTCTTCAACCATCATCAAAAAGTTTGCAATAGCCTGGCTGGTATGGCTCTGTGGTTGAGCCTAGACCTATGAGCCAGGAGATTAGCGGTCAGGGCACATGTCCAGGTTGTAGGCTCGATCCCCAGTAGGGGGCATTCAGGAGGCAGCTGATCAATGATTCTCTCATCTTTGATGTTTCTATCTTCTTCTCCCTTCCTCTCTGAAATCAATAAAAAATATTTAAAAAAGAAGTTTACAATAGAGTAAAAGAATGATGTAATATGGAATTGTCAAACTTATTTTTGCTGTATTATGTTTTGTATCACTTTACACACCTGTATATCACTCTACAAAGGAATATACCCTCAATTTTATATCATGTAATCAAGAAGCTTTCAAAAAATGTAAAAAATAACTTAATTAGTAATTCACAGGTGCATATTGTATATCTTTACTTTGGTATATTCATACATACACACATATATGAAACAAACATGTAATGAAATATATGTGATGAGCTCAATTTTATTCCATTTTATTAATTTTTTTAATGTGCTCAGTGAGGACCTGAGCTTCCTTTTATATATATATATATATATATATATATATATATATATATATATCCCCTATCTAATAAAAGAGTAATATGCAAATTAACCATCACTCTGCTACACCCATAAGCCACGCCCACCAGCCAATCAGGAACAAATATGCAAATAAACCCAACCAAGATGGCTATAGCCACAGAGAACAGGAGGGAGGCTTGGGGTCCCAGGCAATGAAGGAAGCCAAGCTTTCCGCCTGCCCTTGCTGGCCTAGGCCTCCACACAAGGCTACAAAGTTTCAATTTTAGAAGGTAAACAAATCCAAACACAAATGGCAGCAGCCACGGAGCTGGAAAGAGCGGGAGGCTAGGGTTGCCCCTGGCAATGGAGGAAGCCAATCTTTCTGCACACCCTGGCCAGCCCAGGCCTCCACTTAAGGCTATAAAGTTTAAATTATAGAAGATAAATCCCAACAGAAATGGCTGCCGCCATGGAGCAAGCAGGAGGCTTGGCTTCGCTCCAGGCTATAAAGTTTCAATTGTAGAAGATAAATCCCAGATACCAGGGCCTCCGCTTGAGTCACTGAAGGGTGTAGCCCGCCTGCAAACCACCACAGGCCCCTCGCCCAGGCCATCCCACGCCCCAAGGGAACTCCCACCCTGATCCGGGACACCCTTCAGGGCAAACCAGCTGGCCCCCACCCATGCACCAGGCCTCTAGCCTATCTAATAAAAGAGTAATATGCAGATTGACCATCACTCCAACACACAAGATGGCTGCCCCCATGTGGTCAAAGATCCTACCCCCATGTGGACTCAAGATGGCCACCACAAAATGGTCAGCTGGGGAGGGCAGTTGGGAGGGAACAGGCCTGCAAGGGAGGGCAGTTGTGGGTGATCAGGCCAGCAGGGGAGGGCAATTGGGAGGGACCAGGCCTGCAAGGGAGGGCGGTTGGGGATGATCAAGCCTGCAGGGGAGGGCAGTTAAGGTTGACCAGGCTGGTAGAGGAGGGAAGTTGGGGGCGACTGGGCCTACAGGGAAGGGCAGTTAGGGTGGACCCAGGCCTGCAAGGAAGGGCAGTTAAGGGTGACCATGCCTGCAGGGGAGGGCAGTTAGGGGTGACCAGGCCTGCAGGGGGGTCAGTTAGGGGCAAACAGGCTGGCAGGGGAGCAGTTAGGTATCAATTAGGCTGGCAGGGGAGTGGTCAGGGGGTGATCAGCTGGCAAGCACAAGCTGTTAGGGGCAATCAGGAAGGCAGACAGGCAAGCAGTTGGGAACCAGCAATCCTGGATTGTGAGAGGGATGTCCCGGATTAGAGAGGGTGCAGGCTGAGCTGAGGGACACCCCCCTCCCGTGCACTAAATTCGTGCACCGGGCCTTTTTATATATATAAAATCATATACATATGATTTTTTACAGAGAAGAAGGGAGAGGGATAGAGAGTTAGAAACATCGATGAGAGAGAAACATCAATCAGCTGCCTCCTGCACACCTCCTACTGGGGATGTGCCCACAACCCAGGTACATGCCCTTGACTGGAATCGAACCTGGGACCTTTCATTCCGCAGGCCGACACTCTAGCCACTGAGCCAAACCGGTTAGGGCCCATTTTATTAATTTTTTAATAAAAATGTGGTTTTAACACATTATATTAATTTTAAAATAATGAAAAACAATGGTGTACTAGAAGAGGAGTTGGGAGTTATAAATGCAGTATAGTCACATAGTACAAAGTTGGCATTTAGTAATGCAAGTTTTATTCTAATGGGATATATGATTTATTCTGATTGTATATAATTAACATAGTGCTTTAAAGCAAATCTCACCCCTCCTCTTTCTTTCATATTATTCCTATTGATAATATTTCTCTTAATAAACAACCTACATGTTGTTTGAATGCATGCTTTATTACTTCTGAAAAGTAAACCACATCTGTGGAGTTTCAGAATGTTGTTATAATATACAGAACAATATTTTAAACATTGTGTATATATTTGGGGAGAGGAACTAAGGAGTATTTTTAAGCCACACCATTATTTGTGTAAATATTAATGTATATTATTACATAATATAAGAATATTTCATGTTTTTATGATATGTAATATATAATAGTACATAAATTAAGCTTATTAATCTAAATGAGGATTATACTCATGTACATATTGTAAGGAAATATAGTTACAGTGTATCAAGTGCAAGATAATTTATATTTTGTTTGATATAAATTAATGGAAAGAATATTCATTATAAATAATTTAGCTATGAAAATAATAATTAAAGATATTCATAACAAACATTTGGACTAACCTAACATTTCAAAAATTGTCAACTAGTATTGAAATATTTTTATGATTAAAATACAACACAATTCTCTCTTTATTGAAAAAACATGTTCCAAAGTCAAATAAAATATACACAATTAAAACTTATTTGATGACATGTAAGGAAGGTTTGGGTCATAAAGAAATGTGTGTGTGTGTGTGTGTGTGTGTGTGTGTGTATGCGTGTATCTTATTTAAGTTAATTTTCATAACTAAAATCATCTAGCTATGGGTTGTAGTTATGTAGTCGCCTTATAAACAAGCTAGATGTTAACCATGGATTCTTAGAAAATTAGAGATGGAGTGAGAGGGCCTGATAGATCAAATTTAAAAGTGTTTTAAAAGAATTATTAAAAATATTACTTTTCTCATCACCCAAAATAGAAAAGATTGCTTCATTGGTACTGCTTCGTTAACTTTATGGATTATAATATTTGAAAAGGATGTGTGCTGTCATTCCTCTTCCCATTTTGGTAGTTTTTTGTGGTGTTTTGTTTTTTTTTGTGTGTGGGTGTTTTTTTTTTTTTGCAATAAGTTCCTTCTAAATGACTTAACATAAATTCTTATTAGTACATATAAAATACAGAGTATAAATTATAGAAATCGGTTATATCTAAATTATATAAGTTGAATAAAAATGTCAATATACTGTTTTAAAATCTAAAATTTGCCAGCAATTTTCATGTAGAGTATTAGAATCCCACTTGAAATAACAATTTATGCTCCCGCCAAAGTTTCAAAAGGACTGTTCTGAAACTCATGTGTAGATCAGCTTCATATGAGGAGCATTTGAAAAATACTGATGCCTTAATTTGTTTTCAGAATTAGAGTATTCTGGAGTAAGGTCAAGGCACCAGTAAGTCTATTACAGACAAAGTCTAAGATAATAATACATAATACTGGGTGTCACAAAAATGCATACACACTTTGAATGATTATAAAGTCGATGTTTATTAACATACAGGTCATTTTCAAAATTTAAAAGAATCTACTGAAATAAATCATTTCTTTTGCAATGCCTGTTTTCAAACTGATGACCATTCTGGTCCAGGCACCGCTGATAACACGAAGCAATGAAATCACAAACATCAAGAGTAATTTTGTTCGGTGTTTGTCAATCCATCAACTGTTGGCGTTTTTATACCACAAACTTTATCTTTTATGTATTCCCATAAAAAAAGGCTAGTGGCACTTAGGATAAATTTTCTTAGTTTAAAGCTTAGTCTGGCTTCACCCATTATTTCAAATCAGTTAAACCTGAAAAGGAATGAAAATGAGATGAGTTGTCAGCTGTTAAGTGGAAATGAAATGTGTTTTAATAAACACTGCCTTTATAATTATTCAGTGTGTGTATTCATTTTAGGGGCCACCTTGTATATTTTCTGAGTTCCTACCAGGTGTCAGGAATGGTTTTAAGTATTTATATATTACATGTATTTATATATTAAATTTCTAGAATAATTTTATTTATGAAGTATCCAGTCTGATTATAGCTACACTGAATTTTAAATCTGAGAAAACTGAGGCACATGGATGTCCCGTTCCTTGTTTAAGGTCACACCATCTGCAAATAAGCAGTGGACCCCAGGTGCAGAGCTGGCGCCGTGCTCTTCAGTCCTACCCTCCCGTACTTCTCTAAATGTCCTGCCTTCAAGGAGCATCGGAATAACTGAGGAGATAAACGGCTATAAAATAATTAAATGTTATATTGTGTAGTGCTGTCAGCAAAGAAAATATGTTCCTAGAAAAAAATCTATCTTAAATGAAAATCCCAATAAGATATCACCTCACACCTGTCAGAATGGCTCTCATCAATAAATCAACAAACAGTAAGTGTTGAGGAGGATGTGGAGAACAGGGAACCCTCGTGCACCGCTGGTGGGATGCAGATTGATACAATCACTATGGAAAACAGTGTAGAGGTTCCTCAAAAACTAAAAATAGAATTGCCTTATGACCCAGTGATTCCATTTCTGGGTATTTATCCAAAGAAACAAGAAACATTAATTCTAAAGAATATATGCACTCCTCTGTTCATTGCTATGTCATTTACAATAGACAAGATATGGAGGCAACCCAAATGCCTCTCAGTAGGTGAGTGGATATAAAAGCTATGGTACATCTACACAATGGAATACCACTCGGCCATGAAAAGAATGAAAGCCTACCTTTTGCAACAGCATGGATGGAACTGGAGGGTATTATGCTAAGTGAAATAAGTCAGACTGAGAAAGACAAATACCATATGATTTCACTTATATGTGGAATCTAAATAACAAACTAACAAACAAAATAGAAACAGACTCATAGGTACAAAGAGCAGACTGACAGCTTGACAGAGGGGAGGGGACTTGGGGAGCTGGGTGAAAAAGGTGAAGGGATTAAGAAGTACAAATTGGTAGTGACAGAACAGTCACAGAGATGTTGGTTACAGCGTAGGGAATAAGGTTAGTAGTATCATAATCACTATGTGTGGGCCCATCTGGTGCTTGAAACATCAGGTGGACCACTCTGTAAAGTGCATGATTTTCTAGCCACTATGCTATACATCTTGAAACTAATACAGAATCATATTTAATGTAAACTGTAATTGGAGAAAATTCTGTATTAGCTGAAGCAGAGGAAGAATGATTCAGTGAGTGGTGACTTATTGGTGGAGGCTTCTAGAGAGAAAATCATGGGCCCAGTCTTGAACCCGGCTGTTATTATTGATTGATAGAAAGTTATCTGTTGCAGGTTATAGACATGATGGCAACATTCCTGATAATTAGTTTAAATATATGCTTATACCAGTCAAACACTGAGTTACAGGAAATGCTTTTGTGTTTTACTCTTTTTTATAAATTTTTTAAATATATTTTATTGATTTTTTACAGAGAGGAAGAGAGAGGGATAGAGAGCTAGAAACATTGATGAGAGAGAAACATCGATCAGCTGCCTCCTGCACACCCCCTATTGGGGATGTGCCCGCAACCAAGGTACATGCCCTTGACCAGAATCGAACCCAGGACCCTTCAGTCGACAGGCCGACGCTCTATCCACTGAGCCAAACTGGTTTCGGCTTGTGTTTTACTCTTTACTGCCTCCCAAGAATTTGCTAGCACTTAGTTCATACTTCATCTATGCTATGATGTTTAACTGTGCATTCAAATTGAGTATATTTACATTCTGACTCTTTTCTACATTAAAATCTCCTTCAAAGTGGGAAATGTGACCTCATCATCTTTGCAGCCCATGCAATTCTTCGTTCATACTATTATCATCATGAAAAATTATTTGTTGAGTTTATAAACAAACTAGAGGCCCAGTGCACGAAATTCTTGCATGGGGGCAGGGAGTTGTCCCTCAGCCCAGCTTGCACCCTCTCCAATCTGGGACCCCTCGAGGGATGTCTGACTGCCCGTTTAGGCCCGATCCCACCGGACATCCCTCTGACAATCCAAGACTGCTGGCACCCAACTGCTCGCCTGCCTGCCTTCCTGATTTCCCCTAACTGCTTCTGCCTGCCAGCCTGATCACCCCCTAACCACTCCCATGCCAGCCTGATTGATGTCTAACTGCTCCCCTGCCAGCCTGTTTGCCCCCAACTTCCCTCCTCTGCCAGCCTGGTCACCCCTAACTGCCCTCCTCTGCAAGGTTGATCGCCTCCAACTGCCCTCCCTTGCAGGCCTGGTCCCTCCCAACTGCCCTCCCCTGCTGGCCATCTTGTGGTGGCCATCTTGTGTCCACATGGGTGCAGGATCTTTGACCACATAGGGGCAGCTATCTTGAACTTGTGTGTTGGAGTGATGGTCAATCTGCATATTACTCTTTTATTAGATAGGATAGAGGCCTGGTGCATGGGTGGGGACCAGCTGGTTTGCCCTGAAGGGTGTCCTGGATCAGGGTGAGATTCCCTTGTGGCGTGGAGAGGCCTGGGCAAGGGGCCTGTGGTGGTTTGCAGGCCAGCCACGCCCCTGGCGACCCAAGCAGAGGCCCTGGTATCTGGAATTTATTTACCTTCTACAATTGAAACTTTGTAGTCTGGAGCGGAGCCAAGCCTCCTGCCCAATCCGTAGCTGCCGCCGTTTCTGTTTGGATTTGTTTACTTTCTATAATTGAAACTTTGTATCCTTGAGTGGAGGCCTGGGCCCGCCATAGTGTGTGGAAAGCTTGGCTTCCTCTGTTGCTGGGAAAACCCAAGCCTCCCGTCTGGTAGCCATCTTGGTTTGGGTTAATTTGCATACTTGCCCTGATTGGCTGGTGGGTGTGGCTTATATAGCGGAGTGATGGTTAATTTGCATATTACTCTTTTATTAGAGAGGATGAAGCTTTCATCAGAAATGAATAAAAGGTTGTTATAGTGCTTTTACCTCTAAGCATGTTAGTGTAACAGTGAAGGGTACTTAGATAAATGCTAGACTCTGTTTAAGAGACATTGCTACTGAACATTCTAGTATATGATAAGTAGCTTGAACCAGAAAAAAAAAAACATCTTCAAGGAGTCTGCAAAGAAGCAGCAACAATAAAGTGCTTGCGGAGGTAGGTGTTCATCTGACCTACATTTCTATCTCCTCATAGGCCAACAATGTGTGCCTACTCTTTACAAAATATTATTTTATTTTATTTACATTGAAAGTTACAATTACATTGTAATCCTATGAAAACACAAATGCACCAGGATTTACAAATTAACCCCTCATCAATTAGAATTCTAGTCAGTACTTAAACTGAGATTAGCAATCGGCTCAATGTGTGTTTAGAACCAACTGAGAGACACACAGCTTTCCCTACAATACTCACCTCTTTGACCTTAAGGCATTTTACCTAGAGATTCTGCCAGGAAGTGCTAGCTCCTATAGTAATTCATTAAATATCCAAACAATTGGTTACTAATCATCTGATCATAACAGAGAAAACTTTACTCTCAGAAAGATGTATTGTCTGACCATGTTGTAACTATTGCTTTCAAGAGCAAGGTTGTTCTTAATCAAATAGTAGAACACTGACTTTCATAGTTCCTGTTATGTTTTATTATCTTACTGAAAATGTATTGGCTTCATTAAAAAATTTCAGATCTTAGTTTTACTCGTATTTAAGTTGTCTTTTCAGTTATTGTGCTTCAATATATTTAGAAATTCATTCTGTGATATATGTTATTATAATTGTGTATTTTACATTTTGAATAAAAATCATCCTAATTGGTATGTTAGATAGCAATGCAAATAACATAATTTAAGTTTTTAAAAAAGATAAATTCATTTTATACTGATTTTTTTTCTCAACTATGTATTTCAAATGAGATTTTATGTGTGTGTTTTTCTTAGCTACAAATCATGCTTCTCTCCTACCAAAAATAATTTGACAGACATCTATCACAAATTGATTGCTCATAATTGCTGTGGGCTCAATTGCCCTTGTGCTTCTTTTTGTTAGGTAAATTTTATATTTATTGCTCATCATATTACTACTAACCCCTTTGTTTACAGTCAGGAAATTAAAGTTTAGTGAAATCACATGTTAGAATTTTTTTACATGTTCCTACATACCCCCAAAATGGAATTGATATGGTACACG
The DNA here is from genome assembly GCF_027574615.1 of Eptesicus fuscus. Classification (NCBI taxonomy): domain Eukaryota; kingdom Metazoa; phylum Chordata; class Mammalia; order Chiroptera; family Vespertilionidae; genus Eptesicus; species Eptesicus fuscus. The sequence continues at coordinate 49,015,232 of NC_072482.1, read as the reverse complement.
ATACTCAACTCTGTGCTATGGCCTAGTGTTTGTTATTGAAATAAATTTATATGTATTTTTATATGTGCTTTTTCTGTAGTATAAAAATGAAACACCTGTAGGGAAGAGTAAGGAAGCTAAAAGTTGTGCGTTAAAAATACCAAGCTGCTAATAATACACATATTTATGATTTCAAAGGGTTGCTAAAAATGAATTCCCTACTGTGCAGCGACAAAAGCATTCAGTAAGGACTATTATTCTGTTACTGTCAGATTTGCATTTGACTGTTCTAAAGATTTGTTCATTTTCACTTTTTGTATTTATTTAATGGAAACCTAACAAATGTCAATAGATTTAACAACTTGAAATGCATGGCAAAAGGTCATTCCATGCTTGTTGACCCATCTTACCTCATTGTATTCTTTAGAAATACAAATATTATGTTTTCACTCACCATTCTTTGTTGAAATTCAATGAGAGCATTTAAGTGAAGTAACAATGACAACTAGTATAAATTGCTTTTTAAATCCTTCATGAGGTTCACTAAAGTTCTACCACAAAGAATATTTTTTTAAATATACAATGAAGATTTATTTCCTATAAGACATTGTGTTTTGAGTGCTAATTAAGATCAAAATTTCTTGACTACATGTTATTGCAACATGAAGTTTGACATATCACATTATCAAACTATCCTATCACTAACCTTTTTTTCATAGACTTTATAAACAGACCAGTAAGTCTATTTTTTGCTTTACTACGTATACAAATTGGTTTTCTATTGCTACCATAAAAATTACTACAAAAACGTAAAAACAATACCTGTTTATTATCTCCCAGTTCCATGGGTCAGAGATCTGGGCACTGTGGGCCTCTCTGCTGGATGCTCTGTTGACAGCCTCACTGGGTGGGGTTAGATTGTTAGCTGTGCCAGGCTCTTATCCGGAGACGGGAAAACCTGCTTCCAAGCTCATTCATACTGTAGCCAGAATCCAGGGCCTTTGCACTTGTAGAATCTAGGCCTCTGTTTCCCTGCCTCTGTCAGCCAGGACCAGTCTTTGATCCTAAAGGCTGTCCCCGTATCTTCTCATGTTTCCCTTATGGTTATACCCTCCCCTGCTTCACACCTCCCTGGCTTCTCCTTCAGCAGCACTCTCTGACACTGGTTGGAGAAATGTCTCTGCTCTACATGCTGATGTGATTAGATTGGACCCACGGGGGGAAATCCAGGATAATAACTGCATTGTAAGATCTATAACCTTTGTTACATCTGCAGTGTTCATTTTGCCATATACTGTTGCACATTCACATATTCCAGAGATTAGACTATGGATATCTTTGGATATCCTCCTACACTATGTTTTAATATTGTATTTCTCCCTACTTTGTGCTAGGAAATTTTTCCATGCATGAAGGTAAACTTAACATTTGGGCGGGGGTGGGGTGGGGTGGGGGGGTGGGGAATGAGAATGGAGCCTTTATAAATATATTTCATCTTAAAATTTAAATGTGTCTTTTGTATTTGGATTTTAATTATAAATTGATTAAGATCAAAAGTCACGCATGAATGCTTGAAGTGCAAAATCTGTAAATTGTTGATTGGTTCAGGTCTTTTATAAACCTGACATTCTCACTGATTATTTTTTTAATTCAAAGGCTCACACTAACAAACCCAGCCCACAAATTACCTTCCGCCTGTTATTAGGTTTCTGCATTCCTGTTGCATCACCTTTATCAACCTTGTTTTCATACTGTTGAAATTTACCCCTTTGAGCCACGGAACCCATCTTCTGAATTTCCTAAGGTCATCTTTCACTGTCATTTGTACAGACTCTAGATATGTCTCAATAAGTCGTGAAGATTTTTAAGGGCAAAAATGTTCCATCTGTTTTTTCAGTTAAAATTAATTTTTGTATATGCATATATCAAGAAATTTAGGTGAGAAATGAATCTGTTAATCATTTGTTAAAAACCCTACTAAAAAAATCATGTTTAAAAGCTCCTCTATATGAAGTATTTTTTTCTACTTTTTCAATTTAGAGAATTTATTATTGCTGGTTACTACTTATTAACTTCAAATCAATTCTGATTATAATATGTTTTATTTTCACTTTGATAATTGTGGAAATTACAATTTAAATGTCACAGCACCTACTTGGTTGTTAACTATGTATAAAATTTAATTGTGTACATATTCTTTTCAAAATGAACTTCAGATTGTGGTAAATTGAATATTTGGTGTAAGTGTGAGTGTATTTTTAGGGAAATTGTAACAATGTGATTAATTTAGTAGATCATATATATATTCACCATAGAAATCATTGAGTTTTAAGATTATGCAACTTCAATTTTACTTATACACATAAATTTATCTGAAAGTAATGACCCTATTAGAATCTGACTAGCTTAGCTATATATCTTTTGGGTTGTATATCCTTAATGCCTATGATATTGAAACTGAAGGGAAAATATTATCAGTTTTCCTGTACCAAAATATTGTATTTGAAGGACATAAGACAGGGAAAGATTTTTCCTATCATGCAATTTATCTACTCTCTAGGGCCATGTGCTAGTACTTCTGTCTCTGATCCTCTCAAATGTGTGACTTGCTACAGTATCACCAAGGGATAATTTTTTTAAAAAGGAAATAGAAATTCTGGAGTATAGTCACAGAAACGGCTGCTTGTACAAAAGGTGCGGGCGGGGGCGGGAGGGGTGGTGTAGCACACTGCACTGTTAGTGCCGACACAGGTTTCAAAATACTATCCATTTGAAAAGTACTTTAGATATTTCTCCCCCAACCCCCAATTACCATAACTTTATTGGTTTTCCAGGATGAAACAATATCATTTCAGTGTGTAACTTGCAGAAATCCAGTCTGTCTATACTTAGATCTTGCTGTAACATATCAGAAACTAAATGAGGTAAATTTATACACCAAGTCCCTCCATACCTTGGAAAATTCAGTGTCTTCTGCCTCCTTCACCTTAATAATTAAGGACAGAAGCTAATCAAAATGTCTTACAGTTTGACTTAGCTGGAAATCACATTTAACTATGTGTGTTACTTGAAAGAGACCTAGAGATTGGTACTGACTAGGTCTCGCACCTATTTTCAGCTAACCTCTTTCCAAATGGCACACGCTGTGTTGTAAACCAGCAGCTTTATAGGGTAATTAAGGGTGTCGACTATTTTGGTATTCTTACCTGGGCTGCGGCATTCTATTTTTTTACTAATTAGAATTAAAATACAGGTTTTTCTGAATGATTTTACCTAAATTAGACAATTAGAGATCATTTACTTAGTAGAATCTCACCTCGTGCTTAGGTGGGGTTTGTTTTCCCAGGAAGCAGCCTCTTGAACATCACAGTGGGCTGAGATACGCCGAGCATGCTCTGGATAGAGAGGCAAATCACTTTAGAAACAAGTGCTTCTTCCCTGCATAGAATCAGGTTTTAAAAGTGGCAAAAAATAAGATTTCTTATTAGAAATTTGCTTCATTGGAAACATCAGACACACATTGATTCTGTAAGCACAGTGTGTTGAGTACTTCACACTGCATCCCCCGAAAGCAAAAGTTGTTCCACTTAATCTTCCCTAGTTATGCTTTTGTTAGTAATCTGTGAGGAAATGGGAGTCATGCATCTTCCATGTCCTTCCCTCCCAACCGTCAAGCCAGAAAGAAGTGAAAAATGTTTTCTCTAGACATTGATACAAGAAAACATTAAAAAGGAGAAGAAGCAAAATAAAGCCAAGAGGATAAACATCAGAGGCTTGCTTAAACAGCTTTGGCCTCCTATAATTGCTTTTCTGTCAGCGGGATTATTAACAAATTTGGACATCTGAAAATTAAATTAACAGCCTGAAAATATTTTACAGGATGAGATAGAGCATGATACATGGAACATAATGACCCCCCTGAAATTCAGCCAGGCCAGTGCAGCTCCTCATTTAGACAGAGAAGACAACTAGTTAATCATCACTGAGCAAATTAGACAGAGCAAATTAGTTTGCTGCATTCCACCGTCTTAGCTACCAAAAGAGAGTATATGCCACTAATTAGAATGAAAGAGCTCTAAGCATATTATTATCTATATAGAAAGAGAAGGCAAAATTATAGTTCGAACTGCTTCTTTCAAAGCTTGAGGCCTAGGTTACCTAAGTATAAAGTACACGTGCAAGAGTATATATGTGTTTCCACACGCATATTTGAATACCAGCAGCTTTAGCATTTTCTTGCCCTTGACCAAATAAAGTGTAAAAAATTTTTTGCCAAGGTTAATTGGTATTCTTTGGGAATACACACACACCCATGAAACATAAATACATTTTTTTAAAAGTGTGATCCCTTTCATTGAAGATTAAAAGTAGCCATTTCATATACTTTTTCTTGCACGATATTAACTTATTTTTTTTCTTTTATAAGCGTATTGCTGTTGCATGTGAAATAAATATTTGGACTTAGTTTATCACTGGAGATTAATCTGAAATCATATTTTGTAGCCTTAATTAGCATTCACTGGCTTAATTGTCATTCTCAGCCCCTGCATTTCCATTTTTCACTAACTTGAACAATGCTATCTTCTGCTGTTTGCACTTTAATTTAAATTCCTATTAAGGTTTATGAACAGTAATAAGGTCCTGTTTGAATATTCATTACCTCCTGAATTGTGAGCTATGAAAAGGTGCTTTCTTTTACCTTAATGAAACTGGCACAGCATGGAACTGATCAGTGGTGACATTTGATTCGAGGCATCCAGTGCATTTTCTCATTGTTTATTGACACATCTTGTCCAAACAGCTCCCTCGCAAGTGAGCGGAGTCATGAAGGAGCGAGTGCTACAGCGGAGTGTGGAGCTTTCCTGGCAGGAGCCAGAGCATCCCAATGGAGTCATCACCGAATATGAAATCAAGTATTACGAGAAAGTAAGTACCAGGAACAGGAAATGTACCACAGCGTGTGTCTCGTGTCGTCCTGCTACACTGCAGACTAAAGTTGGTCATTCTGCCAACTCTTCGGAGGCACTTCAGAATTTTTAGTTAATTTTAGCCAGTTTTGATCATTATCTCCTGGAAACTATGATTCATTATTATAATTTCTGTGTTATTCAATTTCTGCTACACAACTGAAAATATTCCTCTAGTAATACATTTACTTCTTCAGATTTTGAAATCATGATAGTTAGGTGGAGTGTGTTTTAGTGCCACCCAAACCACACAGCCCAATGCATTTTTTTGAAAAATGTTTATTTTAGGATGTCTGCTTGGACCTTTAATGATTTATTTTATGTGTGTGGTTTCAGTGATATGATGATGGCCTAAAATTATTTAGTAATTTGAAAATTAAAGATATTTTTTGCAATAACTTTGCAGTATTCTCTAAACTTTAGAATTGGCTGATGATAGTCTACTTCTTTAAATTCCTTGTGAAATTTAGTTCATCTAGGTTATGATAATCACATCCAAGACCACTTCTTTATACTCCTTTCTCAATGAAAAATAGTACGGCAAAAACCCGAGTGCTGCCTCTGTATCTCCATATTTACTGCATTTTAATAAACAGTGACATGTCTGAGCATTTGAGTGCGTTTATTTCTGACCTGTCTGGAGAGAGGGCGAGCCTGGTGCCCTTAGTCACAAATTGTGATGTAGGCTCTACCGCACAGAAGAACCTGGTTTGAGGTTTGAAACATGGAAACTATTGTTATTACTAGTAGTAATAGTAATAGTAAGTGTTACTATTATTGACTTAAGTGATTTAGCTGAAGTGCTATAATATACACATAACTATTTTAACCATTTATTTATTTATTTTTTAATATATTTTTATTGATTTCAGGGAGGAAGGGAGAGGGAGAGAGAGAGAGAAACATCAAAGAGAATCACTGATCGGCTCCCTCCTGCACACTCCCCACTGGGGATCGAACCCACAACCCGGGCACATGCCCTTGACCAGAATTGAACCAGGGACCCTTCAGTCCACAGGCCGATGCTCTATCCACTAAGCCAAACCAGCCAGGGCTATTTTAACCGGTTAGACAGCTTTTAAAAGTAGGAACTGAAAACTTTGGAAAAACTTGGGGGCTGATCTACTTGAATGAATGCTTAACGTGCACTAGTACATTGGCAATAGATAATATTTTTCCTTTTGAAGCAAAAACAGTTTAAGATTAGTTTCAATGTTCAGATTAAGTTTACAATATTTTGACTTATTATTTCCTTTATAAATTCCTGACTACACTGCCAAAGTTACATTTTAAATACCTCACTTTGTACCAGGGAAACATTTTTATCCCATCAAAAATGTGTTTCTGAGGGAATCCTTGTTTTTAATGTTGGTTTTTATGTCTGTTTTCCAATGAGCTCTAACAGTTATAATCCCTTCTGAAATTACATCAGATTTCAAAAGCAATAAAATACATTTTTTAAATGTAAGTTACAAGGTAAATGAGAGTTTAGTTTCTACAGTGAAACAAGATATTTTGCAAATCCTTACTCAAATAGTTCCTTTTCTATTTTGCATGACAGAAAGAAAATGTTTGTACATTCTCTGAACTTACAAATTAGGCAATAATTAAAAGGGAATAACTGTATTGCACTATAATGTATATAAACATATGATATATACATACCTGGTATATACATATACACACATGTATATATCATTATGTCATCTAATATTAGTTATGCCTTGTTTTATTTTAGATAAATGCATATTTATAATACCAACTATCATTTTTATGAATGGTTATAATAAAAACAATCACAAATCAGTTTCACTATAAATCACAAATATAGTTTGGATATACAGTTATTTACACTTTTGTAAATACTAATGTGAAGAAAAATCAAACAACCAGACTGAACTTTTCAGATTTCAATGAGATTTTTATTGACAGTCACAGTTGAGCGCAGGAATTTATTATAGAACAAATAATAAACTCTCTAAAATTGTATATTTGGATGAGCAGTTTTTATTACTTTTTTCATAAATAGCCCATTAGAGGCATATCAATTAAGTTTTAAATTTGTATTCATTTGCACATTGTTTTGATGGAGTTTTCATATTCTTGAACTTTAAAATTTATTTTATTCTATCTATAATAATAAAAGCATAATATGCTAATTAGACTGGACAGCTGAACGACTTTCCCGACGTCCTTCCGGGTGACCTTCCGCACGAAGCCAGGGCTGCGAGGGCCAAGCCTCTTGCACAAATTTCATGCACCGGGTCTCTAGTCATATATAATATGAAAGTCACATTTTTAAACTCTGTAAGCCTCAGTTTATATATCAGAAAAATGAAGAAATTGAACTAAATTATATTGTTAAGCCATAAATTATACAATATTTTGACTTTTATATAATTCTTTTCATTTAAAATATTCCCTTAATTCCTATATTGTAATAGTGGTTTTATTCTGTTGTAAATGCAGTTTTAATGAAAACAATTGATAATGTCACTATGGCAGCAATGTTCAACCTTTTTCATCTCATGGCACACAGAAACCACTAAAATTCTGTGGCACACCAAAAAATATATTTTTTGCTGATCTGATAAAAATAAGTATAATTTTGATTGATTAAAAAAAACACACAAATAATAGTAATTATCTACCCTTTTTGCTCCAAAGTGAATTTTTTAAAAATCAGGTGCCTATACTCATATATAAGGATTCTGGTACCAAGAATTAACCAATTAGATGCAAACTTATTATGCAACATGACCCATAAGATTCAACTCTATTATATGACCTATATATTTATGGTTCAAGACAAGGCATTCACACCAGACTTATTGTTGTGTTGGCTGTTGTCATTTTTTTTTGTTAGACCATCTAACAGAAAAGAGGTCAGTGTCTCTGGCTAAATAGTGAGGTATTGCATGTTTCAAAAATTCTTGCGACACACTGGTTGAAAATTGCAGTACTATGGTAATAGTGCTAGCTAAATTTTTTTATTTAATAGCTTTCTTCATTTTTAACATGTTTTTTTTTTTTTGCTTGCTAAATAACATTCAGGAAAAATATTAAAAGAACTATCTTATGAAGTGAAAACCTCTACTAAACCATAGATTTTACAGGTGTGTATCCATGTCTTGGTCATTAGGGCATTTTACTTTCTTTATGGCTAACTAGTTCTTGCCACTCTGCCCTCTACCAACAAAGCGAATGTTCCAAATATCATAAGTGTTTAAACAAAAATATTTCTCTTTGAAATTTATACAACAAAGGCATGTGTTCACATTTACATTTTATATTATTTGAGGAACAACTCAATGTGCAATATTCCACAGAGTATCTAATGTAGCCTTTATAATAACAATGCAGCAAATTGAAATAAATTGCAAAAATTGGCTGTCAAACTGCCTAGTTGCGATCACAGTTAAATATGCCCTGTATATATTGTTTCTAGGATCAAAGGGAACGTACCTACTCGACAGTAAAAACCAAGTCCACTTCAGCCTCCATTAATAACCTGAAGCCAGGAACAGTGTATGTTTTCCAGATTCGGGCTTTTACTGCCGCTGGGTATGGAAACTACAGCCCCAGACTTGATGTGGCTACGCTAGAGGAAGCTACAGGTAAAATGTTTGAAGGTAATTACCACCTTGATTTGGATTCTTACACTCTATATTTTTTAAACTCTTGCATTTTTTTTTAACTATTGGGGATGATGATTTGGTTTAAGGTAATTTTTACTTTAAATATGTCTGTAAATATATGTACTTTGTAAAGGTTATTCAGGATAATACTTTTAAATGTGCAGTTTTGTTTTGCAATGTTAGAAACAGGGGATTTCAAATAGTTTCTTTAATACATACTGAGCTTATTTGAAAAAGATGAAGTTAGGAACAGAGGCAGGGCTTGTTCAATAAACAGGGTGATTGTGTAGACCCCAAAAGGAATTTACTCTAGTTGTATCAGTCAAAGCCGCTTCTTTTTAGAAACCCCAAGCGAAGCCAGGATGCACACCAGGGTGGGCCAGAGAAAGATGATATGTAAGAATCTATTACCAAAGGGCAAGTAATTTTACGTTATTTGCCCTTTGGTAATAATTTCAAAAATTGAGCTCAGGAAGTTCTTAGAACATGCATTTATGTTTATTTTTATCACTTTTTTTTTGTGTGTGTGAAATATTTCAAGCATACTAAAGAATATACTTAACATATATATGAAATAGTACGTATTTTTAAATGTATATCTCTGTATCTACCACTCAGCTTAAAAATAAAATGTTACCAATATCTTGTATCCCCTTTATCATTTTGCTTACCTTTATAATGCAACATAAGAACACAACGATCCATGTGTCTATAGTGTATCACAAAGAAGCAGAAGTATCTTAGATGGTGTCCTAGTTTATCATCAGAGTACAAGTTCAGAACAGCTTGAGTACCACTGCTGGTTGTTCTTCAGCTAGCTGAGATCTCAGAGTGTACTTTTGTATTCTGAAATGTTTTTATTTCTCCTGATGTCGCTGCTCAGGCAATGGTTCACCAGCTGTTACCTCATCACCAGCTTGCCAATCTAGCATTCCCACAAAATTCTAAACAAAAATGATAAAAAATATATGATTTTCTTCCCTATATTTTAATAAAATGTTTTTTAAATAAATTAATAAAATTTTGATCAAAGAATTATTTTGACTTCAGAAAAATATTTTCATACATCTTTTAAATGTAGACTAATTATCCTATCTAATAATAGACAAATATGCAAATTGACCATACCTCCGACACACCCACAAGCCACGCCCACCACCCAATCAGAGTGAGTATGCAAATTAACCCAAACCAAGATGGCTACAGCCACAGAGAGCAAGGTTTCCTAGGTAACAGAGGAAGCCAAGCTTTCTGCCAGCAGTTGCAGGCCTAAGCCTCCACTCAAACTACAAAGTTTCAATTATAGAAGGTAAACAAATTCAAACAAATGGCAGCAGAATGGAGCTTGAGAGAGCAGGCCAGGGTTGCCGCAGGCAACAGGGGAAGCAAAGCTTTCCACACACCCTGGCCGGGCCCACCCACTTAAGGCAACAAAGTTTCAATTATAACCCCAACACAAATGGCTGTGGGCCTCAGAGGGAGCCCCAGGCTTGGCTCTGCTCCAGGCTACAAAGTTTCAATTGTAGAAGGAAAATAAATTCCAGATACCAGGGCCTCCGCTTGCATTGCCAGGGGGCGTGGCCCACCTGCAAACCACCACAGGCCTCTCGCTCAGGCCGCCCCACGCCCCAAGGGAATCCCTACCCTGATCCGGGACACCCTTCAGGGCAAACCAGCTGGCCCCCACCCCTATACCAGGCCTCTATCCTATCTAATAAAAGAGTACTATGCAGATTGATCATCACTGCAACACACAATATAGCTGCCCCCATTTGGTCAAAGATCCTGCCCCCATGTGGACACAAGATGGCCAGCAGGAGAGGGCAGTTGGGAGGCACCCGGCCTGCAAGGGAGGGCAGTTGAGAAGGACCAGGCCTGCAAGGGAGGGCAGTTGGAGGTGATCAACCCTGCAGGAGAGGGCAGTTAGGGGTAACCAGTTGGGGGCAAACAGGCTGGCAGCAGAGTGGTTAGGGGGTGATCAGGCTGGCAGGCAGAAGCGGTTAGGGGCAATCAGGAAGGCAGGCAGACAAGCAGTTGGGAGCCAGCAGTCCTGAATTGTGAGAGGGATGTCCGACTGCCCTTTTAGGCCCGATCCCAGGGATCGGGCCTAAAAGGGCAGTCGGACATCCCTTGAGGAGTCCCAGATTGGAGAGGGAACAGGCTGGCCTGAGGGACAACCCCCCTCCGTGCACGAATTTCGTGCACCGGGCCTCTAGTCTTTTATATTACCTAATGATTGTTAAATTTGCCAACAGTATTTGTCTTTCAAAATTTTTTATATTTTTATTTTTTAATATGATTTTATTTATTTTAGAGAGAGAAGGAGGCAGAGAGAGAGATAGAAACATCGATGAGAGAAAAACATCAACATTGATTGGCTGCCTTCAGCATGCCCTCTGTTGGGGAGAGAGCCTACAACCCGGACATGTGCCCTGGTCAGGAACGGAACCCGTGGCCTCGCAGTGCATGGGTGGACATTCAACCACTGAACAACACTGGCTGGGAACATTTTTTTATATTTTTAAACTAAGCAGTAATTCTCAGAACCTCACAGAATAAAACATTGAAGTAAATTTGAAATATAAATTATGTTTTTATGATTGTAGATATAATTGTAGATATTCACTGTTACAAAATTAATGCCATTATCTTTATTATTTTTTAAATGGATTATGTAAATTTAAAAATGAGAATAAGTTCAATGGCCCCAAAAACATTAAAGGATTTGAAGTTGAGAATTTAACATTTAAACATCCAAAAACATTAAAGAATTTTTAAGTTGAGGTATCAACATTTAAACATTTTCATGATCTTGTGTTAAATGCGTTCTCATAGTCTTAGGTTGACCTCATGATATTTGTGATTTCTAGTGTAATAAGACACTTCAAATAATGTTTCCATATTCTAATGAATAATTTTAACTTAAAAAACATCAATTACCTCATATTTACCTGCACATTTTTTATCAGTTAAACCATTAGGTTTGAAAAATTGCGAAATATTTTTATCATATGTTTGAATAGATTTTCAAAATGGTTTTTAAAATATTTTCCAAATAGGTTTGAGAACTTTATAAACTACTGTGAATTGTGTTCTGAGATTTGTACATATTATTTTCATTATATAGAAATGAAGCAAATAAGACTCAGAGAGATTAAGATGAAGTAGTGGAACCTGAATGATTACATGAAATAAATCTTAAAAATCAATGTTTGCATTAGAAAAGATTTGGCGATTTTTAGCATAAGAATATTCTCTTCCCCTGGTATAGTTGATGAAAGAATGATCACATCTTTTCTTAATATTGTCTTTCTAGCGCTTGACACATAGAAAGCACTCAATGAATGAACAAATAAATAACTAAAAGTCATCAATTTAGAACAGATTATCAGTATCAATCCATGTGAGTAGACATATTCCTGGTTTCGCATTTCAGCTCTGCCATGTCCAGATGTAGGACTTTGGATGAGTTGTTTCTTTGTACCCTGGTTGCTATAATAGCCACCACCCAATTCAGAGGGCATTCTGAGGATTCAATAAATTAATGTACACAAAGTGCCAAGTTCAGTGCCCAGCACCCGGGCAGTCTTGAGTGTCAGCTTATATTGTTGAGCACACCATTTTAAGCTTTTTGGTCTCAGGAATTAAGATTTTTATTATTTGTACTAGAGGCCCTGTGCACAAATTCGTGCATGGGTGGGATCTGGCCAACCTGCCCCAATTGGGACCGATCAGGCCAGCTGGGGCCATGGGCTGTTGGCCGGCCAGCCCTGCCCCCTGTAGAACTCCCGGATGAACTCCAGTCAAACTCCCGGTCCAGGGGGCAATTTGCATATTAGTCTTTTATTATATAGGACTAGAGGCCCGGTGCACTGGGGTAGGGGGTCCCCTCAGCCCGGCCTGCATCATCTCCAATCCGGGACCCCTCGGGGGATGTCCAACTGCTGGTTTAGGCCTGATTCCTGCGGCCCTAACCCGGCAGTTGGACATCCCTCTCACAATTTAGGACTGCTGATTCCTAATAGCTCACCTGCCTGCCTGCCTGATCACCCCTAACCACACTGCCTGCCAGCCTGGTCGCCACTAACTGCTCTCTCCTGCTGGCCTAGTCATCCCTAACTGCTCTCCCCCACCGGCCTGATCCCCCTAACTGCTCTCCCCTGCTGGCTTGATCACTCCTAACTGCTCTCCCCTGCCAGCCTGACCGCCCCTAACCACCTCTGTCTCAGCCCCTGCTACCGAGGCTTTGTCCGGAAAGATGTCTGGAAGATGTCTGGTCTAATTAGCATATGACCCTTTTATTAGTATAGATTATATCTATTGATATTCACCACATCAGAAATTTAAACTGAAACATTTTTTCAACACACATTTCATTAGCCATCAGGGTGATGATGTCATCCCATGTCATATAACTTCTGGAAAACTCTGTGCACTTATAAGCATATATGAGTAAAAAAAGTCAAATTAACACGGCTGTGTGTCTCAGTGGTTTAGCTTTGTCCCATGCACCAAGAGGTACCAGTTTGATTCCCAGGCAGGGCACATGCCCAGATTGCCAGCTCAATCCCCAGTAGGGGGCGTGCAAGGAGGTAGCTGATCCATGTTTCTCTCTCACTGGTGTTTCTATCTCTCCCTTTCCCTTCCTCCCTCTAAAAATCAATAAAAACGTATTTTAAAAAAGTCAAATTACATTGTATTATATGAAAATAATTTTGGCCTTCCACATTCCTGGAGAGCTCTTGAGGGATCCTCAAGGCTTCCCAGACCATTCTTTGAGAAATAATGATTTAGCACAAGCTACTGTGCTAAGAATTAGAGATGTACAGACACATGACAGAGTTGATACTTTCAATTTAAAGTTTAGTGAAAGACAGACTTGTACACAAATTCTAGCCACGCCGTTAAGTGCTGATAGAGTGCATGGCCCAATGCTGTTAGTGTAAGCAAACAGCGACTCCCTGTGCTAGGAAGAACAGCAGGGAAGATGCCACTGAAGAGAAGTCACTTGAGCACTGTTTGAAAAGAGAAGTTAAACAGACTATTTCATTGCACATATGTCCTAAAAGCCCCTTCTAATGCAAAGTCAACTCTACTGTTTTTATCATTTTTAAACCATGGTGTGTTGATTATGACACCTATAACTTAGTTTTAAATTTTATTACCCATGAAATAGTTGAAAATATTAACCATGGATGTTGACTATGGAAAGATTAAAGTGTGACTCGGCTAGATATAAAAACATATAAATGAATATTCACAAGTTCTATTTCATCATGCACCTGAGTTCAGTTTTCTCATTGGAGTTATGTTCCTGAAGTTAAGGGCAGAACGGAACCTAAGAGAACCAAAGGATTAGACCCATGGGACACATAGATTGAATAGAAACACTTTGTATACATATGTGTATAATTTTCCTTCTTCATGAACAGACTACTCCATCCTTTTTTCTCTCTTACCACATATAAAAAGACAGATGAAAACAACCAAACCAACCAAACAAAAAAACTTTAAATCATCTTTTTGTTGTTGAGCTGTAATTCAAAAATAAAGCTTAAAAGTTGTTTCCTCCCCTCAACCCCTGCCTCATTTAGTTCCCTTGGGGATAAATCAGCAGGTACTGAATTGGCAAGTGTGTATAATACCTTTGTTCAGAAATTATTATACCAGAGCTATTTATATGTTTTTTCAGGGTAAAAGCTATCTATAGTTAGCATAGGTATACAAAATTAAGAGATGAGTTGTCAAAAGGAGGAAGACATAAATAAACTAAAGGAAGGCCAATCAAAAACAAAAACAAACAAACACACACAAAAAACTTCACGCTGCCTGTTGTGGCAGGACATACTCTGCCTACATATAATTTACTGCTCTGGAGACCCAGTCCCTTGCCACTGGCAAGGAGGAGTAATGTTTTCCATCCTGCCGTAAATTAAAGATTACCGCCGTTGATTGTTTCAGAAACAAACAAACTACATTAGTTGGACATTATATGTTATATGATATTTGAAACTGAATCATTTCGTGGAATATACATTTTTATTGTTTTATATTTCTTTGATTACTTTATGAAGGCTATACTGGCATTGAAATTATAATACTCTGAGGGAAATATGACAATTGCAAATTGCGATACAAGTAAAACTCCACTAATTTGGAAAAATGGACGTGGGAAGGCCATGTGACTTGCTGAAGAATTGGAATCAAAGGCTGCTTTAAAGGACATGTAAACATATACCGTTCCCAGAGAGACCCTCCGAAAGGCCAGCAGGGCTTGCCCTAATGAGCATAGAAGAATCACCCAGCATCATGCAGGAAGTGTCTACCATTAGATAATGCTGAAATCTTCTTTAAAGTACTTGCAGAAAGTTTGCTCTTTCATACATAGCTAACCTCCTCTATAATCTTAAACTCTCATATGTGTGTGCATTGCATGCTTTTTCAAATTAATACAAGTAATTCTGCTCTTCTTCATTCTGGTGAATTGTTAAGTCACGATGACTCTAATCACATGATGATTTTTTATTTTATATTGATGACATGAAAGATAAAGCACTTAAGATACTTTGAAAAAATACAGAGAATATGTATTTTGGTTCTTTTTGTATATTCCAGAAAAACAGACCTCGAAGGATCACATACCTTGCTGAGGAAAAATAGGGATTTAATCTCAATTGTAGACCAAAGATCTCTATCTCTGATTCATAACCAAGTTTCCAATCACTAAGCAGGAGATAGGCATTCAATGATGTATTTTATAGGTTTCTTTTATAGCTGAGGAACATAAAATAGATGAAGTACTGTCCTTACCACTTCTTTAAAATGCAAAAATAACATTTAAACGTACACTGATCGAAAACAATGCATTTATTTAAAGTTCGAGGTGAATCTGATGGCATCGCTATCTCCTGTTGGTAAGATTTTGTCTAACCTCTCGAGTGCTTGCCTGGTGTTGAGTGTTGCTGAGCCCGTTTGCTCCGTTTGCAGCCACAGCCGTCTCCAGTGAGCAGAACCCCGTCATTATCATCGCTGTGGTCGCCGTTGCGGGGACCATCATCCTGGTGTTCATGGTCTTCGGCTTCATCATCGGAAGAAGGTAGAACGCACGTTTCTTCTCATCTCTGAGATAAAACTTGTGATTTTTCAGAATTAGGTCCCCCATGGCTTATTACTTAGTACATTAGAATAGTAAATGCAAACACTCTCTGTCTGGTATGAAACATTAAAGGGCACTAAGTTTTCATTCTCCCAAGATCAAAATAAACTTTGAACTTAATCATCGCCTCTAGTTTAAGGGGATGAGTATTGTCATTTCTATTGGGAAAAATTATTCTTCTAGTTAAAGTTTGTGGAAACCATTTAAAATCTGTTGTTGTTGTTGTTGTTTTCCAGGAAAAAAATGTAGAAGCAAATATTTACTCGTTTATAAATCTAAATCTATAAATATGTTCCTTCTACATCGTCTCACACAAATACTTTATATTCTGTGCCTTTTTTTAATCATATGAATTGCTATGTTACTATTATGTTTATAACTATGGACAGGAAGTTTTCGTATTTTGTTTATATATCTAACTAGCATGTTGTAAAATAAATAAAATATTTTACTGAATTTTAAAAATATAAAGGAAGATCATTGAATGTGTTTGTCACAATTTTTTTTTTTTTTTCAGGCACTGTGGATATAGCAAAGCTGACCAAGAAGGGGATGAAGAGCTTTACTTTCATTGTAAGTGTTTGGTTTTTCTTTACTTTCATATATTGCAGTTAATACAGAAACCTGGTTGTTAATATTGGCATGAAAAAATTCCTAACGCATCACCCTTGAAATTATATAATGAGCTCAAAGTACTGCTTTAAAGCATTTGACAATATATTTAGAATGAAAGCCATATCATGTGAATTAAAAAAAATAAAATATATTCTGATATGTAATCTCATAAGAAATTTTAATATAACTGCAGGATATATTAAGCTGCCTTTATGTCACAATTTTTCCTTTTCAAATGTTTCCTACTATTTTAATAATAATCCATTAAATGTTGCATGGCCTGCGTTCTAGCTAAGGAATTCTTATCAAATTAGAAGGCTTTACCACCTAATGAAGTATGCTACCTTGAAAGGCTAAGGAACCACTTTCTCTTCAGCTACTATACATTGTCTATCACTGATAGATATTTTTACCAGACATTAAACGTATAGTAATAGGATTTAATCCTCCAATGTTTTCCTGTAGATTTGGATTACCTAGTTCTTAAAAATTCATTTTAGAAATCGTATTTGGAACAGAGGTTAGGTAACCAAATAGATATCCATCTGCATTACTTTTATTCTTGTTCATTATGGATGACAAGTAAAAAATGAGAGCCATGTGAGTAAATGTTAGGGCTCCATGCATCCAAAGTAAAAATCTAACAATCAAATGATTTTAGTTCTGATAATCCTTGAAATTATTAAGAACAATTTTACTTATTATTTTTCTTAGTAGTAATCATCTTGACTAGAATTTTTTTATGGATAGATAAATTTCCTAAATGGCAAAAGAATTATATCTATTATTGTATTGTTTATCAATTTATTTTGCTAATATCTAAGAAGGTATTGCCATGCACCCATTCTAAAATAACAAGATTATATAGGCATCTATGGAGAAAATGTGTTATTTAAAGACACAAATTTTGAGTTTCTTTAATATGTTTTTATTTGTTGAACCAGCACTGTAACTCTAGCTTTCAAAATAGAAGTGGCTTTAGATAATACATATCTAAATTGATGTTGAAACTCATTAATTTCCAGGCAGGGAGGGTGTTTGGGATACTACAAATTAAAGTAAAAGGTGTGACCAGAGGCGGCTTCTTTAAGAAGCCTAAGCTCCAGGGCCCCTCACTTTCACAGACCCCTGTTTAGGACCTGGTAAAGCCCTAGCCATCCTGTGTGTATAATCTCTTTTTACTTAAAGAGGGTATCATAATTGTAGAAGCCTCATAAAACTTAACTCTCCCCCTGATTATGGCTGAATACATGTGATCCCACCACCTCCCCCCTCTGGGATTATTTGATGTGCTCCTGATATTGGAGCTTCCCCATTGCTAATCCAGCAGTGATTTTCCTGGGAGAAAACAGCCTCAGGCGATGAGAGTGCCATAGGCAGTTTTTAGTTAGAGGATGTACAGAAAAAATGGAGGTTACTTTTTTCTCTCTCAGGACATAAGAGAATAATTTTAACACTTCCGCAGATAGGAAAAAGAGGTTCCAATCTTGAATGCCTAAATTTTTATATCTAGTTTAAAATGTATATAGGAGAGTAACTTAAGACCATAGTTCCTGCAGTCCCTGATTCTGCCCATATGTGAATAATTTGGTGGTAGAATCATTTAATATTGCTTTAATCAGCATGTCACCTTTGTTTCTGTTATTGAGTATTTCTGAGACATCTCAAAATTACCAAATATGTCTTAGTTTTAGCTTGCAGGTTAATGCAGAAAGTAAGTTGAAATATGGCTCATGTAAAACTTATATAGCCTTATGCTTAATTGTCATCACTCAGTTTTATATTTTAATGCCATTTGCTTTTTTTGCATTTGACATTCAGTTTGTAATTAGAAAAAATAGGGCGGCATGTTTTACTTGCTAACGTAGACAAGATAAGCTTGATAAATATACAGTTTTCATCTCCAGAGCAAAAATATCTATGTTGGTTTTAAGATATTTAACACTCATGAGACATGTAAATGAGCGACTAAAACACAGAAAAGCTCACCGCCTTAATGAGATAAGCCACAGACCAGAATATTCAGAAATTATATCAATGTATTTTATTTTAAAAATCAATTTTTAAATGAATAATGAAGCAAAGTGCACTTAACTATCCTATTCTGGTTAATCCCTGTTATTTTTGAATCACCCTTTTAACAAGGATGTCTTTCCTTATCATTTGACAAGAAACAGACATTGTATTTGAGTTCATGACTGTGTCTAAGTACAGCAGTATGGTCACCAGCTATTGGCAACGAGGTGTCCTTTTATTCCTTTAGTATACAAACAATTTCCTTAGGTGCTAAGGCACCAGATTGGATTTCTACGGAAATATGAAAGCAAACCATTTAACTAGCTTTCAGAGCACAGAATGTAATAGAATGTCCAGCCGTTTATATCAGGCACACTCCACTCTCCATGGCCCAAGTACTACATTTAAAGATATAAACACAATGGAGGAGTTCAGTGAAGCAATTCCAATTTACATTTTGTTTCCTCCTACCATTTCTTCCAACAATGTCTTTGAATCCAAGCTGGGCAGTATTTCATGTTTTTATGCCAAAATCGCTGTGGCCTGTCAAAATGTTTTATGACAGCTTGAATAAAGAACCATCAGAGACCCCGTTTGAGATGCAGAAGGTTACCTCCATTCTAGCTCCCTTATCGCAAAACAAAACAAAACAAAAACTATGAAAGAAAGAGAATAAAAAGGGAGAAGATGGCTCATTCTCCATCTGCCTGCCAATCTAGGAGGTTAACCTATTGTTTTCTTCCCTTCTCTCTTTTTCTCTTCCCCCCTCTTCCCTGTACTCCTTCTTCTCTCTTTTCTCTTTCTATCCCCTCTCTCTTTTCTTCTTGTGTGTTTTTTTTTTTTTCTTCATGTTCAGCTTTAGTAACAAATGAGCATCTGTCAGTTTTATAAACTGGAACAGTAATTGTTTAAGACAATCAATTTTGGATAAACAATCAACTACAGCAGAATAAATCAAGATTTTTAAATCCCATTTTCCTTCATACATTCTGCTTCCTTTTGTTTGTTATGTGTTTATTTTTAAAAGATTAATTTAATGTGATGACATAAGCACAGTTAGGCTGCAGTGTAATACATAAAGAAATATATTGTTCTCCAAATAGTGAGATTTAATGAAAAGATTGTTCAGTGGCTTTGTTAAAAACAATAAAGTTTTTTTGAGGATATAGTGTAATTCTTTTCATTGCATTAATATAACCAAATATATGCCTATCTTATCTTTGTCTCTAACCATATGACTGACTTGGAGTACATTATTGTAACTGAATTTGATTTAAAGTTAACATCGCATTATCTGTTACCTGCATGCTTCCGGTGCATTTTAAGAAGATTTTAACTTTTGCAACTTTTATGATTCTATGCTGTTTGAATCTTGACTACTTTTTCTGAGGCATATTGGCTGCCTCCTTCCAGAGCCTTATAAATGAAAGTTCATATAAACCATTCTTCTTTCAAACTGTGTCATACATGGTTAGCAGATCCCAGGAATATTGTAAATTTTCTAACTTTACTCTGGACTCTGTACATTCTGGCCCCTATTGCCCTGTAAGGTAAAAATGAAATTGTGTTTTTAGTAGATTTCTCTCTGAGTCTGTGATAGTGGCCCTCACTTCTTGTATTAATTTTATGTATATGTCAACGGTGGTTGGTCTTTTAAAAAAAATAAACCAAAAGAATAAGTGAGATGTCTAAATGTTTTTAATATTGCTGTCAGTGTAGTAGGCTACCTGTATATGAAATGTCTTCTTTTCCCAGTGTGTGTGTTTGATTGATTGACTGACTGATAGATTTACAAATGTGTTTCCAAGTCCATTACTAACCTCAGTATGGCTTGAACTGTGCCATGATAGCAGTGAATTTAATTAAACCTCCAGTCTGATAAGTCATGACAGAGAATTTTGGTGATGTATTTTGTTGATTTATCGGAAAAGCAATTCAGTTAGTAACCCATGAGCTGGATCTTATGTAACCTATAGAAGCTTGCAGATAATACCTATACGCCCGCAGACTGAAGTAGTCTGTTAAAACCGCTGTGAATCAGGTGATGTGGAAGCAAGTTCCCTGTTCCAAGGAGCACTCTGCATAATGAAATTCCTGGGCTGACTGCACAATAAGTGCTTTGCTTCATCACAGTCATGCTTTCTTACATCATTACAGTTAAATTTCCAGGCACCAAAACCTACATTGACCCTGAAACCTATGAGGACCCAAATAGAGCTGTCCATCAATTCGCCAAGGAGCTAGATGCCTCCTGTATTAAAATTGAGCGTGTGATTGGTGCAGGTAAGGCTGTTGTAGCTTCCTTATTCAGCTCTTCCATTTAGCCAAGATCGAAAGTCATACATCATAATGACAGGCAAATAATTATACCTCAAGTATAGAGCTTTTGCATTTACCTGAACTGTTGGAAGCAATGAGGCTGTACTTGTTTGTGAAATCTGAAGAGAGAAAAAAGTGAAAAAGAAGCATGTGACACAGAGAATCTGTGCATTTTTGCCTTCTGTTTGTTTTTTTAAGATACTGTTCTTTTGTAAGCTATCTTTTAAGCTTGGCCTGTACTTAAGAAATAACAGTATTATAAAAAATTAGCATGTTTCTGAATTTTGCTGGAATATATTTCCTCTTACTTGATTTACCATCTTCTTGCTAAGCTTTCATTTTTATTTCTTTTTCTTGTATTTGTAAGGTATTCAGTAGCTTTTGTACTATTTAATTTCACGCCGAAAATTAATATGCATGGATTATTGAAAAGGAATATTAGTTTCTATGTGTTCAATGTATTTTAATAATAATGTTACATTTTCAGTCCAAGTCCATTTCATGTAGTAGTCATGGGGCATACGAATTCAACACTCTTAAATCTTGAAGAACTATTTGCCCCTTAAACAATAAAAGAGGTAGCAGTGTTTAGGATTTGCTGATGTTCCCTTTAGTAGGCAGTGTGCGTTAGATAGCAAATTTTAATTCTAAATTTTGTTTCTGAAAGAGTTTTTGTTAATTCATTTTAAAAATAGTAGCTTGTGTAACAGACTTTAGAAAAGCTTAAAAGTACTTTTAATGGATTATTTGCATTTACTTTGAGAGAGGAAATACTTCTGCAATTAAAACACATCTGCCTGTTCTGTTGCTTCAGGAGAATTTGGAGAAGTGTGCAGTGGACGTTTGAAACTTCCAGGGAAAAGAGATGTTGCTGTGGCCATAAAAACCCTGAAAGTCGGGTACACGGAAAAACAAAGGAGGGACTTCCTGTGCGAAGCAAGCATCATGGGGCAGTTTGACCACCCAAATGTTGTCCATTTGGAGGGGGTTGTTACAAGAGGTAGATATTGATCATACCGTTCATTTACCACGTGGGCTGTCAGAAATTAGTGTCATTTCACACAGAGTAAAAAAAATCAAAGTACGAACATATTGCACATTCTAAATGAATGTTTTTCTTGGCATGTGCTGACTAAACAATTCTTCTTTTGTGTCAGCACCTCAGGAAAAAAATCAAATGACTGCAGGATTAGAATAAAATAATATCTGATAGCTAAAGCGACTGAGATTTTCTTTTCCCCCTTAGCTCAAAAACCATAGAGGCGGTACAGTTTTAGTCTTCATACTTTACGTAAAGTGACATTTTCCCTGAGTTTTGTTCACAAAGCAGGAGTCAGAAGAACACACTGATTTTTATTGTTTAATTTTTTGAATCGTGACCATGTTCTAGACATTTAAGGACTCTTTGACCTTAGCAGCAGTACTGGAAACTTTTGAAACTCTCATGCATTTGTCTTTCAAAAAACACCATGTGTTTTATCTCGGATGAGAAGGAGAATAACCTTGAAGTTGAGGTTGCATTTTTCTGAAGCAACACTTTTGTTTTCTTATGTATATATGTTTTTAATTTTAGGGAAACCTGTCATGATTGTAATAGAATTCATGGAAAATGGATCTCTAGATGCATTTCTCAGGGTAAGTAGCAAAATTATTCTCCCATTCTAAACATATTGCATACATGCTACCAAAATAATGTCCTGAAGTTGTGTGTGTGTGTGTGTGTGTGTGTGTGTGTGTTGTTGTTTTTTTTTTTTTTTCAGCGAAAATTATAAACAAGTTAGAAAGTTGTTAAGCAGGTTAAAATTCAGAGCCTTAGACTGGCTTGAACTAGAATCATTTTGATCATTCAACTGATACAATGTAGTGAAAAAACTAGTTTCCATTAATATGCTACCTCAAGTACAGAGGATACCTAAAGGCCTGTAATTTGAATACAGGTTGTAGAGTAGCATTTTACTTTTCTAGTACAATTAAGGATGAAATACAGTGCTAATACAGAGAAGACTGAAAAGTGAAATAACCATATAATATTGGTACCATGACCCCAGTTCTGCTCTGTGGAGCCATTTCTATTGTGCTGTTAAGTGAACCCTGAGCATAAAATGTCGAATTGTTAACATTTTTAAAATTAATAGCATGTGATTATTTTTATAAATGATACATTCTAAATGTTCAAAATATGCATTTTCATCCTCAGAGACCTTTCACCTAAGAACATGAACACATGTTAACATTTTTTTAAATGGCAAAGAGAAAATAATCTAAGCACTAAGAGGACGTGCAGAGCTGTCATAGATGATCTAGAATTGTACGTTCTACCCAGACTCACAGGCCTTCAGGAGACTTAGAGACATCTGTATTGCTGCTGTTGCCGCATCTGTGTGATAGGCATGACTATAAGCTCCTGGGAGGAAAGCATCACCTAGCAAGTTAATCAACTCAACACCAGTGTCCTCATGCACCGTACTTGTAATTCATTTGGAGAAATCTGTGGGTTAAACATAGATGATAGCCAGTCCAGTTGCACATATTGTTCAAGCCCACTGGCTAGTATACCTAGTCTAGAGACTTTTTGTTGCAAGTAATGTTCCTACTAATAGCAAAACCAGGAAAAGTATAAAAAGAAAACAAAGTCAGTCAATATAATCCTTTCCTACTTCTTAGTTTCTCTTTATATTTAATAAAAAATGTCCTCCCTTTTTTTTTTTTTTTTTTTTTTACCATTTGGGCGAAATAATATATGTGTCTTTGTACCTTTATATGTTTTTAGGTGATTTTCATAACTTTTTATCTAGTGAGGAAAACACTTAGCTGTGAGGGATATGTTTGGATGTGCCATTCCTTAACTTTCACCTAAAAATTAGCATATACTTTTGGATTTGTGTACTATGGAGCTATTATTAATTAATATTAATGACATCAGTACAAATAACTGATTACCTAAACTCTGCTTTGTATTATTTGCCTCTCAGTAAAATCAGTATTTATTTTGTTTTTCACAAATGTCTGTATTGTATGAAAAAGAACAAATCCTATTATACAAAAGGAAATGACTAGTGTGCTGACTTTTTCATGGGGATTTCTTTCCCTTCAAAGCACAGTTTACTGGACTTTATTTTTGTCTTCCTGTAGAAACACGACGGGCAATTTACAGTCATTCAGTTAGTGGGAATGCTGAGAGGAATTGCTGCTGGAATGAGATATTTGGCCGACATGGGATACGTTCACAGGGACCTTGCAGCTCGCAATATTCTTGTCAACAGCAATCTTGTCTGTAAAGTGTCAGATTTTGGCCTTTCCCGGGTTATAGAGGACGATCCAGAAGCTGTCTATACAACAACTGTAAGAAAAAGTCTGTTACTGCATCTCTTCATATTCCTAAGATTTTCCTACCAAGAAAGCAAAGCGTAATGATACAAAATTAACAGGGGAAAAAAGGGCAAATTAACCTCAGGAGTTTTTTGTTTTGTTACTGTTTTTTTTTTCCTTTTGGAAGAATCATTGTTGCTTTTATAATCTACATATAGGATAAGAGAAGAAATAATAAGAAGAATGATAGCATGCTTATCTTATATATTGGGATGTTCAGATAAATAATATACTGTAAAGTCATGTACAACATCTATTACTAGTACTCATACTTGTAGCAAAAAAGAAATATAATTCTATTTTAAATAAAGATTTTAAAAGAAGATTAGCTATGCTAAGTCTTACAACTTTTGTGAGATTGTATAAAAGGGAAATATGTGAAGGTTTACTTAAATACACCATATTTCATTCCAGTTTAGTGGTTACTTTGCATAATTTGTCATTGTCTTTTGACTAGACTCCTGAGACCACATAAGGCCCATTAACTGAGTTGCCATAAAAGTGTAATATTGTAATGGTTTAAAAAAACAGATTAGTAACTTTAAATACACTTAGAGAGATTCAAGATGGATAGGTGTGATACTGCTGAATTGCCAACCAAATATAAAGATGTTTAATGGTAGCTTTATGGTTCTGCTATAAATGATTTATAAGTTATTATACATATTTAAAATGTTGATTTCTTGTTATAATAGGGTGGGAAAATTCCAGTAAGGTGGACAGCACCCGAAGCCATCCAGTACCGGAAGTTCACATCAGCCAGTGATGTATGGAGCTATGGAATAGTCATGTGGGAAGTTATGTCTTACGGAGAGAGACCTTATTGGGACATGTCAAATCAAGATGTAGGTGTTACACTATTTAAACAAAAATGATTTAATACATTGATATCCATTATTATTGCAATATGTAGGTAATGGCTCATATGATAAAACTTCTATTGAATTATAAAAATGTTATATGAATTTTTGTGCACTGGGGGGGTCCCTCAGCCCAGCCTGCCCCCCTCACAGTCCGGGAGCCCTCAGAGGATGTCCTACTGATGGCATAGGCCCGCTCCCCATGGCTGATCAGGGAAGGCACCACCCCCATCACCTCCTCACTGCTGCTGCCTCTGGCCTCCCTCTGTAGGAGGCGGAGGCAACCCGGCTATCGGGGAAGGCAACGCCCCCATCACGCCTCTGCTGCTGCCACTGCCAGCTGCATGGCTGCCTGAGCCTCAGCCCTTGCAGCCACCACGGTTTACCTGAGCCTCAGCCCAGCCCTCGTTGCCTGAGCCTCGGGCCCTGGGCAGTGGCAGCCGCCATCCACAGCTTGCCTGAGCCTCAGGCAGCCGCTGCGGCTTTATCCAGGAGGATGCAGTATCAAGTCCCCGCCCACCCGCATGTGCCTCCTGCTGATTGGTCATTAAGGCGTGATGGCATGATGGCCATTAGCATATTAGCTCTTTATTATGTAGGATAATTGCTGAGTTTACACAATTAATACCACAAATTACTAAATAATTACCATAAATTAGTGGTTCAATCAATTCCATTTTGAAGAATTGTGTTTTCCTTTACCTTTAAATCTCTAGATATAATAGAAGCCTCCACAGGATATTTCCTCCTTATTAAAGGTAATGATGCTTTGCTTGCCCAGCTACAATGGGAGAGTCACAGGAGTAAAAGCATCATTTGTGGAGAGGAGGGTAAAGAAGGTTGTGATTGTGGTTATTTTTTGTTTTTATCTTATTCTTTTTCTTTAATGTTCTGAGAAAACCTGTTTAAATCATTGTTAATCGGAATAACTAAATTTCCATTTCATGAGACAATCTAAATTTTATGATCAATATTGGTGTTTCATAGTGATATTTCATAATGTAATCACAATGGAAGCATTTTTGGAAATTCCTAAAGAAGACATAGTGCTCATTAATGTGTATACTGTTACATACTAAGACAAAATATGCTATTATTCTTTGATACAAGAAAATGGTAGCCTATTGGGGGTTATACATCTCACACCCAGAGACCATTTATAAAACAATATAAGTGAGTGTGAATTTTTGCTTCTATTAGGTTGAATTTTTTTTGTAATTGACATTTTATAGGTCTAAAACTTTCAAATACTGGCAGAATTATATAGTTCATCTTATTGACAATGTGAGTGAAATTTGGATAAAAGTAGAGGAAGTGTAAATCTAGGAAGTAGAAATCTGAAGAAGATCTTGGTTTATAGCTGATGAGAAATTCTCCAAGGGAACACACTGGCAAGTTCAGAAGCAAAAGCTTAGCAAGGTGTATGGGGACCAACTACCTTTGTTTTTTATTTTAGAATTTTCCATATCAAATTTATATGGTTCTTAAAATTTATAGTTATTTTTAGACAGCTAAAGTCAAATCAGACTGTCGGTAAAGTTATTTTCAGTATATTTCCTTACAAATTTCTGCATTACCTGGAGTTCACAGTCTGTAAAGGTGAAACTTTTAAGTCATTTAAATCTTTTGGTATTTTAAATTGAGAGATGACTTGAAACTTCTTAATTTTTATTTATTTATTTTTTTGGTTTTGGTTTTGGTTTTTCAAAGATAAAAGTCTAAGTGATGCGTCCGTTTGGCAGAGGCAAAGTTGTTAATATTTGACAGGTGTCAGTGTCAAAGATTCCATGGGCTGTCAAAACGAGAGCAAACAAATCCTTGGGGCAGAGAAAGAGAAATATTGATATTCCCTAGACACTCAGTAGAGTTTCATTTCTTTTGACACCCTCCTTCTGTACTAGATTCAAACATAAAGGGAATGACAAGAATATAAGATAACTTAAATTCAAAGTTCACCTAACTTCTAAAAACAAATAATAGAAATAGTTAAGAAAACAATAAATAGCTTCCGTTTTCATTTTTAGAATTCTCTAAGTTTTCTTGAACATTAAATATCATGAAGATAACATAGTGTATCATGAATTAATAAATGTTTTATCAATTAAGTTAAATGATGTCTAGAATACAGCTTTGTTCTGATGTAGAACATTTAGCACCTCTTTCTTTTTTTTTAATTTTGAATGTCTTAATTGTTAAATTCAGACACAATTTTATGTAATAGTAGGAGATTTCCTATGCCAGTTTTGGTAATGAATTTGATGTTTATATTTCTCTTATAGGGTAATATTTATTATTTCATACTTGTATTGTTAAAGTGCTATTTGAGCAGTTATATAGGGTATCCCAAAAAAATGTATACACACTTTAAATGATTATAAAGTCAGTATTTATTAACATACAGTTCACTTTGAAAATTTAAAAGAATCGACAGAAATGAATAATATTTTTTTTACAATCCCTGTTTTCAAACTGATGACTGATCCACCGATAATGAAAAGCAATGGAATCACAAACATCAAGAATCATTTTGTTTAGTATTTGTGCACCCTCAATTCATCGACTGTTGCTGGTTTTGTACCATAAACTTTATCTTTTATGTAGCCCCATAAAAACGTCTAGTGGATAAATTTTATTTATTCAAAGCTTAGTTTGGCTTCACCCATTATTTCAAACCAGTTAACCTGAAAAGGAGTAAAAATTGAGTTATCAGCTGTTTTTAAAGTATGTATACCTTTTGGGGGGATTACCTATATGTACAATCTTCAATACAAAAATGGTGAAAAACCTGAATAATTTAAAATAATTCTATTCTGGTAAAAAATTCTCTAGCTAAAAGCTTTTTTTTTTTTTTTTTTTAACTTGGAGTCTCTGCTAGGAATTCATGGAGAGGATTGAGATCTCTAAAACCCCTCATGCATATGGAAATCCTGTGTATCAGAGAATATATTGTGTTTTTCTGGAAAGTTTGCTTTCACCAGATCTTCAGATATATTACCTTTTTAATTAGCCTAAATTGATTTATTAAGTGAATCAATTCACTTTATAGTGTTTAAATTTAGTTGCTAGGAATTTGTCAGGAATGTAGAAAGCCCCCAACTATCAAATGCTTGAGATTATGAAAGCCTGTAATAAGATGCCATGAAAATAAGCAGTAAATTGATGGTTATGTTTATAAGCAAGTTCACAAAATCCCAGGCTGCATGCTGAATAAAGGGAGGTTTCTGTGATCACGCTGAAGAAATAGGAAAGGGCTACTGTAGAAGTCGGTGAGGTAGGGAGTTCCTTGCCGGGAGGCTTTAGTTACACTCTAGATATGTGTGTGAGAAAAAAAAAAAAAAAAAACTTGGGAAAAGATAACATGCATAGGATAATGACACTCACACCCAAGGCTTTATGACTTAATTAACACTTGTATGAATGAATGCTCATTGTATTTTTGCGTACTTAGAAATTTCTTGAATTTTCACCAAATGGAAGCAGTTAGAATCTTGTTATTTGCTATTAAAATCAAAGCTGATCATTTTAAATAAGTTGCCAATTTTCATTCTTTTTAAAGAATAAAATCTGCAGATTTATAGCCCTTTCCATAATGGTCTTTCAGAGAAAAATCTTTATATATGTAAAATGCAGTCAAAGGTAATAGATATTGTAGAAATTGAAAATACTCATAATTGGCACTCAAAGAAGCTAGCTTTTCATTGAATTTATGTCTTAATTTGAATAAAAGTTTTACACTCATATTTTGAAATTCTTCATTGTACAGATTTGATTGTTTTTCTGTGCATAGTACTCAAATAGGTTTTTTTTTTTTCTTTGAGTTAGGCCAATGCATTTTTAATTTTACTAGCAAATGGTCATAAGGATAATGAAGAATAAGCTTCCATAAAGATATGGGGCATAAAGATAAATTCTTAAAGTGTTTCATTTTAGAACACTTAAGAGCTTTGAAAATATAATACATGGTAACTAAATTTATTTTCAACTAAATTGTGAGCCCTCAATTTATTTTTCTTTTAAAAGCCACGACTAATTTATGCCTTTGTGGGTTTTTTATATTAATATAGAAACAAAATTGTGATTTTTTTTTAAACTTTGCCATAATCCCTTAAGTGGGGTCTGAAGTACTTAATTGTGTAAAATGTGGGTTATGTTATGTGAGGTTAATGATATGAAAATGGGCATGAGCAGAGAACAGAAGCCAATCATGTTATATCCTATGTTGAGTGACTACAGACCCATTATCATGGGTGCTGCTTTTTCTCTTAATTACAATGGTCATACTATAATCATACTGAAACACTTCTCAACGAGCAACTTTTGTGTTTATTCCTAAGTATTTTTTTACAGTGCATGCCCAAGTACTCCTGTTGTATCCCAGCGGATTTTTATGGATGGCATTTACCCTAGTCTCTTCTTATTTCACAGGAAACTATATAGAATTAGAAATTGCTTATAAATTTTTTCTTTGACTTTTATTAAATACTAAGGCTAGATCTGGACAGGCAAAACCAAGGTATGTATGCCAAATTGTGCTCTGGCCAGGCCGAGGTTCCCAGCAAGCATCTCTGGTGCTCATATAGGTGAGGGCATGATAGTTAATGGGGCCCTTAAAGCCCCAAATTGATTCCCAGTCCAGAGCATCTCTTATTTTAAATGTTATATATTGCTGCTGCTCCGTTAAAAATGTGTAAACCACTGTATCTTTGAGAGCTACAAGTTCCATTTTGGATTATGATACATGTTGTTTTTTTGTTTTAATGATAGGAATCATGTCATTCCTATAATGCAATAAGACAACTACAGAGGTTTCTTAACTATTTTATTCCTGTAAGAGTCTTTCAGGGCATGATACTGTGTTTATTGGCACAAAGACTTAAGAATTTCTTGGGTTCAAAACTAAAGAAACCTCTGGGAGAGATGTTGAAGAGTATTGTGTCAGAAAGATCTTGATAAGATTTAGGTTTATCATTTTAAAATATTATTTAGAGGGAAATAAATAAAGAAAGCTCCTTCCACCTGCATTATTTCTGGACATGGGAGGAAGACAAACTGCAAGCAGGGAAACAGGTCAGGATGTTATAGGGACAGCACCAATGTTATGGACATGGGAATGCAGTCCTGTCAAATCAGAAAGAAACTGTTCAAATTCCAACAACTTCAAACACTCCTTTTCCTATGAAAAAAAATGACCCCCAATTGTTTATTCTTTGGTTATTTTGAATACATAAAGTTTTAGAAGTTTTATTATTTACTTACTGCTAGAGGCCCGGTGCACGAAATTCATGCACTTGGGGCAGGACGGGGGGGTCCCTCAGCCTGGCCTGTGCCTAAGCAGTGCTCCCCCTGTGGGAGTGCACTGACCACCAGGGGGCAGCTCCTGCATTGAGCGTCTGCTCCCTGGTGGTCAGTGTGTATCATAGCAAGTGGTCACTTCGGCTCTCTGACATCCCCCAAGGGGTCCCAGATTGCAAGAGGGTGCAGGCCAGGTCGAGGGACCCCACTGGTGCATGATAAGGGCAGGGAGGGACGTGGGAGGTTGGACAGCAAGGGAGGGTTCCAGGGCGTGTCTGGTCCATCTTGCTCAGTCCCAATCAGCCCGACCCCAGAAGCAAGCTTACCTACCAGTCAGAACGTCTGCCCCCTGGTGGTCAGAGCACATCATAGTGACTGGTCAACCAGTTGACTGTCTGCCCCCTGGTGGTCAGTGCATGTCATAGCGATCAGTTGAGCTGCCTTAGCATATCAGCATATTATGCTTTGATTGGTTGAACGGCCAACTGGATGACCAGACACTTAGCATATTAGGCTTTTATTATATAGGATGCATAATTTATTTAAATAACAACACAGCTTTCCAAAGTACAGTTTTTTTTACTTCTATCTAAGTCGTTTAACATAGAGCACTTTTGAGTCCAAGTATAGGCCTGTCACTGGACTGTACAAAGCCACAGGAAATTGTTTGCATTTAAAAGTTTTTTTTTATTAATTTCCCCTATAGTTATATACTTGTGATCTTTGCAGAGTTACCATTTGTGTGTGTGTGCTTATGTGAAGTAGGAGATGCCTGTGGAAGGTCCAGAGGAAGATGTCTAGTAAACTGATATATAAGACACAATGATCAGGAGAGAATGTGGTCTGAGGCTTGTATACTCACAGTACTTCTCAAAAATTACTGTAATTAAGTCAATCTATTTACCTTTTAAGCTTCATCAATTTGCATATATGGATATTTCTTAAATTCAAGTGGACTCTTTTTTCTTTTCCAAAGGATTTTCTCTAAAAACTGTTGATGTCAGCTACTTTACTAATGCCATCCTACAACCTTTTTACATTTGAATGCGCAATTCTTGAATGTCAACAAGCATCTTAAGGATGTGATTCCCTACAAATACTAACTTTATCAGCATTTCTTAAAGCCAGCTTTTGGATTTATTTTCTTCAAAAACTCCAGGTCACCTCTTTTGTTTGTCAGTTTTTCTTATATTTCTACTGTTACCTTAGTATCAAAGGATTTGTTAATCCCCCTTGAATATTATAATGTTTTGCAAATTCTTATTTGTATTCTTTGCCCTTCTATTAGTTTTCTTGTGTTGCTCAGATTTATAACAATTTCTGATTTTTAAGATCTATTTTTTCATTCCATATAAATAAAAAATAAGTCTGCATAAGTAACTTTTAGACTTTCTGATTGCCCCATACAAATGTTTATAGAAGCCTATTTTTTATTAACATTCAAAGCTTGATATAAATATCAGTTTAGGCTGTTATATATAAACTAGAGGCCCGATGCACAAAATTCGTGCAAGACTAGGCCTTCCTTCCCCTGGCTGCCGGCACTGGCTTTCCTGTGGCACCCGGGACCCGGGCTTTCCTCTGGATGCAGGCACCCAGGACTTGGGCTTCCCTCGCAGCCTCAGCTTCATCTGGAAGGTCGTCCGCAAGGATGTCCAGTCTAATTAGCATATTACGCTTTTCTTATGACAGATGGGCAGGGATATGCTGATAAAAGTATAACAACCAGGACTCTGAGTGGGAAAGCCCTGATTTGTAACCTTTTTCAATTGCCTAGTGTAACCCTTTCTGCCACCCACTGCCCTCTTCCCCAAAGCCCATTTCAGTCTGGCACTGTGACGTCACTAAACTTGGAGTTGCAAGGTGATTTAACCACCTTCCTGAACCAGTGCAAATAGGCTTCAGCATATAACACTAGTATACTTTCTAAACATATACGCTTCATATTATTTAATAGTGTACTTGGTAATATTTACTGTCATAGTACCATTCACCTATTTTGATATCTTGTTTAAAAAATACAAAAAGTGAAACTTTTAGGGATTCAATGTTGGGCAACACAGAACTTCCTCTTACAACTTGAAAAATCTATAGGCAAATATGTACATGCACAGCTACATACGAGTAAAGTAGTTCCATAACATACTCCCTTTTGAACACTTCTGGGATGACATTAAAAGATTTTCCATCTATTGTCACCTGAGTGAACTTAATTGCTGTTCCCCTTTGCTGAATTGACTAGAAAATGTCATCACATCCTGCTCGTGCACCCCTGTAATAGAGGCTTAACATTTACGGATGTATGGGTGCGGGGAAGTCTTTTGCAAAGTAGCGTGCTTCACTTTTATCAGGATGAGTCACTTTGCCTCTGGGCAATTCACTTAATTACAAGTGAACCTCCGTCGGTAATATGTGTAATGTCCTTTTGGCTGTAGGTTATAAAAGCGATAGAAGAAGGCTATCGCTTGCCGGCGCCCATGGACTGCCCCGCGGGCCTGCACCAGCTCATGCTGGACTGCTGGCAGAAGGAACGCTCCGAAAGGCCCAAGTTCGAGCAGATAGTTGGAATTCTGGACAAAATGATTCGAAACCCAAGTAGTCTGAAAACACCCTTGGGAACCTGCAGTAGGTAAGAAATGCCTAAGGCAGTGGAACCTGGGAGAAATTAACATGCTCACATGAACCATTTATCTCCTCAGCCCATCTCAATGGCCAATGGACATGTGTCTTACATTATAAGTCCTTATTAAATATATTGTGTTTACCGTTTTCATTTTTTATTTTCAGACAGCTTACCTCAATTGAATTGGTGTTTAAAGAGACCTACTAATTATTATTGTGTGTGTGTGTTTTCCTTAAAAGTTATGATAGATATCAGTGGCTGCCATTTAGAAAAAAAATTTAAATTGGAATTTTGTGATTGGGTGACATTTCACATTTTCAAATCATTTCTATTTATATTATTATTATTATTATTATTATTATTAGGCTTTGTTTTGCTAGTACCCTAGTTTGTGACATATTATCTATTTTATTGTTTTGCTGTGAATTATGCAAAATAAGTCTCTGAAATTA
The DNA here is from genome assembly GCF_027574615.1 of Eptesicus fuscus. NCBI lineage: Eukaryota > Metazoa > Chordata > Mammalia > Chiroptera > Vespertilionidae > Eptesicus > Eptesicus fuscus. The sequence goes on along the minus strand of NC_072482.1, from coordinate 48,981,946 downwards.
ACATTTGTAAAAGTAATTCAATACATGATTAAAGAGATATACCAGTTAAAAAGTGTCTGATTGGGAGAGTGGGGTCCAGCGGGGAAAAAGGAGACATGTAAAACTTTAGACAATAAATAAATTTTTAAAAAAGTAAAGTGTGTTACACAAAAACATTAAAATAAAAAGTGTCTGAAACACGCCATTCTTTGAACTTGACTTCCTCCATTGTGATGCATGCTGGTAGTTATTCAACCTCAGCTGCCAGGTAAACCCAGTGCTCTGGTCTGCACTGGAGGTCAGTCAGGCCCTTGAGGAGGTGTGTTAACGCACACGGTCTCGTAAGGGAGCCCTCAGCACAGTGGTACATACTGTTCTTAATAGCACCCTCATGGTCTAAAACAGTCAGTCCACAGCCAGATGTGCTTCCTTTACTCACACTTACTTTCAGAGAAGCAAATGAACAAATATGTACTGATCACAAATACTGCTGGCTGTACCTTTAAAAATGCATGGACGATGCAATCTGGTGGTCATGAAACATAAATAAAATATAAATTTTGTAGTCTGCAGTAATTAGGTAACCTTATGCATTATAATTTATTAGTATATCTGTTTATTTTAATACTTACACATTTACGTTTTACATTTATATTATTTTAATATCAATTAAAATGTGTACTTTTATCCTATGTGCCCTTATTTTTGTATAGGACAAGACATTTTTTTCTTTAGTAGTTCGTGGAAAAAAATGTTTTCTTCTGTTTCTGTTTGTTTTGTTTTTTTTCTTATCTAGGCCAATAAGCCCTCTTCTGGATCAAAACACTCCCGACTTCACTACATTTTGCTCAGTTGGAGAATGGCTACAAGCTATTAAAATGGAAAGATATAAAGATAACTTCACAGCAGCTGGCTACAACTCCCTTGAATCAGTTGCCAGAATGACAATTGAGTAAGCTTAAACTTGTTAAATTATATTTAGGAATGTATTTACCGTATAATTCAAGCTTTATAGTAGAGGTATGTTAAAGAGGTCTGAACTACAAAACAAGGGAGAAAAGTATCTCTTTAATAAGTATTTACTATGTGCCAGGCATTATCCTAAATAGGCCTTTGAACATACAGTATTTTTTTTAACCCCCACAGCAACAGTTTTATTAAGTCCATAGTTTCTCATACAACCAGGCTAAGGCTCAGAGAGCTGAAATATTTTCCCCTAACCAGCTCAGCTAGTTAAGTGGTAGGTAATTTGTCTGGATAGCCAGTGTTCTAAACATCATTCAGTGAGACTTCCTTTTTCATTAACCACTGTATCATTTAAGTTCCTAACCTTCCTTATTGCAACTAAGGACATCTTTTACCACATTTGTATCCGACATTAAAAATCTCAAAGCTTCAAACCCAATACCAAAATGCATTGAGACATTCAATACGATTGTTTTCTGAAGAGGTCAAAGGAAGCTTAATTTAATTTACTGTAACTAAGAGCTTACTTTAACTTATCTTTTGGAAAGTGTGTGAATATTGCATCAAATTTTTTTTTTTAACCTTAAGAATCACTGGATAAAACAACTTTGAAATTGCTTTGACCTGGAAGTAAAAATTAATTTTCTGTTTTGACTCCGTCACTGATTATGTGGCCTTATGAAATCTATTAATGTACCCTAAACTTAGCTTCCTTGGCTGCTGCACAACACTTATGGGTGATACAATTCCTGTCAGTCAGACAGTGTGTTTGAAAATGAGCAATAGAGTGGTGAAGACCTGGTTGGGGGAGAGGGGTTAGGAGCTGGGAGGAGAAGGGTAAAGGGGGGTGGGGAATGGGAGACATCTGTAATACTGTCAACAATAAATACATAGGTATATTAAATAAAAAATTCTGATAGAAGAAAAATGCTTTAAAAATGGGAAACAATCTTGAAGGTTTTATTAGAGGGCTCCATTTTACATGCTATTGTGTGAAGGGTTTCACATTTTTAAGATGAGATGAAGGCCATCAATCAGATACTGCTTTCTGACATGTCAGGAAATGGAGTATACATGAATTTAAGCATGTACATGCTATCTGGTCAAGTTTTCTGCCAGTCACCTCGTGGGCAGAGCTGGCATAATTATGCCTGTCTCCCCAAAGTCACCAACTCCCCTGAAAGACTGTGTCTCTCAGTCTTATTAAACCACTGCTACGAAATAGTGCAGTGCTGTCCTGTTGCTATATTTTAGGTGCTTGAATACTTAAGCTCAATCCTAATGGCTTTTCGCAAAGGTAAAAGTACATACACAGATCCAGTTAGCTTATGTCAGATTTAAGCTATTAAACGTGGGTAATGGGTAGTGTACGCTTTAAATCAGGGGTCCTCAAACTACGGCCCGCGGGCCACATGCGGCCCGCCGAGGACATTTATCCGGCCCGCCGGGTGTTTTTGCCGCCACTGCCTGTCCTGCTTAGCAGCCGACTTAGCAGTGTGCATAGGAATTTGTTCATAGTTTGTTTTTTTTTTAACTGTAGTCCGGCCCTCCAACAGTCTGAGGGACAGTGAACTGGCCCCCTGTTTAAAAAATTTGAGGACCCCTGATTTAAATAATAATTTATTTCTGAAAGGTATTCAAATGGTTGAACTGAACTGAAAGTAAGTATACAACCAATAATGTGCTCAGCATTACTATATAATTAAACTCAGTATAAACTTTTTTTTATGATCATTAATGAATCTTGATCTACTAGAGCCCAGAAGTATCTCTATTCATACTACATTTTATTTTAATAATTAATATTTTTAAACTTCACTTAGGTTCAAGAATACAACATCTCAAATAACATTTCCTAATCTTACCTTAAATTAATAATAATTTTAAGACTGATCATTTCTTATATAAAATTTCAAATCACTTTGAAAGTAATTTATCCGGGCAGATTGAGAGCTGAGCGGTTAGGTTTTCACAGAGGAGAATGCTGAATCCGCGGCCAGTCTGACCCACTGCAGGAACATGATCATGATACCCAAGGGCTCTACGATTAGATACACAGATTATTTAATTAAAGAGTCGATGACAGTTTAGCACCAAATACATTCTTGGCCAGGTACCTAATAAAAAGTGCGTTTGTCTTTTTCAGGGATGTGATGAGTTTAGGGATCACACTGGTTGGCCATCAAAAGAAAATCATGAGCAGCATTCAGACTATGAGAGCACAAATGCTACATTTACATGGAACTGGAATCCAAGTGTGATGAGCGTTTCTCCCTTCTGAGGGAGAGTGGACTGTGAGAGAACAGTGCTGGCCTTCAGTATGTGCGTAGAATGCTGCTAGAAGACAGTTGATGTCCTGGGTCCTTCCTACAGTGAAGAGAAGATTTAAGAAGCACCTATAGACTTGAACTCCTAAGTGCCACCAGAATATATAAAAAGGGAATTTAGGATCCACCACTGGTGGCCAGGAAAACAGCAGTGACAATAAACAAAGTACTACCTGAAACATCCAAACACCTTGAGCTCTCTAACCTCCTTTTTATCTTATAGACTTTTTAAAATGTACATAAAGAATTTAAGAAAGAATATATTTGTCAAATAAAATCATGATCTTATTGTTAAAATCAATGAAATATTTTCCTTAAATATGTGATTTCAGACTATTCCTTTTTAAAATCATCTGTTTATTCTTCATAAGGACTTTGTTTTAGAAAGTTGTTTATAGCTTTGGACCTTTTTAGTGTTATCTATGACACATTACTACACTGGGTACTTTTGAAAGAATCTCGAATTTAAAAAAAAACACATAGCAAGATGGTAGATATCTCTATCAGAACATTGGTATCCTTTTCTGTGCCGTTTTATTTGTTTAATCAGTGCTGTTTTGATATGGTTTGCTAATTGGCCAGGTAGTCAAGAAAATTCAAGTTACCAAGAGTGCTGATATTTTTTAAAAAAGAAATTTTTTTGTAAAGAGCAGTCAACACTATCTTTTCAATGAAAAAAAGCAATAATGATCCATAAACACTATAAGGCACTTTTAACTGATTGTTTATGGAGGGATTTTACTAGACAGAATTTACTAAAAAAAAATCACAAAATTCAAATTGTAGGATTTTGACCATAAAAAAGCTATGAGACACTTCACCTAAAGAATCTCGGTGAAGGCAAGTCTCTGAGAGCAAGAACTATCCAGTGTTATCTAAATAGTGTGAGCACATGAAGATTTTTTTCAATATCATGCCATTAGGGAATTTAGGAGAAATAGTTGGCCTATATTTTATATCCTGTTCTGTTTAATGCAGTCCAAACACAAGAGGAAAGAATTACGTTTTATATTAGAACTCTGAAGCATGATACAAGGGGCAGTTCACAATTTTCACCTTGCAAAACAAAGTTGCTGCACAGGATATCAGCAATGCAGTTACAGAAAAGAAAAATTCTTTTATTTGTGAACATTGATATGAGGAACTTAAGTGAAAGAATACTTTTGACCACGGAAGAAAGAGGTGAAGGATCTGACTTTTTTTTTAAGCTTTATTTATTATTCCATATTATTTGATTACGTGTTAGAATTTCACAAGCAATAATTAAATGTGTCTTTATAGCTATTTCAGGAATGTATACATATTGTGAGTACTGCTTTCAAAAGTTATGAAAATCATGAACTACCCCAGAATTGAACTGTTGTACTTCCAAAGAGAATTGGGCTGTTTATAATGATTTTACTAGAGGAAGATCCCAGGGATCGGTCATAATTGGTCTTGTTTGATAATGTGGGCATCCACAAGCAAACAAACACAAGAAACAAAATCTGTAAATGTTCCTTTGTAAAACTTGTAAATTTTATTTATACTGTCTTGTTTTGTACACACATTTCTCTGTAGTGGGCTCTGAATACATTGAAAATGCACTATATTTTTCTATTTTACTTGCAGAGCATCACAAAAGAACAGGTATTTTCAGTGCTACATAATGTGTTTTCCCACATTTAGGACCAAAGATGGCTATAGAAACATTCAAATGGATTGCTTCCCAAACCCCTCCCCACCCTTTTTTCCCCCTCTTTTAAGTCACTGTACAGTGTTATTTGATATTTTAATTTATTTTTTTGATTGACTAGAGAAATCATTTTAATTTCACTAAAATGTTTTTTGTCCCTAAGGAAAAATAATCTGTAAAATAAGTTTAATTAGCATAATATAGTCACCTAGACACTTCCATTTGTAATCTTTGTAATAGACTGTAAATATATTTTTGGAACTATGACACAATGTGCTTGAGGGTTATTTTTCAGTGTCTGCAGTGTATACAAGTGTTTATACTCAGTACAGCACTTTACAACTCTAATCAGTAGCATTGGCCTTTGTGAGAATGAATGGAAGAGTTGGAGTGAGTGTTCTTAATTCCGTTTGGATTCTAGACTCACTGATAATGAAGTTCTTTTCTTGCTCATAGCTTAAGGTGCTTATTTTTTCTATTAAAATTAAATTGACAAAAAGCCATTCTAGAAATAGAAGACATAGTATGGTACATGCAGACGGTGTCTTTCCTGCTTTTTCTAGCACTAGATTTATAGTTGAGTAGTCTTTCTTGAGTAGAAGGGCAGAAGAAAAGTTTTTTTTGAGGTTTTTTTTCAAAAATAACTTTTTCCTTCAGCAATATACCTCATCTGCCTTAAATTTTTTACAGCTCTTTACAGGGAAAGGGGAGAAGGGATGGGAAAGACACACAGCACAACAGGAAGTGTATGATGACATCGCTCTCGTTTGTAGGTTTCTTTTCCCAATCAACACTATGATTTTGAAATACATGTATGTGAAAAAGATATCCAGAGAAAAGGAATTAACATTGTAATGCTGATTGTTAATACTCTTTTCCAGAAAGAGATGAAAAGGTATAACAGTAAGAATGTACAACTTGCACCTTGAAATCTTTTTTTTTTTTTTTTTTTTTTGATAAATTAGTGCTCAGGGGAGGAAAAATAGAGAAAGTATATGTCAAAAATAGAATTCAAAAATTATAAAAATGCAAAAGGAAATGCCCTCCTTGCTTTGATAGAGCCGCCTTTTTAGAACGCTGTCTTCACACTTGACGCGTGTTTTGCGTTCAGTACTGAAATAAAAGTAACGTTTGTTACATCCGAATCTAACTTTTTCTCAGCAATTGGTCTGGGCCTTGTTTACTAGAACTGGTGGTTTATTGATTGTCAGAGCACTATTAGTTAAATCATATTGTATACTTATGTAATCTACATTAGCTAGTACTATTTAGGACTATATTTTAATTGCTCCTCTTATCCGTGTTTTTAAGACAATTAAAATGGTGTAATTCACCTCTCTTTTTTTATTTAGGTAATGCTGATATTCTCCCTTTTGTTTCCTGAGTAGCCTAGAACTGTGCTACTCACAGATGTGCATGTTCAAATAAATTACTGATGTGTATTTTTTTGCTATATGTGGAGAAATCATGGGGAACTTGGGGCGAGATGTGCTTTTTGTTGGTTGAATTTGTCCCTCCTTGCCTAAGAATTACTACAGGGGTCATCCTTTTATAAGGACAAACTGCTTTTGAACAGTGTCTTCAATGTATCAAGCACAAATAACTCTTTCTTCAACACGAATCATAAGTCTCTTTTTACCAGCTTAAAATAATAAACGAGTCTATTAGACAATGTAAAGAAAATCCTGTCTCCAATCATTGGCGGATTCCTTGATGTCCCTCACTCATTCTCTATTTCCTTACACAGTATCATGAAGGGAGGTGTTTAGAGTAAAGGTTTTATTGAACTATTTCAGGAGACCCATCAGAATACAAAGAGAATTAGTATCCTTTATTTCCCCTCATCCTCTAGCACACCGACTTAATTCCACTCTAACCATTACAGAGTAACAAAAAATGTCTTCGAAGAGCGCCATACTGTCCGACATTTTAGTTAAAACCCTTTTTTGTACATTTATGAAACTACAGCTACATGGAACTAACAAGAATATTTGCACGGGGAAGGTAATATTTCGTCATTGGACGCTGATAAAAGCCAGCAACTTGGAGAGTGTTTACACTTAAGACTCTGCGGGATGCAAGCACAGGGCCCAGAGCAGTGGGAGCAGTGCGCTACCTGAGGGTCTGATGGAGTGTGTTTCACTGACACCGACACAGTGATCCTTTCCACGTGCGCCTGAACTGAAGAAAACTAAACACCCCCTTTCTCAGCATTATCGTCATAAGCTCTGCAAGCTCTTAACAACTATCCAAACATGTTTCAAAAAATGAGACCAGGCAAAGGCCAGGTGAGGTGCTACTGCTGATGGTCACACCTGTGGTGCTGAGGCTCAGGCTAGGCTGAACGGAGAAAGATAACTTTGAAGTCTCCGCTATCCCTGACGATTCAGCAAGCAATTCCCTTGTTAAGTTCCCACAGCACATCCTGAAACAAGGAAGGGCACGCAAATGAGCTCCTAAGTACTGGATTCATACGTGGCACAAAAATACACTAGCCTACCCGCACTCTTTTTCTTCCAAAATTATGAAGCCATTACTAAGTTCTATCACTAAGTAAAAATGAGATTTCGCACTTATGCTGATCATGGGTAACCACTTTTTGTTGGAGGGCTTTGATCTCCTGTTACCCTTTGTTCTATATTGTTAACTGCCATGAATATTCAATATCAATTCTGAGGAAAGCTGCTGAAAGCAAGACACACACAGCAAAGAGGTGATCTGATTTCTAAATGCAAAAGATCATAACTACTGATATTAACAAATGATAACAGACAGTGCTTGGTGACTGGCAAGCTTTCTAGCTGCTCAGAAGGGAACAGCATCTTCTGTGAGCCTCATTAGATTCACATGCTGTAAAGGAGGCTTATTTTTTTCAAGGTCAGTGATTAGATATAATTAAATGTATAGTTAAACAATAAAAGACCTCTTCTGATTGACCTTGAGGTTAAAATAAACGCAATTAATTGATCTTATTAGGCCTATTGCGCAAAGTTTGGCACGTAGCAGTAAGTAGCTCTGGTCTAGTGTTCTGTAGGAATGTAACAGCACTTTAAGTAGGTGGCAGTAGAAGGGATTCCTAAATTGCCAGCATTTGATGATTTAGGGACAGTAACAAGTGAGGTGTTGCCTATTCTAAACCTCCATGAATAGCAAATAAAGCTCAATCAGATATAACTTGCAACATGAATGTCATTATCATATCCCACGTTTCTACTGCTGAAGATTAGTTTTGTTTCCCTTTTGAAATGCATGGCCTATATTAGTAGATTTTAAATCTATAGTAGACTTTAGCTATAAGAATGCACAATATAGTTTTAAATGTGTTGTTAATCATACATCTTAAAGACACATAGGGAGAAGCGGGCACATTTGTTTTAAGTAAAGTTGGTTCTAGCATAGTAAAGGACAAACATATATTGTTCAGATCTCATCATTTCACTGTGTAACCAACACTAAATAAAGTAAACGACTGAAAGCAAACTCTAGAAAAACAAATAGAAGAAAATGAAACTGCATTTGCAGAACTAGTGTTCATATCAATGGTGTGTTTTTAAAAATAAAAATATTTCTATTGTTTGCCAATTCATAGAAATGAGGCAAACAATTCAAGAACGCTTTTTATTACATTGTTGGGTAGACTGTACAGCAATTTACAAGAGAATGCTCTAAATTTAATCTGACATCTCTCTGTCAATTTGTTTGAGACATGCACTATTAACATTGGAAACTGTACAAAATATGAGACTAAAATATGCTCTCTCCAGCCCTAGCTGGTTTGGCTCAGTGGATAGAATGTCAGCCTGTGGACTGAAGGGTCCCAGGTTTGATTCCAGTCAAGGGCTCATGCTGGGATTGTGGACTCGATCCCCAGTAGGGGGCATGCAGGAGGCAGCCGATCCATGATTCTCTCTCATCATGGATGTTTTTCTCTCTCTCTCCCTTGCCCTTCCTCTCTGAAATCAATAAAAATATATTAATAAATAAAATGTGCTCTCTCCAGGCGAAAGAGAGTCATACCTTTCTTTAGCTCTGACATTAGCACAAGTGTTTGGGGGACCTACTGGGCAGGAGATCTATTGGCCAGTGTCGTTATTGTTATATTGCTATTCCATGTTTTCACGAAATCTTCCCAGGTGGCACCCAAGCTCCAAATGTATTCATCAGAACCCAGCTTCACACAAACAGGAACCTGATGCTACAAACAGACCTGCTTAGCTCTACCTGAGAAATGGGCAGGGAAATGCATGGGCTACTGCTGCTATTTCAATGGTTCCACACCTTGTAAAGGACTACCTGTTAGGTTAGGTGTGGTGTAGGATCAGCAGAACAAGAGCAGTTAAAGCTCTTCGGATCTACTTACAAAACAAAGCCAGCAAACACCGAATAATATTATCCTTCAGATTTTGAAAAGGAACAAATAATATTGTATATAAAAGTGTACATAAAAGGTATTAATGGCCCTGGTCAGGTGGCTCAGTTGCTTGAAGCATCATCCCATACACCAAGCAGATTCAATCCCTCGTTGTAGGCACTTTCGGGAGGCAACCCATCAATGTTTCTCTCCTCTCTCTCTCTCTCTCTCCTCTTCCTCTCTCTCTCTCTCTCTCTCTCTCTCTCTCTCTCTCTCTCTCTCTCAGCATTTTTTAAAGGCATAGATGAATTACAGGAAATCTGTAGTCAGACAAGAGAAACTGAGTTTAAATGGAGAGGCAATGAAGAGCTATTAGCAATTGTAACCAGCAAAGGGATGTGGTGGAAATGAAGTTTAAAGAACCAAAGTTTGTCAGTGGTGCCTGAAATATGAATTGATCTCTATTTCTGGATCAGGACAATAGAATATACCCTTCCGTGCTTCATACCTCTGCTCTCCATTCTCACATTCCCTCTCCCTTTTCTAAATGGGGAAATTCCTCTCCTCAAGACACAACTCAAAAGTTATTTCCCCCAAGTCTTCGCTGACACCCGAGAGCCAGTATTTTCCCTCCTATGCCTTGTTTGTGCTGCTGGTGCTGTGCTTATCCCACGGTGCTGCGCCGGCTCCTTGGCGTGTGCGTCTCTCTCCCACTGGATCAAGTGCTTTTGGAGGGCAGAAAGCCAAGTGGAAAGCTTTGCATTATGTCCTTTGGGACTTAACAGTGCCTGGCACTCAGCAGACACTCTGTAAATATTTTAGAATGCTTGAAGTGCAAATTAATTCAAATTGTTTTTTATCTTAAAAGGCAGCGAGGATCAGGTGCTCTGAAGGAGGCGTGGGGTTCAGTGAAGGTGGCCGGAAGATGGGTGTTGAGGGGGAAGAGTAATTTCAGAGCACGGATGAATGCTTCTGTGATAGGCTGGGCAGCAGGGTGCCCCCAGGGACTGAGCTGAGGCGCTCAGAGAGGTGGACCTGTGAGAGAGAGAGAGGTGGGAGGAGCTGATTAGTAAACAAGACCAGGACACATCAAATAGCAGTATCTTCCAGATGTTAAACGGAAGAGGTATCACTGGTTATAAATAGCAGAGCAAGATTAAAGAATAATTTGAAATCAAGTAGAAGGAATTGGACTTGGTGAAACAATGAAGAACTATTTACCAATATCTTGTTCGATGAAGTAAAGACATGATGAAAATGTTTTTTTAAGGAACAGTAATCTGCAGAAATATGTGAGATGCTCTTGTGACTATTTTTAAATTAGGCCTAGACAAGGGAAAATAATGTGTTTTTTTTCTGGAATGCAAACTTCCCTCATTCCAGCTCTCCACCTATAGGTAGTATCACTGACTCTATGGTTAAGTAAAAATATAATAAAGCCAACTTTTGTGGTGTGGCCAGTAAATCTGCTATCTACATAGCGAAGAGGCAGCACCATGTCATGGGTGATTTCAGAGTCTGAAGACAGACACGTGTGACAGATTCCTATCACTACATGTGTAACACGAGGAAAATGATTTTATTTCTCTATATTTCCTCTTATCTTACCTGTCAGATAGGCATAAGTAGTGCCCCCTTCAAGAGTTGTTACATTTGTCCATTGCGACTTGGAAAGTACTTCTAACAATATAAAGTGCTCGATATACATTAGCTCTTACTATGTCTTTGGGAAATATGTTTTTTCTCTGAATTTTGTTCTATTTAACAAACACACCGTTGTCAATTCTGAACTAACTTACTAATGAATTTTTTAATATAAATGATAGGGTTTTGTTCTAAACCTCATTCTTATTCTTTCCCCATTAAAAAAAAAATCATTATTAATAATTTCTTTCAAATCAGTACCCAAAACATCAAACTTTATTCTGGCCATAAACAATTGCTTACTACATCCAGCTGATTTTAGCTCTCCAGTATCTCTGTAATCTACTACCACTCTCACAGTCGGTGCCCTAAATTAGATTTTCCTCATTTCTCACCTAGATCAATGTCACACCCTCTAATATGACACCTTCCCCTAATGCTTTTTCATGATGACTTTCAGAGTCATTTTTTTAACACATAAAATGCTTTCCCCCCAGTTTAAAAGACTAAGTAATGGCCCCTCACTGATCAGAGAACTGTCCTCAATTATGTAACATAACAACACCTGGGACCCTACCTTGTGTGATCTTGACCGTTATCCACATCTGCCAGACTCAGCCACTTGTGGGTTTGGCATAGAACACATGTTATTATAAGTTCTTAAAGAGGAGAAGTGAATGTATTTTATTTCTTCTGGTATTTACTGAGCCCAACATAGATTTAAAGGCTGGGATGGCCTGTCTTCCTATACTTCAAAGAAAGAATATGTAACTATCTTTAAAACAAATGCTGGACAAAAGGAAGTTAAATTTGAGCAAACACGTCCAAACTCCCCCGCCCCCCAATTTATAATTAATATTACAATGTCTATTTTTTTTTACTTTGTATGTATCTCCTTCGATGACTTGAATAAACATTGCATTCTGAGTTATATAGAAAATTATATCTATGTTTATGCTAATTTACATTTTACCTCATTTAAATATATGTTTTAAATTTTTCTTTCACTACTATTGTTACTGTGGTGGGGAGATTTCTGCGTAGCTTTATTCTATCATCTTTTCAAGAAGTCAGAAAATCTCTAATTTTTTATTAGTTATATTATACAATGCTTTACATTGTTTATCTGTCAATTATGGTGCCACACAGATAGGAAGTAGAAGTTTTGTCCAACTCATACAAGCCTGGGACAGAGCCTCCTGCCTTGCAGATTCTGAACAGGGCTGTGTTGAGTGAGTTAGGGTCACATGACCTTCAAGCCAGGGACTCTAGTGCTCTAGCAATTAAGTCTTAACCTAATGCATGAGGACCATTCTTCAGAACTGAGTCTCTTAATCACTCTCATTCTACTGCAGTGTATCACTTTTCAGTGTCGGAGAAGTTTCCCAGATGCTGCACTGTGCCATTCCTCACATAGCCCCATCTTCATTGACCTGAGAGATATGCATGACCCCATCTGAAGTCTCAAGATCACCATGATCTACACACCTTGTACAAACACATAATCCAAATGGCACCATCAGCTGAGGGTCATATCTTAATTCCTGACTGTATAAAAACATCATATTTATATTTAATTAACAACTCACAAACTTTTTTTATTGGGAAACAGATATGTAATTATAAATTCATTATTCCAAAATACTACTCTGACCACATAAAATATGACCACTGACAAAACATCTGTATATTTCTTCTCCCCATCTTTTTCCAAATAATCAAGCTAACCAGTTCATGTATTTTCCTGGCCTTATAGCTACTTCTTCCCTTTGGCAAGAGATCTTGATGGCCTTAGCACAAGGCAATATCACACTCTGTAATTAGCCTGTTTTCTGGACTTTAATATTCTTAAAATGCATAGGGTCATGTGACCCTGAATCACTCAACACACACCTGCTTTATCACTTACTTATGTATGTATGCTGAGTGAAATAGGGTACATGCATGATTGTATAATTCTCTACCTCTGTTCCTGCTCCCAAAGCAGCAGCAGACCTTGTGACCTGTCTGGCAGTGTGTTTGGGAATAGGGCTAAAGAGGCTTTGCATCGACTGCTTTCATACATTTAATGAGTTAATTATAAGAACCAAAATCTGCTACTAGAGGCATACACTTAATTATGTTTTGTCATTTTTCAAAAGTAAAAATATCATCATGTTTCTTACTTTCTTTCCTTTTATAAAGATTTAATATTCGATTATAGCAATGCAAAGTTTCTATTTGCATAAGCTATAGCCATGAAATCATTGCAAGGGACCTTTCTTTCCTTATATTTTCCCAGCACTGCACACCGGCTGAATAAAAAGTGCCTTGCACATGGCAGGTACATAATCAATAACTTTGACTGCATGGACAACTATGTCGCTGCCATTGAAGTTAAATAAATACATTTCAACTGCAACTGAAATATAGTCTTTCACTTACTTCATAGTATTTCAATTTTGACTACTAAGTTTTAACTACCGCATTTGTCACTCCATAAACATTTAATGTCAAAGAAGAATCTTCACATTTAATGAGAATAAGAACAACCAAGGTAGAGGGAAAAGTTAGAAGCTCTCAGATGCAGAAGTATTAGTTCTGGTTCTATCATTTACTGATTCCTCAACATCGGCAGAACACTTAAACTCTTTGAACTTCAGATGTCTTACCCATTGGGAATATCAGCCTTGCTTTTTATATATTTTAACAGTAATTTCATGGAGAACACATGCAATTAAACAAACACATGAACTTTAAATAGCATGGAACAAATTTAAAATATTATAATAATTTCATTTCTTTGAATTGAATTTGAATGCTATCTGCTCGACAATTGTTTTCTTGTAGTTTCGATTTAGCTTGCTCATTTCAAGTATGTGTGTTTAGGAAAAGATATTGATGCTTTTTTAATTTTTTAACGATTTTGGCATATTTTCTTCTGATCTGGGTTGGTATTTCCTAACTCCATTGTGGCTTTTCAAGCTTTATGACTTACACATTGCATAGTCTAAGAATTCATCTGCTTGGCTTTCAGTTTGGTGGCTTCCACTCCAGCACAGTTTCAAATTCAAGGTTTTTCTTTTTAGCTTCTAAAGCTTCCTGCGACCTTGCAGCATGTAACCTGTAAGGTCTCTTAATCCCCAAAACTCTAAATCACATCCCCTACTCTCCAAACTGCATACCATTTATCTGCTCTTAGCGCCCACCTGGAGTTTCTTGGCCATCCTGCATTCTGTCTGTTGGCCCCAGGTTACAGGAAGTGGATGTTCCTCAGCACAGGTGTAAGCTGCCCAAATTTAACAACTTTAACTTCTGCAGGAATGAATAGTTTGCTTGCTTGGTCGTGCTCCAGGGTACAGTACATTTTGATTTCTCTGTTTTAATCCTGTCTGTATGCATGTCTAACTATGCTTGTTGTTTTCGCACTGTGTGGGGAGTGTTGGGTAATGTTATTGTGGAGGGCTTGCTCATCTGGAAATGTCAGCCATAGCAGAAGAGCAGAATAACGGGATCTGAAACAACATGACTGAGGCTGGGTCAACACTGCTTTTAGCCTCTGTATAATTTTAGAGGTTTACAACGGGGATGTAAATATTCACATCGGACTCAACCACAGCAGGCCTTTTCTGACCCTTCTCACCAGTTTCAGATGATTTGAAAATCAAGTAAGAAGATGACTGGCATTTCTGAGGTTTGGTTTGTTTGTTACTCTTTGGATTTTCAAATGGCTCACTCCATTTAAACTAAAATAGACTGCGTTACTACATTTTGATTTTAATATATTTCAGTCAGGTAGAAATCTGTATGCATATGTATAAATAGCAATGCTTTAAAGCTAACTACTTCTAAATTATTGTGGCTGAATAAATTAATATATCAGAGCTATTGAGACTAAAGAAACATGATTCAAAGAATTGTTGAAATAAACTTGACGTGATAGTTTCTTCACCTTTGACTATAAAATTATAACTACTGTTATGTGTGTTCATATAATTTTAAAAAATATATCGCATATTGTGTCCTGATTTGCATGTTGCTGTTTTCTAAATCTCCTGTAATTCTGTTTCCTAAAACTCACACCTTTGGTCACCAAGTTTGCAATATCCTTTCTCAATTTAACTTTTTAAAACCTGATGGCAAAAGGTGAGAGTGGTCCCTGTTTTCATTGCAGAAGCAGATGTGTGAAGTTGTTACCTTCATGGGATCCCCAGAAATGGCAAGTCTCTTTTGTTCTTAGTCAAATTATAGCAAGTTTGAGCAAGGTTGGCATCCACAAATACCTGAGCTTGGCTGGAGGAAAACTGTTAGTAATGTTTGTACCTCAAGAAGGTAGGAAATTCCTTTGGTCTTACTTTCAAATCCCAGTTCTACCAATTACTGTTGGTGTGACCTTGAGCTAGTTGCATAGCCACATTTTGTTTCATTTTCTCCTTTGTTATATGGCAATGAATAATAGTACCTATTTCATATGTGGCTCCTAGAAATAAATAAATTAATGTATGTAAAAATCTTAGAAATGTACCTGGCTCTTATTATTTCACTCATTAAACTCTGTGACTGAAGACCCATCAGTATTACAAATTAAGAGAAACCCATCAGAGAATGGGACACCTCATTTTAAACATCTACAAAGATTTTGCTGAGAGTAACTTCAGCGTCATGCATTTTGCTGGGCCTCGGAGCACTATGATTATTGAAGAGTTAATGATAAAATACATAGAGAACCCAGAAAATAGTTTCTGAAAACTTGAACAAAGGATCTATACCCAAATATGCAGATTTCCAGAGCGAAGCATAGACTCCAGAAAGAATGGAAGAAAACCTGCTTCGGCACTGCCTGGGGCTACAACTGTGAACTGTGGGTTTCTTAAATCCCTTCCTAACCAGTTGCCGAGAAGACAATTGCACAGATCTGGGAGCTAGACACAGTTTGCTTACAGTGCAGACATGGCCTCTCACTAATTGTGACTTTGAGAAAACCCCTCAACTTTTTGAACCTGTTTCATCACTAGCCAAGCAAGGCTAAAACAGCTGCTTCAAAGTGCTGCTTTTGAGCAAAAGAGAGAGAGAAAACATAGCATACTGCCTGCTAAATAACACAATGTTTCTTTCTTCCCCTTAATTGCACCAAGCACGCAACAGTACATGCTGAGGTATAGAATATGTCTTTTACTTGATTTACCAGCATCTGTCCCCTGAGATAGAAATGATGGCCGACCAGGAAGGTATAGCAGTGACCATATCTTCACAGTGTACATGACAACCTAAGGAAGCCTAGGGAGCAATTTTTTTCAATCTATCCCACCCAAAATCGCCCTCCTAGGATGGAGAAGCCAGCATGTGACACAGCCAGAGTCCTTTATTAGTGCATCTAATTTTTGTTATGATGAGCAGAAGTCATTCTGTAGGGAAGCATCCAGTCTCCACCTATAGCCCCTAAACCCATGAAATAATCAGGACACTAGGTTTTTAAAGATATATAAAAAAATATTTAAAGTACTTGGAGTTAACAGTATTTTCTAACACTCAGCTGACCTCAAAAATGTATAGCATCCTACATATTAAAAACCTAATATTATAAGTGTCCAGTCATCCAGTTGTCCATTCAACCAATCAAAGCGTAATATGCTAATGATATGCTAAGGCAGCTCAACCATTTGCTATGACGTGCATTGGCCACTAGGGAGCAAACGCTCCGACCAGTAGGTTAGCTTGCTGCTGGGGTCCAGCCAATTGGGACTGAGCTAGAGGGGCCCGACTCGCCCTGGAGCCCTCCTGCGGTCCCTCCTTGGTCCCATCGTGCACTGGTGGGGTCCCTCGGCCTGGCCTGCACCCTCTCGCAATCCAGGACCCCTCGTGGGATGTTGGGGAGCTGGTTTCAGTCCGATCCCGCAGGCCTAGCCAAGGGACCCCACTGGTGCACGAATTCATGCACTGGGCCTCTAGTGTAAGTAGAAAAAGAAAAAAAGAGTCAAGGTGAAGTAGATAAAAGCCAGTTAGTTGTTGAAGCAGATGTATGTACATTGATGAAATACACACACACACACACACACACACACACACACACACAAGAACAAGTGTCTGTGAGTACAGATGATGCACACACACTCACACACACACATACACATATGAGAAATAAGCTCATTGAACAAGTGTCTGTGAGTACAAAGGGTGGCCTGGTGCTTATAACTATGATCTAATCCTATACCATGGTAGTGTGAATATGATAATAGTTTAACGGTCTTTCAAATCTTGATGATATTTAACAGTGAAGAAATGTAACCCAAAGAAAGAGAAATACCTAATTATTGTTTTTATAACTTAATGTCCCATTTTGCCCAAATTCCAGTTCCTTTCACTATCACAAGCTACTGAAAGTTAGTTTTCAAGAAAGTATACCAACAGCCTGCCTTTCTAACACTGCATAGGTTTACAAAACCCATTTCTTTCCTATTTTCTAAATAGCTGTAGGCAGAATCATAAAAATTATAGAAAAGCATAACCTCTCTCTACTTTATCTTGATAAGCATTCTACATTGTGTCACCAGTAGGGAAAATAATATCTTGCCTTCATGCACAGTTCAGCATATAAAGGGAAATGTATTTGAATAACTATGCAAAGAGCTTCAGATAAACAACAAAATGCAAATTAAGAAAATATCTATGTCCCATCCTTCTATGAATGTTTTACAATAGAAGTATGCAAACTTCCAGTTGGATAGAAGGCAGTCATTAACCTTACCATCCCAGCCAGACTAATACCACACTGGGCAAAATAGACATCTGAAATATTAGGAAAAGCTTAAAAGTTGTCTTTCAACTTCCAGTAGTTGGACTTTCCTGCTTTTACTAAGGAATTTTTTATATCTTTTTATTGATTTCAAAGAGGAAGGGAGAGGGAGAGAGAGATAGAAACATCAATGATGAGAGAGAATAATCGATTGGCCTTCTTCACAACCCCCTTGGGCGATCGAGCCTACAACCTACAACCAGGCCTTCTGTCCTGACCAGGAATTGAACCGTGACCTCCTGGTTCATAGGCCAATGCTCAACCAATGAGCCACACTGGCCAGACCTAATGAATTTGAAACAGTATTGTTATGACCTTCATATTTTAGATTTCCTACTTATCTGGAGGCATTGCCAGCTATTTAATGCTGAATGTTTTCTAATTTCTTTCTTTCACTTGGAAGGTAGTAGTTAAAGCTTGGTTGAAATACCTTATTCTTAACAAGTTTTCAAGTCTTCACTATTTTTCAGGGAAAACACATGCTAACTTAATTGTACAGATTTCAAGGATAAAAAAGAAAAGTTGGTCTTGTTTTTTAAATAAAAAATAATAATCACATAAAGCAAACAAATTATGTAGTATTAGATAACCTAAGATCATCTTGTGAAAAAGAAAAGTTCCAAATTTACCTAAAATAATTTTTATGGCACTATCAAGAAACATTTGCAAATTGCTTACCAGTCTTTAGAAATAAAGAGAAGCATGATTGGTCAGAACCCTCTGGTAACTAACACTTTCTCACACCGTAATAAGATAGGAATCATTTATCAAAATCCTTGAGGGACTCAGGAATTTAAAAGAAATAATTTTACTTAAAAAAATCTATGTGGGAAAATAACTTTCTTGTTTATATTTGGAAATAGTGTACCCACTGCTTAATAAGCTATAAATTAAATATGTTATGTGATTACCTAAACCCATGCATTCAAATTCTCTTGTCAGTTCCACAACTGCTAGCACCCCATGCCTTCTCCAGCAGCCCTGATCATGTTGGTCACAAAATTTGAAATCACGCCAGATACTAATATATATTTTTTGTATTTCCCACTTTACTTGAGCATTTTTTCATAGAAAAACCAAATTTTGTAGAAATGAGCCAACCACCAATGATTTTGTCTAAATGTTTGTTTTAATGTAGAAATTTTAAGTTTACAAACTGATGTTATATATTCGAACGGAGGATTGGTGTGTAGAGTTGAGGTCTCCAAGCTCACATTTAAACCAGTTGACTCCCAAACTTGGACACACAGAAAAATCCACTGGGTCTTTAAAAATTGTGATCGATGCCTTGCTCTCACCCACAGCATTTTGCTATTGTTCCTCTGGGTGCAATCTGCATATTGGGATTTCCTTTCCTTTAACTCCAAGTGATTGTATTGTGCAACAAAGTTTGGAAACCACTGCCTTGGACTGGAGATTTACAGGTTTGGGGACAGGACAGGGTAACACTCTCCCAGCTCTTTCCTTACTTAAAAGAAATGATATAAATGATGATTGCTTGCAAGCCTTCTTTCCATCCCCACCCCTCATAATCTCAAGAAAAATGAAACAGTTGCTTCTATCTCACGATTTTTCATAAAGCTTTAGACATGTCTACAACGGAGGAATGTATGGGGAAGGAGAAGGATATTCATCTCAATTATGTTAATCCTCCTTAGCCAAGAAATGGAAGTTGAGATCATCCCTCTAGATCAACAGAGAATATGTTTATTATTGCCATAAAATTGTTTTAGGTAATTTGAATACAAACTTCAAGTTTATAAAAGATTCATGAACTAGCACTATATATTTCCCTGTGGGTAACACTATACCATGTAGAATATCAAAGGCTATGACTCCTCCTCCCCCAAATGTTATTATTTCAGAATTCTAAGTGATTCTGCATAAGGGCACCAAGTTAACTTGATAATAGTCATCATGACTTTGTCTCTTCATGGAAAATATATTTGGCAATTTCAAATGTTATAATGGTGCTTTGCAATTTCTTTACAAGAAATTTTTAGAAAATGCTTTAATACGTTTGATGTAATTTTATTGGACACTTGTGAAGTAAATAAATATGTTTAGGACCTTTGCACATGGGCTAAAAATGAGCCAGATATTTCCAGAGACTTCATAGTTATGAAATAGTTTTGTGATACCTGATATTCTAAACATTAGAAGTCTTCTTTAGGTATTTAATATATGTGTATAATCAGTACAAAAAAATTAATTTATTGACTAAATCAGACACTGTAGAGCTTGTTTTTCTTGTTTTCAAATATATCTAATATTCAATGATAAAAATAATAATTGTTAATGTTCTGTTAACAATAATAGTTAACATTTTGCCAAGAATCTGCTAAACATGGTACATGAATTATTTCAACTATGTCTACTAAAACCCAGTAGGGTGAGGATTTTGTTATTCCCACATCCTAGGTGTGGAGATAGGATTAGAGAGGTTAAATGATTTCCTAAGATCACATAGAGAAAAGACTGTGAGAGCCAGGATTTCAACCAGGATAGATTAGCTCCAGAATCCAGACTCAATATGTTGTAATGATATTAAGACCAGACCTGAGCCATGTGTGTAAGATCTAAACATCCCGAGGAAAAGATTAAATTCCAGTCACTGTTGTTGGTCAATGTAATATATTATCTAGATATCTAGAAACATGAGTGTGTGTTAATTTTATTTTTAACCAAATACTTGTTTTCACTTACATGCAGTTTTTTTATTTTTACATGAATGGATTAATAATGAACAAAATCCAATTTTTTTTCAGAACAAGTACATGAACATTTTAAAAACTAAAGACTATTTGAATTATCACCATGTACATATAAATGATTGTGACTTTCTTTTCTCAAAAGTATTTGAATTGAGAAGTTAAATAGGAGAATATTTATTGCCCATTGGAGTATAAACCCCACATTTTCCTTTACCTTCCTGTTATCTCACAGTCACTAGTGTGAGACGCTAGGCTCTTTAGAATAGCAAACTCAAACAGCTTAACGCATAACTGTTTCCTTTCAAGGACTTTTAATAAATAACCCAAACAACTGTTAGTTTTTTCTGGTAGTTACATTCACAAGGTGATATGTGTTTTGATGTGCTGAGGCAACAGTTCCTCTTGTACGTTATTGTCATTCCATAATTGCAGGTAGGACTTGCCTACATCCTAGATGGAATCGCTAATCAGTTAATCATCTATAGGTTCCAAGAATAGTCACCACTTAATGAATACACTACATTTTAGGTACAGATGAAAAACTATATCAGAACTATTAATAAACAAAGCAGAATTACAGGATAAAAACTGTTCCCAATTCAGAAAAAAATGTTGCTGAAAATACAGACACACACACACACAAATTCAAACATGTGAGGAACAAACACATAGTATTATGTAGTGTTTTGATGAGAGAAAAAAGCACATAAATCTAATAGCTAAACTTCAGTGGATATTTACTGCTGAGCATTACATCAGAGCCATCTGTAGGGAAATGGATTGCTAGACTCAATATGTGGTCCTTTTTATTTGCCATGATAATTCTATGAGGCAGATATTATCATCATTCTCAGCCCACAAATGAGGAAACCAAGCTCTAGAGCAGTTACGTAGCACATTCAAGGTCTTACAGCCTGGTTGGCTATATTTCACCCTGAAATGCTACACTCTTCTCTATATAAATTCACTCAAGTTATTTGCGGTGTTCTGCTTTCCTGATTCTAAGAGGTTGCTTGCTTGACCAGGAGAGAAATACAGGCATGTATCTCTAGAATGTTGTCATTACAGCTTTCCAGAACCATAGAATGTGAATATCTTACATTTAAGTGTAAATTAATACTTGTATTTAAAATGATCTCTATTTTATGCTTGTTTAGTGACGGATTTATTTTTTAAATACCTTCCAACTAGAAAAATAAAGGTAGGTTAGTATCTAGTTTCCAAATTAGAGGTATCGTTTCAAAAACATGAAAGTAAGCTCTAATAAAATTCAATAAGCAACATGAAAACATCTTGAAAAGTGAATATTCAATAAAATGACTCTGTCTTCTCAGTATATGTTGCAAAAACCTTCCTGATCAAGTCTTTCAGGTGCTGGGAGGCATGGTGTTTTATGCCATTTGGGGAAAAAAGGGTATAAATGGCATAAAGTATGAGAAAAATGATAATCGACTATATCCATAAAACCTATAGGATAGAAAAGACTATAGTGATTTTATAGTCACGAATTGCAGGTGCCTACAATTAATTTTATTAGTGCCCTAAAGTTGCAACAGAATGCTGGGGTTCTAAGACTGTCTGTGAATGATCCAAGGCTGAAATCCTCAAGAAGCACGTGATCTGGAAGCTGTGGGTCTGCCCTTCCACTCCCACCCTGCAGACCTGCCACACCTCTCACTTCTCACTGACACTCTTTAAAGAAAAGTATTACTGCCCTGGCTGGTTTGGCTCAGTGGATAGAGCATCGGCCTGGGGACTGAAGGGTCCCAGGTTCGATTCCTGTCGAGGGCATATACCTTGGTTGCAGGCACATCCCCAGTAGGGGGTGTGCAGGAGGCAGCTGATCGATGCTTCTCTCTCATCGATGTTCCTAAGTCTCTATCCCTCACCCTTCCTCTCTGTAAAAAAAATCAATAAAATATATATTTTTAAACAAGAAAAGCATTACTTAATTTATAACTGAAGTCCAGTGGATAGGTGTGAAAGGAATAAATCACACTAGTAAAAGAGACTTGGTTTCTAATTTCACCTTGCCCAAAACAATGGATCTGCTAACCTCTCTGAGCCTCAGCTTCCTCTTCTGTCCAGTGAAGACCTTGAATTGGATCAGTGCCTCTCAAAGGGACGTTACAAGCACCAGGAGGGCTTGTTAAACAGAGTCTGCTGGACGCCACCCGGGTTTCTGCTTCTCTAGGTTTGAGGTCTGCTGGAGGGATTCAGGTTTGAGCTCACAAAGTGTGCTGCTGGGACCATACTTTGAGAACCACTTAATTAGATGGTCTAAGATCTTCATTATGTCTAACATTCTGATTTCCCCATATGAGGATTTAAAACTATTTTCCCAATTTTTTCTCCAAATATCTTTATACTGATCTTTCCACATTTTATTACACAAACAATAGACTGAACATATCCTTATACTGAACACTCATAGATAGCCTTCAGTATTTTCTACGTGTTTTTTTTTTTAGGGAAATAAAATCTATACTATACTCAAACTATTGTTTCTTTTCTTTGTTCTTATTATTAATATTAACAGATATGAAGGCAGAGAAGTTAAATAACTTTCTCAAAACCTTGCTAGTGAAAAAACACCAAGTTTAACTCAAGTTCTTTTCTCCTGGGTCACTAAGTTATGCTTTAGTTCAATTTTGCTTTAGAGATGTGCCTGATATTATATCTTCTACTGAGGACAGATTTTGAATTTATTTTGGTATCTCTATATGCTCTAGACATGAATAGATTCAAATCTGAATCAACACAACAATCTCAAGGTGCAATTTTTCTGGGTAATAGTGTGAACACAATGATACCGACAGTCAGAATAATTATTATCACAGCCCAGCATAGTAGTTTGAATGTGTATCTGATGTGTCAGCTTTGATATGAGTCTTGGGTATACGTATCAGTTTCATAATGCTTTTTTTTTCTTTCACAGAGACAAGTTCAACAAGAGCTCTTTAGCAGTCATGAGGCTGGGACAAGGTTATATAGTTGCCTGATATCTCTGGCGCTCTCCTGTCACCCAGCTCTTACCGCAATACTTAGCAAATAACTGTCAGCAAGGAGCCAGAGGAGGAAGCCAAGGGCAGACTCATTGCCAAGAGGGCGATTCTGTCACAACAGCCATGGCGCTCAGGATGCTTTGGTCAGTTTCCTCACTGTGGATCCAAATTAGGGTTTTTTTTTTCCCCACTTATATAGGTCAATATAAAAAGATTGCATTACCTTTTGCCCCTTTTATAATTAATCCACACAAATTACTGGTGCCTGCATTTAGACCAGGTCTTCTCTGCATGGGAACACAGGTGCAATTTAAGACACCTCATCTGGGCAAGATTCTTGTTTGTCTCCTAGTTTCTGAGGCACCTGTGAAATGTCCACTAGTCTGCTCTCTCATCCTGGGCTGGCCTGGGCTGGGTGGTGCGGTGTGTCAGCCTCCCAGGAAGTCAGAGAATAATAAAGCCTCATTCACTCCACCAGTCTTCACCTTGTCCTTGTACTTGACCTGACGCTCCCGAGTACTGACTTGGACCTTCATTTTTATACATGGTTTCCCATCTCACTTTGCCATAAAATTGTCTTCTGGCAATTTGACAGAATTTCTTATTATAAATAATGTCATCATAAATAATAAAAACATTAGAAGTGAAAATGGTAAAAGAAAAAAAAAACAACCAAAAAAGTGAGAATGATATGATTGCTAGAAATTTTAGACACTGGGAGAGAGTTTGTGAGGGGAGACACACAGGTCTTTAAATGTCCCTTAATTACCAGTAGGTTCTGACTGCAGTATGGTGGCATGAAGAGCAGAGAACCAAAGTAATGGCAGTTGTGCTCGTGTCGCTCAGTGTCAGAAAATACTCCCATTAGATTATCATCATGTGAGTAAAAACACAGTAATTGCCTGGCATGGAGCAAGTGTTTAATAAATGGGGTCAATAACCATGGTTATCTGATTAGGCATATAAACTTATTTGGGATGAAAATCCTCTATAAAGAGACTAAATATCACTTTAATGCACAGCCCATGCTTCAGCAAAATATATTCCCCGCCAAGGGCCCTTGTACTGGATGCTCCCATGCCCCTCGGTTTTTATCACGTGTCCTGCACATACCAGTCCTGCAAAAGTGCTTCCAACTTCCTATTCAAAAATCCCTCTTCCTCCTATGAACACCCCAGGATAATCTGTTCTTCTCTTATGAGCATTTAAACAGTGTTTAGAGATGAGCAGTTCAAATCCCAACTCCACCATGAACCAGCTATAAGACTTTGGGAAATTCATTTAGCATCCCTGAGTTTTCTCATCTAAAAAATGCATAATAAACCTGTCTCACAAAATTTTTGAGAGAAATGAAAATTAAAGTTATATGGTACCTGCACAAGGCACATAAATAGATGCTTTTTATTATTTAAAATATAAACAGGCTTGATTATAAAGGTTGTCATAGAGCACGTTAACACTAAGTAGGAAATTGGGAGAGTGAACCTTCTAATTTAAGGCCTTTTAGAGATCCCCCTTAATGTCTGGAAAGAATTAGTTAAAGGACTCCTGAACATGTTATTCAATCACATGGACCACAAGATAAGTCCAGTCACATATGCACATGTATGTATAGATACATGTTTTAAATTATTTTTACTGTGTTAAGAAAAAATTCATTTATGAAAAATTACCCCTCCCATACTTTCGTGAATATTCTTACATTTAATTTAAGTGGGCGTAGATATTCAGACTACAATTTCAACTATAGTTAATGATTGGAAGCACTTTGGGGAATGCAAAACATGGAGTTAACAAGCACAAATGTACATGTGGCGCATTGTTAGAGACCTCCCCTGGGCAGCTTTCGTGGAGAGATGGCACAGGCCAAAAGCAAGGTGACATAGAGGACATGTCGGCTTGAGAGACAAGAGTCCACCATGAGCACACTTCAACTTCTGTCACTGATGCCCAGTTTCCCTGGGGAAGGACGCTTGGTGATATCCCGCCAGGTATTTACCATTGCCTCATCCTCATGGCACTCCAAGAGTAATATTTTACTCTAACTTTATTTAAATTTGTAATTTTTTTAACCTATTTACTTCAACTTTTTAAATTTAATTTGTTATTTGTACTTTAAGTACACAGGTTTGAATGAATGGTCCTAGGCTTTGATGCACTTATCCCATTGGTCTAAACAAGGCTCACCTTTATATATTAATTTATTTAGTCAACTAGTTAAATACTGTAATGAGAACCTATGGACTGATAGCTCATAGGTCTAACCATGAAACTTTTTAATGTTGGTCATATTTCTTATATTGATTTTGCCAAAGTTCAAGTAAATATAAGTATTATACTCTGACCACCTAATAAAATAGGTGATAGTGGCCAATAGCTTTTGTTTTCTCACTGTTTGCAACCTTCCTTTGGGAAACTTTGTGTGATTCTGGTGGTCAGTCAATTGAAAGTCCCCACTCAATTAGCCACAGGAATGGGTATGTGCTCCAGGACTCTCCAGTCTCAGTAAACCACCACAATCTGGCTACTGTGATGGACCAAGGATAAACATCTCACCAAAGAGGGACCATCATAATGGTACTCACTAATGCTGACAGTCAGCTCCTCTTCCCTTCTCAAGACTTGCTATCCCGGGATTTTATGAATATTAGTAGAGGCCCGGTGCACAAAATTAGTGCACAAGGGTGTGTGTCCTTCAGCCCAGCCTGCACCCTCTCCAATCTGGGACATCCCTCTCACAATCCAGGACTGCTGGCTCCAAACTGCTCAACTGCCTGCCTTCCTGATTGCCCCTAACTGCTTCTGCCTGCCAGCCTGATCATCCCTAACCACTCCCCTGCCAGCCTGATTGATGCCTAACTGCTCCCCTGCCAGCCTGATTGCCTCTAACTGCCCTCCCCTGCAGGCTTGGGTCCCCCCCAACTGCCCTTCCCTGCAGGCCCAATCATTCCCAACTTCCCTCCTCTGCCAGCCTGGTCATCCCTAAGTGCCCTCCCCTTGATCATCCCCAACTGCCCTCCCTTACAGGCCTGGTCCCTCCCAACTGCCCTCCCCTGCTGGCCTGATTGCCCACAACTGCCCTCCCTTGCAGGCCTGGTCCCTCCCAACTGCCCTCCTTTGCTGGCCATCTTGTGGTGGCCATCTTGTGTCCACATGGGGGCAGCCATCTTTGACCACATGGGGGCAGCCATCTTTGACCACATGGGGGCAGCCATCTTGTGTGTTGGAGTGACAGTCAATTTGCGTATTATTCTTTTATTAGATAGGATAAAGGCCTGGTGCACTGATGGGGGGGTTTGCCCTGAAGGGTGTCCTTGATCAGGGTGAGGGTTCCCTTGGGGGGGTGGG
Organism: Eptesicus fuscus; assembly: GCF_027574615.1. Lineage (NCBI taxonomy): Eukaryota > Metazoa > Chordata > Mammalia > Chiroptera > Vespertilionidae > Eptesicus > Eptesicus fuscus. The sequence goes on along the minus strand of NC_072482.1, from coordinate 48,955,165 downwards.
GTGGCCTGGGCGAGGGGCCTGTGGTGGTTTGCAGGCTGGCCACGCCCCCCAGCGACCCAAGCAGAGGCCTGGTATCTGGGATTTATCTTCTATAATTAAAACTTTGTAGCCTTGAGTGGAGGCCAGGGCAGGCCAGGGCTGTGGGAAGCTTGGCTTCCTCCATCGCCGGGGAAACCCAAGCCTCCTGCTCTCTCCAGCTCCATGGCTGCTGCCATTTTTGTTGGGATTTATTTATCTTCTATAATTGAAACTTTGTAGCCTTGAGCAGAGGCCAGGGCCGGTCAGAGCGGGCGGGAAGCTTGGCTTCCTCCATTGCCGGGGAAACCCAAGCCTCCTGCTTGCTTGGTGGCAGCAGCCATCTTGGTTGGGTTAATTTGCATACTCAATCCTGATTGGTGTGGCTTGTGGGCGTAGCAGAGGTATGGTCAGTTTGCATGTTTCTCTTTTATTAGTGTAGATACTATTGATAGTCTCCCATCACCTGCTGCGTTGTGAAGAAAATCTACCTGCAAAGAAAAAAAAATACTAAAGGAAGCATGTTTATAAAAGCAGAGATTATATAAGGGGAAGGAAAGTCTTGAAGGTAAAATCTGATTCCCTTGAGTGACTGAGACAAGCTCTATCCCTATTAAATGGGACAACAAATTCCCTTTGGTCTGTAAACTAATTGGGCTTTGATTGCTGTTACTAGAAAATAAAATTGTTCTCAAACTTTAACACAAGGTTTAGCCTCCTACCATGAAGAGGTAATGTAACTCAGTGTTGAAGAGCATAAATGCTAAAACTAGACTATTTGGATTAATATCCCACATACATCACTTACTAATTCTGAAACTTTGCACACTCAGTTTATTTGTCCCTTGGTTTCCTCATCTGTAAAATGGGATAATAATGGTATTTATGTCCATGGGTTTTTGTAAGAATGAAATGAGTGAATTTTATTTTCTTAAAACATATTTAGTGATCAATAGGTTAACTATTAATATTTCCTTTCAAACCATTAGTATAACGCACGTTTCTATCTGACAGAATTGAGTACAATAATAGAGTCACATACTCTTAATACATTTTTGTTTGCATTTATTCAACAACTATTTTGTTCTTGTTAATCATCACCTGAGGATTTTCTTTTTTCAGAAGGGAGAGAGGGAGGGAGAGAGAGAGAGAGAGAGAAACATCATCAATGTGAGAGAGACACAATTGGTTGCCTCCTGCAAGCCCCCAACCATATATCTGCAACCCAGATATATGCCCTTGAAGTAGGATGTGAACTAAAGAATCAGAGTAATAAAAGGTGACCCAAAGGACTGAAGAAATGAAAAAGAGGAAGACCCTGTTAACAAATGGGGAATACTAGAGGAGAAGTATATTTGGGATTAGGCAGAAGTCAGTGTGTTTCTGGAGATGTTAACTGTGGGAGGCTTTTTGATAACCGCAGATCACTGTGGGAGGTGTCAGGTAGTTTGATAGGTGAGTCTGGGTTTAGGGCAGACACTGAAGCCTCAACATATAAATGGCAAGTAAAGCCATGAAACTGGTTGAGATTATGAAGAGTGAATGTACATAGAGAATGGACCAAGAATGAACCTGGGACCCTCCTGAGGCCAGAGAGAGGAAGAGGAGCCACTGAAGGAGAACAAGGAAGTAGGAAGAAAACCAGAAGAGAGTATTGTGTGGGGAGTCAGGGAACAAAGGGCCTTCATGCAGGAAAGAGTGGTCAATTCTGTCAAATGTCACATTGATAAGTCAAATAAAATGAGGACTGGGAGTCAACCGAGGGTGATCTTGATAATGGCAGTGTTGAACAAAAACAGATCCAGAGACAGAGAAGCATCGCTCAGACCGTCAAACCTCAGAGGGAAGGTAGGGGAGGATGGGGGTATTGGGGAGAGATCAACCGAAGGACTTGTATGCATGCATATAAGCCTAACCAAAGGACACAGACATCAGGGGGGTGAGGGCATGAGTGGGAGGGGAGGACAATGGGGCAATAAGGACACATATGTAATACCTTAATCAATAAAGCAAAAAATATTTTAAAAAGAGCAAAATATTTATTGGAGTAGGTTCAAGGGAGAACAAGAGAAGAGAAATTGAAGATAGTGAATACTTATGTTAGGCTTGCCTCGTGAAGTTTATATCTTACTCTTTTGGAAAGATTTACTTTTAGACATTTTACTAAATGTAAAACTTACATGGCAATTAACTTAATAAATTCCTTTTTAACATCTAATGAAACATCTGTGCCTTTTTGTCCACTGTGATGATTGAGATGTATGGCATGCAATAAAATTATTAATAATGTTATCCTTCTGAATAAGAATCCACTCTTTGATTCACACCATTAAATAACCTTCTAATCTATGAGCCAAAAAGTCAACCAAAACCTTGGACTGGATCCTAAGGATATTGGTGGGTATAAAAGAACATTCCTTAGCTGGTTTATTTTTCTTTAGTATTAGTGCTGGCTTGGCTCATCTCAACGTCTGTAGTAAATTGCTTTTTTCCCAGGAATTTGCAAATAATTTAGTTGGAGAATTTCTAACCATATGTATATATATATTTCATATTAAATCCTGGCTAGAATCCATCAGTTCTGGAGCTGTATTGTTTTACAGATTTTGTGGCTGGCTTGTCACAGAAAGTAGAACAAAATCCAATCTTTTTCTTTGTTGCTGGGTATCAGTTTCATTTGGCAATGCTAGTATTTCAACAGCGTCTACAAGATGCTTGATGTTGGGTCGTAGCTGAGGCTGAGCCATTTTTGAGCATTGTTGATAACACACATTCATAATTCTGAGCCCAGAGTGTCACAAGACAGACCAAAAAAGGTTGGCTTTTCTGGGTAATATGTCCCTAGCAATCTATTTAGTTTCAATTCCAGTACAAGCAGATGGATTTCAATAGCATGCACAAAACAAACCCTGCAATTTGGGGAGGAATATTTACTTTTTTACCAAACTGATCCATTTCAGCACTGGATTTTCCCATTTACAGCAATTACTAAAAATTGACAACTTTATGAAAGTTATAAAAATTTAACACAAATATTTAAATATATATCTTTATATAGCTATATATATATATATATATCTATACATATATATATATATATGTCTCAAACTTATGATTACATTTATTTCTGGAGATTTCTAGATGCAGGGATAGTTAATTTAAACAAATGTATCATTTGTATTGTATAATAATTTTAAAATATCAGAATTTAAATATCTATAACAAGTGTACTTATGTATAATAAAATAAATCACCCAATATATGGGAAGAGTAGGGCCACATTTTTGTAGAATTTTCCAGAAATCTGTATCATCTGTATTAGTTTGCTAGGGCTGCCATAACAAATACCATAGACTGGGTGGTTTAAACAGCAGAAATTTATTTTCTCATAGTCCTGAAGCTATAAGTCCAAGATCAAGATGTTGACAAGATTGGTATCCTCTGAGATCACTCTCCTTGGTTTGTAAATGGCCATCTTCTCCTTGTGTCTTTATATGGTCTCCCTTCTGTGTCTCTCTGTGTCCAAATTTCTTCTTAGAAGGACATCAGTCATATTGAATTGGGCCTACACTAATGACCTTATTCAACTTAATCACCACTTTAGAAACCATAAGTCCTCTCCAAATACTGTCACATTCTGAGGTACGAGGCTTAATTCAATGTGAGAATGTGGGGTGGGGGACACAATTCAGCTCATAAAATGTCTTATATTAAACAATTTAAAACATGTCTAGAGCAGTGGCCATCAAATGTATTTAAATGAACATTCCATGAGAAAAAAATCTTTTAAATAGATACCCACAATGTTTATGCATTTATTTATAAATTGGGACATCTAAGACATACACAAATGTGGATATTTTAAATAATTACTTGAAGATAAAAAATTAAAAATATATATTTTTATTAATTTCAGAAAGGAAGGAAGAGGGAGAAGAGATAGAAACATCAATGATGAGAGAGAATCACCAATTGGCTGCCTCCTGAACACCCTACTGGGGATCGAACCCACAACCCGGGCATGTGCCCTGACCAGAATCAAACTCAGAACCCTTCAGTTCACAGGCAGATGCTCTATCCACTGAGCCAAAGCAGCTAGAGATGAAGATAAAATATTGTAAATATTTTCTTTCTGTCATAGCTTCATACTATTATTACTTAATTTCTCAAGAAGAAAAATGCTCTAGGAAGTAGTTTATCATATCAATAATGAATATAATCTTATATTTCAGATAACTCCATGTCTACGCAATTTTAAGGGAACAATTTCTAGCCAGATTATCATTGTTTTTACCTCATAACATGACTGGAGAAGAGGTCCAGTCCAGATGAATATCACTCTACATTCTAGTAGCAAGGGATTTTGACAAAGCTTACCTTCAGGCAGTACTTACAGCAATAAGCAAATAAACATAGTCCCTAATGCAATAAGGACAAGGAAGAAACAGTCAGCAGGATAAATAGAGAAGAGCTATTCGAGTTGAAATTTCCATAGATGGCCAATGTAAGGTGACATTAGAACAGAGACCAGAATAAAGTGAGGGCCGTTGCCTTGGGAGGGTTGGGGCCGTGCTCCAAACAGGCGACTATTTTGCTTGTTGCCTGTCTCTTCCCTCAGGAGAATGGAAGTACCAAAAACGCAGGAAATCGTGGCTGTCAGACTAATGCAGATGCCTCAGTACCTTAGTGGTGTCTGGTACAGAGTAAAAAGTTAATAAATATTTGATTAAATTTAGCTTAGAAATTATTGAACTTTTAAAAAATTAGGTTAGGGAAGAAGAATTATAAAAATGCAGTGGACGCATGTATTTTAATAATAAATCTGCCAAGATTCCAGGTGAACAATTACGTGAAATAAGTCCAATATAAACAATAAGAAATTTGCAGAAATTTTTAAGTGGAATGTTGATTATTAAAGGTACAAGGAACACGGTGGGTGTGGCCTAGTGGTTGAGTGTCGACTTGTGAACCAGGAGGTCACAGTTCCATTCCAGGTTAGGGCACATGCCCCGGTTGAGGGCTCTCTCCCCAGTGTGGGGCATGTAGGAGGCAGCTGATCAATGATTCTCTCTCATCATTGATGTTTCTATCCCTCTTTCCCTCTCCCTCCTCTCTGAAATCAATAAAAATATATTTAAAAAAACTAAAGGTACAAGGAAACAAAAAGTAGACAATTAAATAAGCAAAAGAAAAGGAAACAACCTGGCCAGTGTGGCTCAGCAGATTGAGCATGGTCCAATGGACCAAGAGGTCCCTGGTTCGATTTCCCAGGCTTGATCCCCAGTAGGGAAGTGCAGGAGGCAGCTGATTGATGTTTCCCTCTCATCACTGATGTTTCTATCTTTCTCTCCCTCTCCTTCCTCTCTAAAAATCAATAAAAAACATTTTTTTAAAAGAAAAGGAAACAAATACTGTTTTAATTCCGTTTCTGTATAAATTCAATTTCCAGGCCGGAAGTTTCAGTTCTTAGTCAATTTGCAGAAAATCCCTGTCATTTGGGCTCTCTGGGAAGCACAGGCTGAGATGGAGTTAGGAGTTCAATAGTTTTATTGGGCATAACACTTGTGAAAGGCAGAAGAATGAAGCAAGACAGCAGAGAAGCCTTCAGACCACAATGCAATGCAAAGCTGTCAGCTGAGAAAGGGAAGGCAGAGGTGGGGGCAGAGGTGCAGAGAAGCGGGATTGGGCAGGGAGCATCTCCAACTGACTTGCCGATCAGAAAATGTCTCCAGCACCCCAAAAGGCAGCTCCAGAGCAAAGAACATCCTTGGAGGAGTCCTGTTTGGGGCAGAAATGTCTAGGCCCTCTACTCCCAGGGGTGGTTATCCCTGGGGTTGCCAGGAGACAGCAGAGGCGGACCTTGCAGCACCCACACCTGGAGGCCGTCAGCTAACTGCTCCTCGCAGCCCCACAGCTAGCTCAGTCTCAAAGGGAGATTGGAGAGGGGCTCGCCATGCCCCCCACTCGCACAGGAGAAGCAGCCACAATGCCAATCTGGGTGGCCTTCAGGGGACCTACATTAGAGGTCTCGTCCCCATCATTCTTTCTTTTTTTTTTTTCTTGATTTATTTATTTATTTATTTATTTATTTATTTTAATTTCTTTATTGATTAAGGTGTCACATATTTGTCCTCATCCCCCCATTCCCATCCCACCCCTCTCCCCACGCATGCCCCAATCCCCTGTTGAACTTAACCGTTGGATAGGCTTATATGCATGCATACAGGTCCTTTGGTTGAACTCTCCCCCTCCCCCCACCCTCCCCCTACCCTCCCGTATGCCTCCTTGCTTCTGGTTCTGTTCTTGTTCCTCAGTCTATGTTGTTCATCATTTCCTCTAGATGAACGAGATCAAATGTCACTAGATATATACTAATAAGAACTGAATGTGAGACGAGCAATAATATTTATGCTGACAGGCAAATGAATCAATCTGTAGCGAGCTTCCCCCTGGACCAACAGTTCTTTTGAGACCCAATTTCGATGTCCAGTAGTTCCTTATGTGTACATGTCAGCACTGACCCCTCAGCTCTGGATGGTGGACAAATGGTGGTAATGGAGGTCTGACTCCCTCTGGTTTGGTCTCGGCCGATCCCAGGGGGACGGCGTCACCTGGACTAAGGGGCACGTGGCCTCACCCATATCCAAGGGGCGCGTGGTCTCACCCGGGCCTGGGACCCAGCCTCACCCGGATGGATCCAGGGGCGCACGGCCTCACCCGGCCCCAGGATCTGGCTTCACCCGTACCCAAGGACACTTGGCCTCTCCCAGACCCAGGGGCACGTGGCCTCACCCGGGCTTAGTTGCACAAGGCCTCACCTGGATCCAGGGACACATGGTCTCTCCCGGACCCAGGGACGCTTGGCCTCTCCCAGACCCAGGGCCACTTGGGCTCACCCGGGCCTAGGTGCACGAGGCCTCATCCGGATCCAGGGACGCATGGTCTCACCCGGACCCAGGGACGCTTGGCCTCTCCCAGACCCAGGGGCACGTGGCCTCACCCGGGCCTAGGTTCACGAGGCCTCACTCGGATCCAGGGACACATGGTCACACCCAGACCCAGGAACGTTTGGCCACTCCCAGACCCAGGGCCACTTGGGCTCACCCGGGCCTAGGTGCACGAGGCCTCATCCGGATCCAGGGACACATGGTCTCACCCGGACCCAGGGACGCTTGGCCTCTCCCAGACCCAGGGCCTCTTGGGCTCACCCGGGCCTAGGTGCACGAGGCCTCACCCGGATCCAGGGACACATGGTCTCACCCGGACCCAGGGACGCTTGGGCTCACCCGGGCCTAGGTGCACGAGGCCTCACCCGGATCCAGGGACACATGGTCTCACCCGGACCCAGGGACGCTTGGCCTCTCCCAGACCCAGGGCCACTTGGGCTCACCTGGGCCTAGGTGCACGAGGCCTCACCCGGATCCAGGGACACATGGTCTCACCCGGACCCAGGGACGCTTGGCCTCTCCCAGACCCAGGGCCACTTGGGCTCACCCGGGCCTAGGTGCACGAGGCCTCACCCGGATCCTGGGACACATGGTCTCACCCGGACCCAGGGACGCTTGGCCTCTCCCAGACCCAGGGCCACTTGGGCTCACCCGGGCCTAGGTGCACGAGGCCTCACCCGGATCCAGGGACACATGGTCTCACCCGGACCCAGGGACGCTTGGCCTCTCCCAGACCCAGGGCCACTTGGGCTCACCCGGGCCTAGGTGCACGAGGCCTCACCCGGATCCAGGGACACATGGTCTCACCCGGACCCAGGGACGCTTGGCCTCTCCCAGACCCAGGGCCACTTGGGCTCAAGCGGGCCTAGGTGCACGAGGCCTCACCCGGATCCAGGGACACATGGTCTCACCCGGACCCAGGGACGCTTGGCCTCTCCCAGACCCAGGGCCACTTGGGCTCACCCGGGCCTAGGTACACGAGGCCTCACCCGGATCCAGGGACACATGGTCTCACCCGGACCCAGGGACGCTTGGCCTCTCCCAGACCCAGGGCCATTTGGGCTCACGCGGGCCTAGGTGCACGAGGCCTCATCCGGATCCAGGGACACATGGTCTCACCCGGACCCAGGGACGCTTGGCCTCTCCCAGACCCAGGGCCTCTTGGGCTCACCCGGGCCTAGGCGCACGAGGCCTCATCCGGATCCAGGGACGCATGGTCTCACCCGGACCCAGGGACGCTTGGCCTCTCCCAGACCCAGGGCCACTTGGGCTCACCCGGGCCTAGGTGCACGAGGCCTCATCCGGATCCAGGGACACATGGTCTCACCCGGACCCAGGGACGCTTGGCCTCTCCCAGACCCAGGGCCTCTTGGGCTCACCCGGGCCTAGGTGCACGAGGCCTCACCCGGATCCAGGGACACATGGTCTCACCCGGACCCAGGGACGCTTGGGCTCACCCGGGCCTAGGTGCACGAGGCCTCACCCGGATCCAGGGACACATGGTCTCACCCGGACCCAGGGACGCTTGGCCTCTCCCAGACCCAGGGCCACTTGGGCTCACCCGGGCCTAGGTGCACGAGGCCTCACCCGGATCCAGGGACACATGGTCTCACCCGGACCCAGGGACGCTTGGCCTCTCCCAGACCCAGGGCCACTTGGGCTCACCCGGGCCTAGGTGCACGAGGCCTCACCCGGATCCTGGGACACATGGTCTCACCCGGACCCAGGGACGCTTGGCCTCTCCCAGACCCAGGGCCACTTGGGCTCACCCGGGCCTAGGTGCACGAGGCCTCACCCGGATCCAGGGACACATGGTCTCACCCGGACCCAGGGACGCTTGGCCTCTCCCAGACCCAGGGCCACTTGGGCTCACCCGGGCCTAGGTGCACGAGGCCTCACCCGGATCCAGGGACACATGGTCTCACCCGGACCCAGGGACGCTTGGCCTCTCCCAGACCCAGGGCCACTTGGGCTCAAGCGGGCCTAGGTGCACGAGGCCTCACCCGGATCCAGGGACACATGGTCTCACCCGGACCCAGGGACGCTTGGCCTCTCCCAGACCCAGGGCCACTTGGGCTCACCCGGGCCTAGGTACACGAGGCCTCACCCGGATCCAGGGACACATGGTCTCACCCGGACCCAGGGACGCTTGGCCTCTCCCAGACCCAGGGCCATTTGGGCTCACCCGGGCCTAGGTGCACGAGGCCTCATCCGGATCCAGGGACACATGGTCTCACCCGGACCCAGGGACGCTTGGCCTCTCCCAGACCCAGGGCCTCTTGGGCTCACCCGGGCCTAGGCGCACGAGGCCTCATCCAGATCCAGGGACGCATGGTCTCACCCGGACCCAGGGACGCTTGGCCTCTCCCCGACCCAGGGCCACTTGGGCTCACCCGGGCCTAGGTGCACGAGGCCTCATCCGGATCCAGGGACACATGGTCTCACCCGGACCCAGGGACGCTTGGCCTCTCCCAGACCCAGGGCCACTTGGGTTCACCCGGGCCTAGGTGCACGAGGCCTCACCCGGATCCAGGGACACATGGTCTCACCCGGACCCAGGGACGCTTGGCCTCTCCCAGACCCAGGGCCACTTGGGCTCACCCGGGCCTAGGTGCACGAGGCCTCATCCGGATCCAGGGACACATGGTCTCACCCGTACTCAGGGACGCTTGGCCTCTCCCAGACCCAGGGCCACTTGGGCTCACCCGGGCCTAGGTGCACGAGGCCTCATCCGGATCCAGGGACGCATGGTCTCGCCCGGACCCAGGGACGCTTGGCCTCTCCCAGACCCAGGGGCACGTGGCCTCACCCGGGCCTAGGTGCACGAGGCCTCACCCGGATCCAGGGACACATGGTCTCACCCGGACCCAGGGACGCTTGGCCTCTCCCAGACCCAGGGCCACTTGGGCTCACCCGGGCCTAGGTGCACGCAGCCTCACCCGGATCCAGGGACACATGGTCTCGCCTGGACCCAGGGGTGTGTGGGCTCTCCCAGACCCAGGGGCGCTTGGCCTCGCCCGGGCATGGGGTCCAGCGTCATCCGGGTCCAGGGGCACTTGGCCTCACCCGGACCCGGAGTCCGGCCTCACCTGGACCCAGGGGCATGTGGCCTCACCTAGACCCAGGGACGTGAGGCCTCACTTATACCCAGAGGCGTGTGACCACACCCGAGTCCAGAGGCGCGCAACCCCGCCCGCACCCGGGTCTCAGCGGGGCCCCGTCTTCCCGATCCCAATTCCTGCCGGTCAATCCCCCCTCAGCAATTCCCCTGGCCATCCTTCCAGAGCTCCAGTATGGCTGCTGCAGAACTCGTCGGGCGGCGGCTCGGCGAAGTTCCGGTGCACCCGGTGCATGGTGGTGGGCCAGTCTGGCGTCGCTGCGTCGGCCCTTGGGTCTGCATAGGTGGCTGGTCGCCGAGCATGCGCACCTGGCCGCTTCCGGGGCGTTGAGATTCTTGACGGATTCAGAGGTCAGCAAGCGCGGAGTCTCCCACCCCATGTCTCATAGGGGCTCGTCTGTCCGTGCTTGGCTGCCAGTGGAGCCGTCCCCTCAGCCGGAGACCGCCGGGGGAACTGCGCCGAGCACGTTCCAGGCCGCTGTTGTATCGCCTGAGCCATAGTTCTTTTGTGTCGCCTGAGCTGTAGTTCTTAAAGTGTGGTCTTTGGGTCACCGGCATCAGCATCATCCCACATACCCCTCTTTTATTCTAGTTGTAGAGCATCTACTCAGCCAGCCCTATGGTGGTCTTGGATGGTGTCTGCTCTGCTCTCTTGTCGTAGTCTCAAAGTTGTTGTGGTAGGCAACAATCAGGCTTCCGCCCTATGCCTCCATCTTGGTCCTCCTTTGTATAGTTAAGTCTTGATTGTTGTTGGTGTCACTGGGGGGGCTCTCTTTGTCTATAAAGGAAGAGTTGCTGTGCAGGAGACACGTTTATGGGCCGGGTCTTGGTGCAGCAAAGCTTTGGCGTTCACTGAATATTCCCGTTGAATGTGTCCCTTATGCACGTGGTTGAAATCTGGTGTCATCTCCCACAGACCACTAGATGCCCTCGTTTCTGGGTCTCCAATGGGGTGTAGATCAGCTACTGCCTTAGGCACTCAGCAAGGATTACAGCAAAAACTGTAGTTTCTTCCTCCTGTCTGAGTGGCCCTGGAGCAGTCCGACTAGAACAGCAGATCATCTGGTCCGCTGCCAGAGGGCAGGCCACCCACATGCATAAGCCGTTGCTTGGGGCGCAGGTGTGCCTGCAAGACTTGCGGGGCAGGTCTTCAAAACATGCGGGGCGGGTCCCAGGGCGGGGCGGGGTCTCAGGGCGCCAACAGGCCATGGTGTGGCGAGCCTCGATGGCTGTGAGTCTGGTCCTTCTGCCTTCCATGTATCTAAGTCCCCTCGTTCCGCACTCCAGCGCAGCAAACACTGATTGCTGGGCGCACCTCTGCAAGAGTCCCGCCTCTCCCCGCAGGCATCTGGGTCTCCCGGGGTTCGCCAGAAGATGGGTTTCAGGGTGATGGAGAGCTAATCTCCCTTAGGTTTGGAACAAAAGCCCCTTTCCTCCGCCACCAGCCAGACCCACGCACCTCCACACTTCATCCCCTCCGATTTCGCTGGGTGCGAGGCAACAGAACAGCCTTTAACCTCCGCCGCCATCTTTTTCAAACTTCTCAATTTGTACTTCTTAATCCCTTCATTTCAGTCAACTCTACTGAAGTCTAGCGCCGCCGGGAGGTGCAGGGAAAGGGCCCATCATTCTTTCTGAGATTGTGTTGACATTGCTAGTTTTTACAATTTATATATATATTTTTATTGATTTCAGAGAGGAAGGGAGAGGGAGAGAGAGATAGAAACATCAATGATGAGAGAGAATCATCAATCAGCTGTCTCCTGCATGCCCCCCCCACCCCCACCCCCTGGGGATTGAGCCCAAAACCAGGGCATGTGCCCTGGACCGGAATCAAACCCGAGCTCTATCCACTGAGACAAACCAGCTAGGGCGGCATTGCTAGTTTTATCAACGGTCACACTGATTTGGCATAAGTCATCTTAAGCCCAGTATTTTGTGAGTGTTGATTTTAGTAAATTCAAAAAGTAAATCAATTGTCCTCAGGTAAACTGCAGATACTGCAAATTAATAAAACAGACTGAGCAGTGAGGATGTCCCAGGCCCACTCTACCCTTTTCTCAAATTCCTCCTAGAATCTGCATTACACGGGGCTCTCCCACACTAGTGGAGGGAGGTGCCAGATCAACTCTTTATTAATATTAACAGGACCTATTTTTTCATCTTTATTTTACTTGTTAAGATGGACACAAACACACACAACTGGGAATTCTATCTCCTCCCGGTGCCCATATAGTGAGTGGGAATGATCTAGGCCACGTAAGAAGGGCAGGCTTAGAGCATGAGCAGGTCTGCACGCCTTCGGGAGGCCAGCCCATGTGCGGGGTGTTGCTCGCCGCGCCGGCCAGCTGCTGAGATCAGGGGAGATCACACAGTTTGGAGAGCTGCCTTTAGTACTGATGCAGGTGGCTCTTCATATAGCCAGCTCACGACCGTTGTTTTGAGGGCTTCATCCCTGTCAGAGGCTTCTGTGTGTTATTTATTTATTTTTATTTATTGCCTGAAATAGTGAGATTATCCCATCCATTTTGTTGATGGTAACATTGAGTCATAAAACGCGATTCAGTATCTCAAAATCACACAGGGAGCCTGTGGCAGAGCCGCCGAGACTCAAATCAAGGTTTGATTCTACATTTTAAATTCTAACCACTGATTTTTTTTTTTTTCTCAGAATGAGAACTTACAAGCCTTCCTAAACTATAATGTAAAAAAATATATAGAAAGAAGAGTATCACTTTGGGCCCATCCAGAGGGTAGGAGGATATGTGCATTTATTTTTCTTTGTTTAGTGATTTTTTTTTCCCCTACCTCATTACTTTAGATCTTGCTTGCTGTGTACGGTCAGCTACTCTTCCTATGCCTTATTTATATTTCAAAAATTCCATGGCCGCGATGCTGAGAACAGGTTGCTCATTAGCATTCAGGTTACAGTGAGAGGAAGCTGGCAAACAATGCACATGAAGGAGCCAGGCTGTCAGTACACACCGAGCTGATGAGAAACAGCAGTCAATGCCGGTGCTCAGAGGCTTTTCTTCCATTGTCGCTGTTGCTGTTTGTAAAAGGTGGGCACCGTTTCGAAGCAGCCTCTACGCACGGTAACCTGCCGAGGGCATGGGCGGCGTCTGGGGTGGCTGGAGCCAGAGCACAGAGCTTAACAGGGATTAGGGGACGTGCCAGGTCCACAGACTCAGCCTCTGAGTCAGGTGGGGCTCGTTAGCTGACCTTTCACAGAGGGCAGCCAGCTCTGCTCTCCTCGTTCCTGGCAAAATTACTCGGAAGTGCCAGGTTCCTGCTCCAAGTTCAGAGGTGCCTAGAGAAAGTGCTGCTCTGACACCCCAGTAAGAGCCACTCAGCATTCATCGGTGGGCGGAACCCAGAGCGGCGGCCGCTCCCTCCAGGTGGCGGGGGTCCTGGTGCACAGAGGTGTGTGACGTCCCAGGGCTGTGCTGTGAGCTGCCCTGGAGGGCCGGTCCTTGGTGGGCTTCCTCCACTCCTCAGCTTGTGCCTTGCCACAGTGGGGGAGGATTCCAGGGCCATCCATTTGGGACTACTGCGTGGTCATCTCTAGACAGGGCAATGGCAGGTGGAATGGCCTCCTGGACTGGGGGAAATAAGTCAGTGTCCCAGGAGAGCTCTCCCTGCCCACACAGTGGCTGGTCAGCTCAGCACCGCTGCCCTAGAATGTGAGTTCTGTGACAAATATAACTGGGTCTGTCTAGATATGGCATATCCCCAGCACTCTGGCACTGAATTCTCTGTAGGCGGGTGAGGAATACTTATCTTTGAGGACTAGATGGGCTTACAGTGGTTCTCAACCTTCCTAATGCCGCGACCCTTTAATACAGTTCCTCATGTTGTGGTGACCCCCAACCATAAAATTATTTTCGTTGCTACTTCATAACTATAATTTTGCTAGTTATGAATTGTAATGTAAATATCTGTGTTTTCTGATCGTCTTAGGTGACCCTGCTAGCGGTTCTCAACCTGAGGGTCACGACCCACAGGTTGAGAACCGCTGCTGTAGAGCCCAAGACCATTGGAAAACACAGATATTTACATTACGATTCAAAACAGTAGCAAAATTACAGTTATGAAGTAGCAACGAAAATAATTTTATGGTTGGGGGGTCACCACAACATGAGGAACTGCATTAAAGGGTCGCGGCATTAGGAAGGTTGAGAACCACTGGAGAAGAAAAGCCTTCTGTTTGCATTGGCTGGCTGGTGGGCTTTAGCCACATGTCACACTGTTTGCAGACCTGCCACTTAACTCCTGCAGAGCCACCTGAGGTTCTTCGCTGCTGGCGTGGCTTTCACGACCCACCTGGCTGGTTCCCTGCGGGTCCTTTCTTGCCCACCTATAACTGGTTCCCTGTCACTATAGCGTCTCCTCTGGCTCTGGCCGACCCTCCAGGCTCTGGCTTCCTGCTTTCCCTAACCTCTTCTTTCCTGCCTGCTTCTTAACAATCTGGTCTCTTGCTCTCATGATCTTCACTTTCCAGGGCCTCCCCGGTGTTTTCATGGAGAGTTGTGATTTTAAATAAGCTCAGTGACCAAATCAATCCGTCCCCTGAAAACCCACCTTTCTGTCACTTCTCCTTCCCTAACCTTCATTCCTGTTCTTTAGATGAAACTATGTCATGAATGCTGGGGAGTTTTTGAAAGTAAAGATGCTTGCTAATGTGACATGCTTCTCTGGGGACAGAGACTAACATGTATATCACAACCAAGGAACTCTTGCCCAGGGTAGAAATGAAATGCAGTATGGCCCATTCTCTGTACTTTGAAGACATGCTCTCATGCAGCAGCCATCTGAGCAGCTCTTTTGAGCACACCACCAGGCCAGGTTCTGGAAGGAATACAAAGACACAGGTGCCTCACCTGTCAGTGGCCCGTGGGAAGAGCAGTGTAGCTGGGCCACCAATATAGCAGAGGTTTTGGGAGCAAGAGGATGGCTAAGAATCCCAAAGACCACAGATCAATGCTTTAGCTGGGCTGGTTTGGTTTGACTCCTCAAGAACGGCAATCATCTTGAGAGAGTTTTCCTGTGCTGGAAACATCCACCGGGGACACATTCTAAACATTTGATCATACTTCTAAAAGAGATAATGGGAAGCTTTTCTTTTAAAATGTGTTGCCTGCCCAACAACTTAAACTGAAAATATTTTCCCCATGTGTTTTCCATACACATCTCTCACTTTAAAATAAAAATCAAGGAAGGCAACCTTAAAATATATGACTGTTACTTTTAGGAGTATCGAATATGCAAACATTTGCACAACCCAGAACACAAGTCATGTGGATGATTCATATTCTTTTTTTTTTTTTTTTTTACAGAGAGGAAGGGAGAGGGATAGAGGGTTAGAAACATCGATGGGAGAGAAACATCGATTCAGCTGCCTCCTGCACACTCTCTACTGAGGATGTGCCCGCAACCAAGGTAGATGCCCTAGACTGGAATCAAACCTGGGACCCTTCAGTATGCAGGCCGACTCTCTATCCACTGAGCCAAACTGGTTAGGGCTGACTCACATTCTTAATTTTTTTTTTTTAAACTAGAGAGAGTGGTGTCTTCCACACTGCAAAGCTGTGGGCTCCTTAGGCAATGGCATTTAGCAAGGGGAGAGGAAGGACATAAGATGATCTATAATTTGAGATGTAAACATGTTTCAACTGCCACATATTTGAAGTAACAATCCCTTCCTTCTGACAAAACAAATACTTTTTGTATAGGTTATCTACTGTTGTGTAACAAACTATCCGTATCCTTAGTGGCTTCAAACACTAACAATTTATTATCTCTTACTCTGGGTCTCTCATGTTGTAGGCAGATAGTGACTAAAGCTAACAGTCACCTGAGTGTCCGCTGGGCTGAATAGCCAACATGGCTCACTCACAGGAGGGGCAGTTAGGCTGGCAGTTGGCTGAGAACTCCTCTAGGTTGTTGACTGAAACACGTGCATTTGAATTTTGGTGTGGCTTTTGGGCTTTCAACTCCATCGCTCCTAGGTTTTGAGAGGGATTATAACAAAAATTATATATTATCCTATCTAATAAAAGAGTAATATGCAGATTGATCATCACTGCAACACACAATATAGCTGCCCCCATGTGGTCAAAGATCCTGCCCCCATGT
Organism: Eptesicus fuscus; assembly: GCF_027574615.1. Classification (NCBI taxonomy): domain Eukaryota; kingdom Metazoa; phylum Chordata; class Mammalia; order Chiroptera; family Vespertilionidae; genus Eptesicus; species Eptesicus fuscus. The sequence continues at coordinate 48,938,950 of NC_072482.1, read as the reverse complement.
GGACACAAGATGGCCACCACAAGATGGCCAGCAGGAGAGGGCAGTTGGGAGGCACCCGGCCTGCAAGGGAGGGCAGTTGAGAAGGACCAGGTCTGCAAGGGAGGGCAGTTGGAGGTGATCAACCCTGCAGGAGAAGGCAGTTAGGGGTGACAAGGCCGGCAGAGGAGGGAAGTTGGGGGCAAACAGGCTGGCAGCGGAGTGGTTAGGGGGTGATCAGGCTGGCAGGCAGAAGCGGTTAGGGGCAATCAGGAAGGCAGGCAGGCAAGCAGTTAGGAGCCAGCAGTCCTGGATTGTTAGAAGGATGTCCGACTGCCCGTTTAGGCCCACTGGGATTGGGCCTAAACAGGCAGTCGGACATCCCTCGAGGGGTCCCAGATTGGAGAGGGTACAGGCTGGGCTGAGGGACAACCCCCCTCCGTGCACGAATTTCGTGCACCGGGCCTCTAGTAATGTATAATATACATGTTAGTTATAATATAATATGTGTATTATATGATACTAGAGGCCCGGTGCACAAATTTGTGCATGGGGGAGTCTCCTAAGCCCAGCCTACACCCTCTCCAATCCGGGACCCCTTGAGGGATGTCCAACTGCCGGTTTAGGCCCGGGAAATCACTCTTACAATCTGGAACCTCTGGCTCCTAACTTCTCACCTGCCTGCCTGCTTGATCACCCCTAACTGTCCCCTCTGCCAGCCTGATCACTCCTAAGTGCCTCTGCCTGCCAGCCTGATTGCCCCTAACTACTCCCCCTACTGACCTGGTCGCCCCCAACTGCCCCCCCCCCCCCCCCCCTTGCCGGCCCGGTTGCCCCACACAGCCTACTGTTCAGTCATTTGGTCGTCCTTCACTAACCCCCCTGCCGTCTTGGTTGCCCCACACAGCCTGCTGTTCAGTCGTTTGGTCGTCCCTCACTAACCCCCCTGCTGGCCTGGTAGCCCCACGCAGCCTGCTGGTCATTACTGTTACTGTGACAGTGTCCCGGACAATTTGCATATTCTTCTATTATTAGATAGATATTAGAACATCCATTTTATTTTGTTCACAACTTTGCATGTTGGGAACTTGGGGAGAACCCAGATGGGAGGTTTGCCTCTGATTCACATGATATCATTGGGGGCTGATTCCAAGAAGCTCAAGTAGAACTGAAAGGCTTCTTAAGATGGAGCCTCAGGAATCCCCGAATGTCGTTTACACTATATTCTATCAGTTCACCAAGTCACTGGGATTAGTCCATCACATTAAAAAAGAAGGGCATTAGACTCTATCTCTTGATCTGAGAAGCAGCAAGTGTTCAGGGAGCAAGTCTACCTACCAGTCTGCCTCTGGCAATCACAATTCACATTTCTCCAGCACGCAAAACACACGCACCCCCATCTCAAGACCTGCACGTTCTCATTACAGTGTGGCATTAGCTCAAAGTCCAGGAGCTCACCATCCAAATCAGGTCCAGGTGTGGCACAGGTTTCTCAAGTGTGCTTGCTCTCAATCTGAGACGGGTGACTAGACTAAGGAGTCAAAGTATCCCACACACCCCACATACAATGCTGATACATACAATGAGGGTAAATGTAATAAACGTTCAAGTGGCAAAAGTGAGGGAGTGTGAAGGGGGATGTATGTAGCAATCATTAGTCTAAAGCCGTGGTCGGCAAACTGCGACTCACGAGCCACATGCGGCTCTTTGGCCCCTTGAGTGTGGCTCTTCCACAAAATACCATGGCCTGGGTGAGTCTATTTTGAAGAAGTGGCGTTAGAAGAAGTTTAAGTTTAAAAAATTTGGCTCTCAAAAGAAATTTCAATCGTTGTACTGTTGATATTTGGCTCTGTTGACCAATGAGTTTGCCGACGACTGGTCTAAAGCATTTCGGAAATCTTTCCAGGCACATGCTGTCTTTTCCTTGAAACAGGCCTACTTCCGCTTCCTGGGCATCGTCTCTGTTGGTTAGACCCTGCTCTCTGCACTTTGGTCTTTGGTCTCCATTTGCAATTGTGTAGCTTTCTCAGCCTGCTCCCTGCCCTAGATGATGTGAGTCCCGCAGGCCTTTTTTCATGTTGATCTGTCCCCATCTTTTTCAATTCAAGCTAACAAGTAAAATTCTCTTACAAACTTCATGAGCTTCTTATAAATCACACTGGGGTTTCCTCTATTAGACAAAAGCCGGGTCTGTGGATCTCTTAGAAACAGGTTCCTCTACCCTGAGAGTCCAGGTGCTGTGGGACGACACCCTCAGGATCCATAAGAGTCCCTTTGTCTAGCACAGTGTGTAAAAGGCATGTCTTCAGGATTCTTAGAGGGAGGCCTCCTTGTTTATTTCTTAGAGTCTCTGAACATACCCTTAAATCTTTCTGAGTCCTCAGCAAGGATCTTAGCCTTGCACCTTTGTCTTTATCTTTACCCTGAGGCCTTTTTTTTTTTTTTTTTTCCTTTGAGAAACTCTTACCTGACTGGAAAGAAAGACTGTCTCAGACACTCTATAATTCCATTTTAAAATCATTACTCTCTCTCTTTACCATGCCATTAAAAAAAAAAAAAAAAGTTATAACTTTCATTGTTCTGCCTGGAAATTTCCTTAGCAAAACAAACCAGGTAAATACATTTTATTTTCCGTGTTATCATAGGTGACAATGTTGCCAGACATCCCATAATATAATAGAGGGTGTCTTTTCTTCAGCTCTGATAACAATGCCCTCATTCTGAAGAAATAGTCTACTAAAGGTTCTCTTAGTGTCCACCTGTCTTCTAGTCGCAAAGCAAATGCTATTTGTTTCAGGTTTTGTTACTGACTTTGCATGTCAGGAACTTGGAAAAACTCGTTGGGAGGTTTATTTCTGGTCCATGTGATGTCATCTGGGGCAGCTGGGCTACAAGATGCATTTCCAAGATGACTTCGTCACCCACACGTCGGCTAGCCCAGTGCCCCTTGGCCTTTCTCCCTCTCCCCAGGGTTTCTCATTCGTTAGGGCCTCACCATATGACTTGGGTGCTTGCAGCCTGCTGCTCTGAGGGAGCCCCACTGATGACATGGCATATGGCTTCCAAGAGGAATGAAGTAGAAGCCTCCACACTGGATAAGGTCAATGCCTGGAAGCACACAGCAGTATTTCTGCAACATTTATGTGAAGTGGAGAAACAGAGTACACTTTTTAAAATTATTATTATTTTATATATTTTTTATTGTTGACAGTATTACAAATGTCTCCCATGCCCTCCCCTTTACCCCCCTACACCCAGCCCCTACCAACCCACCCCCCCAACCAGGTCTTCACCACCCTACACTTTTTCATTGGGAAGACCAAGGCGTCACTGCGAAAGAGCATGTGGATTCGCAAATAGACTTGTGAGCATCTGTGCACGTACAGTCTACCACTCTCTCTTTGTGTTCCTTCCAAACCTTTCACTCCATAGGACCTTGTGGCCACATCCTCCACCTGTCTACCCCACTTGAAGCCCTACCAGAAAACTGATGGTATCTTACTCCAATTAATAAGAAAATTCTCTTTCAATAACAAATTGACACTCTGTTGTAACTTAGATTTTTATTTTTAAGAATAAAATTTAGATGTTACAGTAGGTTCCATGCCCCATCAAATACTTGGTCATCTGCAATTCCTCCCAAATGTAATGAACATCAGGAAACGCAAGGGTTATCAGGTTGAATGAGATGAGTTCAGGTATTTTCTTAACCTTAAAGGTATATAAGAACTATTTACTAACTTCAGTATGAAAAGAGAAATTCATGAATTCTTTGATAAAATTTGGCCATCTGCATTTATTTTTGAAGAAACTTTTACAATCAGAAGATTGCCAAGTAATCTGTGAAATGCACACTATTCAGCATATATCTACATATATTATCATAAATTCACATCATGGTCTTAATTTTCTCAACTTGTAATTTTAAGAACAATTTATTTAAACAATGATATAAACTTGCCATAGAAACAAAATACAATTTTGAGTTTAAAGAGATGTTACTATGAAGAGGGCACAAATAAGCTAACATTTTCTACTGTTTAAACTATAATATTTTGCTAACATTTTATGGCACCCAAAGAATGTAAGAAAATTTATATAAGTTTTGTTTTTTGTCCATTTATCACGATTCCTTTATTCTTGCTCAAATGTACAAATTGTAGATACTGTTTTTCTTATTTTTATAATAACTACTGTCATAACTTAATATTCTTCTGGGCCACTTTCTTCTACAAACAATATTTTTGAGGTTATTTAAAGAAAATCAAATGTGTAAGATGTATTGATTGGAACTTTCTTTTCTATTGTGGCCTTTTTAAATAAGAACAATGAAGAATATTTTATATATAAAAGTGCTAGACCAATGTGCACCAATTCTAGAAGCAAACCAAATTTTACTTGGTCCATTAAAAAGACCAGGTTATTGTAATTCAGTAGCTTGCAGAATCCACTACCAATATGGGAGGAAGGGATCAAATACTTTTGTACACAACGTTAGTAGAGAGTACCTGGGATTTAGAAAACATGCCAGACATTGTACCATTTATCTTATTTAGTTAGGAGTATTTTTTCTAGGTCTTCTCATCCTTCTGTTCCTCTTCTTCCTCCTCATCTTCCTTCTTCTTTTTCTTCTTATAACTTTAATAAAAGGTTTTCAAAAATATTTAAATTTTATTTAAAAAAAGCTGTATTAGCATGTAATTCACATACAATAAGTTTCACATATTTGAAATATGAACTTAGAATAATTTGACAGATGTGTACATTTAGGAAAACATCACCACAATAAAAATAACGAACATTGTGTCAGCTGAAAAAGTTTCCTGGCCTACTTTTGTAATCCCTCTGAAACCACCCCCCCTTTCTTCCCATCCCTAGTCAACCACTGATCTGCCATCTGTCACTAAAGGTTAATTTGCATTTTGTAGAATCTCATAAAAATAAAAACATGTAGGATGTACTCTTTTTTTTGGGGGGGAGAAGGGGGTCTGGATTCTATCACCCAGCATAATCATTTACAGTTTTATCTATATTGTTGGAGACATCAATAATTCATTCCTTTTTATTATTAAGTAGCATTCAATTGTACAGATAGACCACAAATCACTTTATTTATTCATTCACCTGTTCAAGAATATTTGAGTTGTCTTCAGAATATTACAAAAAAAGTTGCTCTGAATAATTGTATAAAAATTTGTATTTATATCTTCATTTCATTTCTCTTGGGTATACATGCAAAAAAATGGAATGGCTGGGTCATATGGTCTGAATATGTTTAACTTTTTAAGAAAGTGACAAACTGTTTTCCTACATGGTTGCACCATTTCACATTCCAAGCAGCAATGTATTAGAGCCCCTAGTGCTTCTCATCACACCAGCACGCAATGTGATCAGACATTTTCATGTTAGACGTTCTAATATGTGTGCAGCAGTAGTAGTAGTAATTTTGATTTTCCCCTGTGACTAATGATGTGTGCAGCAGTAGTAGTAGTAATATGTGTGCAGCAGTAGTAGTAGTAATTTTGATTTTCCCCTGTGACTAATGATGCTGAGTGTCTTTTCGTGGGCTTATTTACCATCCATATGCCTTTTTTGGTGAAGTATCTGTTCAAATCTTTCACCCATTTTATTTATTAGGGATTATTCCTTTGTTGAGTTATGTGGGATTTCTATATATTCTGGATAAAAATCCTTTATCAGGTATTTAGTTTGCACATATTTTCTCCTAGTCTGTAGTTTGTCTTATCATTCTCTCTTAACAGTGTCTTTTAAAGAAAACTTTTTAATTTTGAAGTCCAGTTTATCAACTTCTTTTTTATGTTTCCTGTTTTGGTATTGTATCTAATAATTTATTGCTTAACTTAAGGTCACAAAATTTTATCTTTTTTTTTCCTCTAAAAGTTTTATAGTTAAGGCTTTATATTTAGGGTTGTGATACATTTTGAATTAATTTTTATATGGTACAAATTATGTCTTAAAGTTTTTGCATATAGATAGTCAAATATTTTAATAACATTTATTTAAAAGATTATCTTTTCTCCACTCAATCTTTTGACCTTTTGTCAAAAATCAATTGTTCATATGTATGGATCTATATCTAAACTCTTTTAGTGAGTTCCTTTGATCTATTTGTCCATCTCTATGCCAATACTAGACTATCTTGATTACTGTAGCCTTATAACAAGTCTTTAAATCTTTATCTTTTGTATATCTACTGTATTTTTTTCCTTTGTGGTTATCATGAGGCTTATATAAAACATCTTGTAGCCGTAGATGGCTTGGCTCAGTGGATAGAGCGTCAGCCTGCGGACTGAAATGTCCTAGGTTCGATTCTTGGTCAAGGGCACATGTCTGGGTTATGGGCTGGATCCCCAGTGTGGGGCATGCAGGAGGCAGCCAATCAATGATCCTCTCTCATCATTGATGTTTCTATCTCTCTCTCACTCTCCCTTCCTCTTTGAAATCAATAAAAAATATATATATTTTTAAACATCTTGTATAGTAACTGTTCCCATTTTGTATGAGCACCAGGTACTGATGTCTCTAATCTTTTGGGACGTTTTTCTGGCATTGGGTAATTTTCTTACTCAGATGGGTTTATCAATACTAAGCAGAATCAAGAAGGACCCTCTTTGGATCAGAGTTCTCTCACTGTGGGGCACTTTCTTATCTCCAAACTCTAGCACTTTGGTGTCCCAGGCTCTCAGCTTGATCTCTTCAACTCAGGAAGTCTGCCTGGCTCTGCCTGGGATGCCTTCGTGAGCTGCAACCTGAAAGCTCTCTAAAGCAGAAAGCTGAGGCAATCGTAGGGCAGACCTAATGGGTTTCCAATTTCTGAGAGATCAGTGTTCTTTGAGGTACGGTGAATTGAAACCCATTGTTTCATATATTTTCCCCTTTTTTGGTTTGTTTGTTTGCTTTAGTGGAAACATAAATTTGTTCCCTGTTGTTCCATTTGATTGGAAGTATAAGTCTTAGCTTCTTCTTTTATAAGTTAGAATATAGTACCTACCTTCATCCAGTCTAGGCAAAGTGTCATTGATCTGTTTTAGATTAAGGAAAAAAATCAAATATAAACCTTAATATTATCCAGTGTTTAAAATAGAGTTTAAAACTATTTTGAGCATTTCTGTAGAGAGACATGGGATGTACCAGACAGGAATTCCATTCATAGCTCACTTATCTCCCCAAAGTCCCCCTTCAGCTGGACCCCGGCACTAATTACGCCCTGGAGCTCTCTCCAGACCCAGCCTGAGTAGGAGTTGCTCCTTCTCTCCCCACCTATAGCATTTGATGTGTCTGCCTTTCCAGTGTAAATCAATATAGGCTTTCTGGTCTTCTTTCAAATTCTTTTATACTCACCTCATAGCTATAGATTGAAAAGGCCTCCCTTCAAAAGATGTAAAAATGAAAACCTCATGATGAAATGCTGTGTGTTTATGTGTGCATGCTCATGTATTTGTAAGAGAAAGGTTATGAACATATATACTCTAACTTTCCTTTTAGATTTATGACATACCTTAAGCCTGGAAGAGTAATAAGGCTTAATTAATCACTTATAATTAGACAAATAACCTATCTGCCTGGTCTAGTTCCCTGAGTGCTGAGACCTTTTACAACTTAAGAAATGTATGAAGTCTTCTGGACTGGATGACTTGCCATCTTCCTGTGTGGCTCTGAAGGTATTTTAGAGGATGGGAACCTGGAGTGACAGAAAGCATCTCCCCGGGGCATCACAGGAAGGCTGGATCCTGAAGGACCACTGCCTGTTTTCCCCGGGGATCACCTTACCTGAGCGAGGTGCGCCTGTGTTCCCCGCCACCACAGCCCTCTAGGCTAAAGGTAAGGCAGGAGTCAGCAGGGGACGTTTAACTTTGCACTTTCCCGACAGCTGTGAAATAAATGGCCTTGGCCTGGTCTCTGACACTGAACTCAGCAGGGATAAAAGCCTCCTTCGGAACAGCAGTCACGGGTACCTATGAAACTGAGAAGCCTTTCCCGAGAGGAGCCCCTGGCCAGGCAAATGAGGTTGTCATCCTGAAAGCTCTCGCCCATGCTTGCATTTCGTCTTAGTAGCTGTATCAAGCCTTTTCTACAAAAGAGAATCTTCAAACTAGACATAGTAAAATAGTGTTAAGAGTAAATGTAAATTCAGAACAGAAAAGAAAAAAAAAAGTATTATGCATGATGGTATGATGGCACTTACATATTTTAAAGTCACATCTTTAGGCAGAAACAATTCATTCATTGCTTCAGTAAATATTTTTTGAGTGCCTCCCAAGTCCCAGCACTGTTTTATGCATATGTTCACACAGCAGGGAGAAAAACCAATAGAGACCCTGCCCTCCAAGTGCTTTTATTTGTCATTGAGATTGCAAAAGCCTGATCTCCCCTCAGAAATGGCATAGGGAAGGGGAAACTGCCAGATGGCAGGAGATGCCAAACTCCTCCTTAATCAAAGGAAATGGCAGAAGCAGAATTCATAAACTCTATGCTAGTAACAACCCTGGGTAACATTAGAAAATGGATTTGAGTTTTTAAAACAAGAAAAAGGGACTACCACATGGCCAGTTATATTGAACAGCCTTGCTTTGCTTTCTTTTGTCACTATATTATTTGACAGTTAAATTGGAGAATTCTATGTGCAAAGTACATCTTGATTTCAGCAAGATATTTTATAGCAGTTTCATATCACTTTGAGGGTTGATTATACGGGTATATGGACAGGCTGAATAAACACTCTAATGTCCAAATTGATCCAAGGAAGAAGATTTAAGATTTCAGCTGATATGAGAATGCCTTCTCCTAATTTAACAAGAACAAAGAGTATTTAATTGTGAACCATAGGCACAGGTATGAACCAAAATAAAAATAAAAAACATCTATCTCACAAAGTTTATATGAAGATTAGAACAGTAAGAGCAGCTCTGGCCAGTGTGGCTCAGTTGGTTGGAGTGTTGTCCCTTGCACCTAAGGGTCACAACTTTGATTCTCTGTCAGGGCACATATCCAGGCTCTGGTTTCTATCCCTGGTCATGCTCTTGATCTGTTTCTCTTTGTCTATCTCTCTCTAAAATCAATAAAAACATCCTCAGGTGAGGATTAAATAACAAAACAAAAAAACAGGAAGAGCAAATATAATTACCAAAGCTTCTTTTTGTAACCATTCACATGAAAAGATTGAATCCAATAATAGATGATTTATTAATTAGTTATTATCATCTTTATTAATTTGTCTAGATTGGTGCCCCCAAATGGAGTAAAAGGTCATCTTCTACTTTTGACATTACCAAAGGGATTCAGGCTGTAATGTTGATTGTGATCACGATATTGTCTGCCTTCACCTCCTGTTCCTCTTCTTTTTCCTTTCTGTTCCTCCTTCTCTTCCTCTCTCTCCACTTCTTCCTGCTTCCCTTTCTCCTCCTTCCTCTTCAAACAGCACTTCTTTTGTTCACTTAGTGACCAAATCATTATACATAAAGTGGATTTGCCTATTACCAACTTGAATTAAATCATCATCAGTGAAAAAATTTCAAGCATGCACCTTAAGGAAATCATTGGAGAGACCATCCTTAAGCTCAGTGTCCTCAGCAACCTCAATCACATATTCCAACCTTTACCTTTTCCATTTTTTGACCCATAAAATTTTAGAGACTGCTGGGGGTAAAAAAAAAAAAAAAAAAAAGGTTCTGATGCCAATCAATCATTCTACTTGAATTTAGATATGTCTCAGAGAGTTAATTGGTCTTTTCTTAGGGCAATGCCTTTGATGTTGCCGGTGTCAAAAATGTCATCTCTTCCTGCTACAGACACCTGTATCCTTCTGAACAAGTGGTAACTTTTCTCTGTATCATGGCAACTTATATCTGCTTTCAAAGAGGCTGTCAGTTTGGTCATAGGTCACTTGAAGCACTTATTTTGTAAATTGCAAGTGTTTTACTCTCTCAGAGGTGTCAGAGCACTTTGTTCTTATTTCTCTCTAAATGTTGCCACAAAGAAAAAGAGCTGTCATAAATCACCTTCTTTGACTTTCACTGGGTCAGGACTGTACCCTTCAACTTCAAGAAACAGTTAACTACCACACAGAGTCTTTGTCCTGGCTATACAAAGAAATAGACAAGTATTTTAGAAAATGATATGTGACCATCTGTGTGGTAAGCCCATTTCTAGTTCAGTAATTGGATCGGCATCCAGGCTACTCTGTAAGGTGAGTGCCACTCTGTCCCATTCAGTGGGGATGGGAACAAGACTTTTTCAATTTCAACATCCCATCCAGGCCCCAGCAATATTCTTTTAAATATATATATATATATGTTTATTGATTTTTAGAGAGAGAGAAAGAGAGAGATTAAAAGCATCGATGAGAGAAGAACATCATTGATCGGCTGCCTCCTGCATGCCCCTTACTGGGGATTGTGCCCACAACCCCGGCATGTGTTCTGACCAGGAATCAAACTGGTGGCCTCTTGGTTATGGGTTGATGCTCAACCACTGAGCCACACCAGCCAGGCCCCACCAATATTCTTAATCTGCAACATGCTTCCCATGAACTCAAAAGTAGAGAGAAGAGAGAGACACCTAGTTTTGAACTTGACAAATATTCATCTTTAGTTGAATTGTGAACATGTTTAAAAATTGTTCTTACATTAGTTCAGCAAAAAGACCCATGCCTTGGCTCAGCATAGATTTTTAATCCTAGGATTTCAGTAGATTCCAACCCCTTAACACAAATCCAATGACAGAAAAGTGCTAAGCATGACTGAGGTTAAATTTCAGCTATCTCACTTGGGATTAGAATTTAGATGGGGTTAAAAAAATAAAGTGATGTTTTATTCACTCAACAAATATTTACTGAGTGTCTGCTTTGTTCTAGGCACAGTGTTATGGACTGGGGTCAGAGCTGAAGGAAAAACGCAAAAGTCTTTGACCTCACAGAGCATACATTCTGGTGCTGTGGACTGTGAATCTACCCCTTCATTGTGGGAACTGCTTGGGGTTTGCTAAGAATCTTTGACACATATTTTTGCTAATGCCCAATTATCAACCCTCGACACCCGCTGTGATTTTCTAAGACTCATGGTATATTGATAACTGTAGATTGTTAGAACTAATTATGGACTTTGGAAATACAATGATTATAATGAGTACAGATAAAAACATGAAAGTGAACAAGATGCTTTAAAACACTTCATCATATACAGTGATGATATGGCTGAAGAGAGACTCGTTAGACTTTTCCTACAATATTAAATTTTCTGTTATTCCTAAAGCATATCCAGAAAATCTGTGGGATGTATGGTGAGGCCCATAGCCCAGATTCAAAATTTCTTTTTTTAAAAAAATATTTGAACTCTGGAATGCTACATGATAATGTTGCTAGAGTTCTGTGGAATATGAACTCTGGACACACACTCTGAGGCTTTCATTAGAGCTAAGTAGTTGGGATAGGCTAATACTATAATCTATACTAATAAAAGGGTATATGCTAATTAGACCTGGAGACCTTCCGGACAAAGCCATGGTGGCAGGGCCAAGGCATAGAAGGTTAGGGGTGATCAGGCCAGGAGGGGAGGGCAGTTGGGGGCAATCAGGCTGGCAGTGGGGGGCAGTTGGGATAAACATGTCAGCAGTGGGGTCAGTTGGGGGCAATCAGGCCAGCAAGGGGGGGGGGCAGCTGGGGGTGAGAAGGCCGGCAGGCAGAGTGGTTAGGAGCAATCAGGCAGGCAGGCAGGTGAGCGGTTAGGAGCCAATGGTCCCAGATTGTGAGAGGGATGCCCCTGTGGGATCGGGCCTAAACTGGCAGTCGGACATCCCCCGAGGGGTCCCAGATTGGAGAGGTTGCAGGCTAGGCTGAGGGACACCCCCTCCCCTGTGCATGAATTTCGTGCACCGGCCACTAGTCGAGATGATAATCTTTGTGAAATATATGTACAGTTCTGAAAGGAAAATTCCTGCCATAGAGAAGTTTGAAAGTTAGTAAGCACTGTAGGGGTGCTTGCTCAAAGGCAAATATGTAAATGTGTCCCACTTAATGAAACATAACCTGAGCAGCACAATCTTAGTGTATGGGCTCATAAAATAGATAATAATTTAGTAACAATGAATGGTTTATCAATTTAAATGAGACCTTGAACATACCAAATAAACAAAAGAATTTTCTGAAAAAAATGTCCAAAACACTTACCAGAAAGCTGATTAAGGAAAAAAAAGGTAATAAGGCACCTATATTTTTACTGAAGTTAGACATTTTGGTCCAGAGGCCACAGACTTATATGAGATTATATAAATTTATTGATTTCTAACAATTTTGACAAGGTCTAGGTAAAGTTCCATTCTGTTCTTAAATTTTCCCTGACTGAATACAAGGACTTTCATCCTCAACTTATCCTAACCACTGAAGCAATAAAAGAGGGAGAGGAGATGGAATTGCCCATGTCTACAACTACAGGCTCCAAGCTAAGAACATTTGGCAAGCAGTACATAAGGCCATGGCAGAGGAACGATGGACACTTTCATAGCAGGTCAAGTCCTTGCCTGGTATTCCAGGGGTTTCTGAGAAACCTGATAAAGTCACTTTTAGCAGAGTTCCTGAGAACTAGCTTTCAAAGCAAAGAAACTCCAGTATCCTAGAAAATGGGTGTGCGTTTTAATATGCCATATATGTGCTGGCCAAAGGCCAGGATAGGATAACACTGTTGTAGAATATTAGACCATAACCAAAAATCATCAGCCTCACCAAAGAGGTTAATATCATGAAAAAGACATTAAAAATTCCATGGACTGCCCCACGAAGCTGAGTTAATATGCTAAGCACCTCATAAACTAGATTTTATAGACCAAATATTAAATAAAAAGGAGAAATAACCTTAGGTAAAATAGATATATAAAAATCATAAAGAATGTTATGTGTAATTACATGTCAATAAACTTGAAAATATGGGTAAATTTAGGTGAAATAATTAAATGCCCAAATTAGTGTAAGAAATATGATAAATATGAATAGATTGATAACCATTACAGACATTTGGATGTAATTAAAAAGTCATTCTCTTCAAGTACTTCTAGGCCTAGAGCATATTACAGGTAAATACTATTAAAAGGTCAATGAACAGATTCTATTTCTCTTTTTTAACATGTTTCAGCAAATTAAATTTATATATTAAATTGGGCAAAGCGTCTAACTCATTTAATTATGTAAATATAACTTTGATACTAAATTATCTAAGAAAGCAAAATTATAGCCAAACTTCAAATTAATATAGATTCAAAAATTCTAAATTATTTTTAGTTGATCAAAAAGAACAGAATAAATTATAATTGAGTAGCTCTTATCTTGAAAATGTAAGGATAGTTAGGTAGCAGAGTATTTCTCAATATTTTATACCATATTAATAAAAAAGAAATTGCATACATTTTTATACATGCAGTAAAATAATTTGAAAATTTTTCAGCACTTATTCATGATAAAGGCTTATAGAAAGCAGTAACAGACAAGAAAGTCTCTAACCTGATAAAAGTTGTCTCCCCAAAACCCAAAGCAAATGGACAAAGGATTTTAGAAATATTATCTCTAAGGTTTAGAAGAAGACATGGATTCTTGATATGTCCCCTGTTGTACAAAGTATTATGGAAGGTTCTGGCAAAGCTAGTATGATAAGTTGTGTGAAATAGAGAAGATAATATGTATTATCATTATTTCCAGATAATTTGGTAATTTAACTAGAAACCATAGTGAACAAACAGAAAAGCTATTAAAACCAATGAAAGACTCTGTAAAATATTTGGATTAAAAAAGGTAGCCCAAAGTCCACAGTATCTTTGTATACCAGCAATAACCAAAAATAATAGAGTAGAAAATGTACAGTAAATATGTGAAAGTTAATCTATCAAAATTCTATTAAAAGTCAACATATTGTTTATGTCCATGAATTATGCATATAAGTTATTTGTTGAGGGGGTGGCAGGAGTGGGTCAATGGGGAAAAAAGAGGACATCTATAATACTTTCAACAGTAAAGATAAATTTAAAAAATAATAAAATGGAGCTAGGCAGCCAACTTGGGGAAAGCATTCTCTGTTAACTTCTACAGACCCTCCTGAACATGACTCCTCAGTGTGAGTCTCCATGTGCCCCATGGGCTGGCAGAGAATTGCCATGAGTCTGTTTAAGTTAAAAAGTATGCAGTCAGTCCTTTATCCACTCCTACAGGAGCAGTTGCAGCAGTACATAGCTTATAGCTTTATTTTTTGTTTGTTTCTGAAACCTTTCCCCATACTTCTAAGAAACTTACATTCTGGGGAAGCTGAAAACTTTTAAAGGATTCTGGACTCAGGCCCTGGGGCTTAAAATGATTTCTTTTGGGCCTCCATGAAATAAAGCTAAGAGAAACAAAACTCATATAAAATGGAAAGAAAATAAACTTATTCTAAGAATAAAGTAAACATATTTTAAGGGGGAAAAAAAGACAATATAAAGCCTGAATAAATGGAGAGTTACATTATGTTCGTAAACTGGCCAACTTGACATCACAAAGCAGTGAATTTGCTTTGGAAGTAGGGAAAGCTTTTTTAAGTGAACCAGAAGAATATAAGCAATAAAAAAAAAATCTGCATTTATTTCACAATACAAACAAAATGCCCCATATAAAGTATAAATCTAAAGGTAAGTAATATAGATAAGATGACTCAATATCAATAAAGTATAAGATTTCTAATAAATAAATAAGAGAAAGCAACCCATGAGAAATATGGTCAAATGATAGGAAGAGGCAATCACAGAAGATAACTTTAGAATGCCGATAAGCATGTAAAACTGTGGTCAACCTCAGCAATAATTAGAGGTAATAGATTTTAAAAGCACCAGTGGAATACCATTTTCACCTATCAGATTAAGAAACATTATAAAGTCTGACATTATTCATGTGTTGACAAGACTAATGTTTGATTCTCAAACATTGCTCCCCAACGCCCCACCCCCCACCCCGAATTCTGATGTATTTGTTATGGACTTTCAAAGTCATGCCTATGATTTAGCCTCCTATAAAGAAATATCACGTGAGATGTGCGATATGATTTCAAATGTTCAAAGGGGTAATAGATAGAAGATTAGATTGCTTAATATGAATCTAGTGGAAGAACAAGTAGTACTTACAAATGGAAGTTGCAGAAAACATTAGAGAAAACTTTTAGCAATAGTACCCAAAGAGAGAAGGTCTCTGCTTTACGAGATAGAAAGCTACAAATCAGCGGAAGTGTTCAAGCACATGGTGCCAACAGCTTGGTAGGGTTTATAGAGAAAAAAATTCAGGCTATTGGAATGGTAGATGGAATAGACGACCTTAAAATGACCCATAAAAATGTGTTACTTGGAACTGGTAACAGTCAAACCTGAATCTCCCTTTCACTTTCTTTTCTTTAGGCCTTTAAGAATTTTGTTTCTGAACATCCTTTTTATATTTAGTAAAAAGAAGCAGGCTATACTTGATCCACAAATATGCATGTACATTAATGTATATATAATAATACACTATACATATGTTTCATTCTGCTAATTTACTCCAGGAGGTTATAAATATAATTACAGGAAGGAGTAAGAAATTAAGGTGTCTGAGACTATGAAAAGAAAAATACTCAAGCTTTTGAAACAGATTAGTAATCAGTAGAAGAGACAGTAAAGTTGAGGTGATTAGCTACTTTTGACTATTGTATTGACTTCCTCATCTATGTTATCATTCTTAGCATCTAGCTTTCTTAAATTTCCTAGTATTCTCATTTTTAAAGAAAGTAACCTCAAGTTCTTGGCTAGGTGAAGATGAGAAGATGGTAGAGGAGGACTAATCAGAGAGCTAGCATCCGGTATGAATTATGGTGTGGAGAGCATTGTGCAAAATACTTCACATGAGTTGTCTTATTGGAGTCTCATACCACCACCGTAGGGTGCTACTATTCTTTTAACAGAGGAGAAAATTGAAGCTTAGAGAGATTAAATAATTTGCCCAAGGTCACACAGCCTGTGACAGAACTGGGACTTGAACCCAAAGGGTCTGGCTTTTCTATGGGTATATCAGTCCGTCCGAACTTGTTAAACATTCATAGAAGAGAACTTTTAAAAGAAATTTCATATTACATATAAAGAGAGGTGAATGAAGGATCCATCAAATCAACCAAGTTTTATGAGAAAGTATTTTATGAAGGAGTTTTATTTAATTTCATAAAACACTCAGAAGTGATCTAAACCTAAAATCAAATGCTGAAAGACATCTTAGATTTATGAGGTCTTAATTCAGAATTAGTAAATAATTATAACTAACCTGTATAAAATTTACCTGTACATATTTTAAGAGAAAACAACATTGTGTACATAAAATAACCATAAGTACTTTTTAAACAAAATTAAAGTATAAACTTTTTCTATGAGTTTTAACATACTCGTGATTTGCTAGCAAATGGCTAAATTCAAGATATCTTATTAAATTTAGAGCTGACATAATTTCTTTTTAGAAATATAAAACAGCTAGTTCAAATTATGCTAAGTACTATGAAGTAATAAAATATAATTTATTTAAAATTATTTAATATCTCAGATATTTCTTAAAACCAAGTGAAACTTCCATCCAGTAATTTCAGGTTTAATGAGGTTTTATTATGTCTATTTGAATTCATGGCTATAATTTCTATTACTTTGGAAGACATATTGGAGTTTGTTAAGATGTTTCAATTGTAGGCTGCAATAAATGTTCCTTTTTTTCCTTTCAATAAGCATTTGCTTTTATTAGTTGAAGATAATGTTACAGTATTTCTTTATTTTTGTTTTATCTTCAAATTGGTTTTAGATCCAAGCACCAGAGACCAAAGCTGCTTCCTAAACTCTACACAGAAGTTTCTAAATTTGGAATACATCATTCTTCATTTTGGGGGATTCTGTTTTACAGATAAGTAATAACTTGCCACGGCACCTGAACAAAATTACTAATGTCGTTTCCAATGATGTTCTTATCATGTTATACCCCCGACACCAAAAGCAATAGTTAGGGCTAAAGCACAGCCTAGGTGCTTGTTCTTAGCCTGATCAAACAGGCTTAATTATGACCTCCAGATAAAGGTACTGCCATTAAGCCATTGAATTATCACAGATAAGGCTAAGTCTCTGTTACTGTCTGATGATAAATCACAGCTAACAATGGCAAAGGAGTCAGAGCTCACACAGCTAATCCTTCTGAGGTTTTGGATGGGCTGTTTCTCCTACTGTTTTGCATCTATTTATATTGCACTCAGAACCCCCAAATGGCCTCTGCTTATCTCCAGCTTTAGATAATTTATGCTTTTTGGTGTGTCACCTCACCTCTGAGGCTGTTATCAGGAACAAGGAGGTTTAGGAAATCGGATCCACTGAAAAGCTAATCCTCTTGCCAATTACTACACAAAAACAAGTTTTCTTGACTGATTTGCTTTTGTTTATTTGATACTGCAAATGTGGATTTTATGATTACAGTTTAGGGCAATTGTTTAGCTGCAAAACAAAATACGCATTTAATTTGACTAGCTTCCTCTTTTCACAAGAGTGGTTGGGCAATTTACACTGATTCAAATGGCCAGATGGTTTCTTCTCTGTTTGTCACTGACTAAATAGATGTGTAAATATTTTTATTTTCATAGAGGGCTGGTCTTGAGAAGAGAATTTGTTAAAACCACTCTCAGTGGTGGGCTTCTGCTCCAAGTCACACTCATCCTAATTTAGATTCTTAGATGTAAAATGTCTTCGATGTGAAGCTATTTCACATAGAAATATGATGCCTGTCATGGAATTTCATTAAGATGACATTTTTTTCATCTCTACTGCTGTCCAAGTTTTATGAAATCTTATCTCTGAGAATTTTATGAGGTTGTTTGACTAGTAGTTAGATGTATTACTTTCAGTGATATGAAACATTCCTAAATGAGTAACTACCAAGCACATAAAGTTCTCATGTGCTTATTAGCATGGTATAATGACAATTTGAAATGCAAGGTTAGACCGTACTTTCAAACAGTCAAATTAAACTTATACCTAGCTGTAGTTATATTTTTCTATTTACTTTTCGTAAATAAGGTTTTAAGGCTTGGAAAGGATGAAGTCACCCAATTGTCATGATTGATCACCAATTATTCAAGTCTTCTTGTGTTGAGTATTGATGCCAGTTATTGAGATAGTAATCTTTGGAATGATAGGAAAGCTACAAAATTAATTCAACCTTGAGTTTCCATTACACTTAATGTCACCTAATAGAGCATTTGATATTTTTAATCCCAGTTAAAGGCTTTCTCCTTAAGCTATTACCAATGGCACAAATGATGGAAAAGAAAAATGTCTGACTTTATAACTTCCGTAATTCTTTTTCCTCTGAATGTATTTCAGTGTAAAGCACTTATGTAGGTGGCTTTTCAAATGGCTCTTGATTCTTCTATAGAAATGTAAGGTAAGTGTCTGTATTTGAAGTTGAAAATGAAATGCTCATATTCCTTCATACATGAAAGCTACTTCTCTTAAAGAACTGGTTTCTGCAAAGTATTCTAAATGTGAACTTAGCAAACTTTCTTTTATTTTTAATGTCAATGAATAAATCTATGCTATTCTAGAAACTACTTGAAATTTGAATTTTAGGTGATATTTAACTTATTAGAATACAACTTGAAGATAAATATTAAGTCACTAGCCAACTAGTATACTTCATTTTTCTATAATTATCAGTAGGCATATTCTTTTGAAATAGTTGTTTTTGTTTTACACTTGACCCTGGAACAACACGGGTTTGAACTGTGCAGGTCCACTTAGGAGTGGATTTTTTTTTTCCCAATAAATACCATAAATGTATTTTATCTTCCTTATGGCTTTCTTAATAATATTTTCTTTTCTCTAGCTTACTTTATTGTAAAAAAATACTGTATATAATGCTTATAACGTATAAAATGTTTAAATCTACTATTTATGCTATCAAAAGGTTTCTGGTCAACAGTAGGTTATTATTAGTTAAACTAGAGGCCCGGTGCACGAAATTTGTGCACTGGGGAGGGTGTCCCTCAGCCCAGCCTGCACCCTCTCCAATATGGGACCCCTCGGGGGATGTCCAACTGAAGGTTTAGGCCAGATCCTTGTGGAACTGGGCCTAAACCTGCAGTTGGACATCCCTCTCACAATCTGGGACTGCTGGCTCCTAACTGCTCACCTGACTGCCTGATTGCCCCCTAACTGCTCCCTTTCTGGCCTGATTGACACCTAACTGCTCCTCTGTGGACCTGATTGCCCCCAAATACCCTCCCCTGCTGGACTGATCACCCCCAAGGCTTTTATTAGTATAGATATGAACCTGCACAGAAAATTTTACTAACCCTGCTGTACAATAAGGGCTTGACGATTGAATCATTAGGACCAGACACCAAGATTTCCTTTCTTTGAATAGTGGACAGAATAATTATCTTGTCTTTAAGTTGCCTGGAAATTAAAATGAGATAATGACTTAGAAAAGTATAAACGTATAAAAGCACCATATAAAGACAACTATCTTTTTAATGAAGTGGTAAAATGAAAAACACTATTTTTATTCTCCCCTTCCTTCCTTTACAGCTTTTATTTAAACTTTGAAATTTATAAAAATTTCACTCCAATTTTCATTTCTTTACATTCAACATTATTTTGTATTTGTTTCAGGTTTTATATTAGTTACAGAATAGTGGTTAGACAATCATATACTTTACAAAGTGTTCCCCGATATTTCTAGTACCCACCTGGCATCATACCATCATTACAATACTATTGACTATATTCCCTATTTAAGTGACAATGGGTTTACAGGTTCCTTTCAGTCTTTCTTTTGTGTTGCTCATCCTTCCTTATCTTTCTCACTTCTTCCCTCATTTTCTTTATATAGTATCTCAATTGGCCATCAAAGCTCAGTGAAGGCACTGGGACATGCTTCATCCATTTTACAGACCAGGAAACTGAGGCCAATTCCAGTTGGCTGTGGAACTTGACTCAGCACACAAGAAGCCCTCAGAGCCATGCTCTTTGCGCTTCCTAAGGGGCAGTCGCCCGGCAAACAGAACAAACCTTCCAGTCAGGCTTCCGAGCCTCTTTCTCGAGCACCTCTTCTTTGCGGATGCTCCACATTCTTTCCTCTCCCCGTCCCCTGCCCCCCATTCTTTACTGTCCCCGCTTCTCCGGAGAAGGTGGAAGGCTTCACACTCACTGCCTAGGATGTTCTGTCATGGGGCAGGGCACCCCAGGCTTGCTTTTGAGTCAAGGCAGGAGCAGGAGTCACGCCTCTGAAGCGTGAAGGCTGCCTGAGCGAAGCCCGTTAGCACTGGGAGCTTCTCTGAATCACATCAGTCAGTCCAGTACCCTGCAGTGCAGCACCCCTCCACTGAGGTGGCACCACCCCTCAACCCCCGCCTCAGGGGTGAGGGTCCTTGCCCTTCTGCCCAGGAGTCCTTTCATGCCCCTTGATCCCTGGCTGGGCCCACCCGTGTCTTGGGGCCACTGCAGAACCTCTGGCTCTCTGCAGATGAGGCAGATCCCTGCCATCGATCTCCGCGAAGCTATGAATCTGTGGCCAGAGGCCCAGTCTGTGTCTCAGCAACCCCATGCCTGCAATGTTCCCAGGGACCCCCGCGATGCTCCCAGGGACCCCCGGGAGTGGCTAGGCAGGTCTGGCCTCGCCTCCCCAGGGTGGCGCTGTTCCCAGGGACCCCGGGGAGCGGCTAGGCAGGCCGCTGCCCCTCCTGGAAGCAGCTAGGTAGGCCGCTGCCCCTCCTGGACCCGGACCCCTCCTGTGCTGTCTGGTGCTGCCCACCCCACCGCCTCCCTGGCCAATGGACTGGTACCTTGTGGGCGGTGTCTGGCGCTGCTTGCATGACCTCCTCCGCCCCTGATGG
This sequence comes from Eptesicus fuscus, assembly GCF_027574615.1. Taxonomy (NCBI): domain Eukaryota; kingdom Metazoa; phylum Chordata; class Mammalia; order Chiroptera; family Vespertilionidae; genus Eptesicus; species Eptesicus fuscus. The sequence continues at coordinate 48,918,068 of NC_072482.1, read as the reverse complement.
ACCCGTACCCCCGGAAGCAGGCCATGGTGCTGCCCGCCCTGCCTTTGTATGCAAATTAACCACCATCTTTGGTGGGTTAATTTGCATACTCACTCACTCTGATTGGCTGTGGGCATAGCGAAGGTACGGTCAATTTACATATTTGTCTATTATTAGGTAAGATTTTGGGGGATTCTAAGTAATACATAGATTTTTTTTTTTTTTTTTACTTTGCAGAGGTCAGCACCCTTAACCCTCCAGTGTTCAAAGGTTAACTGTACTCGGCTTATTTCTCTCCCACTTAACCATGTTTTTGTATATTAATTTTAAATTCCCCAGGAACCAACAGACTTTGCTATGGACTTTTTTTTACTGGTAGTTTTTATAGGTCTATGGTAATATAACCCATTGTTCTGTATGAAAATACGTACATAAACATAGTTAAGTAGAGCTGCCAAATAGTTTGCTTCTCTATACCCGGAATGAAGTTTTCAAGGAAAAGAGCTAGAACCTTCTTCATTTTATGGCACACGTAAATCATGTTGTAAATGGAAAGTTGGTATTACTTTGATTTTAAAAATAACAACAGTGGCTGCCTTATTTGGCTCCAATGTACAAAAAAAATTTTTTTTAAAAAAAGAAGCATTAAGAAATGTGTGTATGTGTGTGTGTGTGTGTACATGTTCATGTCAATCTGTTTGACTCTTCTCAAACATTACAAAGCACAGTTCATTTGCTCATGTGTCAGAGTCCTGGTGGGTAGAATTTCCTTTACTGAGTATAAAAACCAATGAAAAATACAAAATAAAAATATGACATCAGAATACTCTGCCTTCTTGCTGGTGGTAATAATTATTTTTTCATAAGAATGGAGAACAAATATGATCAAATCAATTCAGCCTGAAGGAGTGATAAAGTCCCATTTGTACAACTTAGAAGACTATTCTTAATTTTTATTACTCTGGTTTTAAAAGATAGCTTTCATGTACCACCTTGTACTCTCAATCACCATCTTTTCTCTTCTCTGTCTCTTCTCTTTTCCCTAACAGAGGCCCACCCTTTTTTGGCATAAACTTTCTTATTCTGCCACTGGAGAAGATCTTCTTTTAGGGAACACATTTTCTTCTTGTCTAAACCATTCTGTCCCCCAATGCCTTCCCTCTGCCTTCCTATCCCACTTTTAAATCACCCTACTTAGTTAATATTTTGCAAATTGACCTCACAGCAATGATGCCTCAAACGGTTTTACTATAAAATGTATCCTCTATGTGATAGTAAAACAGCTAGTAAAGGAAGGAAAAATTTGGATCTTAATATGAGAGAATTTAAGCATCTAAATTTTTAAAATAATTTTTGAAAAGAAGTGTTATCCTTATGACCCCACCTAGCAAAAGTCACTGAAATGTCCCTAGACAAATTTCTGTCAGCTGAGAAAGAGAGAGAGAGAGAGAGAGAGAGAGGAGAGGAAGAGGAAGAGGAGAGAAAAAAAGAGGAGAAATTGGTCAATAAGGGAAAGCATAGAATTTACATGACCTAGATAAGTAAGTCAGACAGGAATTGACCATTAAATAATACACACAACTACTTACATTGCAATTTTTCTCTACCTCAAGCTTGGGTCCCTTAGGATTAGTGAACGGATTATAAAAGGCTCTTTGTTGATCTCTTTTCAAAATTCTTAGCATATTTATTATTGGAACTATACAATTTAGGGCTTGGCTATGAATTATCTGATATCAGTCCTTAGGTGTTCTATATATGTGAATTTTGTTTTTCCAAATGGATTCAGATTTCCTTAAAAGTAGAGATACATCTTTTTATTATTTTATATCTTCCTAGTGCTGAGACTAGTGCTTTTCTCTTAGACATAAGCTATCAGTATATTTTTGTTGATTGACCGAAATACAGAGATCATAGCAGAATATCAGTTGACAGCTGCTCAGAGGTGGTCTCCACAAGACACTCTGAGGGCTTAGGCTCAAGAATGATGCATGTTTACAAGAGGAGTTTGACAGAGATGGCAATAAAAAGCATAAATGTTGATTTTTTCTGATAGGTCAAGTGACTACAGAGCCAGGTAGTTGGAAAGCCACTGTAGACTTGTTTATGGGTAATTATAGGTAACTTTGGCAATTCAAAGTAGTATTGTTTTGTGTTATGCAAAAATATGTAACTATTAGAGTAGAGACCTATAAAACTATATTTAGACCAAGAGGAATGGTAGCAAAAATGTTGGCATTGGCCCCAGAGAGGGGGGATTTTTGTCATAAGGGTTTGTATCCAGGTCTGTAGAGTTGCAATAATCATAAAGTCAAATAAAACCAAATGGCCACATGTTGTGGTTTGAGGTAAGCAAACAAGTGAGCAAAACATGGAAATCACCAGATAGCTTTGTAAACTTGCTATTTGTTCCCTGGTTTATGCACATGTATTCATTTGAGGTGTTGACTCTATTTTATTAAAGCCTGCTGAGGAAAAAAAATATATATATATATTGACCTTAGGATTTTATTAGAGTTGTTTTTTTTTTTCAGAGGAAAGAAGTCCAAACCTTTTATAAACCCTACCAGCCTCTCTAAATATGTGAAAAATATTAGAATACTGTAGAGCAAAGGTGAAAGTACTTGTGTTTCTTTTTTTTCCCCCTCCTGTTTTTCAAAAGAGAAAAATCGAAGGCTAAGACCTTCCTTGGTATCTCACGTTAGTATTTGGTCCATTGGTATGGAGACAGGGCTGTTTCTCTGGAGACTCTGGTTCCCTTTTCTAATCTCTCCCACACTTATTTGTGAGAGATATCACATTAAAGAACAGCCTCGGATGAAGGAAAGGAAAAAAAAAAAAAAGACACCAAAACCCTAGAGATCCACTGGAAGGAATGGGGCAGGGAGATGCAGCCACCTTTACTGAAGGTCTGAGCTGAAAGGGACTTGGAAATCTGACACCTGATTCTATAATGAAAGAAATTGAGGTCCAGAGTCTGTCAGAAACTTAAACCTACTCACACAAGAAATGAATTTGTGGCCAATATGGAACTTGTTCTCCTTTTCCTAGTTTCTACTTCTAATTAATGTGTGAGGGAGGGGAGAAGTCACATGGTGAAGAGCAAATTTAGCCCCCCCCCCTTTTTTATTGAATTTATTGGGATGATACTGGCTAACAAAAATTATATAGATTTCAGGTGCACAATTCTACAACACATCATCTGTACACTGTATCGTGTATTCACCACCCCAAGTCAAGTCTCCGTTTATCACCATTTATCCCCCATACTGTCTCCCACTTCCCACCAGCAATTACCACACTGTTGCTCATGTCCCATGAGATTTTTCTCTCTTTTTTTTTTTTTGCTCAGTCTCCCCCCAGTCTCCATCCCCTCCCCTCTACGGCTGTCAGCCTGCTCTCTATCTATAGAGTCTGTCTCATAGTGAACAGCTTAAATTATTCATTCTCAAAAATCTGAGCTTTGCCTCTTCTTGTCACTGCTAAGAGCAAATCTCTAGCCCAATAGTCCAGTCCCATAATTCACTATCACCTCAACAAAGTTTGGACCACAGACTACCAAACTAATTATGGAGTATTGGTAACTTATTTATTGTATGACTACAGATTAGTTTAGAAAGCAAACTAATGTTTGCTCATCCCTAATGAAATAAACAGACTGGGGCTTGTTGTGTAACTTGCAATATAGTGGGCCTGTGTGTTATTCATGACTGGTAAGCAGGTATTTAGAGCTGTTTATGAAGTAGGGAAGTCAAGGCATGGTCAGGAGGGGAGGATGGTATTGGCAGCGAAGGCCTGCCAGAGGTCAAGAGTTTAGTGAGTCAAATGAGCTTGTTCCACTTGCTTCTTTTTTATTTCAAAAGCTTGTGGCAGTGAACTGAAAAGATGAAATATTTTTGAGATAGAGAAAAAGGAGAACATATAAAAAATTGCACTGACAAGGCTGTGTGATAGCTTGGAAAGAAGCAGACAGCAAACTCTTTGCACATCATACCTAGTCAATTTTGAGAGAGATGGTTATCATGAGCACTCATCCCTTGCTGACTGAGTCACCAATATTTTAAACCTCCAATACCTTAAGTGCTCAGTCTCGAAGGCAATAGAAAGCCAAAAGCTCATAATCACTCATCTTTGTGCCATTAACGTACAAGGTTGCTGCATGCTTCTTTTTGATCTTTAAAGCAAATGGAGAGGAATGTGCAAAACAGAGCCTCCTCTCCTTGCCTCTGTGAGAACTCAGGCAGCAAGCACATGGTCTCTGCAGCAGAGTGTTAGCTGTGTGCTTACAAGTACTGGAATGTAATGGAATAAACCTACAGGCATGCTGTTTGCTTTGGTTTTAAATTTGCAAAAGATTTTGGTTAACTGTCAATATGGAGAAAGACTAAACAGATCTCAAGCAAAAGCACATCATAAGAAAGAAGTTCCCTTTCAGCATCTGCCTAACAAAATGTTCAGACTGCTAGAAATTAAACATAGAAGCCACGTCAGACCAACAGGAAGGCATTCACTCAGCCATTTCTTTATTTATTCATCTGTCTACTGTCTATTTGGTGATTCACACATTGATCTATTCTAAAGTGAGATCTGATAGGATCCTAACATCAGTATTTGAAGATATGTAATTGAGTTCATGTGTTTTATGTTCCTGGAAAAAAAAAGCATATTTAAACTAATGGGGATAGAGATTATTTTTCCTATCAAGATCCCATTTTTCTCTACCTCTCTAAAAGGAATCCCTAATCATTGTTTCATGACGTGTCACTGAAAATAACAAAGGGCGGAAAAGGGGACATTAAAGGAGCATCTGTAATGGATTCTGAGCATCTGTGATGTTTGGCCTCTGATAGCTTTCAAAACCCACCCCTCTCTTTTCCTTTTTTTGCCCCACTTATTGGAAAATCCATGCGAAGTTTCTCACACTCCCTATCTTGTGCCAGTGGGAAGTCCACACTACCAAACTCCCTGTTTGTTGCCTGGAAACCCTCAGCCCAGACACTACACACTATGAATCCCCAAGTCAGTTGCCCCTCCTATCCCTCACACATCATTTTCAAACATGCTTGGGAGCCATCCTTTCTTCCCCAGAAGACTTCATTCTTAGTGCATGCATGGTATAAACTGTTTTAATATCTGAACAAAATTTGGGGTGCGGAGTTGATTTTCTCCTCTCTGTGGGACAGCCATGGGTAGAACCTAATATGTGCAGGCATCTATGAGGACTAAAACTGTCAAGTGTAATATTTATCACAAGCCAGTGAAGTAGGTGAACCACTGGTGAAAGAGGAGACTTAATGTAATTAAATAAGTTGCAGTTTCCAATTTAAATCTGACCCCAAAGTTCTTTTTTACAATACATATTTATTTTTACAATATAGAGATCATTTTTAGCAGCAAATATCAGAAGACCCATAAAAAGTGTTCAAATAATAAAGAAGAGTTTGATAGTTCACAAAAGAAGAATGCAACCAAAATTGCTACATTCAGGAAGTAGTGGCAGGAAATGCAAGGATCTCTAATGAATGAGGGACATGTCTCAAGGGGCATCTATTTTATTAAGGATGAAACCTTTTCTTGAAGCCACCAAAGAGATTTCCTCCCTCAGGACTGCAGTCACATTTGCAAGCCACAACCAGATGCTGACAAAGAATTGATACCACCTCGACTAGCTCACTCTGGAAGGAGGAGAGGTGCTCTACATCAAGCATCTCAGAGGGTGATCATCCGAGAAAAAGGGGCTTTGGCTCAAAGAAGGAGAGGGAAAATGGTGCTTCTTGAGTAAGCAATTAACAATGGCCACTATTCTTATTCTGCCTCATCTAAGTGCCATGTTCATATGAACTCAACACCTTAGTTTATTTATATATTTAATACATCGTTGGCTTTTTTACATGGTATTTTTTTCCTTGCTCATATCTCCCCAAATTAAACAACAACCACAGAGAAGCAACTTAAAGATCCCCTTTCCTCTTTCTCTTAATTGCAAGCTATTTGTCTCTTCTGCGCCTGGTAGCTACTGAGAATTGTAAGTGACAAAGGGTGGACACATGCCTGGCTCGGTATAGGTTCCTCTCCTGTGGGCTACTCAGCTGAAAAACAGCATTAAAGCCCAGAGGAACGGACGGGTGGGGTGAGTGGTGGCTCCTGGGAAGAGCTCAGTGTTTGGGAATGTGTGGACTCCGTCACCAAAGAAAGTGTATGATCACTCCGTTTACGTGACCTTGGTCAACTTGACCCTCGAAAGGCCAGAACTAGGGTTTTAGCGGAGGCTCCTCTAATTCTGCCTCTGTGAGAATGCAGAGAAAACAGAAAAAAGAGGGGCCACTCTTATGTCTCAGGAAGAGGTTGATAGCCTGCCATTAAAGACTTGAGGAGGTTTAAAAAAAGAGCGAGAGAGATAACCCTTTGGCCTTTTATCCTCCGGAGAAGTCCTGCTCTAAATAAATTCCAGCCACCAGAACTGAGTCCAGTGAGCTGCTTGAGAAAATAACTGCTTATTTAAGGGGCCATAGCAGCCAGAGAGAAGAGGATCAGCTTGAAATTCAGAATACATGCCCAGTGACATATGGGGAAATGGGCAACTAAAATAAAAGAAAAAAGAACTAAAGAAAGAAGAAATTGAAAGATATACAAATGCAACCAACACACAAACACACAAACCAAGTCCCTCATTTTGGAACTAACAAATTAAATGTGTTAAAAGGGAGAATACTGTGGAGACTGTATTATTTAAGTACAGGAACTTTTTTAAACCACAAAAGAAAGATAATGAGGAATCACAAAGGAAAAAATATACTGGGAGAAAAGCTTTAGGAAAAAGACCAGTCAAAGGTGATTTAAAAGGAGGAAAAAGGAGTGGCTGGGAGAGAGGTAACTGCTAAACAAATCTTAGAAGTAAATTTTCCTGAACTGAAGAAAGATTTGAGTCCAGAAATTAAAAAGCCAGACAAAATTCCAGGCTGATTTTACAAGAAGAGATACACAACCAAGTAAATCCTTGTGAAAGGTGTGAACTCCAAAGATAACGAATAATAATGTGTGTTTCCAATTTAAGGGAACAAGGTACCAACAAAGGAAAAATAATCACACTAGCATAAGCCTTTCTATTTGATATTGGAAGCTAGTAGGCAAAAGGAGATCATTTACTACTCTATGGAGAATAAGACAGCATGTAAAGAATCCCGTACTCAGTCATTTTCTTGTTAATGTAAAAACTCTGACAGTTTGCCATGCACGTGTGCTATCCAAGGAAAACACTCGAGGAAAGACAATAAACAAAGACAAGCAAAATACATAAAGAGAGACCACAGGATGTAGAAAGAGGAAACAGTGGTGAGCAATGAAACTTAAAATGTGTGAATTCTGGAGATTAGGCTATGAGGAGTTTTGAAACCGAAGGGACTTAAGGCAAAAGCAATTCCAATAAGCACTAAATTATTCCAGGAAAACCTAGATGGTGGGGTCCCCATGGCTGTGAGTGAGAAAAGAGGTTGAAGATGTTGTAATGGTATAGTGAGGAGGGGGGTTGGGGAAAGGATAAGAGGAGAGGGAGATAACTAAATGTATTCCAAGGGTTTTGTCCTATGAGGATTAGGGAAGAGAAGCAAATAAAATTAAAGGACTATAGTGGGAAGGAATGAATATGCCTTGGAACAACTAACAGTAAAGTCGTATAGTTTGATTAAGAGAAAAAAGTGAGGGACGGAAATTACATAGGGAATAGAATTAGAATAGAAGCTCTGAATTAATTTGCAAATGTATAGAAACTTTATCAAGTCAGCAAAAATAGATGATCAGAGTAAGTAGCTATACTAAATGCAATCTGTTTTTGCAAATAACTTGCATGTACCTCAATATAGTTATCAGTAAATTTATGAAATTACACATGGATGGTTTTTATAACTGATAACAATAATAAATATAATGAAATAGTTAGCAATCATGCAGCATTTATGACATGCCAGGTTAAACACTTTAAAATCATTATGTCATTTAATCTTTACAATAACCTTAGAAGTTAAGTACTATGTTATCCCTAATTATTTAGGAATCCAAAGAACAGTTATGTAGATTATCTATACTAATAAAAGAGTAATATGTTAATTAGACCGGGAAACCTTCCAGAGACCTTCTGGACGTCCTTCTGGACAAAGCCTGGGTCCTGGCCGGCCTGCAAACTTGCCCCAAACGGCCCTCAGCTCCTCGCCCAGGCCAGCCACGCCCCCCAGTAAGGACCCCCCACCCTGATGGGGGCGTGGCCGGCCTGTAAATGGCCCTCAGCTCCTCACCCAGGCCAGCCACACCCCCCAAAGGGGACCCCCACCCTGTTTCAGGACCCCCTTCAGGGCAGACTAGCCAGCCCCCAACCGTGCACCAGGCCTCTATCTATACTAATAAAAGAGTAATATGCTAATTAGACCAGAAGACCTTCCAGAGATCTTCTGGACATCCTTCCGGACAAAGCCATGGTGACAGGGCCAAGGCAGAGGTGGTTAGGGGCAATCAGGCTGGCAGAGGGAGGCAGTTGGGGCTGAGTAGGCCGATGGGGGTGTAGTTGGGGGTGAGCAGGCCGGCAGGGGGGTTCAGTTGGGGGCAATCAGGCTGACAGGGGGGCAGTTGGGGGCAATCAGTCTGGCAGGGGTGGGAAGTTAGGGGTGATCAGGCCAGAAGGGGGGTTGGTGGGGACAAGCAGGCCAGAAGGGGGGTACTTGGGGGGAATAGGCCAGCAGGGGGGCAGTTTGAGGCAATCAGTCTGGCAGGGGTGGGAAGTTAGGGGTGATCAGGCCAGAAGCAGGGCCAGTAGGGGTTGATCAGGCCGGCAGACAGAGTGGTTAGGGGTAATCAGGCAGGCAGGCAGGTGAGCAGTTAGGAGCCAGCGGTCCCGGATTGCAAGAGGGATGTCCGACTGCCAGCAGTCAGACATCCCCGAGGGTTCCCAAATTGGAGAGGGTGCAGGCTGGGCTGAGGGACACCCCCACCCTGTGCATGAATTTTGTGCACCAGGCCACTAGTAGTTATATAAATTACCAAGGTCAAGTAGCTAAGATTTGAATTTTGGCTCAATCACTTGTAAGTTATATGCCTCCTATCGGTGCTTGTCAAACTTTAGCAAGTATGGAAATCACTGGCAGAGCTTGTTAAGGAGATTTTTAGTCCAATAAGCCTGGAGACTGCTGAAGAACCTGCATTTCTAACAAGCTCCCAGGTGATGCTTAATGCTGCAGATCAAACGCTTTGAGAAGAATTCATAGTTCAGTAAGAGGGCATTACAGGATCTTCTGATAGAAAGAAACTGGGCAGTCAGGGATTCCTTTCTCTTCTAACCAGGTATGCTGTCCACTGTCAGAGTGATAAGACCATCATGCAGTACCTGCAATCAAAAGCACAGAGCTAAGTTTACTGCAGGAACGCTATGTTGCCCACGCCCAGTCTCTCTGAGCAGAGCAGAGGACTGATTCCGTATGGGTTCCGGAGAAATATGGAGTACAGGCACTGACCAACATTCACAAATGCAACTGGGTGGACATCATCCGCAGATGCTTAGTTAGTGGCTACTTGTCACCATGGCTACAGAAAAATCAGTATTTTCCTAAATTTGTGGAAACTCTTTTATACTCACCATCAAACCTATATTTGTGTGCCACCAAATTCAACCATGATCTTCTTCATGCCACTGTCACCAGTTTTTGCAAAAGTAGCCCATAACCCAGTCTAGGGCAGCACTTAACTAATTGCATGAGACTTTATCCACCTGTTCTTAGAGAGTTTGTCATGGGTTTATAGTAGATGCTCAATGCATGTTTGTTGAAATTGCAAATATGTTAGAGTTTCTGAAACAAAGTAGGATTCCTGGAAATTCCACAGCAGAAATAAAAACAACAACCATGTGCATACTTAGCAAATGTGGGGGAAAGAAGGCTCTTCTGGAAGCTTTTATTCACATGTGTCCTAATTTTACATCTGGAATGCATAATTTTAAACATTTTTATTCTTGTATTTATTGCCAACATAATCATCAATATCTCACTCAGGATAGCATGTACATGGGTATGCATGTGTGCATACATGTAAAATATATAAAATGATGGAGAACAGTTTATCCTTCTTCTAGCTTATGTTATTTTTATTCTTCCTGAATTTTGACACTAAGAATTATGAGTGAATGAGCTCATTACCAAATACTTAAATACTAATTGAAATATTAACAATGCCATCATAATCCTGTGTACCGTGTAGTTAAGGTTAATAAATGGCATCACTGGCTTGTTCTAGTTTTCCTTATCGGCTTAACTGTGTAATGGGACCTGCTTTTAGAAATGTAAGACCAACATTTAAAGGTGACAAATAAGTTAACTCACAGTTTATATAACTACATGTTTTGCCCTAGAACTAATCATTTTCTCTATGAAGTATAATTTTGCCATTAATTTCTTATTTAGTGCTCTGTGACTGATTAAATGTTTTTATGTTTCTTCTCCAGGGATTACCCTGGAAATAGCTATCCAGTGAAAAGATTACTCTAAATAAATTACTGATTTACTCATAGTTATTAAGGTAATACCACCATTTCACCCATTCTGAAAAAGTAAAGAGCAAAGATTTAATGTAACATGTACACCATCAATAAGTAATTATTGGATGCAAGGCCCTACTATCTGTTTAAATTATCTTGCTTCACCAAAGAATTAACAAGGATGATACATCAAAATTATCTGTGGAAATCATATGCTTTATTTGCTTAAAGACACTAGGATTTAAGTTCTATGGCTGTGCTAAAGCAAGGATTTTTGTCTGTATTGAGGAGAGTCTCTGGCACAGAGTAAGTGTTTGTGTCTTAATTGAGTTAATAAATGCACTTAGGAGGAGTCTTCTCTAAGAACCTAAGCCCCTGAACCACGCACACAAAGGAAGGTCCAGTATGGAGAAATCAACATGAAGTTGTTCAGTCCAGTCGGGTGCTTCCTGGACTTCCATGTGATTTGTAAATAACCTGGAGTCTTGGTGTAATGCAGAGTATGATTTGGTAGGTCTCGGGCCAGACCTGAGATTCTGCTTTTCTAACAAGCTCTCAGGTGAAGCCATTGTTGTTGGATCCTGAACAATAATTTGAATAGTGAAGGTATTGACTCACTTCTGCTTGAAACTCACACCTTTTTACACTGTAACTCTGACAACTAATTACATTATTAAAAATAGCAAGTAAATTCTATGCTGGGTATATTACAGTAAATAAAATACAATGCCATAGTTCTCTTGGTAAATTTGCCTGGTAGAACTTTATAGACTTGGAATGATTATAAAAGCCTCAAAGAAAGTGTGCCCTTTCTCCCAAAAAAGGCTCTAAGTCCTGATTGGGAAATAGACTGAAACTGCTGTCAGTTGAGTTCATTGATGGTTCTAGCGGGGCCTGTGAATTTCCTCAGATGAGCTCAGTGAAAAAATCACTTTGTTTTAATAAAAATAGCTGGTTTATGCTTTAGGTTCTCATTCACTTTTCTTTCCTACAAGCTAAACGGTTTGTTTTTTATGTGCCATATTTCCTTTATCTCTTTGAATAAGACTTCTCTTTAGGAAGTTTTTAGAGAGTGTAGGACTTGGCAGAGCTAACCAACATTTCTTTTGTATGAGCGTACAGAAAGTAAATGTTTTGTGTTGGCAGAACTGTAACCCATCCAAACGTATGGAACAGACAAGAGCTATAAAATACAGTCGTCTGGAATGAAGCAATCATACTTGGGATGTAATGCGCACAAGAAAAAGAACTCTCTGAGTGGGGTCTGTGAAACGTTTGATCATACTAAAAACAGGATATGAAAACAACACTATAACATCCTACTGCTTTTAAAGTCTGGGTGGCTCGATGATACCGAGTTTATTGAACAATATACCAGATAATCCTCACGCTACTTATTTTTTCAAGGTCAAGTCCATACTAGCAACTACAATAATGTTTGTTGAAGTCACTTGAATGACAAGTATAAAGGCTGCCACTTAACCAAACTGGTTGGTTAGGTGACTTTGTGAATTTCCTCACTTTTACTGAAAGAACCACTTGTGTGGAAAGAAAAACAAGTTATTGGCTGAACCCAATTAACCATAAAGCTAACAGTTACTCGCAGATAAACCTATCAAACATTCTCACAGAATTAAGCAAAATCCATTCACGTTTCATTGAACCCAATCTCTAGATTCTCATCATATTGACAGCCCAAGATTTAGGAATAAAAATAGTCATTGGTGCTCTCCTGATGGTCATATTAACTGAAATAGGAACCAATGGCAACTTAATCTTGATATATGGGATTAGATTGTTAAATTCGGGAACAGGTAGGGTTTTCTTGTATTTGGGACTCTGTGTCCTGACATCTTCTCATTTCTCACCCTAGTATACACAGATGCCAGTATCTATTAGATGACCTGGGGGAAAATTCTCCCTAACCAGCACCTGCCATAAACAGAAAAAAAATTTGAAAGTTTTGCTTTTTTCTGTCTAAAACAAGTATCCTAGGAAGAATAACATTTTTAATGGTGATCTTAAATAATGAAAACAAATCTTTTTAAATTAACTTTAAATGTATTGTGAGCTATAATGTTTATTTTAGTACAATTAATTATAGAAACTATAAAATAGTCCTTGATCATCAATATTATCACAGATTATCATTTGATTGAATGGATTTTATAGGATAGTTATAAATATTCATCCATTATTAAAGTAAATATTTGTTCTGAGCACCAGTTGCTCATTACACACTTTATTAATACTAAAGATATTAAATTCTCTTTGGCATAGATAACCAAAAGATACTGTTGCTTGTGAAAGCAAATTGTAAATTAGTATTTATACTACCATCTCAATTTTGAAGGAACAAAAATGAAAGTATTTCATATACTCTTGTTTGTCTATCTCTATTATGTATATTATATGCATAGGTATAATTTTCAGGATAGGAAAGGTTTTTCTGTGGTAAGATACAATCTTTAAATCACACTGATTTAAAACAACAAGAATTTATGACTTACTGTTGTGAGTTCATTGAGATCTACAGGGTAGCTGTCCTCCCCAGTGATCTAGTGATCCTGACCCTTCAATCCTCTGCTCTGCTACCTGAACAAAAGGTTGATTGGTTGATCCAGCAGGAGAAAAAAGAGAAACTGGGGGACTTTAGAGGACTCTGAGCACTGTCTTTGCTTGAAAGGCACACAAATCATTTCTGCTCATTTATAGACATAATTAGTCATGGGACTTTCCTAACGGTAAGGAGGCTGAGAAACATAGCGAAGTACATGGGATGTTGGGTGTCCTTTATCTCCGTAACAAAAAGGGTTAAAAGGAGACATGCCTAATAAAGAGGGAATTCTCTTTAGCTTAATTTGTAGAAAGGCTATGACTAGTTCAGCATCTTGTATGACATTTAAACCCCTCTTCACTCCTAATTGTCCTTTTAGTTTTCCTTCTTACTTCACATTTTATAATGCTATCAATTTTCATTTTCTAACTAAAATGTTCTGAGCTTTGTTTTCATAGGTCAATGATTTTCAATATCCAATTTGCTCCTAAATTCTTAATAAAATAACCAGAAGGTGGGCTTGTCTAGTAAGTCCTCCATGGATCCCAGTGGAGTTCCATCAGAGAGAGTGATCTGTAACCACAGGAGTGTTTCCAATGATAAAAACTTCAGATATAGTTTATTTTTAATGTGATTGAGAAAGCAAAACCTAAAATTGTGTACATTGAATAAAGCCATAGGAAGTCACAGTAGGAAAGAGAAAGCTAATGTGTTTGCTTGGGAAATGGTTTCAGGAAAATCCCAATTTGTATTTGGCTTGCTAATTTAGGAGTGTGTGACCTTATCTGGGCTTTTATGTCCCCCTAGATCACTTTAAAAGTATATAATTTGTTATTCTTTTAGACACATATGATTTCTTTAGATGTGAATAGTGTCATATAAATGTAATCTTTTAAAAATATGTTTTTATTGATTTTTAGAGAGAGAGGAAGGGATAGGGGTAAGGAGTTAAAAATATCAGTAAGAGTGAAACAGATCAGCTGCCTCCAGCATGCCCCTTACTGAGGATAGAGCCCACAACGCAGGCATGTGCCCCAACTGGGAATTGAACCGTTGACCTCTTGATTTAGGGGTTAACGCTCAACCACTGAGCCACATTGGCTGGGCATATGAATGTAATTTTAACAAGTGTTATGTAACCATAGTTACTTTAGGTATAATATTATTATTAAACAATTGCCACTCCCAAGCTTTAAAAAAATGTATATAAAGTCAGGCAAGAAAGGATACTCTGAAGGTAAAAAATCATGGAGGAAATTTGAGAACTCAATATCCTTTAAAGGATTAGTTGTATGAACAAAAGAAATATTAAGTTGTGGTAACCATGGGAGGAAGTGTAGGATCTGTTGAAAAGCAAGTGAAGGCCTAAAACTGCAAACAAAATTCAAGCTAAAGCCTGCATTAAAAATAATAGTCTAATGTTTCCCTGACCACTACCTAATATTATCAGGGACACATTTCTATCTATTAGTTACAGAAAACAGACTTCTTTGTAGCTAATATAATAACTGTCACTCACTGCCTTCACCTCCTGCCACAGGACACGTATGATTCTGCAAAGTGGAGACCAAAACACTCCACCACAACAACCCCAGAAGAACCAAATGATTTTGTCACCTTACTTGCCAGAAGATGCGACCTATTTTTGAGCTACACAAGCTCCCAGGCTTCTCTCTGCTTCTAGGTCTTCTGTGTGAGTTTTCTTTGGGAGAACTGGATGAGTTCCCAGGCCCTAATCTGCAAGGGAATCTGAAAAGTTTAGTTTTTAAGCTCTTTAGCACCTATAACATGACAAGTTAGAATGAGATTGGAAATGGGTAGGGTCATGAAACACACTGCCTATCCCAGTGACTAATCCAAGGCAAGGAAATACTGATAAAAGATAAAAGACATTAATGAGCAGTGTTATTGCTGATGTCTCAGACATTGGAAGGAAGAGCTATGTAAGTAACTGGTAAAGGTGAGAAGATGGTCAGATAAATGGGCATGTGGCATCTCAGCCCCGGATGGGATTATTTTCTTGAAAAAGCATATGTTATTATTTTCATATATTTTTAGGAGCATATTTGTGATTTATTTGAGTAATAGTTTTTTTTTTAAATAAGAAGTATGAATTATCCATGTGAATCAGAAGTTAAAGAATATTACCATATCAAAGGGACTTTTGAGTCTAGTTCAACCTTCTCGATTCAAATATGTTTTGAAATAGATAATGATAAAGTTTATCAATATATATAATAACCACTAACTAACAAAGCATTTTCAAATAAATATCTTTAGGACATGTCTTTATAAATAATATGCTATGTAATTAGCATATATTTTTTATGTAAACTGGTGATTCTTGAAAATTACTTAAGTGGAATAAGATTTACTTTGAAAGTTATGATTACTTAGTGGGCCAAGTAACATTTATGACTTAATATAACTTTCAAAATTGGTGTCGAAATACTTAGTTTCATTGTACTTATGAAATATAAAATTAAGTTGTATTACTCATATACTCTTAGAATTGGACACTGGTTTTACATACAGGCAATTAATAATAAGAAAGTGTACTGGTTTAATAAAATATTTTGAGTAATGGAAAACTATCATCTAGAGCATTGCTTCATAACCTTTTTCAGAACATGATCTATTTTGAGACTATACTAAAAGCCACGGATGCTATTACCAGCAAATTACACATACACACAATTACATGTGGTCTTATAGAAGATTTATGGACCCTTCAGAGGCTATCCTCAGACTTTAGGTTTAAAAATTCTGATTCAGAGAAAAGCAGAAGTTACCAATTTTACCAATAATTTTATTTTAATATATAGCTATATTTTTCATAAATGATATTTCAATTTGGAGCTGAAATTGCAATTTGATTTATAACTCTTACAGGCAATATGATCTGGGCATACAAACTCTGAATCTTAATTATCTCACTTGTAAATTGAAGATGATAATGATTATCTCACTAGAGTACTGTATTTTCTTTGGTATGTATCTAGCATAGTACCTATCACAAAGATACTTGATAAATGTTCATTCATTCATTCAATCATTCATTTACTCATCTTTGATATATTAATAAGATTGCTCAGGATCTTGATTACTTTGTGGCTATGCAATCATGTTCAACAAATATTTGTTAATACTCACTTTGTACCAGAAGTTAAGTGAAATGCATGCATAGGTGATTAAAAAGGAATCTCTGCTCAGAGGAACTTATAGTACAGTAGTAGCAAGTGAAGAAAATATTTCAATAAATTATAATAGTGATTTAAGAAACTGACATAAATTCATATGGGATCCCATAGAGTAGCAGTAACAGATACTGAGCATTCATGGAGGAGATAATAGTTAAGTTGTGCCCATAATATTAATGAAATAAACTTTCTGATTGCTTACTATATGTTGCTTACCTTGCTGTGCACTATTAATACTATCTAATTTGATCCTTACACAAACTTCATAAAGTATATAGTAGCTATTTCATTTTAAAATGACCATTTAACAAATGTGCCTACTAGGCTAAAACAGAATGAACAAAATTTCAAGTGACATTTTGTTCATTGACATCTTAAATCAGTGACAGAGTTGGAATTAGCTTTGACTTCAAGTCCATGTTCTTTAACAATCAGTTGGAGAAAGTTGGGGATGGCATTTTAGTCAGAGGAATTGCCTCCAACAAGTGCATGGAGACATGAAATTACTTGTATAAGGAGAACTATACAGAATAACAATAATAACAATTATTACAAACACAAAAAATAAATTATAAATATAATTAAGAGATAATATGACACAATATAAGGAATAATTGGATTTTATTTTATTTTATATTTATTTTATTTTATTTTATTTTATTTTATTTTATTTTATTTTATTTTATTTTATTTTATTTTATTTTATTTTATTTTTGTTAATCCTCACCCGAGGATATTTTTTCATTGATTTTTAGGGAAAGTGGAAGAGAGAGGGAAAGTCAGAGAGAGAAACATCGACGTGAGGAAACACATTGATTGGTTGCCTCCTACATGAGCCCTGACCAGGGTCCAGGCAGGGGAGGGGCTTGCAACCAAGGTACATGCCCTTGACTGGAATCGACATGCCCTTTGGTTCACAGGCGACACTCTATCTACTGAGCCAAACCGGGTAGGGCTGATTGGCTTTTTAAAAGAGAAAAAGAACAAGTAGAGTTGATTTCTAAGTGTCTAATTTGTGGATTTTATTTTTTTTTTTTTTTGTTAATTCTCACCTGAGGATATTTTCCTCATCGCTTTCCAGAGAGAGAAAAGTGGCGGGGGAGAGAGAAACATTGATGTGAGAGAGACATATTGATTGGTTGCCTCCCACAGGCGCCTGAGGGGATGGGGATCAAACCTGCAACCCAGGTGCATGCCCTTGACCAAGAATCAAACTAACTATTCTGTGTGCAGGCTGATGCTCTAACCATTGAACACACCAGCCAGGACTAATTTGTGGATTTTAGATCTGATGGGGCAGGAACTACTTTAGGTGTGCAAAGCTGATGCATACAGCGTTGGGTGTTAGGATAACCAGGAGGCTGTTGGATATATATGAGCTTTTAGTCCAGAGATAGGGTCAAAATTAGAGATAAACTGTGACTAACATTAGTTTAAAGATAGCAATAAAAATCTTTAGAATATATGAAAACACCCAGTAATATAGAAGGAACATGGCATTGAGTTATGTTCATTTTGACCAAAACACACCTATATTCCAAAACATATACATGTAATTTTATTCATTTTTTGTGAATTAATTAGAAATATTTTATACTTTGTTTGCAAAAAATGTGGTAAAAGAATCTATAGGTAAAGAAAGTTAGCAAAATCTTTGGTTCAAAATTAACAAATTAATGGGTTTATTAAAGGAGAGTAAACGTAATAGGAGAACCCTCTATAAATGAGTTTATTGAAGTTCATATTAGAATAAGTACTGATTAAAACAAACAAGCAAAAAAAAAAAAACTAACAACAAAAAACTTCCTGTATTTTAAACTTGGAATTTAAACTAAGTTGGGAAAGAATGATTGACAGCTTTTTAATTTTTTTTAGAGTAGTTGTGCCCAAATTTTTCCAGATGACCCCACTGATATTCTTCCTCTTGATATTTCATAAGCTTTAATTTATTATGAAGAATATTTGAAGATAATATATAGCAGCTGAAGAAGATTTGGACTATTTCCTAAAAATATACCATTTACAAGACAGTTTTGTTAACAAGCCTGCATTTCCCATCTTGATAATTAAAGGTTAAAAGTGATCTTGTGAACAGGCAGTTTTGCTTTTCCTATTACATGTATTTTCAAACAATCTCAATTTTGTAGTAAATAAGCATTGTTGAAACACAAAGAAATAGATGATTTGTAAAAAAGACATTTTCTGTAATTTGGTACATGGTTAACTTCACTCAGACTTACTGATAATTTCAGCTTTGTATAGGTCCATTGATCACAAACTCACTGCACTGTTAAATGAACAGATGTACAGTTATTAATCCATATGTAATTTCAACAGAGATCAGAAAAGGCAATGAAAATGTGACATAGTATCTTGTGTTTAAGACTTCAGCAATTCCAGGGCAAGAGGGATGCATGACTAAAAGTACCAGCAAAGGAAATCTGTGTAATCAAAGTTTTCTTTTCCATTGATTTTCAAATTCTTAAAGCAAAATTCTCATCTGATCAAATGGTTCAAACATATGTGTGCTGACTGAAGCCTTGCATGTTTCCAAATGTGTAATTTGCATGTTTGCAAATGTATGACTCTTCTTAGGCCTCTCAAAATTTTTATCTTCTAACTTGCAACATTCTCTGTGGTTTTCATTGTTTGGACACAGAGAATAAAAAAACAAGATGGTTATTCCATTAGTACATTAGAGAAGAAAGTCCAAAGCCAGGTTAGAAAGATATTAAGCAAAGGCCAAGTGGAACTATTCATGAGGTTATTAAAAAGAATAAATAAAAAATGACCTCAACAGCAGGAATAAACCACTCTTATGAGAGATTAATATTTCAAATATGAGGTTGGCTGCAGAGGTAGTGTGGTAAGTACAATGCTATGTGCCCAGAAAATCCCAAATGCTAACTTATTGAAAACATGTTGAGTGTTCATTTATAATAGAAATAAAATCAGCTATGTGGTTATGGGCAATATTAAATATCTAGCTTGGAAACACTTTTAATAATGGCGCTCAATATTTTCTTGCGTCGTAATATAGCTAAAAGCTGCTTGTATGTTTTAATTATGAACAAATAATCTATAAAATGTACCTTATCTGCAGCTTTGATTTTTGGCTATTTAACTACCTGACTGTATACATGTAGTGTGATAATTGTGTTGAGACAAATGAACCGCAATGATTGGAAGATAATGTGATTTTTAAAAAATTATTTGATCCTTTAGACATAGAACTCATTCATCCTTTAACCATTTGTTTAAGTGCTTGTATTATTTATGCTAATAAAGTGCCAACTTAGATTCATGATTAGTGAAATATAATTCTAAGAGACAAAGTCAGGGAGATTAATTCATGTGGAATCATCTCATAGGAAATCTCAGAAATTCCATGTTAATGGGTAAGTTGTTTATCCCCAAAGTATGAATGTTCTATTTCAGATTCTGGCTACTTAATAGCAAAGGGGCTGTGCATAAAGTTAAGCACTAGAATATATGATATTCTAGCTAGCTAGAGTTTGATGTAAATTAATAAAACTTGGCCATCTAATGGGAAAGCTAATAATGTAATAGACTCTGAAAACTTTAACTATTAAGAAAACAAGGTGTGAAAGTCTCTAAATTCTGTTAAAAATAGACAACAAGTTGACCCTGTAATCAGCTTTATTATAAAACTTTACATAAGCTTTGTCTTTATTTAATATAGACAATAGACACATAAGAATGACAGACAGTATGTATTAATAATAATTTTCTGTTTGTGGAAGTTGCCTATTAGTGTTTAGAGCTAGCTAACATTATTTGAACAAACTTACTCTCTTTACTTCCCTCAAAAGGAAGGAAGTACCTAAAAGCTTTCACGTGTATGTGTAGAGTTTCTTTTGTAGAAATGTAGAAACAAGTTTATTGAGTGTGGCTAATGGAGGAGAAGGTTACAGAATGGGATGTTGTTGGTGAGCTAGCTAACTAGTACAGTTTTATATATTACATTTATTCTTTATTAGCTATCAATAGACTTTCTGTTGTCTCTTTGCAACGTAGATAGTGTAGTCATTATATCTTCTCCTGTAGAAGATATCTTTGCCCTCTATAATTACATGTAAAGCACTTGTGAGATACACTGGTGTACAAATAGAACCTGATTTTGAGGACTTTAACTTTGGGATTTATGTATGTGGATCGACATATTTCCAATAATCTAGGTGATAGATAATCCACTAAATATATATGGAAAAACATTTCTTCAGTATTCAGATCTATTAAGTTTTACACTATTTCTAATTTTAAGACTTTTCAAGCAAGCCTAATTTTTTTTAAAAATTTAAGTTCTTTATTGTTTAATGTATTACATATGTCTCCTTTTCCCCCATTGACATCTCCTGGCCGCCTCTAAACCCCAGCACATGCCCTCACCCGGCAAGCCTAATTTTTTATCCTTTATAAGGTCTCTGAAAAATCTCAGTGTTTTCAATTCCCATTTTGATCAACAAGTTCTGTTACTTATCTGTTCTACATGTTTAGGTTGTCCTGATCATCAAAGTAGTGCCTGAAGGAGTCTGAGCCCTGAACTATCTACAAGTAGAAAGGATCCCCAAGGCCAGAGCAAAAGCATTCACCTGGTCAGAGCCTGCAGAGATCACAGTAAATGCCAAATGAACACTGCGGAGAGAAAACAAAAAGGTTATTCTCAATTTATTTTAGTTTAAATTTCTCTCAAACTGTAAAATTATAAAATTAAAAATGAAGATAAGAAAATTAAGACCTTTTGAACAGCTGACTAATGTAAATATTACAGACAATATGATTCCCAGAGATCCACTTGAGTACGTCAATTGGATTGAATTGCTGTTTATTTGTAGTTTTCATTCGGCCTCTTAACTGAAAAATTGAAAAACATAGTTTGGCAGTAAGGAGATTCATGTAAAATTTGGGAGATGCTTGAAAGTTACAAAATAAAGATGTAAAATATTTTTATGTTTGTTAAGACATGAGATACTTGCTCAATGTCACATTTAAAAAACAAGGCTTTTTAAATAGAGAAATACATTATTTATTTTTAAATTATTGTTCTTATTTATATAGACATCGTCAAAAGCAGGTATAATTTTATATTTTTATAACTATGTAGTCCCTGTACTCAGCTTTATATATAATGATGTCTGTGTAAACATATGGCTCTGTAATATTCAGATTTTTAAAAAATCTAATGGGAGTTCTTTGACAATTGTAAAGAACTTTTCATTATTAAATACCTTTAATAATGCTAGGTAATAAGATTTGGAGATTATAGTCTTCATTATTAGGATAGACTTTTGGGTTTTACCAAACCATATATCTTTTAGGTTTAATTTGTTAGCACACAGTAAATGTGACAAATTTTGGGGAGAATTTCTCCTTATATTACCCCTATGTCTTTATAAATTTTAATTTTTATTATTACTTGCATTGTTCTTTGGAGTTATATTTTTCTCTCAAAAGTTTTTCATTTTGAAATAGAACAGTCATTTCAGAGGGAGTGAAATTTCTGCATCCTTTTCAAAGAAGATATTTAATTAGGAGAAAAGAAACAAGTGTTGAAAAGAAGTATGTCTGGTTATCTTATGTTTGACTCACACTACTGGCTGGCATAGGGATGAGGCCAGTCAGTAATCATTACATTTCCTAAAGCAGACCACAGCAATTGATTTCCTTTATCTAGCATGGCATCTATTATTGTGCACAGCTCTTGGATTTTAGAGGACACAGACGTTTAAACAGAAAACTCGACCTTAAAAAAATCACCAACGCCAATTAAAAGATGCAGAATCTGAGTGCCTTTAAATCTCAAAGAAATAGATAACTTTTAATTTTTACTCTTAGTTGAAATCACTGATCATAGACCTTTTCTAATATAATGTGATTTAAATCCTTGCATTTGTATGTAAATATAGATGTTATCCACTAACCTAAATCTAAATTTTGTATATTTCTTAAATTTTTAATCTTAAATTAGAATATTTTAAAACTATTGGCATACTCTTCACCTACTTTGATCTTTTCTCTTTTATGGGATTAATTTTGTTTGCCTATTCTTAAAGCATATGGTTATATGATAAAATAATTATATTCAAGTGGTAAACATTTTGTAATATATAAATGTATCAAGGAAACATATTGTACACCTTGAAAATCTATATTTAGCCCTTCAGTTCAAAAAAGAAAATTGCTGATTAGCTACTGTTTACTGTTTATTCAATAACTTGTGAGATTATGTTCATACTGTGCAAACAAGAATGCAATCACTAACATGGAGGGAATTGAGAAGAGAATGAATCTTAACAAAAAGAAATACTCTTTTGCACTGGCTGGTGTGGCTCAGTTGGTTGAGTGTCATCCCATGCACCAAAAGGTCACAGGTTCAACTCCTGGTCAGGGCACATAATCATGTTTCGGGTTCTATCCCTGGTCCAGGTGCATGCAGGAGCCAGCCAATTGATGTTTCTCTCTCTCTCTTTTCTCTCTCTCTCTCTCTCTCTCTCTCTCTCTCTCTCTCTCTCTCTCTCCCTCCCTTTCCTCTCTCTCTAAAAGTCATTAAAATATGTTTTTTTAAAAAGAAATGCTATTTATATTAACTATTAATTTTAAATGTAGGTCTGCAATTTTGTTCTGTAAGGAACATTTAGGCGGCATCCAGAAAAATCTTTTGGGACTATGCAGCAAATCCTTTGATTCTTTATATGATGTCTAATGTGCAAGACAGCTCTGCTTTAAGTTTACAGAAATATATCTAAATGACTTGAAGATTCCATAATGCCATTTAGCTAGCTTTAATATTAATGACACCATCCTGGGGAAGTAAATGGATAATGAATATGCATGCTTTCATTACAATTTACATATGTATATAGTAAACATAAATGCAGGAGTGCAGTTGTTGAGAATTTCCTCCCCAAGATAAATCCTGTTTTAGGTGGCTTTGTTCCACCTCCTAGAAAAGTTACTTCATTTTGTCATCACCTTCACATTCTTTCATCTTACCTGACTAACATGCTAACCTTTGGAGAAAAAATGGAGATATTTCAAATGGAAAAAAATGTAAAATTTTATTTTTAAAAATTCATTCAATACATTTACATTTTCTGGACCCATTATTACCTTTCAAAACATTATCTTTCATTAAAAATGGATGTCTTGTTTTGTATACTTATGGTCCCTAATGAACAATAAAAACTATGACTCACTTAGTAGAAATAATGGTAGACAATTTCAAATTAAAACTCCTACAACACTCCATATTGAAGAACCATGATGGAAGCAGAAAGATTCAAATTCTCCAGGACACCTTATGTATGTTCTAATAATTGAGTCATTGGAAAAGTTCCAGGAGATCATCAGGCTGGCTGCACCTAAGAGTATGCTGACCCGGACTACCTGCTCTTAACCTTAAAGCCAAGCTGGTTCACTTGATATCTTTTAACAAGAAATCTGTGGGGCCAAGCAGGCAGTATCAGTTTGAATGTTCTATGTTGACTATTGAAAATCAAGGTTTTCAGAGCACAGATGAAGCTGACAGTGGCTGTGGTTATTCTTCCTTCTGCACTAACTTCTGATGTCCTGGCCCAGTTTAATGGGTAAGATTCTATGTGTTTGCTCTTTCTCTTTGGGAATGAGCTCACTGTGAAGGAAATTCCCTCCCGGCCAATGTCATTGTTGGTGAGTCCTGCATGCTACTGGCAATGACAGCACCTTACAAGATGCTTGTACAAATAGGCAATGGATGCTCCCACTCTCTCAAAATTTGTTTGACGGTACATGAAGCAGCAAAATATTGTGAAAGACATGATTACAAATGATTTCGTTGTAAGATCTGATTTATCATCAAACAAACTTCATGACTGAGAGGAGGAGCAATACTTTGTACAACAGAACTGGTCAGTTAGGTTTCTAATTTTCTTTTATAATTTTCAGTATTTCATATTCTTCTTTTTCTAGTCCAAAGGCACTTAGATCATTCCCAGACATCACAAACAATTATTTAGTAGGTCAGCAATAATATATAGCATAATATAGTATGGACCTACATATTTTTTTTTAATTAGCCTAATTTTTAAAGTAATTTTCTACTCCTCTTTTCCTATTGTTTTTTGTCTTCTTTCCTGTACTAGATGATTTATACTATGGTTATCTATTCAGGTCTGACTTTGTGTTGAAAGAATGAAGGATAACAGCATCTCTCTCTGTGTTTGTTGTATCCTCTTTTTATCAACTTTTACTTATCAATGGATAACACATTGACTTTCAACTAATAAAACATTAAATGTGGAATTGCTGGCTATTCTATAATAGCATATATTGTCCTGTTCTTTGGAGATATATGAGAAAGGATTCATGGTATATATGAATGAGGAATGTTTATGAAAAAGAACTGTCTGAAGATGTGAGAAAATGACTTGAGAAGGAAACTATGAGGGGCTCTGTTGTCTTGGAGAAGTAGAAGAATATATCTTGAAAAGCAATTTGGATTTCATGTAAAGACCCATGGTTTTCCAGCTGGTGTGGAAAACATTATTCTTGAGTAGACAAAGACAAAAACGTTTTGCCAAAGGGATCAAGGCAAATGCATTGCATATTGAAAGAATGGGATGAAGTGAGTGGCTAGATCCAAAAGTAAAATGTCTCTTAATCCTTGCTTAATGTCAGCCCAGACTGGCGTCTGGGCAGGCTCTCAGGAATCTCTCTTATTTTTCCAATCTGCCTAAACCTCCACTTTCATTCATGGGACCTGAGTCATGTCACCCCTGGTGATGACCAACCATATGCTCTTTTCTCTGTACTTCAATTTCATTTTTTTAAATATTGTTTATTGATTTCAGAGAGGAATGGAGAGGAAGAGAGATAGAAACATCAATGATGAGAGATTCATCGATAGGCCACCTCCCTCATTGCCCTACACTAGGGATCGAGCCAGCAACCTGGACATGTGCCCTGACTGGGAACTGAGCCACCACCTCCTGGTTCATAGGTCAGCGCTCACCCACTAAGTCATACTGGCCGGGCCTTAAATTTTATTTATTTTATTTATTTTTTTTAAATATATTTTATTGATTTTTTTACAGAGAGGAAGAGAGAGAGATAGAGAGTTAGAAACATCGATGAGAGAGAAGCATCGATCAGCTGCCTCCTGCACACTCCCTACTGGGTATGTGCCCGCAACCAAGTTACATGTCCTTGACCAGAATCGAACCTGGGACTCTTGAGTCCGCACGCCGACGCTCTATCCACTGAGCCAAACCGGTTAGGGCTTAAATTTTATATTTAATCAAATTAGAAAACATACATAAGTACAAATTTAGAGCTGGTATTTAAAAGTATCTTAGAGATCAACCAGTTCATATTTTATGAATAAGAAAATGAGAATACAGAGGGTCAAATGATTTGCCCAAGACCACCCAGCTGCAATTTAGTATTCAGCAATTTTGTATAGTTTTAATGCCTTACTACTCATTAACAACTACATACTCTTGTGGGATTCATATCGTCCTATGAAATATTATCTGTCCTTTATGAGCAAACACCTTTTGAGATGTCAGTAGATGGGCTTAAGGGCCCAGAGTTGGATCATGGCAGAACAGGCACTAAAATAGCTCTAGCTATTTTTACTGCCTCATGTTTCCTCTCACACTCAGGACTTGAAAAAACGGTGAGAGGGAGGGTCAGATTTACTACTGTTATTAGTATAAGGTGAGAGTAACTGAAATATGTTTTAATGTAGCAATCACCTAGCATTATTATATGTTATATTATTATATTATTACTAGAGGCCCAATGCACAAAAATTCGTGCAAGAGTAGGCCTTCCTCATCCCCCCAGCCCCCCCACCCCCCTGCCGGCACCAGCTTCCCTCCGGCACCCGGGGCCTGGGCTGCTTCCTTCCGGCCACCTGCAGGCACCCGGGACCCGGGCTGATTTCCCTCCTGCCCAGGCTTCGTCAAGAAAGACGTCCGGAAGACGTCCAGTCTAATTAGCATATTACCCTTTTATTATTATAGATTATTATATTAGTAAAAGTATATCTCCCAATCACATTACCCCAAATACCTATGGGGTCCTGTGTGTCCCTCTCTCCCCAAGTGCCAGAAGCTCTCTAAAGAACATAAGGATAAATAAAACACAGGGCTGCTCTTTATCACCTTGAGGGGAATGGACAGCTTATCAGTAATTGATGTAAAAGACCAGAATGGGGAGTGATTCACTGGGAAAAGGTTGGTTGTAAGGAATCTCCCCTGCTTTTATGGTAGAAGCCTAGTAGGTCTTCAGGAGGTGAGCAGTAATCCAGGTTTCTTCTTCTGAGAGTCTGATCAAGCTTATTGCAGAACTTCCCAGGGGTTGAGTGAGAGCATTGTATCAGCATTCCCTTAATTTTTTTTCCCTTTCAAATAGGCTAAGAGAATCCCAGATTACTACTTTAAGACCTAAATTATATGTTTCAGGATCTTTTTACTTTCACAGTCTATAAATTCGAGGGGAAATTTTGAAGTGAAATCCACAATAAATTGGCTTGGCTTTAACCCCAATTCTAAGGGTTAACTCAAAAAATTAGGGAAAGTTTTATGTGTGAGTCAACTTATTTTTTTCTCCTCTCCATTCTTTGGTACGGCTTTCCTAAATAAGTCATTCTCAGTTAAAACTTTATATTTCTATTGTTATGGATATGAATTAAGTCTTGAAATACTTTTACAGTTTAAAAATAAAACAAGCAAAGAGAATGACAAGATTATTTTCAGTTTGCTTAGTTTTTCTCACCAAGCTTTGTCTGAAAACCAGTTTATAAGCCTGGATGAGTTCGTAAAAAACCATTGACTCAAGGACACGTATCTGTTCATTTAGGAAATGAACTGATAATATGCTGAGTCCTGTCTTGAATATATGACTTTATCTGTTTCTAGCTGTATATTTGTGTGTTCTTGAGGGTGAAGGGAGGAATAGAAAAGGATGAAAATAAGAGGATCAAATTCTTAGGTCACAGTGAAATTGCATTGCTTCTTTTAGTTGATCAATTATAGATATCTGAAACCATGTAAATGATATTATAGAACATTAGCATGTTGAAAACAATGGCAAAAAACAAACAAACAAACAAACAAAAAACCACAAAAACAAAACACCTAAATATCTAGCCTGTGTTTGTCTGTTAGATATTCTGAGGAAATAAATTATTTAATCTAACTCTGTCAGGTCAGTTTCTCTTTTCTTCGATTCTTTGGCAAATAGATAGATTCAAATGAATGTAACTAGTTGTTCTAAGCACTTTAAAGCAGATATTTAAAGTCTAAAAAAAGTCTTACAATTAGTGTATTTAAAAGCTGGGAACATTTTCTTAAAAAGGAATAATGATTGAACACATTTCTCATCAAAGTGAAGGATTAATAGCAGTGAATAAAAGTTTTCTACAAAGTTTTACACAATGTGCTACGAAAATTCATTTCCTTCTTCTTTTAGCTCTCTCTGATGTTTTGGCTCCTTGCCCTTTATACAGCTAACACATTTGGTTTTGTCAAATTGGGAAAAGCACAGTGGATCATTTTATATGTGGACTAATCTTTGTGGGAAAGTGTATGCTCTGTTATTGTCCCACAGGAAGAGTACTCGATGGTCATTTGTTTTTTTCTTTTTTCAAAATGATTGCTCCAGCAAATTGTACATGATTTGTATTTATTACGTGATTGGTAGAATTTCATCAGTGAGCTGAAAATTGTCAGTATCATTGCAATACTTAAACATTCTCTGAGAAACTTAGAGAAGCTCATTGGACATTTGAAAGCCTTTTAGATGGTCTCTCTGATTTACTAGCTTTAGATTATTTATTTAATTAAAAGCACATAGAAATTTAACACAATAGATGGAAGAGACATTTGGCTGCTATTTAAAAATATAACCACTTTACTTAAGTTTTTATAGATAAAATTTATATGTAAGAGAAAATAATAACTTATCTCACTAAATGTGAAATTAGAAGCTTTCTTGCAGTGAGAGGAAAAAATTCTCTTTCTAGTTAAAGATGGACCAATTTTAAAGATCATCTTTTTTTTTTTTAAGACTACTTCAGTGTTTCCAAAGAGTCTATTGTTTAACCTGCCAAGAAATTCTGTTCCTACATCAGTAGAAATTTTGAAACTCCAACACAACCATACTATTTCCTCAATAATGGCAAGGGAATTAACTTTAATGCCGCAAATTCTCCAGAAACCCCTATAATAAAAAGATGCCTCTCACTCCTATTATTTAATTGATCTTTTTGGAACAGTTCATTTGTACTCCAGAAAAAAAAATAATTAAGTGGGTTATTAAGTTCTTTCAAATGTATGAAAACAATGGTGACTAATACTCAGATATCTTTTTATGAAAGGCTTTTGTGTTTGAACCTTCTAAATTCTAATCTTTAATAGGTGGTTCTAGGCTTACTATTGTTATTATTTTAATCCTAAAACTTCCTTAGCAGAATTGAAATACATTTTATTTAAATTCCTTTTATTCATTTAAGATGGCATGAAGTGGATTTTACTTGCACAATGAGAAATATGTTAAATTTCAAAGCATTATACTTTACTCTTCATTTCCTGTCTGGTCATTAGAGAAAGCCACACTGTGTGGCAGAAAAAACACCGATTGAGCAGGCAGGAGACATGCGTTCTAGCTATTTGACCTTGAATTAAACTTCAGTTAACTTCTTTGTGCCTCCGGGTCCATATCTGTTACAAGAAGGCATTCTCGGAGATTCAAAAACAGCAGTCTCAGCTAGATTCAGCACGAAGATATGCTTTGCATGACCCACATATTTTAAAAAAATGAATGAAATAGTTGTATCAACTTACGCTTCTATCAGCAGTGCATGTGAGTGAGTCACAGTTACTCTATATCCTTACCAATGCAGGATACTGTCAACCTTTTTCTAGATATTTTGGTGTGTTAGTAGTCATATTTTATTATGGATTCAACTTTAATTTTTCCGATGACTAATAAAGTGAATGTCTTTTCATATGTTTCTCAGCCATTTAGATGGCTCCTATTATGAGGAGACTGATTTATTTCTCTTTTGGCCTATTTTTTTTAATTGGATTGTCTGGTTTTTTTAATGTGTTAATGAGTTCTTTAGATATTCTGGATACGAGTCTTTTGTTAGATAAGTTAATTCAAAGCATGTTCACTCATTATGTCTTGCTTTTTGAAAACTCCCTTAAAGGTGACTTTTGATAAATTGAAATTCTTAATTTTAGTGAAGATCAATTTTTCCATCTTTTCCTTTGTAGTTAGTAGTTTATATTTAAAAATTAAGAAAATATTTGCTTCCCATAAGGCTATAAAAGTATGTTCCTTTCTTATCTTCTAGGAGCTTTATCTGTAAACTATCTGGATTGATTTAGCAGATACTCTTTAACACATACTATATATGATTCAAGTAATTCAATTTATATATATATATATATATATATATATATATATCTCCAATAGAAATGTTTACATTTGTACACCAAATAAGATGTGCAAGAATGTTTACAGCAACATTATTTATAATGGCCAAAAATTGGAAGCACCTATTCCTCATTTATAAAATGGGTTGTGATATAGTCATACAATGGGATAGTATACAGCAAGGAAAAAAATGAACTTCTGTTATTGGTGGGGAACTCTCTTCATCCCCACTGGTTGCTGGTGAGAGTGGGCTTCTTATGATGTCATGAGAAAAAGAATTTTCTGAGACTTGTACAGGAGGATGAGCTACTATACAAAGCTTCATTTCTATGGGATTACATTTCTGAGTTTCCGAGGCCCCATTTCCCTCTGGCCTGTCATGGAATAAGCATAGCTATGACTTCAGTAGAGCTAGGATTAAAGCCATTGCCCAGAGTTTTCACTCCATGCTGGAGCAGTGTCCAGTCCAGCATCAGGCTAGCTTAATTGTGTTTCCAGCTGCAGTCCACCAGTCCATTGTGTGTGGGACCTGCATGGCCACATGGCTATAGAGAAAACACGGACAGTAGCAAAGCCAAAGGAACCAGAGAAAACCAAGAGAGTGAGAATTCCTTTGTCTATATTCTCAAACTTTTTCTGGCTTGCATTGGCCTTGCCCCTTCTAGCCAATGATCTCTGTTCCCAGGTTTGATTGAGAGGTACCTCCCCTACGGCACCCTGACTCAGTGCACATGTGCCCATCTTCTCCTTTGTCCAGTCTCTTCCCCAGTAATCTGTAGGGAATGGGCCGTTGGTTCACTGGGGAGTGTAAAGTTGCAGCTTCCTGGTGAAGCTGCCAATGTCTGGCCTCTCTTCTCCTCCTTTCCTATTATTAATAACTAGCTCATTACAATGGTATCACTACTACTACATGCATTAATTGGGTGAATCTTACAGCTATAAAGTAAAAACAAAACTGTGCACAAAAGAATGAATGCTATATGATTTTATGTATATAAAGTGAAGGCTAATGCTGAGGGAAAGCACTAAGAAGATATCTGTGTGGCTGATAAATGTTCTGTCTAGATCTAGGTTGTGTGTACTGTGCATTTGGTAAAAATTATCAGGACTGTACATTTGGTAAAAATTCATCACGTGTACATGTAAGAGCTGCCCTTTCAATCATTATTAAGTATTAAAGAAGGAAAATACTTTCTGGAACTAATATTTTAGGCATATGTAAAGATTAGAGTACCATTAATATATGGAATAGAACTAAGATATGAGTTCAGAGTAAAATAATCTTTATTAATCTATGTCTAGCTTCCCATCAGGCTTCTAGCCAGTCTCTTTTCTCATTTCCTGCACAATAAAAGCAGATTAATCTTTAAAAATGTCCACTTTTGAACTGGTTGCCTGCCTATTTAGAAATCTTTAATTATTCCCCTCTACCTAGATAATAAATAGCAAATCTTAAACATTTAAATATCTGTAACATTATATTGGATGTGTGTGAGAATTAACCACTATGTATTGGAAACCAATTATATATCAGGTGCATTAAGTTACTTAATTTAGTGAATTTAATCCTTACGTAAAACCTATAAATTAAATAACATTATGCCGTATTTTATGTGTTCTAGTTCGAAGATACTGAGTTTCCACACAGTCTGAAATTACTCAGTTAACAGGAGCAGCAACAGGACAAAAACATACATCTCTCTGACTCCAAAGCAAATACTATTTTTATTACACCATATTATTCCAACAGTCACATCTAAGTTGCCCATCTATTAAATTTCTCATCTCCCTAAACTCTGCATTCCAAACTGATTTAATTCAAAACCTGGCTCCCTCCATAAATTTTACGCTTTCTGGGTCTCCTAATTTTTCCTAATCCCAATTCCTCCAAAATTGTGGAAATTTTTTTTAACATTTTCCGTCTACAAATATAGTATTTATTATTTTGGATTACTTTTAAAATCTACCTTTATTTGAAATTTTTGATAAACCACCACAGTCTTTTCTCCTCTGCAAACTTAACTGTAATTATGGTTGGTTACAAATCATTTATTGTGTATAACATTTGTGATATTTCTTTTATGTTGCCTTGATATGTTATTTGAATTCAGGTTTTTTACTGATGTGATGTTTGTCATATTTTCATGTTGAAAGCTCCTAAGTAGAGAGAAAATGTTTATACTTTTTAATCTCTTCCCCCAGAGATGTTTAAAATTAATGGAAATTGAAGTAAAGTCTAGGAAGAGTACTGTATTAATTGGAGTTTTATAGGTGTAGGGTAAAAATGAATTTTGTGGAGGTCATAACTACAATTATATTCTCTATTTGGATAGGTAGATACATGGAATGTACATGATAAATAAGTCAACACTGTAGAGATTTTTCTAATTCATTAAAAAACAATTATTTTCTTCCATTTGTTCTTTCCCATTTATTCCCATTTGTCTTTGATCCCCACCACTATGCTTATGTAGATCGTTCTTTTCAAGATCAGCAGCAAATACCATGTTGGCCTCGTTGGCAAGTTAGTCCCTCAGTAGTTTTCACCACATTTGACTATACTTCCTTTTGGGACCCTATTCTCTACATTTCTGTTGGAAACACTCTTGCTGTGTCTCCCACTTCTAACTACTCCATTACAGTCTCCTTGCCTTGTTCTTTCTTCTCTATCTTAACTCCTGACATCAGAGCTCAGTCAATCATTTATTTATTCTTTTATTCAAAGATCCTTATTGGGCATCTAGAGTATGCCAGTCATAGAGGCACTGGAGTCAGAACAATGAACAACATTTTTGATATTCTGCTCTTATGAAGTTTTGATAGAAGGAGACAATAATCAAATAATAAAATACAATAGATTAAAAGTTGATATATACTAGTACTGTGGAGAAAAATAAATCATGGTAGGGAAGATAGAGAGGATTATTCTATGGCTCCAGAACTGGCTACATAATTTCTGGGGCCTAATGCAAAACGAAAATTCAAGACACCTTGTTTACATATTATTAAATATGTTAAGACAGCAGCAGCAATGCATTAAACCAAGCAAGAGGCCTTTTAAGATTGGGATTCTGGCTCAACCAGCAAGGTCAGTGGTTGAGCATTGACCTATGAGCTAAGAGGTCATGGTTCGATTCCCAGTCAGGACATATGCCTGGGTTGCGGGCTTGATCCCCCATGTGGGGTGTGCAGGAGACAGCTGATTAATGATTCTATCTCATCATTAATGTTTCCATATCTCTTTCCCTCTCCCCTCCTCTCTAAAATCAATAAAAAGATATTTTTTAAAAATTGGGGTCCTGCACAACTAAATATGTCACATGCTTATAAAGATGAGCCTTGGGTTTTGTAGAAATCACCGAGGCAATATTTAAGGGGAAACTAGAAGGAGGCAAAAAGTTGAGGCACACACATGTATAGGAGAGCAATGTTCCAGGCAGGACTATAAGCTCAAAGACACTAAGGCAGGAGGACATCTGGTGGATATTAACAATGGTAAGGTGAGCACTATGGCTATCTGGATGAAGGGGGCAGTGGAAGGAGATTAAGTCCAAGATCTAATTTTGGGCCAGATCAGGTAGGTTCTCACTGGTCGATATAAATATCTTGTTTTTTGATTTGAGGAGAATTTAGAGTACATCTAATTTAATTTCCCCCAGGATCATCTTGCTCCTATATTATAAAATAAACTATAGGAGGCAAGAGTGAAAATAGATAGAAGGTGATAGTGGCTTGAAATAAGGTAGGTGTGAGATGACTGTGCTAGCAAAGATTAAGTGGGGAAACATTATATGGATCTTGCAAATGTTTTTAAGAACCTTAATATTTGGTTCTAGGATTTTTATTCTCTATCTCTTTGTGATATTACCCCATTCTCATGGCCTTAGGTGGTATTTAGAAAGAGTTGGTGTTTCTCCTGTATATCTCCAGTGCAAGCCAGACATGTCAAGTCTTACCTGACACCTTCATTTAGATTTCTCATGGACATTCCAAATATAACATGTCCAGTAGATAATGTGATCAATAATTTGTTTCTCCCAAATTTGTTTCTACTCAATCTACCCCTTATCAGAAAACAGCATCCATATTTATTTAGTTTTTCAAGCTAGAAACCTTGATATTTTTCTTCCTTAATCACCCAGATTAATTATTCTAATTAATCAAATAGAGATCTTAAATTCATCTACTATTCCATCTATATTTACTGCTATTTCACTCATCCTAGCCACAGGTTTCTCCTGTACTGTAATAACCTCATAACTGTTCCCTCCATTTCACCTCATGCCTTTTGGAGCAACTACTGTATTCAATTTATGATTCAG
Organism: Eptesicus fuscus; assembly: GCF_027574615.1. Classification (NCBI taxonomy): domain Eukaryota; kingdom Metazoa; phylum Chordata; class Mammalia; order Chiroptera; family Vespertilionidae; genus Eptesicus; species Eptesicus fuscus. The sequence goes on along the minus strand of NC_072482.1, from coordinate 48,884,051 downwards.
ATAAGATTGTATCTTCCTCTACTTAGAGACCTTCAGTAGCTTTCCATTGTATCTTGAGTATAATTAAAACTGCTTACCATGTTCCACAGGTCCTGTTTTATCTCATGCTCATCTTCATTAACTCGCTCACTCTCCAACATCCATGGTGCTCTTTTGAATGAAGAATTAGAGAAAATATTGTACAAAACATTTTCAGGTTGGCTATCCTATATAACAAAAAGGTAATATGCAAATTAACCCTTACACCCTCACAAGATGGCTGCCTAAGACCAGGCTGGCAGGGGGGTTAGTGAGGGATGACCAAACGACTGAACAAGCAGGCTGTGTGAAGTGACCAAGCCAGTAGGGGGGTTAGTGAGGGACAACCAAATGACTAAACAGCAGGCTGCGTGGGGCAACCAGGCAAGCTGGGGGGCAGTTAGGAGTGACCAGGCCAGCAGAAGGGGTCAGTTGAGGGCGACCAGGCCTGCAGGGAGGGGGCAGTTAGGGACGATCAGGCCAGCACACAGAGGCAATGAGGAGTGATCAGGTCAGCAAGGGGGGCTGTGAGGGGTGATCAGGCCAGCAAGGGGGGGGCAGTTAGGGGTGACCAGGCAAGCAGGCAGGTGAGCGATTAGGAGCCAGTGGCCCAGGATTGTGAGAGGGATGTCGGACATTCCCCGAAGGGTTCCGTATTGGAAAGGGTGCCGGCTGGGCTGAGGGGATCTCCCCCCATGCACAAATTTTGTGCACTGGGCCTCTAGTCTATATATATAAAAACCTAAGCAACCAGGCGACCAGCCGACCTGCTGATAGCTATGATATGCACTGACCACTAGGGGGCAGACACTCAACACAGGAGCTGCTGAGCTGCGGTGACTTAGCAGTTGAGGTTCTCGGGTGATGCACCTGGAACCAGAGAGGAGGGAGCCCGATTTGGGGTGCATCACCCGAGAACTGCCCTCTTTCAATCCAGGACCCCTTGGGGGATGTCAGAGAGCCGGTTTCAGCCTGATCCCCACAGGCCAGGTCAAGGAATCCCACCGGTGCACAAATCCATGCACCGGGCCTCTAGTATATTTAATAACACAGCATTGCATTTAGGAAAATCATTTTTAATTTGTTTTGCAAAATTCTCTTTCCATTTGGGTTATTATATACATAAGGATACTGAAGGGGTTTTTTTTTAAGTAAAACTTGGGTAATTTTGATATTAGTTTTTCTCACAAGAAAACACGACTTCCTTCTGAGCTTCAGTCTTTACCTCTATCTCTATTAACATATACATTAAAACATTGGAAGGAATCATAGGACAATAAGACAAAGTAAAATTAAAGTCAAACATTGGATTGCTTCTCACCATGCCTGTTATCACCTTATGGGAGGGTGAGTGTCATTTGTGGACTGTTCACATCAATAGGGGTCTTGAAAGGAACCAACATATTCAATACGTGAATATTCCCAGCCTCTACTTCTTGGTGATTCTAAAGGGCCCATTAGTTAATCGGGGTGGTTAGGTGAAAATAATCCCCTTTTGAACTGGGATTGGAAACTTCCAGGAAAGTATTATCTGATGACATTCAGCAAAATTTTACCCTACCTATAACACCAAACAAGTTTGAGAATTTAGGCAAGCATATAATGGCAATATTATTTAGTAAGTAGGTTAAAAGATAGAGAAGCATCTGACCCAATCTGAGGAAGGTATCTTAAGGTCAAGAACGTCTCTGTAATAAGAGAATAAATAATGAAATAAGTGTGAAGAAAAGCAAAAGAGAAGTAGGGAAGAAGAAATGGTGCTTGCCAAGTAGTGAAAACAAACTGGTTTGATGTCCCTTGGGTTGAGAGACCATGGCACATCTTGGAAAGTGCATTTTCACTGACAGGTGAGAATGTGGTGATATTATAAGATGAAAAGAGGTTGTAAAATATAAGGTCTCAAGATCAAGCAACCTACTCCATAACCAAACCTTCTCCATGTGGTATAGGCCAAAGGCATCTTCTTAAAGATATTTCTGTCTTGGCTTTCTTAGGATGAGGGTATTCTGAGAAATACCCTTATCTCTAGCCACCCAGTTTGGAGAGGGGGTAAAATTCAAGCTACAACAGTGTCTGAAGGCCTAATTGTTTTCCTATAACTTTACTCTGATAGTTTAAATATTTCTTCCTACAATGTCTCTATTCAAATACTAACAAGTCAGAACATACACTAAAAAGGATACTTTACTGTTGCAAAGTCTGTAATAATAAGATTATACATTTCAACACATAAATATGACACCTTCAAAAAAGTATTTCAATCCGTCTTTATTAAAGAATCACATGAGAAAAAAAATGAAATTTGGACTCTGTTTCCTTTTAGGTTTCTCATGTGTTTTTGGAAAGTATGCTCTACTTTCATTGAAAATTATCCTTTGATCTTCAGTGAGTACAGATATTCTGTACCTCATTTATGCTTAAGACAATGCAACATGTTTGTTTTGTCATTAATGCTAATCCTACTTTGATTTCTTTGAACTGTTGGCAACAGGTAATTCAACTTAAGTCTTTTTTAGACAGCCTTTTCTTTGTTGGGTGATGAAATTTCTCTGGTGTTAACACCTGAAAGGACTGTCTACTTTCCCTTTCCTCTTCTAATTATTGGATATATTGTTAGACTGCATCCAAGAAACCAATTTAGTATTTGAACTCAGAAAGAGCATATTCATCTAAGCAGCTTCTGACCTTTCTTAAAAAGAGAAGCTCAAAAGACAATCAAAAAGTTAAACCAAAACTTCTAGGATAAAAAAAAAACACAAAACAAACAATGTTTGTTAGCAAATAGTTCATGGATATGATCCTTCAGATGTCTTTTTCTTTATTTTATATTTTATACTGTTGTGCTATAAGCATACTGAAAACTTCCAGTATAAAGTATCTTACAAATGAATTGTGATCTCTGTTAAAATATCAATGATTTGGCAAAAATGTACACTGGTGAGCATGAATCAATGTTTTTATTTTTTTATATATTTTATTGATTTTTTACAGAGAGGAAGAGAGAGGGATAGAGAGTTAGAAACATCGATGAGAGAGAAACATCGATCAGCTGCCTCTTGCACACCCCCTACTGGGGATGTGCCCACAACCAAGGCACATGCCCTTGACCGGAATCGAACCTGGGACCCTTGAGTCCGCAGGCCGACGCTCTCTCCACTGAGCCAAACCGGTCTTGGCAAATCAATGTTTTTAGATTTTTTTTCAAACCAGTCTTACTTACCAAAATACAATTTTAATGAATTTGAAAATTAGATCTCCTTTATTCCTAAGGTTTCTCAGGCAATATATATTTGTGCAAACACCTGGCAAATTTCTAGATATCACATCTGGTAAGTGCTGATGAAATTCATTAGACTAAGTCCTCTAAGCAGGCATGTTTGCCAAACCTTTGATATAATAAGCGCTTATTCCCGGTGGCAGCCATTTATTCTTTGTGGGTTCGTAAGTGCTTCCTTGTAGCAATGGATTGCATTTCCGCTGGCATTTGAAACATTGGCAATCACATCACTGTGTACTTGAATACATATGCAGAGAGATTACCATCAATCCAAAACAGCAGAGTGGGAGTTACAGTTTACAGAAGGTTGTTGACTTTTAGTCAACGGAAGACTCTTGGCTTTAGGAAGAGAATTCTAACACAGGAAGGAAGTGCATGTACATTACTGAAGGGCCACTTTTTGAGGGTTTGATTACAGACAAAAATAGGCTTACTTAAAAGGTCTTTTATAAGGGGGCAGATAGGAGTCAGACAGTCTGATAACAGAAAAACTTCTGCTTTCTACTTTGAGAGTCTCCCTATATGCAAGTGGAAAATGTTCCACATTTTTCTTCAAGTGGACATGAAAACAAATGATGACCATGGAAGCTATTTGCAGATATGACTTAGGTGCTAAGCAAAAGGGCTGACAAGGAAATGATTTGCTTTAAAGTAACCCTAAACAATGAAAACAAGATGCCCATTGTTAAATTGTCTGTCTTTCTCAGTATATGTTTTGAAGAGATTGAGCTTTTATGACTAAAGTAATGGATAGAATTTGTAAAAATGGTGTAATGAAATCTGTAGCAGATGGGAGCAAAGAATATAAAATATGTCATATATATAAATAAATCTATTCCAATGCTAAAAAATGCTTCTATCACTAGCCATATGATAATCAGGCTTTAAAATATATACCACCAGTGACCAAGTTTGACCCCGTCATTTTTTATTCCAGAATATACTCTGAAAGAGCATAAAACCAATTTGTCTCCACTCTTATAGATGCCATCTTTGTGTACAGTGTCCAAATAATACCAGAAAAAAATTATTCTTGGCCTCTATGTGGTTTAGTTACTAAGAAAAGTCATTACAAAAACATTTATAATAGTAATATACATATATGTATGCTTATTTGTTTGTATACAATAGCTATGATTATTTTAAAGTTAAGGGATGTGGAGATTTTATGTGGTACAATATTGAATTTTAATGAGTAAATAATGTCTATTGTTTTCACTAGGTGTGAAATAGCTAGTTAAAGAAAATTTGGTTTGATATATGAAAAGTATAATGTCATCATAAATTATCTTGGACTCACTAGGGAGATTTTGCATATATGCAAGGTCAAAGTAACCAGTCATATAAATAAAACAATGGTCAAATTAGTAGAAATGACAATAAATTTTAATATTTGCCTCAAATTGTCTAGCAAACTAAATAAATCATAGCTAAATACAATTCCATTACATATTGATGATGTAGAGATCACCACTCTCACTAACTAATACAAGCATACACATTTGCTGCTCTGATACAAGCATACACATTTGCTGCTCTGATGGAAATCAGAAAGGTCCTAGAAATTTAAGTTTAAAATCTAGTCTTTCAAGAAATAATTTATCTAACCTGATCCCACACTGGCTGAGTCAAGTCTGCCCAGTAATAACTGTGTCATATAGCCATCTCTTAAGTACATTATAGAGAACCACTCAGGGATTTTGAAGCACCAAAGGTGATGAGACTATTTTACTAATTACGAAGTCAAAGAAAGACTTACACAAATGTCACAATTATGTTTGGTGGAAAAATTCATTTAATGAATCATAGATGCTGCTCATTATTTGTTAATAACTCAGAACCATTTCAAATTTCTATCTCAGTTTTCAAGTGAATCTCATTCTAGAACACATTTTACAGGGGAAAAAAATCTATAATAATAAAAGCATAGTATGCTAATTAGACCAGACATCTTTCTAGACAACCTTCTGGATGAAGCTGGGGCTGCAAGGGAAGCCCAGTTCCCAGGTGCCAGAGGGAAGCTGGTGCCAGCAGCTGGGGGAAGGAAGGCCTACTCTTGCATGAATTTCATGCATTGGGCCTCTAGTATATATATAATAAACTGTCTTAGACCTCGAATTTTAATAGTAGGTACTAGAGTTTATCAAAAAAGAGTAAAAATTCTGAGAGAAATGTGAATTGTGTATGAGAGGGTCATGTCTAATTTCTTAAAATTAGCTAGGATTCTAATATGAAGTTACCCCTTAAAGAGGTGGCCCAAATCATATATAGAGAGCTTTACAACATATAATTCATTGACCAAAAATTATTTTCAGTTTCTGTCTTAAAGTATTCTAAATTCCCTGCACTACAAAATAAAACTAGTTGTCAGATGATAAGGAAAATTTGGAGTACCTCTGATTTCAAGAGATCTTCTAATCCTTCAATGAAAAGGGACACATTGCTGGAAGCTGCATTACCCTTTGATAGAGTACCTGTGCCATGGGGCTGTGGCTTCCTTATTCTTGCTGCTTATACTGAATACTAAAGGCCCAGTGAGGGGTGCTGGAGGTTGGCCAGCAGGGAGGGATTGCAGGAGGACTCCAGGGCATGTCCAGTCCATCTCGCTCAGTCCCAATCAGCCAGACCCCAGCAGCAAGCTAACTTACTGGTTGGAGGGTCTGCCTCTGGTGGTCAGTGCACATCATAGCGACTGGTTGACCGGTCAACTGTCTGCCCCCTGGTGGTTAGTGCACATCATAGCAAGTGGTTGAGTGGCCTTGGCATATCATTAGCATATTATAATTTGATTGGTTGAACGGATGACCAGATGACTGGACACTTAGCATATTAAGCTTTTATTATATAGGATAGTTAATGTTCTATTACATAATAATTCATTCTCTAGCTCCTCTCAGAAGATAAATTTACCTCTAATTCTTTCAAGAAAACTAAGGGTGATTTGAACTAAATCAATTTTTTACTTCCATAACTATTATTTCTTTAAAATCCATTTTGTTCCTTCATTCTCTTCCAGTTTCAGATGAAGAAATCTTTAATTTTCCTTTAAAATGTAATACCTCAATCTGCATTTGACTCAGTCTCCCAATAGTTTTCTCTGTTTCATTAGTTATCTCCTGTTGTTCTAATTTTCATCATTTCACTCTGTATTTACTACTTGCTGCATCATAAATAATTTCAGTTTTTCTTAACCACAAATGGCAACATTAAGCCAAACAAGAACCGTGACCACAAAAAAAAAAAAAAAAAGGAAAGAAAAGAAAAGAAACCAACAATGACAACAAAATTCTGATCCTTATCTTGGTTTTTAATCTCTATCTATGGTCTAATCAATCTCCTCCAAATGTCCATTTCCTAATTGTCTGGGCAACATAAACCTACTAAAATCTGCCTTCTATCTCTTTGACTTTATTATGACTACTTTGCTGCATTTAACCCAGAGGATCATTCTATTTTGCACACCTTTTCTGAGCATACTCATCTAGTTCCATAACTTCAACTATCTTGTCTCTTCTAATAATTCCAAAATTTTAATCTCCAGACCATATCTATATAACCAATTATTTGTGGATATCTCTATGTTCCATGTGTGCTTCATAATAATATATACATAAGACTTAACTCATCATCGTTTGCCCCAAACTTGCTCCTCTACCCAGAAACCCACTCAGAAAACTGAGCCTCAAACTAGATTTATTTTCTTTTACACTCTACATCTAATTAGCCTTCAATCCTGGAAGCTATGCCATCTTTAGCATTCTCAGTACCACATCTTTCTCATCAGTCCTCTACACTTGTCTTCCTAAAAAATGCCATGCTTCTTCAGGCTACTCCTTACTCAAAACCGTCTAGTAAGTACACCACCTACCAGGAAAAGCACACAAAGTATACTGTTTATGGTGTATTATCTGCTGGTCTGCACCTCTGTATAACAACATAATAGTCTCTGTGTCTTTAAGGTTCCTCCACCCAATACACTCATTCATATTTGGTATGCTGGGTACAGCTCATTTTAATGCCCTGTCAAAAAACATCAATATTACCAGGTTCAGTATAAATAAATTTGTGAATAAAATAGACCCAAGTTTTAAACATGGGTCTGCATTTTAATAGTTGTTGTAGTTAGTAAAATTTTTAAAAAGTTTATGAATTTGTTTCTTCATCTCAAAAATTGGTCATTTAATACTTCTAGAATATAGTTGTGAGTTGTAAATCAGAAAATATGTGTAAAGTACTCAGCACTTTGATATGATATCATTAAACAAATGCTAGTTCTCACTTAACTTTCTTTCCTAATAATAATATCTCCCTAGACACAGATTCAGCTCTTAGCTCTTGTATGACCTTGGCCAAGTTACTTAACCTTTCTGCACTTCAGTTTCCTCATCTGTAAAGGTGGATAGTAAATGAACCTGCCTCAGAGAGGTGTTTTGAGAATTAAACTGATAAAATAACCTGATAGGTCTGTGCTTAGCATAAAGTATTATGTAAGAATTGCCTATCTTCTTATAATAGTATGGAACTAACCTATTTGCCCTTTTAATTGTAGTTATGCAATTTCTTGTGTATATTTTTTGTTTGTGTGTTTGTTTTTTATCATTACTGGCCTGCAGTGATGTAACGCAATATGAAGTAATATAGAAAAAATTAGTTTGGTGAATGCATCTGAGGCATTCTAAGAGGACAATTAATATGGATTAGTAATAATTTTCATTCCTTCTTTGTGTGTTTTCTTTTTCTTCTTCTTCTTCCTTTTTAAATGATTTCTACAAAGAAATAGAATTGAGCTAACAGGGGAAATGGTACATAGAGAAATGTTGGAGAGAAGCAGGATCTTGCTGACACAAAAGGAAAATTACTTCTTTCATGATCAATTGAGGTGGTCAGGGAGTCTAGTCAGAGTAAAAGCATAGGATAAAGCTCTCAGGGATGCTTTGAAGATCAAATTAGTTTAGAAAGGAAGAAGAAAAACTCTCACCAAACTTAAGAGAAATAAGGTTTAAGATGAATAAAGTTAAAATGATAGAGAAATTATGTGTGTGTATGTGTGTGTGTGTGTGTGTGTGTGTGTGTGTGTGTGTGTACAGATTACCAAATCTAACTAAAGTCTTCAGACTTGTTTTGAAGTTTTTCTCCTCTAAGAAAAATGTTCAGATAATGGTATGTACTATTCACAAGATTCTGGGTTGTAGTCATTGGTACTTAGTTAAAGCATCTAAACCAGTGGTTCTCAACCTTTCTAATGCAGTGACCCTTTAATACAGTTCCTCTGTGACCCACAGGTTGAGAACCGCTGCTGTAGAGCCTAAGACCATCGGAAAATACAGATATTTACATTACAATTCATTAACAGTAGCAAAATTACAGTTATGAAGTAGCAACGAAAATAATTTTATGGTTGGGGGTCACCACAACATGAGGAACTGTATTAAAGGGTCGCGGCATTAGAAAGTTTGAGAACCACTGATCTAAACTAATTATCACTGACTAGTTTACACAGCTACATAAATGAAACCTCAAAGTTACAAATGAATATATTCTAAATGGTGGAATATGTCATACATATCCACTTACCAATGTAGTTTTTTGTTATTGTTAATCCTCACCCAAGGATATTTTTCCATTGATTTTTTTTTTTCTTAGAGAGAGAGAGTGGAAGGGAGAGGAAGAGACAGAGAGAGAAACATCAATGTGAGAGAGACACAGAGACACATCAATTGATTGCCTCCCACATGTACCCCGACCAGGGCCCAATTACCAATGTGATTTTTAACTCTTGCCCTGCTTATGTTTGTTTGCCTTTGTTGGTTTAAGTTACTAAGTTTTAGAGTTGTATCTTTTTTCAGAAATATATAACTCTAATAATAGCATTTAATTGTAATAAGTAGAGGCAGAAAAGTGACATTCTAATTAGATATAATCTTTGCCCATATGTTCTATTTCTACTGAACTACTTCCAAGTGATATTGGAGTTGGTTTACTAAGAAAATGCATATAAACATAAGGCAATGCATGTTTAGAAGGACCCTCAAAAAAGAAATAAATTCATTTAGAAGTATATATATTTTTTTCATTTTCTCTTTTTGTTTGTACTTTTTGGCTTTGGACCATATAGTCTTAAGATAACTCATAACAAACTCAAAGTAAAGATGCATTAAAAGTTGACCTGTTTTGATAAAGCAATGTTGTATCCTGCCCATATACCCAGTCTTTGCTCTTCACAGAACCACTAAGACTCCATAGAATGCAAATTAAAAACATGGATTTGGAGAATAGACATAAATATTTACACTGGAAACTTGGGGTTAACTCATTTAAAGTCAAAATTGAACAAATGTTGATTACCAGAATCGCCTTCCCTTCTGAGAGAGAGGAAACACATTATGTTACAAACCATTGACTGATGAAAAGAAGATTCTAAATTGGTCTGTAGGAACAAATTTAAGCTGGATTGAATTATTTAATGATGGGAAGATTTTGTAACGTACATCCTTTTGAAAATGCTGTATGTAGTCCTGTGTAACTTGGAATCTAAAAGTGATTTTTCTTGTGAGTAGATAAGGTATGTCAGTAGTCAAAATCTAAATCTTCCACATATCTTACTGATAAACTATAAAGAACAATAGAACAAATACAATCACAGAAATGCCTTCAGTATAATCAGAAGGCAAAAAAATAAATAAATAAAACTTAAAAACTTTAAGTTACTAAAGTTGAAGGAAAATTCAGTAGAGAAAATTCTTGAACTCCTGCTGTAAACCATTACAGATTGCTACAGTGATATGAGAAAGTTGTGTGGGAGAGAGGATACATTGGATAAAATCACTTCCAAAGAAAGTCAACTGCCCTAGCCAGTTTGACTCAGTGGATGTCAGCCTGCAGACTGAAGGGTCCCATGTTTGATTCCAGTCAAGGGCACATATGTACCTCAGTTGCAGGCTTGATCCCCGACCCCATGTGTGGGAGGCAACTCTCTCATATGGATGTTTCTCTCTCTCTCCCCCTCCCTTCCACTCTAAAAATCAAGGAAAAAATATCCTCAGGTGAGGATTAACAAAAACAAACAAACAAACAACAACAAAAAAGTCAACCTCAAGTGTGGAAATACTAAAAAAGAGTCCTGGCAAATCAGAGCTCGGACTATATGGAACAGACTTAATCCCTTGGGATTCAAAAAGTTAGTTTTGATAAGACATTTCTGATGAAGGCAAAATTAAAGGAACAGGCAATTTTTGGAGACATTATGAGAGAAAAATTACTACACTCTTGAAAGATTCAAAAGTTAACTTGAGGCCCTGCGGACTAGCTCAGTTGGTTAGACTGTCATTCTAATACACCAAGGTTGCAGATGCAATCCCTGATCAGGGCACACACAAGAATCAACTAATGAATGCATAAATAAGTGGAACAACAAAAGTGATATTTCTCTCTCTCTTTCCTTTCCTCTCTCTCTATAAATTTGACAAATAAATAAATAAATTTTAAAAGCTAACTTGAAAGACAACCCTTGTTTGGCACTGGATTACTCAGCATCATAATGATGTCACATCCCCTTAAGTTAATTTATAAATTTAACACTACTTTAATTAAAAAAAAAGAAAACTAGATTCTTATGGAAGTGGCCTAGTTGATACTACAGTTAATATGAAAGATAAATATCCAAGGGTGGCTAGGACAACAGTAGAAAAGGAAAACTATGCGAGCAGACTGGTTCTAATAGATACTAGAACATACTTCAAAGTCTCCACAGTTGAAATAATGTCCCTAGTGATAGGTAAGTGGAGAGACAGTTTAGTGGAATAAAAAAAAAAGTACAAAAATAGAGCCAAGCACATAGAGAAATTTTGAGGTGATTGAAAGTTTGCAATGATTAAGGTGCCCTCTAAAAATCACTGAAGGGAAAAACAGGCTGTTGGATAAATGGTACTGAGACAACTGAATAGCTTTTGGGGAAAAAAAATATTAAATTAGATGAAAACCTTTCAACATACCAAAAATAAGTAAATAAAAATAAATAAGCTGGAAATGGTTCAGATATTTAAACATAAAAAAATTAAACTATCTAAGTATTAATAAAAAGGTTGAAGGCTTTTATAACACAAGTACAAAGAAAGCATTTCTAAGTATAACTAAAAATACAAATACAATAAAAGATTGATATATATAACTACAAAATACCTACTTCTGCATTGTAAAAACAAATCAAAACAAAACCCACAATAAATAAGCAAAAGCAAACTAGAAGACAAATAACAGACAGAAAATATTTATATCACACATGCAAATATTGGGATAATATGAATGTTGTATAAAACTTTTTAAACTTGAGAACAAAATAAAATAAATACAATATAAAATAGATAGAAATATGAAAAAATAACAAAAAGTATATAAAATAGTCTTGCCGAGACCGGTTTGGCTCAGTGGATAGAGCGTCGGCCTGCGGACTCAAGGGTCCCGGGTTCGATTCCGGTCAAGGGCATGTACCTTGGTTGCGGGCACATCCCCAGTGGGGGGTGTGCAGGAGGCAGCTGGTCGATGTTTCTCTCTCATCGATGTTTCTGGCTCTCTGTCCCTCTCTCTTCCTCTCTGTGAAAAATCAATAAAATATATTTAAAAAAAAAAAAAATATATATATATATATATATATATATATATATATATATAAAATAGTCTTTAAGTTTATGAAAATACAACCACCCTCTGATACATTTCTCCCCGATCAGATTGACAAAATATGAAAAACTTAACAGCACATTCTTGTGGCTGGACTGTGGGAAAATAGGCGCTCTCTTAGGCTGCTAGTGGAAAGGAAATCGGGACACCTCCATGGAGAGAAATTCGGCAATGTGCATCATATAACATGTGCATTTGTGTTTTAACCCAGCAAACCAAGTTCTAAAAATTTGTCCTGAAGTTTCATATCCAACAATTCAAAAATATATGCAGACAATTTATTGTAGCATTATTTAGAATTGTAAAATTTGGCGGAAAACCTAAATATCCATGTACAAAAGAGTGATTGAATAAGCTATCATAGTTCTATGTAACTGTAAAACAAATGAGGAAAATATCTATGAACATATATATTATAGTTACCAGTGTATATTAAGTAAAAAATAGCAAAATATTTTTAAAAGTATATATAATAAGCAAATTTTACATAACAAAGGATAGGGTGAAATATATATACATATATAATTTTTTAAAGACACAGGAATAATAAAACAAAAACGCTAGATACTGGCTACATATAGAGGGTGGTTTAAAATTTGGTAGAAAGAACGAGGGGTAAAAATACAGTGGAAGGGAATCGGGGGTAAAAATGAGTGGGAGTGAGGGATGGAGTAATACTTCTCTAAGTACACCTTTTAGTATGCTGGCTCCTAGACTATATTAATGTTTTACATACTAACTACCACCAACAACAATAAAACAACAAAAGTGGAAAAGACTAATATTAAGTAGTAACAGAAAGGAATAAATTAACTTCATTTAAAATTACTAATACAGTCACATTGAAGGAGAAGAAAAAGATTCAAAATTAATCCAAGTAATGTTAAAAGATATTTTAACTCTGTATGCTAAGGCTAAAGACAGAAAGAATTACAAACAAATATTGAACTCTAGTCAGTAGGTTTGATTTTTCAGTGAGAAGGGTTAGCAGTTTTGAAACTATTTTCAGTGTATTTAATATTAAGGAAACAAGTAAATATGTTGAGAATAATGGGAGCTGGGTTTCTCACTGTCAGAGGTGAGAGATATACATATGGAAAGTGGGAAGCTAGAATAAACTCTCTGATGTTGGCTTGGAATTGGAGGTGTCAGCATTTATGCATGGCATAGGTAGATAGATGAAGTAGAAATACTAGATATACATGTGTTGGAGAGAGAGAGAGAGAGAGAGAGAGAGAGAGAGAGAGAGAGAGAGAGAGAGAGTTGTTTGCTCTGTCTGCTCAAAGACCCTGGCAGCAATGTCTCTGCAGTAACAATGAACATAGTCACCACTCATATCTTGGTATCTAAACCATTCTCCACCACAAGAAACCAAGACTACTTAGAGAGACGATAGACAGATATACCTGGTAGATATTTAATTAGTAACAGAAAGGGATACATTACCTTCATTTCAAATGAATAACCTAATCATATCTATCATCTATCTATCTATCTATCTATCTATCTATCTATCTATCTATCATCTACCATCTATCTAATACTTTGAGAATTGCCTTGGATGTGTTTGTAAAGCCTACAGCTTGAGTAGATGACTGGGGCTTGCATAGTGCAAACAAAATCTTGGGACCAGGACTTAGACCAGAAGAGTCAGTTAACAGTTAGAAAATCAAAAGTCATCCGTTTATATTGCTAATGTTAGGACTATGAATTCTGATAAGTTGTATCAGATAGATCAGAGGCTAAGCTGCTTTAAGGGATCTAAAAATTCAGTGTCTCAAATATGATTTAAAGTAACTCCCCTCACACTTAAATCTAAAGATGACTGGTTCCACTCAGTAGGATACCATGTTCCCTGTGATCAATCAAGGATCCGGGTTTCTTATTTTACTGATTCAACTTTTTCTAAGGTGTCACTTTTTTAACGTGACCCAAGCTGGGTTGCAGCCACATACGAAGAGAAGAAGATAAAGTCCAGATAATTCATTGCACCCATCACTTCCACACACATCTCACTGTGAAGAACTTAGTCACATGGCCACATCTCACTGTAAAGGTGACTGAGAAATGTAGTTTCAACTGGCACAGACATGTGTCCAGGAGATGCTGCTGCCAAAAGGGAGAAAAGATAAATGAACACTGGGGACAATTAGGGATGTCTGCCTCACATATTATTTTAGGAGGCAGAATCCTGATTAGACGTGTTTGATCAAAAAACTCAAAGTGGGAGAGAAAGTAAATCCAACAAAAAGGACTTTAATCCTGGAATAGACAAAGCGGGGAGAAAAGAAGGAAGATACTAAGGGAACATTACAGAGTTTGAAAATTCCTGCAGTGCCCATAATTATTTGGTATAATGACTTACTGAAATTTAGGTGTCTTAAAATAACTCTTTGAAATACATTTTTTCCTGTTTCACTTTAATTAAGCTTATCACTAGCTCTTAACTTTCCAAAATGTTTTGTGTGTTTTTTTTTTAACTTTGCAAGAGGAAAAAAAAAAAAAATCAAACACTCCCACCTGGTGAACCTGCTCCATAATACTTATAACACTTGGTATTACTCAGTGAATTCGAATTAACACATATTTTTATATGTACCATGCTGATAATGTAAAATGTAGTTAGCTTTCTGGAAAAAAAAAAAAAAGGAAACCATACAAATTGTAACTGATTAGGTGCTACTGCAATCATACAGAACTAGTCTTTTTTGGAGGGAGGAGGGATTGCATATCCTTTCTGCATGAATATAAATAAACTTCACTTTAATTAGAGATTACTTTGTTCTTATGAAGAAAAATGATTGGAAAGCTAGAGAGGAGGCTGCGTGCTTTGTGCCCCCAGTCTTCTGTTAGAGCAGGAGAGGTGATGATGCAAGCACCGTCTATCTGGTCCTAAGTACATTCTGTTCAGTTCAACAAATATGTGTTGAACTCCTATTCTGGACATGGCATCTGAAAATAAAAATAAAAACCCCACTGTCTGCAGTTCTTCCCCCCTGTGTGTTTCTTCCCTGTGAGTCTCTTTACTGTTCACACAAAACACTTCACTTCTGCTTGCCAAATATTTGGAGGTTTTTTTCTCCACACCAAGCAATTTCCTGTGGTACCAGCTAGGTGCCCTACAGCACAAACTCAATTCTGATACCATCTAGGGTTTCAGGAGCTCCGTGTCAGGAACAGAGATCAAAGACCAATATAAGAACAAGAGATTTTCCTAGTTTCCTATCACTTAGGAAATTACCAGGGTTTTAGGAGCTCTGTGCCAGGAACCAGAGGCAGAGACCAATATATATTTTATATTATCTCATAGCCCACCCCCTGGTCTCTGGCCATGGATCCTTTATAAAAAAATGATCCATAACTCAAAGATACAGGCACATTACTAGAATCCACGCAATCATTAATAATCATTCATGATTATTATGATATGTGATATGATCAATCATCATCATACCACATGAAAAATGCTCCCCGAGTGAGTCAACCGAGGTTTGTAGATCTTGTCAGGGTCCAAAAACAGAAGTGGTCTAGGCAAGCAGACAGGTTCATCCTTTCAGGCATGGAATATAATTAAGCAAAGAGACAATATCATCTCTCTTGCTCTGAGCTTCTTTTGAGGTAATAATATAATATTGAACGTTCCTTATTATATAACTCATTTATTCATTACTTTACTCTTACCTATTATTTTCTCTTTTTCCCCATTTATATTCAATCTCTTCTAGCTTTGAAGGGGGCAATCCCTTTAGCCAGGTTGCTGTCTAGATTGCTAGCAGCAGTGCTAGTCTAGGAAATGCTTCCCCCTCAGCGCACGTGCATTAGCACCGGATGACATCACACAGGTACAGCACTAGTGGTCTCTCGTTACCACTGGGCAATATAGCTGCATTACTATTGGCCCCAATTTCTCCAGAAGGGGTGAAGGCGCATCTTGCCTCATCAGGCCTGTAGCAATTCTGACATGAGGATTAAAACACAGTTGTAATTTCTTAGGAATCATCCATTTCTAGCCCTTGTAGTTGCAGCTCTGGTCCTGCATTGAGCAGGGGGAAAAAAAAAAAAAGTTGAGGTGATGTGGGGAAGCAAGTACACCAGCAGCTTCCCCACCTCCTCTTCCCCAGACCCACCAGAAAAACAGAAGAATCTATCCAGTGGGGACATTCTTTTAGCTCCATTTATGTTCATGTTGAATGTCAGCAGACACTCTTGAGACACCAACTTAAGAGAACAGGAGCAGGGGGTGGACAGAGCTTATGCCTGGCCACCATTTACTAGAAAGTCTAGGCTGAATTAAGGGGAGCCTGTTAGACAAACGTTTTTATTGGTTACTCCCCATTGCAGGTATTTAGTCAGATGACAAATAGAAATTATAAAATAAATTTAATTTTACCAGGTACAAAACAATAATTAGATTATAGAGGTGTTTTATTTTTCTGTTTTGATATTGTTATTGGCTGAAAATTATTCTTTAGTGGTAAAAGAATAATTAGTGAAATGAAATTAAAGAGTTGAACTATGCTTCTGATCTTTCATATAACTCCTGTCACTGCAAATGAAATAGATAAAAGTTTAAGGGGGGAAAAAACACAACAAAAAATGTGGCTCGTTCTTACCAACAGAAAGCTAGCATGTTCCTCAAAGAAAACTCAATATAACATTTGTTATTTCAGAGAATTTACAGTAATCCAGATTAGGGTTGCCATTTTTAGCAATAAATAAACAAACAAAATAAAATAAAAAAGGACTCCCAGTTTAATTTGTTTTGAAATAAAAAATAAACACAGAAACATACACATACATGTCCAAGCATTGTATGGTACATATTTATACTAAATATACTAGTATATACATATATATTTTATAGATATTTATATTAATATTTATGTGTATATATATATATATGGTATAAATATATACCAAATAATTCTATATAATAAAAGGCATATATGCAAATCGACCAAATGGTGGAACAACCAGTTGCTATGATGCACACTGACCACCAGGGGGCAAACACTCAATGCAGGAGCTGCCCCCTGGTGGTCCGTGCGCTTCCACAGGGGGAGTGCCACTCAGCCAGAAGCCCTGAGCTGGGCTCACAGCTGGTGAGCGCAGCAACGGTGGTGGGAGCCTCTCCTGCTCCACAGCAGCTCTAAGGATGTCTGACTGTCAGCTTTGGCCTGCTCCCCACATCCCCCGAGGGCTCCCGGACTGCAAGAGGGCACAGGCCAGGCTGAGGGACCCCCACGAGTGCACGAATTTCGTGCACTGGGCCTCTAGTATTTAAATAAATCTGTATAAAGTCTGGGGTCTATTATGTTTCCATGACTATATTCTGATAGATGAAGATGTGACTTTGCTGTCAGTCCCCAGTATAGCATCCCAGCTCTATCCTGGCCCTACTGTCAAGGTTCTTAGTGGCTAACCACTTCTGAGCAATATCAGGAGCAAAATGAGGTTCAATTTAGACCCCTCTCAGTGGAGAGGGAGTTTGAGGCAGGCTTGGCAGCAATAGGATTAAGACCTAGAGTCAGAACTCACCTCTGCCAAGCCTTCAATTCCCCAAGAATATTAATAGATGGGCCAAGGACTCAACAACTGGAAAGTGGCCAGTGAAGATAATGAAGGAGGAAGACTGAAAGAAGATGGTTTGAGAGAGGCCAAAAGATAAATGTTAACTTGTCCTTATATTCTTAAAAGTCTACCTATGTATACAATCTAAATGTAGAGACTTTATATTTGCAAGTTTTCCCTGGAAATACAGTATGATTAGTCTCCTCTTTCTAAGCCTGGGAGGAAGACCCTGGTTATAATCCTGCTCCCTTCCTCTCACACAGAGTTAATTCCTGTGCCTGGCAGGAATCAAGATGTTAGAATGAAGGTACTCTGGGTGTATTTGTGGGCCCCAGGACAAAATTGTACCACAATCATTGCATTGGAATACTAACATGTATCTTGGGTTTATTTTATCATCTACACATTTTTAAAGGTTAATAAAAAATACAGCAATTTGTCCAAATACTAGTATATAAGTTAGCTTTTTTGTTTTTCAATAAAATGAAGAGAAACTTTCTTGGGTTATGTAAATTGGGAAAAAAAAAACACCTAAAAACAGAAGCAAGCATAGGATTAACTTCACAACTGGGCCCTAAGAAATACTTTGCAATTTAAATAATCAATAGGATAACAAGTAAGTGAATTTTCTTATCTTCATATGATGCAGCAATTTAAAACTGCTAACAGAAGAAAGCAATATATATTTCGAAGGCCTGGAGTGGGGGGTGCAGGGTGGAGAGGGTCAATGGGTAAACAAAAGGAGAAATCTGTAATACTTTCAACAGTAAAGATAAATTTTTAAAAATAACATATTAAAGGAAAATGATAGTGGAACATTTCATTTACTATGTACAAGCTTTTATATAAAAATCTGGAAAAATAATCTGAAATAATATAGTAGTTATATTATGTGGTAAATTAGGATGGAACATTTTCTTTTATTTATTGTTCAAATTACTATAAGTATACAATGCAACATATACTCTTTTAGATGAAAATATAGCTAGGAAACAGACTCAGTGGGTTAAGCAAACATTTTTTTTTTTTCCTGGAGAACTGACTTTATCACTAAAATTCTCCTGTCTTATGTAACTTTGAGTAATAGACCTAACTTATATTCAACTAATACTCCTCAACTCCAAACAAATAAAAAATACCACGCTTGTGTGCAGGTTTTCTGGAACTGAGCAGATGTCTGAACTAGCTGACAAGACAGAAAGGGCCTTGTAGCTGATAACAACACCAGAGCACACGCACTGTTTAGAAATGTCCTGTCTCACTTTGCTCCGCCAGCAAGTTCAAGGAGTTAACAATCAAAACTGCCTCATGTATTTAAACTTTGTGCAGTGGGTCATATAAACATTCTTCGAGTTAAATGGTGTAATAGATCTAAAAATCTCATACCCGCTTTCTTTTCTCTCTGAGATTTATCACGCTGTGATATAAATACCCGCAGTATTTTACAAGACAATGAACTTGGCTTTTTCTAAGACCAGTAATTTTTGCTGAGTAGTGGAAATCTACAGAGCTGTAAAATCTAGGGAGCTGTTTGGCAGTCTTGGGGCTTTTAGAAGTGCATCCTTAGAATATATTTTAAATTACAATATGATCATATTTCTAAAACTAAAAATATTTGAATATATACCAACAGTCATATGAAGGCTAAAGCCTGCCAAAATCCTACGTCTAAGGAAACTGCTAAACCCTGACAAGTAGCCAACTCAGTAAACTCGTACTGTTTAATTATGGTCATCTGTTTATTCCTTGCTTCCTACCCTTCTGGAGGATGGGCCAGGTGGATTGAAGCGGAAGATAATGGCTTAAAAGTTTTAGTGATTTCTTCATGCTTGCCCTAATGCAATATGTCACCTATCTGTCTGCTGCACTTTTGCCAATATTAGTCCTGACCCTCGGGGAATTTTGTGACCTCTAGGGACTTTTTTCCCTCTTCTCCTTCCATTTTTTTTTCCTTTTTTCATCAGAGAACCTGTGATGTCATCACAGCTCTATTAGCTCTACCCTAATAATGAAAGCACATTATCATAACAGAAGTGGCCCAGGGCTCATTACCAGGGGAGTGACTTGGTTCAGGAATTGCCTTTTCTCTGTGGAGACTACCAGGTCTCTCCCAGAGGAGTCCTGGAAAATGAAGACATCAAACGCTGTTGGGAGCCAATGGCATTCCTCTCTTCAGTCCTCACAGAGTGGCCCTGAAAAGCGAGTCTCTACTTATTTGGGTTCTAACAAAGACTGAACAATGGGTGGCTGTGTGCAAAGCCTTTTTTCCTATCCGATCTATAGGCATTATCCAAGGAATCTCCATTCACATGAGGATAATGCACAGGGCCTCGCTTCTTGTTTAGATTACAGCTCACACTATCTGAGGTCTCCTCTCATTTTCTTTTTGGTATTTTAATCATTAGACTTACAGATCCACTCAAGAATTAAATAAACTAAATTAGAAGAAAATGCTGATGCCTCTGAGTCATGAAATCCTAAGATAAAAAGGTGTCTTGTTTTTTCATATATGTGTTAAGCATCTTTAATAGAAGCACTGTGAATGATCTACATTCTGATTGTTGGGAGGAACCCTGGGAAGCAATCACCCTCCTTTAGAGTCATATTTTCTCTGCCAGATATTATCTAAAACTTTTTACATTTAATTTACCATCATCTGGCAACAGTTCTTTCGGGAGGTGAGGCAAGTTTATTTTTAGAACTAAAAAATGTGATGTTTTTATTTCCACCAACAAAAGAGATGACACTGTAAAAGAAAATTTCTTACTCTATGTTTGACTTTTTAAAATTTTGAATGCTGAATTTACTGATAGAAATAAATGCATTTCTTTTGGTAGTTTATGAAGAGCATGAAACAAAAATTTGCAGCTTTTTGGACCAACCTCAAAGCCATTGTTACATTTATAAAATAACCAACACGGATATAAAAAGAATTTCAGCTATGTGCTTAATGGTTGAATTTAGAAGGTAAGCTGTAAACCAGCTGATACAGTAAATAATACATAATTATAAACTGGAGCTCACTGGAGATTTAAAATAATAATAGCAATTCAGAGTTCAGCCAAGAATCTATTGCTGATTTAATTTTAACTCAGTTTGTCTTGGAATGTTTTCTAGGCTCTTGAATGTTACTACAATAAATTCTTAACCATTCAAGGCAAATTATAGAATTGATGGGTTCAGCGAACCCTGGGCATGTCTGGCTTCTATAGTCACTTTGATTTTATATTTGTTCTTTTCCAAAAGAAAAAAGAATGACCCTAGACGTTTGGTAAAATTATGAACATCTAACTCACACATGGCTTGGACTTTCTACAAAAAATTAGGATAGTGAATAGAAGTAGTTGACTTAAATGCAGATTAGGAATTTTTGAGAGGACATCACTTTCTATTTAGTAGTTTTGTTTTCCACTGATCTAGATGGGTGAAAATTGGCTTTAAGAAGAATCTGAATTAATTATTATCAAATTTTAATTTCAAAAACAATGCCCATTTTTATAATGCACGATCTTAGTTGTTGTTTCTCAAAGAAATTCTGCAAAAAAAGCAGCAAAAGAAATGCCATTAGCCTGATATGCCTCTGCTTTCACATGTATGATGAATCTCTAAAGACTCTTTTGTTCTTGAAAAAATTCTATTTGTATTGATTCTGTATGAGAGAAGCCAATTCAAGATAGTTCTAATCAAAAAGGGATAAGGAGAAGGAAGTGAAGAGGGAAGTGGAGGGAAAGGGGAAGAGAAAAGATAGTATTCACTGACTAAAGTAACTGTGAAGTCCTAGGTGAAGTTTGTTTTAGTGGAGGCTGGTTCAGGACATCAAAGACGCCCTCCTCCTCTCAGTAGTCCTTCTGGCTAGGGGTTGTCCTCATGGTCTTCTACCATAGAATGGCCTACAGTCAGAAAAGATAGTAATTGGCAACCTCAGATTTACATAATCCCAAATTTGGAAACTTAGAGAAGGAGTATTTCTCTTACCTCAGTGTATCAGTACCAATATATCAGTAGCAGGAAGCAATTTGATTGGAGCATATCATATTGTCACAGAGAATAAGATTCGTAACTAATCAAGGTTGGATCACATGTACCTTGTTTGTGGTGCAAAAAAGCAGTTTCACATCATGAGAAAGTGGAGAAAATTATGTTGAACAGCCAAATCCAAGAAGTTGTCTCCCAATAACACATTATAAATCTACTAGAAGCCCAGTGCATGAAATTTGTGCACTGAGCGGGTGGGCGGGGGGGGGGGGGGGGGGAGGGTCCCTCAGCCCAGCCTGCACCCTCTCCAATCTGGGATCCCTCTCACAATCTGGGATTGCTGGCTCCCAACTGCTCGCCTGCCAGCCTGCCTGATTGCCCCTAACTGCTTCTGCCTGCCAGCCTGATCACCCCCTAACCACTCCCCTGCCAGCCTGATAAATGCCTAACTGTTCCCTTGCTGGCCTGATTGTGCCTAACTGCCCTCCCCTGCTGGCTCAGTCGCCCCGAACTGCCCTCTCCTGCAGGCCTGGTCACCCCCAACTGCCCTCCCCTGCAGGCCTGGTCACCCCCAACTGTCCTCCCTTGCTGGCTTGATTGCCCACAATTTCCCTCCTCTGCAGGCCATCTTGTGGTGGCCATCTTGTGACCACATGGGGGTGGCCATCTTGTGTGAGGGTGTGATGGTCAATTTGCATATTACTTCTTTATTATATAGGACTAGTAAATAATTAGTTGTGAAGACTTACAAAGAATATTTACTTACAAATCACTTTTCCTTCTGAACTAGTTTTTGCCCTAGTACATGCAGAATAATATGTGCCATTTAGATATTTAATATCTAAACCTAACCTGTCCAATATAGATCTTCCAAATCTCCCATTCCCATGATGACCATTTTAGTAGATACTCCTACATTTTCTCCAGCTAATTAGACCAGCATTTTTCAACCTTTTTTATCTCATGACACATATAAACTTAAATACTAAAATTCCTAAAATTTTGCCTACCTCACACACAAAATAATAGGTATAATTTTGTTTCTTTCACACTGGATGGCTATTGTGTTGGCTCTTGTCATTTTTTAATTAGACAATCTAAGGGAAAAGACATCAGTGTCCCTGACTAAATAGTCAGGTACTGCATGTTTTAAAAATTCTTGTGGCACACCAGTGTGCCGCGGCACACTGGTTGAAAATTGCTGATTTAGAACAAAGAGTTTATGGTCATCCTTAGCTTCTTTCTTTCCTTGTAGCTGATCCTACATCAAAATATTTTCGCTCTTTGGCTTTTTTGGCTTTTGGCTTAGAGGAGGCTTGGGTGCAACTTTCTTTGGTCACCCAAATCTGAGTTAATCTGACACCGGCTGCCTCTACCACACTGCTGAAGTTCGATTCCAACGAAATCAAAGTTGTATACCTGAGGTGCATGAGTGAGAAAGTTTGACCCCAAGATCAGTCCCCTGGGTCTATCTCCAAAAATCATGACATTTCTAAAGCAACCAGTGATGAGAAGGATCTGAGGATTACAGTGAGACTGAGAATTCAAACCGACAGGTCCAAATTGAGGTAGTACTTCTGCCTCTGCCCTGATCATCAAAGCACTCAAAGAACCACCAAAAGACAGAAAGAAGAAGAAGAAGAAGAAGGAGAAGGAGAAGGAGAAGGAGAAGGAAGAGGAGGAAGAGAAGGAAGAGGAGGAGGAGGAGGAGGTGGAGGAGGAGGAGGAGGAGGACGAGGAGGAGGAGGAGGATGAGGAGGAGGAGGAGGAGGAGGAGCAGAAGGAGAAGGAGAAGGAGGAGAAGGAGGGAGAGGGAGAGGAAGAGGAAGAAGGAGAAGGAGAAGGAGAAGGAGAAGAAGGAGAAGGAAAGAAAGAAAAAGAAAAGAAAAGAAAAGAAAAGAAAAGAAAAGAAAAGAAAAGAAAAGAAAAGAAAAGAAAAGACAACCTGACCAAAAAATAAAAATAAAAAACATTAAGCATGATGGAAATATCACTTTTGATGAGATTGTCAGCATTGCCCAACAGCTGTGGCACAGATCTTCAGCTAGAGAACTCTCTGGAACCATTAAAGAGATCCTAGGGACTTCCCAGTCTGTGAGCTGCAATGGTGATGACTCCACCCTCATGACATCAATGATGGTGCAATGGAATGCCCAGCTATTAAGAACTACAAAGAAGCCTGGCCAGTGTAGCTCAGTGGTTGAGCTTCACCCATGAACCAAGACATCACTGGTTTGATTCCCAGTTGGGGCACATGTCCAGGTTGCAGGCTTGATCTCCAGTAGGGGGAGTGCAGGAGGCAGCCAATTGAGTTCTTTCTCATTGATGTTTCTCTCTCTATCCCTTCCCCTTCCTCTCTCAAAAAAAAAAAAAAAAAACAAGAAAAACATATCTTTTAAAAAAGAACTACAAGGGAAAATATTTTAACTAAAGATCATTTGACAATCAAAAAATAAAAATAAAAAAATATATTGGCTCCATGGGTGAACTATAGCCAGAATCCAATAATCTCTCACCATGTGCACCAGTGTCCCTCCAAGCTAGGGTGCCATTGTCCTATGCCTGGGTTATTGCAATAGTCTCTTCACTGGTCTCCCGGCTCCCATCCCTGGCCCCCTCTATCAAGTCTTTAACTTTACCTTCCTAACTATATTTCCCTTCGCTACCCTATCTACAGTTGCATCATTCCATCAATTTCTGACCTCTTTCTTACCTCATTTCTCTCCATAGCATTAATCAATATCTAACAATCCATGTGTTTTACTTAATTACCTTGTTTCCTCCATTTAGGCACCCTATCAGACAGTGGGTGTTCAATAAATATCTGCAAGATAAATGTGGAGAAATGAATAAATGGCTGAAGGAGAGGTATTGAATATCATTAAATCAGAAGAGTCCAGACCACTAGAATAGTAAATTCACCTCAGGATGGAGCACATGAGGCAGTGATGGAAGTTATATATTTACAGTGTGTCAGTGTACAGTGCTAGGCATATACATATCTGGTAGCATGCACATTGGTGTTTCTCTATGATATTTGGAAAAATTTTTCTGCTTTGGTCTGTTTTGTTTCTACTTATAGCTTTACCACAGCAAATAGGCACACATATTTATTGTTGGAAGAGGATGTGAACAATTAAGAATGGGAGAAGTAAATTTGGTAAAAATTTTGCAGTTTGTAAAGGACTCAGGTTATAATGTGTGTGTTTTTTTATAAGGCTGACCTAACCAGTCTCTGATCCTTCTTTAAACAGGAAGGAAGGTCATATCATTTCAAAAGCTTTTCTACACCTACAACTCTCAAAAATAAGTTCCCAACATTATTCATTGGTAACATATGCCAAAATTATGGCCATTTTAAAGCCTAATGAAAAGTTTTAAAAATTGTTTCTTTAATTCTATTTATTATTGCTCTTATATTCTGGTAGATATTATCCCCATAGTTAACAGAGAACCATCATGCGCACCATGCAATTATTTTCATTCATTACAACTAACTGACCATTTCCCTACATGGGTTAGTTTGAGGGTTGCACGTGTCGTATGTTAATCTGCAGCAGCCTTTCCCAGGATGTTGAGTTATGAGCTTCACAGAAGTCTTT
Organism: Eptesicus fuscus; assembly: GCF_027574615.1. Lineage (NCBI taxonomy): Eukaryota > Metazoa > Chordata > Mammalia > Chiroptera > Vespertilionidae > Eptesicus > Eptesicus fuscus. Next base: position 48,858,932 of record NC_072482.1, on the reverse strand, counting down.
TGATGCCTAATTTCATCCAGCCTCACAATTTGCCAAGTTATATCCTTTTCTTCTTCTAGCGAGTGAGTGGTCTATTAGCTCTTGCCCTGCAACCCTGAACCCCATGCTTTTAAGATTATCCTTTGGTCTTTGTTTTTCCAAAATCTCACTATGATGTACTTAATGTGATTTTCACTATATTTATCCTAGTCGGGGCTGTACGGCTTCTTGACTCTGAGGTCTGATATCTTTTGACAGTTTTGGAAAATTCTCAGCCAGTGACTATTCAAATATGATTACTGCCTGTTGTCTTTCTCTTCCTCTTCCAGGACTCCAATCATACTTCTTATTGGAACATATCATTGAGACCCATATGTCTCTTCCTCTTTTTTATTGCATATTTTCCTTCATTTCTGCTCTCTTAAGTAAGCCTGATATTTTTCACTGACTTATTTTAGAGTTCACTAATCCTATCTCCTGTTATTTTATTTACTGGGTTTTTAAGTAGGTTAATTGTATTTTGGAAGAAAGTCGTTACTTTTTGTGATTTTTCAGGGAACTAACTTTTTGGTTTCTATTTTCTCCAAATCTCTTAGAAAGTTGGAGAAAAAAGGGAGATAGAATTTATATGAAACCTCTATATGGAATAAAAATGATTTGAAAATTTAAATAAAGCACTAATTAAAAATCTATTGTGAAACATTTTAAAAGTTTCTCTTTGAGAAACACATAAAAATTCTTATTTTTAATATTTTGATATCTGCTTTACATTCCTGTGAGTGTTTTAAAAAGACAGGCCCTGGATGCAGGTGGAATTAGGAAAGTAGGACTATTAGTTCAATATGAAATAACTCTTTGGAACTGAAATACCTTCAAACTCATTCAGAACTGTTGCCGTGATCTATGACAGACAGCAAACTTTTAATTGCACAATTTTTTTGGGGGGGGTTAAGTGTTAAATATCACCAAGAGAGGTAATACATTGATTTAAATTTTAGGAGAAGATAATCTTTCTCAACCTTTCTTTCTTATAGATGTTGATGGTGATACAGGATGACTAAGTATTTAAGCAATAGGGAATGGAAGATGAGAGAGAGACTGAGCCTGGTGAAGATAACATTTGCTAATATTTATTAGACACCTGTTATGTCTCAAACCTTGTTCTAGGATTTAACACTAATTAAATTCTTTAGCTTTATAAAAATCTCTAATAGGTGTTATAATTATTTTTGACCACATTCTGCAGATGAGGAAACCAGGGCACAGAAATGGTACTCATTTAAAGTTCCACAGAAAGTAAATAATGAAAGTGAGATTTTAACTGAGATTGACTCACTCTCAAAGCTGATATTGAAACTATTACCCTGTACTTTTCCCTATGTAAAACATACTATTTTACATTGACCTTGATCGCCTGTTAAAAACATGTAATGCATTGCACAGAAATATCAGAATGAATTTAGATCACCTATAAATACCTATTAGAGATTATTTAAATAGTCATTTTTTATCTTTGTCATTTGAGGTAGTATTCGAATTTCACAGGTAAAAAAAAAAAAAAAAAAAAAAGATAATAGGTGTCAATTCCCTGGGTTTTGAGCAGATATATGTGAAGTTTTTCCTGTAATTCAGGGCTCTCTGACATTATGTCAATATTAAAAATATTAAGGTTAATATTTCTTTGCCTGTGATACTCAACTGGGCAATATGTAGTAAATGATGCTACTTTCATACTCAAAATATGCTGTTCTCAGGAAGATTCCATTTCAGCCATCATTTCATTAAGATGTATCAGCTGTAAAGACAACCACAGACTGGATGGTATGGTGTTAGGATAAAGTGTTTATTTTATTTTTTGCAACTTGGCTCATATACAAACCTTGGTCTTATATTTCATTTTAATGTATCATAAGTCATTTAAGCATTTATAATGAACATTTTCAACAACCATGCCACTTCAATTTTCCACATTGTGCTACGTCCTGTACTTCTAGCAGTCTCATCTCCCCAGATGACTGTTACACACCATCACTTTCTAATGAGGATCCTCCTCAACTCTGCTTTTCAGGTGGATTTTGTGCTTGTGAAAAGTGCCAGACTGACAGATGACTGATCTCTTTGCCACAGGAGTGGATAAAAGAGGCAGCCAACATGGCTGCTTCTGGAAGGAAGGGGAAGATGCTCCATCGCAGCCCTTTTGCCAGGGGTATCTTGGCAAATGCCAACTGCAATTATGTGCCTGCTAGTCCCTGGCTCCAGCACTAATACAGAAAGAAAAAAACAAATAAACAAAAGACTTCTCTGGACTCCAGTACAACTCTGTTTGTGTCCTTCTGTTTTACCAAAGCAACCTATGTTAGCGACGATGCCAATTCCACAGCTGGTCTGGGTGCTGTTTCACACCTGTCCCTTCAGAAGAATAGATGTGTTGTAAGAGTGCAGTGCTGGTTCAGAGTGGTTTCAGGGGGAAGAAATTTTACTCTACCCTTCTGCTACCAGTGAGATGACAAGACCGAGGTTCTTGTCTTCTTGAAGGAAAAAATCTCATTCAAGAAACAAAGTGTAGCAAAGTAAGTAAAAATTTATTGGCTGCAGCAAAAATATAGTTAGGACAGTGAAACAAGGAAGGACATAGACAAAGTAACACAAGAGCCTAGGCTGGGCTGCTTTGGCTCACTGAGAAGTCAGAGAAAAGGGGGCCTTGGAGACAGGTTCAGGGAGTTAGCCTGGGACAAGCTGCTGCTGCCTATTGCTGCCCTGGTTGCAAGTTTGTGGGGTCCCTTAGAGGGAAGAAGTGGAAAGGGAATGACACGGGTGTGCTCCCCTGAGGGAAGCTTGCCCTGGGTCCTTCATCCTGAACATATTTATCTCTCTCTTGCAGGTGGAAATCTTAGGAGAGGTCTCAGGGGAGGGTCTCAATAGAATATACATCAGCTTTCCAGGTGTGCTCTTTCAGGGTTATGGTCTCCACTGATTGATTAGAGCCAGGGTAGGGGGTCTTTAGTCAATGCACTGGTCCTGAGGCAGCCAAGGTGTCAGTTGGCTGGTTTGGGGGCCTGGAGCTAAAATACAACTGAGACCTAGGTGTTATCTTTAGGGAGATGTTATCTTATTAAGGTCAGGGGTGTCTAAACCAAATGACTAGTGATATGAAAACCAAATCCCGTGAGGAGCAATATGATAGAGGAGGAAAGGTTACCCTGGGACAGAGGTTCTTATTTCCAGTTTTGTCCCTTGCTAGGTATCCAGGGCTTTCTGTGCTGGTGACCTTCTGTATCTGGTCCATCATCCTTGCTCTGCTCATGTCTGTCTAACTGCCTATAACACTTCTAAGTTTCTTCGTCTGGTCTAATAATTAACTGACATGAGACAAATTAATAAGAGAATATAACCAGATTTAATTGCATATATACATGCATGCAAATGAGGTACACAAGACATCCTGAGCCAAGGAATGATGCAAGGTGTCTTGAGGCTTGGAAGAGAAGAGGGTAATTTCCCAGAAAGATAAGAAGAGCAGAAATTCAGTAATTATAAGTTTTCTCTTCCTTATTGATAGGTGATAACTCTTATTAGGGGCAAGAACCAATTTAAATTCTTTATCAGGGGGTGAAAGTTTCTTGTGAGCCTGCAGGTGTCTTGATTGCCTTCAGCGCAAAATCATCCACATGCCAAAGTAGCACAGGCCTGTTCTGAACCCCTTCAATACTTATAATGACACTTCATACAAATATGCAACAAACAGGGTCATTTACCACCAAGTAAGCAACACTAAGAACTTCATAGATCATACTTCAGTCCCATGCCTTTCTACCAAGACTCCATTCAGTAAATCCCATTTTATGTGTAGGCTAGAATGCTACCTAATGGCCTGGCTTACTTCAGGAGTATGTTATTTACTATCTAAAACAATAAATGGCCCTGGCTGATTTGCTCAGTGGTTAGAGCACCGGCCCTCAGACCAAATAATCTCAGGTTTGATGCCTACTCAAAGGCATACACTTCTGTTGCAGGTTCTCCAGCCCCTGTAGAGATATGAACTGGAGGCAACCAATTCATGTGTCTCTCTTTCCCCCTCCTCCCTCCTTTCCACACTCTCTAAAAATCAATGGAAACAATATCCTCAGGGGAGGATTAAATAAAATGAAATAAATGCACTATACTGTATATCTTTTAAATGTTCTCACACTAATATTTCTTTAAGTTGAGCTTTGTTAGACAATGGCAAGCAGCAGGTGTTAGACTGGTGGGTTTGGACAAGACTTGGGTTCAGCAACCTCAGTACTTGAGTTCTGGCTAGGAAAGAATTCAGAACCAAGACTCAACCTATAAGAGAACATTTATTTATATAATCACATAGGTAGAAGTAATTTGTGGAAGAAATGTACTGCCTGGCCCACGTGGCTCAGTGGTTGAGCATCAACCTATGAACCAGGAGGTCACGGTTTGATTCCCAGTCAGGACACATGCCTAGATTGTGGGTTCAATCCCCAGTGGGGGCATACCGGAGGCAGCCGATCAATGTTTTTCTCTCATCTTTGATGTTTCTCTCTCTCTCTCTCTCTCTCTCTCTCTCCCTCTCCCTTCCACTCTGAAATCAATAAAAATATTTTTTTTTAAAAAAAAGAAAGAGAAATGTGCTTAGGAAAATGGGCTTAGGAAATAAGTTGTAGAGGTCAAGGAAGGACTCTTGGAGCTCTGGAATGAGGAAGGTAGTGGCAATGTGCTTGGCGGGAAGGGAAAGGGGCAGGTGTGGACATGCCTCTGGGAGGGAGAGGGCACTGGGTCCTCCATCCGAAAGGTTTTAAGGGTGGAGATTTTAGGGGAGGTTCCAGGGGAAGATCTTAATAGAATATTCAGCAGCTTCCCAGGTGTGTCCTTTCAGGATGGGGGCCTCCACTGACTGTTTGGTCAGTGCCAGGGCAGGGGGGTTATTATCCAATGCAGCTGATCTTGAGGTCAGCCAAGGAGTCTGGTTTTGCTGCTTTTCTGGGCCTAGAGCTGAAATACAACTGAGGCCTAGATGTAATCTCAAGTGAGGAAAGTTCAGGGGGTCTAAACTGAAGGATCAGTGATATGCTAGGGGAGGGAAGGTCAACATGGGGGCAAGTTCCCACCCTACAATTGTCCATTGCTAGGCACCTGGGGCTTTCTACCCTGGTGACCTTCTGAACTCGGTCCATTGTCCTTGCTCTGCTTACATCTAGTTGCCTACCACAGAATTATCTTGATTGGCTTAGGCCAGCGATTTTCAACTGGTGTGCTACAAGAAATTTTAAAACACACAATACCTGATTACTAGTCAGAGGCACTGACCTCTTTTCTCTTACATTGTCAAATAAAAAATAAGACCAGCCAACACAATAATAGCTTTATGCCCTGGTAACCTTCTGTACCTGGCCCATTGTCTTTGCTCTGCCTACCATACTTCAAATTGAAAGGAGTGTTTAGGGGGTAAAATAAGAGTTTTTAGGGGTGAAATAGGCAGGTCTAGGAAATTTGGGGAATTAAGGGATCCATGGAAAAGCATAGGGCTACAGAGCTGCAAAGGTTATATTTCCATAAGACAAAGGAACATTTCCATAAGATAAAGGAGCTGGGAGTAGCAGAAGGTATATTTCCATAAGGTAAGGGAATTTGGGAGCTGCAAAAGGTACACATTTACAAAATAGATGGAGGAAGAATAGCCCAGAGGGAATAGGAGAACAATAAGGGAGAAGAAGGAGGGAACTTCAGTACTTCACAGGAGACTTGAGCTCAGGAGTTGCTATAGTGACCAAATCAAAGGGGGTATTGAGGCACAAAATAACTGCAGCCTTTACAAACCGTGGGGAAAAAAGGACTCAGTGGGACTCTTCCCCCTCCCCACTTGGGAGTCTGTGCTTGTTTCTCAATCAATTTCCACCTTTGCGCTACCACCTTTCCTCCGTGGTTTCATTCTTGGACTCCACTGGACAAGAGCCCAGGAACCATCCTGCCCAGAGGAGTGCCAGGCGTTCCAGTCCAATTTCCCCATTTCAAAATGCTAAATGCAAGGGATGTGAAAAAGTACAAACCCAACACTGAACTGAAACCCAGGGATTTCAATTTAGTAGGAAGACACTCATTCAAACAAAGCAGCTTTAGTGAAGTAGATAAAATAGAAATTGTTGGTTGTGTGTTCTCTAGTCATTGTGTCTTATTGTGGTATAATAAGCAATATTATTGGTCTTTGTCCCCAGTTTCTGTCACACAGCTCCAGAAACCCTTGGAATTTCCTTAGTGATAGGTATATCTTTTATTATTCATAAGAGGCCTCTTTTGAGCAACTTGAGTTTATGCTAATAAGGTGACTTAGGGTGGAGCACCTAAGTAGCCACTGAATGTGCCCATTTGTCAAAAAGACCACATGGTTAGAGAGTTGGAACTTTCATCCCCACTCATCAATACAATATCTGAGAAAGGGAAGGGGTTTGGGGGGTAAGGGTGGGGTGGAGATTAAGCTCTAGAAAACTCTTGAACAATGAGATTTGATGAGCTTCCTGGTTAGTAATTGCAACCACATACCTATGCCTAATGCACCTCAGTTACACAGGGACCGAAGCTCTTGTGCTTGGGTGACCATTCCAGACCTTGCCTTACCTACCTCTTCATCTGGCGCTTTTTTTTTTTTTTGTATCCTTTATAATCTACACTAATAAAAGAGAAAGATGCAAATTGACTGTACCTTCCTGATGCCCACCAGCCAATCAGGCATGAGTATGCAAATTAACCCAACAAAGATGGTGGGTTAATTTGCATAAGCAGGTACCAAGCGGCTGGAGGCAGGGAGTGGGAAGCAGCCATGATGACCGATGCAGGCATTCTGCAGCGCCCCAGTTGGTCCGGGCCTCTGGGCAGCTTGGGAAGGTGGAAAGGTGACTCTGGGCCGGAGCGAAGGCGGTGCCGGCAGCCAGGGAAAGGAAGGCTCATTCTTGCATGAATCTTCATGCATCAGGCCTCTAGTATTTTTTATAATGAACTGGTAAACACAGTAAATGGTCCATAAGCTTTGTGTGCCATTCTAGCAAAGTATGGAACCTGATGAGGAAGTCTTAGAAACCCAATTTATAGCCAGTCAGTCAAAAGTACAAATGATAGTCTGCATTTGTGTTTGGTGACTGAAGTGGGGGCAATCTTGTGGGACTTGTGGTATCTGATGCTATCTTCAAGATCCATTGTGTCAGAATTGAGTTATATTTGTAAGACACCCAGTTGGTGTCTGCTGAGAACTGGAGAATTGTTTGGTGTTGGAAAACACTCAGACTTATCATTACGTTGTTTCTTGCTAAGCACTATGATTTTGTACAGATATTGGGCAGCTGTCTGTTTCATAGTCCCCTCCCCAATTTCAAAAGTAGAATGTTAATTAGCCTAAGCCAGCGATTTTCAACCTTTTTCATCCCATGGGACACATAAACTAATTACTAAAATTCTGTAGCACAGCAAAAAAATTATATTTTTGCTAATCAGACAAAAATGGGAATAATTTTAATCAATTTACAAAAAATAATAATAATAGTAATAGTAAATACCTACCATTTGTTCCAAAGTGATTTTTAAAAAATTAGGTGCCTATACTTGTATATAAGAATTTCTGGTACCAAGAATTAAATAATCAGACACAACTTTCTTATACAATATGACCAACAAAATATAACTTTATTATAAGACCTATATATTTATGGTTCAAAACAGGGTATTAATACCTGACACTATAGTTGTGTTGGCTGTTCTCATTTTTTATTTGACAATCTAAGGGAAAAGAGGTCAGTGCCTCTGACTAATAATCAGGTATGTTTTAAAAATTCTTGCAGAACACCAGTTGAAAATCACTAGCCTAAGCCAATCAGGATAATTCTGTGGTAGGCAGTTAAAAAGACATGAGCAAAGCAAGGACAATGAGCCAGGTATAGAAGGTCACCAGGGTGGAAAGCCCCGGGTGCCTAGCAATGGGCAATTGTAGGGTGGGAACTTTCCCCCATGTTGACCTTCTCTCCCCTAGCATATCACTGGTCCTTTGGTTTAGACCCCCTGAACTTTCCTCCCTAGAGATAACATCTAGGCCTCAATTGCATTTCAGTTCCAGGCCCATTAAAGCAGCAAAACCAGACAAGTGACCCCATGGCAGACCTCAGGACCAGCTGCATTGGATAATGACCCTCTGACATGGTGAGGAGACAGAAGGAAATTAGGCAGTCAGGGACAGGACCTTGGGAGAGGGAGAAGAGCGGGGAATTGGAGCCTTGCAGATGTGGGAAGAATACAACTTGCTGACGGCACCACTGAAACACACTAGAGGATCTAGAACTAAACCCAGCTAGGTGAAATGACTAAGGCAATCCAGCTGAGCCAGGAAAGAGGGGCACAGTGGGAGACATGACCTATAAAATGTATTGATGTTGCTAAAACAGGCAGCTTGCAGATAACCAATCACAAGACAGTGAGTTGTATAGCCAATCCCAAGAATGTTACTAAGGCAGAATTCTTTGAAAGGACCAATCAGGAGCTAGCAAGGCATGTGTCTGCCCCTAGACAAAAAAGTGGGTGCTGTCTCTCTCTCTCTCTGTCTCTCTAGCACTGGCTCCTGTGGGGGGATGCGTTCCCCTGTGCTCACGTGGCTTATGGCCATGTGGGACTCCACACATGAACTAATGAACTTGAATTAGCTTGGATACTGAATGACACCCACCTAGAACATGGAACGGAAGCTCTGGACACTGGCCTGCTTTTGGAACCCCAGCTGCACCTTTTCTAGGACTGGCTTCTCTCAATAAACTTTGCTTCTGCTAACCCTTATTTTGTCCACTAATCCATTCTCAGGTTTTTTGTGAGACAATGAACTCGGACTCAAACACCACATTTTGGTTTCACTGTCACTGACCAATCAATCAGTGGAAACTCTGACCCTATAAGGACACACCTAGAAAGCTGCTGAATATTCTATTAAGATCTTCCCCTTGGACCTCCCCTAAAATCTCCACCTTTAAAAGCCTTAGGGCAGAGGACCCAAGGTGCCCTCCTCCTGGTACCATGCCCACACCTTTCCCTTTCCCTTTGCCTTATCCCTCCCCCTTTCCTCAGACACATTACCATTATGTGGTTTTATAAATAAACTAGAGGCCCAGTGCATGAAATTCATGCATGGGTGGGGGGTCCCCTCAGCCTAGCCTGCACCCTCTCTAATCCAGGACCCCTTGGGGGATGTCCAACTGCTGGTTTTGGCCTGATCCCTCTCACAATCTGGGACCACTGGCTCCTAACTGCTCACCTGCCTGCCTGCTTGGTGGCCCCTAACTGCCCCCCCCTGCCAGCCTGGTCACCCCCAACTTCCCCCCCTACCGACCTGGTTGCCCCTTACTGCCCACCCCCCCACCAGCCTGGTCACTCCCAACTGCCCCCCCTTTGCCAGCCTGGTTGCCCTTAACTGTCCCCCCCTGCTGGCTTGGTCTCCCATTACTGCCCCACTGTCATCCTGGTCGCCCCCAACTGTCCTCTATTGGCCTGGTCACCCCCAACTACCCCCCTGCTGGCCTGGTCACCCCCAACTGCACCCCCCTGCCAGCCTGGTCGCCCCACGCAGCCTGCTGTTCAGTCATTTGGTTGTCCCTCACTAAACCCCCTACTGGCCTGGTCACCCCAAGCAGCCTGCTGTTTGGTTGTTACTGTTACTATGACGGCATCCTGGACAATTTGCATATTTCTCTATTATTAGTATAGACTGGAGGCCCGGTGCACAGATTTGTGCATGGGTGGGGTCCCTTGGCCTGGCTAGTGATCGGGGCTGATCAGGGCCGTCTCACCCAGTCCCAATTGGGGTCGGCTGGCTCGGGGGGAGCGACCATGGGAGTTTGGCTGGCCATGGGAGGTTTGCTGTGGGAGCGCACTGATTACCAGGGGGCAGTTCCTATGTTGGGCATCTGCCTCCTGGAGGTCAGTGTGCATCATAGCTACCAGCCGGTCATCTGGTCATCTAGTAATCTGATTGTAATGGGCGCTTAGGTTTTTATAGATGATAGATAGATAGATAGATAGATAGATAGATAGATAGATAGATAGATGTTCTCATATAATTTGAGTCTTAGCTCTGAATTCTTTCCTAGCCAGAACTCAAGTACCAAGGTTGCTGAACCCAGGGTCCTGTGTGACCCCATGGATCTAACACCTGGTGCCATTCCCGCAACCTATAACAAGAATATCCCTTTTCAAATAAGAGCTGCTGCTTGAACAGCCTAACTTGGAAAAATAAAAGCGGGGAAGGGGTGGTAAAAGAAATGCTTTGTAAATCACCCTTCAAAAGCTGTCCTGGGAGGAATGTGATATACCTCAGCATCTTAAATGTTTAGCAAATAATTTCAGCTGTGCATTCTAAATGCAGCTCTCCCTCCTTTACCTAATTACCGAAATATGTGCTGCAGTTTGCAGAACTTCGCCACTGTCATAACTTTTCTTGAAGTTCAGCCAACCAATGATAATAAAGCTGTCATGAGATTAAAGGGGGCTGCAAGTCATTGCTTTTGACGTTTATAGGTAACATGGGAAATGCAAACAAGTATGTGGAGTTATTAGTAATATTATGGTCTTTGAATCTTTAAAATAGAGTGCTTAAGACATCTGCCTGGGCAAGGAGGGAGGGAATGAGGTAAATCCAGATTGTGTTCTCCTTTCGTTTAAAGGAGGCAACCAAACCTGAGGAAGTGCAGGGAGCAGTTGGTTTCATTGTCTTCCTGTAGCATCAGTACGAAGCATAGGCCTCAGATGCCCACCCTTGGAAGGAATCATCTCAATTCTGGAGAGAAGAAAATTATAAAACTTTACAAAGAACCGGAGCCCTTTCTGGGGGCCACTTTCTGTCCTGGCCTCCTGGTCTTGAATTCAGCACCAGGGAGCAGCCCACGGCAGTGCGGGGAAGCAGCGGAGCCTGCCTGGAGGGTTTGCTCCTGTGTGAAGTTTCTTTGGTTTGTTTTTGCTTAGTGAAGACTACCAAACTACAAAAAAGGAGTTATTAAAAAAAAAGAAAAAAAGAAAAACTGATTCTGTGTTATTTTAAAAACGTCAAAGAAAGCTCCCATTTATCCTTGTTTTTTTTTTTTTTTCATGTGATCCTTGTCTCTATTCTCTCTTCTCACTGAATTCGAGGTGTGTCTAGAAGGGAACCACTGAAGGTCTAGACTAATTGTCCTTTGCTCCATTATGCAAAAAAGGCAATGTATTTCATTATCTTTGATGATGAATCATTATCAAAATCTGAGTAGGCTCGTTTGGAGCTTTTCTTCATTAAATACAAAATATTTTAACTTTTTATATTGTTATTTTGGTGCTGATATTTGGGTATAAATTTGGCCTCTGGCAATGTCAGTAAAATAGAAAAATAATGACTATTTGTGGTTGAAATGCTAAATAATTTGAAAGCAGGGCCTTTTCAGGGAAGTCTAGACTATGATAATGCCGCACACAAGCCTTCCTGATTTGTTTATCGCTCTCCTGCTCTTGGAAACTGCAGTTTGAGTGTGATTAGCGCGGATGATAAATTTCATAGGATGAGGTGCGGGAGGTTTCAGGGGGAAATAGGATATGGGGGAAAGGCACGGGGAGTCCTGGAGCCTTTGGTCTAGTTCCAATGCTGCTAATAACTATAATTATCACCAAATGAGCACCTACCATATGCAAGGCCCTGCATTAGGTGCTTCCACAGATGGAATTGCATTTAATTAGGACTTAATTTTTACCTGCCAGGATCTTGTTTAAGAAAGCAGTGATTTTTCTTTTTCTTCAAATGATTAAACATTACTGAGAGTGAGTTTTGTTTTAAATCTAGGTTCAGGACCAACTATTTCCATTTAGGGGATTAAAACAAATCTGAGTAATTGCTCATAATGTTTGTTTTATGACTATTATTGTGAAGATGAATGAACTAAAATGGACTTGAATCTACTAGTGTGCTCCAGGAGAAAACTGCTTATTTGTAAAAGTCCATGAATTGTTCTTTTAGTTAATAAATTATTTCTAGTCAACTAAATGTTGTATTGCGTTATCAGTATAAGCCAGCATGTGTCTGTCTAGAAGAAATCATTGAGCCTGCAATAGATCAAACTAACAGGAATGTAATGATTTTGTATAACATATTGAACACACCACCTAAGATGTTATGATCACTGCTTTAGTATCTAAGATTAAAATCTGCCAATGGTCCAATAAAAATTGAGAGGGGAAATACAGAATGTGACTACTGGGAAGGTCACATTAGTGGTCACTTGTTAAACAGCCTCCTGCAAACCCAACCCAGATTTCTCTAGGTCTGAGATGATTGCCTGCCCACACTGTATACACATATTAAATTATTCTCCTCAGTTTAAAAAGAAAAGTGATAGTAAATGTGCAGAAGTGTTATTATGTGAAAAAGCTACTGTCAAATGCAAAATTTCAGAGAAATCGAATTGTAGCTTTGAATTCAAATTCTGTTTTAAGTAAGAATAAGATGGTTCAATACGGCATACAAAGCAACTCAAAACTTTCCAATACTAATTTTTAAAAGAAGTGATGCCCGGTTATGTTTTTGTGTCAACTGAAGTGAATTAATAGGTTTCTAAAATATTCAAAGAAACTGAAATGTTAGCTTTCAAACTTCTAGAGCAAAATCCTCCTGAGCCTTCACTCGGGCAGTCCTGACTTCCTCTGACAGGCTTGATGTGCGTTTTCACATGACCTCTTCAGGGTTAGAATGAAGACTAAGAAGTTTTACCAATAAGGGGGAAGAAAAGAGTCAGGCCTAGGAGCAAAGCAGAAGTGTAAATAGTGAATTCAGTTTGGAATGAAGATATTTGAATCTGAATAGTGAGTTAATGATTCAATTAGTTTTTCACTTTGTTAAACTATATTAATCCTTCTTTACCAGGTCCCCACATTGAAGCCCTTTGAAAAGAAAAATGCCAAGGATCTTAAGAAGAAAAATTCTAAGCGCCAGAGCCATTTAAAATCAATAGTGCTTTCCAAATACTTGCTGCCTATTGGAAACGCTGGGGATGCTGGGTAGGTATTGTTTTAGGGATCTTGAGACTTGGATAGGGGTAGTTTCAGTGGTCATACCCTGGTGGTGGAGTGCTTCCTATCTGAAGGAGGCTTGCAAAATATGTCCTCCATTGTAAGCCATGGAAAGTCAGTGATTTTAAGTTAAAAACAAACAAACAAACAAAAACATAACTAGGGGAGAGGAGATAGAGGACTACATCTATAATCAGATTACTTCAAAAATGAATAATTACTAAGTTGGAAAGGCAAAAGTGACAGTGTTGAGTATGTTTGGGCTTTTTTGCTTTGTTTTGTGCTTTTTACATTCTGTTCTGCATTTACTGTTTTAGTTTCGTAAAAGAAGCTCAGAGATTTATAACCTCAAACTTAGATTATCATTGTCATTTTTATCATTCTCCTAATCATCATATCAAGCATTTTATTAAACTTTCAAGCCTACCTGATGCTAGTCTAAAAAGTAAAAAGGAAAGCCCATTTTGAATATTTACAGTTTAACAGATGTTAAGTTGATACACTAAATATATCAGGGGCATGAACAGAAATGGAAAATTACTGAAGAGAATTACTCACAGGATAGTGGAACACAACCAAGGCAGTCTAATGAAACGGGGTCACATTGCCAGTTGGAATTAATTGAGATTCTAAATTTTTAACAGAAATGGGTCTTATTTCAAATATAAATAAAAAACTTAAAACCCTGTTAAAGATATGGTAATAGTCCGTTGGAGCCTGCTTTACTTTTAAATTAGGCTATGATTGCCAGTACATTTATGTGTAGATGTGTGTAGTAGACAAACATTTGTTTTAGTATGGTAAGCTTTTTTTTCACTGAAATTCTGTTAATATTATTTCCTAAGTGATTATTTCGGTTAAGTGGTCTATAGGTCAGCTCAGTCCAGTTCTATATTATTATAAAGTAGACAATGACTGCTTTTGATAATGGGGAGCTAGCAAATAAATTCAGTGGACAGAGAAAGGATCATGAAAGTTGCATTTTTGAATGAAAATATAGGAACAAACTCTTACTTGTTAAAAAAAAGGCCTTTAAAAATTTGTTATCTGTAATATCAGAGACTTGATTTTAAAATTGAATTTATTGGGGTGACATTGGTTAATAAAATTACATAAGTTTCAGGTATATAGTTCTACAATACATCATCTATATATTATATTATTCAGTGACTCTTTTGAAAGGAGTCATTTTTATAGTGATTATCAATATAATTTTCACATACACTGTATGATTTGAGAGAGAAAATATTTTGTATTCCATGAGGGTATCAAGATATTAAATGATGCTTCATAACTGTAAAGTTAGAGTCAAGGAGGAAGGTCTAAGTGAAAGGAAATACAATTTCTGTGCAATTAGACCCACATGTGATTCATAATTAACACAAATAAAAGAAATGGTGCCTCTGATTTTATAAAACTGGCGATTACAGTCATGGGTTACAGAGCAAGAACTCTAAAGTCAGCCATCTTGCCAAATATTGAGCAATTCAGTAAAACCTTCTGTGACTTGGTTTCCTCAGCTGTAATGTGAGGATAATTATAACTCTACTTCTTAGACCTGAGTTTAGACGGAAATTATGAACATGAAGTTCTTAAGTCAGCGTCACAAGTTATCAACCCCTCGATAAATGTCAGCTGTTATTTTAATGTAGAAATTCTTAAACTAAATACTCCATGTGAATTTCTCATTTTAAGATTGAAAATTATGACTCCAAGAGGACATGTATTGAAGGAGTGGGAGGAGTTATTTGAGAGGATTCAGCAGAAAGTTTTGGGAGTCTTTATTAAATACTACAGTCTTTATGAAATTCATGCACTGGTTGGAAGGTGGGGGGTTGGAAGCTGGGTCATCCTCAGCCCAGCTTGCAACCCTCTCGCAGTCTGGGACCCCTTGGGGGATGTCCGGGACCCCTCGCTCCTTATAGCCTGCCTGCTCACTGCTCCTTAGTGCTGCTGCGGAAGTGGGAGAGGCTCCCGCCACTGCCACTGCCCTGGCCAGCCATGAGCCAGCCTTCTGGGTTGAGCTTCTGCCCCCTGGTGGTCAGTGTGTGTCATAGCGACGGTTCGTTCCACCGGTCAGTGGATTTGCATATTAGGCTTTTATTATATAGGATATGGAGATAGTAGGTACAAACTATCTATATATTTCTTAGCTATTAAGAAATTCTATTATTTCATTTGTTAAGCTTTAGGAAACAAATTATTCCACTTCTCTTAATAGCTCAAGAATGGTTTACACATCTTTTATTTTTAATTAGGTGTTTTTTTACTCTTTTTTTTTTTTATACAAGCAAATGAGTAAATGAGTGATTTTAGAAGTCTAGTTCTGTGTAAAACTCTAATCCAGATGACCCCCCCTTCCTTTTTTTTTTTTTTTTTCCCTTTAAGGATTAAGTTTGGGAAGGTTAACCTAAAACTCAGCTAATACATGTGATTTGAAAAGTATCTTTTAAAAAATACTTTCCTATGTGTCCTTGTAAACCCACTGATCATAATTGCCAAGTTAACTATGTGTTACAATCATTTATTCCCCTACTGATCACATATTTTCTATATCAGCTATTGTATAAGAATTACTAGGAATCTATGTTCCCCATTTTTCCTGGCTCAAAAATGGGTTATTACACTCCATTTTGCCTCATAACAACTTTTTGGGGAATCAAGCTACTTTCCTTCTGATCCCAAAACCTAGTGTAAGATGAGTAAGTAACATGTCTTTGATCCCTACAGAGCAATTAGGCTTAAAAACATTGGGTCCTATTAGTCTACCAATGCAGAGTGTAGAGCATAGTTTATAACACATGGTTCCAACAAATCTTACCAAAGTATTCCCCAGAAACTCCAGTGCCAAACATTTACAACTTTCACCAAATTAATAATCCTTAGCATCTTTGAGAAAACAATTAGAAATGTGGAACTGATTAACTCACAATAGGTTTTTATCAAAGTGACTTTAACAAAGGCTGAATACTTTCTCTGGGATGGAAAAAATTTTTTTTTTTTTTAAGGACACTGGAAACAAAACAAAGCATACAAAATCTATAATTGTGAGTGTTCTTTGAAGCACTGTAATACTTTATCAAAGGTTAACTTTTGTTAGGACTGACATTTGCTAAACATTAATTCATAGCTGAAGAGTTTTACAAACAATGATTGTGTGTGTGTGTGTGTGTGTGTGTGTGTGTGTGTGTGTGTTTGCCCAAGGCAAACACTTTACAACCCTTACCAACCTATCCCAGACTAAAACAGTTTAAAAAAGCAACAACAACAGAGGCCCATCCCTCTTTTTCAAAAAGAAGAAACACATTCTTTCATTGCTACAGGGTGATCCTCTCAGAATGAAGGGGAGAAGGCAAAGAAGATGCAAAAACTGATAACTTCCTATGGCACCTTGGGAATGTCCTTCCCTTCAGCCCCTTGCAATCAGAGTTATGGTTCCAAATATTAACAAGACCCAGGCACCCCTGCAAATAGCAGAACCTTTTCAGGCTAACTCTGGAGTCAGCACTTGTGTGAAAGCATCCCAACTACAAAAACTGGCATGCCTTCCCTTTCTCATCGTCCTCTCAATTGTCCTCTGGAAGGAGGAGGCTGTACCTTGCTGACAAGGCTGTTATCCCTGCTTTAGTGCCTAACAGGTGAGAACCTGTAATTGTGACAAAAAGGAAATTTGCTTGTATTTCAGGAATGCCTCCTCAGCATATTTTTTTTAATATCCACGCCTGTTTTTGGGCTTCTACATGATCAGCTAGTTAGTTGATGAGAGTATATGTGCTCAAGGCTGATCTCCCCTTCGGGGCCGCTGGTAATTAATTCTCCTTCATGAATCATCCGCCAGAGGAAGACATTGATGAAGAACAGCAGACAGTCCTACAGCAGATTGAGTGTATGCCTCATTTCTTTTAAACACCTCATCCTCACTAATTCTATATTTCTGGTATTAACCTATTCTACACCCTGTTGAATGTTTGGTGGGATTCTTCCCTTTCTAGTCTTAAAAAAAACAGTCACTGCCTTTTCAGTTAGCGCCGGGCAGTGAGAAGTGTGGGCCCAGGCTTGGCAGCGCACTTATCTTTGTGTACAAGCCCACGTGCTGGGGCCGCGTGGCGTGTTTGCATTCCTTTAAAGACGTGAAGTGGGGGCGGATGGCGAGAGAGGTGAGCAAAGCAAGATGCGTTTCAAAGGAGTTCTTGAATTCCACTTGGAAGGCATTTTATTTCTTATTAATTCTGACCCTCAAGGCACATGTTCCTTCTTACCACCAGATAAGACTGACCTCGAAAGGGTAGTCGTCATCAATGACGGCGCTTTATAAAAATCCAAAGGTCATGGAAGGCAGAGATCCATCACGGTCCTTTGAGAGGAAAGGTGGACAGGAGGTGAGGAGGAGGGGTTTTCTGGTGCATGCACAGCACTTTGAAGATGAAAAGCCCTAGTGAGTGTAAGTAATGATGATGATAACCACAATAACACACCCTTCAGCATGGTAAGCTACCTCCTCCACAACATTTTTGGGTTGTGGGATAAAGTGGTTTTGATTTTTTTTTTTTTAAGCGGCACATTGGCTGAAGGAGAAAAATTAGATGTGCTTAAATCATTAATAGGTACCCAAGCCAAAGTCTCAAGGACCCTTAAAGTTCAGCTTCAAAGAAGTAAGAGAAGCAAGACCAGCACTGGGTAAAAGGTAAACACAGCAACCAAACGTCTACCCAAGTCACGGAAATTTCAAAGAATGAGGGAAACATGTGTCATATTTGGTCAATAGGAATGTTTTAGGACTGTCATGGCAGAACGTGGATTTCTTTATGACTCGCACATGATTTGTAATTTAAAATAATTTATACAGATTGGTAGTTACAAAATAGTCGTGGGGATATAAAGTACAGCATAGTGAATATAGTTAAAATTCTGTAATAACTATGTATGGTACCAGGTGAGTACTGGAAATATCCGGGGAAACACTTTATAAAGTATGATTGTTTAACTACAATGGTATACAACTGTAACTAATGCAAAATGAATGTAAACTGCAATTAAAACATAAATTTATAAATATAATAAAATAATTTAAAATGATATGCTTTCTATCATTTTTTAATTTTAGCCATCTATAAAAGCTTCCACTGTAGGATTAGCCTTTAGGATTTTTACTAATTTATCACTGGTAGGATTATGTCCATTGTAAGACTGTTACAGGATTTAAACATTAATTGCATTTGTAAAAGAAAAATCTATAATTAAGTTCAAATATGCAAGTTAAAATAAAAGTAAGTCAATAAAACTCTTAAATTAATGACTTAAATTTTTAAAAATGGTTGTTTATTTCAGTAAAATTAACTGAGTTTTTAAACTCACAACTCTGGTACTGAATTTTAATATAAATTTATTTTTAATGATAATAATGCTTATTAACTAATTTTACTTCTGAATGAAGTGTTTGAGTATGTAAATACACTCTATTGGGCAATTTGCAACTAAAGTGATTCTGTTAAGTCTATTTAAAAAAAACGTATACATTATCAGGAAAGGTAAGGAAATGATTCTTTCCTGGTTCTGATCATTTCTTCCACGAAGAGGGACATCCATTAGTGGAACACACATGGTGTCTTACCTCCCTGCTCCTTTCCCCCCACTTACCTGCAAGAGGTAGGCAGAGTACTGTGGGACTCAGGAAACTTGATCAACACTGGTCACAGCAAGATAGCTAATTCCATGATGAGGACTTTATCATGGCTTTCTGTGGCTTGATCCTAGACGTTTTGAATGCTGTCCTCCTAACATATGTGCTCAAGCTCTTCAGGAACCTCTGCAGACCCAAATATGCTTCAGCAGCCCCAATAAATGAAGAGAAGATCTAGTGTAGAAAGAGCCCCTTTCTATATAGATCTTTATGCATTGATAGGTGGTACAGAATTTATTAATTAAAAATATTTTTTTACTCATTGATTTTTAGAGAGAGAGAGAAAGGGGAGAAAGAGAGAGATACATCAATTTGTTGTTCCACTTATTTATGCATTCATTGGTTGCTTCTTGTATGTGTCCTGACTGGAGATCGAACTTGCAACCTTGGTGTATCCGGATGACGCTCTAACGGAGCTACCCGGCCAGAGCCTGAATTTATTAATTTTAAACCACAAAGATGTATAATACCTTGTACTTTCAGCTCATAAGAAAAAAAGTATTTGATTTTGTATTTTAGTTCCCTTTGGTCTTTAAACTTAAGTCTTACAAGTGAATTTTAAACTTGGTTGCTCTTAGAAAGTGAGAGAGAAGTATTTTATTCAAATGTGGAGTTTCTTTCTGTTTCTGACATTATATTATTAGAATGTGCTTATTCATGTAATTATTGGAATATATCTACGATATTATGTTTCATATTGCAGACTCTCTGAAGAAATATAATGGAAAATGTGAAAAGGCATACTTTAGGATAAGAAATAGAAGAATGTATTTTAGTCTTAGGAACAGAGCTTGCCATTGATTTTAATGTAGTGTTTAAAACTATTTGAAGCTCTTTGGAGGCAAAATCTTTGTTTTCTACTATTTGTTCCTTAAGAGAACACCCAGAAAAGTAGTGGTTGGCATAGACCTAGGAAGGTACCAGTAAGCCTGTCTGATAGCCCGTTGGTCTCCACTAGATCCCCCAGTGCAATAAGCCCTCCCTAGGAAATAGGATAAATGAGACTACAGCCTAAACCAGTGATGGGCAACCTTTTGAGCTTGGTGTGTCAAACTTCACCAAAAAACTGAGCATAACTCGGGTAGTGTGTCACTTTGAGGAAAAAACATTATTTCGCAAATGTTTCATCCTCAGGAGCAGCAAATGTTTCATCCTCGGCATGTGGCCGCCTCAGCGGTCGCGTGTCATCAGAAATGGCTATGTGTATCCCAGGTCCGGGTGAGGCTGGGTCCTGGGTCCGGGTGAGGCCATGCGCCCCTGGATCCGGGTGAGGCTGGGTCCCGGGTCCGGGTGAGGCCACGCCCCTGGGTCTGGGCGAGACCAAACCAGAGAGAGTCGGACCTGCATTACCACCATTTGTCCACCACCCAGAGCTGAAAAGTCAGTGCCGACATGTACACATAAGGAACGGTGGACATTGAAATTGGGTCTCAAAAGAACTGTTGGTCCAGAAAGAAACTTACTACAGACTGATTCATTTGCCTGTCAGCATAACTATCATTGCTTGTCTCACATTCGGTTCTTATAAGTATATTTCTAGTAACACATGATCTCACTTATCTAGGGGAAATGATGAACAACATAGACTGATGAAGAAGAACAGACCCAGAAACAGGGAGGCATCGATCGGACTGTCGGGCCTCGGAGGGAGGGTAGGGGAGGGTGGGGGTCGGGCGGAGAGATCAACCAAAGGACTTGTGTGCATGCATACAAGCCTGACCAATGGTTAAGGACAACAGGGAGGTGGGGTGGGGGATGGGAATGGGGGGATGAGGACAAATATGTGACACCTTACTCAATAAAGAAATTAAAAAAAATAAAAGTTAGACAAAAAAAAAAAAAAAAGAAATGGCTACACGTGTCAGTGCTGACACGTGTGTCATAGGTTCGCCATCACTGGCCTAAACAGTGGGTTATATAGCAGAATCCTAGTGAGCGATTCATTAAATTCCCCTTCCTAACAGATCCTTATTAGAAGCCTGTATTAGCATAACACTCCTGGTCTGCCTCCACCCTTCCCTGGGGAGGAGGAGAAACCTACTAGATGTAACTGATAAAGAGAAAAAGTGGCCAGGTTCTTCCTCTCTTCCTTTTCTTTGGGAATGAGCTACCCACAGAGTACTTGCTAAGCTACCACACACTGAGCCTCCCACAGAGCAGGCAGTGAAGGGGTGGGGAGGTTCAGGGACCAGGGAGGTTCAGGGACCAGGGCGGACTGGGGAAGCAAGTCTAACAGATGTTCAGCATTAGCAGGCTCAATGATGTTGCATGTATGTCACATTCTCTAATCTCAGCTTTACTAGCAACAGAGGATTTTTTTTTACTCATCTTCCTTATTTTCTTTGCTTTGAGCCCAGGTGAAGAATAGGAGGATTACTTTCGGGGCCCCTAAACCTTCAACATTATGTATGTCACAATCTTGCAGGTACATTCAGTAACAAAGCTAAGGTAGAAAATCTGTTTCTTAGGTTTGACATTAATAAGTGCTTTTTTTTCTCTGTCAAATCTATGAAGTGGATCAATGCCAAGTTTAGAAATATATCTAAGAAAAAGAGAAGAATATTACTTAGCAATTGGTTTTTTAAAAATGGCAAAATTATTAGCTACAAGAAAAGTTGAATGGATTCCTCTGATTATATTTCATTTAATAGCTTTCTTTCCAATATATGGAAAAGAGGTATTTTAAAGAAGTTGATTACCTAGTTCAGTTTTTCAAAGTAAGACTAAAAGCAAAGAATTTAATGGGATATTTTGGGTCCCCCCTACTTCTCTCCCCCCACCCCCGTTTCCTTTCCCACCACACGCACATTGTGTGACTATTAGTTCATGTTTATTGAGTTCTTATCATGTTCAGGACAGCATCTTAAGCTTTCATCATATCACTAATTATTGCAGTTCTTCATGTATACACTTTTTTTTTTTACCTCCCAAATAAGACACATGAGGCTTCAAAAGGTTAAATAAATTGTCTGTAGTCACAAATGTTATGATTGAAGAACCAGGATTCAAACCCAGGTTTGTCTCCAAAGCCGGGAATACTGAATCCCTAAACCATGCTGGCTTTTGAATTTTATTGCCAATGAAATTAACGTGCTATGGTTACAGCTGAGACTTCTTGCACTATCTGTGATGTTATTTTCTCAATTAAAAGAAAGTTTTTATTTGCATATGTTACTGCAGAGAGTGTATAGACTCTTTTGATAAAAGCATAAATATTCAGTGTCCCTCCCCCCAATAAATAAAAATCTCAGTGCTATTTCTTCTTGCTCCATGAAGGTTAAGATTCCATGAATTCTATCTCATGGATGTGATTTTTTTTTTTTTTAAGTCAGAGGAAAGCTTAGAGTGCAGTCTGAGACAGTTTATACATTCCCAGTCTCTTTTCTAGAATAAATCAAAGACAATTGTCTTGACTAGTCTGCAAAAGATCTGTTCACAAAGACATAACTGTGTAAAATAATTATACACGAAAATCTCCTTGAAAAAAAAAAAAAAAAGAAATGGTTATACAAAACAAAGTTTTCTAAGATTATTATAAAGAAAATAGAACAAAATCAGGCAAAACCAGCATGACACAAGCAAGCTGAGATCCCTCTTATTTGTTCCATAACCAAATTTGTTGGGAGACTGGGGCTCATATTAAATATTAAACTTCATATGTTTCATTCTTTCTTAAAAATGCATTTGCTCGTCATATGCACACTAATAGTTTGCATGAAAAATTCAGTTTATAATGTATTATGGATACCACTAAATGCTTTATACTCTTAAAAATGATTCTTTTTAATAATACAATTCAACATTCATAATTTAAGCTAAATGTCTATGCTAAGTGTATACAGTTAATTTTGATTTAGGTTTGTCATCTCACAAAGAACACAAAACATTTTGATTTTGAATCAGAGATACGTTTTAAAAATTTTATCTGTTCTGATCCATTGTGACACATATTTCACTGTGTGCAGTGTATGGTCCAGGGGAGTCCTTATATTCATTGCCTATATTACTTATCACCAGTAGAAACCAGGTGTCATTAAAAATTCCCAGAAACATTTTGAGGTGAGTCTTATTTATCCTTATCTATCAAAAATAAAAACTTCATCTCAGGGAGGTTACATAAAATGAGCAATGTCACACGTAAAAGAAGCCAAGAAATGCAATTCTGCTACCATAGTCCATGCCTTTATTCACAAGGCTATTTTACCACTAAACATGCTAACAATTTAATCTCATTACCTTTTCTTGGTAGTCTACAGTTGCTACCTTCTTTATTTTTTAATTGCAGAGTTTCAATTCTTATGAGGTTTTTCTTTTAGGTATAATTTCTTTTTCCACCTTATAATCTTTAGTTCTATCTCCAGAATCCTTACAACTACAAAACTGGGCTAAAGATGATCTAGGTGAGATTAAAGATTAAGGAGCTTGAGGATAACATGCTAAACATTTAATAAGTTTTGCCTTCAGGTAGAAATATGTAAAGCTTAAGCATGCAGAGAGATGGACAACAATATAGCAACTGCTTTGGCCTTTTATGAGTATAGAGCTACTTCAGTATCATAACAATTAAGCTATTTTCCTAAACTGCATTTCAACCTCTTAGAATTCTATAGATTTCTCACACCCCTAGGGTCAGCAAAAAGAATCACTTCAAGATATGGCTTCTTAGAAATAATTTTAAGTTGTCTTAATCCTGTAGTACTGTTATCTACACTAATAAAAGAGTAAGATACAAATTGACAGTACCTTCGCAAAGCCCACCAGCCAATCAGGAGTGATTATGCAAATTAACCCAACAAAGATGGAGGGTTAATTTGCATACTCAGGCGCTGAGCGGCCATGGTGAGGACACAGGCGTTCCACACCACCCCAGCTGCTCCGGGCCTCTGGGCAGGGTGGGAAGGCAGAAAGGTCGCTCCAGGCTAGAGCGAAGGCGTTACCGGCAGCCAGGGGAAGGAAGGCCCATTCTTGCACGAATCTTCCTGCATTGGGCCTCTAGTGTAGATATAAAAACATTTCTTCCATCATTATCAGTGAGTTTTCTTTTAATTTTTTTAATTTCCCTTTATAACAAATTTATTTATAAAGTCAGCAGATACAACCTAGATCTCTGTCATTATTCCTATAATAGTATGTGATCAGCTATCCAGTATTGTTACCAGGGAAATCATGAAACCTCCCTTCTTATCTTCTTGAAGGCAAGATTTCAATCAAGAGACAAAGTGTAGCAAAGTAAGTCAGAATTTATTGACCACAGCAAACAAATACTCAGGTAAGACAGTGAAACAAGGTAGGGCATAGAAGAAATAACACAAGAGCTTAGGCTGGGCTGCTTTCGCTCACTGAGAAGTCAGAGAAAAAGGGACTTAGAGACAGCTTTAGGGGACTAGCCTGAGATGAGCTGCTGCCACTCATTGCTTCCCTGGTTGAAAGTCTCCTGGGTCCCTTAAGGGGAAGAAGGGGGAAGGGAATGGCATGGGCCTGCTCTCCTGAGGAAGAGTGTGCACTGTGTCCTTTATCCTGAGCCTATTTATCTCTCTTTTGCAGGTGGGCTCTCAGGGGAGGGTCTCCAGAGAATATTCATCAGCTTTCCAGGGAGTGGTCTCCACTGATTGGTCAGTGCCAAAGCAGGGGGTCATTAATCAATATAGCTGGTCCTGAAGCAGCCAAGGTGTCACTTGTCTGGTTTTATTGCTTTTCTGGGACTCAAGCTGAAATACAACTGAGGCCTAGATGTTATCTTGAGGGAGGAAGAGTCAGAGTGTCCAAACTGCATGACTGAGGCTATGCTAGGGAAGGAAAGGTCACCCTGGAGATAAGGTTCTTGTTTTCTTAGTTTTTCCCATTGCTAGGCACCCAGGGCTTTCTGCCCTGGTGATTTTTGTACTTGGCCCATTGTCCTTGCTCTGCTCATGTCTACCTAACTACTATACAACAAATCCACTGAATGAGACCATGGAGGTGTGTTAATAATGTGGTTTAGAGCAAAGAGTGATTGTCAATGAGATGGCAAGGAACTGGGGAGCCAAGCTATCATTTATGTGAGTGCTGAAACTTCAAGAATGATGGGTAAAAGGGAGTTGCTCAGATTTCATAATTGTATAGCTGGACAAATTTGGCTTGGAGGTTTGTTTGTTTTTCAAGAGAACAATGGAGATGTATTCTCTGGGGGCTATCCTCCTAAACCTCAATCTTCAAAAAAATTTCTACATGCTCTTTGTTGTCATCCTTTAGCTCTATTATTTAAAAGCACATATTATCCTAATGTATAAAAACCTAGGGTCCATAATATCCACAATGACCGGAGGCTCGACCAACCAGAAGTCAGTGCTAGGTTGCTGTGGGAACCCACCACTGACTGCCTCGGCTGTGGGAGCCTGGACCCAGCACTGACTGCCAAGGGGGCTGCGGATCAGGCCCGGAGAGAGGCCTGGGGAGAGAGGCAGGGTCTCCGTGGCAGCTGTTGATCAGAACTTGCCTCTCTCTTTCGCTCTGGGCCTGGCCAGCAGCCATGCTTCTCTTTCTCTCTGGCCTCCACTGAGGCTGCTGATCAGCCCTGCCTCTCTGATCAGGCCCATTGATAGGCCCAGAAACGCTGACTGGCACAGAAACCAACCAATCAGAACCAAATCTGGGTGAAGTGTGAGGAGCCAATGACTGCCTAGGAGGCAGAGCTTTTGATGCTGACTGGTGTAGAAACCAACCAATCAGAACCAAATCTGGGTGAAGTGCAAAGGCAGAACCTAAGGTGGGGGCTGAGGAGGGTTTCTAAGGGCAACAGCTGTTTGGTGTAAGGTGTAAGAAAGCAGTTCAAATTTTTAATGACTGGTTTGGCAGTATAGTACATATGGCTGGCTATCAGTCCAGATATAGGGATTATGTATTTTTGTTTGCCAAGAGCATCTCCTTCTGCTGAAAAAGCGCCCCCAACCCCAATTTAAGCAATCCTATTCTATATACTCTATCTATACTACTAAAAGGGTAATATGCTAATTATATTGGGTCAACTGGCCATCTTCCAGACGTCCGACTTCCTTCTGGACAAAGCCATGGTGGTGGGGGCTGAGGCAGAGGCCATTAGGGGCGATCAGGCTGGCAGGGGAGGGCAGTTGGGGGAGAGATCAGGCTGGCAGGGGAGGGCCATTGGGGTGAGATCAGGCCAGCAGGGGAGGGCAGTTGAGGGCGAGAGCAGGTCAGCAGGGGAGGGCCATTAGGGATGATCAGGCAGGAAGAGACAGTTGGGGGTGAGATCAGGCCGGTGAGGAGGGCAGTTAGAGGTGATCTGGCAGGCAGGCAGAGACAGTAAAAGGTGATCAGGCAAGCAGGCAGAGAGGTTAGGGGCAATCAGACAGGCAGGCAGAGGCAGTTAGGGGTGATCAGGCAGATAGGCAGGTGAGCAGTTAGGAGCCAGCAGTCCTGGATTGTGAGAAGGATGTCCCTGGGATCAGGCCTAAACTGGCAGTCGGACATCCCCCAAGGGGTCCCTGATTGGAGAGGGTGCAGGCTGGACTGAGAGAACCCCCAGCCCCCCATGCACGAATTTTGTGCACTGGGCCACCAGTATCTCATATAACAGAATCACATAGAAAAGATTTTTCTCAATTTTTTCATTACTAATTATTAGTTGTAGTGATTGACTTCTTTAAATAGAATGAGTATGTTTACTACCTATTATCCTTTCTCCTTTAAATGATAAGAAGCCCAACATGGAATTATAATTTTAAAAATATGGTTAATATTGGGGAGCAAAGGAGAGAGAAATATCATGCTTAAGTAAAATAGAGGCATTTACTACTTACCAAATGCCATATATATGCTGCTCAACATTTAGGTGGAGTTTTTGTGATCTTTTCCATGTACATAAATAATGTATCATTTATGAGTCAAGGCATTTAAGAAGAACACGTGAGTTCCATACTCAGTCTTTCCTCCTGCGACGGTGACCTGAAAGCCACATGCTGAAATCATAGAGCCAGAGGTGGAGGTAATGGATTCCTGAGTCATCACTTGGGAGCTATCCTGGGCGCTTTGGGTATATAGCAGTACACATAAGCTCTTGTGTGTTAATTTATGCTGATTTCAGTTATGCAGCATAATGTAGTCTACTGTGACTCATATAACAAGTGAACAATATTTTTATGTGAAAAAATAAATATAGCAAACAAGAAAAGTGAGTCACCATGATTCCCATAAGTAGTTTTAAATGCAGGAATACCTCAGAGATATGGTGGGTTTGGTTCCAGACTGTCACAATAAAATGAATATCATGAATTTTTTGGTTTCCAAATATCACAAGAAAATGATTCACACAAATTTTTTTGGTTTCCCAGTACATATAAAAGATATATTTACACTATACTGCAATTTAAGTGTGCAATAGCATTGTGTCTAAATAAGCAAAGCAAAACAAACACAAACACTGTATATTGCTTAATTAAAAAATACTTTATTGTGAAAAACGCTAACATCATCTGAGCCTTCATGAGTCATAATCTTTTTGCTGGTGGGGGGTTTTGCCTTGTTGCTGGTGGCAGTTGCTGAAGTTTGGGGGTGGCTGTAGTAATATCTTCAAATAAGACAAAAAGGAAGTTTGCCACATTGATGACTCTCACTTTCACTTGAACATGCAGAGGTCATTGTAGAATTATTAATAGGCCTAATTCCTAAACTGCCGTGTCTCAGGGAATAGGGAGGCCCAAGGAGAGGGAGGGAGACAGAGAAGAAGGAGAGAGACTAGGGAACGAACAGTCAGTGGAGCAGTCAGAACACATACCATTGTTGTTTAAGTTTGCCATCTTACAAGGCATGATTCATGGGTGGGAAACAATTACAATAATAACATCAAATATCACTGATCACAGATCACCAAAACAAATATAACAACAATTTTAAAAGTTCGAAATATTGTGAGATTTACCAAAAAAATGTGGCAGAGACATGGAGTGAGCAAACGCTGTTAGCAAAATGTTGTCAACAGACTTGTTGAGCACAGGGTTGCCACAAATCTTCAATTTGTGTAAATGTATATAGATATATATCCCAGTAAAGAGAAGGGATTAATATGGCATATTTTAGAACATTCAAACCAAAACTATAACTCATGTGAAAGAAATGCCTTTAAGTACGTTGGGCAAACAGATGTCTATCCCTGTGTCCTTAACATCCGCTTTAAAAAGGGAAGTCCTTGATACACCCTTTCTTCTAGATGAGGAGAGTTGGTGAAGCACACACTGAAGCAGTCCAAGAGGCTTTTTTAAAATACTTTATCAAACTTACACTCTAACTTCTTTTTTTCCCCAATCACTCATTACGCTACATCCTCCTGACCTTTTCCAAATAACTCTGCCTTTGTAAACAGAGGAATGCCCTAGTTTTACTCTGAAGAGATTATGGGAACAATGCTTTATTGTTCTCCTGGACCTTGTGTTCCTTGGATAAGTTGTGCAGTTAAAGCTTCCTAGCACCCCCTTATATTCATGCTTACTTGAGAAGCCACTGCTTGGCTGGGAGAAAGTGAGCAGAGACACCTTGTATTACTAAAATCCAGAAAATAATGGTCTTTTTGCTCCAATTCTCCCATACTACTTATTTGAAGAATGACTGTGTTCATACCTAGAAAAGCAAATGACAGTGGTAAGAATATAAGAGGAAAGGCAAAATAATTTTGATCTGTGAGGCCCCAAAGAGGCCCTAGTGGGACTTACCAAAATCAGGAACTAGATCGGCACGTGACCAGTCTGCTAAGTCCACTGACTGCCCTTCCCAGAAATGTCATGGAGTGGTGGCAGGACCAGGACAGCTGTGGCAGAAAATGATGACTGACCTTTATGGAGGCCAAATGGCCAATAGGACAGCTTCTGGTATCACTTAGCCTGCAGTTAATCACATATTTTATCTCTGCTACAAGGTATCCTTTCTAATCTCTTATTTTAGGGCAAGGAGTGGGGGTAGTGGTTTCTTTTCTTTTGGCAAACTCTAAAGAGGTAAATAAACCCACATGCTTTGAAAGACGATAAAAGGTCAGATATCAGGATGGGGCTTCTTAACCCCTCAGAGGTCAGACAAGAGTAAGGAAATTAGGACCATGTTTGGAATGAGGCTCATAAATTGGCCCTATATGGATTCAGCATCCAAAAGGACTCAAAAGGGCAGTATGAATTCACTGAAGTCTATATTCAATACAGTCCTTACAACCTTCATGGGTCCATGCTATATCTTCTTGGTTCATTTCATTACAAATTATCAACTCTTTTTTTTTTTTTTAATTTAATTTCAGTGGCTTCCAACTTCCCTAGGTCTCTACTGACATAAAGAAAGATAGTTAAATGGCAAATCAATTAGCATTAACCTGTGATTTACTAAATGCCTCATCATTTCACTAAATATTTACATTTTATAAAAAAGTAGAGGCCCAGTGTACAAAATTCATGCAGGGGTGTGTGTCCCTCAGCCCAGCCTGCACCCTCTCCAATCTGGGACCCCTCGAGGGAAGTCGGACATCCCTCTCACAATCCAGGACTGCTGGCTCCCAACTGCTCACCTGCCTGCCTTCCTGATTGCCGCTAACTGCTTCTGCCTGCAAGCCTGATCACCCTCTAACCGCTCCCCTGCCAGCCTGATTGCCCCTAACTGCCTTCCCCTGCTGGCCTAGTCCCCCACAACTGCCCTCCCCTGCTGACCCGGTCACCCCTAACTGCCCTCCCCTGCTGGTCTGGTTCCCCCCCCCTCAACTTCCCTCCCCTGCAGGCCTGGTCCCCCCAACTGCTCTCTCCTGCAGGCCTGGGTCCCCCCCAACTGCCCTCCCCTGCAGGCCTGGTCACCCCCAACTTCCCTTTCCTGCAGGCCTGGTCACCCCCAACTTCCCTCTTCTACAGGCCTGGTCCCTCCCAACTGCCCTCCACTGTAGGCCTGGTCCCCCTCAACTGCTCTCCCCTACAGGCCTGGGTCCCCCCTAACTGCCCTTCCCTGCACGCCCTATTGCTCCCAACTTCCCTCCTCTGCTGGCCTGGTCACCCCTATCTGCCCTCCCCTGCTGGCTTGGTCCCTCCTAACTGCCCGCCCCTGCTGGCCATCTTGTGGCAGCCATCTTGTGTCCACATGGGGGCAGCCATCTTTGACCACATGCGGGCAGCCATCTTCTGTGTTGGAGTGACAATCAATTTGCATATTACTCTTTTATTAGATAGGATGCTGTGAGTGTGCAATGGCAAGACTTAATACAATAGTATGAACTTACACTATCGGTAATAATAAAAGAGTAATATGCTAATTAGACTGGCGTCCTTCTGGACAACCTTCTGGACGAAGCTGGGGCTGTGAGGAAAGTCCAGGTCCTGGGTGCCTACTGGCGGCCAGAGGGAAGCCCGGGTGCCAGGTGCCATAGGAAAGCTGGTGCCGGCAGCCAGGGGAAGGAAGGCCTACTCTTTCATGAATTTCATGCATTTGGCCTGTAGTCTATATATATATATAAAAGCCCAGCGACCATTATGGCAGAACGACCAAAATGACCAGTCACTATGACACACCCTGACCACCAGGGGGAAGATGCTCAACACAGGACCTGCCCCCTAGTTGTCAGTGTGCTCCCACAATGGGAGCGCTGCTCAGCTAGAAGCTGGGTTCACAGCTGGTGGGCAAAGCTGCAGTGTGCGAGCCACTCCTGTCTCTAGCAGGCACAATCTCCAGCGAACAGACTGCTGTTCTGATGCCCAGGTGGTGGGGGTGTAGCCAGAATGACCATGGATCAGCTGCTGCCGTGGCCTGGAACTCTCTCTTCGGATCCTGTGGCTACACCACACCCCTTACCTATTGCCCTCTGGGTCTCTGGATGCAGACACTCGGGAAGCACCCACAGAGGCGCTTCATGCACATACTGCCTGAGCCAGCCCCCATCCCGAAAGCGAGCGCTGGTGAAGTCCAGCCCAATGACCAACACCCATGCGGGTCCGCGGGCGAGCCCTTTGCAACTTCCACCTACCACCCGGGCCCGGCCCCATCTCCTGGAAAGGTTAGCATTCTGGCACCGAATACCCGCTCCTGGATCCCTGCAGAGCACTAGTCAGCTCCGGTGGGTGGAGGGGCACCAGCAGGTGCTGGCCTGACCTGTTTGGTTCAGGCAGCCCCATACTTGGGTTGAGAGTTGCATGGAAAAATCACCCCCTAAACTTTGCAGGTACAATCTACTGTGAACAAATGCAGCATGGAATGTTTACACGTGACCAGACAACTTCAATACCGACACCAGCCCCTTGGAACTCCCCCTTGGGCATCAGGGCCACATTCCACACCTTAGCTATTGCTGTGTTTCTTTTGATGCAGAACTGAAATACTAAGAATGTGCCTTACCCAGGACCGCGATCGGCCTCTCCCTCCTTCCTTCCTACCACCCCCAGCTGCCGCTTCCAAGCCGGACTGGTCCCCACCTCTGGAGAGAGTCCCAGAAAAAGTGAGAAAATCCCAATCCGAGGAGCAGGTCTCCCACACATGTTCATGACAGAACCCATCGGGCCCTTCCTGGGCCTGGCCTTCCTGGGCCTGGCTGGCATCCAGGCTCCCATGTTCCCCATGGACCCCTGGAAGGTTCTGCAGGCAGGCAGGCCCACGGACAGGGGCTCCCAAGGACAGACCCCTTAGCGGTGCTGGTCCCCCACCCTGAGGATGCCCACAGCTCAGCCAGAACTTTCCACAGGGCATATACCCCATAAGCCTACAGGTATAATCTCCAGGGAACAGATGAAGCGCAGACACTGGGAGTAACCAGGACGAGCCTGATATTGCAGCCAGGCTCCTGGAACTCTGCTTCGGGCATCAAGACCAATTCTCATCCCTTACTGATTGCCCCGGAGCTACAGAGGAAGGCAGCAATATAAAAGTGGCCACAAGGTGGTGACTGAAAATCAGGGTAAAAGTCAGAGAGATGGATCTGAAGGCTGGGGGCATGGGTGAGAGAGCACCCCTGCCCTCCAAGATCCCCAACTTTGTATTGTTCACCTCGGACCATCTCTTATCTGAGTCTGAGTGGTGGAAAGCCTCCAGCACAGCCTAAGGTGTCCACCATGGACCCCCAAGCCGGCAAGGCACGACCCTGGCTGCAGAAGGGGCATTTGGAAATATTTTTTCAGGAAGCTGTGGGGAGGAGGACAGACTCCCCACTCGACTTCCCCGTAGTTCATGGGGATGTGGAAACACACAGGCACGGGCTCCTGATTTCCTTTCAATGTGTGCGAATTTGTGCACCGGGCCACTAGTTCTCTATAAAATGTAAATACTATTTAGTGGCTATCTACATATGATATGGGATATCTTAGGAAAGCAAGCATTTCCAATATACCTCATATGATACTTGTTACCAAGGAGATAATGAGACCTTATTTTCTGTCTTCTTGAAAGAAAAACTTTAATCATGAGACAAAGTGTAGCGAAGTAAGTAAGAATTTACTGGCTGCAGTAAAAATATAGTTGGGACAGTGAAACAAGGAAGGGCATTGAAGAAGTAACACAAGAGCCTAGGCTGGGCTGTTTTGGGTCACTAAGTCAGAGAAAAGGGGGCCTTGGAGACAGGTTCAGGGGGTTATCCTGGGATGAGCTGCTGCTGCCCATTGCCCTTCTGGTTGCAAAGTCTTCTGGGCCCACTAAAGGGAAGAAGCGTGGCGGGGGGGGAGGGGGCAGGGAATGACGTGGGCATGTTCCCTGGGAGAGAGAGAATGCACTGTGTCTCCTGAGCATATATATCTTTCTCTTGAAGGTGGAAATCTTAGGCGAGGTCTCAGGGGGAGGGTCTCAATAGAATATTCATCAGCTTGGCATCTTTCAGGAAAGCAGCCTTATCTGGAAAGACTTCCATGAACCACTGACCAAGCAAGGTTCCAGGACATTCCTTTTTTAAAAATGTATTTTATTTATTTTTTTACAGAGAGGAAGGGAGATGGATAGAGAGTTAGAAACATCGATCAGCTGCCTCTTGCACACTGGGGATGTGCCCACAACCAAGGTACATGCTCTTGACCGGAATCGAACCTGGGACCCTTCAGTCCACAGGCCAACGCTCTCTCTATCCACTGAGCCAAACCGGTCAGGGCTCCAGGACATTTCTTGCATGTGGCTTTTGATTAGCTTCAATCAGTTTTGGGAGTCAATCTTAATTACTTAAGGTTTTCTGGTAACACCCAAAGTCCAGGCACTTCTCTCTCAGACATGATATTCCAGTCAAAGTCTTGGTTAATAAAACCACAATTGAAATGGGTCTTATTGAATTCATGCAAAGAAATGAATAGCCTTAAAAATAATACTCATTAAGAGTGCCAAATTCTGAAGGGATCAAGTAGGAAGGAAAATATAAATGCTTCAATATTGCTCACGAGGGTATAATTTGCCAAATTGCTCTAGGGAAAAAAAACAAGTTTCATTATATCTGGAAAGCAAAAGATTTTAAAATTAGCAACATCATGATGACCTGCTTAGAAACCTGTAATTTAGAGTAAGCTGAGTCCTTTTCATGAACCTTTCCAAAGACGTAACATATTTGCAAATACATCAGAGATGACAATTTTTGATAAATAATACTAATTTTTGTGGAGAAGGCACACGATCTTTTTCATTTGCTTTTGACAACTTTTAAGAAGGCTGGAGAAATGGTTAACATTGTCTGGATTGGCAAATACATTTTATGGCTTCTAGAAATATAGGTTCTTTTACTGGCAAACACATCCTACCTTTAAGAGACATACCTAACAAAGTATAAGGCAAGCATTAACAGTTCCAAATATATTTTCTAGCTTTTTTGTAATAAAAGGCCAAAAGTAGGTGAACTTAAGACTTGTTTAGCAATTAATGCTTACCAGTCAAAATAAGTCAGTTTGATTTGCTTAGATGGCTAAGGTTTTGTTTTGTTTTTTCTTTTAATTAGGATGACCTTTTAGAAACTTGCATTTTAAAAGGTGGTCCAGATAAGATTTGGTGGGCTTTGAATTGTTTGTGGAGCCATACCTCTGGCCCTGTAAAGACTTCATTTATAAATAAGGACAGTTTTTAATATTTCAAGAATTGGGTTGCCACCCAAGTGTTGGCAAACAACGGACAAATTCATTCACCCATATTTGGAATGCTTTTGGGGTATATTTTTCTTTCAGACCCTGTAGCAATTACAAAGAGATGTAGTTTACAGGTAGCACATAGCTTAGGGTCATCCCTGAGAGCCATAACGACTTGGGTATATGGAGCCTCTGTCCATTTCTCTGGGGCCAGCAAAACAGGTCTAACTGCACGTCTTACAAAGGTCTGGGTCTTCCCTTAAGGCCATAAAGGCTTGGACATACGTGACTTCAGACCATTTGCCCTGCTGACGGCAGAAAAGATGTAGCTGGAGAATGGTGTTATAATTTATGCTCCCGCTTTGAGGCCATATCTCCCCACCAGGGAGCTTGTATTGCGGCCAGACTTGGAAAATCAGTCTTTTCTTTTTCTTAAGGTCTTGGTAATGATGCCTGGGTAGCCAGGGTACCGGCCAGGGGAATCTCGTCAGGTACAGATTGTTGATTCCCCTCTGAACGGAAGACGAGGTTAGGAATTAAGAGATCCCAGTGTCCTGGGGTCAATTCTGGAGCCTGGCATCCCAGTACTCAAGGGCTAGCTAGCGTTTGATGTCGCAGCCATCTAGCAGGATGAGAGACAGAGGGTGCCACATAATCTCACCATCATCTCAGAGGAGGGGAAGTGAAACCTTACTGGGTGATGGGTGTCTCAGCAGACCTGGTTGGGGTGGGATATGCCTAGGAATCCGGGAGCAGTCAAGTCTGTTCCACCAGTGCGAAGGAGAATAGTCAGAGCTAGTGCCTCCAGAGGTGATAACAGAGTAAAGGGGTTTTATAGATGGAGTTTTGCTAAAAGGTTCTTAATGTAAATAAGGTAGCAGCCGGTAAATGGGTGGACTAACGGTGTGAGATAATTTTAGGCAGCTCTCATTTATGGTCCTCAGAAAGCAATTCCAGTTGAAAAACTCAAGTTAAAAAGCAGCCCTCCCTTTCTTTCCTGTCCTTAGTTATCTTGACCCTTATCTATAACCTAGGTTCTTCTCAGCCCTTATTTTAACTCCAGACACACAGGAAGGAAGAAAAAGGGAAGGGAAAGGAAGAGCATCTGCCAGACAAAGGGCAAGGATCTCTCTTTCTCCGTTGGAACTAGTAACCTGACATGGGAGAGCCTCAGGGCAGGAAGGACCTTGTGTGATTTACAGTGTTTCTGGGTGCATGGATGTTGTCTGGAAGCCGGCAAGGTGCCTAGTGCAAACTCCCTGGTCCATGACCTGCTCACTCAACCTGTCACAGGAGTCTTCTAGCAGCAAGTGCCCTAACAGCTTTCAAATGCTGTCCCATGCCCTCACCGTGAGCCAATCCAGAGAGAGAGAGAGAGAGAGAGAGAGAGAGAGAGAGAGAGAGAGAGAACCCTCTGGTCAGAGGAAAAGATGCAGGGAGGAAAGAGAACACAGTCAGTCATGTCCTTCCAGCCAAGGTGGTGATGAAACAATCGGAGTCACAGTAAGAAAAACCCGGGTTGTGGCACCAGATGTTACCAGGGAGATGATGAGACCTCAGTTCTGGTCTTTTTGAAGGCAAGATTTCAACCAAGAGACAAAGTGTAGCAAAGTAAGAATTCATTGGCTGTAGCAAAAACACACTTAGGTCAGTGAAACAAGGAGGTCATACAAGAAGCAATAGGGGAGCCTCGGCTGGGCTGCTTTGGCTCACTGAGAAGTCAGAGAAAAGGGAGTTAACCAGGATGAGCTGTTGCTGCCCATTGCTCCCCAGATTGCAAGTCTTGTGGGATCTCTAGAGGGAAGACGGGGAAGGAAATGGCAAGGGCATGCTCCCCTGGGGGAGAGCTCACCCTGGGTCCTTTGTCTCTTTCTTGCAGGGGAACTTAGGGGAGGTCTCAGGGGAGGGTCTCAAGAGAATATTAATCAGCTTTTCAGGGTCTTGGTATCCACTGATTGGTTGGTGCCAAGTCAGTGGGTCATTAGTCAATGTAGCTGGTTCTGAGGCAGCCAGGGCATCACACGCCTGGTTTTGCTGCTTTCTGGGCCTGTAGCTGAAATACAACTGAGGCCTAGATGTTATCTTTAAACAGGAAAAGTCAGGGTGTCCAAACCACATGACCAGGGATATTCGAGGGAAGGAATGGTTACCTTGAGGGCAAGGTTCTTGTTTTCCCAGTTTTGCCCTTTGCTAGGCCTCCAGGGCTTTCTGCCCTGGTGAGTTTCTGTACCTGGCACATCGTTCTTGCTCTGCTCATGTCTGCCTAACTACCTATACAACAGACTGTCTACCCCATAATATGCTCTACCTTAAAATTCATGTATTTAAATATTCTCAGAGTAGTCACATAACTTATTCAAACTGGGAAAATTTTGAGAATGAAAGGATATGCTATTAATCATTTCACCAATCATATGTTGGAACAGCAGGCACAAACTGGGTTTATATTCAGCAAGAGGGAATATCATCTTTCTAAATATTTGGCTCTCTAACCATAAGTTCCTATCTCTTCAGTTCAAGTGCTGATTATTAAATTCTTAGACATCATTTTTTAGTCTTTTAATCAATTAACACCATTATTTCCTTTCTGTTATTCAGGCTCCTCCTGCCTTTAATTCTCTCCTCATTACTCTTAAATTCCATAGTTTATCTTTATAATTAATCCATGTAAAATACATCCTTATCCCCCTTTTCCTCTATTATACTTGGCAAAATATTCTAGTGCTGTATCTTTTCAACATCTAACTTCTATGAGTACAGTTAACACTACTAGAGAAAATAATACATATAGACATCATTTCATGAACTCTAATCTCTCTAACCTCAAATAGACCTCAACACTCTAGCTGGCAGTCCTACTTTTCATTTCTTTTCTGAACATCTAAATGACCTTCATGTCACTAAATCCAATAAACATTTTCCCTAACCACCTAACCCATCTTCCCTTTCCCTCCCAATAGTGGAAATCTCCAAACAGCCACTCCAGCTTCAGAGGTTTCTGTTGGGACAGCAAAGGCATTCACGGAGCCAATATAAACCCAATTTCTCACTCTGCTAATCCAGCACCCTCCCTTCCCTTGTACAGATGTTCACTTTTTAGAGGCTAATCTCTATCTCAAAGTCTGCTTTCCAGAGAATGCAAT
This sequence comes from Eptesicus fuscus, assembly GCF_027574615.1. Taxonomy (NCBI): domain Eukaryota; kingdom Metazoa; phylum Chordata; class Mammalia; order Chiroptera; family Vespertilionidae; genus Eptesicus; species Eptesicus fuscus. The sequence goes on along the minus strand of NC_072482.1, from coordinate 48,822,045 downwards.
CTGTGATGCTGGCTTAACCTTATTTTTCAGATCTCAGTTGAAGTGTTACTTCCTATGTAGCACTTCCCTATTTGTCCCTTCTCACAGAAAAGGGTTCTCACATGGTACTCTCTATTTTTTCTGTTTATAGTTCTTAATATCACACTTTGTTATTATCCAGTAAGGGAGGTAGAAAGTAAAGAGCTAATATACTAATTAGACCGAACAGCAGAATGACCATCTGGACAACCTTCTAGATGACCTTCCAGAACGAAGCCACCAGGGCTTTGAGGGCTGAACCCCTCGCACGAATTTCGTGCACTGGGCCTCTAGTATATTTATATTTCTCATTTACTCTCTATTTACTTGTCTTTTGAGGAACAGGGCAAGAGCAATGTCTGTTTTGTTTGCAAGCATATCTGTCCCAGTGCCTTGTATGGGATTTAAAAGTTTGGGAGAATGATTACCCCACCATTCCTGATTGCTGGCACCCCATAGTGGTAAGAACAAATGAAAAAACACAAGATGACGTCTAGACTAACATTTTCCAATTTTTTCCCCCCAGGGATATAATATTCTGAGGATATAAAGATATATATATATATATATATATATATATATATACACACACATACACAAATAGGAATGAAAGAGAAGAGAATGAAGTTTAGTTGTTTATTTACCTCAAAAGTTTTTTACATAATAATTATAACAATCTTGCAGAATACTAGGGTCTTTGTAGCAGAATTTTAGCAACACTGAATTGAATCTCAAAGTTGTGCTATATTAAAATATTCAGACAATGAGTGTGACTATAGTCCTTTCTGAAGGGTGAAGTCTATATTGTTTCTGTGTAAAGATATTTGCTCTATATGCTTTATGTTAAAAAAAAAAACCCAGCTCCCTGCATTAGTAATTATTAGATCTTTTTGAGTAATTAACTACTTATTTACATTAAGTTACATACAATATTCTACATAGCAATGACAATAAGCTTTACAGTGTGGAAAAAGAGATTTTAATGAAGTAATTCATATCTTGTCCTTGACTAACTAGATAGTAATTGACACAAGAAGTTTTAGGAGCTACAGAAAAAGTAGAAATAAAAATAATTTTTATAGTTTCACATCACAATAATAAATAATTGTGTGTAGTGCTTTTTATTAGATGATAAATTTCCCAGATATTATACAGACTTACTCATCATTGAATCTCTGAACAAGCTCAATATCTGACCCATTGTTGGCATATAATTAATTTTTATTGAATGGCTATCTGAAGAAATCAATTAAAATTATATAAAGGCATGTGCTTTCACATACATTATTATATTTTATTCTAACAGTAACAGTATGAGATAGGTAGCAGACCTGTTGTTAATCCCTTTTAGCAGTGAGACAATGTAGAGAGTCAGTTAAGAAACTCAATATCTTAGTCAGGAATAGTTAGTTAAAATGAACAGAAATTCAGTCTAATTCAGACAAAAATGGGAGTTTTTCCAAGGACACAAGAAAATATCAGTGAAAAATGTATCTGGGCATAGAGCAGGACTCATGTAATTAGAAAGTTGCAAGGTAACTATTGCACACTCTGTCCATCTGGATGTCCCTTCCTCTTTCCCTCTCTTTCTCTCCCCAGCTACATGCTCCCTTATCTCTACTTCTCTTATTCTATTTCTTTATTTCTTCTAGGATAACTCTATGCTTTATTTTGGTTGCATTACTCAATGACTTTGGCTTCCTGGTATATTTGCCTTGCCATGGTTCCAAACTAGGCTTGATGGACTTCATATGACTACAGCCTACTATTATTTGAGTAAAGCCCTTTATTCTAATTATGGTAAGAAAACCTGTGACCTTTAGATTGGCCAATGAATGTGGGGGAATGTACAAGGAATAATGAGGCACAATTATCCATGAGGCTGAGCATCTATAGAAATGTCCCTTCTGTGATCTCAGGGTAAGACACACATACACTAATCCAAGTTCACACTGCTCTTAAGTAGTCAGATAGAAATTGAAAACATGGATTTCAATTCCTGGTTCAATCCTCTTTCAAATGGGTTGATGAGCAATAACTATAAGTTATAAACTTTGCTAGGAAACAGGATATAATCCTAAGCAAAGCCAGACTCTATTCTTACCTTCATGAATCCAGTAAGGGAGGTAGAGAGTAAAATCAAAATAAAAAATAAATGTGATAGGTGTAATGAAGAAAAGATGCCTTGTGATATAGGCAAATAACAGGAACTGGAGGTGCCAGTTGCAGGATACACAGGAAGGGATCTTTGAACTGACATATTAATAGGTAAAGATTGGGAGAAGTGAGAACATTTTAGAAAGAAAAATTAGGCAAGCAAAAGGCAAGAAGTAAACATTTTGTAATTTGTCCTGAGGATATTAGAAGATGATGGAGTTTTAATAGGGAAGGGACAGAATAGTGTTTGTGTCTTGGAAAAACCACCTACAATGCAGTCTGGAGGAGTTTAACAAGTGTGGGGGCTATTTGAGTGGTAATGGAGACAGTTGATGAATGACTGAATAATTTCCACATGATGCCATGACACACTGAAACTGAGATAAGTACACAGTCTGGTTTATGCTCTTCTCCTCTACTAAGTGACTGTTAACATTTTGATCATTATATTATTAACTAGAGGCCCGGTGCAAGAAAATTCGTGCACTCAGGGGGTCCCTCAGGCCGGCCTGTGCCCTCTTGCAGTCTGGAGGCGCTCAGGGGATGTCCAGCTGACAGCTTAGGCCTGCTCCCCCTATCTCCCGGGGAGCAGGCCTAGGCCACAGTCTGGCCTCCCTCTGCGGGAGGTGACCGGTGGGCCGATTGGGATGGTGTGGGCAACAAGTGGCCGGCCCCACCCCCAATTGCGCCACGGCCACTGGTGGCCTCCCTCTGTGGGAGGCAACCCCAGCAGGCCTATCTGGGGATGGTGCTGGGCAGAATCGCCCCACTGCTGCTGCTGCCAATGGCCTCCCTCTGTGGAAGGTGACCAGGTGGGCAATCAGGAGATGGCGCCAGCCCCCATCACCCCGCTGCTGCTGGTCACTGCCGACCCCCCACCCCATCACTATCCCCTCCCTCTGCCCACTGGCATGTGCCTTGGTTGGCCTGGCAACACCTGCTCACTGGCCTCGCCCCTCACTGACCAGTTGTTCTACCGTTCGGTCGATTTGCATATTACACTTTTATTATATAGGATTGCTTTACTTGGAGGGAGATTTATCCACCAAAATGAGCTCTAGAAGGAGTGTTTTTCAAGGTGTGGTCCTACATTTTATCCTTTTTCACTTGGATGTCGAGTGTGACGGTTATTGAATGTATCAATAATTTGAAATATAAAAAAATCCAAATAAATAAGTTTGTATGAAAAGAAACTCCAGTTTTTTATTCTACTGCCACGCTTTGTAAAATCTGGGGTATTTTAAAAATTAAATCTGGAGTAGAATAAAGGAATCGAGAAAAAAGCAAGCGAGTGCAAAGGGTTAACAGGAAACCCAAATGAGTGTTATGCATAGTATTATTTGAGAGGATCTCTTTTGAAGTGTGACACTTCAGTAAAGAGACATTGGCTCATTAAAATTATGCCTCTGGCATGACCACATTTGGTATCTGATTTTTATTGTTAAAAATTGAGCACTCAATATCTCTTTATCAATCTATATAGGCTCATAATGTTTCCACATCTTGAAAGTCCCCATACTCACAGAGCATTGAATGACTTCGGTAAGTATTTTTAAGGGATCATGCAGGAGAGCTAAGTTAGGTGATAGGAATGTGTAGTAGATAGATAATATCCTAGATTAGGAGAAAAGATGGCACATTAGCCTTACATGGTGGTGGCTGAAGGCAGAAAAACAAACATTGCAGCAAAGAAAGAGCACTAAGTCTGTCTTCTGTCCTAATTGTTTGGCTATTGCTGAACTAAGCAAGCTCCCTTAAACTGTTCCTTTTCCTCGATACCTTCTCCCAATTATTAGAATCACCCATTCAATGAAGTTGCCCAAACTGGAAAACCTGGGCTAGTACCATTTGCTTTGTTTGCTTTCATCCCTGTGTAATCAGCCAAATAGTTCCATCAGGTTTCCTCATAAATATGTCTCTGATCCACTGCCTCTGTCTCGTCCTAGTTCCCAACATCAGTCTCTCTTTTTCTTGGGCCCCAAAACACTGCAGCTGTCTAAACTGATCCTTCCCACAGCCACCAGAATGGTTCACTTAAAATGAAAGAAAGACCAGGATGCTCCCATGCTTGACATTCTTCACTTTTCCTCCTTCTGTGGAATAAAATCTAAGTTCTCTGCTATGGTATATAAGAGCCTCAGTGGTCTGTCCTCTGCCTACTTCTCAGGCCGCCGCGGACGCAGGCCTGACTGCTGCCGTGGGCAGCCGGGACCCGGGCCTGACTTCTGCAGCACAGGCCAGGACCCTAGCTTGGCGTTTGGTTGAGCCTTCGGTCATTTTGGATGTGACAGACCCTGGCTCTTTATATATACTATCTAATAAAAGGGTAATATGCAAATTAACCATCACTCCGTGACAAATATGGTGGCACCCATAGCCACAAATATGGCGGTGCCCATAGCTACAAAGGTGGAAGCGTGGGCTGGAGCCACGGAGCCGGTGGAGCAGGCGGGAGGCTTAGCCGGGCGATGAAGGAAGCCAAGCCTCCTGCACACCCAGGCCGGCTGCTGAGGGAGACATGCAGGGAGTGCACTGGGGAGACATGCGGGGAGTGAGCGAGGTTCCCTGTCTGGGGGTTCCAAATCTGCCATTGGTTCCTTTCACCGCTGATTCCCCTCCTCGCAGGTATCCTCCATGCAAAAGCTGGTCTGTGCAAATATGTCATGTCCTTATGGGTGAATCCTAAACCGAATGAGTGTCACATCTGGGCAACCTAACTCCCTTTAGAAAAAGGACCTGGGAGGAGGGATTTAGGAATCACGAAGCCATCGTGACCTGCTCGGTCTCCGGAACTGCTGTCAAACACAGGCAGTCTGAGACCCTCCCAAACACCACCTGAGCTAAACCTGAGAACCAAGGTATTTTCAAGGCCCAAAGTTGACTGGGGTAAGGGGACAGGGGAGCAAAGCAAGCAGAACAGCCAACTCAACCAAAGACGCAGGAGCCTAAGATAAGGCAGAGAAATGTCCTGGCCACCGATGCTCTCCTGCAGACGTGGTGCCCACACCAGCTGGGTGCAAGGGGTGTGTACGTGCGGAATTTAAGGCCACCGGCAGGAGGGAAAGTCGAAGCATGCCTAAGGATATTTTGTACATGTCCCACAGTCGAGAAGCAGAGTCAGAATCAAGAAGCGAAGTCTTACCTCAGCGCTGGGGTGTTTAAAAGGATCTAAAAATAGCAGTTCCATCGTGTGTAGCACCTCTGGTGTCTAAAGAGCGAGCACGGCAAACCTTGGCCTATCCCAGAAGCTCGGTGCTGCTGGAAGTTGCTGGCCCTGCCTTCTCCAGCACGGTGGAGAAAGGCTGAGAGAGGAGAGGCGGATACAGTGGCTCCAGTGGTCCAAATCCTGTCATTGTCTCTGTTACCTAGCCTCTGTGCCCTCCAGGACAGCCTCAGTACCAGTGCAGAGGAGGCTTTGGAGAGGGTAGTGGTGAGGAGAATGCTTCTGACTGTGGATACCCAGTGAAACTGCTGTCAAGAGCCTTTCTAGGGCTGGCAGGGAAAGGCAGCAATGAGGGAAGAATAATGTCTCAAAACGAAGAGGTTGGGGTTTTTTGTTTTTTTTCTCATCAGCAAAATGTGAATATTACCGAAAACACAGATTTTGCGAGAATTAATTGAAATAAAATTCCAGAAATTGTATAACAGCCAGGCTGAAGTGGATAGGTTGGTTGAGTGTGAGCGTGGTCCTGTGCACAGAAAGGTTGCAGGTTCGATTCCAGGTCAGGGAACATACCTGGCACATACCTGGGTTTCAAGTTGGATCCCTGGTCAGGGCTCCTAAGGAAGGCAATTGAAGAGATGTTTCTTACATTGATGTTTCTCTCTCTATCACTCTCCCTTCCACTCTCTCTAAAAATCAATGGAAAAATGAATTAATGCCATATCTACAAATGTGGATAATCTAAAAAGAAAAAAAAAAAAGAAGAAGTGTGGGGTGTGGCTAACCAGTTTGGCTCAGTGGATAGAGCATCAGCCTGCGGACAGAAGGGTCCCAGGTTCGATTCCAGTCAAGGGCATGTACCTTGGTTGCAAGCACATCCCCAGTAGGGGTGTGCAGGAGGCAGCTGATTGATGTTTCTCTCTCATTGATGTTTTTAACTCTCTATTCCTCTCTCTTCCTCTCCATGAAAAAAATCAATAAGATATATTTAGAAAAAAAAACACAAACAAACAGGGTAAAAGAGGTTGAATATGTACTGTATAATTTAAAGCGTGTAAAATAATATAACTTTTAAAAATATATTTTAGTGATTATTGATTTTTTTTCAGAGAGAAAGGGAGAGAGATAGAGAGTTAGAAACATTGATGAGAGAGAAACATCGATCAGCTTCCTCCTGCACACCCCCTACTGGGGATGTGCCCACAACCAAGGTACATGCCCTTCACCGGAATTGAACCTGGGACCCTTCAGTCTGCAGGCCGATGATCTATCCAATGAGCCAAACCGGTTAGGGCATAATATAACTTTTTAGGGGCATATATGTTATCTATACTAATAAAAGGGTAATATGCTAATTATAACAGATATCTTTCGGATATCCATCCGGACATCCTTCCGGACAAAGCCACAGTGGTGGGGGCCGAGGCAGAGGCTGTTAGGGGCAATCAGGCTGGCAGGGGAGGGCACCAAGGGGCAACCAGGTCGGCAGGGGAGCAGTTAGGCGTCGATCAGGCTGGCAGGGGAGTGTTTAGGGGGTGATCAGGCTGGCAGGCAGGCAATCAGTTGGGAGCCAGCAGTCCCAGATTGTGAGAGGGACATCCCCAGAGGGGTCCCAGATTGGAGAGGATTCAGGTTGAACTGAGGGACAACCCCCCCCCCCCCCGTGCACGAATTTCATGCACCAGGCTTCCAGTATAGATAATAAATGCTGTGAGATGATGTGAACAAATCAACTAAAAAATTCTCAAGTCACGCAGAAGGCATTGGATCACAAATTCCTTGATTGGGATGCAAGATATTTAATTAGTGTTAATTGCAACATAAATTTTAGAATAAATAGATTGACTGATAGTGCAAATTCAATTTTCCATAACACCAAATAAGTTTTAATGAAGTTATGAGTATTCCTCAAATTTGTTTGTTCATTTATAAACTTCTAAGTAAGAATTGTGTATGTATATACAAAACTTAAGATTTATATATTTTTTGCAACTAAATCTGATAGAGTTACAGGAAAAATTTACCTCCTGAAATATTATTTTCTATTGGATCAGTCTTTTATTTCTCTAGTGTCTTTCACCCCACTGAAATAGAAAGCAGATTGCTTATTGTTGTTGTTAGTTAACATATTGTAAGCCTTCACACTACTCATAGAAGAATTATGTCAATATTTCCCTTTCTTAATTACAAAAAAAGCCATTGCCGTATTTTGGGTCAAAGGCCTTTTTATTTAAAAATGCCAAAATATGGGACGCCATAATTAGAGAGTAACAGCTGCAGTTGAGCTCTTTTAGGCTCATGGATAAATAATCTGTTGTTAAAATTAGTTCTAATATGAGCATATGTATTGATAGACCAAAGGGACTTTGAAGAAGTTGTTATGGTCTACTGGATAATTAATGCATTTAAAAATGGGCATAATATGCAAAATCACTTAGATCTAAGTAGTTAGCAATATGCTTTAATTCTGGCTAATCTGGGACATATTAATAAGTTTATTGAAACTTCTAGTCAATGGCCTATATAGGCTTGTGGAAAGATGTGGAAAAGAAAATTAATTTTCTGACAAAATAAGTTTAAGATTTAAAATATACTAAGAATTGCATAAAATCAAGATGGTAGCAGAAGTAAAATATAACCAAGAATAATACATCAATCAGCAAATTTTTAGTGGTTGACACTTCTGTGTAAAGGAGTGTTGATAGTCACTGTTAGGTACAGTTTCTAGAACTGGAGACAAAATAGAAAGTGCCAAAATAATCAGGCAGTAATGCAGTAAAATATAGATATTCCTAGCTCAGTGGGGACAAACTTGATTTAATGTAAATCATATTCTACTAGGAGTTTATAAGAACTTAAAAGTATTTAGAAGAAAGATTAATGTAACTACAAAAAGATCATTTATGCTAAAGAGCTTTGATTCAAAACTATATACAAATATAATAGATTGTCTATTAGAAATGAATTGCATGCTGTATCAAAACTTATTTTCTTCTCATGTGTCATTATATGATTTTGCCTTGTATTCCTTAAATATACACTGAGTGGCCAGATTATTATGATCTCTGAACACATAATAATCTGGCCACTCAGTGTACTTCTCTTGAGTACCTCATTTATTTGATATCAAAGATACTATAAATCATGCACCTGATCAGTTTTCCCCTGCGCACTGGCTGATAGAAAGCTCAGGACAAATAGGTTGTTGATCTCCAGCAAAAGTCTGAATACTTTTGGTACCCATTTGAGATACAAATACACTGAGTGGCCAGATTATTATGCGTTCAGAGATCATAATAATCTGGCCCCTCAGTGTACGTGTTTCTGCACATTTTTGTTTTTATTGAGAAATAATTGATGTGATGATTTGATTTACATATATTGTGAAATGATTACCACAATAGGTTTAGATACATCCATCTTCTATATAGATACAATAAAAAGAAAAATAGCCCTAACCAGTTTGGCTCAGTGGATACAATGTCGGCATTTGTACTGAAGGGTCCCAGGTTCGATTCTGGTCAAGGGCATGTACCTTGGTTGCGGGCACATCCCCAGTAGGGAGTGTGCAGGAGGCAGCTTATCGATGTTTCTCTCTCATCGATGCTTCTAACTCTCTATCCCTCTCACTTCCTCTCTGTAAAAAATCAATAAAATATATTAAAAAAATATAAATAGAAGAGAATAAAGGGAAAAATTCTCCTTGTGAGAATGTTTAGGTGTCCATTAGAGAGGAATTTTACTGTGAAAGTAATCTTTCTATACAGCTCAGGTATTAGATTTACTTGTTTTTATAGTCAGATGAATTAAAAATGTATCATTTATCACTTGGCCACTACTCTATTTCAAGACTTTGAAAGAGATGGAGTGTCACACTGATTTCCCATGGCCCCTACCTCCTCACCCTTCAACCTTCATTATCTTTATAAATTAATTTCCAACTTGCTATGCAGAATGCAACCTTGTCAACCTCCATTAGGAACTCCTAGAGCATGCCACATTTTCTGCTGGTATTTTTCATAACCATGAATTTAAAAAGAAATTTTGTATTAAATTGTTTAATATTTGCCTCTGTTACACTATTGAAACTTCATGAGGGCATTGATCATGCCTGTGTTATTTTCTGTTGATTACCTGGGTCTAGCTCACTACTAGGCACAAAGTTGGTTCTATTAAATATTTGGCAAATAGACAAATATCAATGGGACAGAAAATGGCTATCAAACCGCATAAATAGAAACCAGATTTTTTAAAAAAGCAACATGGTTTTGATAACTATTTGCAATTTCAAAAAAATTGCACAGAAATTCCTGAAATACATGTTGAATGCAATGGCTTGAGTTATTGATTGAGCTCATTAGTTTTACATATTTGCCTCATATTTTAACATTATTTATTTAAATATTTATTGAGCATCCACCCTGTGGCTGTATGCAGCGATGCTGAGAAAATGAAAAAGGTAACTACAGTCACCAAGAAACACAGCCTGAAAGAGTATAAAGTCATTACGATTTAATATAACAGCTTCTGTGGAAGTAATAGACAAATTGTTGTTGGACTCAGAGGAACTAATAATGAGTTTGAACCTCATAGAATCAGAAGGATTTCACCAGTCCTGCCATAAAGGAAAGTAGTCTTTAGTCAGAGAAAACAATGTATGCATAGGCATGGAGGTGCGTTCCATTCCTAGGGATGAATTCTCAGTTACATGTAAAGAGGAGCATGACAGGAGTAGACACTTTCAAAATAAGTGGAGGCAGCTTACAACATGATAAATGCACAACGAAACCACCAAAATAATAATAAATGATGTTAAAATGTAATTTAAATAAGAGATGAACAGAAATCCAAGAAAAATAAATTTGTTGCTAATAAGCATAAAGCAGCTCTGAGTTGTTGTTTTTTGTTGTTGTTTGTTTGTTTATTGGCAGCAAAATAAAAATATTTTTGCCCTAAATGGTTTGACTCAGTGGATAGAGTGTCAGCCCATAGAAAGAAGGGTCTCAGGTTCGATTATGGTCAAGGGCACGTAGCTTGGTTGCAAACTCCATCCCCGGCAGGTGTGGGAGGCAGCCAATCGATGTGTCTCTCTTACATTGATGTTTCTCTCTCTGTGTCTCCCCCCCCCCCTCCCTTCCACTCTTTATAAAAATCAATGGAAAAATATCCTTGGGTGAGGATTAACAAAAAAAGCAAACAAAATAAAAATATTTTAAAGGAGGGACACACGATGATGTTTCTTTACCATGATAAAATTAATTCATTAAGCAAGTTTAGCTTTAAAAAAATATTGATTTCAGAGAGAAAGAGAGGGAGATAGAGATAGATACACAAATGATGAGAATCATTTATCAGCTGACTACTGGGGATCCAGACCACAAGCTGGGCATGTGTCCTTGACAGGAATCAAACCTGGAACCCTTCAGTCTGCAGGCTGATGCTCTATCCACAGAGCTAAACCGGCTAGGACACAATTTTAGCTTTTCATTAATATTAAATTCAAAGAAAAATTTATCGCATGAGTCCTTATTTGTAGTTGTTTAAAATAATTGTTAATATATACAATAAAAACTTTTAGAATGTGCTAAGAAGTTCTCAATAGAAATGATTTTTAAAAACTTGCTTTAAAAAGTTACATTCATTTTTTTAATTATAAACTAGTGTAGGTGTACAGCCTACAGAATACATCCTATATAATATCTGGAAACTATAATAGAGAATAAGGAAGCAACTTAATTCCCCAAAATTATGCCACCCAGAAATATTACTAATATTTTGAAATTTTCACTTCCTGCCATTTTTTCTCCCTAAATCATTTCCATTAACTTCTTGGCTGTTCAGATTACCTCCAATTCTGACTCAAATTCAGTACTTTCTAAAACATAACCCCAAATCCCAAACCTAAGGAGCATATGTTTACATTAATTTTTTTATGGAATGTGCAGAAAACTTACCTTAAGAATTTTTTTAACATAACTGAAGATGTATGGCCTTGCACAGGGTGGGTCCCAGGGCACAGGGCATAGCATTTTGCTGAGTACATTTGCAGTAGATGCCCTCTTCCAAAGTTGCTTCTCCCATCTATCATTGCCCGGTTTTGTCTTGACATCTAACACCTAAAGTCACAAACCATAGCCACATATTTGCACGCGTGCACACACACACACACACAAACACACACATACACACACAAACACACACACACACACACACACACATTTGGTCTGCATAACAAAGTGTGGGAAATTATACAGATGTGTATGATTTACATAAAAATCTAGATTTCTACCTTCTCAACTACAAACATATTCTTTTAATTCTATCTAATAAGGAGGGAATATGCTAATTGACTGCCCCACCCTCAAAGATGGTGGCGCCCACAGCCAATAAGGAGGGAATATGCTAATTGACTGCCATGACCTCAAAGATGGCAGTGCCACAGCCACAAGATGGCAGCACCCAGTCCCCTCAGCCCCACCAGGGCGGCAGGCATTCGGTAAGGCCAGGCCCGCCCCCAGGCAGGCCTAGCCACTCCTCACGCCTGCTTCTGGAGTCTCCCAGTCCCCCGAGGTGCAGGCAAGCCTCAGATAAGGGGTGCAGGCAAGCTTCGGATGGCCGCTGCCCAGCCGCCCAGGGCCGCCTGAGGCTCAGGTAACCAGGGCCAGCTGAGGATTGTGCTGCTGGCAGTGGCAGCAGCAGAGGGGTGATGAGGCATCTCCTTCCCCTGATCACCAGGTCGCCTCCCACCCCTGAAGACTCCTAAACTATGAGAGGGGTCAGGCCAGGCTAAGGGACCCCCCCTCCAGTGCATGAATTTTCATGCAACAGGCCTCTAGTGTCTACATAATAATCACAATAGGAACATACAAAAATATATTTAACCATTGTCTTATTCTTGGGTATGGTAAAACAAAGACTTTTTGCATTATTTTTTTAATTCATCATGGTAATAAATAGCATTATGAAGAACTGTGTATAAAAAGTTGAAGGCAATTCTGATTATTTCTTTAAGGCTCTTGATTATTTATCAAAAAGTTATGTCATTAGCTTGTCACCCTTATCAGCCTTCTGTAGATTCTTATTTTATAGTATATGTATAATACACACACATACACAATTATTGTTTTAACATTTTTATGACTGGTGAGGAGAAAGCTCTTTTATCTGTATATTTCATCTCTTATTTCACTTATACTTCATCTTATGTGAATTTCTTGATTCTTCCCTTTGCTTTTCTCTCGGGGTGTGCATTATTCGGGGCTAATCTTGGTTTTGCTACAGTAGCTTTCAATGACAAAGGTTTTTATTCTGTTTTGTTTTTTCATTCCTTCTGTGTGTCCTGATGGGTTGACTGGGGCTCTATTCTTTCTTGTCTTAGTCATCGTGCTGGGACCAAGCTGCCAGAGCAGCCACTATCTGGAGCTTTCCTATTGAATATCTAGTAAACATTAAATATGTTTATTGTACTCCAATTTTCTCTTTTATTTAACACTTAGAATTAAACTATGTATAAATAACATTTAGAAAAATTTATAAAATTCATTGAAACTAATTTTGTTTTAATTTTTAACAACATTTTTTAATAGCCAGCAAAGAAGCTATTTTTGCCTTCTGGAAATTAGAGTGCTAATGTCTCAAAGGAATTCCAAATTTTCTAAAAAGACTTCTCAAATAGGCAAATATATTTCTCACTAATTAAGAAGGAACAAAGTCTGTAGGGGAGGAGGAAACTGGCCTAATCTTTTGAGAGCCTCCTGTCAGAACTTCAGCAATGGCGCTCTTAACAGCCTTAACGCTGCTCTTCCACCTCCAAGCAGGTGCACACCACTCAGATGTCCTCTCACAGCCTCCTTTCCTGCCCTCTTACTGGATTCTCCTCTTGTTTGCCCATCTGTCACATTTCTTCTCCTTCTACCCTTCACAATTCAAGTTCTCTCCACTTGGCTCCAAAGCCAGACCTCACAGCAGAGTAAAGCAAGGGGGATGCAGACATCACCATCTGGAGCCAATTACATTTTTTCTTCTCCGATTCCGCCCAGACGGAATATGGTAAAACAATTAGAAACAAAATTAACCAACAACTTTTTGTTGCCTGTTTTCTTGCTGTCCTGAGATTCTACTGAAGAATGTGAGATCCATCCCTCTTCGATCATTGTCTGCATAAAGCGTGCCACTTACTGGTACTCTTCAAAATCCACCCCCCCCATTTGTAGTATTTTATATATTAACATGTATTACTTGATTAATGTTAATTTTCCTTACTTTTCTCATTAAATTGATTCCATTTAAATGACTGCCTTTGATTTACAGGGACTTTTAAAATGCTTTGAAAAATATTTTATTTCTAAAATCATTCTCTGGACATGATTTATGTACTGGGCTTCTCAGTGCAATTTTGTTTTCAGTAGTAAAATAAGGAAAACAACCTAATTATTCAACAATAAGGACTTAGTTTAAAAGCCTGGTGCATCCTATCCAATCATTTAAAATCAGCCATTATACTGCTAAATGAAAAAAAGTGTACATAAAATATGAAGCCATACAAAAACACAGGCACCTATATGCTTAGAAAATATGGAAAGCTATGTAGAAAATAATTGTTAAATGTCTGGGGTATGATATTCCATGCTATCTTTTACTTTTTTTGTAACGAAAAACATCATTTTGATCAACAAACAACAAAAAACAAAACAACAGTAAATGTCACAAAAACTTGCTGCTTTCCTGTCTTTATGGATATGTGTGTGTTTATATAAACATATAGCAAACTTTTTTTCGAGGTATGATGAAAATAACAGAGGAAACAAGAGTCAGTGTAGTAAAATTACCTTTAGGGTTCTGTTGCCCTGCCCTTCCCCTCACTTCCCCCCAGGAATATTGAACACATTTTGAAACACTCTGCCATGTTTTCCTCAAAATTAAAAATTTCTGGCAATATACCTTTTTTCTTTACTTTTATTTCCTTCTTGCTTTTTTCTCTCTTTCCTTTCTTTTTTATCTTCACCCAATGATATGCTTTTTTTTGAGAGAGAGAGAGAGAGAGAGAGAGAGAGAGAGAGAGAGAGATGTGAAGCCACCCACCCAGGGCCCTTTCTTCCCCTTCCCCTTCCCCTCCCTCCTCCCTTCTCCTCCTCTTCCCCCTCCCCCTCCTCCTCCTCCTCTTCCTTATCCTCCTTCTCCTTCTTCTTCTTAGGATATTTTTTCCATTGATTTTTAGAGAGAGTGGAAGGGAGGAGGAGAGACACACAGAAACATTGATGTGAGAGAGACACATTGATTAGTTGCCTCCCACATGCGCCCAGGGATTGAGCCTGCAGTTGAGGTACATGTCCTTGTCCGGAATTGAATCCGGGACCCTTTGGTCTGCTGGCTGACTATCCACTGAGCCAAATCGGCCAGGGCTTTTTGTTCTTTTTTGTTTGTGTTTTTTCCTCTTTCATTCTGCCTTTTCTTTATTCCTTCTCTATCCCTCTCTTTTCTCTTTCTTTTTTCTCCCTCTTTCTCTCTTTACTCCTTCCTTCCTTCTTGTCTATTTTGTCTCATTCTTTGTCTACTAACTGAATATAATAACTACCATATATTAATAACTAATATTTTTTGCATTACATGCTTTAATTAATTAATGCAATTTTTATCTTTTCAGAAAGTCTGACATTTTGATATTATTCCCAGTTTATGGCTTAAAGAAAAATGAGCATAGGAGATAATAAAAAAACAGGCCAGTGTTATGCTAGAAAATAGGAGGTAAAATTTGAATTCTGATTCCATCAAACTTCATTGTCAGTATTCTATCCATTACCACACTCTTACTTCTCCACACAGCTTTCTTATTCCTTAATAAATGCACATATATCTGATAGTTTAGATTTGGCTTGTGTGCTTCTCTCATTGTGTTGTTTTTCTTACTATTTTCATGGCTTTACCAACTGTCATTGGATTTTAAATCTTGGGATCTTAAACCTATTTGCCCACTACTGAGCTACCTCTAGAGTTCTAGTCTCATGTCTCTAACTCTAGCTAATACCTAACACTTAATATATGGTAGTCATTGTTCTCAAATGTGGCTTTAAGTTTATTAATGCATTAATTCTCACAATACTACCCATACGCTCTGTACTTGTACATTTTACTGATGAGGCAATGAGGTTCAGATAAGTTAACTAAACTGCCCAAAGACACAAAGTTCGATATTTTCCCTTGGATGGAACTATTCACACTATTAATAATACCCCAGGACTTTCTGAAAAAAAGACACAATGATTTGTTGGGAATTATTGTATGACTCCATGATTTAAAAGGTAACATTTATTTTCATTATCTACACACTGATATCCAGCCATGTCTAAACAGGAGACATTGAATTTTACTATCATTTTCACATGGCAAACTGCTATGCTCCAGAACTAGGAAGCATTTAGGGAAGCTCTGAGACTCTCTGAAATTCCTCTCTCAAACCTCCTTTATGTCAATGTTGGAACTCTTACCCTACACTTTCTAATTTGTCCTGGGATGTGCAATTTTTAATTCAAAGCCTTATAATCGACCATATAGACCTTTGAGTCCCTTGACTATGTGCTAGACACTGTGCTAGGTACTGGGCAAGCAATACATGCAAAAAAATAATAATAAGCTTCCTGATCTCACAGAGCTTCAATTTATGATTCAAATAAAGGTAATTCTACCTGTATTAAACTCAATTTCTTCTACCCTCAGGGCCAAAGTCAGACAGGCAAATGCTTGTGTTACTTTTATGCTCACTTATAGACCTGTGGCATAGCACCGGGTCTTACAATGTGGTCCTTAAAGCAGTCATGACTCACTTTATAGAAGTTGTCATTTATTGGAAGTTAATTAAATTATATTATTGTGTATTTTATGGAAATTCATCTAAGTTTTCCAAGTCATTTTTCCTAAAGATATATAGTTCATAAAATAAAAATAAAAAAATCACCCAAATATTTTTCTCAAATTCTAACAATTGGCAGTGACTATGGAAAATTTTGTATCCTGTTTTTATTAACATTTGTTCTTCTATAAATTATTAACAAGCAGCTTGAGAAAAGTGATTACCCATTTATTTGGACAACTATAATGTTACTTAGGATACTATTGGAAGAGGCAACCATTTTTTTTTTTGTCCAATAGCATAACCAAATAAGTAGTTCAGGCCTGGGACTATTTCCTTTATTTTTATATTTAACAAACACAGCATTCTCCTCATTAAGAATTAATATTTCTCTTTAATATCTTAGAAGTTGCCCACTGTCAGAGAGAGAGATGAAAAGAACCAGATTTTGATGGTTTATTTTGTGTGTGTGTCTGCGTGAGTTTACTTGTTGTTGATTCTGTTTCTGAAAGAGCAGACAGTCTTCTTTATTATTAATTGATGAATATTTTGGTCCAACATAAATCATTGATTTGGCCATTATAAAGTAGTTGTATTCACTGGATAATGCTCTTAAATCAAATGAATATTGAATACTACTGTATAGTAGAAACTTGTCATTAAAAGGCCTTCTATTTGGATGTCTGCAATGGTCAATGCCTTATTATAAACTGCTTTCTGAATCAGACTGCAAAAAGGTAGGACAAAAGTAACATTAAAAATGCCAACCAAGGTAGTTATTTACAATGCATTTTAATCCCATATTCTCAATATAAGTCTTCCTTCTTTCCTTCCTTCCTTCCTTCCTTCCTTCCTTTCCTTCTTTCTTTCCTTCCTTCCTTCCTTCCTTTCCTTCTTTCTTTCTTTCTTTCTTTCTTTCTTTCTTTCTTTCTTTCTTTGTTTCTTTGTTTCTTTCTTTCTTTCTTCCTTCCTTCCTTCCTTCCTTCCTTCCTTCCTTCCTTCCTTCCTTCCTTCCTTCCTTCTTTTCTTTCTTTCTTTCTTTCTTTCTTTCTTTCTTTCTTTCTTTCTTTCTTTCTTTCTTTCTTTCTTTCTTTCTTTCTTTCTTTCTTTCTTGTATGGTGACCCAAAGTATATATTTCAGCTAAAACGCATATAATAGTTTTAACAATCATTTGTATTGCAAAACTCTTGATTAGAAAGGAAAAACAAAAGTCCATTGGGATTTTGCCATAACCTAATCCTCAGGGTCAATTCCATGGGACTTTTTAATAGGTGAAAGGCTTTGGGTAAAATAAATAAGCCATTGTTTTCCCCCACCTCTACCTCTTATTAAGAAACTTGATGGAAATACAGGTATTGTGAAAGGGAAAACAAAGGGGTGTAAAAATGCAACCCTTGTGGAGAACAAAGATAAGCTTTGTTGAACTGGTTTAAAATTATGGGATGTTTTCTGAAGAAGATATAAAAATGGCAAAACTTTGTAGAAATATTTTCAAACCGTATAACTTGTAAGTATGAAATAAGCTGATATACAGTATTTTTTAGTCTGTTTCTCAGATATAAGAATCCATTTATTTTATGGTTATCAATATAAACTGGAAATTGCCCTATAACTCCTTTAAAATAAATACCAAGAACAGCATTTTTATGAGTATCATTATCAAACAATTTTTTTAAATGATAATAGATCAACAAATATTCTATTATGTTGATCTGTTACATATATGAAGTTGGAAAGAAGAACCTATTTCTTCCTTGGCAGGAAATAGTTTGAAGCTGATAAAATATATGTTGCAATAAGCTTTTGCTGCTTGTATTTTCTGCAAGTATGGTGGTGATGTCTGTAAAAACTAATCCAGACTTTATGTTCTCCAGGTAAAACTCCTCTGCAAGGGGGTAGAAATAAAATACAACAGTCTAGAAGTTGTTTCAGGTCAAATTCCTGATTTTCTTAGATCCATTCTGACTTTTTACTTTAATTATTTGAATATTTGGTAATGGTTTTATATGGGTATGTTTTGTACTGTGTACTATTTGGCTCACCAGGGGTCTCGGGATCAAAGCATTGTCCATGACAAAACAAAACTATATGTGTATGTAAATACTTATATAAAAATATTTATGCATATATATGTACAGATACATTTGTATTCTTTAACACATCGAGTTTTAAAAAAACTTTAAAACTATTTCTAACAACGCTCCCCCAATAATAAATATATTTGAAATACTAAGCAGAATCAAAACAATTAATCAGTTGATACAATAATGCTGTGTTTCTAACCTGCCTCCAACAAAAGTAGCCTGTCTTTCCATAGTTGTTGGAAAGCTGTTAGAAGGTAAGTTGTGGGGCTGGAAGAGATAAGCACATCTTCAGAACTTATCCTGGTTCATTTTGTTTTCTCAGAGAAAAAGAAACAAAGTGCTTTCTTGCTTAGTTACCCACACGGGCGGGGGTGGGGAGTGCATTTAACCCAAGTATACTCTGGCAAAACAAATAAATAAATTTCAAGTGAAGGGAAGTCTCTTGGATTAATATGTGGTGTATAAAAGACATTTTTCCTCTTCCAAGTCTGCCTTCTAATTTAAAAATATATATAATTTGTTTCTTTTTTGTTTGCTCGTCTAGTTTTCTTTTGTCTTTATTCTTTAGAAGTCATTGATTTCCACTCTGGAAATTGGAGGAAGATAAAACTAGTTTTAGTTAAACATGGAAAATTTCTTGTAGGTAGCTTCCAATGCACAGGCATTTCTGTTTATATTCCACCAGTTGGAGGTTTCTTGGTTTCTCGGTCATATTTTCTAAATTTATCATGCAAAGAAATGTCAAAAGAAACATTAAAATTGCATTAGAAACCTTTTTCTTATTTTTGATAAACTGTAAGAGCCATTTGTTTTACATTTTTTAAATAAGAAGTTCCTTAAGAGTTAAATTAGTTCTGAAATGGTGTAACTAATCATAAAGGCAATATTAAATTAGGAATTTTATTTGTACTCTTTTGACCTTTATTTTATATTAGTATGTCCTGTTTTCTTTACTTTGTGCCTTAGCCATTTTACTAGCTGTATGACTGCATGAAAGTTAATAAACACTCTATGCTTCAGTTTCCAGTTCCCTCAGCTGTAAAATAGAGATAATATTATAATATAATGCATGGTAGAATATAAAGCATAATAAACTCCATATGTGTATGTGCAAATGCCTTATATACATGTATACAGTCTGTATGTATATATAAACATATGTAGTATATACATATTTATATGTGTGTATATGCATATACACATACATACTCATACATGCACACATATATAGTGTGTGTATATATGTCATTTATCAATTTTATTTTTCTGGTAATCTTGTGTCCGATCATTTCCTTATATTGCTATCTTTTTAAATATAATTTTATTGATTTCAGAGAGGAAGGGAGAGGGAGAGAGAGATAGAAACATCAGTGATGAGAGAGAATCATTGATTGGCTGCCTCCTGCTTGCCCCACACTAGGAATCGAGCCCTAATCCTGGGCATGTGCCCTGACTGGCAATCGAACCGTGACCTCCTGGTTCATAGGTCCATGCTCAACCATGGAGCCACACCAGCTGGGCTGTTGCTATTTTAAAATAAGGTGTTTGGAAAAAAAAAAAAAAACAACCTTTATCAAATTAAGGAATTAATAAAACACATTAAATGTATAAAAACAAACATTTACTTTTTTTTTTTTTATAATTGAGTGAAAGGGTGTGGCTTTGGTTCTCAGTTGCAGATTCCAGTTTTAAAAGATTTTCGGAGGAATTCGGAATTACAGTTATGCACCTCCTAACAACAGGTATGTATTCTGAGAAACATGTTCAGAGAACGTCCATTTTGTCCTGGTGTGAACATCATAGAGTGTACTTACATAAAGCTGGATGGTATTGAAACCAAAATGTGGTATCTGAGTCTAAGTTCATTGTCTCACAAAACCAAAGAATGGATTCGCGGACAAAAACAGTGGAAGCAGTTTATTGAGAGAAGCCAGTCCTGGAAAAGGTACAGCTGGGGTTCCAAAAGCAGGCCAGTGTCCAGAGCTTCCGTCCCATGTTCTAGGCAGGCGTAGTTCAGCATGCAAGCGAATTGAAGTCCATTAGTCCATGTATGGAGTCCCACATGGCCATAAGCCACGTGGGCACAGGGGAACGCAACCCCCACCAGAGGAACATCAGGAACTCATTAAGAGAGAGAGAGAGAGAGAGAGAGAGAGAGAGAGAGAGAGAGAGAGAGGGCTCTTTTTTTGTCTAGGGGTAGAAATAGCCTCGCTATTTGGTCCTTTCAAAGAATTCTGCCTTAATAACATGCTTGCAATTAGTTATGTGCCTCACTGCTTTGTGATTAGTTATCTGTACACTGTCTTAGCAACATCTATACATTATAAAGTCTCCCACATGTGCCCTTCTTTCCCCACCCAGCTGGGTTGCCTTAGTAATTCCGCATAGCTGGGTTCCCTGGTTCTACTAGTACTTCCTCACCCCATGGTCCCATGCCTGTCTACCTAGCTTCCTTTTGTCTCCTCAGTATAGCCTACTATACAAACTTACTGGACCATTTCTTCAACTTTATGTTGTCTTTCTCTTCTTTTCGCTTTCCCTTTTTTAACAAGTTAAAAAGGACAACATGGAAGAAAGATTGGAGAGGGAAATCAAAGATTTGTTTGAAATCAGAATTGTGAAATAGTTGAAGAGGCCTTCAGACCATTAAAATTGAATTACTTTCTAATTTAAGTAGAGAAAGCTTAGAAAGTAGCCTACAGGAATTCCCCCTCAGGCTGCAGCCAGACAGCCTTGCTGATTTAGGCCCTTAATTAGGCATAAACTAATCATGCTGTGAGCTCTACAGAAGAAATGACACATAATTGTTAGTACTAATTTCTTAATTGTTAGAAAGTGATACTTCAGTAGTGCTTCATCCAACAAGAATGAGCTGCAATGTGGCATCTCTTCTCTCCACAAGTCAACAATTTACGCTTACAACACATCGAAGAAAGAATACTTAACAATACACTCAAGTCTCTTTACTATGTCTTCAAAACAAATTTAATGTTCTCAAATATAATCCCCCCCCCCCTTTTACTAATGGCATGATTGCTGTGGCTTTCAGTAATGAGAATGGGAAGTCCAGTCACAATCTATAAAACTATTTTTTGTATTAAGTCACCTGAGCTAAATTATCCAATGGGAAATGCAAATAGAATCTAATAAAGAACAAAATTCAGCCAAGTAACTCTGAAGGTCTAATAGGCTTTATTAAGAAATTCATAAATGGATCAGCATCCCATCTAAGCAAGTAGAAGGGAGTGTTGAGGGGTTGTTCAAAATAGAAGGTATTATAGGAAGAAGGGTGGGGCAAGGGAGCTATTCACAAAAGAAAAGAAAGAACACCTTTTTCAGGGAAGGAAATGGCAAGGTTTTTATCCTGCAGATTGCATCTTCTTTCTATGGAGTGGTGGGGTAGATGGAGAGGGCTCAAGTGACAGATTACCTCATTGGTGTTGACCATAAAATTCCAGACTGGTTAAGGTAATGTTTCTGGTGAGGTTAAAACATCAATTAGATCAGGTATCAAATCTAGGTTTAGTATCATGGACTTCAGCCATTTTAGGCTTATGGTTTTCTCTTTAACACATCAGAGAGCAAAAAATGTCTATTGGATAGATCAACTTTCCCAACTTGCCCGTTGCTTACATTCTCTCGAAGATAGAAGATGAAATAATAATTAAAATCATTATTAATTCATATGTATTATATTCTGTGACTTTAAAAGAGATCAAGAAATCAAGCTTATAATGTAAATAAATCTGTATTTCTTCCTTTTGAAGGAGAGCTGGATTTCAAGAAGGCTATAGTCATTATAAAAAGTGCTTTACTTGCATGTTCTTGAATAAGTAATAAAATATAAAATTAAAAATTCTTCAAAGTGATAATTAAAAAAAAGGAAGTGATAAGGAACAAAATATAAGAATGTAATTGTTTTTTGTCTGTTTGTTTGTTTTTGTTGTTAATGAGCAATGAAATATAATAGAAACGAAGCAGGAATTGTTCTTAGGCCCCTGACCCATTGAGACGACAAATACAAAGGTGCAACCACATATACTTACTAAGTGTTATCCTGTCAATACAAATCATATGATTTGGCTTGTGCATGGCAATACATTTTCTCCTTTCTTCCCACCTCTTCTCTTTTTTTAAAATCTTTTTTTTTAAAATATATTTTATTGATTTTTTTACAGAGAGGAAGGGAGAGGGATAGAGAGCTAGAAACATCGATGAGAGAGAATCATCGACCAGCTGCCTCCTGCACACCCCTACCAGGGATGTGCCTGCAGCCAATGTACATGCCCTTGACTGGAATCGAACCTGGGACCCTTCAGTCCGCAGACCGACGCTCTATCCATTGAGCCAAACCGGTTTTGGCCCCACCTCTTCTCTATTTGTGCCACTGAATAGGTCTCAAAGGAATGGAAAGAAAAGAGCATAGCAGGAAGTAGTTTTGTATGTTAGACTGAAATTAAAAGAAAAAAAAGACAGACTTTAAGACATTGTTTTTAGTGAATTTTAGTCCATTGTGGATGGCAAATATAGAATTATTTTCTTTTCAAAATTAATTTCAAGTGAGTTTTTCCTTATGCTAATAAAATAACAGTGTGCACCTATTTTGTGATATCCTAAGATGAGCGTGCACACTGAGCATTATGAGAGCATGAATTTTTAAGTCCTGGAAAAAAATAATCGCGACCCTGGTCTAAGCATTCAAGAAACCCTGAACACAACCCGAGACGAGTGTTTCAGTGCTGGCACCAGCCTGGGTACTGCCACCCGCCTGGGGCTCCCAGGCTGGTGCCAGGGATCATCTCCAGAGCAAATAATGAGATGAAAGTTGCTCAAGCTCTATGCCCACAGTGCTGGGGAGCAGAGGAAAAGCAGGGACACTTGTATTTTAATGTCCTTATCAACAGTACAGCTCTGAATGTCTTCACAATGTGCTCTATTCCTTTCTTAACTTCCTACCAAATAAGTAACCTTGCATATAAAAATACTAGAGGCCCGGTGCATGAATTCATGCATAGGTGGGGTCCCTCTGGTTGACCTGCAGTCCAACGCTGCCTGCAGCTCTTACCTGCCGCTCCCGCTCATCCTGGCCCCACTGTGCCTGCCACGGGCTCGTACCCAATCAATTCCGATTGGGAGAAGCTTGTGCTGCCACAGCAGTGCTTGCCAGCCATGAGCCCTGCGTCTGGCACCCTTCCAAGGGGAGTGGTCTGCAGGATTGGGCTGAAACAGGCTCTCCGACATTCCCCAAGGGGTCCCGGATTGTGAGAGGGTGCAGGCCAGGCTGAGGGACCCCCCTGGTGGTCAGTGCACGTCATAGCGACTGGTCGACCAGTTGACTGTCTGCCCCCTGGTGGTCAGTGCACGTCATAATGAGCAGCTGAGCAGCCTTAGCATATTATTAGCATATTACACTTTGGTTGGTTGTTCGATTGTTCTGCCATTCAGTCTATTTGCATATTACCCTTTTATTATATAGGATTTTCATTTCAATATCAATATTTAGTAAGAATATAAGAGAAAGATATACATGTTTCTCTTCTATTTACTACAATCCTAATTATATAGATTAGGAAATGTATATTTCCTAAAGACATACAGATAAAAATAAATTAAATCCAAGGCTGTCAAATGCCAAATAAGCAACTTTTTATAACATACCACACTATAAGACATCCTAGGTAGACCCAGAAATCACAACAGCTGGATTTATAATGTCATTGGTTTAATTAACTTTACACTAATAATAATTTGGAGAACCTGTGGGGC
The DNA here is from genome assembly GCF_027574615.1 of Eptesicus fuscus. Classification (NCBI taxonomy): domain Eukaryota; kingdom Metazoa; phylum Chordata; class Mammalia; order Chiroptera; family Vespertilionidae; genus Eptesicus; species Eptesicus fuscus. The sequence goes on along the minus strand of NC_072482.1, from coordinate 48,798,010 downwards.
TGATGAGACCCTGAGCCTATCAGCCAACATTCCTGGGTCAGATCCCCATGTGTACTGGTTGAAAAGTGCACTTTGTGTCAAATACTTCCATTCAGAGAGAAATGGCCTCAGAAGACACTATTTAATAGAATATTTAGTCAATTGCATGTCATCCTAATCCATGCAGTTGAAACATTTAATGACAAGAATGAAAGTCACTTCTCATTTCTAAACCCAAAAGTATAATTTTAATATGAGAGGTTATTTTATTTTACTGTTAAAACAACGGAGAACCACTGGTTTTAAAATAAAACAGTGTACTTTTTTATATTGCAAAGGGTTATTTGTAATAAAGTAATTTTATACTAGTGTTTTTTTGAAAAAAAAAATTGGAACTAAAAAATACCGGAAGCAAACAAATAAATCTTAACCACGCTGGAGGGAAAAAAAAATATCTACTTCAATCTTTATATATATTTCAATCTTTAGTGGTATATTGATAGGGAAAACTACAAATAAATCCTGAACTTCTTTTTTTCTGGTGCTATGGACACAGTAACTCTGAAGCTATTATAGGATTATATGATAGGATTATTATAGTATTATAGGATTAAGCAAATAAGTAAATACGTTGATATTGTGGGAGTTAAAGTTTTCACTATAGTAGAAGAGGTACTTAAATAAAGACTGGGAAAGGCAATAAAAATCTTGTGGGAGTGGGTGGAATATAATTGAAGGTATTGGTGTAGGCTCATGATTTCTAAAATATGTGCATATATTTCTAATGTAGATGTTTATGTGACATAGGTGGGTTATGTAGCATATATGTGTATATATATGTATATATATAGTTATATACACATATGCATAGCTCTAAATAGCTTCTAGGTCTAGAAGCAACAACACCCAGCAGCAATGAGACTATACTTACTGCCTCACATCTTGCTCTCTATCATCCATCTCCTACTGAAAGAAAACAGTAATTCTAAAAATTGGGGCAAGATAGGTACAAGATGAGGCAGGGACATCTTGTTATACCAAAATTAAAATGTGTTTTAAAAAGTGATGCAGCATGTCACAAAGACACTAGCCCAGCTTGAAAAATCTTCCCCTGGTCAAATACAGAACTAGAGGCCCCATGCACAAATTTGTGCACCAGTGGGGTCCCTCAGCTTGGCCTGCGGGATCGGGCAGAAACCAGCTCTCCGACATCCCCCAAGGGGTCTGGGATTGTGAGAGGGTGCAGGCCAGGCTGAGGGACCCCACTGGTGGGCGATTGGGGCTAGGGAGGGATGCAGGAGGTTAGCCAGCCAGGGAGGGACCACAGAAGGGCTCCAGGGTGTGTCCGGCCCATCTCACTCAGTCTCGATTGGTCAGACTCCAGCAGCAAGCTAACCTACCAGTTGGAGCATCTGCTCCCTGGTAGTCAGTGCACATCATAGCAAGCAGTTGAGCAACCTTAGCATATCATTAGAATATTATGCTTTGATTGATTGAACAGATGACCAAATGACTGGACACTTAGCATATTAGGCTTTTATTATATAGGATTTATATAATGAATGATGGCAATAAATTATGGGTAATCTCTAAAAAATAAGCATTCCCAATTTTAAATCAAAAGTAAATAGACAAGTAAATGAGAAAGAAAGGCCAGCTTTACTTATTGTAGAGTGCCAAGGGCCAACTGGTAAATGCAGAGGATTGCTGGAGTTGGTTCAGGAAAGCATCGATGTGTGCTAACTCTAGAGAGACCTTTGAAGGGAAAGATGTTTGTATTGTCCTGAGGTGTCTTCCCAGAGACTGCTTAGTAACTGTAAGAGGGAAAACAGCAACTCTACTGTGGAGAAATGGGATGACATGTGAACAATTCATACAAAATAAGCATCATCAATAAAAGGCGGAAGGGCATCATATGCCTCCCACGTATGCCCTGCACTCCTGCCAGTGATAAATATGAGCCTAATTGTGAAGATAGTTCAGACAAACCTCAAATGAAAAACATTCTTTTTAAAATTTTATTTTTATTGATTTCAGAGAGGAAGGGAAAGGGAGAGAGAGATAGAAACATCAACGATGAGCGAGAATCATTGCTCAGCTGCCTACTGCATGCCCCCTACTGGGGATCAAGCCCCTGGACATATGCCCTGACTGGAAATTGAACTGTGACCTCCGGGTTCATAGGTCTGACACTTAACCACTGAGCCACATTGGCCAGGCTCAAATGAAAAACATTCTAAGAAGAGGGAAGGAGGCGATATTTCTGAAAAATGCCAATGTCACACACACACAAAAAGGAAGATTGTGGAACTTTTCCAGATCAAAGGAGAAGCAATAGGAATGATGAAAAAATACACTGTCTGATTCTAAACTGGATTCTGTACTGGAGGGAAATTTTACTAAAAGAACATTATTGGGTTAATTGAAAAATTTGGAATGTGGTTGTGAAATTATATAAAAGTATTGTATTAATATTAAAATTTACTGCAGGAGATATTTGTATTGTGGTTATGTAAGAGAATATCCTTATTGTTAGAAATAACATACTGAGGAATTTAGCGTAAATGGCCATTATGTTTGAAACTCACCCTCTTTTTATTTTCATTTTATTTTTTCCATCACCATTTATCCCCTCTATGCCTTTTTCCATCTCCACACCCCCCTCCCCACATTCACCATACTGTTGTTTATCTCTATGCTATTAAATGGTTCAGGAAAAGTATTATATGCATGATATATATTAATTTATGGTATGTAACATATAATATATTAATATAATACATATAATGTGTTATATTTTATTAATTCTTAAATTATATGTTGTATATTATTAATATTACTTTCTTTATACATATAAAGGGAGAGAGAGAAAGAGTATGGCAAAGCAAATGAGGAAAACTGTTAATATGAGGTAAAACTGTTAATACTAAAAAAAGAATGGGTATTCTTTTTAAAAATTTAAATAATTTTTTACTTTTAAATTAGTTGATATACAATATAATATTAGTTTTGGGTGTACAACCTAGTGATTAGACATAGTTTAACTCACTAAGTGATTATACCAATAAATCTCATACCCATATGACATCATATAGAGTTATTAAAATATTATTGACTACTAGAGGCCTGGTGCATGAAATTTGTGCACTTGGGGGGGGGGGTGTCACTCAGCCCAGCCTGCGTCCTCTTGCAGTCCAGGAGATGTCCGACTGATGGCTTAGGGGATGTCCGACTGATGGCTTAGGCCCACCCCACCGCCATGAGCCTGGCTTCTGGCTGAGCAGTGTTCCCCCTGTGAGAGTGCACTGACCACTAGGGGGCAGCTCCTGCATTGAGTGTCTGCCCCCTGGTGGTCAGTGTGCATCATAGGGACCCCTTGTTCCACCGTTTGGTCGATTTGCTTATTAGCCTTTTATTATATAGGATTCTGTATGCTATATTTTACATCCCTGTGACTATTCTATAACTACATAAGTGTTCCATGAGCTTTTTTATTTCTGACACTTTCTGAATGTTTGCAATTACTTCTAAATAAAAAACACACACATAAGTTTGACATCAGAAAAATGAAGGTTGAAACTCTGAATGACCTTAAGTAAACTTACTTCACTTTTCTGTGTCTCAATGTTCTGTTCTGTAAAACAAAGGTAATCATGTCACTGCACAATATTATAATAACAGCATGAATTGCTGTTTGCAACATAGCAAACAGGTGATCAGCAAAGTTTATTCCTTCCGTCAGAGGCCAAACTCATCTCCCAGGTAAATATCATCACTAAATCCAGTTTCCACAACTTTGATTAAGTCCTCATTTCTTTTCAATCAATTTAATATTCCATATTTTTAAAATTACAATAGTAGAGATTTACAGCCTCAACTAAGGTCTTACTCTAATAGAATGTGAAGTCTTTAAAGGTCAGAAATATTTTGTATTCAAGTTGGTATTCCTAGAATGTATTATAATTATCAGCACTTAATAATGCTCTGTGTATGTTTATGAAATGAGTCACATAATCTACATGGATGTAACTAAAAATTGACATAATTGTGGGGTCCAATGGGTTTACTACTGCTTTGTAATATATGCACCTGATGCCTCACCGTTGAAGAACCAGGGGGCTGGTCTGCGGTGAACTCAGTAGTCCGAAACGCCTCCCCTAGGTCTGCTCTAGCCATTCAGACCTGGACCACATACCAAGTCATTTCTCTTTCTTTTACAATCCCTACCATTCCTTTAAAAGAGATTCAATGCTCAGCATTTAATGCAGTCTGTAGTCTTATTCCTTAGAACAGCTTGGTTCTAGCATTTTCTTAAAATTTCTCTATAATTGGTTTGTTTGCTTTTTTTTGCAGCGAACACTGTTTAAATTAAAATTAGTCTTCCTTTCCTTATTTCTTATTTTGAGCCCAAGAAATGTGTTTAAATGGAAAAAGTTAAGGCAAATATTGATCGAAGTTGCATGGGTGTGGTAGTCCATTTAACACGGTGGTTCCTAACTGGGGTGAATTTGCCCCCAAGGGATATAAGGCAATGTCTGGAGACATTTTTGGCTGTCTCTATAGGGGTGGTGGTGATGCAGGCATCTAATCGTTAGATACCAGGCATGCTGCTAAACATCCTGCAATGCACAGGACAACCCCCGACAACCAGGATTTATCCAGCCCAAAATGTCCTTAGTGCTGGAGTTGAGAAACCTTGATTTACATGAAGGGAAAGACTGCCATTATGAATATTTAGGCAGATCTGATTTTCAAAGGGGTGAAACTATAAATTACTGAATTGAAGTCATACTTGAGTTTTTTAGACAAGTTTAATTAAATTTCAGCTTTGTATTTTCCCATTACAGCCTGCCCAGAAAAGATGTGTACAGAATGTCCATACCATCGCACAATGACGCTTTACATTAATAACAGCTTTCCTATTGCTTGTCTTATGGTTGGATACATATGGCCTTTCAGCTGTCCTGGAGAATTACCCTCATAGAGAAGATGTTCATTTTTAGGCTGATTGTGCTGGCAAACAAAAAAGAGTTCCATGCATCTTTTTATCAGGACTTGAAGCAGCTTTTTTTTTTTTTTTAAAGAATACTCGAGGACTATGCCCTAGTTGACTTGGCTCAGTGGATAGAGTATTGGCCTGAGGACTGAAGTGTCCCGGGTTCGATTCTGGTCAAGGGCACATGCCCTGGTTTCGGGCTCAATCCCCAGTGGGGGGCAAGCAGGAGGCAGCTGATCAATGATTCTCTCTCATCATGGATGTTTCTATCTCTCTCTCCCCCTCTCCCTTCCTCTCTGAAATCAAAAAAAATTATATTTAAATTTTTTAAAAAAGAATACGGGAGGACTAGAACAAATTTCATTATGTCATATCCACAGAATATTTTCCCTGATAAACACAGGGAAACTGAACAGCTCTAAAGTAAAGCTAGTAAACTGTTTTGGAGGAACCTCTTTTAACCACTGCCCCACTACTGTCCATTTGTTGGCAGCATCAGAGGGGTTTTCTCAACAACTGTCCCAACTTAGACTGCCAACATGCAACGGGGAGCGGCTGCAGCCCACCGACAGGCCAGTGGACTGGCCCCTGGCGCGGCACCTGCTCTTGCCCAGTGGTTCTTTAGTTCTGCCAGACATTGTCTTCAGTGGCTCTGTGGGGACATGGGGACACATGGGCATGCCTAAGAAGGGAGTTTGTGCAGGAGCCTCGTTAGCAGGACCCACTGAGTCTCAGGGGAGACAGGGTGGCCAGCCTGAGCTGTGCTGGGGGCCACCCTGACCCTCTTGACAATTCCTTGGGAAGTCCTCTTGGAGAATCAATCGCTGGTTTTTCTTTTTCTTTTTCAGCTGAAGCACCGAAAGAAGCAGCCAGGTGGTGTGTAGGGGTCATGCTTTATGAAAACTAGGTAATTTAAACATTAGATGCATTTTCGAAGTGGCAACGTGTTCCCTCTGATACTGGAACATATGCTTGTGGAGTATAATGAGGAGGGATGTGGGTTGAGAACTGGCCTAGCATTTAATTTCTTATGTAACATTAAAAAGTATCAAATATATGTAAATTGTATACAATAGCACCTCCTCACCCCTTATGTTGTATTGCAGTGCTTGTATTCAAGTTACCCTCACTCGTATAGGGTTATCATTTTACCATCTCACATCCTCACAAGAAGAAGGCTGTGAACAATACAATAAGATATTTTGAGACAGAGATTACATTCACATCACTGTCATTACAGGGTTTGTTATAATTGTTCTAGTTCATTATTAGTTCTTATTGTTAATTTCTTGCTGTGCTTAATTTAAAATTAAACTTTATTATAAGTAGGTGTATGTAGGGGAAAAACAGTATATATAGGGCTCGGTACCACCTGTGGTTTCAGGCATCCACTGAGGATTTTGGAACATATGCCCTGCCAATAAAGAGGCACTGATGTATTACACATGCATATACACCTGTGTTAGGAAGTAAGTACTTTTCTCCAAGATGGAAACATTTTTTAAAATATATTTTATTGATTATTTTACAGAGAGGAAGGGAGAGGGACAGAGAGTTAGAAACATTGATGAGGGAGAAACATTAATCAGCTGCCTCCTGCACACCCCCTACAGGGGATGCGCCTGCAACCAAGGTACATGCCCTTGACTGGAATCAAACCTGGGTCCCTTCAGTCCGCAGACCGATGCTCTATCCACTGAGCCAAACCGGTTAGGGCCAAGATGGAAACATTTTTTAATTGAATTTTTAAAAAAGTATTTTCCTCTAAACATGCTTGGTGGTCATTTTAACGCAGAACTAGTAGCAAAAGTTTATTTATTTTTTTAGCTCTCAGGGAGTGATGCATAAAATGTGCTTCGTTTTTTGTACATAAAAGGTTTGATGAAATAACTAGGTAGGATAACTAGATGAAGAAATAAAGGAAGACTAAAGATCTACTGGCAGGCACCTAAATGTGTGAGCAGGGTGTGAGGTGGGGGCTCATGTGATCAGAGCCATCTGGTTGCTTCCTGCCATATAGGTTAATTCATTCTTACGGCCTGTGACTGCAGATCTGTAGGTAACTTTCAACAACCAAATCACATTTCAGTGTTTAGACTAAAACTCTCTCTCCTCTCCTCTCCTCTCCTCTCCTCTCCTCTCCTCTCCTCTCCTCTCCTCTCCTCTCCTCTCCTCTCCTCTCCTCTCCTCTCCTCTCCTCTCCTCTCCTCTCCTCTCCTCTCCTCTCCTCTCCTCCCCTCTCCTCTCCTCTCCTCTCCCCACCTCCCCCACATATATGCCAGTTTAAAACATTGTCAATTCAGATTACAATGGCAAGATGCAATTTTTTTTTTTTAAGTTTGGCTATCTCTCTGCCTTCTCTTATTTGTGTTGTGCTTTATTTTGGTCTCTTTGAAAACAAGCTTTATCCTCATCTTTTTCACTACTTTTAATGGCTCATAGATTTGTATTCAAGTTATTTGGATAACACTTTATTGTAACACTGACTTAAATGCAAACAAAAAAAAATTGCAACAGCAGCCCCAATTCTTTCCTTCCTTAGAATTTTCGCTCCGGAATATTGTGGCCCAGAAGAGGCTGTGACATTTAGAGGATGTTTTATCGTGCTGTATTCAAAAGGACAGGAAGAAAGAATATAAGGAGGAACATGGCAGAATTTCAAGGAGAGCCACAGAGCTGGAAGAGGTCTGGGAGGGCAGCACGTCTTGGAACCCTTTCAGAAACCTGTTCCCATTTCTTCACGACGGCGGTTAGACTGTCCCTGCACATATGTGAGTTCATAGGGCCTATGAAAAATGGCAGGCGAGAGGTCTAAAATTACACGACAGATACAGGCTTGTAAAGGGAATTCTTTTAACTATTCCTTGGAGTTTGATTAATTACTTGCTTATTGCTGAAGACAGACTAGAGTGACCAGAACTGGGATTTTAATGAAGAAAATGAGACAGTTGCACAAGTGCTTAGTATGGGAGAAGTGATGCACTAAAACTGTAAATGCTTTGGAATTAGCCTGCCCCCTCTCAATTCCCAGCAGTAGCAGACCTTGAGGTTTCCTTGGCTGCTGTGGGTTGCAATGAGATATTTAGCACTCAGATGAGGATGCTAATCTCATTTGTTACATTTCATTTTAGAGCTCTTTGGGCAGCTAGATTACCAGAGAGTAATCATGCACACAGTTTAGCGCCATGTGTCTTTAATAACCCGGGCGTTTGTGTTTATGGGTTTAGTGTGGATTAGAATATATATTAGCTGAATATTAACAGATTTAATCAATCCGTTTTTGAATTCATGAGATTTTTTTTTCACTTGTAGATGCACATTTAGGCTTTGACTTTTTGTTCATAGACACTATAGGACAAAGTAAGAGAAATAACTTTATTGTATCACCATCACCACCATCATCACACAACCTCATTAAATTTATAATAAACACTGAGATCACTACATTGTGCTGGATGCTGTGTGAGCAAGATTCTGGTGAACACCAGTTGTTTTTCTTTCTGGTATCTCATGAACAGAGGCCTCATATTTTTGGTCAGGCATCAAGTAAATGTGAAATATAGTCATAAAGCAAGAAATCCTCTACTACTACAGAACAAGAAGAAATACAAACATTATCGTCTGATAAAATGCACACACATACATTCACACACATTTATATAGGCACACACACATAAGAGAACGTGTATCATGTTCAGAGTGACTGAACACAAAATTATTCAAGAAACACTGTTTAGTTGGCTTTTATTACCTGTTCAGTTGAGCACAACACCTTAAAGGAGACCTAATTTGGTCCCATAATCCATTTCTATGTTTAGGGGTAGAAAGAGCCTCAGAGTCCAATGCACACTTGAAAACTAGAAACGTGGCGGGCTGTTCAGGAATTACACACACACGATAGCTTTTGTTATTGTTAGATGGTTTTTCAAACTAGTGATTTGCTGAAAGTAAATAGAACAGAACACTTTGTTGATGGAATAAAAAAGAGTTTTTCATTATATTCTGCACAATTCGAACACTGTACAGAGAATATACAGCTAGTACTATCTTAGCTATTTCTTACAAAATAATTGGTAAATGGCATTATTCAGTGACACAATAGTCCTAGACTAACAGTGTGTGGGTGTGTATCTACACCCAAGGTAGTTTTCTTGTATGACCAAGTATGTCAGTTGTTTTATTCAGTTGCAGCTGTAACAAATTAAATTTATTATTTTATGTACCTAAAGGCCAGAAGGACTCAAATTAATGTGTTAGAAAGACTGTGTTCCTTATGGAGGCTGTAGGCAAGAATATGTTTTGCCATGGCTCATGACTACTTCCCCATCTTCAAAGCCAATTGCAGCATATTTAAGTCTCTCTATCTCTTTTCTTCTATCAACACATCCCCTTATCGGACTCTTATGAGGACCCTTGTGAGTAATTACATCAGATCCACATGGATAATCCATGAAAACCTCCTGATATGAATATCCTCAATTTAATTACATCTTCAAAGTTCCTTTTTCCATGTAATATGTGGGAAATGCAAATTAAAGCAACAATGAGATACCAGTACCGACTTATTAGAATGGTCCAAATGTGGAACACTGACAATACCAAACAATGGAAAGGATGTGCAGTAACAGAAACTCTCACTTATTGCTGGTGGGAACACAAAATGGTACAGTCACTTTGGAAGGCCGTTTGTCAGTTTTTTGTAAAACTAAACATACTCTATGGTATGATCTAGCAGTCACACTCCTTGGTGTTTACCCGAAGGAGTTGAAAACATATATCCACTTAAAAACCTGGACACAGATGTTTGTATCAGCTTTATTCATAATTGACACAACTTGGAAGCAATCAAGATGCCTTTCAGTAGATGAATGCATAAATAATCTCTGGTACATCCAGATAATGGAATAGTATGCAGTACTAAAAAGAAACGAGCTACCAAGCAGTAAAAAGACATGAAGAAAACTTAAATGCATATTACTAAGTGAAAGAAGCCAGTTAGAAAACACTACATGTTGTATGATTCTGACTACATAACACTGATTGAAAGCAAAATTGTAGGTAGAGTAAAGAGAACGGTGGTTGCTAAAGATTGGAGAGGATGGAGGGGTGAATAGGTGGAGCACAGAGGATTTTAGGGCAGTGAAAAATGTTTCATCACACCATAATGATGAAAGCATGTCATTATGCATTTCTCCAACCCCATCAGGAGTGAAAAATAGTGTAAACTATAGTCTTTGGGTGATTATGATGTGTCTACATAGCTTTATCAATTGGAATAACTATACCACACTAATAGGGAATGTTTACAATGGGGGAGGCTATGCATGTGTAGGGTGGAAGGTTATGTATAATATCTGTGCCTTCCTGTAAATTTTGCTGTGCTCTAAAAAACTGGTCTAAAAATAAAGTCTTAATAAGAAAGAAAAGATACTGCATTTTGACACAAAGCACATTAATTTTCCCCTCTGAGATTGTGAATAGGAGTTCAAAGAACTATACATTCAGGAATTAAATACAGCCAGAATTGCCTCCAGCAGGGGTGTGAAAAGAATCATACTGTTTTCGTGTAGGAGAAATCAACCTCCTGACTTAAGCTTGAGTGTCCAGCTTTATGTAAGAAATTGGTGAGAAAAACATTTATGGCGTTCTCCACAAGGTATAGCTAAGTTGAAACCTTAATAGTCCCGACATCAATGCTACATAGCCTCTGAGGGAAATTGCAATAAAACATTCATGTGAGTTCTATTTCTGTTGTCTCTTGATCAGCACTTACCACAAACTGATTGTATTTGATTTCCTATGAAATTGGAACGAGATACGAAGGTATTAAAGAAACAAATTAGCGTGGGAAGATATACTTAACTGCATATTAGAGAATATTTTCATTATACAGTGACTTTTGCTTTTCCATATCACAATATTTTAGTGGAGCTCCTGATAATTAATATTTAAATAATAAAGATACTTTGTACTCATTCAAAGAGAAAGAAAGAAAGAAAGAAAGAAAGAAAGAAAGAAAGAAAGAAAGGAAGGAAGGAAGGAAGGAAGGAAGGAAGGAAGGAAGGAAGGAAGGAAATTAGCAATCTTATTACATAGATTGCTCCCATGATTTGGATTTTTTGGTTTGTTTGTTTTTGGTAAATTGGGTTTCATTCACTTGCCAGGAAATAAATTATTTATCTAGTTTAAAATGTCCTTACCTATCTAGGACAGCTACATATTTTGCAATATCAGTAGCTAGAGGTAGCAAGTTCATTTCCTACTCTTTCCCAAGGCAACCTGAATGATTTAATAGAAAAACTAAAGTTAAGCTGATTATTTCAGAAATTGAAAGATAATATTGATTTAAAATGCTCCTTTCCAATATGCAGCTTTTCAACTATAAAGTAATTATTAAAATGTATAGTTTAGTTATTTATTAACCTCAGGCAAAAATGTTTGTATGTATACATATACACATATATTTATATAAGAAAATATTACACTGTTACTAATGACTTTAAAAGGTAAAATGGAAAAAAGCTATATTTCTGTTTTTTCTCATGCTCCTATCCTTGTCTTATTGTCAACCAAACATTTGTTAAATAATAGTAAAATATTAAAGGGAATTTCCTAAATTAAGAGACCACTGTGTTTTGGTTACTGCACTTACTTTTGCATCATAGAATCATTTAAAATTTTACCTTAGAATATTATTAATCATAAAATATGTATTACATAACAAGTGCTAGACAGGGTGAACAAAATTTTATGGCACAAGTAAGTGTAGCATCTAGATTTGGGCACTGATTTCTCTTGAAGCTGTGAGGACAGAGCCTTGACTCCTGGCTCGGCAGTTCCCTGGCTGTGTAGCATTAGATTAGCTGGTGAAACTTTCTGGCTGTTAACTATTGTCTTCAGTAAAATACTAACTAAACAGCATCCTCTATAAGGCTGTTGAGAGGTTTTAATTAGATGATGTCTGTTAAATACTTATTCTTTTATCTTATATCTAATAAATGCTCCAATAATGAAATTCTTTTAAAAAAATAATTTTATTGTTGATAGTATTACAGATATCTCCCATTTCAGCCCTTCCCTGTCTCTTCCTAGCCCCTACCTTAAATTCTTGTCCTTAGAGGCAAAAGCATCTTTTTTTCCACATATTTTGTCCATAGGTAAATGTGCAGTTGTTAAGTTAATCAATTTAGTGCAGTAACTTTTTAAAAAAAAGTGAAAGAGGACATGATATTTGGACTGTCTTAAATTGTACAAGTTCATATTCCTGAAAACAGTGATGAATTTCTTATTTCAAAATTGTGTTTTCACTACTGGTTAGTGCTGGAACATTGATATATCAAATTGGATTTTCTTTATTTAGTATTTTTCAGCAGCAGTAAAATATACTTGAATTCCCTTTGGAGAAGCATGTATATTTACTCTGCCATTTACTTGCCTAGAAAAGACATTAAAATACTTTTGCTTAGCGAATGTTATATTGTTGGATTAGATGCAACTCTACAGATACACTGTCAAGTATAATTTAATATCAGAATGCATTAATATCTACTCCAGTTTATCACCACATGGCTGTTTCTACACAAACCCTCTTAACATGCCTTGCAGACATTACTAATGATCATAAACAACACACTTAGCACTTGTGGCAACTGATTCCCATCTGCTTTCAACCAAGTTGTCCTCCTTTCAGAACCCATTCAAACCCAAACTTCTGTGGGAAGCCCCTATGGCTCTTTGAATTTGAAGATAATACCTAACACTTTTTAATATCTGGGTCAACAAATTCTGGTAATAAGTGCCCACATGACAAGGAAACATATATATCTTTAAAAATTATTCTCATACTTCAGTGTTCTCTGTGTGTTTATAAAGGCTTTATATTATAATGGTATGTCCTCTGGTCTACAAATTCCAAATGCTTTCTTCTTACTAGTTCATTAACATGGAAAACTTGGTTAAAAAAAATAAAAACCTTGACTTAAACATCTTTTAAGTTAAGATGTACAACTTTCCAATGACATTACAAGTCCTGAGGGAAATTTAAAAATCAAATCCTAAATATGTTATGTGGAAAATCTTGGGAAACCTGAATGATATTCATCTGAGGACAGACTAAAACCTTTACGTTTCAATCTTTGCGTTTCTATTACTGTCAGGGCATAGAGTTCCTTCCCTTTGTTTCTCTCCAGGAAATAGTAAACCCTAGCTTTGTGAGGTAGCAGCACAGAGTAGGCAGGGACTCCAGCCATGGGATTAGGACACCTGGCTTCGACTCCAGCTTTGTGACTGTGACAAGGTGTGAATTTGGGTATAACTCAAACTCTCTAAACCTCAACTTCTTCACCTGTTAATGGGCATAATCATGCTCATCTTTTAGGATTATTATGTACATTAAGTGAAATAATGTCTAGAAAGTACATGTTATACAATAAACACTTTTGATAATAATTTTTCTCATGATTACCACCTTATCAGAAAGAAAAGGACATAGCAAGATAACGAAAAACTCAATAAAACTGCATGCTTTGGTTCAAATTTACATAAGGAAGAAAGGCTAACACTTTATTTTCCACTGAGATCATTCTCTATCTCCCACCAATTCTAATCAATTCTATTCTCCTTTTAATAGGTTTTTTCCATGCTTCAACCAGAGCAGACCTGTCACCTTAAAGAAAGAAATGAAAAAAGAGAGATGGTACCAGAAAAAGCTAGATCTTTTTTCTTTTTCATTAAAAAATATTTTTATTCATTTCAGAGAGGGAGATAGAGAGAGGCTGCCTCCCACTTGTCCCTCACTGGGGACTGAGCCCACAACCCCGGGCAGATGCCCTGGCCGGGAATCGAACTGTGACCTCCGGTTCACAGGTCAATGCTCAATTACTGAGCCACACTGGCTGGGCAAAGCTAGATATTTTATGTGTTTATTAAACATGTTAAATTTAACCTCAAATTTAATTTAAAAAAATCTGGCTGTTCATTGTGTCCTTCCCCCCACCTCCCTAAGAATTCATTTGCAGTAGAATACAATTATTTCCCCCATAAATGATCTTTTCATCAGCTATGTAAATAATATATGCATGAATATATCAGTCAAAACCTTAGTCTCACTCCTAGCCTACAGTCTAATTAACAGAGGGTCTTTTTAATATCTATCACTGGGGGAAGATCAATCAAGACACCAAGAAAGTAACCCCATGTCCATATGCAAGATCTGTTTTTCTCTGAAACAGAAGCTTGTTAACCAAACTTCCCTAGAGACTTGCTCATTCATAATTTGGTATGTTTCTTCCTCCTTGGAGTAATATAAAAATATTATTATAAAAATGTATAGGGGAATAAATGGTGATAGGAAAATAAAATTAAATAAAAAACAAATACATAAAAATGCAGGAGGCTTTAAATATTAATAACACTTTATCTGTAACATTGCCCTCTGATAGCATGCTGTGTAGACTATTTTATTCAGTAATTTGGGTTTTTTAAGCACTTTTATTAACAACCAAGAATTCCTACTTTGGATGTCCATCTCTAAAAACACTCCAGGTATGGCTTGTTGGTTTTGCATAGACCTATGAACTGGGAGGTCATGGTTCAATTCCTGGTCAGGGCACATGCCTGGATTGCAGGCTGGATCCCCAGTGAGGAACATGCAGGAGGCATCAGATCAACGATTCTCTCATCATTGATGTTTCCATCTCTCTCCCCCTTTCTCTCTAAAATCAACAATCCTATATAATAAAAGCCTAATATGCTAAGTGTATGACCATTTGACCAGTCGCTATAATGCACACTGACCACCAGGGGCAGACGCTCCAGCCGGTTGGTTAGCTTGCTGCTAGGGTCCAGCCGATTGGGATGGGCTGGACATGCTCTGGAGCCCTCCCATGGCCCCTCCCTGGCCAGCCAACCTCCCACATTCCCTCCTGGGCTGGGTGGCCCTAATCAGCCCCAATTGGGACTGGGTAAGATGGGCCAGACACGCCCTGGAGCATGTCCCTCCCCGGCCCCAATTATGCACCAGTGGGGTCCCTCAGCCTGGTCTGCACCCTCTTGCAATCTGGGGCCCCTCAGGGGATGTCGGAGAGCTGGTTTCGGCCCAATCCCCACAGGACAGGACGAGGGACTCCACCGGTGCACAAATCCGTGCACCAGGCATTTAGTATACATAACAAAAGCACTACAGTGAATTTCCCATGTTAATTATCCCAACATTGCCAGTAGGAGTCACACAGAATGCAAACACACAAAGATGTGGTTGCTTTCACCTCAGATGGCTTTGAATCAATTTTGCATAAAAAAAAACACTCCTTTAAAAGATTTTAACTCTCCCCCACATATTTAAAATTTACATAGGTAGCTTTACATAAATCTTTTCCTTTGTAGGAAATGAGAAAAAGAGTCAGAAGAGAGAGAATGGGGTAGGAGAGGAAGAACAGAGAAACACAGCCCAGTCAGGGCTAGAGTATAAAAGGGAGAAAACAGACCTCTGGTTTAGTCTATTAAGAAGAAAAGGAACAGATTGGTTTTCTATTCATTGGCATTCTATTGTCTGGGCGTCTGTACCAGCCATTTTGATGGTACAGGTATAGAATGAGGGCAGCCAGGTAAGGAGTGATTTCCTAAAACTCCTGACCTTAGAGAAATACCCTGTTTTGTTCTTCAGCCAGCTGTTGCAGACTGAGAGCAGCTGGCAGATATAAATTTTCAAAGCGCATGCCTTCTTTAGCATCTGGCCTTAAAAGCTATAACTAGGGTCTTACCAGTTATCACCACCACATCAAAGATTCCTAGAAAAATGTTCTTACAATTTTCTCTAGATTAAAGTAACTCAAATTTTAATACTTTACCTGACTTTTCCTTTATATTCTACTAGAGGTCCGGTGCACAAAATTCATGCATGGGAGGGTCCCCTTAGCCTAGCCTGCACCCTCTCCAATCTGGGATCCCTTAGGGGATGTCCTGGGATTGGGCCTAAACTGGCAGTCAGACATCCCTTTCACAATCTGGGACCACTGACTCCTAACTGCTAACTGCTCACCTGACTGCCAGCCTGATCACCCCTAATTGCCTCTGCCAGCAGGCCTGATTGCCCCCAACTGACCCCCTGACAGCCTGGTCGCCCCCAACGGCCCCCCCTGCCAGCCTGGTTACCCCTCACTGCCCTCCCCTGCTGGCCTGGTCACCCTCTACTGTCCCCCTGCTGACCTGGTCACCCCCTACTGCTCCCCTGATGGCTTGGTCACCTCCAACTGCCTCACCCACTGGCCTGGTTGCCCCCAACTGCCCCTCCTGTCAGCCTGGTCACCCCCAACTGCCCCCCTCTGCCGCCTGTTGTCCCTTATTGCCCCCCCTGCCAGCCTGGTCGCCCCCAACCCCCCTGCTGGCCTGGTCACCCCCTACTGCCCCCCTGATGGCCTGGTCACCCCCAACTGCCCCACCCACTGGCCTGGTTTCCCCCAACTGCCCCCGCCCCATTGGCCTGGTCACCCCCAATGCCCCCCTCTGCCGCCTGTTGCCCCTAATTGCACCCCCTGCCAGCAGTCTGTTCGGTCGTCCGTTCAGTTGTTTCAGTTGTGACGGCCCCTGGCTTTTTATATATTAGGATAAGTGAACTGAACCCCTACTAAAATATACTCTCCTTAACATCTAACGCAATAGTATTGATTAGAGCACACACAAATTTCCCATGTTAATTATCCCAACTTTGCCATTAGGAGTCATGTATATAATGCAAACATACAAAGATACAGTTTGCTTTCACCTCCTATTGGCCTCAAAAGGGTTTGAATCAGTTTTGAATAGGAAAATAATCATTTATTTAAAGGATTTCAACTATCTAACAGAACACAAATGTGGATTTACAGTAAATGTGTTTTACTTTTAATCTTGAATCACATGTTTAAATGTTTTCACGAAACTCTTTTTTTCAGTTTTTAGTAACTAGGCCAATGCTCACATAACATAAATCTAGCTCATTACAATCAATCTTGCCAACATATAATTTTATTTTTATTTCAGATATATATTTATATATTGTATACATTTATTAATGTTTTTTGTTTGGTTTGCAAACTTTCCAGTAACCTGCCTTAGAATTTTTTCTATATGGATCACCTTAGCCTATACAAGCTGATTTGTCCTCAGTTTTGCTTTCTCAGATGAGTCATCTAATTTTAGAATAATAAAATCTCAGGAAGGGGAAGAAGTTAGTGGTCATCTAGGTCTCCTATTTTGGGAATAAGAGGGGGAGAAGCGAGGGTATATATCTTATGTAAATGAAAAAAACATAACTACCTGTTGGGATTTAACATTTACATGGAAGTCAGAAAGTTATTAAGATACTTGACAACTTATTTCTACCTAGTCTAGTAAGTTAGCCTTAAACTCAGTGGTAATCAGTATGTAAGGTAATAAATATCAGCACCTGATATGTAGCCATCATTGACTATGTGTTGTACATTATGTAAAAAATAATGTGGATATGACTCTTGTCCTCAAAGAAAACAAAAGCAAACTGGTTCTTGAAGCCATTAGAGCATGGTTCTCAACCTCTCTAATGCCACAACCCTTTAATACAATTCCTCATGTTGTGGTGACCCCCAACCATAAAATTATTTTCGTTGCTACTTCATAACTGTAATTTTGCTACTGTTATGAATCATAATGTAAATATCTGTGTTTTCCAATGGTCTTGGGCGACTCTGCAAGCGGTTTTCAACCTGTGGGTCATGACCCACAGGTTGAGAACCGCTGCTATAGAGCCTGACAGATGATTCTATTGATATTTTAAATTGTTATGACTTTAAAATTGATTTATATTATCATACAAATGGCCACCATAGAAAAAAGTATAAATGGCCGAAACCGGTTTGGCTCAGTGGATAGAGTAGGGGATGTGCAGGAGGCAGCTGGTCGATGTTTCTCTCTCATCGACATTTCTAGCTCTCTATCCCTCTCCCTTCCTCCCTGTAAAAATCAATAAAAATATTTAAAAAAAAGAAAAAAGTATAAATGTTTTCTATTTTGGTTAGTTCTCTGTATTCAACACTAAGAATTTTCTCTTTGCTGATCTATAATTTCACTGGAAAAAGTTAAGGGACTTTGCTTTTCATGATCATTAATTGTGAAAGTAAACATGGATATATATTTTTTAAATTAAGCAATTAAAAAATCACTGAGCATCATTCCAATGGATTGCATGTAGTTTTTCTAAATAAATTGAAATTACTCTAAGAATGGCTAGGGTATGTGTCATCTCAAACAAAATCAAGTTATAATGCAAGCATATGGTAGCTATATTGCTCTTAAAATTATGATGTAATTTCATTACTTTCATGCCAATTATGCTGGCACTAACCAAGCTCAATGTAAAATCACTATCAAAGACTCTAACCCATTTAGTGAGAGGCATACCAGGAGAAGTACAAAACAATATTGAATACTAGTTTTATTTGCTACTAATATTTATTTATAGAAAGTGGCAGCTATAATTAATGTAGTCAGAGTTCATAACATGTAAATGGGCTGCTAAAACACAGTGAAACTAGATATATTTCAAATATCGCAGCCAACTTGCCTCATAGAGGCACAGTTGTATTGTGCATGCAACTCTAAAATGGCACCCCATAGAGGTTTCAGAATCTTTTGAATTACCATTGTTGCTTTGCACTTTCAGGACTGGCCAACTGGAGTCCAGAGGCAGTGGTTTTACTTTCTTTGCCAATAGATTCAGCCATAGTTTAAAGGCAAGCAAAGTATAACAAGATTTCTGCAATAAATATAAATCCAGGCTTCATAGAACCTTTCTCCTATATATATGAACCAAACCACTTATTTAAATGACTCTTCCACTCCTTTTGTTAGATTTATAGGACACGGAAGGGATGAGAAACAAACAAACAAATTAGAAATTGGTAGAATGTTGTGAGCAATTAGTCTCTGTAGCCAGACAGACTAAGATTCAAATCTTGAGTTGTCCATTTATCAGATGCGTAAATACAGCTAAGCCCTTTAGCCTTCATGGTCCAAAGTTTGCTTCTCTGCAAAAAAGACATATACTTAATGGCAAGGCTTTTGTCTGGATTGAATACGACAATATTTGTGAAGTGCTTAGCACAATGTTTGGCACATAGTAGGTGTTCAAAAAATGATGCTTTTGGTGATGTCATTATTAGCAATGCTATTATTATAATACCATTAGAAGTATGAAGGGGGCTCACCCATATTGAATGAAAAGGATTTTATTATATAAAAAACTGTAACATTTAGGGGAAATATTAGATTAAGCAGAGTCATGAAGATGTGACTTTGCACAAACTTTGGCTTTCCTTAGCAGGTGTGATCATAAGACTTGCTGTGCCAGTAGAATGAAAGAAAACTTACATGCATCACTTCTGAATGGAAGCGTACAAGCGCCAGTAAGATATGTTCTATGCTCCCTTCTCCCCACTGTTTTCTGCAGGTGCTGTCAGCCTGCATCTCTGAATGACAAGGACATAAAGCAGAGTCCTCAGTCAACTTGTGATGGTTATGAGATAAACCTTTGTTGTTTTAAGTCACTGAGATTAAGGTGTTGTTTGTTACCACAATGCATCCTATTCAATCCAGAACAATACAGACTAGCCGTTTATGCCATATTCGAGGGGTGAGTGTGGTTAGAATATAATAAGATAAAGAGGTTAATACAAATCTGGGAATGAGACTATCAATGACCATAAAGAACCTGTGATGTCATTATAAAGATATGGACTTTTTTCTTATAAGCAACATAAATACACCAGATTTACTCTATGCGTATTTAATATAGGTAATTGGCCTACTACATTTTATACAGGATGGTAAAGACTGGATGCAGAAAGAAGGTCCCACAGTTGACAGTAACCCATGAAATAGGAATGTGAAGGGAAATAGGAGAGGAAGCACAAGGATGGCTTGAGAGTATTGGTGAACTATGCTGGTTTGATAGGTTTGTCGGGTACAGAAGAGCTGAGAAACAAACAAACAAAACGTCTATAACCTCTTGCTCAGTTGTTTGGGTAGGTGTTAATGAAGTTAACTGAATTTGGTAACACATATTGACCAAATGCTTGTGATCCTAACAGCCTAATCTTTGGAAATTTGGGGATACTTATAAAAATAGTTTTATGTGCAGACAATAGAATTCATTTAGGAAATTATTAGATCTAATTTAAGTGTATAAACTTCATAAATAAATATCACAAATTATCACTCAAAAATTTTGACTTGTTATCAATTATTTACAAACTATGTAATGAAACAGAAAAATAGAGCAAATAGAAGTGAGAGTCAGTTTGATCTTGATCACGGGTTCTGTGCCTAATGATTCTTGTAATTTCGTTTAGGAACTATTTGCAGTGAGATGTTAAATCAAAATTTGCTATTTGTGTGCAAAGCATGGTTTTCTAAGATAATCAATTAACTGGAATATAATTTCTCTTCTGGAATATATGTGTTATCACTGCCATGCTTGCATAAACAATTTAATAACAGTGCATTCTTTTGTATAATATTAATAGGATGGCAACAAAAATATATTTAATCAGAAAAGAAGTGAAATGTATATTATAAATCTTTAATTACTAAAATTCATTCTTTGAAAGAGTACTGGCCTCTCCTACTACACCTTGAATTTATGGTGTCAGTGATTACATGGTATTTCTTCTTTGAAATAATAACTCAGAGTCATTACTCAATTAATACTTGTTGGTTACAGAAACTGACTCAGTGATACCTTTTGTTGCAAAAATACAAAGATGTTTTCATTTGTCTGCCGTAAATCTCCAGAGAAGCAATTTTATGGTAATTCAGAGCGCTATTTACATTAAAAGAATGACAAACATTGAATGCTTCCGTAAATACCCATAATATCAGTGTGTAATTATACTCCAGAACATTAGTAAAGATGCTTTAGAAAGAGCTTCAAATTGTGAGTCTATTAGTAATTTCAGTTTTCCCAATAATTCCCACCAACTGCTTGTGGTTACCTCTTCTCACTCCATTTAGCGGACTTCATTGATAATGACTATAACAGTCTGACTCCCTAACTTTTCCATTTTTGTTTGTTCACTAAAACAGAGTAATTCTATTTATAAAACTTATTCCTGTTACTTTAAGATCATCAATCTAACATTTGAATTCTACCAGACTTGTGTTTAACAGTTTTAGTGTGGAGTTTTTCTTACCCTGAGCCATATCTTCTTCCCTGTGTTAGCATCATCTGGAATCACTGCTTTTGTTTCCAATATGTATTCTTTTTCGAGAGGCAAACAAGCATTTATTTGAGATCAATAACAATAGTTGTCTGGGAATCATTGATTCAGGCAGAAGCCCAAATAATGTTCCAATTAGGAGACAAAGGCAATGCGTATCCATTTGAAAGGAAAGGGGAATAAGTACCTGACTAGAAGGAAGGCGTTTGTATTGGTGCAGGTCACATAACGGAGTGATGTCAATTCCAAACAGTGGTTTCCATTTTCAGCCCAGTAGTCATCAGTCCAGTCGTCATAATACCTGCTTTCTTGTGACTTTTGCAAACAGTTCTTTTGCAAGGCATGTGGTTGCTTTAGACCCAGTTCAAAGATTAGTTTGCCCTGTTTCACCATTTCAAAGTTTGGAGGCATAAGACCTGCCAGGCAATTCCTCTGGCATGGCAGCTCGGGCTCCACTTTAACGTGGCTCTGTTTATGTTATTGTTTACATTATGGAATTCCTGATACGTGGCAACAATATGGGTGAATTGCAACAACATCAGGCTGAGTACATACTGTGTGGCTCCATTATGTGAACTTCTAGAACAACCAATACTAATCGGTAGAGACAGAAGCTAGATCATTGATTGCCAAGACAGGGAGTGGTGGGGTGAGGGGCATTGGCTGCAAAGGGGCACAGAGGACATTTTGGAGTAATGGGAATGTTCTTGGACAGAGTGGCATTCACATAGTAGATACTTTTGACAAGCGTTTTTCTTTACCACTGGTGGCCCTTTGGCTACTGTATTGACTGAAACTGACCTGGGAGCATAATACCTGGGGCCTCATAAGACTATGATTCCAGGCAAGACTGTAGCTTCCAATCTTACTCACTTTCCATTATTCCCAAATTCACGTACAATGGGCAAACATTGGATCTATCTTCCATAACACTTGGGAACGGACGTGGTGGTTCTGGAACTATTTTTGTGCCCCCCCCCCCCATTTCATCATCTGTTTTAAAGGTCTGCATCTCAGTCTGCTTGGGCTGCCATAGCAAAGACCATAGACTTAAGCAACAAAAACATATGTTCTCACAGTTCTGGAGGCTGGATGTCTGAGATCCAGCTGCTAGCATGGTTAGGTTTGCTTAGGTTCTCTTGGAAGCTCTCATCTTGGAGTGCAGAAGGCCACCTTCTCTGTGTTTTCATAAGGAAGTTGGGGGGGGTCTTTGATATCTCTTCTTATAAGAACATTAATGCCATCACATGAACCCCATCTAAACTTCATGACCTCATCTAAACTTAATCACCTCCCAAAGACCCCATCTCCAAATTCCATCACGTTATGGGTAAAGGCATCAACATATATATTAAGGGGGAGGCACAATTTAGTTCATCGCACTCTTCCAGCAACGACTTGGGCACCTTAATGATATATCTAGTCAGGTAACAAAAGGTAAATAACATTTGCTATAATTACCACCTAATTTGATGAGCAATTCCTTGTTAATGGGCTCTATGCCTGATTCTGTTGTGGGGAGGAGATGCACCTCTTTTCCTTGACACAGCAGGGATGTGAGGAAAGAGAATATTCTCTTTTAAAAAGCCCTGAATTGACTGGGAATGTGATTTTGCTCTTCAGTCTTCTCCCCAGTCACCCTCCTGTGCTGCCCAGGAGGGTGGTGAGCTGGGCAGTGCTAGTCCGTCGGCTTGGCTGCCCTCAGCAAGGGCTGGTCAGTCTCAGAACTTGGACTGTGTTGTCCTCGTGTTGCTTGTTCTCAGGTACGCTCTCTGAGTAGTGATTCTTGAAAAGAGGATCCCATTTAGAATTTAACATGATTCATCCCAAATTTGAGCTACAAGAAATTGCTAGCATTTGACTTATAAAGTGGCAATTGCATACAGTATAAGCGAATCCATGGGTGTCTATCAGGACCTGTAATCTGCTCAAGTTCTGAATGTTATGGGGACAAGGTAGAGTGAGGAGTTACCCTTAAAATATTTTCTATTTGGTGATTAGAAGCCATGGAATTCGATGCTGTTGCTATTTATGACAATGCACACATCACCTCCCTATGCCCTGGTCCCTAATGAAGTGGGGAGCATCAATTGGCCATAGTTTGACTGTAGCAGATGTGCTACATGTGACAAATGGTAAGCATATTGGAAACTCTCTATTAAAACAATACTGCCTCTATACTCTGAATTTACATCCTAACACAATGTCATCATCAATAGGAAGTGGTATAATAACAAAAAGACTGCATTCTCTCTGTCCATTTAAATTGTTTCAACTTTAACTCAGTTTGAATTAAAGCATCTCTCATATCAAAAGCACAGCTAACTTACTTCTAAGTTATTTCCAGATGCCACTTTTAGTTCCAATATGAGTGAATCAAATGCTTGCCAATTTTCCTTTGGAGCGTGCTGCCCTCACACTCTTGGCATGCGTCTTTAGGACATCTCTCTCACAAGGAGGATGGCAGGCCAGCTTGACTGTGGAAGTCATTTCCAATTATAGTGTCATTGGGATTATCCTCTCTCTAATCATTCATTCATAAATGCATTTTATGATTCCCAACATTATTGTAAAAAGATGAACACTTTATATGTTATATTTCAAGAAAATTCTATTCCTTGAACTGGGTTTACAATATAATAATTTACATCTAAAGAAACATTTGGCAAAATATATGAAATATACCCCATAGCATATGTGCTCTACATCATGAAGCTACTGATACTCACATGAGATGATGGAAAGTAATTTTGAAATCTTGGTAACTATTGAAACAATGATATGACACATGCTTTCTTTTAATTCTTATAAGTATATTTCCCACTGGCTAAATCATATTCACATTTAGTCCAATTTAAAAAAAATTATCAGTTTGAAAAAAAATTGGGAAAATTCTTAAATAATTTAAAAGTTGTAGTTAAAGCTACTCATTGCTACTGTAAAACAAATTACTTTCTTGTCTGTGTACAAACACACACCAAATTTAATAACTATCTATATATGTAAAATCCTATTATGCAAATAGACCAAACAGCAGAACAACCGAACAACCTGTCACTGTGATGTGCACTGACCACCATGGGGCACGCACAGAAAATGTCAGGCGGCAGCAGCAGGTGACAGAGCATGGAACATCGTGGGCGTCAGCTGTGGTGGGATGGTAGAGCAGGTGAGCAAGGGCGCCAGACCAAGGCGGGCCACTGGTTGCTGTCATCAGGGCGAGCCTCTCGTGGTTATGGAAAACTCTTTGCTCCTGTGCCGCAGTCCCACCTGACACACCTGCTGCCGGCGCCTGCCACTGGCCCCAATCACTCGGAGCCATCAGTGGGTGCAAGTGGGGCCAGCGTGGGAGCAGCAGTGGGAGTGGGGTTGGGTGGGGGCATGGAGGATGGGCCAAGACCCACTCCTGTGCCCACTGCAGCCTCGCGGCCCACAGTTCCTTTCAAGGTGCACGGATTCGTGCACTGAGCCCCTAGTTGAAAATAAAACATTTGTATTGGTCTTGTGCTCTGGATACTAATTTTCTCTGGCTTTGTGATATGCATTTTTTCTTTAATGATAGTTTTCCATTCTGAATGAGTTTTATAGAATTGTGATATATCTGTTCTCAACAATTCATTTCAAGAAGCATACCAACCATTGCTGTGGACATAATAATAAAAATAAAAGCATGCTTATAAACTAGGAAGAGTGGCTCAGTGTGGTACAGAGGTTGAGTGTCCACCCAGAAACCAAGAAGTCACTGGTTCGATTCCCAGTTAGGGCACGTCCTTTTCCCTTCCTCTCTACCTAAAAAGTCAATAAAAATATGTTATATATATGTAAACTAGGAGGAGTTTTCTTAAGTTTAACCAAAATAAGCTGCCAGAGTGTTCTTGTAAGTTAGCAAGTAATGTTAATGGAGATACAAGTAAATGAAAAAGTTTAAAACCAGACTTCTACAAGAATACTCTGTGAGCTGAAGTTTATTAGATAAGAGTAGAAGTAGTTCATTTTTTAAAATAGGGACGAATCATTCTATGTATAATCGTTTTCCTCATATTGCATATAATATGTCCGTATTTAAATGATTATTTTATCCAGTAAATTATCTGTAGTCTGGAACTATTTATAACATATTTAAATTGAAACTAAGTATTCAAGTATCTAGATAAGCAAAGGTTTTTTGCCATATCTCAAAATACATGCCTACATAAGCCAGTGTCTATTCTTGCTGTATCTTATATTAATTTTTTCCCTTAAGATATTTCACTAATGGCCTGGCCCCATACAATAGGGAATAATTGGTTTCTTAAGGAATAATTAGTTTTATTAGGAGTTACTTAATAAAAAGTGCATTGTGATTTACTTGGAGGTCATGGGTAAGAAAATGAAATCATAAAACCCTGAAAATGAAGCATGCCTATGTGCCTTGTGTGAAGCAATAAATAACCAGAAACTGAATTGATAATACTTAATTTTAAAAGCACTAAATTTTAAGACTGTAGCAGAGATTGCCAAAATGTATCCAGCTCCTTTCTCCATTCATTCAGCTGAAGAAACAGATCCTCGATTAGAAATGTGTCTAAGAATCAAAGATAACTGTGGAATTTGGATTTAAACTCTAAACATTGTTGAATATAATTAACTGTAAAATTTCTATAATTTACTTTACGTTTTACCTCATGAAGTGGTAGTTCTGGGGAGAATCCAAAAGTCACAAAATTCTGCCTGGTAAATACACATCCATCACAAGCTGAGCATTTTGACATTGCGGAACCCATTTGAAAGTATTCAATCTAAAACTGTTCACAGCAGCACATGACACATTCAATTTTTCTACGTATGTTCACCTCATTTGGCCACTGGATGGTTTCATAACACATGGACACTCAGAAGCAAATATGCCATGGAAAAGGAAATCATGAGAAAAATGTAGAAATGTTATAACTCTTTAAAATATCCTACTCTTTTTATTCAGGATTAATGTCAATACTAAAGATGCATTTGAAATAAATACACATTTTAATAAGGGTTATTTACAAAATAATCTAGTTAGTTTATTTCTAGTTTGAAATTATCACTACTACAGAATTTAAATTAATAAAAAAAGATGTTGACTGATATTTGAGGGAAAATTCAATCAATAAAAAAAGAGCCATGTAGCAAACTGTCTCTAATTAGAGACTATCCCAGAACACCTTCTGGAAAAATAATTCTTTTTTCCTTATTTTTTATTATTTTAATCTTCACCTGAGTGTAAAATTATTAATGAGAGAGAGAGAGAGAGAGAGAGAGAGAGAGAGAGAGAGAGAGAAACATGGATGTGGGAAACTTCAATCGGTGGCTTCCCATATGCACCCAGACTTGTGATCAAACCCAAAACCTAGTTATGTGACCTGACTGGGAATCGAACCCTCAACTTTTTGGTGCACGAGACAATGCTCCAACCAACTAAGCCATCTGGCCAGAGCCAGAAAAATAGTTCTTTATAAGAATTCTAAGTAAGATTTTGTTTTTATTTGCATTTTACCTATATTCTTTATCTATATCAGCTCAGGGCATGATTGTTTTGTAAATGCAAGTATGAAATAGGTCTATGAGATAGATATTATTAGTTTTTTTCATCATGTAAAATCGCCAGGAGCCTGACAATGTGAAACCTAGCATGATCTCAAGTGAGTCAATATGACCTCGAATGTCAAGAATGTAAGATAGATCAATATTCAAGACTGTGTTGTAATATAGAATTGCAAAGGCTAGATCACTCATGAACATTTGTAGAGGCATGGAATCTAAATATTTTCTTAGTTTTTTTAATGCACATTACTAAACTTGTTAAGTTCAATATCTTATTTAGAAGAATAAGTTTAAAATATTTCTTGTTTAAAGTTATTTTAAAAGCTCTGGGATCTTTCAATGAAGGGCTTTAATTCTCTTATAAATTTGTTTATGTCTATAAATTATAAGGCATCAAAAGAAGTAAACTAAGTAGACATATATCTCATTTGTTTATAAATCACAGGCTTATATTATTTATTTGTGAAATTTATGTGTACTAAACCTTTACAGTTGTCAACTTAAAAATTAGATTTTTTTCTAATCAGATGTTAAAGATTCAGAGGAGAAAGTTGCCTTTTCAGCATTTCAAAACTAGGTAGTAAGAAACACAGAGGATATCATTTGCAATGCAAAACACAATTTTATTACTATACTTATAGGATATATATTGAGTTCTTTATTGAAAGTATTTCATACAGTTTTCTTTTCCCCCTTCCTGGTTATTCATCTTTAGATAAAAGCTATAGCATTTTAATCTTACAGTTTCTTGGAAGTGAAAAAAAAAATGTACTCAATGTGGTAAACTCAGAATTAAATTAGAGATGCCAAATATATCTTTTAATTTAGGGAACCTATTGGTATTTGCAATGGGTTATAGTACCTTTAGTTCGATTTTTTTTGTATGTATGTGTTTATAATACATCTCTTTTAAGAAAACCAATTTTTTTTGTCATTTTAAAGAAATAGTTTATTCTAACTAGTGGTTGTAGCACATTAAACTTCAATACATGAGATCTAAGTAAAAAAACTGTTTCATTAATTCATCTTGAATAAATCATAAAAGTACAGAAAATATAGGAAATGGAAATGGGAAAAATGCTACAACTTATCTAGTTTATCCCCTGAGGCTATATAAAATTGTCACATGAAATATATCCTCTAGTGTTTTATCTTCCCATATTAAGCCATTAAATGGTCCTGGTTCAATACACACTGAGTAATTTCAATGCTCAACTCAGCACAAAATGCACACATGGCAGAGTTCTAGTTTTTGAGGTGGCTTGTTTATCAGGTATAGGAATCTTACAACCAACAATACTGTCATGCAGGAATTTACTTTTCAAGAGGTGATTTAAGTAATTTAAACATTGTGTAGAGGGGACTGGCTAGCTATTGCGAATGGGCCAAATCCAGCCCCACTGCCTATCTATGGAAACACAGTTCTGTTGGAACACAGCTACATTCATTAATACTTACCTATTGTCTATGGTGGCTTTTGCACTCCCGAAATAATGTTGAGTAGTTATAACATAAACTGAATGACCCACAAAGCCAAAAGTATGTGCAATTTGGTCCTTCACAAAGAAAATTTGCTGACTAATTGAAGAGGCAGGACTGGCTTCCTTTTCTCATCTAAAATATTGCGTCTTTGTGTGTGCACTACATAATTTCATCCTATTTGTTCAAAATATGTGGCCTCATGATACTACTGGTTCTTTTTATTTCACAGTGAGTGATTGAGATACACTTAGTATTATAGGTTTATTATAATTCATTGTGATTTTAATGAAACTAACTCCTGCTCTTTTTTTGTGCTGATTGGGTGATGTGTACATGAAGAACAGCGATGACCTTAAGCTTTATCACCTTCCCTCTAGTGCCTAATATTGTGTTTTACACAAAACAGGGACTCAATATGTGCTGAAATTACATAACTTACATTTCAAATTTTAAATTAATTTCCCTCATAGAAATAATTCTGGCATATTTTGAAAAATGAATGCCTGTATTTCTGTAATTTTATTAGATTTCCATAAACTATCTTATATTTAAATGACCATTTGAAATGCAAATATCCAACTGAAATGCAAATATCAGACAGTGAGATAAGAATGTGCTTCTGCAATAAAAACTTTTCAGGGTAATAGGGTAGAGAAGTTCTGTGTTGACCTAGTCTGCAACCCACTATTCATTAATTCTCACAATCCCCTCAGATCATTTAGATCAAGAATACTTAAAAGTAGTCTTTCAAGTTCTGTTGAAGCCCCACAGGTTTTACCTATACCTTGATTTTTTTAAAAAAAAGAGAACAACTTTTCCTTTCACTTTTCTGCAAAGTTTAATTCTTTTATGAAAAACACAAGAAGGCCCCTAATGTAGATATTACATGCATATAGCCTTTTTTTTTTAACATTGTAAGGGATAAAAGTTTATGCATGATGGTTGCAGCTGGAGTAGTTGCACCTGAAATGGGAGAGAAGTCCCTTCTCTAATTCTAAATATTTTTATAGAAGTCTTTGCCATGGAGTTGCATTTATCTTTACTTAAAACGTGAACATGTCAGTAACTTAGAGAGATTAGATAAAATGTCTAAATGCTAACAGTTTGAACTCCATTACAATTCTAGTGATTTTGAATCAAAGGTGCAATTTGTTTTACTTATTAAATTATTATGATTACCAGGACACTTACATTTTACTTTTTCTGTTTATTTTAACATTGAGAGAAACTTGTCCTAGGCAGATGCAATTATTGCTAGTTTCTGATTTTTTCAACACTACAAGTCATTCCCTATTGCTAGAAGTATGAGGTTCATGAGGCTACCTGGCAAAGCTTCCAGCAATTTAGCTGTCTAAACGGATTAGGAAATGGGCTGGGCTTATTATAGGCTCAGCCTACCCAGGTAGTGAGAAATGTAATACACGATCGCATTCGCATTCTCAGAAGTCCAAATGGATTATCCATGACCTGGTTCTTTTCCATCTCTGTCAGTCCTCAGAAGTGACCCACTTTCCCGCCCCCCTCCCCCCCCTATTAAACAGAGGCAGAGAGAGACTCCATCACTTATTTATATGTTCAATATTCAAAATATTTCTAAACTACACAGAAAATATGGTTAATATATGAAGAGTCCTTCTTTGAGTAGTGATTCTAGGGAAACTTTTACTTTTCTAATTTAAAAAAGAACAAAATGCCTAGTAATAAAGCTTAATTGTGGTGAATATGATAGACTAATAATTACTATAAGTTTTTAGAATTTTGTCATTTTATTGCCCAATGTCACTTAAAAGATAGAATAGTAAAAATAGATTCAGGAAAGAATAAAAAAGATAAGTGAGGAGAAAGTTCGTTCTAAGTTATTTTTTTTTCCAGATTTCATACCCAGCTTTGTTATAGATGTTTTGTCTACAGTCAGAAACCCAAGTGCTGCCTGAAGAATTGAGAAACCACGTAAGCTTGATGCAAAGTTAAGAGGAGAATGCATTTGTCTTGTCATGCTTCCCACCTCCTCACTTCAGAGAATGGCCTGGTGACATTCGTATTCTAACTAGTTGTCTCTGCCAAATCGCTCCCTCAATCTGTGTATAAATGATTCCTGAAGAAAACGACTTTCAGTGGTGTTTCCTATCTTGTAGCTCTTTGAGGGAATAAAAGAGCACATTTATGGTATTTTTCTCAAATCGGACCAAGGCAGTTATTTGTTGTGAATGATGCTTTTAGAATTGCACACTGGATTGTTTAGTATTACAGGACATACGGTATATACAGCAGCGGAGCAAAAAGCGACAAAAAGAATAATGAAAATAAAGAAGCAGCACTGCATGGCCATACTGAATGGTACCGATACCTTTTGGAACACTGGCTGCAGACGCTGCAGGTAAATCCATAGAAACAGGATTATCTCCACAAACGTGCAGGCTCTTTAGGAGGCAACAATTCAGAGGTCTCCTGAAAGCAAAAAAATAGATTCCTCTCTGAAAGGCAATATTTGTGTTTCGTCTTCAGAATGACTCATCAATGAGAACAGTAGCCCCAAACCACACATTTAAAGAATTAACATTGTTTTCACACATTTCATCATACTATTCCACAGCAGAGGAGTTTACTCTCTCTAAGGTTTTTGCCTGAGAGGCATAGAGTAAAGCAGCGTTTTAGAGCCATGGTTTTTAAACTATGAAGTACCTTCCAATGGGCATCGCGTTCACAGGCCAGGGGATTCCGGTTCAGCAGGTCTGATTCCAATTCGTCAGGTCTCAGGGGCTGCTGAAACTGCTGGTCTGAGGACCGCATTTTGAGTAGCAAGGTTTAACAGGCCTCCTGAAGTCTTAGTAGTTAAAACAAGATGCTGTGGAATGGGTATACATTTCAGTAATGCAAGACAAAAATTTCTAGGGATCTATAGCATTATGCTGATAGTTAAAATACTGTACTGTACACTTAAAAATTTGTTAAGAGGGTAGATCTCAGGTTTTTGTTGTTATTGTTGCCATAATAAAAAGTAGTATTAGTGCCCTGCAGGTCATTTTCTCCTTAGCTACAGCTTTGTATTGATATCTTCTCTGTTCTTGTAACTCCTTTAGACGGGCAAAGTGAGCTCCATCAATTTGCAGACCAACTCTATGTTCTCTGACGATTCTCTTGAGGAGTTTTAGAAATCTTCAGGTATAAACAAAATAAATCATAAGGTTTCAATATGGTAATTTAATCTGGAAAAGATTATTGTTGTCTTTTTACCTTATTTTTTTTTCTTTTTTTCAAGTCAATCCTATAAACCCCTTAGGAATACAATACCTGAACATGTTGGTCTGTGTGTGGGTAGGACATAGAGATTATTGGTTGATACAGATCTAAGTTGATGTTCTTTATTTGGTGAGTAGGACATTTGCAATAAACTTTGTTTGCTTGTTTGTTTTAAAAAAAAGATTTCTTAGATTTGGTAAAATATTTCCAAACTACACAGAAAAATAGACTCAATCTACTCCCCATTCTAGATATATTGGTATTCTTATAATGATAACTAGAGGCCCGGAGTATGGATTTGTGCACAGGTGGAGTCTGGCCGGCTGGGCCCCGATGGGGGCTGATGGGGCCAGGCTGGTGTGGGGGGCAATCAGAGGCAGGGCTGGCCAGGGAGAAGAACTGGCCAGGGGGGTGGGGCCGAAGGAGGTTGGTGGGCTGGCCTCGCCCCCAATCTGGCTGGTTGGCTGGCCTCAGTGGGTGTCATAGCAACTGGTAATTCTGGTCATCCTGGCATTCTGGTCGCTGGCTTTTTATATATATAGATGCTACATATAGAGTTAAGTAGAGAGCTTATTACTGTTTTGTTGTTGTTGTTTCTTTGGCTATTTTTAAATTTTTTATGGTTTATATTAGCTACATGGAACATTGAATTTATTTTGAAACTTTTATGCTTGGTACCAAATTTCACTATTAAAATTTTTATATGTATCCCATTTTCCAGCTTAAACTACTATCAGGAAGTTACTTTTCTTATGCAAATATAGTTTCAAGCACAGCTAAAATCTTGTAATATGATACAAATATTCATCATGAGAAATAAGCAAACAAAAAGAGTTAGATGTAATCATTATTTAAAATTGTCCATGATGAAACAAAATTTTAAATTCCTCTAAATTCTAGAATACCTAGATAATTAATTTGTACTGATAATGAAGGGGATGTGTCTGGTGGAGAGGAAGCCAGTTGAAGATAAAGGGAAAAAAAACAAACACAACCTCCCTTCTCCCCGCCCATCCCACTGCCAAATGCCGTGCATGCTCAATTAGTAATAAAACATGGGACTTTTGGTATATAAAATGGTCTTTTTTCTTTTTTTTTTTTAAACAGAGAAACAGGCAAAGCTACTTTTACAGAAAGCATTTGAAAGTTACAAAATTTGACTAAAAATGTGTATAAGCACTCAAATATATATTGCAAAAGCTGATTTAAAAAGAAAACACAAGAAATCAGTATGTATACATGGCTGTTTTAAACAACATATATTTAAGGGCTAGCACATGTGTCACCCATGATAATGCGTGGAAACCATTAAGAAGAGATCCATCTAAAATGGTTGTCGCCAAAAGTCTGTTTAACGCTATCACACACGTTCCATAGAACTTACAATGGTTTCCGTGATTCTGGCCAACGGGGAAAATCAGTTTTCAATTTGGATGCCAATCAGGAAGTTAGTTGCTTCTCAAAATATAAAACATAGATCCCTTCCCTGTAGTATGATCAGAATCACAGAATAGGAGATTTTGAGAGGAGACAGACAGGCAGGAAGCCAATGGGCCTCATAAACAGAAAGACAAAAGCACAAGCCATGTGGGATGAAAGGAGTGTGAGACGCAGAGGGAAGGCAGCAGAACTGGGAAGGAAGCAAAGGGATACTCGCGGAACAAAAATGAATAAAACATTCTGAGCAATAGTGGCTCGTTCTAGTTTTTTAAGTGAGTAACAAGGAAAAGATATTGATATTAGAACTTTATTTAACAGTCGAATTTTGTTAGATATACCTATGCATATATTTATGGTTAAATTAATTGTATCACAATATACTCTATGTTTCTGATTTCATTTTTTTTTGTTTTAAATCACTCCAATTAATTTAGCCACGTTATTCATAAAGTTCTGAGTTAAAGACACATACCCCACCCCTCAAGTATTCCAGACACACCGGACTTTCAGTGTGAAAATCAGGACAATCCTTAGGCAAACTGGGGAAGTTGTTCATCCTCCACAGGTGTGAACAGTTTGAATCTCAGGAACCTGTTTTCCTCACATAAGTAGGCAGGTACATTTTTTTCTAATTGTGAACTATTATTTCATTTGAACAAGGGGAAGAGTAGGGCAACTAATTATTTACTTGGAGGAATAATGAGAAGGAAGAGAAATATTTGAAAATTCTACGAGTGACTCATTCAGCTTCTATGTATATTATCATACTGGTGTTTTGTTTTGTTTTGTTTTGTTTTGTTTGACCATGTTAACTGTTCTGGTTCTATAAGATCTCAAGTCACTACATTTGTTTGTAAGTTTTAATCACCTTTTAGCACAAAGAAGCCCTGCTGTTAGGGCATCTGGTCAGTTTCTCATCTTTATGAAATGAAGGGAATACAGGTTTCCACCCACATCTCCCGCCCAGTTGGTTCAGTCGCTCGGTGTTGCCATTCTGTGCAGCAACTGTATTGCTTTGTAATTAAAGCTCTGGTGAGTTAAGTCCATCAGGCTCAATAACGTGTAGATCATGAAAGAAAAAAAATATCAAGAGAAATTTTCTTCACCACATGAGTCAAGTAGCTCAGAAAGAAAGAGAACAAAGACATAACCCTGAAAGTGCACTTACCTTTCACGGTTGTTTCTTAGAGTCCCATTGATTTATTTGAGCCTGGCAGGATGTTCCTTTTTTAAAAGACCTAATTTACTAACAGTGTGGGATTTTCCAAGTTTTTCACTCCCCTCCGATTACATTTTCATTTGCTCTAGTAATAAAGATCACTAAGGAAGAGGCATCACAGTTGAACCCAGAGCGGGAGTCTCTCTAAGGCAGAGACATTTCCATATATCTTTTTGTCTTGTATGGAACCTCTTCAGGGTCTTTCGGTCCAAAAAATGGAGAGCAATTCAGCACTCATTGCAACTTACTATCAATATTGACTTCCTTCCCTTTTTTTTGTGCAGTTGAGGAAGTTGTGTCTAACAGGTTTTATTTTTTAATAGGCCAGATTAAATAACCATCCTAACTCAGCAGAAAAAAACACAATCTGTAATTGTTCTGCTTTTTTCAGCACTGTAGGTCCTACTAGGATTAAATTTTATTTCTTTATTTTGAACTTGGGGGTGAAAAGGTTTGAGCAGGGTAACTCCAACTCAGAATAGGGACACTATATAATGTGTCATCTAAACCGGCACTTTTCAGAGTGAAAGGGGATGTTATTAATAATTATGCTTGCATACTTGGTGCAAACCAAGTTTATCCCAGGCAAACCAGGACTTGCAGTCATGCTTGATGGCCTCTAGAGGGAGTATCAGAGTTCTCAACTCCAAACTGAGAAAAGGAAGGGAGTAGAGGGTAGGGAGGCCCTCTTGGCGAGGCTTGGTTCATCCCACTGGCAGTAGCTCCCCACCAGTTGTCCCCATGGCTCTGGGGTTTGCTCACTGGAAGCTGCTTTCTTTTTAATTTGCCATTGTAGTTACACCTGAAGGGAAATTCGAAAATATGTCTTCCGTGGGGGCTGAGCAGATTTCTCAGCCTGCTTCTAGCCAGTACAAGGTGGAGAATGCATAATGAGTTACTGTATCTTTTAGTCTGGTGGTTCTTCAGACCATGCGGTTCTCTTAAGAACTTGAGGTAACTTTTTATCTACGTATTTGGTTACAATTAGCTCTGCATATAAATAGTCAAACCCCACATTTTAAATACAACAACTTTCTCTTTCTCTCTCTCGATTTGTTTTGCTAGCAATTTGAGTTGATCTTTTGTTGTTGTTGTTAATCATCACCCTAGGATATTATTTCTATTGATTTTTTGAGAAAGTGGAAGGGAGGGAGGAAGGGGGAAGAAGAGAGAGGTAAGAGCTAGAGAGAGGAACATCAATGTGAGAGAGACACATTGATTGGTTGCCTCTTATATGCACCTCGACTGGGGCCAGGACCAAACCTGCAACTCAGGTATGTGACCTTGACCAGGAATCAAACCTGTTACGTTTCAGTGTTCAGCCAACACTCTAACCACTGAGATTTCTGGCCAGGGCTATTACTTTTTTTTTTTAGGATAGCTATACTTTTAGTTTCTTACTTGAGTCATTTTAACTAATTCAAAGGATTTGTTGGGTACCTAGCTGCTCATGCATCCTTCCTTCCTTCTTTCCTTCCTCCCTTACTTTTTTAAGTTACAAAAATGCCTTGATTTTCTCCTTATTCTCAGGGAGACTATCAGCCATAGTTTTTCAAAGTCCTTCTTGGTTATATCTTAGATTTTGGAAATGGCAACCAGTTAAATCTTCTACCCCACATTTCCTGGAATGTCAGGACTTTCTCAATTGTTTTCCAAATGTGTTTGCAATCTTTTCAAGTCTTTCCTGAACCCATTTCATTTTGTAGTGCCTTGTCTAATGCAACCCACTCAAGCTATTAATATCCTGTATTCCCACTTCTACAACCAAAGCCAAAATATATATTAGATACATCATCTGCTTTCTAAGATACAGCAGATGATAGTTTTACTAATTGTTTTCCCATGCAAGCAGGTCACCATCTTTCCAGCCTTCATTAATAATTTCTTCACCACCTACTATCTGACACTCAAAAACATATATATCTCTATATATAGATAGATATAGATATATGTATAATATATATATATATAAATATATAGATATTTAGATATTTGATTAGAACAGTATTTCACTTTTGGGTATCCCTTTTTGTATAATAAGCTTAGCTAAATCAGATTGTGGTAATAAATGACACCACAAATCTCAGTGGCTTCACAATAAGCATTTATTTCTTACTCATGCTACTTGTCCATCATGAGTCAGTTTAACTCCTCAATCCAGAGCCCAGAGTAATGGAGCATCCCTTATCTTGGACATAGATGAGTAGAATAGTGGATTAACCAGTAGTTCTTAAAGCTTTTGCAGGATAGTGTCACATGCCACTTCCTCTCATTTTTCATTGGCTAAATCAACAGAATGGGATGACTATTTCTTCATCAGAATGAGCCCCAAAAAGAAGTTTCAAATTTGGGGAAAATAGGGTTATGATGTCATTAACTGTTCCTCCCTCCCTCCACCCACCCCAGCTACCATTTCATCCCATGCTCTCCCTTTGTGAACTGTCCCAACTCTATTTTCTTTGTTCAACAAGATAGGCTCAAAATATTATGGGCAGGTAATAAGTGAGCATATTTAATATAAAAGAATTCACTCATGCTTATTTATCAGAAGTCAAACTTCCTATCATGCATTTGATAAGCTAAATATAAATGAAGGGAAGAAAAGAAGGAATATAGTTAAATACACTATGAACCAATTGCATATTTTATCAACTAAATGAGTAACAATGTATAATTTTACATGTATGTTTGTATCAGAACAGTCCCATCACTTTTAAATTAATGAGCGATGGTGCAGTGTGATGTAAATGTTTGGATTTGAAACCATGGAATTGTAGAACGGAATTTCCAGCTTTAGTATTTATTAGCTGTGTACTTTACTTAGGGAAAAAAAAATTTGTGAAACCAATATGCACCATTATACAAATTGGAGAAGGGATAAGATTCTTACTAAAACTATTTCATTTTTGAATTAATGATTTAGTTCACCAACATTATTGTCAAAGCCTCACCTTTAGTTGCTTCAAAAACAGGGACCAATAGAACCCGGCAACATAAGAAAAGAGGAGACTTGAAGACTTTTCTGGAAATTCCAGCACCAGACCATCACGGGGAGCACTTTTTCCAAGTCCTGTAAAGCATGGTAGAAGCTGGAATTTCAGGATGAGGCAAACGAGGAGGCCATTAGCATGTACTTTATTGTTTATTTATTTATTTAATAGGTTTTTATTGATTTGAGGGAGAGAGAGAGAGAGACATCGATTGACTGCCTCCTGCTCACCCTCTGCCAGAGATTGAGCCTGAAACCCAGGCATGTGTCCTCACTGGGAATCGAACTGGTGACCTCTTGGTGCATGAGACAACATTCAGCCAAGTGAGCCACCCTGGCCACGGCAGCGTGTACTTTAAAACCTCTGGTGCCCAGAGGAGATGGGAAATCTTTACCCAAAGGGCCAAGTTGGATTGCTGGTAAGCACACAGTTTGTCTTAGATAATGACAAGAAAATATATTAGGAATTTATTGGGTAGCTAATAGCCAGGTTGTGATTAATCGCTGAGAAAATTGACACTCCGGGAGGAGGGCCCTGAGATTTTTTTAAAAATTCAGTAACAGAAGCAATGCCTTCCTTTTATTTTACAAAAGATGCAGCCAGTAGGAGAGACAAGTTAAAAACCACATACATAAGATAGAATGGTTCTGGGAGTGACATAGCACTGCATCTCTCTCCTCTTCACCACCGTCTTCCCCAGAAACAGCCCCATATCACAGGAAGGTAATGTGGGAAATGAAATGTAGTTTCAACTCTGTGTGGACTGAACAGGCACCTTAGAAATAAAAGCATAAAGTTGCTCAGCAACCTAATTTTATTTTTGGGGACTTCCAGTTAGTTTAGAAATCACGAAAGAGAGAACTTCAGGCCATCCTTAATATTTATGCTTTTGTTTTTCTAATTTTGTACAGGTGAAATAGTTTGATGTAGAATTGTGCCATAAGCTTTAATCAAGTACTCTTTGGAACTTTCCAGAACTGATCCTTTGCTGCCATTGTAAAACCAGGACACAACACCAGTCCTCTGGCATATCCCCATTCCATAGGCAGTTCATTCAGATTCTTTAAATTCCCTGGAAGTGCTTGGGTAGACCTGGCACCATGACGTTATTTAAAATGTCCAGATGATGTTTTTTATGGTCTTATTGCCCATCTTGGTTTTCTTTTCTTTTCTTGTTCTTTATCTTTATATTGCCTTAATTGCTAGATTATACATGTATAAACGTGTCAGCTTTTCTTTATAGACAATTCAGTTAAGAATTCATCTTCAGTTTTATAAATAAGCCATTCTTTTATATAAAATATATAAATGTAGAATAAGCTATTCATAGTGTTCACAATTCTCTATACTTATCTAAGTGTGACTTCTCTTCCCATACCAACCTATGTAGGTATAATTAAATTTCCTATCAGAGAAGAACTTGATTTAAATCATAACTGGTGCAGTGATAAATCAATCACAAAAAGATTATTAGGTTTTTTGTTTAATCCTTGGGGTTATTCTAGACATTTCTTTCTTATGTTAGAATTATTATTATTATTATTAGTATTAGTAGTAGTAGTAGTAGTAGTAGTATAGCTTTAGAGGGTAGCCTGTCCTAATTAGATTATTGATGGGTTGGCAAACTCTAGGAAGAGGTGGAATTTCCTTTCTAACAATACTTTGTGAACAATATGGGCATCATGAAGTGGGGAGAGAGTGAGTGGGTAAGAGGGGGAGGTTCTATTTTTCACAGAGCAGTTTTCCCTGGAGCTTACATGCTGTTTCCCATCAGTGCTTCAAACCAGCAGGGTTTTTAGAATGAGTTGCAGTATTGCAGATGTTTCAAGCCATTAACATATGATTTGAATACCATTGTGGTAGGATTTGCTACAGATAGAGTTTTGATTTGCACACTGGAAGTTAAATGTCTCTCCATTAATCCAGCATTGTATTATTTGGTCCCAGAAAAACCAAAGACTTAGTTTGCTACACTTTGTACTCAAATACAAGAGAGGTGACAAGGTTTGACATGTGTCAGTCCTTTCCACACCAAGTACGTGAGAAGATTCCCTAGGAGGTTGTTAGCTGGGTACTACATCTATTTGTGAAGTGGATGATAAACTATTGTTCCTCTTGTTTCGTGACCTCTAGGGAGAGGAATGCAATTTGCACAGTGCAGTGGTAATAACCAATGTGACATTTTCAAAGGAATCTAATCATGGAATCT
Source organism: Eptesicus fuscus (assembly GCF_027574615.1). Taxonomy (NCBI): domain Eukaryota; kingdom Metazoa; phylum Chordata; class Mammalia; order Chiroptera; family Vespertilionidae; genus Eptesicus; species Eptesicus fuscus. The sequence continues at coordinate 48,758,667 of NC_072482.1, read as the reverse complement.
AAATATTCATACCCAGGGCCTCTGCTGAGAGTTTTTTTGTTTTTTTTTAAAGTGCTCTTTGAATAGAAAAACACATTGTATGCCTTCAGATAGGTAAATATTATACTTTTAAGCATCTGGTTCATGGAGCACTATTTCTGCAAGTTACTTTGGAACATACTGTACTAGTCATCATATATTGTTAGCTGACCATACAATGTGTCAAGCAACCTTTGAGAAGACACCATTCATAATTTCACAGACACAGAATCTTAAATTGGCATCATCCTATGCAAAACAGGTGGTACAGTCAGTCTACATGGAATAGATTTTTTAAGTTGTTAACATTATAAACTATGTTTGGAGGAAATAAAAATAAAATACTACCAGAAAGCTAGAAATTCATGTGCTCTGATGAACAGAGGTGGAGTCTCAATTCTGCATTTATGGGGATCCCATTAGGAAAGTTTTATTATATGAGGATCTCCTCCTATGAGCTGTAAAGAATTTCATTGGAATTCCAGGCTAGAGTCTATATATTTAGGATCATTGATGGGGAGAGACCTTTCTACTCTCTTCACTGTCCTTGGCGACTGGCTATCAGTATAAAAACATATTTATCTTCAGTCTCAAGTCATTTTCTTTCAAGGGACCTGTATGCTGGATTATTCAAAAAAAAATCAGGAAATAGTATTAACATGAGGAAAAAGATGCTTTCCAACTACTCCTTTTTAAAAACCATACGTTGTTTTTTTTTCCTCAATTTATGTTAACAAGGAAGAATTTGAAATTTTAATGTGACTTGACCCTAAGAAATGCTGCCTACAAAACAGCTAGAGGGTGTGTGCTATTTCTACAAGTCACTTAGCATCAAGAAAGGTAGCATGTATACCCTGACCTAGCTCTACTAATGAACCTTGAGGCCAGGCAAAAAAGTGTGGTCTTGAAAGAGATAACATTTCCTTTCCTGGAGCCACTTTAGATTAAGGGACACATGGAGTCTAAGGAGATTGTACCATAATCAAGGTGCAGAGCTGCTCTTGGGTTTGCTATTGCTTGAGAGGAAGAATATCCTGCAAATGGGATGGGTGGACGTAGTGGATGATGACAATCTAGAAATGAGAGAATGGGAGTCCCTGATAATCAAGCTGGGGCATCAGAACTGTCGACTGGTTTGATGGAATAGAAGTTAGGGAATAAGAATAGAGAAAAGCTGGAATGAGCTAAATGAGATGAAATGCTTAGTTCAGGAACGTGGAACATGTTGCTAAGAGCCTAGAACAACAACGTTAATGTATAGTGTTCCTTTTGGAACATTTGGTAAGATGCTAGCAATTTACAATGCATGTAGCTGCAAGGACAGCAGTTTTGACCTGAAGCAGAGGTATGGCTCTGCAACCCAGACAGCAAAGGGCTTTTTCCTTCGAAGGACAAAAGTCATACTAAGGGATTTGTTGAACTTCAAACTAGAAATTGTCTTTATAACTATGCTTTCATTTTTATCCCCGTGGGTTTTTACAGCTCGAAGTTACAGGGCCTTCTCTTCCCAGCTCTGGAACCCTGGGCTGGGGGTGTGGTATGGAGCTGGGACCCCTTGCTCCTCCTGGGAGGCTCCTGATTAAAAAAGCACCACCTGTGGGTGTCAGACCAGCCCGTTCCTGTTCTCTACCCCTCCTACCAGTCTCAATGTGCTTTCTTCTTTACTCCTCTAGTTGCAGGACTTCCATTTCGCCAACTTTGAATGATGGTTGTTCTGTATTTCAGTTGTAATTTTGATGTGGTTGTGGGAGGGGGCGAGTACAGGTGTTTACTTATGCCACCATCTTGGTTCTTTATAAGTTAACACTTTATGCAATTAAACTTTTCCATCTGATGAAATGGTATGCCATACAGTAAAATTCTGTGTTTAAAAAATATTCCTTAATATTGCTAGCAAATTTATATTATTCTTTCTTTGTAACCAAATATTTCTTTTTATATTATCTCAAGGGTATCTCTCTCTCTCTCTCTCTATCTATCTATCTATCTATCTATATATATATATATAATGGAGGAATATGCAGATTTGTCCAGGATGCCATCACATCATGACCGTTCACAGGGTGGGCGGGGCTGCGGGGCTGCAGGACGGCACTCCGGGTCTAAGGGCGATTCTATCCCGCCCAGGCAGACGCCCCGAGGCCCACAGCCAAATCCCCATGCCGACCTGGGGTTTACTAAACTTTACTGGACTGCTCCCCACACCCTCGCCCCCTGCCCCAGGACCGCGCTGCCTGTAGCAGGGCTCACTGCCAGCATCCTGACAGGCGGGCGGCCAAGGAGATCCAAGTGGGGCGCAGGCTGCAGGGAGCCATGGAGGGGCGGGGCCGCCGAAGGCAAGCTCCTGGGGTTCTGAAGAGAGCACCTGAAGGAAGAGGAAGCTTCGGTGAAGTGACCTACCAGGAGGCAGGTGGCCCAAAGGGTGCAGAGTGGTGCCGAGGCAGGGTGCACTGGACGGGGCTCGGGCTGGGGCCTGGGGCCAGCGGACGGGGATCTGCCTCGCAAACAGAGAGCGAGGTTCTACAGTGGTCCCAAGACACAGGTCGGCCTGGCGGGAAATGCCAGCATGGAAGGATGCCCTGGCAGAGGGGTGCAGACCTGCAGCCCTGAGGTGGGGGTTGAGGGGCGGCGCCACCTCAGTGGAGGGGTGTCACACTGCCGGGTACCCCACTGCGGAGGTTCAGCGAAGCTCCCAGTATTAACCAGGCCTCGCCGTGGCCTGCACACTTGAGAGGCCACGACTCCTGCTCCCGCCTTGGCCCAAAGGCAAGCCTGTGCCCACCCCACTCCCAGTTCCCATCCAGCCCCACCCCGTGGTGTCGCACACCTGCACGGTGAGTGCGAAGCTGCCACCTGCTCCCTAGTAGGGGAGGTAAAGAATGGGGGCGAGGGCAGGGGAGAGGAAAGAATGTGGAGCATCCATGATGAAGAGGTGCTTGAGAATGAGGCTTGGAAGCCTCACGGGAGGTTTGTTCTGTTTGCCCCGCAGCTGACCCTTAGGATAGGAGGAGAGTGCAGTTGTGAGGGCTCCCTGTGCGCTGAGTCCAGTTCCACAGCCAGCTGGAATTGGCCTCAGTTCCTGGTCTGTAAAATGGATTAAGCGTGTCCCAGTGCCTTCACTGAGCTTTGAGGGCCAATTGAAATCCTATATAATAAAGAGGTAATATGCAAATTGACTCATGCCCTCGCACAAGATGGCCACCCCCATGTGGTCACAAGATGGTCACCCCCATGTGGTCACAGATGGCTACCCCCATGAGGTCACAAGATGGCCACCGCAAGATTGCCAGCAGGGGAGGGCAGTTGTGGGTGACCAGGCTGGCAGGGGAGGGAGGGCAGTTGGGGGTGATCAGGCCAGCAGTGGAGCAGTTAGGGGGCAATCAGGCTGGTAGGCAGGCAAGCATTTAGAAACCAGTGCTCCCGGATTGTGAGAGGGATGTCCGACTGCCAGGTTAGGCCCAATCCCTGTGGACGGCATCGGGCCTAAACCAGCAGTCGGACATCCCCCGATTGCCAGTCCAAGATTGGAGAGGGTGTAGGATGGGCTGAGGAACACCCCCTACCCCCATGCACAAATTTTGTGCACCAGGCCACTAGTCCTATATAATAAAAAGGTAATATGCAAATCGACCAAATGGCAGATGCTCAAAGCAGGAGCTTCCCCCTGGTGGTCAGAGCACTCCCACAGGGGGAGCGCTGCTCACCCAGAAGCCCTGAGTTGGGCTTATGGCTGGCGAGTGCAGCAGCAGTGGTGGGAGCCTCTCTTGCCTCCGTGGCAGCACTAAGGTTGTCCAACTGCTGGCTTAGGCCGGCTCCCCAAGCAAGTGGGCCTAAGCCAGCAGTTGGACATCCTCTGAGGGCTCCCAGACTGCGAGAGGGCAAAAGCCGGGCTGAGGGACAACCCCCCCCAGTGCACGAATTTTGTGCACCAGGCCTCTAGTTATTTCTATGAAGTGTCAAATGTTTATTTTTTAAAATTAGACAATAAAAGAAAATATTAAAAAGTAAGACACTTACTTACTTACTTAAGGTGGTAAGACACTACCACCTTACCACAAATAATAACCTTTCCTAATATGTATCAAACATCTTTTCAGCCACTTATCTCTACAGACTTACATGTTGAAGTATAGACAGAAAGACATGAAAACCAAATTAATATTATAAAAAAGGGTACATGCTATATATAGATTTTAATAAAAATATCACATTACACTTAATTTGGGTGGTTGTTGTTGTTGTTGTTTGAAGAAAAAACACAGATGTGAAACTGAAAGAACCTAGATTGTGTTTTACCAAGAAAATATACTACTGTCTAAAATATGTATCTTAGATGAAATTAAAGAATATGAGTCAAGAACATAATGAGTTAAGATCATTCTGTTGTTCTTTGCACTGCATGTATCCTTTGTAATGTTAATTGACCTCTTGCTCATAGAAATTGATTTCTAGTTCTTAGATACTTTCTTTTTCTCTCCTTCTGTAATCCAGATATGATTTTTCAAAATGTATCACATCTAGATTTTGTTCTGCAAACATAGCACCTGCTGTTTTATTTAAGTTCTATATTTAAAATGGATCTAAGTTTCACACTCGGTTTAAACCATGGTTTCTTCTTTCTTGGGTTATATATTTTGATTCAACTGACTTACATGCCAAGTGGTTTCTCAATAGGGACCCCTGGGTGGTATTTCCCTGAGTTATTTCATCTTTAAAATGTCTGTCTGTTGATTTATACCTTGAATGACAATTTTGCTAAGCATAATACTCATGGATCAAATTGTCTTCTCAGAACCGGAGACATTGTTCAATTTTCTTTGGCATAGAAAATTGCTGTGCCAAAGTTTGAAGCAATCTCTATTTTTTTCTTCTTGTAGCTGATCTTTTATTCTTTCTACCAAATCTTTAAATAATTTTCCTTATTCTTAAATTTAAAAAAAACACATAAATATTCTTATTAATTGTTTTGTTTCTTTTCTGTTTGAAAACAAGTTATTCTTTATATTTTTAATGTGGCACATTTCTCTATTATGCCTCTAAATATATTTTCTATTCAACATGTCAAGTTTTCTGTTGATTTTTCATTTTATCTGTCTCTCCACACTTATTCATACATACACGTGTGTAAGTATATGCAAATGTTAATATATATTATATAAATAATATACATATGAATATGCGTGTCAACAATCCTCTGTAACTATTTAAATAATTACATTTTTTCTATGTTCATTGTTATTATCTCAAGCCTTTTACCTATGTGTATAATTTGGTTTTAACTGTACCTTATCAATAATTGCTGTACCCAATTATTAATTAGTTTTAATATTTTTTAAAATATATTTTTATTGATTTCAGAGAGGAAGTGGGGGAAGAGAGAGATAAAAACATCAATGATGAGAGAGAATCATTGATCAGCTGCCTCCTGCATGCCCTACACTGGGGATTGAAACTGCAACACAAGCATGTTCCCTGATCAGGAATCAAACAGTGACCTCCTGGTTCATAGGTTGATGCTCAACCACTGAGCCACACCGGATGGGCTAATTCATTTTATAATCACAATGTTTCATTCTAACTTTTCATCAAAATTTGCTGCTTTGTAATTTCCCTGTTTCATTGAATTCATATTTTTCTTAGACTCCTTTAGCATGCAGATTATCTAGGCTTATTTGTATTATACTTTATAAAATATGTATGTACCATATTATATGTTTACAGAGTTACAGTGTCATGTTTTTTGCAATTCCTTGTTTTAATTAATGAGCAGATATGCTAATTGCTTTATTTGTCATAGAAATATTTATGAATTTTTTTGACATCCATCACATCAGAAAAGCATTAAAGCATTGTTTGGGGACAGATACAGCTTTAAATCCACTTTCTGTAGCTCTGTGGGGCCAGGGGAGGGGGAAGGGGGAATAAAGAGAAGTGTGCTGGGATTTTCCTGTGCCTTGTCATTTGTGCATCTCTTACACCAAACACCTGCAGCACTCCACTAAACCTCAGCTACTAAGATTTTGGTTTCTTACTTTTGTTTATACTTTTTGAATTATGGCATAAGGTTGCATACTTTTTCCTTTTTTTTTGGTGTGGTGAATTTTTACTATTTAAATTAAAATAATGTAATATGTATTGAGATTCAAAGGTCTAAATTGTTTCTATTTAGCACAGAGCTCTTCTAAAATAAATGATTTTTCTAGATTTCTCTATTATCCTTAACAACTTGTTAAATTTTTCTGTTTTAATGTTTCTTTATTCATTCATTTTGTTTCCTGATTGAAACAATTAAAAGTACAGATAATCTTTATAAGCAGTGAAAAAGGAATTCTGACAAATCTTAGGTACATTAGAGAGGTCATAAAGTTATTATAAACAACTCAATGATGGTGAATTTAATTTTCACATATAGATTTTCAAATATAGATTATAAGGTTAAGTTGCTAAGACAATACAGTTGACCAAAATTAATTTTAGAAAAATAGAAATTATACTGACTATGTATTTTATATTTTAATATCTATTATTAAAAGCTTCCCAAAAGCAGGGGGCAAAGTCCAGTACTCAGAGATGAATTATTATTCTAGGAATGTAAGATTAGTTCAACAGTTGAAAAATTAGTTTAATTCACTACATTAATAGTATAAAGAAGGAAAATCATATGATTATCAGAATATGTGTACAAAAAGCATTTGATAAATATTGATATCCATTCAGGATAACTTAGCAAACTAGAAATAGAAGTGATTTTTTAAAAAATCTTATAAATGTTATCTACATAAGCAATGCAAATGTCCTATCTAATGATGAAATATTGAATTTTTTCCCTTTGAGATAGTACTAAAACAAGGACTTTTGCTTTTTTATCAAATTCATTTCAATATTACATATAGGTTCACACTCAGTGTTTTGCAATTTTATGAATATTTGTAGGCAGATACATCTTTGCTGTGTGTGGGGGTGTGTACTGTACTTTGGCCAAAGCACCCTGCCCTCAACCAGTTGTGACACCAAAAACTGTCCTTAGACATTAGCAGTGTCCCCTGGGTGTAGGGTGGGGATAGTTACCCCCAGTTGAGGACCACTGTTCTCCCAGTGCACTTATATTAGGAAAAAAAGTGTGTGACTTGGAAAAAAAAATATTTAGTATCTGTTGATGGTGTGTGTGTAAGTAGCAAATTGCAACTAATTTTATAGGTTAAATTAATATGTGAGTTTAGGAAGATTCCTGGATTCAAGATAAATACATCAATATTTATTTTACTCCACTATAATAAAGGAAATAAAATTTTAAATGTTGCCATTTTTAATAATACCAACATTTGTAAGTCTGATAAGTGGTGTGTTCATTCTCTGAAGAGGATGATAAAATTTAAAAAAAATTAAAAGACCCAAATTAATAGGAAGATATATCATGTTCACTGTCTATAAGACCCTATCAAAAATAATTTCAATTCTCTGTAAATAGATTTATAGATTCAATGAAATTCCAATAGAAATGCTAGCAGTGTGTGTGCGTGTGTGTGTGTGACTTGACATTCTGAATATAAAATTAATAAAAAAACAGAAATGAGCCAAGAACAGAAAAGACCCTTGTGACAGAAGGATGAGGTGAGGAAAGATTTACATAACCAAATATCAAGACATTATAAAGTTATAATAATTAGAGATGATATTGATACAAAATTAAGAAATTTATGAATGGAACATAATAGACAGCCTATATACTAGTATAAACCCACATGTATTTGGCCACTTGGTTTATAGCAATGGTTGTATTACACAGCAATTAGAAAAGAACAGTTTTCCCAATAAATAATATAGGATCTATTGAATATCCATAGTGGAATAAAATTAAACTTGGCCTCTATCTTACATCATATAGAAAATCAATTCCTAGTGTATTGTAGATCTAAATTTAAAAGCTAACCAATAACATTCCTATAAGAAAATACAGGGCAATATTTTTATGACCTTGGGATAAATGTAGATTGCTTCCACAGAACACAAAAAGCACCTACCTTAAAGGAAATGATTGTTCACTTGTACTAAATAAAAATTAAGAATATCTCTTTATGAAATGTTAAGAGAGTAAAAAGGCACCTGATGGAGCAAGAGAAGATATTTGTAAAGTGTGTAAGTGACTTAGGGGTTGTGTACAAATTATGTAAAAACTTCAAAGATCAATATGTAAAAGATTGAAAATGATGCAAGGCACAAACAGGCACTTGACAAAATAAATATATGAAAGGGAATTAATCTTAAATTAGTTGTGAAGAAACTGCAATTGTTAAAACTGAATGAGATAGTATTATGTACCTACATAAATGGCTCAAATCAAAGAACTGACAATATTAAGTATTGACAAGGACGGGAGCAATGGGGACAACAATACACTAAAACTTATGGAGATTTCAATTGGCACATCTACTTATTAAAAGGCTTGATAGTAACTACTAAAGTTTGTATACATGTGGTACAACTTAGCAGTTTTATTTAAAAGTATATATTCTACAAAAAGCTTTTCACCTATGCACTTAGATGTAAGTACAATGATATCTGTAGCAACATGAATAACAATGGCCAAAAAGCAATGAGATAATTCACAAATCCATCAATAGTAGAATAAAAATATAAATTTTGATTATTCATGTGGTTCATTTACACAACAATAAGGAGAATAAGTAACAGCTATGAAAGTGAATGAATGACAGTTTTATGCAGCATGTATACTTCTGATTATACAATGTTTCCCCAAAGAAGATAGATTAAAAAAAGAATACCTACTATACAATTCCATTAACATAAAGTTGAAAACAAGCAAAGTAAATCTTTAGTGTTAGAAATTATACTAATAGTTCTCCTTGAGTAATTAAGGACATAAAGGATTTAAATAATAACTCTTGGGTGAAGACATACTTTCCTGAGAATCTGAAGAATATATCTTGAATTTTCTCAGAATGTACAAGTCTGTTTCTGAGGGAAAATATTAGAGAAGTAAAAGGGGATGTTAATGAAAACATCCCTTGAGAATTAAAAATAGATGTATTTCACAAAGTAATTGGTGGTATCATCAAATGGATTTTCTTTTCCTCTTTCTTCTTCTATTTTACCCAAGTTAAATTCCACCTAGCCTAAAAAGTGGACATTTGAAGATTTTTATTAACAACACTGGAGATACTAGATTGTCTCATAGTTAGAGAAAGGGTAAAAACATTATTGATGTAGATATTATAAAGGCAGTGGGTACTGAGTGATAGTTCATATACTTGCTCTGATTAATCATATTAAATACATTTGCATGAGTTTGGAAGCCCTGCTTAATTATTAACCTTAATGTAGAAGGAGTTGATGATATTACACTAAGAGTGTTTGGCTAGAAAATGGCATTTGGCATGCATCAAGAGTTCCTTTGCTTGCCAAGAAGTGCAATGTTAACACCCATATAATGAATTCGAAAGAGCTGGTTTTGTGCTACATACCCATATTTCTCCTCGAAATTCCCTAAATCCACCATAAAAACAAGGTCATTAAGAATAAGTTTAACATCTTTGAAAGAGTAAAGATCAAACTCTTTATGTACTGCAGTTATTTAGTCTTGTACATAAAATATGGGACTTCTAGCTAAAGAACTCTGTAACTGTTCAAGTAATATTCAACACTGAGCAACTCTAAGTGTCAGGCAGTATAAGACACACTCTGACCCCTGGGATCAGGTTCCTGTTGCTATGCAGCAATAAACATAATGGTAGGGATCCAGATTTTAAGCTTATTTTATTGTCTCCTGTGTTTAATAATACAGCCTCCATCTTTTATAATACACCCTAAAGGGGGGAAGAAGACTCTAGTTATAGGGCTAAGTGAAAAATATTTTTTTTCTTGAACTTTCTACAGTATGACATTTCTTGACCCATTTTTTTCCCCTATATCCTCTTTTTTTCCTCATTATCACACTGTGGAAAATAATACCTAGATGATGCAGAGTGACTCAGCGATGTCATACTTTTCTTTAACCTTAGTTTAGGAAATATTTTATGAAGTGTAATGGTCAAACTTTTAAGCCAAATTTTAAGCAGAAGTGTGCTCCCTTATTCAGGTAGCTGTACTTCCCTATCTCATCAGATCGGCTATTTAATAAAGAGTGGAGATGGAAGAGAATAAGGGGAATAAGTCAATACATTTTCCACACTAGCAGCTACTGTGCATATCTCCCTGGACTCTAGTCCAAGGGGGAGTAAAGTTTTATTTTCTTAAATCAGTATACAGGACAGGAAACAGTAGGAGGCTCGTGACAGGGATCTGTAGGGGAACCTGGGCCAAGGTGAAGTTCATTATAACTCTCTTGCTGCTGTTGTGTTTTGGAAGCAGGACTTAGGTAGCTGCAAACAAGAGTTAGTTATGCTCCATTCTCCCAGCAGGACCTACCCACAAACAGGCTGTTTGGTCAGCATTCTATTCCAAGAAGGAGAAAAAAATACAGAAAGTAAGAAGTAAGACTCCATTTGCCTTTCTGATGTATTTTTTCCCCTCTAAGTTTCTTAGGGATGAACCTTTAGAATGAAAGGCCAGTGGAGAAACTAACTTTACCTCATGATGTGGCTAATTTATGAGAAGCTCAAAGGCTTGATCACTGTCATCTATTTCTGGCTCTCTGATTTAGCAGACAGATGAAGTGCACTTATAGCTGACAGATGTGGAAATCCATATATAGCCAGACAAATCTCTAGTGGCTACTGATGCAAAATAATAGGAGTTGTTTCCGAAAAGGTCAGTTGAAATTTGCATTTGAATTTTTCTTCCTGGGGTGCTTTTAATGATAGGATCAGGTCCTCAGGCTCCTGTAGTAAAATGTGCCCTCCAAATTTGTCAATTACACGAAGGCAAAATCTGGGTTGAGGAAATGCTAAAGAAAAAAATGTGCTCTGAATATTTACTACATGCATAGAGAGTGGCTGTAAGATAGCTGAATGAGAATTGTGACATTAATCTACCCTTGCAATTACTCTGTTAATTGGCAACTCGATTATCAAAATTAGAGTTCATTAAAGGTAAAATGTTTCTTCTGTAAATTTCATCTTCTGTACAAGATAATACAAAATATGATGCTCAGTGGGAAGACTATTTTATCCATTTGGTTCTTTTTATGGCTCACATTTCTGAATGCTAAATTGTGATTATCTGTCTGATTCATTCTTTTTAAAGAACTCATCATCCCTATTGTTTTTATTTATATAAAGCTAGATTGCTTTCATAAACTCTCTAATCCCAACTCCCTGCACTGTACAGTGCGTGAGTACCCTTAATTGCATTCACATCTTTCACTTTTTATTGCAAAGTAAAACAAAAATTCAAGATTATTAAAAGCCCATTTAGAACTATATACCATTCCATTATATACTCAATTTAATAATATTTTAATTAGTCATTTCGATGGCTTGACTCTAAAATTAAAGAAGTGTTGATTGTATAAAAATAAAGGCGTTATTCGATATTATAACTTAGCTTGAGTCAATTTGTTTTGCTTGTAGGGGGTCCTCATTGTGAAACATACTGGGATTTTGTACAGCAAAGAGTATATGGGTTTTTTTCTTTTGTTTCCATATATAGGATTGTTTGTTTGAACGCCGTAATTTAAAAACAACAATGAGGGAAAAAGACAAGCTACTTTAAAGCTACTTTAATAAAATTGGTCCCTTGGCCACTGGCAGAGGTGACGCATAAAGACGGTATCTCAGGGCAGTAAGTTTAGTTGATACCTTTCCTATAATACAGGACAGGTTACCTTTGTATCTTTGCAGCATCCATCTCAGTGTATAACACATAACTGGCAGTCAATGACTATTTCATGAATGGATTAGTAAACATCTAAAGCAAATACTGTACTTTCAAGAAATACTTGTAAAGCTGTTTTGAAAAGCGGATAAGTAGCTGTGAATATGTATCTATAGGCATCCTCATTAAACTTATTGCTGCAAAGGGTGCCATTATTTGCTCAAGTGTCTGAGTGGATTTTATAAAAATATACATTTAAAATCAGAATCAGAAGCTCATTCAAATGGAAAAGCTTAAGCCCTTTTTCTGTAAAGCATTATTCTGTAGTCTTCATTGTCCTCAGAAATTTCTGGGGAAAGGGATTTATTTTTTCCCCCAAAAAAGCATATTTCAGTTAGAGTTGAAATGTCATTCTAATATTTTAATCTGAATCCCATCTGCTGTTCTCCTAACCTGCTTCTCCTTGTCTTGTCAGTGCAATAGAGTGGTCTTCACTCATAATTACTCATGACTATGATGACTTCGGATAATTCCTGCAGTGCCCGCAGATAGACGATAGCAAGCTCTGAACAACGGCCATGTTTAACAAAAGTCTTTTTTCTAGTTCTGTGAAACAGATTTTTGTGAAAGCTGATTTTTTAAAGAGATACAATTTGTAAAATATGATATAACTAGAGGCCCGTTGCACGAAATTCGTGCATGGAGAGGGGGGGGGTGTCCCTCAGCCCAGCCTGTACCCTCTCCAATCTGGGACCCCTCGAGGGATGTCTGACTGCCCGTTTAAGCCCGAACCCAGTGGGATCAGGCTTAAATGGGCAGTCAGACATCCCTCTCACAATACAGGACTGCTGGCTCCCAACTGTTCACCTGCCTGCCTTCCTGATTGCCCCTAACCGCTTCTGCCTGCCAGCCTGATCACACCCTAACCACTCCGCTGCCAGCCTGATTGATGCCTAACTGCTCCCCTGCCAGCCTGTTTTCCCCCAACTTCCCTCCTCTGCCGGCCTGGTCACCCCTAACTGCCCTCTCCTGCAGGGTTGATCGCCTCCAACTTCCCTCCCTTGCAGGCCTGGGTCCCTCTCAACTGCCCTCCCTTGCAGGCCTGGTGCCTCCCAACTGCCCTCCCCTGCTGGCCATCTTGTGGTGGCCATCTTGTGTTCACATGGGGACAGGATCTTTGACCACATGGGAACATCCATATTGTGTGTTGGAATAATGGTCAATCTGCATATTACTCTTTTATTAGATAGGATAGAGGCCTGGTGCAGGGGTGGGGGCCAGCTGGTTTGCCCTGAAGGGTATCCCGGATCAGGATGGGGGTTCCCTTGGGGTGTGGGGCGGCCTGAGCAAGGGGCCTGTGTTGGTTTGCAGGCCAGCCACGCCCCCTGGCGACCCAAGAGGAGGCCCTGGTATCTAGAATTTATTTACCTTCTACAATTGAAACTTTGTAGCCTAGAGCGGAGCCAAGCCTCCTGCTTGCTCTGTGGCTGGCAGCCATTTCTGTTGGGGTTAATACACCTTCTATAATTGAAACTTTGTAGCCTTAAGCGGAGGCCTGGGCTTGGCCAGGGTGTGCGAAAAGCTTTGCTTTCTCCATTGCCGGGGGCAACCCTGGCCTGCTCTCTCCAGCTCCGTGGCTGCTGCCATTTCTGTTAAGATTTGTTTACCTTCTATAATTGAAACTTTGTAGCTTGAGTGGAGGCTTAGGCCTAGCAAGGGCAGGCAGAAAGCCTGGCTTCCTCTGTTGCCTGGGAAACCTTGCTTTCTGTGGCTGTAGCCATCTTGGTTGGGTTTATTTGTATACTCGCCCTGATTGGCTGATGGGCATGGCTTAGGCATAGTGAAGGTGCAGTCAATTTGCATATTACCCTTTTATTAGGTAGGATACATAAAGGTAACACTTTTAGGATGCAAAACTTAAATATGTTTGTAATTAATTGTATTGGGGCAGTGATCATATTTATTTTCTGGAAGATAAAATCACACTATCAGACTAGTCAGTTTCCTATTATTTTTAGCTACTGAATATGAGAGGAAAACCAAATTTTTCTTCTTGATAACTTTTTCTATTCTCAGTTTAGTGTTCAATATCAAGCACTATTTTTAGATATCATTCAGGGTGGGGCAAAAAGTAAGTTTATAGTTTGTATGGAAAAATACAATCCTATCTAATAAAAGAGTAATATGCAAATTGACTGTCACTCCAAGACACAAGATGGCCACCCCCTGTGGTCAAAGATGACTGCCTCCATGTAGACACAAGATGGCCACCACAAGATGGCTGGCAGGGGAGGGCAGTTGTAGGCAATCAGGCCAGTAGGGAGGGCAGTTGAGAGGGACCAGGTCTGCAAGGGAGGGCAGTTAGAAGTGACCAGGCTGCAGGGGAGGGCAGTTGGGGGCGACCAGGTCAGCTGGGGAGGGCAGTTACGGGCAATCGAGCTGGCAGGGGAGCAGTTAGGCATCGATCAGGCTGGCAGGGGAGTGGTTAGGGGGTGATTAGGCTGGCAGGCAGAAGCGGTTAGGGGCAATCAGGCAGGCAGGCAGGTGAGTGGTTGGGAGCCAGCAGTCCTGTATTGTGAGAGGTATGTCTGACTGCCCGTTTAGGCCCAATCCCACCGGGCAGTTGGACATCCCTGGAGGGGTCCCATATTGGAGAGGGTGCAGGCTGGGCTGAGGGATACCCCCTGTCACCCCGTGCACGAATTTCATGCACCAGGCCTCTAGTAATTAATAAATAATAATCCAACAGTAAATTGCTTTGGTATTCCCAACTGTAAACCTACTCTTGCACCACCCTGTATATGAAGTGTAAACAACAGAATATAACACAGGAAAAATTAGAGACCTTTTATTGTGACCTTTGACCTATTCTTTTTCAGGTGTTTTATGATTTGTTTAATATTAAGTTCAGAATATTTATATAGCTTTCTTCCCCTATTAGATGGCAAGCTTCTTAAGGATACAAATTCTGCACAACTTATTTTTGAATATACATATATATTCCGTATCGTCAATCATAGTCCACTGCACACTCCAGGTGATAAAAAAAAAAAGTACTTATGAATGAATACTTTTGCTGGGCTACCATTGGCTATAAGGAAAAGAAACTCACTCAAAGTAGCTCAAATTGGTGATAATTTATTGTACAGGTAAATGAGAAGCTAATTGCAATCTTAGCTTGCAAAATATATTGGTATGTGGCCTTAGAGGTACCAGAAGTAGATAAAAATTCTAGGACTAAGACAATTCCAGCAATTTCAGCAGCAGGAGTTCATGAAAATCTACTCTAGTGTCTCACCCTTACTGCTTCTTAATAAGTTTCCAAAGTGTATTTCTGAAGATTTCTCACTTTCTTCTCTGACACACTTGCAAGGTATTTTAAAGCTTATTTCACGCTTGTCCTGAGAACTGTCTTTCACAGAAGGTATATTACACACCCTTACCTATTGAAAACCAATGTGTATTCTTTCAATATTTCACTGTTTTAGTTTACATAGATGATAGGTAGATAGATAGACAGATATATAGATAGATGATAGATAGATAGATAGATAGATAGATGATAGATAGATAAATAGATAGATAGATAGATAGATGATAGATAGATAGATGATAGATGGATAGATAGATAGATAGATAGATAATAGATAGATAGATAGATAGATAGATAGATAGATAGATAGATAGATAGATAGATAGATGATAGATAATTAGGTAACCTATGATTTGGGAATTCTTTGGTCATGTGTTTTCTGTTCAAGAGTAGGGAGTGACATTCCTGTGGTCTACATGTGATGGTCCCTCAATAAGTCATTTCATTATAACCTTGTTTATAACACTGTGGATTGAGACTTCTCCCATAGAAGTGACTTAAGTATGACCTTATATCTTAATGGCTTGTCAAGTCCAGTACTTTCTATGCCAGGTTATTTAAAGATGAAAGATCTCAAAAAACTTAATTTGTATCTTATGTTTGTTTCTAATCGTAGAGTATTTATATTTTCAAAATGATATGCTAGCGTTTAAATTACTCTCTGTGAGGAAGTTGACTTATTCTTGCAAGCTATGGTCTTTAATATTTTTAGTGTTGGCTCTTGTTTTTCTAAAGTATGCGAATAAATAATTGGGATCCAATTCATTACTTTATTTAAATATTTAACATATAAGGTTATGAAGTATCTAGGAATGTATGAGCAAACCCAAAATGAATAATATGGTATACTAAAGAATATAAACATATATAGATATATATGATAGTCAGAGAATAATAGCCTGAGATAGAAGATGAGACTATGATATTAATAATATCATGAGAATTGAGTTAGTTTAAAATGTCTCCTTCCTAAGGACTTATGTGCATGCAGAGAGTTTTAAGATTTATCATAAAAGAAGTGGGGTATGAACCAAGAAAAAAAAATATATTTTACTGAATAAAGATTGCAGGAAACGTAATAGGATGCAGAAAGTTATTAACAAAAAAAGGAGTATAAGATGTGGAAAGCAAACTTGTATTGAGGAGAAAAGATAAGGTTTTATAATCATATCAGTAAAAAGAAGAGGTAGAAAATAAGCTCATTAATAAATTAGGGGAGTTATGAAATTAAAGAAATCAGTGAAAACCTCAAATGATTGAGATGCTAAATTACTTGAACAAGATAAATTAAGAAAATATAAATAATTAGAACACAATAGTGCAAAAGTAAAAACTTACAAAAGTAGGAAATGCACACTTGAGAAACTAAATTAGGTAAAGTGCATTGAAATAATCTACAGCAGGTCCTTGAATAAGTCATTTCATTATTACCTTGTTTAAGAAAAAGATTCTTGGCCTGGATCAGTGTGTTTATGGTGTTTGCACATTCTCCTCATGTCTGATGTCTGTGTGAATTTTCTTCAGATACTCTGGTGTCCTCCCATATCTCAAAGATGTGCACATTAGGTGAATTGGTATGTCTAAACTGTCCCAGTCTGAGTGTGTGTGTGTGTGTGTGTGTGTGTGTGTGTGTGTGTGTGTGTGTGTGAATGCATCCTGTGGTGGAAGGCTGTCCTGTCCAGAGTTGGTTCCTTGCCTTTAGCCCTGAGATGCCTTGAAAGGCTCCCCACCCCCCCAGTCCCTGAACTGGAATAAGTGGGTTGGAGAAGAATTAACGTGGTTTTATTCATCATTATTCTATGCATAGCTTACATTTATTTCAATGTTTCATATTAGAAGTGTCTGGTGGTTTTATTTAGCAGTTTGGTGATGTCTATGTGACCAGAAATATGCCCAGATACTTCTTTTGTTTGTATCGGTTAGCCTGTGGTAAAATTGGTTATGTTATATCATTGCACTTAAAATCGCAGTTTCTGAGAACCTATGGATGATATTTAGTGAGGACTTATGGTATTTTGCATCAGTTTTAGGAGAGCAACATAGACTTCACATGTGTTAACCTCATAATTCTCAAAATATTGCTTTGTAGATAGGAATTTTATTCCTTATTTGCCAATGGATTAAATGGATGAAATTGCAACTGTTGAAATTTTCTTAAAGGGAAAGAGTTTTGAGTCATTAGTCACTAAATAGATTTGTTACAACTTTATAACGTTCCCAAATAGTTCTTGTTGTCATTGCTTTAATAAAAAAAGGAGGGTGGATATAAGATGCATTAATCAGTACAAAGAGTTTGCAGTGATGCAAATCAATGATGGAGAATAGAATAGGAGAGAGAGTGGAGTAAGGTATGAGCCACAGAGAACTCTTTAAATTTTAGACTTACAGAGGTTATATTTGAAACTGAGTGAAACATAACCTTTTTTCCCCTATTCCAAAGGCTCGTTTAGTAAACCAGGCTATTGTAATGTCTGCTGCTTATTTAGATGTTATTTGATACACTGGCTATCTGGACTATATTTGACTTGGACAAGCCAAATATTTAGTAGTCACATAGCATATGTCTCACAGATTTTAAAGTATATAGAGGAATCATTGCCACCATAATAAAAGCAAGCCATTGAAAAACGAAGTAAAATGTTCAAGATCATATTAATTACTTCTATCCAGTTGCTATCAGTGGCAGTTGATGTTTAGACATGATACCTCTGTGGATAAAGTCAAATTGAAATAGTTAATATCTTTTGTTAAACTGATTTACCAGCACTAGAATACCTAATGTACCTTTTCTGGGTAATGGTAAAGTATTTCGCTTTTACTTATATATATTTTTTCAATTAGACAGAAAAACCAATCATAATGATTTAGCATTTTGACTTCTTAAACTGTTGTTATAATCATTGGATCCTGCATTATAAGCTGAATTTATTCTGCATTCAATCCAAAACCCTAAAGCTGTGCTGGAATGTATATGCTTAAGAAATCTATTGATTCTTACTAACAAATGGCCTATGGTACGTGGGCAAATCATGTGTACCAAATGTAGACTTTAATGTGGAAAGGAAGGATGGTGGTTAAGAAGAGC
Organism: Eptesicus fuscus; assembly: GCF_027574615.1. Lineage (NCBI taxonomy): Eukaryota > Metazoa > Chordata > Mammalia > Chiroptera > Vespertilionidae > Eptesicus > Eptesicus fuscus. The sequence goes on along the minus strand of NC_072482.1, from coordinate 48,740,419 downwards.
TATGAACCTGTAACCCAGGGGTCCTCAAACTTTTTAAACAGGGGGCCAGTTCACTGTCCCTCAGACCATTGGAGGGCCGGACTATAGTTTAAAAAAACTATGAACAAATTCCTATGCACACTGCACATATCTTATTTTGAAGTAAAAAAACAAAATGGCAAAACACCCGCATGTGGCCCGCGGGCCATAGTTTGAGGACGCCTGCTGTAACCATTCAGCATCTTTTATGCTTAATTAAAAAAAAAAAAAAAAAAAAAAGCTGTTTACAGGAAATGTCCTGCTTTCTATTGTAGCAGTGATTCACAAAGTGTAGTCCTAAAATGGGCAGTAGCAGTATTTCATGGAAACTGGTTAGAATTTCAGATTCCCAGGCTCTGCCCCAGATCTGCTGATAGCGCCCCCTAATCTGTGTTTTAACAAGCCATTCGGTGACTCTAAGCATGTCAATATATGAGCACTACTATATGAGTTTTTATAAGTATAACATTTGGGCAGAGTTATTACATTTTATATTAGACAGAATCTAGGCTGTCATATATATCCTATATAATAAAAGGCTAATATGCAAATCAACTGAACGACTGGTCGCTATGAAGCACACTGACCACCAGGGGCAGATGCTCAATGCAAGAGCTGTCCCCTGGTGGTCAGTGCACTCCCACAGTGGGAGCACTGCTCAGCCCGAAGCAGGGCTTATGGCTGGCGAGTACAACAGTGGTGGAGGGAGCCTCTCCTGCCTCTGCAGCAATGAAAAGGATGTCTGACTGCCAGCTTAAGGGAGTGGGCCTATGCCATCAGTTGGACATCCCCCAAGGGCTCCCGGACTGTGAGAGGGTGCAGGCCAGGCTGAGGGACCCCTCCCGCCCTGAGTGCACAAATTCCGTGCACCAGGCCTCGTGTGTGTGTGTGTATGTGTGTGTGTGTGTGTGTATACAACACACAACACAGACAAACACACACACACATATCCTAATATATAAAGAGCCAGGGTCTGTACATCCAAAACGACTGAACAGATGACCGAACACCAGGCTGCTCACACAGCAGGTTCAGGTGGGTGGGGACTGGTGAGCGGGCTGAACTGCTGACCTCTTGGTCCCTCCTGGGTCATGGATGCCAAGGCGACCCAGCACTCACTGCCACCGCCAAGGCAGGTGATATGCGATTGGTCTGGGGGCCCCACCATCGCCCCATGATTGCCCCGCAGAAGGAGGCCCAGGCCACTGGCTGGGGGGCTCCGCAATCGCCCCAAAGATGGAGGCCCAGGCTACCTGGATGGCAGCAGTGGGCGGGGGCCTCCCTCTGTGGGGTGATCAATCACAGGGCTCCCGGACTGCGAGAGGGCGCAGGCTGGGCTGAAGGACCACCACCCCCCCCCCGAGTGCATGAATCTTCTGCATTGGGCCTCTAGTGTGTGTGTACACACACACACACACACACACACACACACACACACACACATATCCTACCTAATAAAAGAGTAATATGTAAATTGACTGCACCTTCGCTATGCCCAAGCCACGCCCACCAGGCAATCAGGGCGAGTATGCAAATTAACCCAACCAAGATGGCGGTTAATTTGCATACATACGTGGGTCTAGGGAACCTCCTCGGCACCCAGGTCACTCCCAGCTGGCCATCAGGCAGAGGCTTTAGGTTTGGGAAGGGGCCGAGCCTGCGATCGGAGGTGCGGGTGGGAAACCCCTTCCAAAGCCTAAACCTGGGGCGGAGGCTTTAGGCTTAGGAAGGGGCCAAGCCTATGATCAGAGGTGCTGGAGAAGGGGGGTGGGACCCCTTCCCAAGCCTAAAGCCTGGGGTAGAGGCTTTAAGCTTGGGGAAGTGCTGGGGGGAACCCCTTCCCAAGCCTAAAGCCTGGGGCGGAGGCTTTAGGCTTAAGAAGGGGCAGAGCCTGCAATCAGAGGTGCGGGGGTGGGGGGACCCCTTCCCAAGCCTAAACCTGGGGCGGAGGCTTTTGGCTTGGGTAGGGGCTGAGCCTGTGATCGGAGGTGTGGGTGGGAGGTGCTGGGGGAAACCCCTTCCCAAGCCTAAACCTGGGGTGGAGGCTTTAGGCTTAAGAAGGGGCAGAGCCTGAGATCGGAGGTGGTGGGGGGGGACCCCTTCCCAAGCCTAAACCTGGGGTGGAGGCTTTTGGCTTGGGAAGGGGCTGAGCTTGGGATCAGAGGGAAGGGGGAAAAAATCAATGGAAACATATCCTCAGGTGAGTATAAAAAGAAAAATCAAGAAATGTCATATTCTATGAAAGACACATCTTAAAAATGCTTAAAGAAAGTTGTCATTTTTTCATGGTGAAGGGACTGGGGTCTGTGGTGATGAAAATACCTGGGCGGCTGTGGTGACTGGCAGTGGCTGCAGCAGAGGGGTGATGGGGCGGGCGCCTTCCCCTGATCAGCCAGGTCGCCTCAAGCAAAGGGAAGCCAGACTGCGGCTTAGGTCCGCTCCCAATGGAGAGTGGGCTTAAGCCATCCATAGGACATCCTCTGATGGCTCCCAGTATGTGACAGGGGGCAGGCTGGGCTAAGGGACCCCTCCCCAGTGCACGAATTTTGTGCACCAGGACCCTAGTATATGTATATTTGAGATTTGGTCAGAATAAAGATATTGATTAATTTTGAAAAAAAATTCTTAAAATTATTACTGATAAGTTAGGACAGTATAATTGTTAACACCTGCTAATGTATCTGGTACTGAGTAATTCTACTTCTTTCTCACAAGAAGTCATACTATATGGACACATCAATTTTAAATTATTTCAAAAATATATTTTCCTTAACTTCAAACAAAAGTAGACTAAATTTTACATATTTAAAGTTTAAATTCATTGGTAGATAATTTCTTTGTGGTTTAAATAAAAGCAATAAAAAGAATCCAAACAATAAAAAGATTTGTGCACTGGTGGGGTCCCTCGGCGTGGCCTGCAGGGATTGGGCCAAAACCGGCAGTCCAACATGCCCTGAGGGATGTGGTAGTGCGCAAAGTGGCAGATGGCCGGGGAGGAGCCTGAGCCAGGCTGGGCACCACGCCGCTCCCGCTCATCCCGGCCCTGCTGCACCTGCTGCTGCTAGGTAGGCTCACTGCTGCTCTACCGTGGTCTCCACGCGCCCGTCCTAGGGCAATACCAGTGTGCCCATGAGGGAGAAGCAGACGCGGCCTCGCACCCAGTCAGTCCCGATGCCAGTCCTAATCCCAGTCCTGGTCCAGATGTGGGGGGGCGGGGGGCATGCAGGGGAAGTGTCTGAGGGAGAGGTTCGTGTCGCCACAGCTGCACTCGCCAGCCATGAGCCTGGCATCTGGCACCTGTCTGTCAGCTGAGTGGCGCTCCAGCTGTGGGAGTGCACTGACCACCCGGGGGAAGCTCCTGCATTGAGCGTCTGCCCCCTGGTGGTCAGTGCACATCATAGCGACTAGTCCAATGGTCCAATGGTCAAACATTTGCTTATGCTTTTATATATGTAGATTTATTAATTTATTCATTCACTCCCTCAACCAGTATATAAGAATCTATTATGTGTTAGGCCATATTCTTGTTGCTGGGAATAAAATCATACAAAATAAACTTCCTGTTAATAATAAATGTTCTTAATTCACCATTTTGAATTAGAATTTACCACATGCCAATTGATTACACTGATTTGATTTTTTATCTCCTTGGTAACATTTTAGCTCTAATTTACTTTCTATCAAATGCCCCCAAAATGGTGCTTGGATTGGTTAGAAAAAGTCATCTCAAAAAAACTAGATTTGGGTGCCAAATACACCTCAATGTATTAACTACATAACCTTGAGAAAGCCAGTCTTCCAAAACTCATCCATTTCATTTGCATAATGGCAGAGATAACAGCTCTGAACTTTACCCGAGAGGTTTTGAAGAGAAAACTAGATAAGAACTTGGAAGTTTATTGCAATTGCTATAAAACATTATATGTGTTGGGTTTTTGTCTGTAGCAAGTCACCATTTGTAAACTAATCAATTGCATACATTAAGTTCTGCCACTGTCACTTACTAGCTCTTCGACCTTGAGTATGTTCCTTTATCCCTTTTTACTAGAATCTCCTTAAATTAGCGTGGTGGTAATATTATGGAACTCATAGAATTGTTGTTTTTTCAAATAAGGTATAACAAACATGCTTAGTGTACTGTTTAGTATATTGCTTACATTTATCTTTGTTTAAATTATTTTTAAAGAAACCTTTTCACTAAAATGATATTTAGGCTAAACTTAAATACTTAGGCCCTTATATTTCCCCATACCTATGAATATGAGCATATTTGGTGTTTCATTTAAATCTGACTCCTTGAAACATTTTAGGATGTTTGTTTTGAAGAAAAAGAATGAACTATTTCAGCTACTCCCTTGACTCTAATGAAACAATGTCAAAAAGAAGATGAAGTTACAGGCATACCTTAAGATATTGCAGGTTCAAGTTCCAGACCACTGCAATAAAGTGAGTCATAATCTTTTTGCTGGTGCAGGGCATTGCCTTCAGTTTGTAAAAAATGCAACATCTATGAAGTACAATAAAGTGAAGCACAATAAAACAAGGCATGCCTGTAATATGTATTTTTTGGCCTTTCAGTTTTCAGATTAACTTTCATTTTCATTTGTTGATATAACTCTAGTGTTCTCCAAATCAAGGAAAATCCAACTTATAGTTATGGGAATTAAACAAAACTTTTACCAGAGAGGTAACATTGTTTGCTACTTATCTGTTTTGCCTGTATATCTTGGTGATGTGCATAGTTTACCACTGACTGAGTTAGCCACAGTTTCTCACAAGCCTGGATCGTGTACTGAGGCAGGAAAATATAGCCAAACAACTGAAAGACAAGTAAAGGCATTATAGTTGGAATTAAATTTTTGTCCCGGTAATATAAATTTGACTAGATAATGGTATTGCTTCCTGGCTGCAGGTAGCCCACAAATCCACCTGGGTAAGAATTATGTTGAACCCCTTCTGCAGCTGTGGGAAGTGAATGGGGTGGGAGCAGGACAGGAGTTGAGCAGCTGCAGCGAGACGGAGAGAATCATCTCTCCTGTGCAGCTGCCTTCTGAGGCTCCTGACCTGGTGAATCATGGACTATGTGAGGAGTGGTTTGTCTGGTGAGGAGCCTTTCAGACCTGACCACTGACAGGGCCCATTAGCTTGAATACCAGGCATCCCTGGATAACCAAGGAAGTGCCTGCTCCCTGTCTCCTAGAGCCAGCTTATCCACCAAGGTTAATAGGGTAGCTCTTTGATGGATAGCACATCTGGAAGGGAAGCAGCAGGAGCCCACACACCTGCAGTTTAAATCTCAGAAGGTTTACCATGTTTTCTGTTTTATATGCTATATTTTAGTGTAGATGTGAATACGGTTCTTTTCCCCCCAAGAAAAGTTTAAGACTATTGTTTATGTCCAGCTTCATAGTTCTTCATTAAACTCAGTCTTCGTTTATTTATTTTACTCAGACATTCCTACACATTTCCACACCCTTTAATTCATTTTTGTTATTTTCCATGATGTATTATCTCATTAGAACTCAGTGAACATGACTGCAGGCTGATTGACTTTAGGTTGCATGGACTTGGCAGAACGCTGGACTCCTCCCTGGCCATCAGCAGATTTCAGGGTACTTGGGTGAATTACATTCCCTCCACCTGCAGTTTTAAATGGATCATCCGCCTGAGGTACACTGGTTGTTCCAAATACACAAAAAGTGAACATATAAGCTTCTCAAAGTGGGGGTCATGCTCAGGTATCCTAGAAAGTCATCTCCCAATTATCAACGAGGTTTGAAATACAGAGACCGAGGATGCAAGCATATGCTTCTCCATGCAAGTTGGTCAACAACAGGCAGAAAACACACAAATTTCAGAAGAAAATAAACAAAATGGGTATTAATTTTTAGAATCACAATTTTAAACTTTCTATTTTAAGTTTAAAAGGTAAATATCTTCTACCCAGAAAATATACTTATAGTCTCTTTCCCTTCAGATATGCACAAGTTTAAAATAAAAGAAAAAATGGCTGCGGTAATATTATTTGCAGTAATATTTTGTATTGAGAAAAAATGTAAACCACCTCACTGTCTATCAATAAGGAGGTGTTAATAAAGTATTATATAGTAATATTAATATTACATAGTTATTGAAAAGATTGAGGAATGCATTTGTGTATTGGTATGAAAAATTGTCTAAGATATATTGGTATTTAAAGCAAAAAAGAAGAGTATCTTATTGAATGACAGTTGTGAAACCTATCTATCTATCATCTATCTATCTATCTATCTATCTATCTATCTATCTATCTATCTATCTATCATCTATCTATCTATCAATCATCTATCATCCATGTAACTATCTATCTAACTACTTATCTATTCACCCATCTTCTCTCTACCTAGTGACCCAAGCACATAAAATATCAGGAAGGATGAACAGCAACAACAAAAAATGGTAACAGTGATCATTTCTGGGAAATGAGGTAGGGAGAATCTGTGTAAGGAAAAATTTTAACTATTATCTTGTGCTTCTCTATCTGTATTAGCTGTCTATTGCTGTATAACAAAGCACCCTGAAGCTTGGTGACTTCAAACAAAAACCACTTATTTGCTTACAATTCTGTGGTTAGCAATTTTGTCAAGATTCAGCTGGGATGGCTTGCTTTATGCTATGTCATGTCTAAGTTCACTCCTCTGTTTACAATTGGAGGGCTAGTTAGGGACTGGCTAGTCCAGAATGACCTCACTCTTATGTCTGGGCTCTAGGCTAAAATGGCTGAGATGACTAAGCGTCTGTCTCCATGTGATCTCTCTCTAAGTTTGTTCATAGGTGGCAGTTTTCCCAAAAGGGGGGGCGGGGGGAGAGAAGAAAGAAAAGAGAAGGAAAAGAAAGTTGCAGGCCCTGTTGAAGCCAAGGCTTGATACTCACCCAGAATCACTTTTGCTGTATTTTTTTGAAGAAAGCAAGCATCAAGACCAGCCCAGATTTAAAGAATGGGGAATTTGATTCTATTTTTTCTTTTCTTTTTATTTTTCATGTGGTCAACCCTTTTATTAAACTTCATTGGCAATATCTGCCATTGACCTTTGCTGGGGGAATTTGCCCTTAAGATATTTGGTTAACATTTACTTTCTTCTATTTTTCTTTGTATATTGGTACAGTATTTTTAAAGTGAAGGGAAAATGTGCATAAAATAGTAAAGGGAAGTGCATTAGAACTGAGAAATTCTCATACTCAGCTGTAAAACTACATTTCTTCATGAGAGAGCAGTAACATATTTGTGGCCATGTAGAATCCAATACACTCTACTACTTGAATGTTTTATTAAAGGCATTTGTTGTTTTAATAAAAATGATAACAGAAATGATGGCATCAAGTTTTTATCTATAATAAAGTCCTGGCTTGTTCAATTCGCATCTGCATCTTTAATAGGAAGAGCCTGTTTCTATTTTTTTATAATGGAATGTGATTACTGGTTAGGTCAGAGAAATCCTGTAACATATACAAAAAGGTTTTGACTGTTCCAGAGTCTGCGAAGAGATCCATTGTAGATGTGAAATTCCACATACATTTAAAATGCACATATAGTTTTATTTTGTGGCCACTAATGACATTTGCACAATGAGTAAATGGCCTTATATGCAATTGCATTATCTTGTGTGTGTGTGTGTGTGTGTAGTTTTAATAAAATTAAAAATATTTCTTCTTACAAAAATTTATCATTTAACATTTTAATGATGTAATGTTCTCCACTGTATGCAGTAATGTTCTACAAAAAGGAAATTAAAACAGAAAAGTTATAAATTGTTTTAAATAATTATTTTAATTATTTTTTTGTTTTCTCCCAAAGTGAATCCAATGATTAATTGTCTTATTAAAGGTAAGTACACCCTAATTTTTCAATTTCAACTGTGGAAAAGAGCTACCCTCTCCTGCCACATTCATAGATTTTACCTGTCCCCTTACTGTTCCTCCACTTTCCCTTCTCCTCTGCCCCGGGTGTGAGCATAGAAATTTTTACCAATGTAATAGGAATTCGTTTCTTATGGAAGAGTTACATCTCCAGTACTGCTCGTGTTTTCTCTGTGTTTACCTCTGCCTCTTCCCTCTCGCTGGCACGCCAAAGCCAGTACCTTCTGCCAGTCCTCGCCAAAGCAAAACACAGAGGTACAAGCAAAAATTCCAAGGAACCACCAGCCAGTGAGTCACATGAGGAGTCGCAGGGAAATGCTTACTTGCAGAGCTAGTTTTTTGTTTGCTTTTTTTTTTTATTTCCAAAATTTGATACGGTTTGCCCTAAAGAAAAGACAAAAGACCCAGAGGTAAAGCTAATACAAGGGGAAGAGAGGACCAAGTGGTGAGGATTTTTCATAGCTGAAGCTGGAATTTTCTGTTTCCCTGCAGAAAACAGAGCATTCAAATGAGGACAATGCAAGAGGAGTCTGACATTAAATAACTGTGTCCAAAGGCATAGTCTAACTCTGCTCAGGGACTGTTACCATGCTAGGCATAAAGGGATAAAGGAAGAAACTGAGCTCAAAATGCCCTGAGTTTAATCTATTTCCTGCTTTCCATTCCTGGTTTGGCTTCCTGTTGGCCAAACCCATATGGAAAATAGAGGGCAGGTAAGTCTATTGGTCTATTCAGGGTCAGTCTTCTAAGCCAAGAACAAGGTAGAGAAGGGCAGAGACAGGTTCCAGAAATGCAGAGAAGGTATATGGTCCAGGAAGAAAAGAGCAAGAAGTGGTGGGTGGGAGTGAGAAAGGAGATGGAGGAAGAGGAGGAAAAGGGAGAGAAGGAGTAATAGGAGATGAGAATAAATGCATGAGCTTGTAGCTGGTTATCAAAATTTTAATTATGAGGCTTTTATTATAAGAACTACGGGCCAGATGCATGAAAATCGTACATGGGTAGGGTCCCTAGGCCTGGCTGGCGATCAGGCCCGATCTGTGGGGTGGTCGGGGGGCAATCAGGTGGGGGCCCCCACTGGCACCCACCTTGGCTGGCCTGGGGCCTGCGGGCTGGGGCAGCTCCTGCATTGAGTGTCTGCCCCCTGATGGTCAGTGCGTGTCATAGCGACCAGTCATTCCCCTGGTTGTTCTGCCATTCTGTTGATTTGCATATTAGGCTTTTATTATATAGGATAGGGAAAACTAATTATGGTAGTTACTATTTATCAACCTTATACATGTTTACATTCTAGTTCCATTCATAGGTTAAATGGGAAGCTACCTGAGGGCAAAGATCCTGCTGATTTTATCTACTAAAGTCTCCTCATTAAATATTTGTTGACTTACATTGAATGATAAGCATATTTTACTGATTTTTGAAAAATCAAGAATAGCTGACATTATGATTCTTAAGGCTGTCTCTTAGTTTCTGTGGTGCCATCTTACCATGGACAAGAATGTTGCATCCTTTCACCTGTCAACATTGTAATTATTAATCTACTACAACTTTTGCTAACAGCAGAGAATCTGTTCTGACAGCTATAATATAAGTTGGTTTGTCAGAGAAGTTTACCAACAGCTTGAAAGTTTCATGATGGAATAACTGGTCAAGTTAGTGTTGATGGCATCTGGCCAGAGCCATCCATCACTAATCCTGGGAAGCAGGACAATCTGATGGTTCCAGTTTTATTCAATCTATTTTATGCAGCCATGCTTGACTATGCAACAAGGGACCTCAGGGTTGATACTAGGATATATTTTGATCTCCTAAAAGGGTTTTCCACTTCAATAACTTGCAATCCTCCTCAAAAGTCCTTGAGGCAGTTGTTCATGAACTATTGCTTCATGATGACAACATACCCAACATGAAATGGATTTCAGAAAACTGTGTGGGGCTTGTGTTAAGAGTTGTCTGTTGGTTGAAGATGACATAATACATGCCATGTTTTACTAACAAAATTCTACAACACCTCAATAATAGTAAACTTTTTGAAAGACATTGTTGACAATTTCTTTCTTTGCAGTTTTACTAATAATCACCAGGTAGATGAGATAAGAAAATTCAGAGTAAAAACACATATTTGTGGCTAACAGTATCATCAATAATTATTAATTTTCATAATATTGTAAAATGAATGTGTCTTTCTGAGTGCATAAATTTGGAACATGTATTGATCAACACTGGGTTTGACTGAATATTAGGATTGTCTTCCTAATAACTATATAATGACTAGACATCTAAATTAAAATGAAAAGTTTATCTAATCCCACAATACTCAAGCAAGAAGAGATCTGAGAATATTCAAGATTTTACATATGAAAGTTAGTTGACTTGGTCAATATCTTTCTCTTAACTAATTTCAGAAACTGGGCCATGCTTCAAGTACCTTGATCACCTCACTATTGTTTTCATTATTCTAGTTTGAATGTTGTGGTAGCCAATTTCCAACATGGCCCTCCATGATCCTCACCTCCTGGTATTCATATCATTGTAAAATCTCCTACCACATTGTATCAGGGTTGGTGGTAGGTGACAAATAGACACACACAGATTATTTCATTTTTGAGGCTAGGTCACAAATGTTACCATGGCTTCCTCTTCACTTTGGTTTTGCTTATCTTGGGAGAAGATGGCCACCATATCTGAGAAGTCTTATAAAGGGGTCCATGTGATGAGGAACTGAGGATGGCAGCCACCAGTCAGCTGGAAACGGAACCCTCTTTCCATCAGCCCTGTGAGTGAGCTCAGAAGAAGATATTTCTGACCCAGTCAAACAACAAGAGTACTGCAGCCCCAGCCAACATCTGATCTGCAACTCATGAGGGCTCCTGTGCCAGAACCACTGAGCTCAGCCACGCCAAGATTCTTGACCCTTAGAAACTATGTGACATATTAAAATTTTTGTGTTTTTAGCTGTGACATACAATAGTTAAGGTTTATGTAGCAATATAACTAGTACAGCGTGATAGTCACATTTTCTTCAGTATGTCATGCAGCTATGAAATGAGGAATCATAGTCCTTAATTCGCTTTGAGGGGACCATCCAGGCAGCAGTCGAAATCTGTGATGCATGAATCCCTGGGTATATGTGCAGGCTTTAGAGACATGTGAACCCCCAAAATTACCTGTGGAATTATATGGAAAATCTATGCAAATGTGTGTGTTTTTTCTCTTTAAAAAGGCTCGTAGTTTTGTTTGATATTCAAATATATATTTGATTTCCTGCTCTATGGCTCTCGTGTAGTGTTATATACTGAGATCACTGAGTGCAGAGTCAATCAACCTTTTTATTATAACTTTAGCAACTTTCCATAGTGCCTTATATAGTGGGTGCTCAACAGATGGATGTTGGATGAGGGACTGACTAGGTTTATACATTTTTGTGCACATATACCTGTCATGGTTGGAAAACTCTGAGTGGCCATATACTCTTAGTTGTTTTCCTAATCGGGTTCATTCATCATCTCTTGTCACAATTACTGGGTATTTAGGAGTGTTTAATTCATGACTGTGGAACAAACTGAAGCTAAGTGGCTCAAACTGCGATTGCTTTTTTGGTCTCAGCATAGTACATTCAAACACTAGGAAGTGCAGTAGCCAATAAGTATGCATAAAAGAAATTTCCTGGATACATTTTGACCCCCCCCCTTTTTTTTCTATGCTTCACACACAAAGAGTTTGCTGTAACAAATGTAGACTTTATCTTCATGTTTTTCTTTGACTTTCCGCAATCAGGAAAACCATTACCCCCAAATTTAAAAAAAAAATATCAGAGTCATTTGCTATGTTGACTGCTTATTGCTTCTGTCACAGCTTTAGAATTGAACCCACCACAGTTACTAACATCCTGCCTGTCTTTCTTAAGTAGTTAATTACAATCTCATGCAATCTTTCTGGGAACCGGTATCCATTAACAAAATTGGTTTTCTTTCAATTGTGGCTATAAGTTGATGGATCCCAGTTCACCTATGTTTTTACTAAGGGTAATGCTGCTCAGGCACATACAAAGAACCCAAGTGTGTTTATTTTTAAGAACTTTGTGGAATTATACCCACTTCCACCTTCAAAGTACTGTTTGAAGTTCCTGCTGCAGTCTTGATGAGCCATGTACTCATTCACTACTTCCTATTGTGCTGGTATTTCACAGGTCCCTGGTAACACATTCCTCTTTAATTCAACAAAAATTAGTTTCCATCTAAAAGTTACCTTTATGAAATTTCCCTTTGAAAAACATTATTTTCTCTGTTCTATTATTTTCAACATATTTACTTACATCTGGGAATGTTTCCAAAAGGAGCTTTAAGAAATTATTGCATTCTCATTGGGAGCAGGGGGAATACATCTATTGAAGGCCCAGATACTGCCACATGGAGAACAAATGAGGGCAATTAATCCTGGTAATTCTCAAAGTGAAAATACTTTATAACATGAAAAATATAGATTTAACAAATTGATTTTTCCATTTGAGTTATATTTTCTCCCTTATCTTGAGGAAATACACATAATTGTGTTTTTTTGTTCTTTTTTTGTCAAGATGCTAGTTAATACTTAGGAAAATGAGAGAGGATGAAAGCAGATGCATATGTTTAAGCCATATAAATAATTTATAGCCTCACAATAATGCATTGTAATATAGGCCAGACTCAAAAGCATGGTAATTAAAGTGCTCATTAAGTATCTGTTAATGCACACCCACATGTCTCTAACTCTTATAGGCCATTCACAGTTCTGTTCATTAGGCCCAGAGAGAATTATTCACTTTTGAATCCCTTTGGCTCCATTCATTCTTCAAGTTATGCATGCTTGTGTTGCCTACTTTATGCTATATGCACTATGCCGGGCTGTAGGAATATAGAGGTAAAGAAAGAGAAAATAATTCAGACTTAAAGACGGGCCTAAATCCAGTTTCTATTGTCTATGAAACAGAAAACTCATCCAAAATGTATCCAGGAAATATCTTGTAGGCCTATTGAATGACTCTTTCATTCTCTATCGAGCACTGCCATGAATTTTCACTGCACCATAACAAAAGAATTAACTAAAATTCTCCAAGTGGCATGTTCTAGGACTTGCATCCATATCCACTACTTTAGTCCTTGATCATTGAGCCTCAGAGAAGCCAGATGGGCTCCTCTGAAATTGTTTCATATGGAGCTTATCTTAGCCAAAGTTTTCACCCTGAATTACTTGACAGACAACGCTGGCTCCTTCTGTTTATAATGCCCTAATTTAATTTGAAGATTGTTTATATATCACCGTCATTTTTAGAATGTTTATGCATTGTGTTGAGGTTTAGAGATATAAATTTGATAGAATGTGGATAAAAGAAGATGGATGAGGGCATCTGTTGTCTAGATTGTGCAAATGGGTAAGCTGGTGAGCATTGATTTTGATGTTTGTTTAGATTTTTTGAATTTGTGCCATATGCTATATATTTTGTTTTCTATCTAGGAGTTTATTTTAGAGTAATTTTAAAGAAGCCAAAATCAAGAAAATCAATTTCTGAAATCTAAAGCTATAATGAAAGAAACAGAAGTGGGAGGGTGGATAAACATAAGGCAGAAATCAAGAAGAAGAGAAAATTAGGCATTTCATGGAGAAAGTTGCTGCAGTACTCTTGGAAAGATAAAAGACTGACAGATAAAACGATCAACCGAGAAGGCATGATTTAGTTATGTAATGCTAAATCTATATCGGAGGCCCAATCACTGGTTCTAAAAATTTCAGATCTTAAAAGTTTGCATCTATAAAAACACATAAGCCAGATGTTTAAAAACTTCACTGTTCACACACTTTAAACTGAGTTTTGATCATTTCAAACTACCTTAACTACCCTTACTCATACTCACCCTTGAGGGGATTGTACATTTAAATTGTTTTGATTTTACATTTTATTGAATTATATAGCACATATGTAAAAAAGTGCACAAATCATATGTCTGCAGCACACTGAATTTTCACAAGTTGAAGGTAACTTTAGCACAAAGCATTATCAGCACTCAGAATCCCCCCTAATGTTCCTTTTTGTCTCTAACTTCATCCCACTCTCCTGGCTTCTAACCCCGATAGATTAGTCTTGCCATTTTTTGAATGCCACATAAATGGGATTATGCAGTTTGAACTTTTGGTTCAGGCTTCTGTTTTCTGTCTGTGAAATTTCTTCCTATTTTAAAATCGTATTTGTAATTCTTCATTCTCATTTTACAGTATTCTATTCTGTGGATATGACACAGTGTAATTATCCATTCTATTGCTGACGGGCAAAAATGAAGAACATTTTTTTTAAAATTGATTTTAGAGAGAGAGAGGAAGTGAGAGAAACATTGACTTGTTGTTCCACTTATGCATGTGTTCATAGGTTGGTTCTTGTATGTGCCCTGACTAGGGATCGAACCCCCAACCTTGGCATATTGGAAGGAGGCTCTAACCCACTGAGCTACCTGGCCAGGGCCAAAGAACATTTTGGAAGCTACTAGTTTGAGCCTATTGGGCACTATGCTGCTATGGATGGACATGCTAGTACTTGTTTTCAGGGTCATAGGTTAGTACAGGTTCAGCTTTAGTAGATACTGCCAAAGGGTTTTAAAAAGTAAATGTAAAGCTTGTGTTTTGAATACAATTAAGTCAGCACTGCTCAGTAGAAGTCTAATGGCTGAATTTGTAGACTACAGACAAAATTGTGTGATGGAATTAATGAGACATCCTTCTTTGAATGATCCCTCCTGTTGTTGTCCTACCATGTTTTCTGTCAAAAGGCCCATCTCCTGAGGAAGAAGGTATGGACAACAGACATTACTCTTCTGACAGCCACATGGTACTAGCATGTCTGAAGGAGGGCCATTGAGACTGTCTAAATGTTTGGAAGTGCCTCTATGTCAAAACCTGCCTGTTGGCATGACAGGAAAAAAAAGTCATATCAAATCATGTGCATTTCCTTGTAACCTATGCCAAGTGGGTAAATTAGTAGAAATATTTTTTCAGCAAACAATAAAGTTAGCTGTATGCATGTTATCTTTACAGTTGAAATGGGGAAATTATAAGAAGGATTACGTACACAAAATATATTTTTAAAGGAAAAATGGTGCCTCTCTGAAAATTTAAAAGTAGTTATATCGCATCCTGATATCACCAATTTTCTTAAAATAATAATTTTTAAATGGTGATTTCCTTACTAAGCTATTGTATAATCCTAGTCACACCCTCTGTTGTGCTACTCTAGAAAATAATTTAAGGTGTATTTACTGAGCTCTTACAGAAATAATTTCTCTTAGTCCTATTGGGATGAGTAAAAGACACAATAAAATATTTCATGGGTGGGGTCATTGTTTGGACATCTTGCTGAAAGTGGGTACTAGAGGACTCTCAGCAAAGCTTAGTCCAATATCTTAGCTACGGAATATATCACAGGTTTTCTTTCTTCAGTATATATTTAAAATAAAATTGTTTAGGATGTAACATACATAAAAATAAAAATAAATTGTCATTTTTAAGACTTCAAAAAGATGATAACAATCAAATTTAGTTTAAAACACACATGTGTGCATGCCTGTACATGAATGATCTTCCCATAGTGACTACTCAAACTGGAAAAGTTTTCATGTCTAGTAATGGAGAGAGTAAGGGCAGAAATCACTCAACTAAAACTAATGCAGTAACGTTTTTTTGAAACAATTAAATTAGTTTAAATGATTTTGCAGTGATGATTTTCATCATCTTATTTTAGCTTTACTAGGTTAGGTTATGTAAGACTTTTGCAGCAAAAATCTTATATAACCTAACCTAATAAAGCTTAAAAATTCAAAATTCATGTGTCGAAGTCTTAACCCCCCAATGTGAGTGCATTTGGACACAGGGTCTTCAGGAAGTAATTTAGGTTAAATGAGGTCCTAAGGAGTGAGCCTTGATCTGATAGCATTAGGGTTCTTAGAACAAACACTAGAAAGCAATCTCTTTCTTCCCTCCCTTCCCGTCTGTCATGTGAGGACAAAGCAAGAAAGCAGCCTGTAGCATCCCAACAGCCCCGTAGCTCTCACCGGAGACAGAGCCTGCAACCAAGGTATGTGCCCTTGACTGGAATCAAACCTGAGACCCTTTATTCTGAGGGCCTCCAGAACTCCGAGGAAATAAAACAATGCCATTCAGTCTGTGGTATTTTGTTAGGGCAGCCTGAGCACACTAAAACAGTCCATTAAAAAGCTGAACTTTTTTTCCTTAGGTCATAAGAAAGTGCTCACTTTTAGAGAAGTGAGTTCATGCTGCATGCATGGTGTCTGGAGAAAAAAAGTAAAGGAAAGTGGCCCTTGAAATGTAATACTACCTTTCCCCATTTAGCTTCCTACAGGTCTTAGAAATGAGTCACCAAGTCAATTGTGTGTATTTTCAACTGACATGCAGACGTTTAGCACTTTGGGCTCTGAATGAGCACTTCCTCTGGGGGACCGGATTCCTCTGGCCGTGACATACAAACATTTGATTCCTATTTTATGCTTAATAAATCCCACACTACTCACAGTAATAATACATCTATGGTCTTTATATTCACAACTTTTGTTGTTATTAATCCTCATCCAAGGATATTTCCCTCCCCACTCAATGATTTTTAGAGAGAGTGGGAGGGAAGGGCGGGGGGAGAGAAACATGGATGTGAGAGAGACACATCAATTGGTTGCTTCCCACACATGCCCTGACTGGGGCCCAGGCATTGAGCCTGCAACTGAGGTAGATGCCCTTGACTGGAATCGAACCTGATACCGTTCAGTCTGAGGGCTGATCAATGCTCTATCCATTGAGCCAAACCAGCTAGGGCTATATTCATAATTTTTTTTATCCCCTTGATAATTTCCCAACTTAGCATGACCCAGCAGTGCAAAATGTGACTCCTTTCCACTCTCATCTGCCATCCTTCTATCCAGGAATATACCTCTTCACAGAAATTCCAGCCTCTGTCTCAGAAGTTCTGATGTTTCAGAGTCTTTATTTAGCTCTTCTTTTATACGAAGATATTTTGAAATGGTAATATCACTTGTAAAGAGTCCTTCCTTCCTCTGGGACTAGTAATCATGTTTTGTATTGTTTCTGAAGTGTAACATGGGGCAGAGGTAATATATCTTTCAAGCTGAATGCTTTCATTGTCACTGGTTTTCATTTTTCACACAGACTTTGACATATTTCAGTATTGTTGGTGGTGATGCTGTGGAAAGCTAGAAGCCTGAGGAGCCTGGTTCATCAACATCCCTGCTCCCCGCCCTGCCCCGCCTCCCCCCTTTCATATAAAATGGTAAAACTTAGATGACGACTAGCTTAGCAGTGTTACTCTTTTTAAGTTTTTTTGTGAACTTTGTACTTTGGCTGGTATTGATTTCATTTGCCATTGTCCATCCAGCCCATTCAACAGTTGGTGTGTATTATCATCCAAAGATCTGTATGTAAGCTTTTCTATAGAATGACTTAAATTTGGGGGTAGATTCTAATGATCCAGGAGGTATTTGTGAAATAAAATTAAAATAGTTCTTTGATGGATGTTTATGAAAAATATGAAGATAAACACTGAGTACCTTCATAATCTTATACATCAAAATGTAGAGATCTATTTGTGGTCTTTTGATAAATCCCCCAAAGTTTATGCCTGTCAGTATAATGAAAGTATACATATAAAGAATATAATTATTGTCTATGTTTTCATTTTATTTTAAAAAGCATCTCTTATTTAAAAAGCATTAAAAGTCTTTATATCAATGGATGGGTGAAATGAAGAAATTACTGTAACATTATTGGAAATAATAATGTTACAGTCAGTGGTAACCCAGCCATGGCAACCCAGCACTGACTGCTGCAGGTGAGGGCGCAGCAACCCAGCACTGACTGCCAAGGGGGCTACGGATCAGGCCCTGAGAGAGGCCTAGAGAGAGAGGCAGGGTCTGATCCACAGCCTCCGTGGCAACTGTTGATCAGTCATTGCCTCTCTCTTTCTCTCAAGGCTTCACCAGCAGCCACACCTCTGTTTTTCTCCAGGCCTCCACAGGGGCTGCTAATCAGCCCTGCCTCTCTGATCAGGCCTGGAGATAGGTTCAGAGATGCTGACTGGCATAGAAACCGACCAATCAGAACCAAATTGACTGGCAGGGGAGGGCAGTTGGGAATGAGATCAGGCCTGCAGGGGAGGGCAGTTGAGGGCAAGATCAGACCAGCAAGGGAGGAGAGTTAGGGGTGATCAGGCAGGCAGAGGCAGTTGAGGGCAAGATTAGGCTGGCAAGGGAGAGCAGTTAGGGGCGATCAGGCAGGCAGGCAGGTGAGCAGTTAGGAGCCAGTGATCCCACAGGGATTGGGCCTAAACTGTCAGTCGAACATCCCTCAAGGGGTCCCCGTTTGGAGAGTGTACAGGCTGAGCTGAGGGAACCCCCCCTCTGTGCACGGATTTTGTGCACAGGTGAGCAGTTAGGAGCCAGTGATCCCACAGGGATTGGGCCTAAACTGGCAGTCGAACATCCCTCAAGGGGTCCCCGTTTGGAGAGTGTACAGGCTGAGCTGAGGGAACCCCCCCTCTGTGCACGGATTTTGTGCACTGGGCCACTAGTAATTCTATAGTTGCATTACTTTTAAACAACAAATGTGGATCCCTGTATTGACTCTTAAGTTTACTATTGCTATCTCTATTCTAATTTTTCAAAGGTATTTATAAGCATTAGTGATGTTTTATTTTTCATCATTCACATTTTTAATTAGAAAAATTACAGTCTGTCTTTTTAATTTTATATTTATGTTTACAAGTGTAAATATAAATTTAACCTAGATTTCATAGATGTATAATTGTTTCCAGGGGCACAAGTCAATCCATGCATAGTAGCCCATCAGACTATCACAAACACAAGGACCACATTTTCTAATAAAATGAGTGGTCTGCAATTCAATGAAAGCATAGTGCCATATTATTTGTATTTTATTTGTTTTTATTTATAGATATGGCTTGCCAGAAGATTTCTTTGGCCCACATCAGTTTTGTCATGTAAAATATTGGTTTATTTCATATTTACTGTTACACTGCTCCATTCCATAAATTATGCTGGGTTTCTATGTATATTTCTCCTATAAGAAAATAGGAGTTGTAATTTTTTTTTAGGTTCATGATTAGCCTAAATGAGAAACCCATAAATAGAATATTTAAAAGATTCAAGCCTGACAGAAAATTCTCTTATAATAAGAAACATCGTAACTTCCATTGTAAAAACACATGTTTAACAGTAATTCGGATGCACTTTATGCTGATGGTCTGCTGGAAATCAGGTAACTTTGGTTTATTTTTAAATTTCAAGTCATTTTCTTTTCAATATAGCAAATTGCTTCCGTCCCCCCCCCCCCTCATAAACTGATACCCTTTTTAAGTGATTTAAGTTTTTTCAAGTAATTAAGAGGAAATTCTACCTACAATTTTATTCCAGGCTCTGTCCACTTTAAGAATGTCATTGAAAAGATGCTCTTGCACAAATATCTCATTTAGAGGATTTATATTTCTGACATAAACACATTGCTATTCCTTTTACTAATGGGAGATAAAATAATGATAACAATGCATTGTTCTTAAATCTGAGAACTGATTACATGGAATGCTATTACAAGACATAAAACTTTAATTTTGTAATTATACAGGTAAAATATGTTGAAATATACATGGAAAATATGTTTATACATATACACAACTATGGAAAATATTATATATCAACATATATTTAAAGCATTTCTGTATGTATATATGTGCATGTGTATATAGTATTTTAAAACAAAGTTAGAACTACTATATTTACTTTTCAGTTATTATTACCTTTTGAACAATTTTGTACATTGTTAAAAGTTTTCAAGAATGTAATTTTAATGATTTCATAATATTTTGGCTTATGCATGTACCATAATTTATTTGTCCACTCTTTATTGTTGGACATTTAAATAATTTTTGGGTTTTTTACTTCTGTAAATAATAAAATGTGTATTTTTAAAAGCCATATTTGAGATTTGTGCATTCATATATGTAATTTATACATTGATTAAAGGTCTTTGATTTGTCAGGCAAGCAGTTTATTAGGGGCTGAGAACTCAAGTGTGGAGACAAATAAACATACATAGAAATGCTTTGAAAACTAATGTGAGGATCTGAAAGTTTTTAATGTGACACCACTCTTAATTGTTATATTTTCTATATAATGGATTACCAGAATATTTTGATCAATAGAGCTCAGGAACTCCAAGAACAAATAATATCATGAAACCTCACTTGAAGATATTTTCTCCTTCCCATTCAGCAAATCCATTAGAAAGCATATACTTCCTTCCTTTCTCACTATGTGTGTATTTTATATATGAATAAAATGTTGAATTTGTTGAGCTCTGGACTCCATGAATCTAATAACCCTACAAAATAGTGCTTTGCAGTTGTTATCAATTAGGGACCTATTATGTTACACAGATTATCTTACAGACACCACAATAATTTTCTCTCAGATTTTAAGAACCTAATATTTGCCTCTTTATTTTTATATAAGGTATAGGTATTAATATTGGAATTCAATTATCCTACAACTTTTAAATTCAGTAAGTACCTATGCTTAAAGCCTAAAGAGTAATAAATGGCCTAGTTAAGCATACAAATTACTATGTTTATGGAGGAAAAAGACAAATTACATTCACATAGCTTAAGAATTTAGTGCATCATAATCTAATTTCCAGAAAGCCGTAGTATTTTAAAGCTATCAGGAAAAATATCTACTCTTGCTTTCTGTGAAGATCTTTTCCCCCCAAAAAAATATATCAAGAAATTAAAACCTCAATGTAAAAATATGAGCTCCTGAAAATCAGGCCTTCATTTAGCTGTGTTTATTATACCATCTAATGCATTCTGATCTCTCTATAAAATGAAGATTTTAAATTTAGATAAAATAAGCAAGAAAGCCTTTGGCAAAAAATGATTGAAATTCACAAACGGGTCTTATGTTATATACACTCTCTCAATTATTTACTGTGTAATCTACAATATTTATGGAACACCTATTGTGTTGTAGGTTACAGAGATGTAGAAATTAATAATTCAAAGTATGTAAACTTAATATATAAGGTGTTTGGGGTGGTTTAAACAATGCTCAACAGGCATGTAAGAAAATGCTTACAACACAGTGTGATAAATTTCCTCAGAGGAATAATGTGGAACATCTCTGGAGTACACCAATGCTCATAGCAATATTATTCACAACAGGCAAAAGGTGGAAACAACCCAAATGTACATCAATGCATAAATGGATAAATAAAATGCAGTGTATACATCCAATGAAATACTATTCAGCCTGAAAAGAACAAAATATTGTCACATGCTGCAGTATGGATGAACCCTGAAAACATTATGCTAAGTGAAATAAGCCAGATTACACTTATGAAATACCTACAATAGTCAAATTCATAAAGATGGGAAGTAAAATAGTGGCTACCAGGGGCGGTGGTGATGGGGTGGGCAGAAGGGGGTTATTGTTTAATGGATACCAAGTTTCTGTTTGGGATGAAAAAGTTCTGAAGTTGGACGGTGGTTATGGTTGCACAATAAATAATGTGAATGTACTTAATGCCATTGAATTGTACACATTTTAATGCTTAAAATAGTAAAATTTATCTTATCTATATTATACCACAATAAATTTTAAAAGTTAAAAAAAATTAATTCCTCTGGGCCATAGAGGAGCTCACAGACCTTCTGCAAGAGTCAGGGTAGGCTGCATGTAGGACAGCCCGGGTGTGAAGCTGGGTAGGGTGTTGCTGGGTAGACAGAAGGGGAAAGGGCAATTCATGCAGAGAAACCAGTCTCCATGGCAGGGAGATATGCAAAAAGCATAGTAATATCTTATAATTCCAAGCAGCTCCCTGTAACGGAAGATACGTGGCTGTACAGGAAGCAATGGAAAGAATTAAACCTGGAAATGATTAGCTGGGATCGGGTCTTGAATCATGTTGGTGGCAGTTTGTATTTTCCTAGGACAATAACCCTATTTCCTGTGTCACATAGTCTTTAAGGCCTTGCCACTTCTCCACCATAAAAGGGCCTCTTATTCCTCTCCCTTCCAATTTAGGAAGGTTCGTGATCTGCTTGTAAGCAATGGAATGTGGCAGGGTTTCTGTGGGATTTCCCAAACTACATTATAAAAGGTGAACCAACTTCCACCCAATCTCCTGGCATGACTGCTCATGGAGCCTTCAGCCACACTGTCAGCCATCTGACTGCCCAGGGACCACCATACTGTGAGGAAGCCCACTGTAACCCACACAGAGGGACTACATGGAGAGGCCCTGCCACTAAGGAGAAGCAGATGCTCAGTCGGCTCTCAGCTGCTTCGGCCCCACAGCTTCCCCGCTCCAGCTACTGTCTGACTGCAACTTCATGGGAACCGGGGAGCCTGCCCTGCAAGCTAAGGCCTTCCCCAATTCCTGACCCACAGAACCTTCATAGACAATGAAATGATTTGTGTGTTAAGCTACTGAGTTTGGGGTAACTTGTTACATAGGACACAGCAAATAGCTAACCTGAACAAGGTCATAGGTCAGGCTTTGGAGTTTGAACTGACTACTCACTATTTTATGTGCATCTCTTGCTCTTTTTCTTGCCTTTGTTCCTGCTCCTTTCTTCACCTGGAATGCTACCCACTGAGATTTCTCCCTATTATACGTCTTTGTGTTCTTTAAGGCTCAGTCACAAAACACGCCTTGATGACCCTAGCTCTCCTAGCTGAACATCATTGTCCCTCCTTGAATAATAGTTTTTGTTTTGTTTGTTTTTTACTGTGCGGGTGGTATAAATTGCAACCTACAACATTTTTTTTTTAATATATAATCCATGTTACCTTTTAACAAAATGTGAAGACTTGAGGCCAGGCATTGTATTTTTCACATCTTTGCAAAGTCTGTCACTGTGCTTTAGAATTATCATGTTAAAGGAGTTTGAAAATATATAGTGAAGGCATAAAAAATACATAGAACACAGAAAAATGTTTTAATTTATGGAAAGCTATTTTCCTTTACCTAGCTAATACTACTGACTGTCATGAGTTTATCTTTTTTTCTTCATTTACATTTAAACATGTATATATTTTATGATACATGTTAGATAAAGGAAACTTTCAGAAAAAAAAAGTTATTGTATTTAGCTTGTACCTAATTTGTAGCCAAGATATTCAGAAAGGTCATACAATTTCTGTCCTAAGTGTATAATCAGAACTTATATGTCTGTGAAAACCAGGCTGACTTTACTTTTAATAACAAGTCATCTAAATTTTGGAAATTGTCCAGGAAAATACAGGCTGCCCTAACAGCCAAGTTTCCCACCAATTTTTAGCCAGCAGTGAATGCTGAGAAATGAAGGCAGGGATTGCTTTTATATTCTAAAGCTTCATTATCCTTTAAGCAAACAAATGACAATCAAGCATACTTCCAGCAAATATACTTTCCTTGTACTGACCTCCACAAAATCATCCATGAGACAGCAACTATGCATTTCTTTAGATTAAAAGGTTCTGCTAGACTTGAGATAATTAGTAGAGTAGTAGAGATATCTAGCAATGCAACCATAAAATAATAAATGCGTCAAAAATAATCAGATTTAAGAAACGCTCATCTGAGTTATTCTAGAAGTTGTGATTTTGTGGTTTCAGAGAAATTTTAATACTTGTTCAATTCTGGCATAGGATAAAGCAAGTTTGAGAATTACGTTTTTTAGACAAAAAGAGAAAAACAAAGAAAAATGCAAAACCTAGTATCCCTATACATTTCACTCATTGCTCTCATTTTATTTCAAGGTCTCAGCTAGTAGTCTGTTGTGTCTAGAATTAATCTGTGAGGAGACTGCTTGGAAAGGCGAGACTTGAGATGAAATCAGTTTAATTTATAATTCAGGTTGAAGGGGAAATGGGAGAAGTACAAGGAAGGACGGTTACATCAACATTTATGGAGGGTAAGCATGGCTCCTGAAAAAAACCAACGCCAGGCCTTAGCTGTTCTATGAGGACATTGTTGTCATGGAGACAGGCTAATGCACAACATTTGGCCATGCTTCTAACAGGTTTCAATTTTTGCAAGTTTAAAGCATAAAAGATGGTAAAACTATTGAGAGGGGTGAGCTTTACTGTCTCAATAAAATATTTCTTTTCTATTTTGCCCTTATCATCCCCTATTTCTTCCTCTATTTCTTTTTTTAAAAACTGTGATTTAACAATGATCTTATTTGATTTTTCTTTCCCAGTATGTTGAACACACCCCACTTCAAATGTGCTTACTATGCGTATCCATACTGATGACAGTTATACGATATAAGCTCCCTCCTCGTTATTCTCTACCTCCAGAGAGGACATCCTCATCATGTGTAAAAGAAACCTAAACTTTAAAGAAGTCTGAAGAAAAAATTAATATGGCACTTAGTTCTTCTTTAAGAGTTACCAAGTTTCGACCTTATAAAAGTAGGAAGGCAGGTTAATAATATGGGAATATGGTGAATGTTTTGCAAAATATTTTTTAAATGTTTACTGCAATGCACTTGAAAAATGAAACTATATTATAAAAGAGATCATTGGTTTGGAAACCAGTTTTATTTAATATTTTATTGGTATTCAAGGCAAACACAAACAACTCTTAAATTCTGAACATGCTTTCTAGAAAGCTGCAGTCATTTAAATAATTTTAAACTTATAACGGAACCATCCAGATGTGACTTTCAGCAGGAGAGCCCCCTGGCCTGGGTGTCTGTGAACGCTGCCCCTTGAGGAGAGCATGATGGCAGCCCTGCGGTGGAACTCAGGACAGACAGATATTTTTGTCTCCAAAATCGACATCATTTGGAATTACTGACAATTGCCTTTGTACTTACACAATGGAATTACTGTAAGACATGTTATCTTGGGAATTTTAATAGAAAGAATTATAGCTTTAAAATCTGCATAAAATTTATTATGCGTTATTATAAAATTATTTCGGAATCACCTGGGGAAATTTAAAACTTTTTCAAAATTGCCCAGGGAGATTTGAAATAGTCCCTATGGGAATTTTATTGTAAATCAATTTTAGCCTTCAGATAGGAATGGGGCTAGGACAGGGGTGAAGTAGGGGAAGAATTAAAACAGTGGTCAAATAGTCATTCCCACGTAACAAGCAGGGCACTTAAACAACTGTTTTCTTTGTAACACTGAAGGATATTCATTGCCATGACAAAATGTTCTATGTATAAACTCACATTGGAAAGTCACTATGTCTTGATTGCATTCATCTACCCATCAGGGATTTGTAACTGAGATATAAATATTTCATTGAATTTTTAATAAAACCTTAATGTGCATGATCTACAGAGAGTGCACTACTACTTGAAAGCCCTGATATATGGAAACTGCAGCAGTTTTGAGGTGGATCAATAAATTTCATGACTTTGTGTTATGAGGATTCGGTATCATCTTGTCATTTACTATCCATTTCTCAAAAGAAAATAACTACAATTAGAGTCCTAGACTGTGTTTTTGGTAAGAAACCAAGTGTCTCCCAGACATATGACTGAGGCTCTTTGGCGTATTCTATCTATTACCTGACACTTTTTTTCTTAGAATTTCAGTTTTGCCCTAATTAACATAAGGACAGTGGAATACAGCATATCCCCGTAGTATATCATAAAACAAGGTGGTCACTAGAGCCAGAATATTAATCTATGAGGAACTAGAATTTTTAGAGAATATCCCAAGATGATGTAAATTTTATGATACCAAGTGACAAGATCTCATGCGTTACAAACCCGTTTATTAATGGCACATAGAAAGTAAGATCATAATGTTTCTAAGAATTTCTGCTGGAGCGTTGTCCGGTGCTGAAATTTATTCATCTTTAAAATGACATCCTTGAATTGAATTATTTCTAAGGTGTTTTTTTTTTGTTGTTGTTCCAAAATGCATTTTTCTCACACTGTGCATAGGAGCTATACATGAAATTTAAACCACAATAGGCTCTAGAGAAAAAAAATCCCTTGAGATTCTATTTCATTTTATCTTATTGGTAGAAAGACCCTGTAAACAGTATAAACTCATGGGCCAAGAGAAGCAGGTGAGCAGATATATCATTAAAGCTTTCCTTATAATATTAATGCCTATTTTTATAGTTCAAAATTGGAGAGATTTTCTAGAATTCAGAATCTGGCTGATATATCAGTATTATATTTTAATGAAATTCCAAACATTTATGTGTGATGGTATGTGCTCTGTAAATTGGATAACATTGCAAAGTACTTCAGTGGAAAATATAAATTATTTATGTACTTCTTGACCTAAAGTACTCAATGGTTTAGTGACTGTGCATGGATATTCATTCTCTATTTTTGTAAAATGTCTTATGCTGAAGAGTAGTTAAACACCTACACAGTTGGACATATTTTTTTTTTGTCCTTTGAGTAATGGGTATTAATTATACAAGGTGGCCTTGAATATATATACTATGAAAAAATGCGTCCAGTATGATGTGCCAAACTCAGTTGGTTTACATACTCTATTGACATCATTCTGAAGATTAACCAAAGTTTATTGTTGGATTCTGTGTATTTTCCTGGGGAATAAATATTGAACTTGTTCTTACTCAGTTTTTAAAACATTATTATTGACTTTAGAGAGAAGAAGGGGGAGAAAGAGAGAGAGAAACGGAAGGAAAGAGAGAGAGAAACATCAATACGAGAAAGAAACATTGATTGGTTGCCTCCCACCCATGCCCTGACCAGGGGCTGACCCTGGGCATGTGCCCTGACTGGGAATGGAACCCACCACCTTTTGGTGTATAGGCCGATGCTCCAACCAACTGAGCCACAGCGACCAGGGCACCCAGTTTTCAAAAGAGTATTTCCTGCTCGGCATCTGGGGACACGCACAGCCCTCGGCACCAGGCCCAGCTCCTTTCAAAATGTCTGCTGTTGACGAAATTCTGTGCTTGGAGGATGATCACTCCACCCGTAAGTGCGCGTGGGTCAGTCAAAGCCCACCCCGACTTCGATGCCCACCGGGACGCTTTGAACATTGAAACGGCCATCAAGACCAAAGGGGTGGATGAGGTCACCGTTGTCACCGTTTTGACCCTCCGCAGCAATGACCAGAGGCAGGACACTGCCTTCGCCGACCAGGGAAGCACCGCCAAGGAACTTGCATCAGCACCGAGTCAGCCCTGTGCGGCCACCTGGAGGCCGAGATGCCGGGCCTCTGGGACACGCCTGCTCGCACGATGCTTCCGAGCTGCAGGCCTCCCTGAAGGGGCCGGGCGCTCTCCCGGAGGTCCCCTGCCCCAGGGCCAGCCAGGAGCTGCAGGAAACGAACAGAGTCCACAAGGAAAAGTGCAAGACTCATCTGGAGAAGGACAGGGTTTCCGACACATCTGGCGACTTCCGCAGCTGACGGTTGCCCTCGCCAAGGGTAGAAGAGCGGAGGACCGCTCTGTCACTGGTTCGGAGCTGACGGACCCAGACGCCCGGGATCGCTGTGACGCTGGAGGGAAGAGACGGGAACTGACGTCCCCAAGTGGATCAGCATCAGGACCGAGCCAGCGTGTCCCACGTCCAGAAAGTATGTGACAAGTACAAGAGCGCCAGCCCTCATGGCATGTTGCAGAGCATCAAGGAGGAGGTCAGGGGAGACCTGGAGCATGCTTTCCTGAACCTGGTCCGCTGTGTCCAGAACAAGCCCCGATATTTTGCTGAGCGACTGGACGACTCCATGGAGGGCAAGGGGACACGCGGCAAGGCCCCGATCAGAATGGTGATCTCCCGCAGTGAAGTGGGCACGTTGAAGATCAGGCCTGCATTCAAGAGAAGGTAGGGTAAGTCCCGGTACCATTCCATCCCGCAGGACACCGAGGGTGACCGCCAGAAGGCGCTGCTGTACGTGTGCGGCGGGGAAGACTGAGCCCGCAGCGGCCCCAGGAGTGGAGCTGCGATGCCTCCCGCTAACAGTTCTAGGAAACCCGCTTGGGACTAGGGCCCAGCCCTGTGCCCGTCCCTGTGAGGAGGCCGTCCGCATGGCTTCTGCCTCACCTTATCTCAGCTGCCTAAGCATTTCCCGTCTGGTCTCTCCTTTTAGCCGAAGAACTGAACATTCCAAGAGTTCGAAGTGAAATCTATGATGTGAAACACTTTTGCCTCTTGTGTACTGTGTCATAAACAGATGAATAAACTGAATTTTTACTTTAGAACCAAAATAAATAAAATAAAATAAAATAAATAAAATAAAATAAAATAAATGAAAATTTAAAAATATAAAAAAGAAATAAAAGTGTATTTCCTACAACCCTTAAAACTTCTTTTTAATAAGTTCATTTTTGTACCAGTACCAAAATTTGGAGAATGACTGATATTAGAAGAAATTAAACTGTTCAGTAAAGATGAAAGCAATCATCAGATTTCAGTACTCCCATACTATCAATCCAATTTTAATCTTAGATTGCTCATTGCGTTATAAAGAAATAGTCAATATAAGCTTTTCTTACGTGGGTACTCTACTCTTAATTCCTTCTAATTCCTTGTGAATCTATTTGATGTAAGTCAGGAGGTATTTTCCAGTGCTTTTTGGGAGGAAAGAGTAATCTTTTATTGGGCAAATTTTCTTTCTAAGTTATTAATTATTCTCTTGAAGTAGGCTTTTTAAAAATATGTTTTTATTGATATTTTAGAAAGAGAGGAAGGAAGAGAGAGAGAGAGAAACATCAATCATCTGCCTCCTTCATGTGTCCTACTGGGTATGGAGCCTGCAACTGCAACTGGACATGTTCCCTGACCAGGAGTAGAGCCAGAGACCTCTTGGTGCATAGGATGGCGCACAATCCACTGAGCAACACTGGCCGAGCTAGAAGTAGGCTTTACTAGTAAGTTTCTTTTTAAGTAAGTGCCATATTCATTTTTCCTTTGGACTTCTTTAAAGTTTAGGTTTCTTTTATACATGTTGAGGGTGTGCTCTCTGGGGCAGAGAATGTGATGGCAAATTTAGAGTTGATTGAATAGCCTCAATTAAACAGAGAAACATTATATTTCATGTATTCTCAGGCCTGGCACATAGTCTGTTTTATAGGTTTTTGAAAGTGAATGAGGGGTTCTGCTCAAGGAATTCGACTTTCTTGGTGAAGGCCTTTGGTCCTGTATATTTCTTAAAGCATTGTGGATGTTATTGTCTTAGATCTTTATTTTATTGACTATACTTTATATCTGACTATAAAAGTGGGCCATACATGGACAGCATTAAGTACTTGTTTTTCAATATTAAACTTAAATTATTGTGGATTTGACTCAAATTTGGAGCTTCCAAACAGTAATTCCCAAGGTTTTGTGCATCACAATCGTCTTGCTTTAATGCTGCAGTAGTTAGACCACTTACTGACAATAGTTTTTGTTATCCTCAGCAATGCTTAGAAGGAAAAGAGATTAAGTAATCATTATCGTGATTTTGGTCCCTGGAAACAAAGAAAATAGATGGAGCAAACTCTTGGAATAATTAGGAGTCGAGGTGAGGGTTAAGGATCCCCTCCAATAAGGGAAACAGCAAAGATGACCAAGTCACTGGAGACTTCGTTAGATCCCAAAGCACCGGAACTGGAAGCTAGAAAAATATTCACTTTTGAGGGTAACATATATTAATCAGTCTAAAAGGATGGGAGTTTTGTTGAGGATGGGAGGAGAAAAGTTATTTCAGAACCTTAAAGAAAAAAAGATGAGAGAGGAAGTAGGCAAAACTATGTACCATAGTCTGGAAGGCTGGAAAGTATCTGGAGACCAATTTAAGCGGTTATTCAACTCTAGCCATCTGGGCTTCACTCCTGAACTTACTCGCCCTGGACCAAAGATGAAAGCATTGGGAAGGGACTTTACCAAGCAAAATGTAAGCACTTGCTGAGGTTACTTCTTAATTCTTTTCCCAACTTCTTTGTCCCACTTTTACATCTTCATCACATTAACCACAGAGAATCAGTTATCATAACCCATTAAGGTAAAGTGTTTCAAAACTCATAAACATAAATTTGGATGTTAGAAATGAAAGTTGTTCTTCACACAAAGTAAAACACAATTGATCTTGTTTTGCCGGTTATCACCTATCACCTCTCTTCCCTGTGCTCAACTTGCTTCATTGATTTAAAAATGTCAGTACTGGGTGGGAGAGGTGGAGTTCTATTTTGCGATTAGTGTTTTGTTTGCTTGTTTTGTCTTGATCAATAGTCTTCACAGATTGTAAGTTGACCAGGGTAAGGAACTTGTCTCCACCTCCACCAACATATGCACATACCCAGGCTAGTGCTGCATGTGGAAAAGAATAACATTAAAAGTTGCAGGTGCTGAAGCCAGATGTCCTGAGTTGGTTCTGGCTCTGCCATTTTGTGATCTTGGGTGTCTAGGTAACATCTCTCTGTCTCAGTACAGTGAGGCACTGAGTATCTCATTAATACTATGGTAAGAAATGAGGATAACAGTTTCTATCTTGCAAGATTGTTGTGAAAGTTAAGGATTTAAACACACAAATCCTGTAGACACCTTCCTGGCATGTATTACTTTCATTGTTGCTGTTATTATTATTACTATTATTATTGGTGGTGGAGCTGATAATACTTAATAAAGAAGGAAGGAAGGAAGGAAGGAAGGAAGGAAGGAAGGAAGGAAGGAAGGAAGGAAGGAAGGAAAGAAGGAAGGAAGAAAGGAAGGAAGGAGAGAAGGAAGGAAGGAGAGAAGGAAGGAAGGGAGGGAGGAGAGAAGAAAGGAAGGATCAAAGTGTTCACAGACATGTAAGAACTGAATACAATAACATATAACAAAAAGAGGAATTGTTAGCAATTACCATTGTCAGGGATAGTCTATATTGAGAATGAGTGTCAAGAATCGTTGCCCTTCTCTGTACTTAGTGCTGGCAGAAGTACATGGCTTTGCACACACTTTTCCTTCAGTCTCTACTATATTGAAATACCTCCTCTTCTTGATACACTCTCCATAATGCCTCAACAGCCATGTCAGATATCCTTTTCTTACAGCCTCACCCCAGTCATTTCACCCAATCCCATTGTATTGCTCTCATCACGCTGCACTGCAGCTTTTCTAATGGGATGCTCTTGTGAGATAGTAATAGGTGTTTCATTTTTTAAAAGTTTCCATTTGCAAGTTTGGCAGACTGGACCTGACTCCTGAAATTGCAGGACAGGTAGGAGTCCTCAGTGTATGAATGTATTTGGAGATTGCTTAAATTAAAATGACAATAGGTGATTTCTCAAATTTATTTCAGGTGCTATTACACTTTTTAATTCTTGAGAACATTTTTTTTAAAGACAAGAGCAAAATGTGGATTATTCAAAATATGATTTCTGTTCTCCTCAAAGTAATTTGTTTTGTTTGTTTGTTTTTACACTTTTGTACTTCTATTGCCCAACCAACGTATGGAACTTTATAGACACTTTATTCAATAATATTTGAGTGTTAATTGTATGTTAGATCAATTCTAAGGTAATTGGAATACAAAGGAAAACAAGGTATAACTTACACACTGTTGAAATTATATTCTCAAGCAGTGCTTCTCATAATTTTCATAAAAATATGCAGTATTGTAATCTTAACTTCTAGAACTACTCCTGAGAGACTTATTCAGTTTATTTGGCAGAAAGCAGTTTTTTCTGGGGAGTTTCTGATCAACTTCATCATAATGATACTGGCATATTAGGGCTTTTTTAGTTACAAGTAACAAAACAAAAAACAAAAACAAAAAACACCTACTCAACTTGCCTTAAGTAAAAACAGAAAATTTTATACAACAAGCTGGTAAAGTCTAAGCATGGCTATCCTAAAATAGTATTTTTAAAAAATATTTTTACTGATTTCAGAGAAGAAGGGGGAGAGAGAGAGAGAGAGAGAGAGAGAGAGAGAGAGAGAGAGAGAGAGAGAGAGAGAGAAACATCAATGATGAGAGAGAATCATTGATAGGCTGCCTCCTGCACTGGGGATCCCCACTGGGGATCAAGCTCACAACTTGGGTATATGCTCTGACCAGGAATTGAACTGTGACCTCCTAGAGTGAATTGTTCACCAATTCCATTAAACTATAAGCAAAACTAAGACTTTTCTGGACTGTTATTACAAAACAACCTGAAATTTGGGTTTGTCCTGTGCTCTACAGATCCATAAGTAACATCATGACCTTCCCATCAATTCTCTCTCTCTCTCTCTCTCTCTTCTTTTTTCTTTTTTTGTTAAGGAAAATGTAAGAACGCTATAATTTTTCAGAATGCTTTTCATTAGCGTGCTCTTCTCTTTCTCTCCTTTTGACTTCCTGAATCCTTAATGAGGATTGCCCCACTTTATACTTGTCCTTATTTTAAGATATTATACCTTGGGTATACATTTCCCTTGGCGCCATATTTGGAACTCATACTTTCAGATGGAGGCTCTTCTGCCAGCAGTCATTATCTGCTCCACCCCCCATAACCAAGCATGGGCCTGTAGAACCAGTGGGCCAATACCTCCTCTGAACTAGTTTCCTTCATTTAGGGAAGGAATTTAGCTACTTTTCTTATTGTAATAAGTAAGTACTTTAATTATATTATTTTAATAGTGTTTTCAAATTGTGAGTCCATAATTCTAAGCACTCACCTGATAGGACAAGACATGAGCACCTTTAAGAAAGAACACCTATGATTATGTTTATATTTCTATTATTTGGAGTGAGACACTCAAGAATTTATAAATTCACCTTCCATTCCTAAGAATGGAAGTTTATGCTTTCTCCGTTTTAGATCTTTCAGAGAAAAAAAAATACTTCTTAAATATAGAGTTGATACTTCCATTGTAACACGTTTCCTTATTTGCCACTGGTAAACAAGACACAGGGTGGAAGAGACTTGAAATTTCCCTCTAAACTTAAAGAAGAAATCTATTAACTAACACAGAGTTTAATTTGTAGACATTTTTTCACTCCCTCTGTCTATAAAAGAGATCACAAAAACACAAGTGGTACAACAGAGATAACACTTCACAGCATTAAGTAAATTTCATCTGTCCAATTAGCATCATGGCTCAACAAGAATAGATGTAAAAGAAAGGAATGTATTTGATGATTAAGATTACATTGTTATTTAGCTTTTAATTATATAACACTTGGAATAATAAGTGTGACCTAGAAGGACAAAGAGTTCAGAAGTTTGGTTTTTTAGTATGTGTGTTTCCTGCTTTTGGCATTGTAGCATTTAGTCAGAAAGGGGAGGACGGAGGATGAGAGCACCTCCCTCAGATGACTAGGATTCTTTTATAATGGAGGCAATTGAACCACTGGACACTAGCAGCCCATATAAGATAATGGGCTATCACAGTGAAAAATGTTTTTAAAATCAGCTTTATCAAGCCCATTAAATTATTTGTTGTTGTCAAATTGTTGTCTCCTCCCTTTTCCACTCCAAGAATCTAAAAATTCTGTGGTTGGGGACAACCACAAAATGTAGGACAAAATCATGGAAATGTGATAAGACAACAAAGAAAGCCTAAAGTTTCCACGTTTAAAAGGATCAAATTAAATGTAAGTTTCCTCATTTGTTCTAGATTTCCATCTGGGATACGGCACTGATAATGCTCTACTGGCTTCATGCATTATTAACTAATTAATTAGTTCCTACACTGTGAAAATCTTTGAGATTAAGCCTGCCTATGTAAAAGAGCGAAATTTGCAGTTTAAAAGGATAGAACTCTCACAGCCATTCTTGAATTCGCTTTCATTTTCCTATAATTATAACTTTGACATATTTAAATTTGAAGCCACTTGCAGAGCAAGTGCTGCTATGAGAAATGTACACATACATTTTAGCATGTCCTCTGGGGGGAGGGGGGTGTTAAATGAATATACTTTAATTTCTGATATTTTAAAGCAGGCCAACTGGGAAGAAGGAAAGTTATATATAGTCAATTATGGCATTTTTATGTAGATGTTTACTATGCATATTAAATACACTTAAGTGGAGAACAAGAGAACAAATCTTGTTTTCAATAATAAGCCTTATAGAGTCAGGTTATAACAAAACAAAGACAAGGCAATATTGCATATATTGTCATTAAATATATAGATGCTTCCTATCCTTTACATATGAATGTACACACACATATACACACAAGTATATCCTCTGAAAATCATTTTAAAACAAGACATCAGGGTTTCCTATTTTCTGTCTGGGTTTGACTAAATACAAGATTCTTTTATCCCTACTACCGGAATTTCAGGACACTATTAGCAAGAAGTTAATTATCATACACAGTTCTTATTTTAAAAACAAAGACAATAAATCCTTGCTTTTAGAATTACAAGAAACATTTTATTTAGAAAGCCTGTTGTTTATATGAACTATTCTTCCTAATTATCTAAATAACCACAAGCCACATTAACAAAACCGCAGCAAGGCAGTGAAGAAAATCTGTGCTTCCAAGTGCCCTCAGGGTCGTCTTCCAGACTTCTCCAAATCACTCTAATTAAGAGGCAATTGACAACTCAACTTCTCATTGGCCATTTTTTGATTTGCAAAACTTATTGAATCAATTAACAGACTCAACAGAAGAGGCAAATTTAAAGGAACCGTATAAAGCAACTCTACCAAATCCCTGTTTAAAAAGTTGGCATTTGTTATTAAAATAAGAAAGCTTACATTAAATTATATAACCCTATGCATTTTTATTGTACAATTAAATATAGCATTTCAAAGAAAATATTCTTTCTTCATCACTCATCATATTGTGGTCACATTAGGTAAACAGTTCCTTTTGATTTCTCAACTCTTTACAGTTTATACAGTCAGCCCTCCATGTCCGTGGGTTCTGCATCCACGGATTCAACCAACTGCTGATGGAAAATATTCCACAAACAGGAAAGTATTATGTTGTTGCTGACATTTACTATGTAGTTAGACTTACCATGATTGTGTCTTTATTGAACATGTAATTTTTCTTGTCATTATTCCCTAAACAATACAGGGTAACATTATTTACATAGCATTTACATTGTATTTGACATTATAAGTAATCTAGGGATGATTTAAAGTATACAGGGGAAAGTGTATAGTTTATGTGCAAACACTAAGACATTTTATATAAGGGAATTGAGTATCTGAAGGTTTTGGTATGGGGCGGGGCTAGAACCAATCCCCCTGGACACCAAAGGAAGACTGTAGTTGCTAGTATTCTAGGTATTGAAAGTATTTTCTCCTGTCTATATCAATATTTTTGAATTATAAGTTGATTATTTTTGCATTTAAAAATATGTAAGATTCAAACATCAATTTGTTTATCCATGATTACAGCACAAGTGTATTGGTCATCAATTATATGCTAGGTATTAAGCTATTTCTCTGGGCTACAAATGTTGAAGAATGCCCTCAAAATAAACAAAGCTTAATTTGAGAGTAAGAAAAAGAAACACCCTTTTAACCAAGTGTGGTAATTTCTCTAATTGAGTTTTATATAAACTACATTGAGGAAAGACTTCTAAATTCAAATAGGTGACCATGGAAAGCCTATATTGAGTTTTGGGATATTAAGTAGGTATTATTTAATGAAGTAAGAGTGGAGAAGAGAGGACTTTTATAAGCTTCCAAAAATTAATAAGTAGCATAAAATAAGAAATTTCCAAATAACAAATAACACTCTGTGTTAAGCAAAGGCATTTTAATATTGTCCTGAAAGCTGCAGGGAGTCACCACAGGATTTTAAAAGATTTGCATGTTTAAAAAGGTCACTCTGGGAGCAGCTTGGAGGATGAACTGTAGATGGATCAGGCTAAAAGCAGAAAGAAACAGTTGGGAAAACTACAAGAATAACCCACTTGACAGATAATAAATAAGTTTTAAACTTGCCTAACAATTAGGAAGGAGAGAAAAGAGATATGACAGATTGTAGATGGGTAGGTGATATATACCCACATATGTACATGTGCAGGTACAAGGATAGAAGGTAGATAGAAGATTGATAAAGATACATAAATTTAGGGCATGAATAAATTTTCATTCAGAAATTTGAACTTGGAGATATTTGCATAATTTCTGAAAAAGGGCACCTGGTTGTCATTTAGTTATATGAGACTGCCCTCAGAGCAAAGGTGCGAAGATATTGAAAGCATCAGTCAGGAAAAATGGGAGATTCCTGGGGGAGCAGATGCATTTAATAGGTGACATCTCCTTGCAGGAAACTACCTAGAAGTAGTCAGGTAGAAAGTAAAGTCATAGATGGCATTTAAAAGAATTACTTACAGCCCTAACTGGTTTGGCTCAGTGGATAGAGTGTTGGCCTGTGGACTGAAGGGTCCCAGGTTCAATTTCAGTCAAGGGCCCATGCCTGGGGGTTGTGGGCTTGATCCGCTTGATCTACTCGATCCCATCAATGATTCTCTCTCATCATTGATGTTTCTATCTCTCCTCCCTTCCTCTCTGAAATCAACAATCAATCAATCAATAAATGTCATACCTTAATTAATAAAGCCCCAGCAAGGTGATACTGTACTTCTTTACCAAAATACCTAGTCTGAAGTTTTACTTTTTCTACTTTCTGCGATGATCCCACTAGCAAGAGTCCTAAAGTAGTAGGTATCACAAATAAAAGAAAAATAGCTTTGAAGATTTCATAACCTGCTGAATTAGCCCATAAAAACAGAGATTGACTATAAAATAAGAACATATTATGGTAAGAACAAAAGTCTCAAAAATATGTCAATCCATTTATTAGGCATCTACATGTATATGCTATGCTAGGTTGATACTAACAAATAAAAATAAATTTATATTATATATAATACGATACCTAGATAGAGTTGCCTTCCTACTCAATTAACAAAATGTATTACATTCAGAATTATCTTGCTTACACCTAGTTTGGCAGAAGAAAGTTGTTACAAAACTCTCAGGGGATATTTATGTAAGCCTCCATTTTGAATGTGCAGCTTCTTCGGGGAGCACTGTGTTATGAGAACAAATCCCAAATCTGGAGGACGGTGGAGTCCCAGGTTCTTTCTGAGCTCAGGTCAGACCTTTTCTCTTCCTGGGGGCAAATCCTAGGCCCCTGATGAACATATATATGCCC
Source organism: Eptesicus fuscus (assembly GCF_027574615.1). NCBI lineage: Eukaryota > Metazoa > Chordata > Mammalia > Chiroptera > Vespertilionidae > Eptesicus > Eptesicus fuscus. The sequence continues at coordinate 48,703,374 of NC_072482.1, read as the reverse complement.
CAGGGATCTGACAGGCTGAAGGGAGAAAACCTTTCATCTCACCTTCGCATTCCTGTTTCCCCAAACCTCCTGCATATGAAGCATCTCCCAATTTTTGAAGGTTTTCCTACTACCACTTACTACAGGAAATCATAGGGTGACCCTGTCATTGCAAACTTGAAGAGATTTCACTTTCTAAAACAGCAATATTCTTTAAAACAATTATTAATGAGAAAAGACATCCTTCGGTCCCCACATTCTCTGCCATTTTAATGCCACATTTTACCATGTGAATCGTTTGAGAGGTTGTCTGAACACAGCTATTTTTCTTTCTCCTCTGGGACTTGTCACTTTCCTGGAGCTATTGTTGGGGAAGTTTGCTTTACAAAATTACAGAACAGCATCTTGGGAGAGAAGACCTTCCAAAATAAGCCAAGTCATATAAAAACTCAAACCCATACTTGACTTGACTATGTTGTTAATTGTATTTAGGTATAATCAAGATAATTCTGAATGAATAAGGGAAGTGGCTCTATAATTCTCATAAGCCAATTATTCTAAAAAAAAAAAAACACATTGGGAAAAAATCAGTGGGCTTCAATTTAGGAATTCAAGATTGGATTAAGATTTACAAATAAATCAATGTCATTCACTAAAAAAGGAGAAAAATCATGTTTATTTTAATATATGTGTATTAATGTGATAAAATTAACACCCATTTATTTTTAAAAAGTCTTAGCATACAAGTAATTAAAGAGACTTCCTTTACATGATAAAAAGTTTTAACAAAGACTTAGCAAACTTCACACTTAATGGTAAAATATTGAAAAATTTTACTCTGAGGCAAGCATATCCACTAGTAGTACTGGAGGACAGTGAAAAAACGAAGAATAAAACAGTCATTATATTTGGATGACATTATTGGTAATGTAAAAAATAGAAAAGAATATATTGTTTATCTTTAAATTTTTGAGTATGTAAAATTTTCCTTAACAGAGAACAAAAAGCATGAACCAGACAGGAAAAGAAAAAGAGATCACTAAATTAAGAACTTCTGTTCCTCAAATAATATCATTAAATGAATCAAAAATAAAGGAACAGAATATATAAAATGACTTTAAAATTTTTATTGTTGGCTTAAGTTAGACCACTCAAGAAGAACTAGGCAAGAAAGAGAGTTAGAGATACTTAGAGGAATGGGGTACTAAACATAAGAAAAGGACCATGGTCTCAGTAGCCATCAGGAGAAGATAAATTAAAACCAGGACAACTGGATACCAATGCACCTGAATGGCTAAATGTGGGGAGACTGATAATAGAATAGCTACTAATGTTCTATTTCTATATATGAATATATTTTCACTTTGTAAAATATATAGAACTAGAGGCCCAGTGCAAGAAAATTCATGCACTGGAGAGGGGGGTCCCTCAGCCCAGTCTGCCCCCTCTCACAGTCTGGGTGGCAACCCGGCAATCAGGGGAAGGCGACACCCCCATCACACCTCTGCTGCTGCCACTGCCGGCAGCGCAAGCCTTGGCCTGGCCCTGATTACCTGTGCCTTGGGCTGGCCCTGGGCGGCTGGGCAGCTGCCATCCAAGGCTTGCCTGTGCCTTGGGCGTCGGCTTGGCAGCTGCCATCTGAGGCACAGGCAAGCCTTGGGCCTGCCCTGAGCGGCTGGGGGGCTGAGGGGACTGGGCGCCGCCATCTTGTGTCTGTGGGTGCCACCATCTTTGAGGGTGTGGCAGTCAATTAGCATATTCCCTCCTTATTGGCTGTGGGTGCCACCATCTTTGTGAGGGCGTGATGGTCAATTAGCATATCCCCTCTTTATTAGATAGGATCATAGTTCTTATTAGTGTACTTTATGTATATGTTATACATCAATAAACATTTTAGGAAAAAGTTATAAGTGAGAAGTAGAGAGCATGGCTCTAGCTGAGATTTAAAGTTGATTATAGGTAATTTGTGTCTATGAGAAAAAGGTTCATGAAATTCCAGTTATTATGCTGAAAGAGGATCTGGCCTAGATTACAGATGGTGAGAAAAAGACAGAAGTGGGAGTGCCCTGCAGGAAATCATAACCAGAAATATCCACAGAGTATATGTAAGGAATGCAGAATCTCAGGACTGCTCACTGTGGGCGAGATGCTGTGTGGCACAATACATTTAATACATTTCAAGAAGGAAAAAGAACAATTTAATAGAGGAAAGATGAGCATTTCAACTTCCTGCTTAGGTTGTCATTTCCAATGGATTCTCATTTCCAGAATGTCACTGCCAGGGGCTTATGCTTTTTTTCTTGCTGTTTGTTTAATATATTTCTATTGATTTCAGAGAGGGAAGAAGAGGAAGACAGAGATAAAAACATCAATGATGAGAGAGAATCATTGATTGGCTGCCTCCTGCACACCCCCCACTGAAGACTGAGCCTGCAACCCAGGCATGTGCCCTGATCAGGAATTGAACCGTGACCTCCTGGTTAACAGGTCAATGCTCAACCACTGAGTTACACCAGTCAGGCATGCTTATGCTTTTCACATGCTTTCAGAATGAGGTTCAAAAAAATAAACAGGCAATGGCAGGAAAGGAACAATATTTGACTATGTTCAATTTTCTTTTTCTAAAATGATGTAGGCCTCCACTACTGATGTAGGTTTCTTTGGCACATGTTTGCTCTCATTAGTTAAGAAAATAAGGCTGCAAGTTTCTGTATAAACTGAATACACAAATGAGCTAGCCAAATGACCAAGGTGGCAGTTTTTCAAAAGTGTTGATAGTTGTTGTTTTTTTTTTTTAATTCTTAATGGAAACCAGTCATTACTATACTTCATTAATAAGACAATTTCTACAAACCCCAAGGCAATAATCCAAATCCTCCATTAAAAACAATATACAATTTTTTATAGGCCTGAAATTTGCATGGACCTGCAAAATCATCTCCCCAAACCTCCTGTTTTCAAATCCTAATCAGACTAAAAAAACAAAACAAACAAAAGCTTCTTAAAATTTAATGATATTTTACATTAACCTAAAGATTCCACCTGCCTCTTTATTTGTGAACCCTTTTGACTCATTTTAAAGAATTGAATTTTATCAAGCAATCAAAATAATCTAATTTAAGTACTCTTGTTGTTAACTGTCATTGTAGCTGCTTATGGTGCTTAATTTATTCTTAAAGTTGAGCTATATCCCAAGAGAAAATTATTCTGTTTATGGCCATGTAAACTGCTAATCTGTACTAAGGGAATTCACTCATTCAGCAATGATTTATTTATGTGCTATAGATGATAGATGGATAGATGATAGATAGATAGATAGATGATGATAGATAGTAGATAGATAGTAGATAGATAGATAGATAGATAGATAGATAGATAGATAGATAGATAGATAGATAGATAATAGAAGATATTTAGTGAGCACCTTCTATGTAATAGGGACTGAGGCTCTGACACAGTTTTGTCCTTGGCACAATGACAGCATAATCATCTGTTGGTTTATTATTATAGCACTTTTAACACCTACCTTGGATCTGTGCCCCAAACAGAAGCTCAATAGATGTTAATATATTTAAAGAGTCTGAGGAAGAAAGGAGAATCTAACAAGTTTTATGAATAAATCAACCAAAGAAGAAAAAATAAAACAAATAGAAAAAGAAAACTAAATCAACATTGTATGATGCTTGCTACAGTCTGAAATGCTGTTTTAAAAGGAAGTCCTTATTCATGTATATACTCTAAGTATTACTTAATTCAGAAATAGCATTACATGTACTGGATTTTTGATTTATACAAAATATGGTGACTAGAATAATTCAGTTGTGCATGCGGGAAAATGAGAGGTCCATGAAATGGTAAGCTTTGTTTGTAAGGACTGGGTAGTATGACCGAGGCATATTCCAAGAGCTGGGCATTCCTGGGTCACTGTGGCAGGCAGGGCTCTGCCAGACGATTTGGCTGCAGCAAATCCAGCCAACCATAAATTATGATGGATTTGACTGAACACTCATCTCAGGCTTTTGTTCTGCTAAAGCTGGCTCAAATTCAAGTGGTAAACAATTAAATAAATATACCATTTACCAACTTAACTGTGCAAACTCACAATTATACCACTGACCCCAAAGAAGACAAATCTAAAGACATAATTGCCTTCATGGGATCTGTAGTCTGTCAAGAGAAGGAACACACATGGTCTACAAAAGAAAATAATTTAAACCAAAATGTCATCAGCGTTGAGGCCTTTATATATTTTGTGGTTTGTTTCACTGGAGCAGGAAGAGTACTCAATTTGTAACATATTGGTATGATTATGTGAACTGAGTTGATCTTTGCTGAAGAAACCCTATTATGTTGCTGTTTCTTTGGTTGTAAGGATTTCTCTGTTCAAATAGGAAAAACCCATTTGGATCCTATTTTGTCAAATTTTAGTATATCTAGGGCAAACTATCCCTATGTAACTGTGTAAGTTTTTACTAATAAAAGAAAAAAAAAGTAACTAAGCTCTAGTATTATTATTACCAGAATCAAAGAAGACATCTATATAAAAACATTTATAATTGTTGGAAAAATATAGTCACATAAAATAGGCAAGACCTTGTAGTTTTTGCCTAGTATCTACTTGAAAAAAAAAATCTTTACAATAATTTACTCCAAATAAGCAACAGCTCTTGGACACTTGCTTACAGATTTTTTAAAAAGTAGAAGACATTTCTAGAAATAAAATGCTTGTTTCTATAATTCTCATTTAGCACAAAATTTAGTTTAATCCCATCAGCATTTGGAGAAAAATCATTTGGTTTGCCACTATAAGATGTTTTGAAAATCATGTTGACCATCTGTGAGTCTCACTTAAAATAGTCAACTACATTTTGTGGAATGTGAAGAATTTATCTCTTTAATAATGAGTTTTGGTGAGTGTAATGAAAACTCTTATTTGGTAAATGAGAGACAACAATTGTGTTTCAGAAAAAAGAAAAAGCAGAAAAGATGCCCCAGTAGATTGGTTGCCCCACAATACAAAAAAACTGGAGTCGCACTTCCTAACCTTCACGATTTGAGTAATGTTGATTGATTTTAGTGAATCAGTCATGGACCCTTTCAGTGAATTAATCATGGACATATTAGAGCTAGAGAGACTCTTAGCCCTTGGATTTCACAGGCAATAAGAGTCCTCTCCAGAGTTGTTTTCTCCTTCCTGGTATAGGAGAAGGGGACACCTTTACAGAGGGAAATGGACACCATGCTTCTAGCATGCAATAGTTAGCCAGAAAGGGGAAGACAAAGAGTCCCTCCTTGGTGGCTGTGTCTCAATTGCCTTCAGCTCAAAACAACCCTTTTGCCAACGTGCATATATGTTTCACCTGCCTCCTGCCCACTTAAGTGTGTGAACAGGTAGAACAAAGGGGGGGTGGAGAAAAAAAAAGAGTGGAATTCAGGAAACAAGCCATTAGTTCCCTTAATACAACTGTCAAAGGAAAAGGATCTCCTGTTTCTGAAGTTTACTAGTTGTGGATACTTTTACTGAGCCACTTGCTTGTTTCTAAGGATGGCCTGCTAAAATGCTGTTTTCCTGCCTTTCCAGCTGGTTGTTGACTGTCACGTAACCATCTCCCAACCACCGCCATTCTCCAAATTTTATGTAAGCAGTACGATCATCTTCCTTCAAAAAAAGAGAAATAGAAAATGCAAAAAGCATCCTGTACACCCATCCTAATACCAATTACCTTTAAATTGATCCTATATCAGTGAACTCTACTTGATTCTTAAAACTTCACTTATTAACATACATTCAAGGCTAATATTAGTCTAGGTGGATTTCTTTAAAAGAAAGGGCCATCCTAACAATTTTTGATCTGTAAATGTTTGTTTGCATTTATCTTGTGTCTTTTTTAAGTGCATCAAATCAGTTTGCAAATATTCTTATTTGTAAAATACTGCTCATACACATTTAGATTATTTAATATGTAAAAATATCATTTTTTTTAATAGTTCACATTCTTGCTCTTCTTTTTCCAGCAAAAGGGAATAAAATGAGTGCCCTTAGAGAGAGCTGCTGTCAGTACTAGTTTTTGGAAAGTTCATGCCACACAGTATGGCTTTCATATCATATTATAATTGCAGCTTTCAAGAGATATGATTGATTAGGGCTTACTAAAATTTCCAGTGTCAGTGCACCTTTAAAGGCAACAATTCCCCTGTATATGTAATAGCCTAGCACTTCAATTCTTGACATTCTTTTCTCTCACCTTGAGGAAAGAGGTCATTCTTACTGTCTCTAGCAAAAGCACTGCATGAACTGGCTGCAATTTTTAACCTTTCATTTATTCATACTTTTTATAGACACAATATATAATTTCACTTTATCTTTTCCATTTTAAAAAGTTTCCAAAATACCAATCAGAACTTAAAGTGTTATTGTGAAATTTGGTTCAAGTTTTTAAAATTTTAATCTGATGTCAGTTTTTTGTTTTTTTGCAGAGGGTGGAGGTTGCTGTTTTTTGTTTTGTTTTGGTCCGATTTCCTGTACCTATTTCTCTTTTTTTAAAATATGTTTTTATTGATTTCAGAGAGAGGGAAAGGGGGAGAGAATCATCGATCGGCTGCCTCCTGCATGCCCCCTACTGGGGATCGAGCCCACGACACAGGCATGTACACTGACCAGGAATCAAACCTTGATGGGCCAACACTCAACCACTGAGCCACACCGACTGGGTGATTTCTTTCAAAGTTTACTTTATTTTCCCGAAGAATGAGCAACTTATTATTAAAGTCAAATAGATTTTTTATTTAAGATAAAACTTATTAATAATAAAGCAAGTTATATAGCAAAGTACTATGGACTGGCAAATCAACGACTGCCATGATATAATAATGAATTTGATCATGAAACTTTATTTTTCATGACATGAAAAAAAAGTAAAGACAAAAGGTGTTACTATGATTAAATTAAAAATTCCCAACGTGAATCCGTCAAATTTAATTACTGAGTTTTAATCTTGCAAATTAAAAAAAATTGACAAAACAACAAAGCTTTGGGTTAACATTCAATATAGTTATTTCAGTAGGAGAAAGAAACCTGTGAATAACCGCGCAAACAACACCCAGAGCAACTCCTTAACATGAGAACAGTGCTCGCGTCCTGTTTACAGAGTGAATTAAAGAAATATACCAAAAGCTTTAATATTTTCAATGCTATCATTATTAGTTTATTCTAATGATGATATCTTGAGGGATTAGGCTACACTCCTATATTTAGCAGAAAATAGAATTCACTGGAGGGCAATGAACTATATACACTTAATAAATTACTTTTTAAAGGTCATTTCATGAATGGAAGAAAGCAGATTCTGAACAATTTGGGCAAGGTAAAGTCTTTAGATTCTCCAGTGATTAACTCTGAGAAGGAAAGAAGTTTGACAAAAACACAAATGTTAAATCTCTTCTCTAACAGTTATAAATTTAATGTACACTATATAGATTTTCACTGAAATAGCAAGTTTATACATAGTCATGTGATCTTTTATTGTTCAGGATATTTTTTTGAAAGAAGCTTATTTTTTGTTTGTTTTTGTTTTGTTTTAAAGAAACCTTTTTTTTTTTTAATTTTATTGTTGACACTATTGTAGATGTCTTCTATTTCCCTCTCCCTTTGCTCACTCCAACCCAGCCCACACCTCCACCCCTCCTCTCTTGGCCCTCCCCACATTATTGTCTGTGTCCCTGGGCTATGCATATATGTTCTTTAACTAATCCCTTCACCTTCCTTTACCCAGTCCCCGACCCCACCTCCCCTACCTCCCCTCTGACAGCTGTCAGTCTGTTCCATATATCCATGCCTCTGGTTCTATTTTGTTCATCAGTTTATTTTGTTCATTATATTCCACATATTAGTGAGATCATATGGCATTTGTCTTTCTCTGACTATCTTATTCTGCTTAGCATAATAATCTCCAAGCTCATCCATGCTGTTGCAAGGGTAAGAGTTCCTTCTTTTTTATAGCCTCGTAGTATTCCATGGTGTAAATGTACCACAGCTTTTTCTCTTCTCATCTACTGATGGGCACTTGGGCTGTTTCCAAATGTTGGTTATTGTAAATAATATTATAAATAATGCTGCTATGAAGACAGGGGTGCATATATTCATTCTGATTGGTGTTTCATGATTCTTAGAATATATTCCCAGAAGTGGGAACACTGGGTCAAAAGACAGTTCCAATTTTAATTTTTTTAGGAAACTCCATACTGTTTTCTGTAATGGCTGCACCAGTCTCAATTCCCATCAACAGTACACTATGGTTCTCTTTTCTCCATATCCTCACCAGCACTTGTAATTTGTTGATTTATTGATGGTATCTACTCTTCTGGCAGGTGTGAAGTGATACCTCATTATAGTTTTAATCATCTCCCTGATGATTAGTGACTAAGGATTTTTTTTCATTCATCTACTGGCCATCTGTATGTCCTCTTTGGAGAAGTGTCTATTCAGGTCCTTTGCCCATTTTTAAATTAGATTGTCTTTCTGGTGTTGAGTTGTATGAGTTCTTTTTAAATTTTGGATATTAAACTCTTATCAGATGAATTGTTGGGGAATATGTTCTCCCATACAGTGGGTTCCCTTTTTTTTAAATATACTTTATTGATTTTTTCATATAGAGGAAGGAGGAGGGACAGAGAGCCAGAAATATCGATGAGAGAGAAACATAGATCAGCTGCCTCTTGCACACCCCTTACTGGAGATGTGCCCGCAACCAAGGTACATGCCCTTGACTGGAATCGAACCTGGGACCCTTCAGTCTGCAGACCGACACTCTATCCACTGAGCCAAACCGGTCAGGGCCCCTTTTTGTTTTTTGATGGTTTGTTTTGCTGTGCAGAAGATTTTTAGTTTGATGTAGTCCCATTTGTTAATTTTTTTCCCTTGACGTTGAAGACATATTGACAAGAATATTGCTCTGAGAGATGTCTAATATTTTACTGCCTATGTTTTCTTATAGGAATTTTATGGTTTTGCTACTTACATTAAGTTTTTTATAGATTTTGAATTTTTTCTTTTGTATGGTGTAAATTTGTGGTCTAATTTCATTTTTTGCATGTACCTGTCCAATTTCCCAACACCATTATTGAAGAGACTGTCTTTTTACTTCATTGTATGCTCTTGCCTCCTTTGTCAAATATTAATTGACCATAAAGGCATGGGTTGATTTCTGGGTTCTCTGTTCTGTTCCATTGATCCAAATGTCTTTTCTTGTGTCAGTACCAGACTGCTTTGATTACAGTGGTTTTGTAGTATAGTTTAAAATCTGGTATTGTGATCACTCCAACTTTGTTCTCCTTTCTAAAAAAAAAAGGATAAAATAGATTCAGGTGGCAGGGAGAACCAGCAAAATGTAGTTTTTGAACCAGCAAAATAAAAATTTTGCTTTGAATTGTGTATATGGTATTAAGTAAAATATTTTATTAATGTATATGGTAATAAAGTAAAATATTTTATTAATGTATTTGAAAAATTGTGTGTTTAATAAACATGTAAAAGTTAATGAGAACTTTCAGAAGGCCAAACAAGGTCTAAACATTGTTCTATAGTGTAAAATGATTTGTAAAATCACAGAATCTTACAGGAGGAAAATATTTTAAAGATGAGTAAATTCTTTCCAAACACTACCAAGTAAATTATTATATAAACTTTATGATCGAGTGACCATTTTTTTCTGCTTAAACACTTATCTCTACCTCATAGGACAGAGCACTACTTTTTTGTGTAGCTTGAAAAATGTATGAAAACCTTTTTTCCCTCTCATATTTACTTAAAAAATAATATCCACTCATAGATTTTAGTTCTACCCTCTGGACACTTCTAAATTATGCATAATGCCTTTTCTGTTCAACAGTATTTTATATATTTTATGACTATTTTGTATTTCCTTACATTTTTTTCCCAGCAAACATAGCCTCAGCTCTTTTTATTTCAATATAGGTCTTTAGAAGGAATCAGGAAAAGTTGTATCTGGAGAAAGGAGCTTCATATACAAGAGTAAGACCTGATTATGTCAAGCAATTTGATTGCATTATAAGGCTAAAATAATCATTTCATAAATATGCTTAGATATACAAAGACTTTGTGAAGAGCTCCTATTCATAGTGAAATGAACTAGACCTCCCTTAGTCCACATTACCTTAATACCCACTTCCTCAATATCTCAACATCAGTAAAAATGTCCATCATTATAGATTGTTACCAATTTGACCTGTCACCCTACATCCCCAATAAATTCCTTTCTGAGATTTACGGTATCTTTTCTTTAACCATTTTCAACATCATGAAGACTGAACCACCGATCACTGGCAGATTCTACTTGTACCCTTGCATTTCCATTTTCATTTTCATTCCCATTCTTGAGAGATATTGTGCTTGGATTTAATTAAGACCTCATCTAGCATGTTAATTATCCCTCCTATTTTGTGTCAGTTGAAAATTTAATTATCATGTTTCATATGTCTCAGCTAAGTCATTAATATAAAAAATGATGGTCTATAAAGTGAGGTGTTCTCATCCCTGGGATTTCACAAGATGATTTGAGCCATTGAGATGGAGAATATTAGATGACTTTTATGTATTTTTTATCTATATGATTAGACTATATTAATTTTGCTAACATTTCTAATATTAATTGACTCACATTCGAACTAGATTTTGATGTAAGACAGAGGGCTTGATGATGACAAACTAAAGAGTTTGTTCATATTTTACATATTACTACATGTTGCCCTTTGTGTGTTTTATGTGAATTTCCTGGTTATCTTATATAATAAAAGCCTAATATGCTAAGTGTCTGGTCGACTGGTGGGCCATTCAATCAATCAAAGCATAATATGCTAATGATATGCTAAGGCTGCTCAACCGCTCACTATGACATGCACTGACCACCAGGGGGCAGACACTCTAACCAGTAGGTTAGCTTGCTGCTGGGGTCCGGCTGATCAGGACTGAGTGAGATGGGCCGAACATGCCCTGGAGCCCTCCCTCAGTCCCTCCCTGGCTGGTCAACCTCCCCCATCCTTCCCCGGCCCAGATCGTGCACAGGTGGGGTGCCTCGGCTTGGCCTGTGCCTTCTTACAATCTGGGACACCTTGGGAGATGTCAGAGAGCCGGTTTCGGCCTGATCTCACAGGCCAGGTCGAGGGACCCCACTGGTGCACGAATTCGTGCACCGGGCCTCTAGTTTAAATGTATAAGTAGCTTAAATATTTCAGTTAAGAAACTGCGAAAGAAAACAAAAATGTTTTAACAAAATAGAAACAGACTCATAGAGAACAGAGTGACAGGTATTGGGGGCGGGAGGAGAAAGGCAGTGTGAAAAAGGTGAAAGGATTAAACAAAAAAAACCCACAAAAACTCATAGACAGAAAACAACAGTATGGTGATTATCAGAGAGAAATGGGGGTGGGGTGGGGAGTGGTCTGAGAGGGTAAAGGAGAGGTAATTGATGATGGAAGGAAACTTGACTTGGGTGGTGAACACACAATACCATATACAGATGATATATTATATAATTGTACACCTGAAACCTATATAATTTTATTAGCCAATGTCACCCAATAAATTCAATTTTAAAAATAAAATAATTACCACAAAAATAAAATAATATTTTTTCAAACGTAAGCAAAGAAGAAGAAAATGGCAGACAGAACAGATGTTCACTTTCCAGTATAACCTCATAATCAGGCACACTACACATATGAGAATCTAAGCATACTTGGCAATGTCAGCCCCCAAATTTTGTAATTTTTAAGAAGGTAATTTTAAATATACTCAACTGTTGGGGATAAACAGCAATAAATGTACTTTGTGCCTTAGGATATTACTTAATAATTAAATGGAAGTATCACTAATAGCAAGACATTTTAAAAAAACATTCAAAATGTTATTAATATTTTCTTAGAGCAATTTTTTAATGTTCATGAATCAAATGTCATTTGCCCAGTCAGTCTTTATCTCATCCTTGTAAATTTGACCTTTTGTGTGGGTTTTGTAATCGACAAAATTTTAGCATAGAAATACTTAAAGAATTTATATGTGAATAAATATAGACATATATACTCAAATTTGTTTTCTACATTATTTTTTATATTCCAACCAAAAATGCTTGATGAACACCAGTGTAATAAACTTCTCTCACCTAAATGATTGAAGTACTATGCAAAATATTGTTCAGTCAGATATGCATTTTCCCAGAAATCCATATTTATTTTCGTGACAACAGTGATATTTGAGAGACTTGCCAAATACTCAGCTAAATCCCAACAAGGTGGAATTTCCTGAATGCTAGTTTGTTATCTGAGTGTAAAAGAAAATATGCTAATTTAGAACCATCATGGTTCTTACAGATCACTCTTCTTAAATATTTATAAATCATCTATTTAGTTATCAAGGCTTGGATTTTTCCAGGACATAATATCAAGTTCACCATATAGTTTTCACACACAAACTTCTCTCAACTGGGAGTAGTATTTTCTCATTTTTATATTTTTGTTGTTTCTCTTTTTTCTTTATATTCCTTAAAACATCCTAATACCTGATTTAAAACTTCTAACCTTTGGTAAATTTAAATTGTATTCATTTAAAATGGCTAGCTGCGTCAGAACGTCAAACTTCAGGGAAGGTAGGGGACGGTGGGGGTAAGGAGGAGAGATCAACCAAAGGACTTATATGCATGCATATACGCCTAATCAATGGACACAGACAAGGGGGTGAGGGCATGAGTGGGGGGGGGGTAAGGGGGGAATAAGGACACACATGTGATACCTTAATCAATAAAGAAATTAAAAACAAAAAACAAAACAAAAAAAATAAGTACTATCAGGGCAAAAAATAAAAATAAAATAGCTAGCTGTGTTGTTACAAGCTTTCTTCCTTATTTTTAGGCTTCAATTTATCCTTTTCAGTGTTCATTCTATGTTTCAGTGAAGAACTATTCTAAATAACGTACTAAGTGTTGAGCAGTTTTGCTTTACGCGTTTTCATTGTGGCATTTAACAATATGCCATCTCCTATTCCTCTAGCAATAAATCCTTTGAATACTAGTTTAAAAAACAGACACTATTAAAAATTGAAAAATAAGTTGGAGAGATAGATGCAATAAATAAACGAATAGGTAATATCCTCCAAATGATGACAATATACTTTTAAAAAATAAACAAAGTTCTGAATTATAAATGAGCAAAGGACATGAACTGCAATTTTCTAATAAAGATCTATAAATGGATTAAAAACATATTGGTCATTCTAGAAAGTTTTTTAAGATGGCTTCCAAAATACACACATAAAATAGTATAAATAAGAATAAGAGCAAAGGAATAAATATAATTAGGACTGGGAACATAAAATACAACGAGATTAGGCTTTAAAAAATAATACTATGACACGTATACTTGTCCTCTCTTCCACATTCAAGCTTCACATGAAAGTGTCTGATTGGCTGAAGCTAAATCACGTCCTGAAACTTAGCTGCAGCAGCATGGAGGAAATGTGGATTTTAGCTTCCCAGCTCCTGCAGCACAGGAAGACCCACGAGAGGAAGATGGAACAGATATGGAGTTAGTCTATCTATCATATCTGCTACAATGCAATAGGCAAGCATATTTTTAAGCTGAGAGAAGGGGAAACATTTTATAATAGAAATGCTTGCTATTCCCCTTAGCATTAAGGCAGGCTTCAACTCATTCAGAGATTGCATCGCCTTTATAACCTCCTTTCAATTGGGCGCCACTGTTCTGTATTTGTCAACTCCTTCTTCCATTTTGCGGTTCACATTTTTTTTAGTAAGGTGAAGTTTCAATCAGTTCCCCTTCTGCTCCATTGAAATTTTAGACTGCTTCCTCATGAATTCTCCTGGGAATCACTGTGATTGCACCGCTGAAATGTTGTGGTGCTTATGTAATAGAGGCTAAACTATAAATGTGCAGTGGAGAAAAGTCCGTAATGCGTGGGTCGTCAGTTTGTCCCTAGTCACGCCCTAACTGCTTGCTCCATCAAATCCTGGGCCATGCATTTTTAAAGAATCGGGATAAATTGAAACTAGAAAGAGCCCAGAGAGGCCAGGCTTACTGACATAGTGCGGAAGCCAGGAAATATTAAGTGTTGCACTTGTAGGTTTTTGGTGATGGGAGGAACAAACTGGGTAGAATTAGTGGTCATAAATTGAATCTCCTGTAAGTGTCCTCTGGGAGAAGAAAGCAACAATGGAATTACTTTTATTTTTTTGACTCATACTCTGTGCTTCTTTGAATTTAATAATTTCATAGTGAGGCTACAGGCTCATATGTAAATTACATGTAGAGTTTAAGCAAAGTGGCCCAATTATAGAAAAGAGTTTTCTCAGCACACCTACATCAGGTTCTTTCAATTTAACCAGAGTATAAATCTAGAGTTTTTAAAATGACAAACTGTTAAACATAGTGGAGGTACAGGATAAGTCCTGTCAATTGTCTCATAGTACATTTAAAGACCTGGAATCCTAGCAGTGTGGATGCCTTGCAGTGAGAGTATAAGGGTGTTGAGGGATGAAGGTATGCCTTTGTTAAGAAGGATCTAGTAGGAGGGTTTTAATTCAGCCAAAGAGTGCTGAGTTTCCAAATGTTGGCTATTGTAAATAACGTTGCAATAAACATAGGGGTGAATATATTCTTTCAAATTAGTGTCTTGGGTTTCTTTGACTATGCTAGAGACCCGGAGCACGAAATTCATGCGTGGGTATGGTCCCTAGGCTTGCGATCAGGGCCATCTTCCCCAGCTGCTGGCAGATGGCCCCCCCCTCCACCACCCACCCCTGGTTCCCTGTTTGCTACCAGGCGATCAGAGCCTGCCAGCCGGGGAAGGGGACAAAGAGGTGGTTAGTGCGCCTCATAGTGACTGGTCGAGAGGTTGTTCTGCTCATTCCGCTGTTAGGGTCAATTTGCATATTACCCTTTTATCATATAGGATTCCCAGAAGTGGAATTGCTGGTCCATAAGGCAGTTCCATTTTTAATTTTTTGAGGTAATTCCATACTGCTTTCATAGTGGTCGCACCAATATGCATTCTCACCAACAGAACATGAGGGGTCCCATTCTCCACATCCTTGGAAACACTTGCTTGTTGATTTTTGATGCAGCCCAAGTGTCTATCAGTAGATGAGTGGATACAGATGCTGTGGTATATTTACAAAATGGACTACTACTCAGCCTTTAAAAAAGAAGGAAATATCACCTTTTGCAACAGCATGGATGGACCTGGAGAGTATTATGCTAAATGGAATAGCCATTAAGAAAGACAAGTACCATATGATTTTGCTCATGTGTACAATCTAATGAACAAAATAAACTAACAAAGTTGAGACAGACTAATGGACATGGATTGACAGCTGTCAGAGGGAAGGGGTTGTGGGGTTGAGTGAGAAAGGTGAAGGGAATAAGCAAAGGAAAACCTATAAGACTCATGGACACAGTAACAGTATGGTGATTGCCAGAGGGAAATGGGGGTAGGGAGAGGCAGAACAGTGAAATGTTCATTGAAAATAAAACCAAGGGAACATACCCTAAGAAATTCTAAACACTAATCTGTAAGAATATATGCACCCTTATTTCATCAAAGCATTATTTACAGTAGCCAAGATCTGGAAATAGCCCAAGTGCCCACCAGTAGATGAGGTGATAAAAAAGCTGTGGTACATTTACATACTGGATTACTACTCCGCCTTTAAAAAAAAGAAGAAAATATCACCTTTTGCAACAGTATGGATAGGCCTGGAGAGTATTATGCTAAATGAAGCCTCTGAGAGAAAGACAAGTACCGTATGATTTTGCTCACATGTGGAATCTAAAGAACAAAATGAACTAATAAGCAAATAGATACAGACTTATAGATACAGAGAACAGACTGACAGCTGTCAGAGGTTAAAAATGTGGGGGAGCTAGGTGGAATGGTGAAGGAATTAAGCCATAAAACAAAAATAAACAACATAGAAGACTCATAGACACAGACAACAATATGGTAATTACCAGAGGGAAAAAAATGTGGGGGAAGTAGAAGAGGATAAAAGGTGACAGGAGACTTGACTTTGGGTGGTGAACTTACAATACAATATACAGATGATGTATTATAAAATTGTATACCTGAAACATATATAATTTTATTAACCAATTAGAGGCCCAGTGCACAAATTTGTGCATGGGTGGGGTCCGGCCAGCCCACCCGATGGGGACACATTCCCCCCGCCCCCGTCAGCCCCACTCCTTATTAGGGTGTGGGGGCCAATCGAGGGGCAGACTGGCCAGGGGGAGGGTCTGTGGGCAGTTGGCCAGCCTCAGTGCATGCCATAGCCACCAGTCATTCTGGTTGTTCTGGTTGTTCTGCCATTCTGGTCACTGGGCTTTTATATATATAGACTAGAGGCCCAGTGCACGAAATTCATGCATGGGGTGTGTGTCCCTCAGCCCAGTCTGAACCCTCTCCAATATGGGACCCCTCGAGGGATGTCCGACTGCCCATTTAGGCCTGATCCCGGTAGGATCGGGCCTAAATGGGAAGTCGAACATCCCTCTCACAATCTAGTACTGCTGGCTCCCAACTGCTCGCCTGCCTGCCTTCCTGATTGCCCCTAACTGCTTCTGCCTGCCAGCCCAATCACCCCCTAACCACTCCCCTGCCAGCCTGATTGATGCCTAACTGCTCCCCTGCCAGCCTGATTGCCCCTAACTGCCCTCCCCTGCAGGCTTGATTGCCTCCAACTGCCCTCCCTTGCAGACCTGGTCCCTCCCAAATGCCCTCCCCTGCTGGCCATCTTGTGGTGGCCATCTTGTGTCCACATGGGGGCAGCCATCTTGTGTGTTGGAGTGACAGTCAATTTGCATATTACTCTTATATTAGATAGGATAGAGGCCTGGTGCATGGGTGGGAGCTGGCTGGTTTGCCCTGAAGGATGTCCCAGATCAGGGTGGGGGTTCCCTTGGGGTGTGGGGCAGCCTGGGAGAGGAGCCTATAGTGCAGTGGTTCTCAACCTTTCTAATGCCGCGACCCTTTAGTACAGTTCCTCATGTTGTGGTGACCCCCAACCATAAAATTATTTTCATTGCTACTTCATAACTGTAATTTTGCTACTTTTAATGAATTGTAATGTAAATATCTGTGTTTTCCGATAGTCTTAGGCTCTACAGCAGCGGATCAACATACCCTAACCCTGCCACAGGTTGAAAACTGTTGCTGTAGAGCCTAAGACCATCGGAAAACACAGATATTTACATTATGATTCATTAACAGTAGCAAAATTACAGTTATGAAGTAGCAACGAAAATAATTTTATGGTTGGGGGTCACCACAACATGAAGAACTGTATTAAAGGGTCACAGCATTAGAAAGGTTGAGAACCACTGCTGTGGTGGGTTGCAGGCCAGCCACGGCCCCTGGTATCTGGGATTTATTTATCTTCTATAGTTGAAACTTTGTAGCCTTGAGCGGAGGCCAGGGCAGACCAGGGCTGTGGGAAGCTTGGCTTCCTCCATTGCTGGGAGCAACTCAAGCCTCCTGCTCTCTCCAGCTCCGTGGCTGCACCATTTTTGTTGGGATTTATTTATCTTCTATAATTGAAACTTTGTAGCCTTGAGTAGAGGCCAGGGCCAGCCAGAGTGGGCAGGAAGCTTGGCTTCCTCCATCGCTGGGGAAACCCAAGCCTCCTGCTTGCTTGGTGGCAGCAGCCATCTTGGTTGGGTTAATTTGCATACTCACTCCTGATTGGCTGGTGGGTATGGCTTGTGGGTGTAGCAGAGGTATGGTCAATTTGCATGTTTCTCTTTTATTAGTGTAGATGGCATCCCAATAAATTCAATAAAATGTTTTTTTTAGGATATTTTTATTGATTTCAGAGAGAGGAAGGTAGAGGGAGAGAGATAGAAACATCAATGATGAGAGAGAATCATTGATCAGCTGCCTCCTACAGGCCCCACATTGGGGATCAAGCCAGCAAGAGGGCATGTGACCTGACCAGAAATTGAACCTTGACCTCCTGGTTCAAAGGTCGATGCTCAACTGCTGAGCCATGCCAGCTGGGATCAATAAATTGTTTTAAAAATATATTTAATAATCAACTTTTCTGTCCTTATTTTTCCTTTTCTTCTGACTTCTGAAGATCCTGAGTTTTTATAACCAGCTACACCAAGCAGCTACACAAAACCATCTTCTCCATCCTGTCAGTGTGTTCCCATTAACGATGAAAGCAAGTTTAAATGATCAGAAGTTGATGCCCACAAAATATGGCTTTTCACTTTGCTTTGGGTTTTTCTGTTATTTTGTTTCCTAAGAATAACTGTTAAGAATTTTGAGGCTGACAGTACTATAAAGCACAGAATACTGTCTATGTGTAAAATGAATTGAAGTTCTAGCTTTAAAGAGGGTTTAGTAGTTTTCATAAACACACAAACATACATAAGCATAACAAACGCTTTTTATAACATAGCAACTAGAATTTGAATTAATGTAATAACCAAAATGTAGACAACTACTTAAAATTAATGAGCATATCTTGATCAATTTTTATATTAGCTATATTTTGTTTTAGAGTAAAGAAAACTGAGAATCTCAACATAAAAACTATATTTATTTATCTAAATGACTATTGATCCATAGCTGTAGACCATTTAGTTGACACTTAAAGTATCTCAATAATATAATTATTTCTTTGTTCAACAAATATTAATTAAGAAAGCAGTGATCATTATGAATTAATTCATCAGCTAGCCACCTTTTTAATTTATTTAATCCTCCCTTAAACCATATTATTCAACACAAATTGTCTGCATGATGAAGCTCACTGAGGTACAGGTGATTAGTAATGTCATAGCTGCTCTCACTTTGACTTATTCCAGAATAGGAAAAAGGGTTACACCATGCAAACACACAACTGAGAGCAGAGGGCTCTTTCTGAAGCTTAACTTTGGAGTTGATTTGGCCTATTACACGCCTTATTGCATTTCATTCGGAATGTTGGATAACTCAGTTTGCTATTATCACTTCTGTACAGAATATTCAGACAGTCTAACTCATCATTTGGTGCCAGCGACAGCATGAATAATATGCTGTCTAGAATACAACCTAAGGAAATTATTTTCATCACTTTCCTGTAGTCTTTTCTTAAGCTGACTACGTGGGTTTTCAGGCTGCCTCCAGAGCATGCTACATACTGTGGTCCACATGGAGTGGCCTTTAGCCCGAGGGGGGGCTCCTGGTTCCTGTGCCTGGCCACTGTCTCGCAGCCCCTGCCCTTCTCCTGCTCTCCTCTCTCCTCTGCGGGGACCTGACGTGCACCAGGGGCAAACTGGAGACATTGACGATAGTGGTCAGAGTTTGGTGGAAGAAACAAAGTATGCAAAAACAATAATACAAATATGGGGTGTACAAACTGTGTGTTTTTTTATGGTCAGCTGCTTTCCCTCTGCAGGTTTCTAGCTTATGAAGATGAAGGGGCATGATGGGAATAAAGCTGCTTCTTGTTTGGGAGACACTCCCTCCCACCCCCGCTCCCAACATTAGGAGCATAAAATAATGTCGAGGTAGGAGGCGGTGTAAACTCTCTTTGTTTTAGGTTTTTAGGAAAAATGTTTCTTTTTTGACTCTTTATTCTTATGATGGAATTATAAAACCAGAGGAGCAAGTTAGAACAAATGGGATTCTTCCTTAGGCCTGCTTCTACCTTAGAAGAGGTTAGGATCAGAGGTCTCACCACTCGTGGCCAGATCACTAATCACTAGGGTAGGAAGACAAATCTAGCTGATAGAACAGAGTGTTTACCAGTTGGGAACAATGGGAACACAGGGACTGATGTCTTTGTTAATGTATTCCTAGTTGCTAAGATACATACATAATGTGGATTATTGCAGGAACCCAGTAAGTATTCGTGTCGTTGCTCAGATCATCTGGTTATGGGTTCATTGATTTAATGATAATTTCATTGTCTGGTATATCCTGAATTTATATCATGGAACCTAGTTGAGAATCAGGCTATTAGGTAAATGAATATAAATCATAGAAATATTGATAATTCTGGCTCCATCTGACATAACTAAAATACCCCAAAGAGAAATGTTAGCTAACCTGGTCACAGAAGATAAGAGTGATACTTCTGGAATACTGGAATATGTTGGTCTTTCTCCAACCAAAGGTGAACAGCTCCCCATCAGAATATTTTTTATTGGTTTTGTTGGCTGCAACAAAAGTAGACCGTACTTTGTAAAAACAAAATAAGACCTGGGGCCTTTGACCAAACCATCACATGTATATAAATAGATAAGATTATCACCTATAAGGTGTGAAGAGGATACTAGCAAACATTTCGACCCTGGAATATTTTTCTGACAATTCTCAACATGCCTAAAATTCCACAGCTACAGATGTTTCACTTCAGGTGGTGAATGCCTGCTAACTTGATACTTATTTTTTTTCTTGCTCATGTAAACAGTTTTCAAATCCCATTATATATGTTTTTCTATTTCAAAATTGAATACTTTTAGTAAGCTGCTAAAATTCATTAGAGTTTTCAAACATAATTTTATACTATTATATTTAAATTCATTGCCTTGTAGATAAAAATGTGATGCTACTTTTCTTTTAAAAAACAGCCAAATGGTGTGAATTTCAAGAACGTGAAATGGAAACTTTATTCAATACTAGTAATTCTTACTTCTTTCAAAACTATTATATTTCTGTAATATTCATGACCATCTGACAGAAATGTAAGTCTCCCCATGGTTCTTTAATCTTGACCTGTATTTCATGTCATACTGGTAAGTGTAGCATATTTGAGAGTGATATCCTTGAACCTCTAGGAATATTCATTTTCCTGATTTCCTGATTGCTTTCCTTGATTATATAGGTAGACCACAGATGTTTGAAGTTTGAATATGATTATATATATTTAGAAATTTACTCTATTTTTGAAAATATGATTTTTATTTATTTTAAAACATAATGATAGCCTGTGTTTTATAAAGTGTATTTTTCCAAGGCACTTATTTTTTATTTCCAGGCATCTGTGAAGTGGAAAGGAAGGGAATATGCTATTAGCTTTATTTTTACCCAAAACTGATTGCAATTTGTCCAAGCTGACATGACCATAAAACTCCAATGTGCCTTGCACTTTTTTAGTATACTCTTTTAAACAATTTTATGTTCCAATATCATTTGGTTGCATCAGACACTGTGCTGTTGATACGTACCATATATCAGGACACCACATGGATTGTCAAAGCATCATCCTAGGATGATAGTAAACCAATTGCCTTATCTAAGAACCAGAGATATGAGCAAATTTAGGAACACAAAAAAAGTAAGTCTGCCAAAAAGCATACTTGAGAGAAGGCAATTTGCTATATAACTAAATTACCTATTTACTAAAAGCTAATTTCCTAAAGTAGATGCAGGGTTTGGGCAGAGACAAAGAGCAGGGCAAATGAAGAAAAACAAAATTATGGACAGACAAGAGCAGGGCTAAAAATAATACGAAATAGAAGAAAGAAAGAAAGAAAGAAAGAAAGAAAGAAAGAAAGAAAGAAAGAAAGAAAGAAAGAAAGAAAAGAAAGAAAAGAAAAGAAGGAAGGAAGGAAGAGGAAAAGTACCTGACCCTAATTTGTAAAATTAAATCCACACATCTTATCTATATAAACACATAGACAGCACACATACACACAAATATATATAGGGTGTCCCAAAAATGTATACATACTTTAACAGCAGCTGATAGCTCAGTTTTGAAATGAAATGTGTTTTAATAAGCACTGCCTTTGTAATTATTCAAAGTGTGTGTATACATACATTTTTGGGGGACACCATATATATATGCTTAACATATATAAAACATCAAAATGTTTGGGTGGTTGTATTGTAAATGGCTAGAATTCCTCATTTAAAAATAGTAATACTGATATAGAGATATTTATTTGAACAATTTAATGTCTTTAATGCATTTATCTTTGAAATTAAAAAAAAATGACATGTAAACACATTAATTCATTACAGTGAAGTTCTTCTCTTCACGAAGGTATATAGAATTTTCCAGAATAATATACATTAGTAAATAAATTTTAATTATTGTTTATATATGAAGTGTGATTTTTACTCTGTTTGAATCATACAGAATTTAGCATTTAGCATCTAGTGAACTATTAGAATCCTCCTCCCCCAAGTCACTAGCAAACATCAGTTTAGATGACAAGAGCTAATCTCTAATTTGGTAACAGTAGTAATAGCACTAAAATAAACAAGAAAAGTAGACCAATAATTAAGATGTTTCATATGAATAATAGCTGATACACAAAGTCATGATTAGAAAATGGCCTCAAATCAGTTGCACATTTTAACTTTCCCTTCTCTATATGCCTTTTGTATTCATTTTTGATTAATTTTTATCTCTACCCATAAATAAAACAAAGCCCAAATGAAAAGCACTAACATAATGCTACCACTTTATTCAAGAGATGTAAAGTACATATTTATATATTAGATTGCCCTTATTTCTGAAGGTTTTGGGGAGAATTTTACTTTATCATTTGACTAGAGGCCCGGTGAATGACATTTGTGCACTGGAGAGGTGGTCCCTCAACCTGGCCTGTGCCCTTTTGCAGTTCGGGAGCTCTTGGAGGATGTCCGACTGATGGCTTAGGCCCGCTCCCCATGGGGAATGGACCAAAGCCGCAGTTGGACATCCTTAGCGCTACTGCAGAGGTGTGCCCCTGCACTTGCCAGCCATCAGCCCGGCTTCTGGCTGAGCGGCACTCCCCCTGTGGAAACACATTGACCACCAGGGGGCAGCTCCTGCATTGAGTGTCTGCCTCCTGGTGGTCAGTACCCATCATAGTGACAGGTCTATTTGCATATTATATTATTTTATTATATAGGTTAGTATAACTTATCAAAAAGAACCTTATAATGACAAGAAGTATAATTTACATACATAGATAGATAGGTTTAAAATAATTCCAAGGATCTCTTGAAATAGGAGAAATCATAGAAAAAACTGTTTGCAATATTTCCTAAGTAAATGTATGTGGTCCCATTGGAGAGATATCATAAAAATTCACCTAAAAGGTATAATATTTGATGAGTACAGGTGTTATATTCAGTACTACATTTAATAAAATGTAATATCTCTAGATACATTATTTAAAAAACAGTTGTAAATACATAGTTCATATTCATCTTCCTATCCCTCCACAGCCCTCATACAGTGGCTAGTGAGAACTAGAGACATAACTGGAAGGGCAGGAAGGAAAATTAGGAAATGAAGAGAAAAAAGAAGAAAGCTAAGAGAAAGGAAGGACAGAAAGAAGGAGAGAATATATTCATATAGTCAACATGTTTCTGAAATTTAAAGAATACTCTAAAGAAAATAACTTGAAACACAGTGTTAGGAGGCCAAATGACATTTTACTTCATGAATCTATATTGCTTATGTACAGAAAATGGATTCTAAAAATAACCTATCCTAACACTCAGCTGATTCTTCAATGCAGACTCAGGTGACCTGACAGTTGCACTAATGCTAAGATGTAACATTGGAATGTATTTGAATACTTGGAAATAACTTAAGAGCTCATAGGTGTATATTTCACTTTTATCTACTATAAAGTTTAACAAGGTGAGTACCAGATATATAATGCCCAATATAAATATCATTATTCATCATAAAAGTGCCTCCCTTCAAGAATTCAGAAAGGAAAAATACTGTGAGGTATACATTTGATGAAGATTATTCAAGTGGTTCATATGATACTTTTTTCCAGGTGGAATGCTTCTGGGGTTGTGTCTGAATGTGCTTACCTAGCTACTGTTCTGACTTTATTATACTTTTATAGCTTCAGAAAAAAAGGTTATTTTTATATTTACACTAAAGGCCCAGTGCGCGAAATTGTGTGAGACCCAGAGTCCTGCCCACCGCAGCCACCATGGAACCCAGAAGTCCCGCCCACCATGGCTGCCATGGGACCCATCAATGCACCTCCTGGTGAGTCCAGTCGTTGGTCATTACGGCGTTACAGCGTTACGGCCACAGGCCTTTTATAATATAGATGAGAGCATCTCTTTTCCCCCTTGTTCTGCTTCTAGTGTGTGAATCCAGTAATGGTTTCATGTTTCTTCTTTGTTTGTTTTGCTTTATCATTCAGTACTGAGAATTGATACCATGGGGTCCCAGAACTTAGCTTGCAGATCTAAGCTTACATACAAGATTTCAAACTTTGCTCCAGAAAATTCTTACAAGGAAGACAAGGCTGTAAAACAATATATGTTTTCTTCTATAATTTCAGAAAAAAATATTATCTAACCAATGAAGTGCTCAACCAACTCCCTTCTCAGGACAATATATCACTCAACTGGTCAAAACCACTTGCCTATCAGGTAACTATTTATTCACCAAGATACACTCCTAGCTTCCCTCTGTCTTCCAATCCTAAACTATTCAATTAAGAATTTGACCAGTATCTCTAATACAACTCCACATTGAAAGATTTGCCTTAAACCATTGGCAAGATGGTCCCAAACCTTTAAAATATAAGCCTAAACTCCTTTTCCAAGATACCAACCACTGAGCCTCAATTAAGATGGTGTTCTCCTTGCTGTGGTAAGTGAGAAACTAGGCTTTGTTTGATCAATATGTCACACTGGCCTTCTCTTTGGAGAGATGCGGTAGACACTGCTTTTACTATTTATAATTTAAAAAGTGTTAAAATGTAGTGTGAGCTCCCTAGGAGAATATGCTCAGAATCTAGCCTTGCTCTATAAATAGCATCTAGTCTTAGTCAATGGGCAATATGTATCACTATTCTGATAATAAAAAAAATGGCTATAGAAAATACAAGACACATCTTTAGAATTTACCTACTGTACTTAATATTCTCCTAATTAGACTATGAACATAATTGTTATTAATATTTAAATGCCCATTTTCTTTTAATATGTTCAGTTGTGTTACATCTAGAGAGAATGTTGAAAACATTTTTCCTTTATTTAAAAGTTTTAAATAAAGTAATTTAAAGTTCTATTTCATGTAGCTGTATACAGACTTTCAGTTATAAGACAAGTTTATTTTCATTGAACAGCTTGTTCTTAAGTGTTTGTTTTAAAGATCTTTGTTTATGTATCAGGGCATCTCTAATACATAGTGCTTTCTTCTTGAATAAAGGACTTTCAACCTTTGGGGTTCAAAGAATGGGAAATGCAATTAAATGTTATAAAATATAAGGTAAAACTTAAGATCTTGGGACTTTTATAAGACATAAAGTTCAACAACATTTTTTCAAACAGCTGTTTTAATGTGTTTATAAAACCGACTATAATTGAATATGGTTTTCAATATAAACTCCTATGACTTTGTGAACTTCCCCCAAACAAATAATTTTGGTTTTGAGCTGATGTTAAAGGAATATGCCACCTCTGTAAGCTGAACCTAAATGTTAATTCATGTGGAAAATCATTTTTTATACAATCTTTTGAAAATTGAGATTTTAAAATAAAGTGACAACATTATTAGGACCATATTTATAACATCACAGGATAAATGTGATCCTGCAAAATGTACCCCCTTTCATATTTACTAAGGACGTTTGGCTATATTCAAGGTTGTTGAGTTATGCTTCAGTTCACATATTAAAAATGGTGATATCTTTTTCAAAGTTATGCTTCTAATAAATATAATCTTTACCCAAATTACTCACAAAATATTTAAATTGATATCTCAATAATTCATTGTTTTAGACTTTAATACCTATCTAAAAAGTGGACATTTCTTTTGACTCTGAAATAAAAAGTATTCACCAGAGTACTAAAATTATCTACCAGAAGATAAGCAGCTCAATTATAGCTGGTATTTACTATATTTTGTAATGTTAGCATTTTTCAAAACAATTTTTCTTAACAGGAACCCTGATTTGCACTAGTTTAAAAAATGTGCACAATAAATTGAAAAAAAATATTTTTAAAGCAGCACTGATTTAAACAAGAAACAAAATGCAAAAGCTGGGAAACCAATAACTGTTACAGCTACCACCAAGGTGACAGGGAGGATTGAAGCAGACCTTCGCTTTTGCCAGTAACAGGCATATTGTATGCCACTTTTCACACTCAGTTCAGAGGCAGACTTGTCTTTTAAATTGTCATATCAAATAAGTAAATTGCACATAAAATAATTCATATTATTCAAGCTAAAATTAGCAATGGAATAGCAGTGTAATGTTGCTTAGGATGGCATGTAGCTAATGGAAAATATGGTAATGGATGTATCTTGAGTGTCACTCCCAGTCTAAATTCAGTTTACTAAATAATCACAATAATAATCCCCTTTTGCTTTCTCACCACCAGCTTCTCCGTATTGTGCTTTATTTTTGCATTGTTTCGGAATCGTCGCTTCTATTTATAAAAATCTCAAATGCCATATTTACATGTGACCTAGAAGAAGGATCAGAATTCATCTCTCTAAAGGAAAGATAATTATCTGTGATACGTTTGCAGCCTTTTCTTGATGAGATGTTGCATCTAATATTCACTTCTTTGGGGTGGATATGCATAGCAGAAAGGCAGGGATGCAAAAAAAAAGCTGCAATCAATGTAGATTGTTTTCAAGGAGGACGAAATGGCTTTTGAGAAAGCTTGTCCCAAAATAACAGAGCTACATGTCCAAACATTTAGGGCTCTTGGTCTGCTTTTCTTACCAGTCTCATGGTAAGACTTTTTAATTATGTAATAGTTGAAATTAAAACACTGCTCTTTTGCTGTGATATATAATGTGTTGGTAAATTTAAAACTTAGAGTTTTTTTTTGTAGATATTATTATTATTCTCCAAAAGATAAAAATGAAGAGAAGGAAGTTATATGTTTTGTTTTAAAAGCAGAATAAATCTGTGAATTATTATTAGAAACCAACTACTTAGAATCCAGTTTAGGGACAAAAACTGTTATTTAATTAAACTATGGTAATTTTCTGCATTGGGTGGTTAATGTTAGTTCTATCTGTTCATCACTATAATTTAATGTTTTTTATTAAAAATGTCATGTTTATATGTTTTCATATATGTTTCAGTATCAGAAATATGAACAAGGTCTAAAATTTGTTGGGCACCTGTATATCATATTCTATAGACTCCTTATATTTTCTTATTTTCACAATAATCCATCAGTGCAAATAGTATTAATTATATTTTATAGGCAATAGATAGTGAAGTTCAGAGGATACACATAAATTGTATCTAAATAGAGCTAATTCATTTTGGAGATAGAATTTGAACCTGGATCTACTTAATTTAACAATTCTCAATACAACAGATGTTCTCTCAAAATTTTTATGTTAAATTATTGCTTATTTTTACCTTGACTCTACATTTATGTTTCTTTATTTCTATAGACATTCTTAGAATCCATAAAATCCTAGAATTTATTTTCTAAGAAGAATTCTCTTTATAGTGAGTAATCATTTGAAAATAACTAAATGATACTTTTATAATTTATGACTCTCTTATTTAGAATATTATTATTCTAATAAATTTTGTTTATATATATTAATTTTTAATATATATTTTCTTTATATATTTTATATTTAAAAGTTTTAACCTTTTGCACTCGGATGTCGAGTGTGACGATTATTGAATGTATCAATAATTTAAAATATAAAAAAATCCAAATAAATAAGTTTGTATGAAAAGAAACTCCAGTTTTTTTTTCTACTGCCGTGCTTTGTAAAATCTGGGGTATTTAAAAAATTAAATCCAGAGTAGAATAAAGGAATCGAGAAAAAAGCAAGCGAGTGCAAAGGGTTAAAGTTTATACTTTGAATTTTTAAAAATATATTTTTATTTTTTTCAGAGAGGAAGGAAGAGGGAAAGAGAGATGGAAACATCAATGATGAGAGAGAATAATTGACCAGCTGCCTCCTGCACAACCCCTACTGGGGATCGAGCCTGCAACCCCAGCATGTGCCCTTGACTGGAATTAAACCTGGGACCCCTCAGTCCACAGGCCGACTCTCTGTCCACTGAGCCAAACCAGTTAGGGCTATATTTTGAATTTTTAAAACATATTTGTACCTTCCATTTTGTATTATATATTTAGTTTATATTTTTATTTAAAAATATATTTTATTGATTTTTTACAGAGAGGAAGGGAGAGGGATAGAGAGTTAGAAACATCGATGAGAGAGAAACATCTATCAGCTGCCTCCTGCACACCCCCTACTGGGGATGTGCCCGCAACCAAGATACATGCCCTTGACCAGAATCGGACCTTGGACCCTTTAGTCTGCAGGGCGACGCTCTATCCACTGAGCCAAACCAGTTAGGGCTATATTTTCATTTTTAAGGCAATATGGACTCATTAGTATTGTGTGTGAATATTGATGAAACATCTTCTAAGTATCAGTAATGTGCTTTGTGCCTGGGTTACCGAGTAACCACTGTCCCTACCATCCAACATCTCCCAGGTCCAGGAGAGCAGATAACCATGGAAACAGTGATCATGGTGTTATGGGATGGAATCCATAACAGAGGACCTGATCAAAGAAGTGTGCATGGACTTGCCCATTCAAGCCTCAGGAAGGAGATATCGAGTATACACAGGAAGAAACTATAACATTCTTCAATTCAGTTAGTTAATTTTATCAAGCACTGTCTATATGTCAAACCCAAACAGATTTGGGGTTTTGAAATAGAATAGTGCATTAGCTATTGCAAGCTTTCAGATCAGTGGAAGTCAACTATGGCTTTATATAGGCAGACCATGAGCAATAAAAAAATATAGAGTATTTTCAAAACGAATGAATAGATCAACATTCCCAGAGTACTGACTGAATGCATGTGAAAGGCCAGAGTCTAGACAGTTTGGTGTAAGGACACTCTGAACTTGAGTGCTGGGGTAAGGTGTGGACTTTCTACTGAAGGAAAGAAGTGGGAAGTACTCAATGATTTTAATAGACAATGCTTTTTGCTCTACCTCTGGTCATTTAAAAGCAGCAGGTCATCTGCACGGTTTGGACACAGGCCCCTATATAGTTAACTACGCAGAACATCTGGGCCTCCGGCATTTGTTCTGAACTGCTGGCTTGCCTACTAAACACATGTTTATAATTCTGTGGCCTTGAGATTACCTGGCTTGGTGCTTCGAGTATTGAGAGCTGCTTCCAGCTCACCTCTAAACTCAGGCACCATTTCACGGTTTAGTGACATTAGCACTTGTGCTCAGTAGCTTCTGTGGCTTATGAAACCATGACTGACTGAGGGGGATCCCATTAGCTTTTTAGGAAAGAACAGCAACCTTTTATACAGAGGTCCTGGTCCTCAGAGCCTTTTGCCAAATATCAGAGCTGGGGAAATGGATGAAGTGTCCTCCACTTCTAGTGATCTGTGTGAGGCAAGATGGTATTGAATAAGGAAGGGCACAATAGCAGTCACTTTCACAATTCAGCATGGGTGAGGATAGAATTAATGAACTGGTATTTGTGCATACCCTGGGAGAAGAAGAAGCTGGGACCATGATGACTTGACTCTTTTGGAGAGTCAAGGGAGATTCCAGACCAAAGTGGAAAGACGGGGTGGTCATAACACCTTTTTCCTCCTCCAGGTTAGGGTCCTTCTAGGCTGAAGTAATAGAAGAAAAAAAAATTTTTTGGTAACTGACACAGGTTCAGGAAAAAGAGACTACATTTAAGTAATACAGATATGCTACCTAAGCTACCAGCAAATACAACCTGGGAATAAGAGATGGCCATTCTGTTAGGTTTTCTTTTAATTCTTTTATACAGTATATTTTACATATTTTTCTATGGTACTAGACTGCTTTTCCTACCTTGGCTCCACTCCTCCTCCAGCAGTAAAAAAAAGGAAAAGAAAAGAAAAGAACCATAAGTCATATGGGCTGTAATTGAATGAGAAGAAAGTCCATGAGGGATTGAGGCTGTGTGTCTCCTAGTGGTACAGATAAAAGGTGTCCTCCTGATGCCAGCTTGATTCTGAAATGAGACCTGATTTTATATTCTTCATGGCCGTGTGTGTGTGTGTGTATGTGTGTGTGTGTGTGTGTGTGTGTGTTAGGTTCACTGGTGAAGATAGAAACTAAACTTTTGCCCTCTGATCTCCAATTACTGCAAATATCTCCATGATTGGTATTACACAGGTTGACCTGAAATCCAAGTTTGCCAAAAATGGTCCTGGTTATACATGTTGTCCCAGTGTGTTTAATAGCATGCCTATCATTCAAAGGTGTCAGGATTGCTTAATAAATTAAAAGGTCACTTTAATATTAAGGAATAATGTATAAAGCTCCTTGTGGAATCAATGACTGGCTGTTATTGAAGTCTGACTCTTACTTAATCTTCAGTCACTCTCCCTTTCTGGGTAAATGGCATTGAGCTAGTGTCCTAAGGGTATTCCCAGGGTGCCCTTTGCCTGCTGTTTATCACAGAAATCTGAGTAGTTACCTGTCTTACACATAGCTAGTGTACCTGGATATGGCATTTGGGTATGGCATTCATCTCTGCTGCTCAGGGAACTATGTTTGACAGTCCAGCACAGGGGCCATACATTATTTGTCTTTATGTCACAAGAGCCAAGCACTAGATGCCAGGAAAGTATATTATATTTATGGGAAATGCCTTGCTTTTCTTATGCCATCAGGAGATGAGTGCTGTGTCCCCAAATGTCATGAAGTGCCATTGAACCTGCCTCCTTGTTCACTACCAGCGATAGAAACATGAGGATCTTGAGTGCAAGTCTAGAAACAACCGGATAGGAAGGTGGTAGAGGATTGAGAGCAGGAAACATGCACCTTAAACACCTCAGGAGATGAGCTTATAAGAGTCAAGCAGTGAGAGTCTTCTTTTTGTCAAAGGAAAATTGCCCCAATGGAATTAACAGGCAAGGAAGACTTTATTCAAGGCTATTGCTGTAGTAGAAAGGAATTGAACTCAACTCCACTGAAACAAAAGGTGGAAGGTGTTAAACTCTGGGGTGATCTAATGGAAGAAGTACCTGGGGGTCTTTAGGAGGAAGCATGGTCAGTGTGATTATGAAACCAAAACCTGGGTCTTGAGTCCAAGTTCATTGTTTCATGAAATAAAAGAATGACGTTGAAGACAAAAACGGTTAATGGGACCCAAGTTTATTGAGAGTGTCTATGCGAATTAAAGTCTGTTACTCCATGTGTAGAGTCCCACATAGCCATGAGCCCTGTGGGCACCAGGGATGTGCTCCCACAGGAACGCCAGGAATCCATGGTGCACCAGGGAGAAGGGGGAGGGCGAGAGGAAGTGCGTGCCTTTTTATTTAGGGGGTGAGCACAGTCTTGCTAGCTCCCAATTGGCCTTTTCAAAGAATTCTGCCTTAATACCATTCTTGGGGTTGGTTTTTATGCCTTACTATCTTGTGATTGGTTATTTGCAAGGTGCCTGTCTTAGCAATATCCATACATTTTAAAATCCATGCCTCTCAAGTGCCCTTCTTTCCCCGCCCAGTTGGGGTGCCTTAGTAACTCTGCCTAACTGGGTTCCTAGGTTTTATTTTCCCTTCCTGTGGTCCCAGCCCTATCTACCTAGCTTCCTTCTGTCTCCTCAATTAGGCATCTGTTTGCCAATTGTCCCTTATCAAAGTTAGGCTTCTACCTTGCCATCATGGCTGAGGGATTGGGGAACAATCTTTCTTAATAATTACATTTCAGTGGCTCCTACTTACTTGAGGACAACGTTTTTGGTTTATATGAGATTTACATCTCAAAGGAGCAGAGAGTTTACATTTTCTAAAGTAAATATTCTAAGAAAAGGGAGGTTAAAAGCCTATAGTCAGGAAGAAACCTGTCCAAAGTTTAGCTGAGCTAAGGAAAACTTAAAGTCATTTCAGTCACTCCCCACTCTCTGAATAAATGCATCCCCCATTAAAGTTATAGGACCAGAGGGGAAGATTCCCTGTGGTCACCATTTAATTGTGCTGGGAGAGGCGGTAGGGCTCATAAAACTGAAGGGGAGCAGAAGGTACCATTCCAAAATGTGCCACTTTGGCATATGCATTATTTTGAGCTAAAGCCCATCAAGACCCAGCCAACTCAGAGAGCTTTTTACCTTCCCTTAACTGCCTAAAAGAATTTAGATGGGGGCTTGTACCAGGAAGAGAGCTATTGGCAGAGAAAACTGGATATCAGGAAGACATCTGCATGGCAGGGTGAACATTTGTCTGCCAAACATTTGCTCTTCTTATCTTCCTGTGAAGCACCTTCCTTCCCTGTGGAGCCCCAGGCCTCCACCTCCTCCTTCTTAGCTCTGGATGGTATGTATTTTAGCCTGAATTGCCTGACTGCCTTTGAGACTCATGTCTTTGTAGGGTTCTCGTACAAATGTAATTAAATGTGTTTTGTTTTCTCCTGTTAATCTGTCTTAATGCCAATTTAATTATAAGGCCCCTCAACAGAACCTACAAGGGTGGAACATTTTTCCATCCTTACAAAACTTTCTGACAATGAGCTGGAGATCTCTCTGCTTTGGAGATGATTTTGGTTTCATATTCTCCATATTCTTTGCTGAGTAAATAAGCATCCTCATAGGTGGTGTGGAAAAGGGAGAAAGGGCTGAAAGGGCTATAGGTGAGACTGGGCTGTGTGGGTAGGACTGTGCAGGGCCAGCAAAGGCTTGGCAAGGATGGGGGGGTGTTGATTGTAGTCAAGTTAGAGTCCCTCAGAATAAATTTGCTTATCAGCCTTTCTTCCCTACAAATGTCCCAAAGAGTAAACACTTAGTTTGCTTTTCTAGAACCAGCAGCATCAGCAGCACCCTGACCCTTGTGAGAAATGCATGTTCTCTGGCTCCACCCTGGACTTGAGGAATCAGAAACTTTGAGGTGGAGGCCCAGCAATCTGTGTTTAACAAGCTCTCCAAGTGGCTTCGATGCACTCTCAGATTTGAAAAACTCCATTGCAGCGTTATTTACAATAGCCATCAGTGGATGAGTGGATAAAAAAGCGGTGGTGCATTTACACAATGGAATACTACTCAGCTGGAAAAAAAAAGGAAGAAAAAGAAAATCTTACCCTTCGAGACAGCAAGTACCGTATGATTTCACTCCTATGTGGAATCTATGAAAAAAATAAACTAATAACAAAATAGAAACACACTGAAAGAGAGAATAGACAGACAGCTGTGAAAGGGGAGGTGGCTTATGGGGCTGGGTGAAAAAGGTGAAGGGATTAAGCAAAAAAAAAAAAAAAAAATCATAGACACAGGCAACATTAAGGTGATTACCAGAGGGAAAAGGTGATGGGGGGAGGGAGAAGAAGGCTAAGGGAGGATAAATGGTGATGGAAGGAGACTTGACTTGGGATGGTAAACACACAATATAATATACAGTTGATGTATTATAGAACTGTACACCTAAAACTTATATAATTTAATATTTTTAATTTGAAAAAATCTTTATTGCTGAAAGTATTACATATGTCCCCTTTTTTCCCCACTGACCCCTTCCAGCCCATCGCTACCCCCCACCCCAGGCCAATGTCACCCCAATAAATTCAATGAAAAACTACTATATGTACCTAGATGGCAACTGTGGTGACATGAGGTTCATGTTTACTGTTGGATATACGTATTTAGATAATTGATTATGGGGAAGACTGTAATAAGAAATCCTCTCAGACCTAGAGCTATTGTTGGAACTGAGTGTATGGAAAACTCTAACTGAACAACCTCTGACAGAGGGATTGATAACAATTAACTTTAAGCACCAGTGATTAACCCTAAGTAGCCTAGGCTGATCCCCCAGGACCTACAATTTACTCAGAGGCTAAGTTGCAGCTATTTAGCATGTAGCACACACATTTTCTATTTTCTAGAGTCTATTGTTGTCACTTGCTGTTACTTTCTCTCTCTCTCTCTCTCTCTCTCTCTCTTTAGTGTAAGTACAAATTTGAGAGAAAGAACACAGGAAATTTAACTCTATTGAGTCCCTACTATATGTTTGGTACTTACACAACATACCTATTAAAAAAAGAGTTAATTTACTCTCAAAATAGTTCAGTAATGAGTCCCAGATAAACAAAAGTACTGACAGAAAACTTGGTCTAACTTCAAAGTTTATGGCAACTATTGGGGGGATAGAATAATTCCATGTGACACCTTGAGGAGCCTTAATCCAACCACTAACCTGTAATATCTCCCAACTTATTTTTCTGGATTAAATATAATACAATAATTAAAATAAAAATTATTATTTAGCAATTATTGAGTTCTTCACATGTGTCAGGCACTGTGCTAAATATTTGGCACATATATAATCTCAACAAACCTATATAACCCCTGTAGAAGGTAAAATCTGACACTATCACCCAACCCCAGACTTACTAATGAGGATACTGAAACAATAAGAGAAAGGACTTATCCACAGCCATCCAGCAGACTATTCTAGGCACTGGGATGAATATCTGGACATACTGCCTCCTGAATCTCTTAACTGTAGTGACACCTCACTCCTAAACTTTTCTCCTACTCTCATATTTGACATTACAGTGACTCTCATCAAGTGACAATATCCAGGGTGCCCTGGAAGACTAATTCTTTAGGGTTTGTCTCTTCCCAGAGAATCCATGAAGTATCCCTAAGAAACATTTCTCTTTTTTTCCTTCATAAAGTGGCTTTAAAGTCACTACTTGTGACTTTTAGATGCAAAAAATAAAAATAAAAATAAAAATCCCTCTCTGTCCCAACTTGTATCATCTGGGTATCACCATGCTGTGATGGACTTGATGGGTTCTTTCTTAGGGACTAGTATCCTCTACAAAAATCTTGGACATGCCATCCTTCCTCTCCTTTTAAGATACATGCCTTCTTCTTTACCTAGAAAGGAATTAATTGATAGTCCTCTCCATCAAATGAGAATGATTTAGTCCAGGAATAGCAATATGATCTCAAACATCTAATCCTTGTCTCCTAATCCCTAGTGAGAAAAGGCCCATGAAGATTTAGCCTCACCAGGTGTTCACACAGAGCCAAGTCTGTGTCAGACTCTCTTACTCTGGGATGGGGCGGGGTTGGGGAGAGTGAACAGATTTTCTTTTATTATTTCTGAGAGGCCTAATTTCACTTTTCCCAACAAAAATGCCTTTATATCATGATTAGCTAAATTTTAGGCCTGGAGATTAAACACACACACACACACACACACACACACACACACACCTCTTTGGGGCAGAGAAGAAGAGTGGTATATTTGGCTGGGTTAATGAGAAGAGTTGGATGGGGTGAGTTTGGCCATAGTTCTGGGAGGTCATGGGAATATGAGAATACTGTAATACTGGCCATCAGAACAAACCCTTACTGAATCCATAGGGCTGTGTTGGCAATGGTTGGGTAGTGGTGGAGAAAGGCATTCAAAATCATAGAGTTCAGTCATAGCATTTTCAAGGAAAATATCATTTTGATATTGTTACTAATGAAAAAGAGTGCAGAATAGGAAATAAGGCCTGGTTATAAATTATGTGATGAGCTAAAAAATCACTTACCATTACTTAGTTCAACAGTGTTTTAAATGAATGTGTTCTATGTTTAGTCATAACCATTTCTTTTGCTTTATAATTATACTAGGGGCCCTGTGCACGAATTTGTGCACCTTAAAAAAACTATGGGCCACGAGGCTGTGGTGGGCACAGGGGCAGGTCTCGGCCCATCCTCTGCACCCCTGCCCAGCCTCTCTCGCCATGGCCCCCGGTCCTCTGTCTGTGGGCAGCTCCACTCCCGCCGCTGCCGCTCTCATGCGCTGATGGCACTGGCCCCACTTTCATCCACTGACAGCACAGAGCAATTGTGGCTGGCACCAGCAGTGGAAGTGAGCGGGCCCAGTGCCGTCAGTGGGTGCAAGCAGCGGCAGCTGCTGCCCCCGATTGTCCCTCAGAGCAGCGGGAGGTGGAGAAGCCCTCAGAGGCAATCAGGGCTGGCAGCCACTGCTTGCACCCGCTGACAGCACTGAGCGATCAGGACTGGTGCCAGGCACCAGCAGCAGGTGCAAACGGTAGCTCCGGCACCGGCAGCAGGTGCAAGCGCTGGGCGGGACTGCGGCACGTGGGAGCAAAGAATTTTCAGTAACCACCAGAGGGTCACCTCAATGACAGGGACCGGTGCCCTGCCTTGGTGTAGCGCCCCCACTCACCTGCTCCACCATCCTGCCACAGCTGATGCCCACCATGTTCCATGCTCTGCCACCTGCTGCCAAGGCCCACCATGTTCCGTGCATGCCCTCTGGTGGTCAGCACACGTCAAAGCAACTGGTTGTTTGGTTGTTCGGTTGTTCTGCCATTTGGTCTATTTGCATATTAAGGTTTTATATATATATAGACTAGAGGCCCAGTGCATGAAATTCATGCAGTTGGAGGGGGGCCCATCAGCCCAGCCTGCACCCTCTCACAGTCGGGGTGTCCTTGGGAGTTGTCCAACTGATGGCTTAGAACACTCCACATGGGGAGCGGGCCTAAGACATCAGTTGGACATCCTTAGTGCTGCTGCAGAGACAGGAGAGGCTCCCGCCACTGCCACTGCACTCGCCAGCCGTGAGCCCAGCTTCTGACTGAGCAGTGCTCCTCCTGTGGGAGCACACTAATCATCAGGGGGCAGCTTCTGTGTTGAGTGTCTGCCCCCTGGTGGTCAGTGTGTGTCACAGCGACTGGTCACTCCACCGGTCTATTTGCATATTAGCCTTTTATTATATAGAATTTGAAAAGTATTTATGTCCCTTGACAGTCTGGGGAATATTTAGGGGTGTAGAATTTAATGCTGATTGCAAGAAGGTATTGTAACCTTAAGCAAATCAATAGCTAAGTATAATCATTTGGTATAATGTTCAAATATGTGTGTGTATACCTTTGATTCATTTTTAATATGTGTCAGTTTTAACAACATCTCTACTTAAATAAATTATGTGTCGCAGAAGCTTCAAATGTTGTCATGTTGACATACTGAAATAGATATTGTTCAAAATTAATTTATTTTAAACTAGAGGCCTGGTGCATGAAATCTGTGCATGGGGAGGGGGGTGTCCCTCAGCCCAGCCTGCACCCTCTCCAATCTGGGACCCCTTGAGGGATGTCTGACCACACATTTAGGCCCGATCCCACCGGGCAGTTGGACATCCTTCTCACAATCCAGGACTGCTGCCTCCCAACCCCTTGCCTGCCTCTGCCTGATTGCCTCTAACCGCTTCTGCCTACCAACCTGATCACCCCTAACCACTCCCTTGCCAGCCTGATCGACGCCTAACTGCTCCCCGGCCAGCCTGATTGCCCCTAACTGCCCTCCCCTGCTGACCTGGTCACCCTTAACTGCCCTCCCCTGCAGGCCTGGTCCCCTTCAACTGCCCTCCTCTGCTGACCTGATTGCCCACAACTGCGCTCCCCTGCAGACCTGGTCTCCCCCAACTGCCCTCCCCTGCTGGCCTGGTCTCTCCCAACTGCCCTCCTCTGCTGGCCCAGTCACCCCTAACTGCTCTCCCTCTTGGCCTGATCACCCACAACTGTCCTCCCCTGCAGGCCTGGTCTCCCCCAACTGCCCTTCTCTGCCGACCTGGTCACCCCTAACTGCCCACAACTGCCCTCCCCTGCAGGCCACCTTGTGGCGGCCATCTTGTGTCCACATGGGGGCAGCCATCTTTAACCACATGGGGGCCATCTTGTGTCTTGGAGTGATGGTCAATTTGCATATTACTCTTTTATTAGATAGGATAAATTTTTTATTAAATCCATGAAGACATACAGCCTTTTAGACTATGGGATTAAAGGATGCACAGACTCTTAAGACTTTAAGCAGATTGTGACAGCAAGTTATACAATAGCATAGGAGTATTAGTCTCATTAAAACTAATTTGGTCATTAAATAAAATTTCATAATGAATTAAAATAACTTGAAATTTTAGCATAGGAATAAAATTATGTTTTATTTTTAATGTTATATTTAAAATTTTTGGGGGAAAATATACTTCCAAAGGCTGAAAGATTGCTCAAATTGAGGTAGCATTCATGATTTTTGTCCATCATATCTGGACTCTATAGGTCCAAGACTGGTTCTTATTGACAATGTAACTCATCAGCAAACTCAGGACTTGAAAAACCTGAGCCTTGAGTTTTCCCAGGGTTTTGCCATGGTTCAGAGGGATACTTTCTCAGCCAGCAACTTATTTACTCTGTCATTGCCAGATATAAAGGTTGCAAGGCTTGTGTGGTGTGCTCCATCAAAGGTATCAAATGAAGTCTTTTATATCCAAAAAGGCTTAGGATCAAATCAGAAATCTCATTTCTTAAGATGTTCATAAATAGCTGATTATACAATTGTGTCCCTGTTCTACAATGGTTCCCACTGCTTGTAAACAAATAGGGCCTCTGGGACATCCACTGTCACCTAAAAATTAATTTACATTAAATAGAATTTTAAGGTATTGTTATGCACGTGGTAATAAACATAAGCACTACTTACCCAATAATACAACCACCAGTGATCAATCTATCTTCAAACAGATGGTGTAGTGACAAATTAGGCAAAATGTAGGAATCATGACAAGATCCTGGGAAATGCAAACAGATGTTTACAGTACAATGATTGTGATCACATTCTACTTATACATTCATACAGTGCTGGTGCCTTCTGCTGCAAAGGGATATTTAGTTTCTGAAAGGAGTTTTAATGTCTACATGAGTGTAATCAACAGTTCCCTCAACATTAGAAACACTCACTAGTTGCCAATTTCAGCGTTTCATACTACAAATGTGTGTGTTTAGAGGAGAGAGATGTAGCACATATTCACTGCTCAGTCCTTACTCTTAGGTGTAAAATAATTTGGGTTATGCATTTTTTCCAATTTAATTTTCTATTAGCCTAATGAGAGAGCAGCAGTCATTACATGTATCATTATATTTATATTTATATTTATATTTATATTTATATTTATATTTATATTTATATTTATATTTATACTTATATTTATACTTATATTTATATATATATATAAATTGAACCTGAAGAAAACAAAAGCGACCTAACTCTAATGTTTAAATTCTGTATTATTTTCTGATGGCTACCATTACAAATTATCACAAATTGGGAGACTTAAAAAAGAAGAAATCTATTCTCTGGCAGTTTTGGATGTCAGAAGTCTAATATCAAGGTGTCAGCAGGGCAATGTTCCCTCATAGGGCTCTGGGAGAGAATTTGTTCCTTGCCTCTACAGCTTTTCATGGCTTGCAGCATTCCTTGGCTTGTAGTTAAGTCACTCCAATCTCTGCCTCTGTGGTCACATTGCTGTTTCTGCTTGTCTCTTCTCCTGTGTGTCGGTCTCAAAACCCCCTTTATGAGAATGCATGTAATTGCATTTTGAGCCCAATAGGATAATCCAGGATAAGCTCCTCCTCACATAATCATCCTACATAATAAAAAGGTAATATGTAAATTACCATCACTCCGCTACGCCCATGATTGGGCCAGCGGGAGGCGCAGGGGGAGGGACTCGGGGTGGCCAGGGTGGTGATTGGGCCGGCAGGACGCTGAGCTCCAGTCGCCAGTGGCGGCACGAGCTCAGTGGCTGTGCTGTGGCACAGAAGGGGCCTCTGGGGCAGCCAGCAAGGCATTTGGAGGCCCTGGCTGATGAGGCAGCGCGGGCGGGCGGGAGGCTCGGCTCCCGGGGGAGGAGTCTGGTGGCAGTTGGGCCGCAGGATCTCTGCGGTGTCCGCAGAGGACGCGGGTTTCCGCAGCCTGGCCGGCCGAGGGAGGGCTCATGAGGGAGCCAGAAGGCAGAGGAGGCAGCGGCGGCCCCAGCCTTCCTGGGCGGGAGGCGAAGGCAAGACCCTGGCCTGGGCTCCGGCCGCTGGAGGACCACGCCCCCACCCTGCCTCGCCCTAGGGGCCCAGGGACTTCGGAGCTGCCGGCCACACCAGGTCCCGACCAGTGGACAGACAGCCTACACGTGCATGATTTAATCATGCACTGGACCTCTAGTGTCATTATATAAGGTAATATTTACTCTTGTCATATACAGTAATATTCACAGGTGGGATTAAACATGGACATATCTTTCTAGGGGCCACCATTTGGCCCACAACTTCTTAGTAAGTTAATTGTACCGATGAAAAGGGCCTACATTTTTTTTCAGGCTGAAAATTGCAGTCCTTATCACACTAAATAATTTCCACACAGTCATTTTTTATGGGCATCATTTATCTTACATTCAGTGTCCTTACTAAATTTATACCATGGATTGTACTTTTCATCTTTAAATCTTTTTTCTTTCTTCTCTGATTCAAAAGGAACATTCCTAATTCTAAGCTGGCAAGTGGGTGCCATCAGAGAGGTTGCCCCATGTGTTCTAAATGGCCAGGCAGGACTGACCTTAAAGTGAACTAAGGCAGCAGCAACGCCACATAAAAATATAGGAGCTGGCAGTTCAAAATCAGAGTTTAGTTCACTCTACCCAAAGAACTTATATGCAAAAATAAAATAAATCAGAGTTTAAAAGAGAGAAAGAGAGACAGAGACAGAGAGACTCAGATAAAAAATACCTAGGGAAAAACACATGTGTAAACACACAGGATTATTCTTGAGGGAATGGTGCTGCACCCTTGAAACTGCTCACCTAGATTACTCCCTTTTCAGCTTTACATATAGTCACTTGGCAGAATTTGCATCTCACTGGTGCTCCATTCCTCATTGGTGTTTTCTAGGGCAGTGATACAAGTAATTGCTATTACTTTCCCATTGCAAATTGGAGGCAAAACTTTTTCTTTCATTTATGACTATCTTACAATGGTGGTTGACATTTCAGCTTGTACATCTTTTCTTTGTAGCCATGATAAACAGGCAGCCAGAAGCACATTCTGTGCCTTGAAGACATCCCAAAGGCAATCAGACTTACAAAATGCTTTAACCCACATGTTATGAACTTATATCAGAAGTGTAGAAGGGGAGGCATCTGGAAAAGGACAAAGGATCTCAAACACAGCGTACACCCATTGTGACACATGAACTAAACAGAATTCACAAAGAGCACAATCTTGCACACATAATTATGAGGACATGCAAATTAAACAGGTCCAAGTCCCCCATCTTGAAATAATCCCTTGGCCTTCCCACCTTCATTAACACCCTTCCTGTTTATCTCTTGATTTGCCGAGGAACCGCTGGAAGAAGTTCTTTACCCATGCTGATGTTTCCTATTTAGCAACTCCTTAGCTCACTTCTAGCAAGCTGGCTCTCATCCCAAAGTCATCAACTGTGCACTTATTCATTCAACAAATACCTGATGCCAGACACTGTGCTAAGTGTGGGTATACGGGGGTGAGGAAAACGAATGATGTCACTATTAGAGAACACACAGTCCAGTGTAGGCATTTAAATGTTTTGGTTTTAAATATTGAGCTTTTGTTATGCATGTTACCCATATCAATATTTACAAAAATTTAAATGAATGTGAGACGAGCAATAATAGTTATGCTGACAGGCAATGAATCAATCTGTAGCGAGCTTCCCCCTGGACCAACAGTTCTTTTGAGACCCAATTTCAATGTCCAGTAGTTCCTTATGTGTACATGTCAGCACTGACCCCTCAGCTCTGGATGTGGACAAATGGTGGTAATGGAGGTCCGACTCCCTCTGGTTTGGTCTCGGCCGAACCCAGGGGCACGGCGTCACCCGGACTAGGGGCACGTGGCCTCACCTATACCCAAGGGGCGCGTGGTCTCACCCGGGCCTGGGACCCAGCCTCACCCGG
This sequence comes from Eptesicus fuscus, assembly GCF_027574615.1. NCBI lineage: Eukaryota > Metazoa > Chordata > Mammalia > Chiroptera > Vespertilionidae > Eptesicus > Eptesicus fuscus. The sequence goes on along the minus strand of NC_072482.1, from coordinate 48,661,620 downwards.
ATGGATCCAGGGGCGCACGGCCTCACCCGGACCCAGAATCTGGCTTCACCCGTACCCAGGGACGCTTGGCCTCTCCCAGACCCAGGGGCACGTGGCCTCACCCGGGCTTAGTTGCACAAGGCCTCACCTGGATCCAGGGACACATGGTCTCTCCCGGACCCAGGGACGCTTGGCCTCTCCCAGACCCAGGGCCACTTGGGCTCACCCGGGCCTAGGTGCACAAGGCCTCATCCGGATCCAGGGACACATGGTCGCACCCGGACCCAGGGACGCTTGGCCTCTCCCAGACCCAGGGCCACTTGGGCTCACCCGGGCCTAGGTGCACGAGGCCTCACCCGGATCCAGGGACACATGGTCTCACCCGGACCCAGGGACGCTTGGCCTCTCCCAGACCCAGGGCCACTTGGGCTCACCCGGGCCTAGGTGCACGAGGCCTCACCCGGATCCAGGGACACATGGTCTCACCCGGATCCAGGGACGCTTGGCCTCTCCCACACCCAGGGCCACTTGGGCTCACCCGGGCCTAGGTGCACGAGGCCTCACCCGGATCCAGGGACACATGGTCTCACCCGGACCCAGGGACGCTTGGCCTCTCCCAGACCCAGGGCCACTTGGGCTCACCCGGGCCTAGGTGCACGAGGCCTCACCCGGATCCAGGGACACATGGTCTCACCCGGATCCAGGGACGCTTGGCCTCTCCCACACCCAGGGCCACTTGGGCTCACCCGGGCCTAGGTGCACGAGGCCTCACCCGGATCCAGGGACACATGGTCTCACCCGGATCCAGGGACGCTTGGCCTCTCCCAGACCCAGGGCCACTTGGGCTCACCCGGGCCTAGGTGCACGAGGCCTCACCCGGATCCAGGGACACATGGTCTCACCCGGATCCAGGGACGCTTGGCCTCTCCCAGACCCAGGGCCACTTGGGCTCACCCGGGCCTAGGTGCACGAGGCCTCACCCGGATCCAGGGACTCACGGTCTCACCCGGACCCAGGGACGCCTGGCCTCCCCCTGACCCAGGGGCACGCGGCCCCACCCGGGCCTAGGTGCACGAGGCCCCACCCGGATCCAGGGACACATGGTCTCGCCCGGACCTAGGGGTGCGTGGCCTCTCTCAGACCCAGGGGCACGTGGCCTCACCTGGACCTAGGTGCACGAAGCCACCCAGACCCAGGGGCGCGTTACCTCTCTCAGACCCCTGGTCACGTGGTCTCACCCGGATCCAGGGGCTCACGGCCTCACCCGTACTCGGGACCCAGCCTTACCCGGATCCAGGGGCCCACGGCCTCACCCGGACCCAGGGTTCAGATTCGCCCGGACCCAGGGGCACATGGCCTCACCCGAACCCGGAATCCAGCTTCACCTGGACCCAGGGGCGCGTGGCCTCACCCAAACCCAGGGGCGTGAGGCCTCACCTAGACCCAGAGGCGTGTGACCACATCTGAGCCCAGAGGCTCGCAGGCTCGGCTGGACTCGGGTCTCAGCGGGGTTTCGTCTTCTTGATCCCAATTCCTGTTGGTCAATTCCCTCTCAGCAATTCCTTCGGTCATTTTCTCAGAGCTCCAGGGCGGCTGCCGCAGAACTCGTTGGGCGGCGGGCTCGGCAAGGCTCTGGTGTGCCCGGTGCCCGGCGGTGGGCTGGTCCGGTGTCGCTGCGTCGGCCCTTGGGTCTGCAACGGTGGCCAGTCGCTGAGCGTGCGCACCTGGCCACTTTGGGGCATTGAGATTCTTGAAGGACTCGGAGGTCAGCAAGCACGGAGTCTCCCTCCCCATGTCTCCCAGGGGCTCTTCTGTCCGTGCTCGGCAGCGAGTGGAGCCGTCCCCTCAGCCGGAGACCGCCGGGGGAACTGCGCCGAGCACGTTCCAGGCCACCATTGTGTCGCCTGAGCCATAGTTCTTAAAGTGTGGACTTTGGGTCACCGGCATCAGCATCATCCTGCGTACCCCTCTCTTTTATTCTAGTTGTAGAGCATCTGCTCAGCCAGCCCCCCGGTCTTTCTGGCTGGTGTCTGCTCTGCTCTCCCGTCGTAGTCTCAATATTGTTGTGGTAGGCAACGATCAGGCTGCCGCCCTATGTCTCCATCTTGGTCCTCCTTTGTACAGTTAAGTCTTGATTGTTGTTGGTGTCACTGGGAGGAATTGTCCTCCAGGCCAATTGGCCGTGAGGACCCTCTTTGTCTATATAGGAAGAGTTGCTGTGCAGGAGACATGTTTGTGGGCCGGGTCTTGATGCAGCAATGCCTTGGCGCTCACTGAGTCTGCCTCTAGAATGCCTCCCTTATGCAAGTGATTGAAATCTGGTGTCATCTCCCACCAACCACTAGATGCCCTCGTTTCAGGGTCTCCAATGTAGTGTGGGTCAGCCACTACCTGAGGCACTCAGCAGGAAAAAGCTTCTGCTCAGCTTGGCTGGGGCGGAGCTACAGGGTGGAGCCTACAACCTTGGCTTCCTGTCAGCCCCGCCCTATGAGGCTCCTGTGTCTGTGTCCCTCTGTATTCCTGCAAACACCTCTGAGAGAAACGCGCCCTGGAGTTTCGCCCACTGCCAAACAGTCCAGTCCCCTAATGAATCTGGACTCCCAGATTCTCGCCTGGAACTGGGTTTCAGTGTAGTTGGAACTGGGTCTCAGCGCAGTCTGGCGTCCCTGTCTCCTCCCAGCAGGGCCACCCAGTGGCGCAGGCAAAATAAGATCATGGCTTGGATTAAGAATTGGTAGCAGAAATAGAGTTTTTAAATATATATTGAATGTAGAATCCATATAAATGAAGGATTGGGTGTATTGATGTTGACCTCCCAATGACACTGATAACCAGGTGACTAGATGTGCTTTATACTGAGATATGATTAAGGGGTACACTAACAACCTGGGAGGATATAAAGAGTTTTATATTTGATATGTTAAGTTTGAAGTATATGTGAAACAGTCAAGAACAGATGACAGAGGTCTGGAGCTGCAAAAAAGAATCCAGAATGGAAAAATTAAAATGGCCTACCTGGAAAATTTGCAAAGCCAGAGGGAAGAGTGGAGGCTCACATACTCTGTGTGTGTGTGTCTGTGTGTGTATGTGCAAATCAAACTAAGGTATTGTTAAATAGAATATGTTTTTCCTACTATTTTGACAAATATACCTTCATAATAACAAAATGTAAATGTGTGTAGAGCCACAATTTTTGAATTAGTGAAACTTGGCAAAAATATCAAAATAAATGACAGTTGACAAAATATCCAAAATGACTGAATTTCATTATTATTGTGCTTGTCTGGGTATGAAGGTTCAACAATTAACAGTATAACAAACATATATAAACTTAATAATTTGGTATATATTTATTCTATTCAAGTTATTTGTTGTTATAATAAGACATTTAATATAATTTGTTCTTGATTATTGGTAGCATCAAATTACACTAGCTTTCGTGTAAGTTTTTAGTATTTTTTCTTAAATCGAATTGGAAGCAACTTCAATCAGCTGATGTTATAGCAACTGAAATTCAGAAATGAACCATGAATTTTACATATTGTGTTAAAATTTTTAACACAGAAAATATTACTATACACACATTGTGGTCACATACAGCATGATGTTCACCACTTTTTTTTACAGTATCTAGCTACATGTCATTCCTTAATTTAAAAAATGTTTTAATGCTTAGATATTATAAAGAACACCAAAATTAGTGGTTTATATTGGTTTAATAATGTCTAATTGGTTCAAATATCCCTTTAGAAAAAATTATACCCTATCAATAATGGACAGAAAATAGTACTTCAAAAATATTAATTTTGGACTTAACTTGCTTATGAATCTTTTTCTCTATAGTCATGAAAATGATTTTATTTTCTGATCCTAATAGCCATATATGCTGTTGTGTTTTGTTTTGTTTTTAGAATGTCACTTTGTGTAGTTCACATATACTTTGTTTTAATTTAGAAAAACAATATCCTTTTTAAAAATCCTTTAAAAGTGAAATAGTCACTCTTACCTCTCTTCATCTTTGTTAACACTGCTAATAGCAAGCAGCAGATCATACCCCAAACTCTAGCCAATTAGCATAAATTCAGAATCCATTTCCTTTTCTCTTAAAGACCTTGATTGGCTCTCTTAGAAGGATCTTCTGTTCTTTAGTCTCTTAGTCTTTCTCATTGCTGGTGCACTACACCCAACAGCTTTAATAGCATTTGGTTAGCCTTTCTAATCGATTCACCAGGAGTGATTATCAGGTTAAATTTAGTTTGTATTTTAGCAAAATTCCTCATCTTTTAGCAGATCCTGAAAAATCTTCTAAAGTATTTTATCTTTTTGGCACAGTTCAGGCCATACATGACATAAAGAATCCTTAAGGATTTTCAACGAAACCTAAGATTCTTACATTGTTTTTAAACCAACTATATTGGTACCATTATCATAGGCTCATCTTTGACAATATTTTAAATTATATAAAGCTGATTTTATATTTACTTTAAAGCTATTAAATATTTAACAAACACAACATTGTCACTTCTATAATTTAATGCTCATATATTGCTCACTTATTTTATCCTCAATACTTCTATTTTGAAATTCTCTCATGATTTTTTCATTGTCCAATGCTAATGCCTGAAAATCTCCTTTCGTTTCACAGGTCTTCATGATTTTATTGTCTTACTTCATAGTTTATGTGTTTTGGGTACTGACATATTATTGGTCCATATGAGCACAATGTTTGTTTTTCTAGTGCTAAAATGATATAATTTCATCTCTCTGAATAGAATTGAGGATCAGGATTGATGGTGACATGATCATTGAAGTTTTAGCTACTTTATATAACTTTAACCTTACTATATATGGAAGGTTCCAATTTAGCTGTTGAGAACATTAAGATTATTATCTCTATCATATGAGGGACATTGGAAATCTGGAGAGTTATTGGGAAACCAGAAATGGTCAATTGATCATAATTTTTTAAAAGGGAATTTTATATTAATCTCTGGTATACTCATAATTGGATGTTTGGGGAATATTTTATAAAATAGGAATATTGGCAAAAGTCATCATGGCTTCAACATAAAAAGTATGTCAGACTACACATCATTCTGTTTCCCATTTATTAAAGTTATTTGCCTGATAGAGATACCTAATTTTTTCTGAATATAATCATAAATGCCTTTGCTTATTACAAGCTCTTTTCTAAATTTTAACATGAATAAGATATTACTAATTAATGATAAGGTTGGAGTTAAAATCTGTTTAGACTCCTGACTCAGTAATCTTTCCTTAACATAATTTGTCATGCACTTGCATACTGTGGTGATTTTAACAGATGTCTATAGCTTATTTAAAACTCCTCTAATCAAAAGGTGAAAAGTGGAAAATATTACCCAAGGAATTGGAAGATCTAGCTGAGGAGATTTCCAGGTAGAAATGCTTAAAGTACCACCCAGATTCTTCAAGTTGCTTCATAGTAAAATGTGAGGGAAGAGAGAAAGATGGAAGAAAGGAAGGAAGATAGTTAAATAGAAAGGATACTGGGCTCTCTGTGTTCAAAAATAAAATGGTTTTTTATTCCTAGACTCTCCTGATTGCAAAAGGTGCTATAATTAAATAACAGCTTCCAGGCAAAGGTAAAATCTAGGGCACTCTCAGAAAAAGATGGTCTAAAGATAAAACCAAGGATGTAACTAAAAACCTTTCTTAAGACCTCAGAAAGTTTTAAAGTGGTACCATATAGACCCTTTCAAACAGGCAAAAGGCCCTATAAGAATCCTGAGAGAACTGTCTCCACAGTAGCATTCCAGGGAACCTAAAGTAGAGCAGACTAATCTTGAGGATATTTTTTGAAAGGTTTGGTGGCTTTATCTAAGAATTCTTTTTTAAAAATTGTATCAGCTTGAACTAAAAGAGGCAGAGACATTATAAAATGAAAAGAGCCTTTTGGGCTCTGGAACTATTATGGGCAGTAAGAAGACTAAAGAAAATAATCTGCTACAAACACTAGTCAGATTTCATGTGAAAGAAAGGATGACTCAAAGGGTGGGGCCAAGAGTACTAAAACATTTTGAGAACTATTTCCAGAAATTAGGACTAGCAACATGTGTGCCTGGTTGGAATTTGACATTGCCATGGGCCAGTGACTCACATATACCTCCCATTCTATTTTTTTTCCCAAACAGGTGTGTCTATAGTAATTATCCTATGCCTGTTCCACCATTGTTTGTTAGGTGTATAGGGTGTCAAATAACTTTTAGTTAGTTCAGGCTCTCCAGATGAAGAGAAACTACTTGAAGAACTGTAATCAAGTGACTACACCACAAGAGCCTCAAGTCACCTTGACCTAAGATAGGTGATGCCATCTGGTAACTCAAGCTTAAATCTAGTGCTATAGGGCCTTTTGGGAGGCCTTATTAAGAGATGAGGTATTTTTCTTGCTGAAGAAGTGTAAGTAGCTTGTGACACACAGAGTAAGGACCATGGTGGCTTTAAAACATGTCCACACTCTTCCCATTAAAAAAAAAAAATGAAAAGGAGACTGCTACCTCTCCCCTGAAGTAGTGGCTGGCCTTAATGACTTTCTGTTGATAAATGGAAGATGGCACTATTGAAACTGCATGACTTAGAGGCTAGATTAGAAAAGGTACCACAGTTCTTGCTAAGTTCTCTCTAAGGATACTCCTCCTTGAAATCAGTCTTTGTGTCACGTGTCATAAGGCAAGTGAGGCCACATAGAGGCCACATTGAGGTATTTTGGCCAACAGCCCCAACCTAGGTCCAACCAAAGGAGCAGAGGCAGAGGCTTGTCCAAATTACAGATTCAGGAGCAAAATACATGCTGTTTCAATTCAAGTTTTGGGATGTTTGTAACAGCATTAGGTAACTAGAATAGTCATGAAGAGTTAAGTTTATTTATTTTTTTAAAAAGTTAAGTTTATTTACTTATAAAAAAAAGCAACATAGGGGCATTATATTAGGACCAAACATGTTAGGGATAATTATATTTTATAATTTTATTAATCATTTTCTTGCCTTCTCTGAGTCTTATTCTTGAGGGCAAAGCCTGTGTCTTATTCACTACTGAGACTGTAGCACCAACCAGTTCCTGGAACATTGTAGCTACTAGATCAAAAAAGTCTTTGCTTTTAGGAGCTTACACACTACTGATAAAGAATATAAAGGAAGGAAGCAAGAAATAGAGAGAGGCAGAAGAGAGAGAGAGAGAGAGAGAGAGAGAGAGAGAGAGAGAGAGAAGGGAGGGAGGAAGAGAGGGAAGGAGGGAGTGAAGAAGAAAGGAAGGAAAGAAAGATAGTTTCATCTAATCAGTGCTATTAAGGCAGTTACAAAGGTTGATTTGATAAAGTGACGGGAGGTAGTTAGTAACAACACCAGTTTTTCAGATGGTCTTCGCTGAAGCTCTAGTTTTTTAAAAAGCATGTATACCAAAGGGTCATTGCCAGTTTTTAATTGTGCTCTTGGATCAAAGAATGCAGATCCAATAACAGACATCATTGAGCTAAATCTCCAGGAAGTTCATGATCTCCAGGGAATGGAGATAGTACTCCGGACTCAGCAAATATCTCCTCTACCTATGGCCAGTTTAAATACAGTCCAGTGTGGATTAATCTGAGCTCAGGCTACATGATCATTACTCCATGGATCCTTTCCAGCTCACAACAATGAAGAAATCACCAGACTGGGAATTATCTAAAATCTGAAACAGAGAAGGCATAGCTTGGTCTAGTTTTTGGAGGAAAGGAGCCAGTTCATGAGTGGTTGTATCTACTTTTCTAGAATTTCAAGCACACATCAGCCCATATTAATCTTGCCCCTTCAGTGCACAATTAGCAAAGTTAGAGTCTTAGACAGCAGGGGTAGCAGCCTCAACAGTAGCCCATTTCCTCAAAGTGTAGAAAGGAGTCTTAATCTGATGCATGAATCAACAAAAAAATATAGCTGTCATGAATAGTTTATTCAGCCATAGAATTCATTAGTAGACTACAGTATCCACACACACACAAAAAGGAGTCAATAACCCTGCTCTATTGTTTGTCTGACCATTTTGAGAAAGATTTATTAAATTGTGAGTGCCACAGTCTAACAAATATATGGCTGTGTTACTGAAAATCATAGAAGTGTGATTCAAAACCCTGTCATATCAGAAATAGGAAAAGGACCTGGTTGTGTTTGGGGTGGAGAAGAGGATTTTGCAAAAACTTTGAAGGATAAAATGTGCCTTAAAATATGTTAAATATAGTTATGAGCTACAACAGGGGTCAGCAAGCTATGGCCCTTGGGCCAAAACTGGACTGCCATCTGTTTGTGTAAACAAAGTTTTATTGGAAAGAAGCCACATTCATTCACGTTGTATATTGTTGATGGCTAACTTTTTGTCTTACAACAGCAGAGCTGAGTAATTGTGACAGGGACCATATGTCCTCCATGGCCTAAAATATTTACTATCTGACCCTTTAGAGAAAAAAATAATAATTTGTGTTTCTGAGCTAGGGTGATGTAAGTATAAACTTAGAACCAATGGAGAAAAGTCACATTAGGTAAAATTCGGCCAAATAAACAAGCTTTCTAGTAATTATACCCATCCTAATATGGAAGGGGCTGCCACTTGTAAAATAGTTTTATATCACATAATGCATTTGAGACCCAGATAGATGATATGTAGAATATTCATATAGTGACAGATCTTTTCACCTTTTAAATTCATTTCTTCTTATCCTCAGTTATTTACCAAGTATTTTTAATTTTTTTGTTTGTTTGTTTTGATTTATTTCCTCCCAAGACCTTGCTAATTCATGTGATTTTTTTCTATTCCCACACCTGCTTTCAATGACCAGGCCTTTCTCCACCTCACCCAATAATTAGTCTCTTCATCTCTAGTTTCTCCCATTTGAATCTTTCCTACAAATTATGTTTTAGAATAATGTTCCTATGTAGTACTTTGTCTTTGATACCCCTCTAGTAGAAATTATCAATAGTTTTGTCTTTTGCCTGTCTTAGACTGCTATTCAAGTCTTTTCACCCTTGGCCCTGACAATATTTCCCAACTTTATCATCTGCACTCTCTTTCTAGGATACTGACATCAAAGGAAATGAGGAACTCATTGTTAACAAACATTTTGTACATACTAGTACTTTTGCCTTGAATTATTGCATGTCTTTACTAGAGGCCTGGTGCATGAAATTCGTGCATGGGGTAGGGGAATCCCTGTGGGATCGAGCGTAAACTGGCAGTCGGACATCCCTCTTGCAATCTGGGACCACTGGCTCTTAACCACTTGCCTGCCTGCTTGTCTGATCGCCCCTAACCACTTTGCCTGCCTGCCTGATCGCCCCTAACCACTCTGCCTGCCTGCCTGATCACCCCTAACTGCTCACCTTTCTGCCTAATTGCCCCTAACCACCTCTGTCTCGGCCCCCGCCATGGCGGCTTTGTCCAGAAGGACGTCCAGAATGACGTTTGGCTGTCTGGTCTAATTAGCATATTATGCTTTTATGATTATAGATACCACTTTGATTTCAAACTTTTCTAAAAACTGCCTCTGAATACATATAGTTTTTTCTTCACTAAAAATTTGGCTGTTAGCATAAATGATGTTTGTATGGTTATTTACTTCATAGGTGCTCACCTCAGATGGAATTTCTTGGTTCTATATTTAGAAAGGAGGCTCTTGGTCTTGAAATTGTTACTAAACTAGAGGAGTTCATTTGTCTGAGCATATACCAGTAAAACCCCCATAAGATGGCAACAGGTGTTTGCAGCAAAGAAAGTAAAATTTACTTTTAGGAAACAGTGACAAACCTGGAGCCCAGGTGAACCAGTGTTCTAAAACCTGGCCCCCCAATGGCTTCTAAGGGACTAAGGTGTTAGGGTCAGGAATAGGGTCATGGTCTCCATTTATTGGTTGGCACTAGGGTGGGGGGTAGTTGATCATTGCATGCAGTCCTAATATCAGCCATGGCCTCTCTCTGTCTTGTTTCCAAAGGGTATGCTTGGTGGAGTTGTTTGGCTTTTTGGGGTCTGGAGCTGAAACACAACTGAGGCCTAAATGTTATCTCTAGTTTGACTGAAACTCTGTCTCTGTGGTCAAACAGACCCAAGGCTTTGTTCCTAAGGTGATTATTGGTGCTGACCAGAACCTCATTGTCCTGGGGGCTGAAAGGGGTGAAAGTGCAAGGGAGAAGGAGGTAGGTGAATCCTGGTGCTGGATGAGGCCAGTTTGAATCAAAAGAAAAGAAAGGAGAAAAGGTCATATTAAAGAAATGAAGTTTCTGCATGTTTACAGAATGAAGGTTCTTGATTCAGTACCTGAAATGCAGATTCTTGGTCCTGTGCTGTTTGACCTTCACTGTGTCTGGCATGGCACCCTAGCCATTGAAACTACACAAGAAATGTTTGTAGATAACAACAGAGTATCTTCTAAAAGTAAAAGCACTAAATTGAAAACATGTTTTGTAGGGTTTCATCCTTTCTCCACCCCTATGGAAAACTTTATTAGATGAGGAAATTAAGTATTACAACACCCCCCCTTACTTTCCCAGCTGTAACATTCATTATTTGCATCACTGTGGGCAATTAGTTTAGCCTCTTCATGCCTGTGTTTTCCCATTTGTAAAACCGAAATAATAATATGTAGCTTATAGAAATATTGTGAAGCACAATTAATGTTTGTAAAGTGCTTTTTAACGACTTCAATGTCATGGAAATGTAAAATAGCCTTAATTTAAAATTTAAAAATATGTATGCATAATGATTTATTTAATAAACCCGGAAAGACTGTTTCTATGAATTTACATGTATGAATCTGGTTTGCAATATTAACAATTTGTTTTAACTTGGAAACAGACTTTGCTTATTTCTGACATTTTGTATTTGCATTTGTTATCTCCTTCTAACAGTGACTTCTTATATGATTCATGTGGGTCAATGGTTTTGAACCCTGGCTGCACATTAGTCTGTGCTTTAGAAATATACTGATGGTGAGGTTTAGAACACACTGATGACCGGACTTTACCAAATTAAATAAACTCTCTGGGGATAGGGAGCCCAGGTATGGATACTTGTTAAAAATTCACAGATGATTGCAATATGCAGTGAAGATTGAGAATGACTAATATCTGTCTTAATGTGTATGCACATTATCATAAGAACTGCCTGATGAAAATATTCATCCATAATGTATTTAAATATATTTTGATTGACATTTTAAACTGCATGATGATTTTATACTAAAAGAACTCAGAATTCCCTTTTGGCCATGGTGTTTAATGAATCTATGATGTCCTCTTTGAACTTGTCAGATGGAATAGCATAGAACCATGTTAGTAATACTCAACTATTGCTTATCGAAAGGAATAAGGATGGTTAGTCTTGTTTCCACATACTTATATTTGTCTACTTGTACACAGATAGATGCTAATGCAGAGTGGGTATGTAAAAACATATGTAATGAGGCATATGATACACCTCACAATTATATTGATTTTACATGAGAAATATAGTTTTACAAATTACCTTTTCTTTTTTAAATGCAAGTTGATTTTCAGTTGTCACTAAGTTGATTGCTGTATCTTCTTTCTCTGCTATCAGTATATGATGAAGGAATGCATTAGCTTTTAAAATAAGGGTTTGAAAATATAATCCAGCAAGTAAAACTTATTATAAACAATTATATTTATGCATGAGAAATCTATTATTTTATTTTCAAGTCTGATATTCCATTTTCAAGTAGATTTTAGAAAGTTGGCTTTGGGCTCTATGTTTACATGAACATGAGTAGAGAGAGATGTGTGTGTGTGTGTGTGTGTGTGTGTGTGTGTGTGTAAATAAAATAGACTTTTGGAAGTCTCTGACTTTGTCCAATAAATAGATGTTAAGAATTCTTTTCACAATTATTTGATGCATAAAGGGGTCAAGACTCCAACTAGAATATGACCAAGTCAGCTACTAGCTTTTCAACTTACATTTTAGAATGGATAGAAATTTGAATTCTAATAATGAAAAATGCAACTCTTATTCATCCTGAATGAGTAAGTATATTCATTTTGAGTGCTTCAGTCTTTTAAAAAAAACACAACTGCATTTTTGCTCCCAAGGCAGGAAAACTTAAATTTCTACTTTTGATGGCACAATATTACCTCTTTTCTTTAGTATTTTTTCTTAACATATGATTTAAAAATTCAAAGTTCCTAGCCAGAAATGTACAGTATTTTAATAGCATACACTCTGAATGATCACAGATCATGCTCACAGTTCCTAATTATTCATCATGACATTTAAAACCAATCCACTTGCCTTGATAGGAATAGCATTATATTGTGATGTTCAGATTTGCTGGAGATGACATTTTTCTCCCTTTGTTACATTCTGTTAACAACCTGTCCAGTACAGCATAATTTTTGCTTTGATACCAATTAAGCAAATTGCAATACAGCTATAATCCAATTGCTGACGAATTATGTGAAACCACAGTTCATCATAATACAGTGATATAAAACACAACAAAAAGGAGCAAATGGACTGTGACGGTATGGATATTTGCTGAACTGTTTACATGATTAATGCTCTTATAATGTTTGCATTCTTATTGCCGTACATCATTTGTATGTTTTTAGCTTTGTGTATGTGTGTGTGAATAAAACAACCTTGATGTTGTAAAATGAAAAGTAGAACACCTCAAAGAAAAATTGCTCTAGAACAATAAAACAACAGCCGAGTATTGCCTATATAACAAGCAGTTCACTCTAAAAACATATTTTATTTCTAACTTAAAGTTTAAACACACTGTTTGAATTACTGGAATTTCTTTCTTTGAAATAACAGAAACTCCATGTTTTCTCTTACTACATAACTGGACTTATTTCAAAGTCAACCTGCAATACTTTATTTTCTTATGAAGCCAAAGAAATAGTCCATTAAGTATTAATAACACTGCATCCCTAATAAAGAGCTAATTATCCCTCCTTAATAGTGTTTTATTATTAAAATAAAAAGGAATATTTTTAAGCAATGCAAATAGAGTTTGATTCATAAAGCTATGATTGTTAGCGTTATGTTACTTTTTTTTTACTTCTGATTAACCTCAAACAGAAAACTATCAACTGTGTGTTTTGTCCTTGAACATGGCTTTATTGTAATTTAGCAGTTGAAATTTTATCTTAAGATACAGATTTTCTCTGCGAGAGTTAGTTATATAGAATATACTGTCCGAAATTAATAATGGGTAAAAGTTTTAAGATATGCAATGCTCCTGCTATAGGCTGCTGAATTTACATTTTTGGATTATATTTCTTATAATTTGTGCAGTCCCTCTATCACACTGCAGGTAGTTCTTGAATTCCATGTTTTGCCAAACCATGTATGTTTCTAAATGTTATAACATTTGCAGAGCTGAACTGATGACATATTTATGTACTAAAGCAAGTATCATTTTTAATTGATATCAAATATAGCAAATGTCATATATATGTGTTAATGTCTAAAAGCTGTCAATCCACTGTGTTTTGAAAGACTCAAATATGTTTCTGGACATTTTAGCATCTTCTCTCTCCTTTTTTTTTTCTTGTAATTATGCTGATTTTTTTATACTCTTAAAATAAGAAGTCTGTTTTAGTGTGAGAATGTAAATCACTCCCAGACGCTACTCTGAAAGAAGCTAAATATGCTCCCTGGAAAGGAAGCATTACCCACTTGAAGCCAAAGAAATGACAGCTAAGGAAAAGGCAGTCTGGAAACGGCATAGACTTGGCTATGTTTTATCCCCACAAATGCAATGCTTCATAAATATGGAGGACTGACAATGTCGACAAACCCCTCTGTGTTAAAGAATGCTCCATTGCTTTGGCCTGCTGAGAGACAATAGCAGCAGGAACAATCTGGCATTGAGCAACCAGAAAGGGGGTGGTTCTTTATGAGCAAAGGCATTGACCATGATTCAAAAAGGCAGGGATGCAAACTATGCCAGGTTCTGCAGAGAGCAGCTATAGCTCTGAACTCAAGGATAAAATATACCCTTTTGGTTAGTTCAGCCAAGTCTCAAGCACACCTATGATCCCTTGAAAAGGGAATTGTTAAGTGCTAATACAGGGGACCTAACCTAAAATTACAGAGTCTTGGCGTGCTCAAGATGTGACATTGGCAGATCAGGATTAGAAAACCCAGGCATGCTTAACTCAGAAATATTTTTAAAATAAATGTCAATGTTATAAGGCAGTATTATAAACATTCAAGGATTTCTTTATCTGATATACACTTGTGATTTTTTTAACATAGAAAAGCAAGAAGATATTTCTTTCCCAATAACTCAACAAGTATTTATTGAGTATATACTATATGCTAAGCCATTGAATAGTTCCTGGGTTTGGGGAATTGACATCAAGTGATTTAGTTTTGGGGTACTATTCTATTACTTTTCTCAAATATATATTTTTTTCTTTTTGGTTTTTTGGTTCTTAAACTATATGATAAGATAGTTAAATTAGCACTAACCGGTTTGGCTCAGTGGATAGAGCATCGGCCTTCGGACTGAAGGGTCCCAGGTTCAATTCCAGTCAAGGGCATGTACCTTGGTTGCGGGCTCGTCCCCAGTAGGGGGTGTGCAGGAGGCAGCTGATAGATGTTTCTCTCTCATCAATGTTTCTAACAACATGCATATTGTTAATAACCAATGTTCTCCAATAAGTTTTTAAAACAAGAACTCCAAACATGCACTCTTATCCAAAATGAACCAGTCTGCAATCTATATATATAAAGAGGAAATATGCAAATTAGGCCGGGATGCTGTAATGGGTCATGACTGGATAGGAGGAGGTTGCGCGCGCAGGTGAGGCCTGGAGCGGAGACAGAGACAGAGACAGGGGGGCTGGTGAGGCGCCGTGCCCCGGCTTGGGCTGGCCCCCTAGAGCTGGAGCAGACTGGGACAGGGACAGGGGGGCCAGCCTGCAGCCTCAGTGGCCCAGCAAAGGCCCGGAGAGGAGACGGCGGGCCTGCCTCCGGCCTCCCGCGGAATTGGCGCGGGTCCCTCCCGGCTCCTGTGGGCACCTGCAGCTGCGTCCACCTAATGTGGAAGCCGCACGGCTCCTGTGGAAGTAACGTGGCTCCCAGCAGCGCACTGTGGTTCCCGCCGGCTCCCGCAGAAGCAGTGGGCGGCCTACTGCGTGCAGTACCGCGCAATGGGCTACTAGTATCTATACAAGAGAAGTAAATAAAAGGAAACGTATTTTGGTAGTATTTAGTTATAACACTAAGAATGCACATAAGTAAAATACAAAGTATTTCAGGTTTTATTAATAGATAACAAATATACAGAAATATATAGAACTAAGACAAGCTATAGTGAGAAATTCACAAAGAAGAGGGTTATTTAGCCAACATCAATATGATTCTCAAGAACATGGACTAAATATTTATTCAATTTGTTTAGATTTTTCCAAGCTACATATGAGCTCAAGGTTGTTTTTTTATCATATTATATGTTCAATATTTTTATATTTAGTAAATTCTAATTGCCATAAATTAATACAAATAACAATGACCAAATTGAAATCATAAATACTCTAGGAAGCCTACCCAGCATTCCTATTCAGAAATGATGAAATAATGAAGTTCCAAAGGAGTTGACTAAGGGAAATTCTGATCACAGACAACACTAATTTAATGGGGTAGATACCAGAATTTAGAATGCATTTTTCATTTATTCAGGAAATAGTCGTTGAACGAACACTTTATATACATTATTCTAGGCCTAGAGGTAGAGCAGTGTGCAAAATGGTCAAGGTTCTTGCACTCATGGAACCTATAATACAGTTAATGGAAGAAGGGAGTCAGGTGATAATTAAACAAAAAATGAGTAGTAAAGAAGAATATGTTTTATTGATGAATATTAGATAAATAAAATAAGGTATTATACTGGATTGAAAAAGATGGCTACTTAAGATCAGGGGATAAGGTGAGTTCTTTACCGGAAGGTGAAAATTAAGTTAAACTCCAATGATAGGACGAAGTTGAAGGAGGAGTGTTCAGAGGATGCAAAAATCAGGAAGAGGATCTAAGGGAAGAAACAGCCAGTGAAAAAACCCGGGGTAGGAACAAGCTTTTAAGAGAAGAAAGGCCAGGCATGGCTGGAATTTAAGAGGCAAGGGAAGGAGTGTGTGAGATGAAAACAGAGGAAAATGGGCACTGATTATACTGGGATTGAAACATTGGTAAAGAATGTAGATGTTATTCTAACTACATTGGTAGCCATAAAATGATTTAATGCCAGGGGAATAAAAAGATCTATCTACGTGAAGATAATTGGCTTCCGTGTTTGAGGTTGGGGATAGTGTTTTGTGGGGGCCATTTCAGGGCCAGAGTGGAGAAACGATGACCAGCTAGGAGAAGATGGTGATTTACCCACAGGTCGTCTAGAAAAAAATAAAAATAAGAGTGGGATTTGGGATATGATTTGGAGATGAGTACAAGCCTTGGTCTTTCTAATTGATTTAATGAGTGCAGTAAGGTTAAGAGGAAGAAAAGAAAGCTAAGTTGTACTTGAACTATATAGTTTTCTATTCTATCTGCAGTAGCTGTTTCTACTATAGCTTGTAACTTTGTTCACTTCATCTATTCACTTATTCCCTTTTACTTTCTGTTCTCCACTCCGGAAAGCTCCTGTTGGCATTTCAACCAGCAGCCATGCACCATGTCAAAGATTCTCTATGGCCCTACCTAGCTCTCCATAGGGAATGAGCCCATCTATCTTCTCTAAGAAAACACACTGTTTTACAGGGAAAACACAGATTTATTGATGGAATTAAAGCAGGAAGGTCATTATCCTAGGAATCAGCATTCTAATGTATATTTCCTGAATTTCTCTAGGCCCTAGAGTCTAGGGGAAGTAAAAGGAAAACATTCAAACCTAGAATAAAGAGAATCGCAGAAAAGGTCATTCATTTTTGCTCCCTATGGTGAATTCCAAAACACATTATGGACATAATGGAAAATGTAAAAGGTGTATATGTTTTATGAAATATACCATGTAATGAATTGATCATTTATATTAAACTGTAGAATTGGGGAGGGAAATAAGGAGCAATCATGTGCAATATCTCTCAGGTGAAAATAATGAGTTTACAGTTAGACAAGGTTTCTGAACAACATTCAGTACTTCCTACAAATATGTAGAGGTAACATTATTTTTCAATCTTTGACACTAATGGGGTAATTTTTGTGATTTCTGCTTATGGCTAGAACATTGACTATGTGGAGCAAGAAATGCTCTCATTTGCCACATACATTTTAAATAATTTTGTTAAAGGAGGCTCCCTGCGTCCAGATAGCACATATATTAGCTAGCTAATTTAAGAGTGACTTTGAATGTTAGAAGTGACTCAAAAAATTCAATGAGTGGTACCTATTTGTATTAAAAAGAATTTGTGGTAAGTATTTAAGGGAAAGAGTTTTATACACTTAATTGTTTAAAAGCGACTAGACAGCAAAGAAACTAAGCTAAAGTGACAGAAGGTATAACTAAAGGAATGGGGAAAAGCCTGTGTCTGGTATCATGGAAGTCAGTGTAAGAATGTCCACCTTTTCCAATGACTGATTTACAGGTCAGTATTTAGAACATTTAATGGGCAAAACATAATGCACTTGTTCCTTTATAAAAGTTGTTCGGTATTTTTTTGTAGTCATTATGTGTTGACAGTCCTCTTCCATTTAGATTTTATTAAAAACAGGGCCAAAGTTCACCTATGTTCCTTCCTATAGCTTCATTATACCCATACTCTACTTCTTTGCTTAAGACAGAATAAAATGTACTATCTAATTTTCTCTACCCCCTAGCTTAGCTTTTAATCCCTAAAGGATATTATAACACTTTAGATGAAGTGCCTGTTCATGAGCCTTACACTAACAGAAATCTGGGCAGCGATACAGTCCTTGTGAGAGTCTCTTTCTAAACCAGAGGTTAAGTACACTATTTCAACATTCTGTTACGCTAATTCTCTTACCAAATTTGAACAATATTCTGCTTCTGTGATGTCTTTATTGAGACCATAGTTTAAAAAACTGAAGCTTTCTTCCTAAATTATGTGAAAAGTAAATTTATATACTGCTAGCAAAGTTTCATTAGAGTTATTTGTTTCAATATTGTGAATTTCTATAACACACAACTTGTATCTGTTATTTACCTGCTGCAAAGGCATAAGTCATGCTCAATATTGCTCACTGTTGTTGGGAAGGCTGTGTCATTTATTAATAATGTGTGGGAACTATGTTTTGCTTTAGTTCTTCTTATTATGTACTTATTATTTTAAAATAGTCTTTTTTCATAATTTCAAGAATGCATTAATTGAAAGGTATGCTGCCAATTTTATAACAATTTTTCAGGGGAAAAAAAAGAGAAACTATCCCCTTCATTGTTCACATTAATTGTGAAAGGGTTCCCAACTCCAAACACTTTACAATTTTTGTTAATATCAGACAATTTTAAATGCTATGGTTAGTATCAAATAATGAGATTCAGAAATGCACTGTCTAAATGCTTTTTCAGAAAACAAAACAAAACACTACAGTTCTGGACAATCCAGTGTTAGAGAAATGCTTCCTGCTATTTGGGAAAGTAAGGACCAAAACAAGCGAGTTGGGTAAGGCAGTGGCTGTGGTCCCTAACAATGTCCCGAGAAGAACATTTTAGAGGGACGATAGGGATCTTCCTTGGATTGTTATGATAGTAACTAGAGGCCCAGTGCATGAAATTTGTGTATGGGGGGGGGGTCCCTCCACCCAGCCTGCACTCCCCTAATCTGAGACCACTTGAGGGATGCCTGACTGCTGGTTTAGGCCCAATCCTGGGACAGCCCTCTCACAATCCGGGACCACCCAGCCTGCACTCCTCTAATCTGAGACCACTTGAGGGATGCCTGACTGCTGGTTTAGGCCCAATCCCAGGATCGGGCCTAAACTAGCAGTTGGACAGCCCTCTCACAATCCAGGACCACTGGTTCCTAACCACTCACCTGCCTTCTTGCCTGATCGCCCCTAACCACTCTGCCTGCCTGCTTGATCATCCATAACCACTCTCCCCTGCTGGCCTGATCGCCCTAACCACCTCTGCCTTGGCCCCCGCCACTGTGGTTTTGTCCGAAAGATGTCCGGTCTAATTAGCATATTACCCTTTTATTAATATAGATGGCTGCCATTTATTAAGCACTTACTTGGTACCAGGTATTCTGCGATGCCTCTGCAAGCATTATCTTTCAAGCAGACTTCTCCAACAGTCTGTTAACTGGCCTTTCTATTTCTCAACTTACCTTCTATAGCCTAGTCACCATATTGCAGCCACAAATGAATTTTTTAAAAGACAAAAATTAGATCATATTACTTCTTAAAACCCTTCAGTAGTGTCGCACAGAGCTAAAAATAAGTTTAACCTTTTTATAATGCCCTTCAAGGCTGCGTGATCTGGCCCATGCCCCTCTCCTGACCCCATTCTGTTCTGCTCTTCCCTCACGGGACTGCTTTCTGCTAGTCAGAGGCTGCCCTATGTCAGCAAAGGCCCTTTGCTCTTCTTGTCTTTGCCTGGGAAGCCCTTCCCCTGGCTCTTCAGTGGTCTCCTGCTCATTCTTCATGCCTCAACTCATAAGTTACATCCAAAATTGAAGCAAAGACAGCCCTTCTCATACGTGAGTGTTTCATACTCAAAAAGCTCATGACCTTCCAAAACATCCCATTGTCTCAGAACACAAGAAGATTTGAGGGACAACATAGAATTCTTGCTTCTACTTTTCAAATACTGTGGTTATTCCAATTGTCAATTGGTTAGGGGAGATACACTCAGAGGTGAGTTTGATGCCAGGTGTCAGAAACTTGAAACTTGCATAGCAGGGCTAGAGCACCCTGCAGGCAGCAGCCTGGGGCACACACAGGCCACATGGGAGTTGTACACTGCATGTCAGCGTGAAACGATCCCTGCAGTGCACACAGAACTGCCTGACCCCTGCCAATGTGGACAGGGTTTAAATGACTCTTTCACCCGCTTAACCCTCTCCTTGAATAGATGTCATGGACGGGGTCCAATCAGAATGAAGGCCCCACTTGGCATTCTTGCTGGCATCAAGCTCTACATACCAGTGGGAGAAATTTAACAATGCAGAACTGCCTTTTTAGTAGTAAACTGCTAACCTGGTAAGCAGTTTCTTCGTTTGAAATATCCCAATATGCAATGACTATCAGTGACTCCATTCTAAAGCCCCAGCACAGACTTCCAAAAATTATTCCAGAAACCAGATTTAATGACCAACAAGTCTACCCTGAAAGGGAAGAAGTAGTGGTAGATGAAGTTGGGGTAATTGGGGGCAGGTGGGTATCTAGTTAGATTGGAAGTTATGAAAATACTAGGAGCCCAGTGTGTGATTCAAAATCGTGCGGCGCTGCCCACCCTCAAGTGGCCGGTCCAGCCCTGCCTCCCTCTCCGGCCCTTGAAGCTGCGCAGTCGCTGCTGATCAGGCCCTCCCTCAGCGCAGGCATGGGGAGGACCCTGCCGCCCCGCCCCCGATGCTGCGCGCACAACCTCCTTCTGTCTGGTTGACCCGTTACACAGTGGTTGGCAAACGCATTAGTCAACAGAGCCAAATATCAACAGTACAACGATTGAAATTTCTTTTGAGAGCCAAATTTTTTAAACTTAAACTTCTTCTAAAGCCACTTCTTCAAAACAGACTCGCCCAGGCCGTGGTATTTTGTGGAAGAGCCACACTCAAGGGGCCAAAGAGCCGCATGTGGCTTGCGAGCCGCAGTTTGCCGACTACGGCGTTGCGGCATCCCAGTTAATTAGCATATTTCTCTATGATAAATATAGATAGGTAGTTTCAGCCCAAATACCTTAATGATTCCAACCGATGCCCTTTTCCTGAGCTGTGAAACACTAAATTATTATTTCACAATGAATGGGTTAGGGATCAGCAGCTTGGCATCACCTGGGAGCTAGTTACACTTGCAGAATCACAGACCCCACCCTGGACACACTGAATCAGAATACTATTCAGTTTAACAAGATGCCCAGGTGGTTATATGCAAGCTAGCACTTGAGAGGCCCTGTTCAAGGTCAGGTGTTTCATTCTAAGTGCACATAAGGATCACCTGGGGATCTTTTCAAATTCCTATGCCCAGACCCACTTTGGGTTGATTAAAAATGAAAAATCCACGAGTGGTGTCCAGGCATCTCTCTTTTTTCCCCTCCTTAAAGCATGTCAGATGATTTGAACAGGTGGCCAAGCTGCAGAACTATTTTTCTGGATGTTAAAGAATTCCTATAGTTTTTATATAATTTCTATATATTGTGATACACATGATTTGTCCCTGACAAGATAAACATTATTCATTATATCAGATTCTTGCTTATAGAAAATGAAGTATATAAGATCTACTTAAATATGTCACATATAAGAATAAAATTAGTGGCGAATATATGTTTCAGTAAATGTCATGTGTAAATGTTCTCAGGAGCGACATTCTTGTGTGTTGGTGTGCAGGAATGCATTTAATGGCTAAAAGTTGGCCATTGCTATTTTTTCAACTAACATCACTTAGTTCTTTTCTCTCGGATTCGGCAGCCGTGGGCATTTTTCAACCTAACAGCACCACGAAACAGACACCCTGCTCCAAAATGTTAAATAAAAATTTACTTACAACCATGGTAGCTCGATGAAAGGATGTAGCTTCGTTGCTAAAATGTCAGATGCAACCCTCTAAGTGGGTTGCTTTTAAAAATCTCTCCTGCAGGCTTCCCTTTTCTTCTACCCAGCAATTGCATTAATAGGTGCTTCTAAAAGGTAGCCGGTCCTCTCAAGATGCTGGCTTAAAAAAGTTTCTTTTAATCAAGCCTTGCCTATAATGCTCTTCATTTACTTTCTTTAGTGAAAGTGTAACATGAAAGCGAATTCCGAGCCACTGGGGGGAGAATAACGGTTCCAGGGGCTGGAGGAAACAGAGGCCTGATGCCTCCTCTTTGAAGTGTGGCCACCTGTGCGCTCCCATTGATCGGGGCAGCCAAGCTTCAAAGGGACAGGGCTGCACTTCTCCCCCACCTGGCCACTGCACGTTATAACATTTCTGAGTCAGCAGGGGCTACTTTCAAGTTGAAATTCGGATTAAAAACGCTAAATTGTGAGTGGTCAATGGCTCATAAGGTAGCTTTCAAACGTGACTGTGATTTGAGATCTGCTCAGCAGTCTCTTCCCCACCTCTTTGCTTTGCCCTCTTGTCACCATTTGTATTTCAAAGGTCGGGCTCCTTTCAAATTAGTTTCTAAATCAGAATTCAACGAAGAAGTCACTAACATGAAGGTGAATAGTTGATGTATCCAGAGCAATCAGGAAACTGAAAAACCAAAATAGCTTCCCACCTACATCGATTGACCTTGTAGTGGAAAAGAAAAGTTGGTGGAGAATTGGAACTTTTTTTTCTTTTTCTTAACTGTTGGCTGCAATGAGAAAGATGATTTATTCAGAGATTTAAAATAAATGTTGACAGTTGCATTTTGTGATTCCATCTATGTACTAAAGTATATGTATTAGGATGGTTTCTAATGGCCCGTTATAATCCTAAACACTCTCAGCTCCTTAGGGGATCTTTTTAGCTTGGGAGAGGGTCAAAGGAGAGAAAAGAAAGCTTAATAAGAAAAGACTCTAACATTAAGGTTTAGCAGTTGAAAATACTTTGCTTTATATTCTTTGAGATTAGTATGTAGTTAAGATTAAAAGACTACTATCTGTAATGATAGCATTTCCCTTCAAATTGGACTATTATGTTAAACATATTCTTAAAAATGCTATCCGCTAAGAAAATACCAATGCTTTAAGTTTTCATTTCCCTTTTAATCCTCAGAAAATGACTGTCTTCATGAGACTATGATTTGAAAGTATTCCTCCCACCCCTGGCTGGATGAATGAATGCCTTAGGCACAAAAGATATGTATCTAGAGTGACACCAACATTTCCCTTTTTGGAAGAATCTAGACCAGCTTTGGGTAAAACCAGAATGACCCTTGAACATTTGATCCAAATAAGTTGCTAGAAACATCTCAAAATTGTACTAAAATCTATAATCTGGTCCCAGGATTAATTATAATTTATCCTACTTTTCCATTAGAAAGGCAAACGAAATCACTTGAATTTATTATTATTATTACTAGTCGCCCAGTGCACAAATTCATGCACATTTAAAGGAAATTAATTAGAAATATTTTAATATCACTATTCGCCCTTTCTCTATAATAGAAATGTCAACCAAATTCATGATTGACAATGACAAATCGAAACACATGCGTGCAATTGGCGCCAGGAAGAGCTTTATACAATATAGAATAAACTTGCTTAATTAGACCTGCTTTCTGATTTAGCTAAACTTTTTCCAGCCTAGTGAAGCACCCCAACTTCTCTTTCAGGTAATTGTCAGCAACACAGCAGTAAATATCAACACGAAGCATATTATTATTGTAGATCACGTAGCAAGAACAAAGGGTAAATTGCAGCAGTGTTTGACTATATTCTGTGCAGTGAGAAAACCTGAAGTCATTTTCAAGGTCCACCATTTCTTCTTTTCAGTCGAGTCAAGTTTCTAAGCTTTCTTAATCTCCTTTTTCCGGCTAATGAAAAGAAAGTAGGATTCCACCAAGTCTCCTATCTACCTACTCCAGGACTTCTGTGAGGAGCAAATGATATGAGGCATGGGAAAATGCTTCACAGACATTTAGTTATAGTGTAAAATGTTTCCACCTGGCTATAAAGCAAGTTGTGTTTCTGGGCTGAAGAAATTCCAAGGAAATTAGTTGCTAGAGAGAGGAAGCTGAGCATTGCTACTTGACATCATTACCTGGTGCCCAAAGAAACCGTTTCCGGGCTGGGCTGGGCTGTGGGCCACATTTTGTGCCATGGGGTCTCAGCAGCGTGGGTTGCAATTTGGTGGGGTGTTGCTCTGGGGTAGTGGCGGGGCCTGTGTCCCATCTGGGGGAAGCTGAGTGTTGCTTTGTGGGCGCCAGGTCTGAGGTGCCATTTCTCTGTAAATGGCGTCACAGCAGCTCCTGCGTTGTCTGCCCCTTGGTGGTCAGTGTGCGTCATAGTGACCGGTTGGACAGTCAGACACTTAGCATATTAGCCTTTTATATTTATAGATTATTATTATTATTATTTTACAATATGGCACCTGTCATTCAGAATAGGGAAGATTATAATCCTAGATAAGAACATGGGAGATAAATGGAAAAGTTAGAGAAAGGAAATATGTAGAAATCTTTCACTCACTTTTAAGGTAGTCATAGCATAGAAATAAATGACAAAGGCTACCAGAACTGTATTGTCTATTATGCAATTTGTGCAATTTGCAATCATGTTTCTACTTACCAATCTATAGATATAAAATTTTAAAGTACTCCTAAATTTTTCACATTTTGTACACAAAATGTTAATGAGACTGCACTTTTAGAAGGGAAAGCACTGTCAATTTTTTGCTGTGGAAGTAACATTTCATTTTGCCAACACTAGCAACAATGAAACAATGTCCTAACTTTTTTTTTTCTTTTTTAACATTTCAGTTCTATGGCAATCACAGGGTTTTGCTTAGTCTCTGTTAATAGAAATAATGTTGGCTATGCAAATGTTATGCATAAGTAGCATTTCCATACAAGGTTTGTACTGCTGCTACAGCTAAGCTTATTCCTGATTTTGTATGAAAAGGTAAATGACCTTCCATATCCTTTTTCATTAAGGATCTTGGAAGGACAGAAATATAAGAATGTCAACCTTCTGTCATTATTATATTTCCTTTAATCTGTGACCCTCTATTTATTGGTTTAAATGTATTTGAAGTGCTAAATTATGACAAGAGTTAGAGTTGTGAAATGTAATGCTTCCTAAAATATAAAACATTTATTTAAAAATCACTATTGAATGACTGCTTACCAACCGCCCCCCAAGTGATTAAGATTTGGGGTAGGTTTTTTGAGGTAAACACTTTTAATTATCAGGTATCTTATTTTGGGGGAAATGAATTATAAGTTTATAAAATATAGAATATTGAATTTATCAGCTGACTTCATTTTTAGAAAACAAAATTTATTTCAAAACTAGTAGCCCTGCACACGAATCCATGTGCCAGTAGCTCGCCCGTAGCTCACTGCCACCCTCCAGTAGCTCTCCGCTCGCTGCCCCACCCTCCTGTAGCTCCCCCTGCTCCCTCTCCACAGTCCCCCCTCATAGCTTGCTGCCCTGCCCCCTCCTATAGCTCTCCATCACCTGCTTGTAGCCAGTAGCTTGTTGCTGCCCTCCTGTAGCTCCCTCTGCTCCCCCAGTCCCCCCCCCCATAGCTTGCTACCCTGCCCGCTCCTGTAGCTCTCTGCTGCCTGCTTGTAGCTCACTGCCCTACCCTCCTGCTGATCTGTGATCTGGTTATTACATGGTCGGTCATTACGATTCACAGCGTAACGACCATTTGCATATTACATTTTATTATAATAGGATTTTAAAGTACTTGTATTAAGTAAAAGGCTCTTTTAAAATATAATTTAAGAAACAATTTTGGCAAAGTTGATAACATTTTCTCACTTTCTAACTACATATTATACTAAAGTACTTAACAATGCTTAAAATATGTTTAAGTTGCAAATGATAGACAACTACTGAAACCTCCTTTGACAAATATAAAAAATCAAGAGGCCCCAAGAAAAAGGACTTAGAATTGTAGTTGAAGCCTGGCCAGTGTGGCTAAGTGGTTGAGCATCAACCCAGGAACCAGGAGGTCATGGTTCCATTCCCGATCAGGGCACATGCCCATGTTGGGGGCTCAATCCCCAATAGGGGGTGTGCAGGAGGCAGCCAAGCAATGATATTTCTCTCTCATCAATGTTTCTACCTATCTCTCCTCCTCCCTTCCTTTCTGAAACCAATAAAAATATATTTTAAAAAACTGGAGTTGAAGATAAGCATACCACCCATATATCTTCATTTTTCAAAATCAAGAAACCCAGGCATTAGAAGGTTATCTTGAATATTGATTTAATTAAAATCATATTACACAATTCATCACCTAAAAAATTTTATGCTGTTCTCATTAATAGATGAATGTGTAATACATTCTATCATGATAACATACCAGAATGTTAGCATGTGTTCGTTTAAGTTACTTCTTATCCAACTTTGGTTTTTATGTACAGATTAGGAATTATTATTGGTAATAATAGTGATAGTTTCCCATAGTGATCTAAAATATTGAAAAAAATTAGAAATTAAAAAGCCAGGATTCATAAATCTACCTTAAACTGGAGAAATGACGATAATCCCTATTATTAACACACTCTGTGTCTGTATTTTTTTACTGCTGTCTCTAAGCAAAGAGGAAAGAGGGCATGAGTGTCAGAGAAGCAAGCATCGAGCAGCAGAAGGCTCCACTTGTGTGTGTATTTGAGATTTTTCATAACACCGTGGCCCAGAAGTGCTTTTCTTATCAAATTCTCTCTCCTCTTCATCAGTTTCAGAGTCCATGCACTTTGTCATCCACATCATCATCCATTATCCATTTTTCTGCCAGGACGGGGAAACACTGAAGGATGAAAACACTTTCGCTGACACTGGGAGTGCTAAATAACACACTGAACAAGCAGCAGTGCGGGGACGCGGGTCCTCCTGGTGTGTAAATGACAGCGGCCACGCTGCTTGCCAGATTGACGGCAAGATGAAGGGACAGAGAAGCCTATCGCCCACCAGGCTATTTCAAAGGTAACAGGCCTTTATGACCCTTGAAAGGAGATTTCTGTGTCTTCTTTCTTTCCGTTTTCATATTAGGCTGTGTAAATATTAGTAAAGAGAAATGTTGGAAGCATCTGGGATACAAAAGAAACAATCTTAAAATGGTCACCTTTGCTTTCGTGTAGCAAGCTTAAAGTATTCAGCTTTTGGAAGGTAGACAAAAAAAAAGGGCGGTGTTTCTATGAAGCGTGGCCAAGTGACGAGGGTTTGGCCTTAACCAAACAAGAACGTGTAATAATCAGTTCTACTTTCAGAACAACTGTAGAGCAGCACATGGAATCAAACAAATGTGTTTAAATGTACCAACATTTTCTTTCAGGGGTACTAGTATTTACCCAATATTGAATCCTGTGAAAGGAAATTTTATAAGGAGCAATACATTACTCAAGTTTATGTCGAGTTGGTCATGAAATATTTTATGAAAATCGTTAATTTTAGAATAGAAAGTGAAGGCCCCTGCAACTTTGAAGTTCCCAGGTATTTGGGGTTTTGCTTATAATTTCTCAGATGATAGTTTCAATTAAAAACGTCCATGGGGCCGACCAAGAAAGACATGGCAGATTCTACTTTACTCTCCCATTTCAAGTCAGATTTAAAAACTTCTTACTGAGAACAGAGCAAAATGACTGTTGATTATCTCTTTCAGTTGAATAGTAGACTGTCTCCAGGAAACAACAAAAAAGACAAAGCAACACACCAAAATGATGCAAACAATTTTCCTGTGAATAGCAGGCAATACACAAAATGTCTGAATTTTGATAGGCTCTCAAGTTACTGGTATTAAAGGGATTTTATGTCAAACGGTTGATATTGTATAACATTTGTATAGCATTACAGAGTTCAAGGGTGTAGTTGGCAAAGGAACATCAAATGCAATACAATCCAACTTTCAGCCTGATTCTGATATTAATATTAACCCAGACTTTATCAGAGTATATTGTTTGTTTTTATAAGATAGATAAAGTGAAGACAAAAACTGACATAAGGTTAACCTGTATAATAAAACTTCAAATGTACTAATACCAATGATGAAAAAGCTATTTTCTAAAATATTTTTTGGAAATTATTAATATCCACTACCCATCTTATAATCTTTCTCTCAAAAAGAGAGTGCAACAATAACACAATTTAATTTTTTTTAAGTTTTGAACCATATGTCATTAAAAAATAAACAAACGCATTTAAATAAATTTGCTACAATTCTAGAAAATATAAAATTCAGTATAGAAATCATTGATAGTAATTCAGTAATTCATTTGATCCCAACTTTGTAATCACTTATCTTTGAAGAAGCCTGAAAACAGGATTCAGTACTAGTATTGACAGCCCTCTACCTGCTGTGCTGTCTGAGAAATGCGCCTGGAGGTTGGATGGAAGAGAGCTGGGAGTCAGTGGCTTTGGACATTTACTGTAATGACAGCTGGCTTTTAACCTGCCTTCGTTTTTGTGCTACTGGTACAATTGCAGGCCGATTTGATTTTGTAATAGTAAAAGCAACCACACGGATGATATATTAGTGTTTTAGAGCATAAAGATATCCCCGAAAAGACACAAATTATTTTGTTCCACTCAATTAACTGAAACACCATTATAGGTTATGTTTTGAGGCACTAAGTGGGCTCTCTCTCCCTCTCTCTCTCTTCATCTCTCTCTTCTTACTCCTCTTTCTTTTTGTTCTACTTTTATTTCTTTGTTTTAACAGTCTTCTTTTTCTCTTCCTTCCTTCTCCCCCTTCATTTCCCCCTTCCTCATCCTCAGCCTCTTTTTTTCTCTGTCATTTTCTCAATTCACATTGCTCAGAACTCAGATATGGAGATTAGAATGTAACCAGAATGATGACCCTTTCTGAATTTGAAGTTGCCAGCTTAATCTAAATTCACACAGATTTTACATATATGAGTGTCTTTGTTAATTTTAGTCACAGGAAGTTGTTTAGTTTTCAAATTTCTTTTTATATGTTTTATTTTGCCCCCAAAAGACTAGCTTTACAATATTCACATGCATCCTTTTGTTTTTGTTCTGTTTTAATACCATCTTGCTTATCTCCTAAACTTAAAATTGAACTATATCTACTTTTTCAAATTTTCTTTTATTTCTTTTATATAATTCAGCATAATAGAATCATCTTCAATATTTATTTTCAAAAGACAGGAATGATTCAGAGTAATAAATCTAATTCTGCTCAAATCTACTTTAGCTGCAAAGCCAAAACATATTCTTGCTCCATGTACTTCGGGTTCTCACTCTATTGTACTGATTTAATCACTGAGTGTTCCTTTTCTTCCATCATTCTTGTCTCTGTATCATTTTACATTTTTACCTTCAGTTATTTCATTATGCTATTCTTATACTTCCTTTATCCTTTCCCTTTTTAATACTTGATTTAGATAATATCTATAATAATAAAAGGGTAATATGCTAATTAGACCGGACGTCATTCTGGATGTCCTTCCTAATGAAGCCGAGCCAGAGGGAAGCCAGCCTGGGACCTGGGTGTCTGCGGGTGGCCTGGGGGAAGCCAGCCCAGGTCCCCGGTGCCTGCTGGAGGGCGGAGGAGGGAAACCGGTGCTGGTAGCCAGGGGAAGGAAAGCCTACTCTGGCATGAATTTTCGTGCATTGGGCCTCTAGTATACTATATATCCACCTCTGAAAACCATTAGTTTTAAACATAGTTTTAAGGTTGTTTTTGAAAAAAATATGAAAAATGCATTTGCACAATGCATGTTATATGTGTGTGCATGTGATTTAGTGTACACCAAATAACCCTAACAAAAAGAGTATGCTGCAATAGTTCTCTGATGATGAAACTTAACTGGGTAAATCAATTTATTCCTGAAATTCTCTTCTTTATCTTGTGATAAGGTGGGAGACACTTCTCTATGGGTCTCTTTTGTTTGTATACATCTGACTGCCTTTTTTCCAGACTACACTTCAAAGAATATTTCAATAGAGAATAGGCTTGGATAATAGAGTTAATAGCTCCCTCTGAAGCAAGTAACAGGTTTGCTTATTGCCCTTGCAGATAGAGATGGTTGTCCCCATCTGGAGGAAAGATTGGCAGGCATGCTCACTGTCCAGTATAAAATATTCAGGTTCCCTAAGCTCAGCATCCCTCTCCTGTAACACAAGGCAGGGACCATCTGGCCCAATTCATGTCACCTGCTAAGAATTGGGGCTCAGGAAAATGGTACAAATGCTGATATTTTGGCAGTGCTATTGCAACAAACCAGTCTTTACTCTGCCCCTGGAGTTTTGTGACATCTGACAGCATCCACGAAGTTTGGCAGGCTAACTCTGACCTTTCAGATTTTTGTTTATTGCTTTTGACAACATAGGTGATATGCTTATACTAGATACATGAATTTCTCAAAGAGGAAAAATGAGGACCTTATAAGCTAATTAATGGGATTTGAACATAATGCATGGGAATCAGTAGTGACATGTTGACAAAATTTTATAGGCAATATATGTTCTCCCCAAACACTGTCTGAGTTTTGCAAACTGCCCTCTAGGCTGGGGATAGGAGAGGACTTCCTTACCAATCTGGCAGTCAGCCTCATGTACCCCCATTGTAACAACTGATACTAAGATTTGTTTGAGGGTTGAGGGAGGGCAAATATTTCTGACCCTCTTAAGAAAACAGAGTCATACACCACACAGGTGCAACAAGTGATATTCATGGCCTTTATTGCAGAAACCCAGAAAATTATTAGAATACTAGGGGCCCAGTGCACGAATTTGAGCACCTTGAAAGGAACTGTGGGCTGCAAGGCTGCGGTGGGCAGGTCTCGGCCCAGCCCCTCCTGCCACAGCCCCCCGCTTCCCTGTCTGCCAGCAGCCCCACTCCCACCGCCGCCGCTTCCACACGCTGATGGCACCAGGCCCCACTCGCACCTGCTGACACCCCTGGTGGTCAGCACATGTCATAGTGAACGGTTGTTTGGTTGTTCTGCCATTTGGTCTATTTGCATATTAGCCTTTTATTATATAGGATTGGCTGGTTTGCTTGGGAGGTGAGAGTGTTGGGCACATAAGGTTTGTTAAAAAGAATGGTAACTGCTGAACAGTCTTATAGCTCAACACCTCCTGTAGTCTATTATGCTAACCTTTAATTTCTTTGATATCAGGTTTATTTTATTTTTTCCAATGGATCCTGGCTGCTGTAAGGAACCTTTGGCACTCTAAGGGAGAGAGAGAACTCCCATGGAAAAATGTAGATGAAGCACTAGCTAGTATTTTGGCTCTTACTACTGGGATTGGTTTTATAATGCTTCGGTAACCCACCAGAAGATCAAAAACACACACAAAGGAATACAGATAAACTAATTCAATCAGCTTTGCTATCCTGGAAAACTTCCTACAGTAGTGATAGCCCAAATTTAAGTTTAGTGGGTAACAATATTGAAATAGAACAAGAAAAACAAAAGAAATCATGTGAATATTGCAAGGCTAGATTTCCTTGGGATAAAAGAACTTTTATATTAAGAAAGATATAACAACAGTCACTCTTCCTGAGTGAAAACTTAAGCGGTATTATCCTTGTAATGATAGCAGGTGCCACAGATAAGATGGACTCCTTAAGAAAGGTTGTCACTATGCAAGTCAAGCCTAAATCAGCCAAACCCCATAGGCCTAGCCAGAAAGCAATGTGACTGCTAAAATAGGAGTCCCCCAAATTGATGGTGTCAGTAATAATGACCTTACTACACTCCACTTCTGTTGGAAGAGCTGAAAACAGGTTTGTTTGGCTGAGTCAGAAGTCACTGCTATGCTATTTGCAACTGAAGTAAATCAAGCCTTTCTTCTTTTTTAATATATTTTTTTATTGATTTCAAAGAGGAAAGGAGAGGGAGAGAGAGAAGGAAACATTAATGATGAGAGAGAATCATTGATTGGCTGCCTCCTGCATGCCCCCCCGCCCCCCCCGCTGGGGATTGAGCCCACAACCCTGGCATGTGCCCTTGACTGGAATCGAACCTGGGACCCTTCGGTCCAAAGGCTGATGCTCTATCCACTGAGCCAAACCAGCTAGGACCAAGCCTTTCTTATTGGTTCAGCGCTGCTGTCTCCCTCCAGGCCCTCAGTCCCTCTTCACTCTTATACCATGAACTTACCTTCTTTAGATGACAAAGACAATTAGGCATTGGGTCTAGGTCTCCCTGTCCACAGGATGACTGAAATCTATAAGTAGCAGTCCAAGGATGCTGAAGAACTTCAGGAAGGAGGGTGGCTCAAACTTGGAAAACTGTGTTGGACAGACTTGCTCAAGGTACCATCCTACATGTTGCAGGTGGAAGAGTGGGGTACTCAAATTCATCTGATTATGTTTGAGCAAGGTTCACAGTGGAGAAAAAAAGGGAAGTTTACATGATCTCATGGGAGGAACTCTGCTTTTGTTACTTCTATATCTGAATGAATAATAGGAGTCAATATGTTTTTGTATTTCCCTGTTCCATAAATGCTGGAATTTTCCTGATTGAGAAGAGTGACATGTATGTTCACTTTGAGTATCCTCAAAGACATGTGTGTACATGCACGTGCACACACACACACACACACACACACACACACACACACCTCCTTGTTGGCCTGAAACAGATTGAATATTCTAATTGGATATTAATTTTGCCTTCAACTATGGACCCTCAAATGCCTCAGTTAAAATTTTCATTTAACTGATATTATTACTGCCTTCATTATTTGTGGACTTAAAAGTCTAATTTATAGATAAGAATTATAAGACAATCTTAAAAATTAAAACATTAATATCATAGTTAAAATTATATTTTTAGTGGTGCCATTGAAGAGGTGAAAGAAAAGGAGTATTAAGTCATATATAGAAAAAGTAGAGTTTTGGAATGTTTAGGTTGACTATAGGAAAATTAGGTATCTTGTTGGCTGTTGGCATAATTGAAGAGGTTGCTGAAAAAAGGATTAGGGATTCCTCATGAGAAGTTTATACAATTCTAAAGTTCACCATGTCCAACTGTTAGGATAAAAGTAAGAAAATATCTCCAATTCTGAATGCTACATGTCTAATACCCTTATAGTTGGTGACACTGAGATATGCATGGGTGGCTACAGGCCCTAAACATGAAGATGCCAGTTATTTCCTGTGTTAGCCTTATAAAAAGATGTTATTTGGGGTCTCTCTGCCCCATATGATCTATCTAGACAAAATTGCCTCAAACAATTCTCCATCTCTAATTCTATGGCTTGTGGAAGTCCTACAACCTCACCTATGATTCAAGATTTCTGCTGATTCTAAAGGCCGTATGTTTTTGGAAAAGTGTCTTTATATGTGTGGTTACTCTTCATTCCTGTCTTCATTTTTTACACCTGTATGCCATCTTTATACTACTCAAAATCATTCAAGACATGTTAACTCCCTTAGGAGTTTTCACAAGAAATTAGTCATACAAAATATTTTATAAATTTCACTTGAATTTATGACTATTTGGAGTAAGGATACCACATATGACTTCCAGCGTCTTTCTAGCAATATTATCTCTCTTCTTCCTTCACTGCATTTCACCCCCTTCCTTAATTAGTCCTCTTGATAAACTTCTTTCCTGCTATGGATAAGTATTCTTCTCTCTCCAGATCCTACTTCTCAAAGTGCATATGCAAGAACAACTCAGTAAATAGTAAAAAAATAGTTATTTTTCTTCTCATTTTAAACTTCTTTCAGATTAGATTATACTACTTAATTTGGACTGTTTAAGTAATTGTAGATTCATGTAGATATTTTATATTAAAATATATATTTATTTTGTTTTTTTCTTCATAGTTCATTCTAAAAGCAAATAGAAAACTCTATTAAATCCAGAGAACAGTATTGCTAAACAGTAAACAAACTTCCAAGAGTTTTATTACTTCATATTGTATCATTATCATTTCTTTTGTGGATGACAAAATCATAGATATATTCATTTTTTAATTCAAATTTTGAATTTGAGTTGCAAGAGAAATTTAATAAAGCTGAGACAACATTTAAACTTGTCAATTTACCCCAACAAAGCATACATTTCATAAATTTTTCTACTATAAAAAGCTTTAAAAATTGTATTTCCTTTGAACAATTTGTTCAACTCATTAGATCACAGTAACTGCAAGTTATATATAGAACATTGATTTCTTATTAGATAAATCTTTACATATACTGCAACTTCAGCTATTTTTACTTTAAGTCATTTTCCTATTACGAATATAAATGACTTTCAGGTATCTTAACAACAAGAACATATATTTTTGTAATTTTGCTGTGCTTGTATTTGAAATAGTCAGCATTTTAATTGTGATGGACAGAAATCCAACTCAATCTAGCTAAGTAGAAAATGTGAATTAATGGAAGAAGAATGGGACCTGTTATACAATTGACGGAATTTCTGTGGACAGCAGGTAACTTCAAGTATCTCCGGGAGAGAAAGTTCAAACTTGACACAACCAGTACTCACTCTCTTTTGCATCATCCATCACTCATCTGCTTAATTCTTTTAGGCTTCATTATCTCCTCCAACTATTTTCAACTTGGAGCCCAAGATTGCAATCTTCTTATTCTATTCTTTAAGAAAGAAGGAATCTCTTCCTGAAAAAATAAAAAAAGAAGCTCCTGAGAAGTATTCTGATTGCCCTTTCTTGGCCTGTACTTATGCTTTAGAACCTCCCTTTTTCCTAGAGTAATGAAATACCTACTATGATTGACCAAAACAGGGTTGTGTTCCCATCCCTATGGGCCAGGGTGGAGTGAAGTACTATAATTGACAGTCCTACCACAACTAATTGGAAAGAAGGAAGGGCAATTTCCACAAGGAAAAGTGTAGCTCTTAGCAAATGAAGGTGGGGAGAGAAAAGGTATTTTACACTGATTTAAAAACGCACACAAAACAATGTATGTCTCTAGTCTGAATTCATTAGAATCTCAGCATGGCGAGCCTCTTGTTTTCAGTCTTATCTGGACAAGTCTGAGGGTCTTTGTGGAATTCATATCCTAGGATATCTTTACATCAAAGACTTGGCACCTTTTAGAAAATATTTTAATCCAAGGGAAGTAAATGTCATGACACAGAAGTGTGGCTTAAGGACAATGGGCCAGGATAAAGAAACATCAATGATTATGAAAATAGCATTATTTCTTTGTCATTCTATGACTCAGATTATTGGACCAGCCCCCATGGATTCATGCCTGAGTCTAAGAGTGCAATAAAATGTGAATAAATCATAAGGGCTGTTTCACAATGACCTCTGTAGAATACTGAAGTGCAAGAGGTCAGTAGAATTTATGACAATAACTTCTGCAGTGACCTGAGACCACAGCACAGATATCTACATTCTCAATAACAGGTGCTATGGCATTAGCATAGACATTGGTAGGCACTGTTAACTGTGGTAAGGACTTTGGAGCCCTAGCCGATTTGGCTCAGTGGATAGAGCGTCAGCCTGTGGACTGGAAGGTTCTGGTTTCAATTCTGGTCTAGGGCACATGCCCAGGTTGCTGGCTCAATCCCCAATAGAGGGCATGCAGGAGGCAGCTGATCAATGATTCTCTCTCATCATTGATGTTTCTATCTCTCTCATTCTCTCGCTTCTTCTCTGAAATCAATGAAAAAATAAAGACTTTGGAAACTTGAAACATTATTTCAGAAGACTTATGTACCCCTACATTCATTGCAGAATTATTTACAATAAGAGGCCCAGTGCATGAAATTCGTGCATGGGGGCGGGGGGTCCCTCAGCCTGGCCTGCACCTTCTCCAATTTGGGACCCCTCGGGGGATATCTGCCCAGCATTCGGACATCCCTCTTGCAATATGGGAGCGCTGGCTCCTAACTGCTCACCTGCCTGCCTGCCTGATTGCCCCTAACTGCCTGCCTGCCTGCCTGATTGCCCCTAACTGCCTCTGCCTGCCTGCCTGATTGCCCCTAACCACCTCTGCCTGCCTGTCTGATTGCCCCTAACCATCTCCCCTGCCTGCCTGATCATCCCTAACTGCTCTCCCCTGCTGGCCTGATCTCCCCTAACTGCTCTCCCCTGCCATCCTGATCATCCCTAACTGCCTCTGCCTGCCTGCCTGATCACCCCTAACTGCCTCTCCCCTGCCGGTCTGCTCCCCCTGCCAGCCTGATCACCCCTTACTGCTCCCCTCTGCTGGCCTGATCACCCCTAACTGCTCCCCAGTGCCAGCCTGATCACCCCTAACTGCTCTCCCCTGCCAGCCTGATTGCCCTAACTGCTCCCCTGCTGGCCTGATTGCCCCCTAACTGCCCCCTGCTGGCTTGATCAGCCTTAACCACCTCTGCCTCAACCCCTGCCACCATGGCTTTGTCTAGTCTAATTAGCATATTACCCTTTTATTAGTATAGATAGTCAAGATTTGGAAGCAGCCCAAGTGTCCATCAGTAGATGAGTGGATGAATAAGCTGTGGTACATTTACACAATTAAATACTACTTGGCTGTGAAGAAGAAGAAGAAGAAGAAGGGAAATCTTACTTTTTGCAATAGCATGGATGGACCTGGAGGGCATTATGCTAAGTGAAGTAATCCAGTCAGAGAAAGATAAGTACCATATGAATCTAATGAACAAAATAAACTAACAAACAACATAGAAATAGACTCAGACTGATGGCTGTAGGGTAGGGGAGAGTGGGGGGGGGGGCAGGAATTAGAGAAATTGGTGAAAAAGGTGAAGGGGTTAAGCCAAAAACAAACAACTTCATAAACACATACATGGATGGAACTGGAGAGCATTATGCTAAGCAAAATGAGCCAGTCAGAGAAAGATAAATATCACATGATCTCACTCATTTGTGGAATATAATGAGCATTATAAACTGATGAACAAAAATAGAGACAGAGACAAAGAAGCATCCAACAGACTGTCAAACTTCAGTGGGAAGGCAGGGGCGGGGCGGGGGATAGGAGTAAGAGATCAACCAAAGGACTTGTATGCATGCATATAAGCATAACCAATGGACACAGACACTAGTAGGGGAGAGCATCTGCTGCGGGAGGGGGGGGGGGGTGTTGGCCGGGGTTAGGTCAATGGGGGAAAAAGGAGACATATGTAATAGTATATGTAATACTTTAAACAATAAAACTTAAAAAATAGTCATAATCAGTGTGTGCTCATCCATGAGGCCCCGATCAGCTGCTTTCTCTGCCACTGTGCCCCAAGGCTCACATTCTGATTTCATAATCAGTTTTCTAGATGACCTTTCTCTCCTTTTTAAGGGAAAAATTAAAGAAGCCTTTAAAAATGGTAGTTTCATAAATAATTATTTAGATACATGATAGGTAATTAACATTCTTCCCTTTCTTTGTGCACATTTCTATAGTGTACTTGTTTTAGTAGGAGAAAATGCATCTGACTGCTTTGTAAAACAGGGGCCCCAGTTCATTTCTTGATGTGAGCTTTAACATTTTCAAGCTAAGTTATATGGATAGAAAAGTGTTCTCAGTTTTCCTCCTCTGGATTTCTTTGCTTTCCATAACCACAGCTCTCTCTTTTTTTGAAATTCTATCTCCCATTGATATCCAAATGCTGCTAATATTTCCTGGTCATTAATCAGTATTGTGATAATTAGAAATATTTTTTATGTATTTTTCTTTCACTGTTTTTCTATTCAGCGTCCTACTCTAGCCATTCCCCAGAAAAAATGAGGACTGCTGCTGTCCACCTCCCACCATCCAGAGAATTTACCTGGTAGCTACTACCTTTATTTCAATGACTCATCCCAATGTCTTTTATTTCTAGCCTTAACTAAGACATTTGTGAGAGTCTGGAAAAGCCAATTGGTGAAGGGATCTGATGAGTAAAAAAAGAGGAGGATAAATGAGAGTTTCCCCCAATAGAAGATTTGCAGGTCTTAGTGGAAGTCTTCAGAATAGAGGACAATAGAAAGTGAAGATGTGAAGGAACTGAACCTCTATTTCCTGTTGTAAGGCAGTGATACACAATGTGAAATCCAAGGACAGGGGATTATGAACTGTTTATAGCTGACCTATGATGAGATACATATACAGACATCGAGAATAAGTGTTTAGAAACCTTTAACAATTTGAGAGGACAACTGTGTAAGTCCCAATCTAATGAAAATTTGCGACTTATTAAAAAAAATGCATAGCAATTTCCAGGATGACTGCTACAAGCTATAAATGTTGTAGAAATTCAATTAATGCTAAAGCTTTCAGGCAAATAATTGTGGATTAAGTAGATGGAGATTTTGGTCTTAAACAATGAATGAACTTTGAATGGGAGTGGGCAGAAAAGTCAGCAGTAGGAGTAAGGGGAGATCAAAAGTAATTTACCTCATCCTCTCTTAAAAATAACTTAATTAAGTATCTATGCAGTTAAGTCTACTGAAGAGTCTAGTCTCTTAGCTTGTATGTTATTAGAATAATTAGAATATAAATGGATTGCTAAAAATATGTTTTATTTTTACCTAAAGTTAAATATGCAAAATGTTTTTAATAGATATTTCTTGTTACTTTGCCTGTTACTGGTAATTAATAAATAAAATAAATAATGTTAATCATGGAGCCTTCTGTCAAATTATTTTTCTTTTTATTTGTTAAAAATTTTAAACTGCTTTTATTTTTTAACTCTTACACCTTATTCCATGTATTTTGTTAAAAATATCCTTACAATGCAAAAATAAAAAATGTAACTTATGGATGATTAAAATGCAAACATCCTATTATTAATGAATATATCTACAGCCTATTTGTAGTATAAATAAAACTTTCTACTTTCTGTCACCTTTTACTTACTTTGCAGTGCTAACACATGCCTAAATAAAAATACTGCACGATCACTACAGAAAATAAAGGTATAATATTTTTTACACATTGAAGGTGAAGGAAGGAGATCTTACTTGTAACCTGTAGTGTTTTCTTGTTCTGTTGACAGACAATGGATTGTTTCCCATCATTTTTGAAAGTAACTATTTTTGACTGGAATAGTTGAGAAAGCTCTTGTATTATTGGACTATTTGGGGCAGAATCACCCCAAATAGAAAACCATTAGATGAACTAAAAAGGAAGTGGTCTAATTCTTGCTTCACATATTTTTTTTTATTAGAGTTAGAATAATTGTAGTGTCTTTTCTCTTGATTAAGAGTGGTTGCTTTTTTTTTTTTCTTTTTTTTTTTTTAAATGAACTCTATATTTAGGAGTTTAGATTTAAAGAAAAATTGAAAAGATAGTACCAAGAATTTCCATACCTACTACATCCAATTTTACCTGTTATTAACATCATACATTAGCATGGTATCTTTGTTACACCTAATGAACCAATATTGACCTTGTTATTAACTTAAGCCCATATTCATTCAGAGTACCTTAGTTTTTACCTAGGATCTTTCTTTCTGTTTCCAGGTACTATCCAGGATACTACAGTTCATTTAGTTGTCATGTTTCTTTCAGATTTTTTTTTTTTTGACAGAGACAGTTTTTCAGAAATATCTAGGTTTTTATTGAAATAGGAATTTTTAGGGGTAAAAAAGGCAGGTTTAGGGAATTTATAAAATTAAGGGGCAGTCCATGGCAGAAACACAGGGCTACAGAGCTACAAAGGTTACATTTCCATAAGACAAGGGAGAGGCAGCAATTACATTTCCATAAGACAAGGGAACTGGGAGTAGCCAAAGATCTATATTTACAAAATAAAGAAGGAGGGCCTCACACATCTCATGTGAGGTTTGACCTTTGAGTTCAGGAGTTGCTATAGTGACCAAAGTGACCAAATCAAAGGGGAATAGTGGCCAATCAGAGGGGATATCAAGGAGCAAAAACTGCAGCCTTTATAAATGGGGGGGGTGGGAGGGTGGGAAGGAACTCGGTGGGACTCTTTCCCCCTCCCCACGTGGGAGTCTGTGCTGTGAGATTCTTTCCCCTCCCCACGTGGGAGTCTATACTTGTTCTTCAATAAATCTCCACCTTTGCTATACCATCTTCAGTCTGTGGTTCTATTCTTCGACTCCAAGGGACAAAGAATCCGGGGAAGTCATCCTGCCCAGGGGAACACCGCATGTTCCAGTCCAAAAATCCCGTATCATTATGACCTTGATACTTTTGTGGAGTACTAGTCAGGCATTTTTCCCTCGACTGGAATTTGTCTGATCTTTTTCTAATGATTAGATTGGGGTTATGGGTTTTTAGGAGGAAGACCAGAGAGGTAAAGTGTACTTTTCACTTCATACCAATAGTACATATTATCAACATAACTTATTACTGTTGATGTTGACCTTGATCACCAGGCTGAAGCAGTGTTTGTCAGGTTTCTACAATGCAAAGTTAGAAACTACTATTGTTCTTTGAACCACCTGTGGAACACTGCCTTGCATGCTTCCAATCACTATCTACCTTATTTTTCTCATTCTCTACTCTTTTCACAGGCAATATTTTTTATTACCGAAATATTTCTTTCACTTATCTTCTACAATTTCCCCCTCATCCAACACCAGAACTAAGCCTCTGTATAAAATGGGAGGTTATTAAGCAGTGAGAGCTGAATTTATTAAACATTGACCTGCTCCAATATTCTGTTAATATAATGAAAATAGCCATTGGAAAGGCCCCATTTATAATTATGTCATCTGAAAAGGATAATATAGTAGCAAATAAATTATTGTAGCCATAAACTAACTGTGTGAATTAGTTTGTTGCTAGACTGTTCACCCAATTGGAGAATCCTGAGTAGAGCTGGTGTTGGCATTGGAAGAGTTAGTGCAGGTGTTGGCATTTACTGGTGTTGGCTTTGGGACAGGCTAAACCTACTGGAAAAGGGAACATGTGAATTAGAGTTGCAATACTATTTAGCTTCGAGGGTGTATTAATTTCCTAGGGCTGCTGTGACAAGTACCACAGGCTGTGTGGCTTAAAACACAGAGATTTGTTCTCCCACCTTCCTGGAAGCTAGGCGCCTGAGGCTGGCAGATTTGTGTTTTGTTACTGGCAGAGCTGTGTACTCCTCTGAAGGCTCTAAGAGAGAATCCATCCCTGCCTCTTCCAGCTTCTGGTGGTTCCATGAGTTTCTTAACTTCCATGGCTTCCTACCTTCAGTCTCTGCCTCCTTCTTCGCACTGCCTTCTCCTTTTCTCTCTGTGTTCTCTTCTTTG
This sequence comes from Eptesicus fuscus, assembly GCF_027574615.1. Taxonomy (NCBI): domain Eukaryota; kingdom Metazoa; phylum Chordata; class Mammalia; order Chiroptera; family Vespertilionidae; genus Eptesicus; species Eptesicus fuscus. The sequence goes on along the minus strand of NC_072482.1, from coordinate 48,620,736 downwards.
TTCCTCTTATAAGCTCACTTGTCATTGTTTTTGGGTCCCAATAATCTAGGAAGATCTCATCTTGATATCTTTAACTTAATTATTACAACTGCATGAACTTTTCCTAAATAATGTCGCATTTACAGGTTCCAGAGATTCAGACGGAAATATATCTCTTGGAGATATATACCATTCAACCCATTGCAGAGGGTAAGGGTAACACACGCTTTACTTAATTCCATTATTTTTTAAAAGCCAACTTTGGCATTATACCCATGAAATTTTCAGGATAAATGAAAAAATAATGATGATTTAAATGAATCACTCAAATAAGACTTAGTATACTCCTTGGGGCACTGAATCGTGTAGGAAGATGTAAAAATCTGAACATTATTGGATCTCTTATGAGAGAAAATGAAATGAATAGTTAGAGGATAAGTATATTAGCAACAGTATCTGCCAACAGCTTCTATATGTCACTGCATGCTCATTTGTTCCCTTCTTTTATAATAGTATCCATGGGAAATCATCACGTTTCTACCAGAAGATCCAATTTCACATCCAAATGTTATTATTTTTGATACAATCAGCACTATCACAACCTTGTAGAAACATAATTTAATTTTTCTTTGATATGCTAGTATATTTATGGACCTGTTTGCTAGCTTACATTTCATATCTTTAACTTTGGCTAAATGTTATAGAGAAAAATATTCTCAGATTCATGATTACACATGATTCTTTATTTCACTTACCATCTTACCATAATAGTCATCAAAGTGTGTGGTAGTTTTGCATGCCTAGTAGGTAGTAAATGTTTATAAATATTTCTTATGTAAATTAATATTGAAAAATAAAGACAAAATGTGACTGAATTATTTAAATAAAAGTCACATGCGTTTGTTCATGGTAGAAATGCACCTAATAATTTCAATTCTAGTCTGTTCTTCTAATTGACTGAGAGTAACATTATTATGTTATATTATCAATACTAGAGGCCTGCAGGGATAGGGCCAAAACCGGCTCTCTGACACCCCCGAGGGGTCCTGGATTGCAAGAGGGCAAAGGTCAGGCCAAATGAATCCATGCACCGGGCCTCTAGTATGTATATAAGATATTTGGTTAATCTCTTCCCGCCCTCCCCACACCCCCCTTCCCTCTGAGATTCATCACTCTGTTCTATGTTTACATACCTGTGGTTTCTGCTCCTACATTGAGTGTCTGCCCCCTGGTGGTCAGTGTGTGTCATAGCTACTGGTTGGCTGGCTGAAAGATTGGCTGGTTGGCCAGTTGTTTAGGCTTTTATATATTTATATATATATATATAGATGTTTAAATACAGTGACAATTGGTGATGAATAAAAGAGTAATTAAATAATATATTTTAAGGATCTAGAGATAGTAATAAATTTAAGAAATATTTGCTGATTCCAAACAATAGATCATGTTAGAATCTTTGAAAGGAGAAGTGGTGAAAAGACATGAAGTAGTGCTTTTGTGGTACCTGATTGCTGACATGCTTCCCAATAGTCCTGCCTCCTGTATTCACACCACTGTGCAACCCCTTCCCACATGGTCTGTGTGAACAATAGAATATGGTTAAAATAATGATGATGTCATTTCTGAGATTAGGCTATAAAAGACACTTGTTTTGGTTGTGTGCCCCTCTCCCTCTCCCACTTCCTTTCTCTGTATCTCTCGCTGTCTCTCTCTCCAGCTTGTTCTGGGCAAAGCACTATGCAGAGGGCCACATATTGAAGAACTGAGGCCTTCATTTTTTTTTTCTTAAATTGAAATGTCACCTTGTTTTACACACTAAGTTAATAATGATGGTAACATCTCAGTCTGTGATCTCTTCACAGCTTGGGAAACCTAACAGCTCTAAATGTAGCCTGTTTCCCATGCTTTTATACTCAAACCATGAGAGTCCTACAGCCAGGAAAAGCACTAGGAATTTCTGCCTTCTGCAGTGGTTCAGAAAGAAGATGGTGGACCTGTAAAATAGAGCATTAATCCCTTTACTTGGAGATAGCCGCTTTGTGTTTAGTTATTCTCTATGTTCCTGTATCTTTCCATCAGAAGATTGCTCTCTGGCCCAACTAGATTTTCCAGCAAGTCACGAGCAGCCCTGTTAGAGGCCAACATGCTGAAGAACTTAGGTATCTGACCAGAGAGGAACTAAATCAAGAATATGCTACAGTTCAGGGAATAATTTCAGGTGACTAGAGCCCAGACTGACAGCTGGACTGAAACCCCACAAGACACACTGAGTTAGCCACCCAGCTAAGCCACTGCTGGAAGCCCAATCATCAGAGTGGGTGAGATTAAAAAAAAAAAAAGTTTGTTAAGCTGCTAAATTTTGGGGTCATTTGCTATGTATCAATAGATAAATAATAGCATTTCCATATTATTGGAAAGGCAGTTTTGAATGGCAACACACACACACACACAACAAGATAACTACCAATAGCTGCATAAATACTAGATTCTGAATGCATTGTTTGCAAAATAAGTCCAGAAGAGAGAAATATGATATTCAGCTCGATTGGTAGGGAAGGCTTTGTAAAGAGAAAAGAATTGAGCCAGGTAAGATTTGCATAGATCTTCTAAAATGTGTGCATAAATCAATACACACCAGATAGATGTGATTTTTATGTATGCCTTGTGGAAACCAGTCTCATTACTTTATTGTTGAGGCACAGTAATCTATGCAATCTTTCATAAATTCTCCCGGTAATTAGTTTCCTGGAATATTGCTGGGTGGCAGATTCAACTCTTGCTACTTTGCAGCACTCTGGGGAATATGTGAATTATAGGACATATAGTTCTGCTAGAAAGTTATGCTAAGAAGTTTCATTCACAGAAAATATGCAACGTGTATAACCCCCAAGAATGTAGGCTGCACAGAGACACTGAGAACTCCACAGGGACGATACTCAGCCTTACCTAGTATCTGGTTGGCTTCCCTTATGGCACTAAATGCTTTGTTCCTTTTCCTCCATGGATACGGCAGACTTTAAGGTTCAGTGCTCTTGACCTTTCTGGAATGTTACCTGCCCATGTAGAATCTTGGAAGAGGTTGGGATTTCCCTTTTAGTCTTTCTTGAACTGAAACACCACCTTTATTTACATACTCAACTAATAACGCTGGTTCTGCCTCCCAGGTGACATCAGTCTGATCTCCTCATAGCGTGGAAAACCCGCTAAGGTCTAAATGTAGCCTGTCTTGCATGCTATGTACCCAAGCCAGGAGAGTCCTCAGGTCAGGAAAATCATTTAGGAATGTTTACCTTCTGCAGTGGTTTAGAAAGATGTGGTTGGGGGCAGGTAGAATGTAATATTAATCCTTGTACTTGAAAATAGCCATCTGACTTTTATTCATTCTCTATGCCCTTTTATCTTTTCATCAGAAGATTGATCTCTGGCCCAGTGAGATTTTCTAGCAAGTGCTCTTTATCTCTTCATGCTGCTCTCTCAGACTTGTAGTAAAATATGGTTATACTGTATTGGGTTTGAGGTTGCAAACCCATGGTGCTCATAAAACTTATGTAAGAATAAACTTATGGGAAGATTTCAGGATTCACTAGTGAAACTCTGTATAAATGAATTTCTCTACATTACATTTAGAAAGTTGAGGTTTGTATTGCCAATTGGGAGAACTACATAATTAATATGAACTACATAATTAATATCTACTAATGTAGATATTGCAAGCAAATGCTGTAAAATATAAGGACTATATTTTCTTTATAAGCTTTCAAAAGAATGTTTCCAATTTATTGAATTCTTCAGTATTTTTTGTTTGTTTTTTAAATTTCTTTATTGATTAAGGTATCATATATTTGTCCTCATTGCCCCATTCCCATCCCAAACCCCTCCCAACGTATGCCCCCACCCCCCTGTTGTCCATGACCACTGGTTAGGCTTATATGCATGCATACAAGTCCTTTGGTTGATCTCTCCCCCTTTCCCCCACCCTCCCCTACCTTCCCTCTGAGGTTTGACAGTCTTATCGATGCTTCCCTGTCTCCGGGTCTGTTTTTGTTCATCAGTTTATGTTGTTCATTATTTCCCCTAGATGAGTGAGATCATGTGATACAAGAAATACACTTATAAGAACTGAAAATGAGACAAGCAATAATGGTTATGCTGGGAGGCAAATGAATCAGTCTGTTGAATTCTTCAGTTTTGATGATGAAAGTGTAAGTAAAGCATGAGCATGCCCACCTACTGTCACTGGTGTTAAGTTCATTGCTGTATTATCTACTTAGTCTATATGGCACTTTGTTTTCCTATCTGTGCTGCTTTATAAGAGTGAGTGAGGAGATGGAGAAAGAGAGAGAGAGGGAGGGAGAAGGAGAGAGTGAGCTTATGAAAGAAAAAACATACTGATGGGAAGATTGGATAATATTTTAAAATAGATACAATATTAAACAATACAATCATCCACCAACTAGCCTCATTAGAAGTCAAAGAGATAATTAAGTAAATGCTTTCTCACTTTCATAGTCATCATGCTATTCACTGGCACTTGTTAAGAAGTAATCAGTGCCAAGTGCCGGGGAAAAATTTAGAAGTACATTTGGCATGCTGAAAAATCCTTCTGACACTTTAGAGCTCTTAAACTCTCAATGTAAAAAGTCAGGGGCAAAAGGCAGCATTTCGCTACAATTAGAAAGGTTGGCTCTTGTGCCTTCTCTTGTTGGTTTTATATCCAAGCACTTAAAACCTTAAATCCCACTTTTACATTTTACAATAGACCACATTTCAATGCCCCTGTTTAGAGAATGGTCCCTAATATAGCCACCTAACACAGGGGACAATGAGCTAACCAGCTACCATGGCATAGACATTTCTGTTTAGGCAAAAATAATTGCTTGGTCTCTGCATTTGTCTGTGTGGTTGTCTTAAACTTGACTCACTGCTTTGTGTCTGGAGCTTGTCATCCTGGCCTCTGGCCAGGGTGTTCATTACCTCTATTAGGCATCCTGTGTACATCCTGGGAAATACTAATGTCACTGATTTTTGTGTGTCTTTTTCTATAAGTCAGCACTTAGTGTAGAATAATTTATAGGAGGTGAAGAGAAAGAAGGGCCCTCTCACATGCTTCTAAAAATGAAATTAGTATACTGTGGGAAAACACACACACACACACACACACACACACACACACACACACACACACAACATGATACAGTTCTAATATGTGTTCTTGACAATTGGTCTTTTCTTTTCATGAAAGATATTCTAAAATTTCAGTCTGCCATCCATTTTCCATTTCTCATTTGCTGGTCTTTTATTTCTTTGAGCTGTATATTTCCCGTCCTACAGCTTCCTCCTTTCTCATCACCCATCTTCTGTCTTCCAGTGAGATAGCATTTTACCAAGATCTCCTTATTTTTTCATTTGAATAGGATTCTGTCAAGAAACTTAAGCTCCAGATCTGGCTTGGCTCAATATTGCAATCAAAAGACAGAACCCCTAGATTAAAATATCTATTTTTCAAGCATAGCATAGGATTTCTCTCAGGATAACTATGACATACACTTGATAACTTCTCTTTATATATACCTATTAAATTCTATGCAAGAACAATGACTAAATTAGGCATCCTGCATGCAAAAACTTAAGCTTTATTTTTAATGTAATTTAAACTAGTAAGCCTAAATGATCACTGAAAGAACTTATTAAATAGATATTAAGACACATTACATGAAATTCTCCCCATCCTGTAACCTATATTTGCCAAAGAGGTAAAAAAAAAAAAAAGTTTCAGATGTTATAAATTTTCCTAAATTTTATGGGGAAAATAGGAAAAAAAAATCAAAATAAGACCAAAGTAACTTCAGATTATTAAGGTGCTTTTCTACTGGTTAGAACCTTTTAAGCATCACCTATTTCAGAAGATTTAATTAAGGTCTTATAAGTGAAAGAGGAATTTTAGGGGAACATAGGCAGGCTTAGGGAATTTTTAGAATTGGGGTCCATGGTAAAAAACATAGGGCTACAGATGGGGAGAAGATACATCTCCATAACACAAGGAAGCCAGGTGCAGTTACATTTCCATAAGACAAGGGAGCAGCAACAGATACATCTCCATAACACAAGGAAGCCAGGTGCAGTTGCATTTACATAAGACAAGGAAGCAGCAACAGGTATATTTCCATAAGACAAGGGAACTGGAAGTAGCCAAAAAGAAGAAGGAAGAAAGCCCAGAAGGAATAGGAGGACAATGAGGGAGGAGGGCCTCAGGAGTCACTATAGTAACCAATTTGAAAGGGAATATTGACCAATCAGAGGGGATGTCAGGACACAGGAACTGCAGGTTTTATAAACCATGAATACAGGAAGTCGGTGGTTGGGACCCTTTCCCCACGTGGGAGTCCATTCTGTGGGACTCTTTCCCTCTCCCCAAGTGGGAGTCTGTACTTGTTCTTCAATAAATCTCCACCTTTGCTATACTACCCTCTGTCTGTGGATTCATTCTTTGACTCCAGCAGACAAAGAATCCAGGTTCCAGTCCAAAAATTCCGTTTCATAAGCACCTTTATCTCTTTCTGATATGACTAAGTAATTAACATATTTTGTGACTAATTTCTTTTAGTTGACCAAAATATGGAAAAATATGTATTTTGAACTTTCATAGCTTGGATTTCACAATTGATAACCTTCTCTAAGTTTTCATAAAAAATAATAAAAAAATAAAACCTTGGCTTAATCTTTTGTAGTTTTGTATAGTTGCTATTAAATATAAACAAAATATAAATTACAATAGCATATTTGCATACCTGTCATTTTTATTCTATTTTCTAGAAAGCTAGAACTACTTGTATTTTTACTGCAGTTTATTGTGGACAATGAATAAATATATGTAGTAAATGATCAATAATTGAATGCAGTTCTGTTTCCATTTGTTTATTTGCCTTAGAAAGGCAAGATTAATTTATTGACCACATTATTTATAACCTGTTAAACACAAAGAGGAGTTGTAGAATAATTGTTTCTTTTTGTTCAGCCTTCCTCCTTGAGGATCTATAGCCTCATTATGGGGTGATGAGCTGATAATTTCAAGCTTCTGTTTTTAGCTCTTCTCTTTCATGCCCCTTCAATAATTCATAGTGTAGACCAAACTGAGTAGTTGGGTTGAGGAAGGATTTGTATGTGTGTGTCTGAATCGTGGGCGTTTTCTTTGCTCTAGATCATGCACACATTTCCCTTCGAGGAATTGGAAGGACAGCCAGCTTTATGGGCTTCTGAAAGCCTGGCAGTGTGAGCTTCTTTTGTACATAATAACTGCAGGTGCTTTGTGGCGCAGAAATGATCCTGCGATCTGATAGCTGTTTTTCACTTTCTGTGATCATGGCCAGTTCACAGAACACAACAAGGGTGGAAGATTGTTGTTTTCCCCTGGGTTGCCTAAAGTTACAGTGCTGATCTTTTGACCCTTAATTTCAGTGAGTTTGATTGCTCAAGAAACCCCAGTGTGCATATTTGGAGCTGGTATGGCATTTTGCCGTTGAGTTGATTGTCAATATCCTAACACACTCATATTATTTAGAAAGAGAGAGATAGAGTCATTTATGTAATTGCCTTTCATTTTAAAGAGTTAAATACAACTAGTGTCACAAACAAACTACCTCATGCCCTCTAATGGAATATTTTGGACCTGGTGATGTATTTCGGCAAATGACTGCTGTGATTAGAGCGTCACTGCTTTCCCTCCTTGTGAGGTATAACACGGCCCATCCCGAGGCCGCAGGGTCACAGGAGAAATGCAGTCAGCCATCTCTGAGTGAAGTCAGTACAGGAATTCCAGTTTTTCAAAAATTAAATTACTAAGAAGGGATTTTTTGAATAACTAATGCAACATAGTATTAAAAATCGCTACTCTTACTTTATTCCTAATCTCAGACCACATTAAAATGAATTGGTTTTAGTAAGTATTTAATTGTTTCCTCTTCTGATTTTCATTTCCTTCCTCATCAGCCAGAGTTTAAAATATTCCCTGGGAATATTCATCCATGTTCATCCCAGGGAAATTGATCAGGCATTTAAAGTATGAATTCGTTTCTCCATAATAACCAGCTTGATCCTACTTGCAAATCATTTAATTTAAGACGGATGTTCATTTTTGCCTCACTCAATGCTGCCTTGTTCTCAATTCCTGCTTTGTTTCTCAAAGGTGACTTGGTTGATGAAGTTAAATGCCTTTTAACCACTAGAGGGAAACACCAATCTACTGTGAGCAATGCAGTGTCTTCACTTGGCAACTATCTTCCTGAAGCTTCAGGTGCCGCAGTTTGTTTTGTGTTGATCTTTTTCTCCCTGAATATTGACAGCATTGTAATGAGAAATCAGCAAAGGGTGTATATTGATCAAAAATATTTAGTGAGAATAATTTCCTTTTGATTGAATACTTTGGAGCCTAGTCCTTGCTGTGGTTAATGTATTTTTGAAGTAAATAAATGGCTCCAGGTCACTAGGGACATGCTCTTATGCAAGCCTTTCTTTTCACATCAGATCCAGAAAGCAATGCTCTTTAAATGCTGCTGTACTGTGTTCACACAAAACAGATCGAGTGAGTAAACAAGCAGTTACCGAGTGTTACTTCATTCTAACAGAAAAAAAAATACTTTTTAGACAAATCAGATTCTGTTTGCATCCCAAAGCCATGATGTTAAAAGTATTCTTCACAATGTCCTCAGTATTGTTCTGCCCCCAGATACTTTATTTATTGAATTTATTTTTTTTTAAATTATCTGTATTTATTTTATTATTTATGTGTATGGATACTTGATATGAACTTAGTTGTAGTAGTACTCTCTTATTACTACAGTTATGCAGTTTCATCTTCTTTCCTTATAACTTTATGGAGTTTTAAAGCAGAAGTTTTGGGACAATGTTGAAGGTTGAGGCTCATGATAGTAACACTAGGTAAAGGGATTTTAGGAACCCAGTAAAAATACACAGTGAGCCCTAGTGGATAGAGAGAGCGTTGGCCTGCGGACCAAAGGGTCCCGGGTTTGATTCCGGTTAAGGGCACGTACCTGCGTTGCAGGCTACCCGGCGCAGGCCCTGCTCAGGGCTCATGCAGGAGACAACTAATAGATGTGTTTCTCTCACATAGATATTTATCTCTGTCTGTCTTTCCCTCTCTCTTCCACTCTCTCTAAAAATCAATGGGAAAATGTCCTCGGGTGAGGATTATAAAAGAAATACATAGGTGATTCAGTGGCATAGAATGGCCGTCAAAGTGAAGATGCTGAAGCAGGTAAAAGCAGTTAGAGAAACTGTGGACACGTGGAACATTCAAATATCATAAGTTGCAAAAATAAATGTTTTTTAATGCATGTTGCAAAATGTCTCATTTTGCTTGTTTTCAATGTGAAGAAAGAATGCAAGATGCTTATGGATTGTTTTATTCAGTCCCAGTTGGTTTCTATATTAATAAACCTGGAAAAATAGCCAGTTAGCCCATTAAAGCAGTGTGTTTGGTACTATTATTTTTTTTTATCTGAGCAATGAATGATATGTCTTGCTGATCACCCTTCCATTCAACATAGTTGTAGAGAAACTTATTTTCCTTATAAATTACCCCTACACTTTTAGCCACAATTAATTGGTGCAGGCATTGGCAATTCACCAAAGTTGGGCAAATGCACATCACTGAAGCTGGCCAGGTACTCCTCTTGGTAATCACATGATGGAAACCAAGACAGAGAGGGAGTGAGGCAGATACCCAAAAGGAAATGCAACTCTGATGGTCCTGTTAAGCAACTGTATTTCTGCAACTGCATTTTTATGCATTACTTCATGTGTGAGACCTGAATATCTATAAATATATATGCATTTTGATATGTCTCTTACATGTCTCTTACTTGTGGTTGAAAGAATCCCAACTAATCTTGGTATGAAGCAAATTTTCCCTGAGGATTTCATCTGTGAATAGGCAAAGCACATTTTCAATAGGTAACTATCTTTCTTGTTTAAAACTAGAATGCAGATTTCTGTTGAAAAACATTGTAGTTACATTGTGTATGTAACTGAAGTTTCTCCAGTTTAACAGGAGTTAATCCCGAGGTTGGTTCTCTCCAGAAATTTAATCACCTTCTCCCACCACTCCTATAACCTCTTACACATTGATACTGAAAATAGAACATGGAATTATAGAATGTTAGATTTAGAAAATGTTTACCCATTCACCCATTCCTCCCTACATCCACCCATTATTCTCCTAGCCCCTATTGTATGGCAGGCCCTGTTCTGGAAACTTGAGATGCAGTGATGTATTTTTCCCTGAGACCTGAAAGAGGAGTTCAGGAGTTAGCAAGGTGAAGAGTTGGATGAGCTGGGATCTGCATTCGTTTAAGCTCCACTGGGTTCACTGAGTATTTGAGTTGTCTGTAGTTTTTTTGGCAATTATTATTTTCTTTTATTGTAGTAAAACACTTAATAAGAGATCTATGCTTTTAACATATTTTTAAGTGTACAATGTATTCTTATCTATAGGCACAATGCTGTATAGCAGATATCTACAGCTTTATCTGACCTAACTGAAACGTTATACCTCTTGATTAGCAACACCCATTTCCCACTTCTCCAAGACCATGGAAACCATCATTTTATTCTTTGCTTCTATCAGTTTGACTATTTTGATAATCTCATAGAAGTGGAATCATTTAATATTTGCCCTCCTATAACTGGCTTATTTCACTGAGCATAACGTCCTCAAGGTTCATCCACATTGTTGTTGTCACATATGAAGGAATTCCTTCTTTTTAAAGGCTGAATGATATTTCATTGTATGTATATACCATGTGTTTAAATCCATTTATATGTTGATAGATATCTAGGTTACTTCCAGATTTTGGCTATTGTGAGTGGTGTTGCTATGAACATGGAAATTCTAATATCTCTTCAAGATTCTGATATTAATTCCTGTGGATAAATACCCAGGAGTGGGATTGCAGGATAATATGTTAGTTCTACTTTTAAGTTTTTGTGGAACCTCCATAATTTTTTTCTTTTTTTAAAAAATATATTTTATTGATTTTCCACAGAGAGAAAGGAGAGGGATAGAAAGCTAGAAACATAGATGAGCGAGAAACATCGACCAGCTGCCTCCTGCACACCCGCCACCTGGGATGTGCCCGCAACCAATGTACATGCCCCTGACCGGAATCGAACCCGGGACCTTTCAGTCCGCAGACTGACGCTCTATCCACTGAGCCAAACTGGTTTTGGCCCTCCATAATTTTTTCATAGTGGCTACATCATTTTGTATTTCTACCTAGTGTGCAAGGGTTTCAATTTCTCCACATCCTCACCATCACTTTCTTTTTAAACAGTGACAATTGTGAGGTGATATCTCATTGTGATTTTGATTTATATTTCCCTGGTACTCAGTGACTTTGCACAACTATTCATATATCTGCTGGCTATTTGTGTCTTCTTTAGAGAAATGTTTAAAGCTTTTGTTCGTGTAAATACACACACACACACACACACACACACACACACACACACACACACTCACTAGAGGAGGCCTGGTGCATGAAATTAGTGCATGGAGGAGGGTCCCCTCAGCCTAGCCTGCACCCTCTCCAATCAGAGACATCCCTCTCACAATCCAGGACCGCTGGCTCCTAGCTGCTTGCCTGCCAACCTGATCACCCCTAACTGCCCCCTTGCTGACCTGATTGCCCCCAACTGCCCTCCCTGCCAGCCTGATCACCCCTCACTGCCCCCTCTGCTGGCCTGGTTGCCCCTTACTGCCCCCCCCCACCAGCCTGGTCGCTCCTCACTGCCCCCCTCTGCCGGCCTGGTCACCCCCAGCTGTCCCCCTCTGCCGGCCTGGTCGCCCCTCACTGTCCCCCTCTGCCGGCCTGGTCGCCCCTCACTGTCCCCCTCTGCCGGCCTGGTCGCCCCACGCAACCTGCTGCTCAGTTGTTTGGTTGTCCCTCACTAACCCTCCTGCTGGCCTTGTTGCCTCATTCAGACTGTTCTGTCGTCCGTTCAGTAGTTTCAGATGTGACAGCCCCTGGCTCTTTATATATATAGATATGTACACAATTTCAGAGAGAGGAAGGGAGAGGGAGATAGAAACATCAATGATGAGAAAGAATCTTGATTGGCTGCCTCTTGTACGCCCCCTACTGGGGATTGAGTCTGAAACCTAGGCATGTGCCCTTACCGGGATCCAACCATGACCTCTTGGTTCATGTTTGTGGCACAACTACTGAGCAACACCAGCTGGGCTTTGTTTATTCATTAATCGGGTTATTAGGTGTTTTTTTTTTTCTTTTTTAAAATTGATTTCAGAGAGGAAGAGGAAGAGAGAGAGAGATAGAAACATCAATGATGACAGAAAATCATTGATTGGTTGCCTCCTACACACCCTTTTTCGGGGATTGAGCCTGCAATCCAGGTATGTTCTCTTGACCAGAATCAGACCCTGGGACCCTTCAGTTTACAGACCTATGATCTATCCACAGAGCCAAGCCAGCTAGGGCTTTTTATTGGTTTATTTGTTTGTTTTATTATTGAGTTGTAGATGTTCCGTATACATTTTGGAAATTTATCCCTTTTCAGGTATATGCTTTGCAAATATTTTCACCCATTCTGTAGGTTGCCTTTTCTTCTACTGATTATTTTTTGTTGTGGTGGTGTTTGTTTTTTGTTGTCATTGTTTTTCTGTGCAGAAGCTTTTTAACTTGATGTAGTCCCACTTATCTATTTGTGCTTTGGTTGCCTGTCATTTTGTTGTTATATGTATAAAATCATTGGCAAAAACAATGTCATAAACTTTACCCCTATGCTTTCTTCCAGTAGTTTTATAGTTTCGAGTGTAACACTTAAGTCTCTAATTTGTTCTGGTTTTTGTGCATAAAGGGTTCAATTTCATTCTTTTGCCTGTGAATATCCAGTTTTCCTAACATAATTTGTTGCAGACACTATCACTATCTTTTCCTCATTGCATATTGTTGGCATTTTTGTCAAAGATCAGTTGATCATATATGCATGGGTTTATTTCTGGGTATTTTCATATGATAGTGATAAGAATTAGAAAACTGATCTAATCTATATACTTCTGTCAAGAAAATTTAGAACGGGCCTCCTATTTCTGTCAAAAGGGTTACAATTATGCTTTTCTTCTTTAAGAAACTCTAGTTGGTAGATATGACTCTTAATTTCTTTCTAATCATGTGTGATTTACTTGATCATTTGTTTATTGAATTTTATGTACAATGCAGTTCTTTCTCAAATTCACTCATTTATTTTTCTGTTTCATTTGAAACCCATGAAATAACTTCTACACTGAAGAGATTTTTTTTGTTTTTAATGGCTTGGATTTATAGGGATATTCACTCCTTCAAAATTGAGACTCATTTCTTTAAACTTGCAGTAATTTCTTTTATGGTTAGCATTGCAGAAATGTCTTCATACTTTTTCCTAGAGCAATGTTGTATAGGAAAATTGTCTGCAATAATATCAATATTCTGTACCTTTGCTGCCCATTGTAGGAGTTAATAGCCACAGGTGGTTATTGAGCACTTGAAATGTGACTAATTGTGACTGAATTAATTATTTTTAATTTTTTAAAGTTTTAATTAATTTAGATTTAAATTTAAATAGCCACATATTGCTAGTAGCAATCATATTGGAAAGTATAGGTCTAGGGCAGTGGTCGGCAAACTCATTAATCAACAGAGCCAAATATCAACAGTACAACAATTGAAATTTCTTTTGCGAGCCAAATTTTTTAAACTTAAACTATATAGGTAGGTACTTTGTTATTAACTTAATTAGGGTACTCCTAAGCTGGCCTTTGCTAAAAACTCAAGGGGCCAAAGAGCCGCATGTGGCTTGCGAGCCACAGTTTGCCGACCACTGGTCTAGGGTATGTGGTCATTTTTTAAAAATGCTCCATTTGTGCTTAAAAATGGGATAATTGGTAGATTTGGGGTTGCATACATATTTATGAATCAAGTTTACTATCAGTATAATTTAATTCTTTAGCCTTATAAAATTATTTTCTGTTTACTTTCTACCACACCATATTCATTTGTCTTGGGTGTGTCTCTTTTAGTTAAACCCTTCTTTTTTAATTGAGCTATTGATAAGAGTGAATTCATTTCTATTTACAATGTTTTATATTTTATATATATGCTAATTTTTCTATTATATTTCTGCTGTTTTACCTCTTTAAGATTAATTGAACTTTTAATCGCCTTTCCCATACACTGGTATATAATAATACACACTATTTTTCTAGGGTAATTACCTGAAAAATATTAATACACAAATCTTACTTTAATTGTACTTAAGGTAAATCAATGACATGCCCTTCCTCTTGAATGATCCAAAGACATGGAAGGATTTCTCTCTGCCTAGGTATATTCTTTATCTTACATTGTCATCCAGTATAGCAGTTTTATTTGTGTTTGAACATCAAAAAGTACATATTATCATTATTATACATATTGCTGATAGTTAATTTGATACTCTAATTTATTTGCTTAACATGCCTCTCTACTCTTAGACATTCCTTCCAATATTATTTTCCTTTTTAAAATACAGTGTTTATTAATCATATGAGGGTGATAAAAATATCACTTGTCTTTGAAATTATATACTTAGCCCTATATCCTTTAACCCTTTGCACTCGCTTGCTTTTTTCTCGATTACTTTATTCTACTCGGGATTTAATTTTTTAAATACCCCAGATTTTACAAAGCCCAGCAGTAGAATAAAAAAACTGGAGTTTCTTTTCATACAAACTTATTTATTTGGATTTTTTTTATATTTCAAATTATTGATACATTCAAAGAGTAATTTTAATCTCTATAATTTTTCATGGTGTGATATTTTTTGAAGACCTGGTTTACATTAATGTGTTTCACAAATATAAATCGTCTCTCTTCTTCCTCCTTTGATTTTTCTGTTAGAACAAACAACACAATCTTTGTGTTTTTTGTTAGGGTGAGGTGTGATTATATGGCGCTTTCCATCTAAACGTTGCTCTAAGTTAGTGGATAATAATCTACCCCTGGAAGTTAGTGTACCATCTCTGAATTCTCCAACAAGATCATGTACTAGTTTCCTAATAAATTTCACATGCATTATCGGTTTTTCATTTTTTCTTTTTTGGCATTCTTTGTACAATATATAGGAATTTACAACACTGACCTCAAGCCCCCAGAAAAACAATTTACGCCACCATTTTAGAGTCTTCCTCATAAAATAGTATGTGCCTGTGTAGTGATCAGCTATTTCAACACCCCCCATAAACTTTGTATAGTTGGTCACGACCTTGGGTTTGAGAACTATTTCCTTCCCACCACCAGGCACTCTCCTTTCCACAGACTCAGTCTCTGAAGTGTCCATGTACTGAGCATTGTGACTATCCTCTTGTCTTTCCATGCAAGAAGCATTACATTTTCATCCCTGAAAGCCACTAACTCTCCTTTCATTAGCTTTGGATGTTTGATAACAGGTGGGTTATCTTTCCTATTGGGCATTATTGTCCCTGTCAAGTGTGTTTTTTCCTTGAACAATTCCTTTGCAAGAGTGACACTAGTGTAATACCTGTCAGTGAAGAAATGATAACCTTGAGAACCAGGTACTGAGTTCTTCAATCTTTCATGAAGCTCTAAAACTATTCTGCTAGTAAAAGGGAGATCAGGTCTCACCAACGTTTCAGATGTTATTCCTCCATAATAAGGGACAAATGAATGTACGTAACCACATTTTGAATCTGAGAGGACATATAAACGAATACTCCATTTTGTTGGCTTTTTAGGATTATATGTAATGAAGTGTATCTTTCCCTTGAAACCAACAACAGCCTAATCAACAGCAATCTCTCTTCCAGGACAGAATCTCTCCCTAAATTTCATTTCAAGGTATGACAAGAAGCAGTTTACCTTCTTGGTTCTTGTTCTCAAATCTTTACTTGACTTTTGGTCGTTTTTCAAGTGTAACATCCAAAATATTTGCAAGAACCTTTCTCTTTTGAAAACAGATCGAAAAAATGGTATATGAGACTCAAAATCCATGGACCAATAACTCTGCAAGTTGGGGTGAATCAATACACCCATATTTAGTATTATACCAAGAAAAGCCTTCATTTCCTCTATCGTCACATCTTTCCAATTATTCCAAGTGGATCGCTGGGATAGTTTTTTCTGGCTAATTTTATGCCTAGCATACTCATTTGTCTCATCCGTTATATTTTTTATCAACATCTCAGTAAAAAACAACTGAAAAAAGTCTATTGGTGTGGCATATCCAGAAGGAACTTGAGGTCCACATGTAACTGACCAGTGGAGAAAGGGATTCTGCTAGGCTCTTTGTCATTCACAGAGGTAGATGTCCACTTTTCTTTTTCCTGTTTTCCCCTAGAAACATAACTTTCACTGGGTCTTACACCCGATTTCTCAATGATATCACCTATATCTCCATCACTCTCACTCGAATAAACAATTGTGCGTCTTCGTTTTGCCTTTATGAATTCAATGTCACTGTCACTGTCAGTACTTTCAGCCAGATCTTTGGGCAAAGCAAGGGACTTTTTCCTTTCTGTAGTTCCACTAGGACCAGCGATTTGTTCATCATCTCCACTCGCATCCTCGGAGAACTTACTTTCGTCACTATTACATTTTTCACTTTTTTCTTCGTTTTCGAAGTAAAATTCATCATCGCTGCTTTCTATGTCTTTGGAAAACTTATCCATCCTGAGGAGGGGAAATTCACTCAGAACGTGCGACTGCTAGGGGGCAAACCAATCATCCAACTAAACCCTGTGTCGTGACAACATCTGTGATATGCTAATAGAAACCTAAACAAACCTAGGAGACGAAAAGATAAGGAAGGTTCTTTACCAAGGGAAGATGATGCAAGCTCAAAAGGGCATGATGCAAGGACTCATGCCTTGGACCCTCCTACTTAAGATTGCTGCCTATGCAAAAGATAAGCTTAGGTGGTGGCATCAGTTGAGACGGGCATTTACATTTTACTTGTCCTTTCATGCTAATGAAAACAAGAAAAGATACTGGGAAAATAGACAAAAATCCCCCTCCCCGCCCCCCCCCCCGGGGTGAAACTACGTGTCGAGTGTGGCTCGACATACGAACTGCTACTGATGCTAACCGTGTCGAGTCACACTCGACATCCGAGTGCAAAAGGTTAAGTTAATGAAAGATACTTGATTGATGGTCATTTTCTCTCAAAACTTTGAAAATAATTTTCATTGTCATTGAAAGAAACTTTTTTTTTTTCTTATTGGAAACTTTGAGCTCTTCTTTTTGTGGTGTTCTATAGTAAGTATTACTATGACAGGTCTCATTGTGTTTCTATTTTTCCCTATTCTATTTAATTTTCATACTTGTCATATGTCCTGACTCTGACATATTATCACATTGGGTATATAGTTGATGACTTGGTTCCAGGATCCAACACTCCCCATTCCCCTCAAACCCCCACAGATAAGAAAATCCACAAATTCTCAAGTCCTTTACCTAAAATGGCATACTATTTAAACATAACTCATGTGCATCCTCCTGGGTATTTTATATGATCTCTAGTTTACTTATAATACCTAATAAAGTGTAAATGCTATGTAAAGAGTTGTATTATTTAGGAAAAAATAGTAAGAAAAAGTCTCTATGTATTTAGTAAAAATGTAACCATCAAACACTTAACTACATAGTACACATCAACAACAATGTAACTTAAAAAAATATATTTTTGATCTGTGGTTGGTTGAATCCATGGATATAGATCCCATAGATATGGAGGGCAATCTGTCCCTCTAATTACCCTTTATTCTTTCTAGTCAATTATTTTAATTTCTATTTGATTTTTGTTACTTCTCTTTTTATCCCATTAGTTATTAATACCTTTTAATTTTACCTCTTAGTCTTTCTATGTTGTATTCTAGTTGATTTCTTTTCAAGAGTAAAAATTATCTTTATCATTAGTCTAAATATTTATCTGATCTACTAAATTTTACTATATTTATTTTTGTAATTTATAGGATATATATTTGTTTCTTTTAAAATGTGCCTAGTTTTTGTTGTTGTTGTTGTTGTTGTTTTAGTGGTATCTGCTTTCTTGCTCATTTAAAATGTATTTTTTGTTAAACATATTAAGCACATGATTTTATATTTAAGATCCAGAAATTCTAATATGTGCAGTCATAGAGCA
The DNA here is from genome assembly GCF_027574615.1 of Eptesicus fuscus. NCBI lineage: Eukaryota > Metazoa > Chordata > Mammalia > Chiroptera > Vespertilionidae > Eptesicus > Eptesicus fuscus. Next base: position 48,602,550 of record NC_072482.1, on the reverse strand, counting down.
TGGATGTCTGCTTTTATTAAATTGTTTTTCCACATTCTTCTTTAGTGACTTCTTTGCTAAGGCATTTTGTAATTTTGGATTGTGAATTCAAGTTCATTTTTGGGAATACCAACTCTTGTTTTCAGGGTATATCCCTTCAGGAAGAATTTGCATTTCTTTGTGTGTGGTATACAAAAACTCTACCAACCCAAGATCAATTTCATTTAATTTAATGCTTCTCTTCAGGTATTTAAGACCAATATTGTGGTAGAATATATTAGAAGACAGCATCCAAGCCTGGGGTAATACATTTTCAGAGGAGGCTTTCTCAGACAGAGAAAATAAATCTCCCTTTGCTTATGCATGATGATTTATACAATATTCTCTTTTTCTAAATGTGTATCCTTTTAAATGATCCTGGATTTATGAGAAGTCTCTGTCACAACTCCCCAAATTATGGGGATCAAGGGCTTATCTCCTGACCCCACGCAGCCATGAAACTCAAAGCTCTAAATTTCTGATATTGGCACACACCCCTAGTCACTGTGACTTGTCAGACTGTTTATTATTCTGCTGATAAGTTTATATTTTTAATTCCTGTGGACTTTTATTTCTGTTTTGTGAGCATAAATATACATTTGCAATAATATTTTGTAGTTCTTTATTTAAATTTTCTAGGTGCTCTGATGTAGGAAGATTTTACATAATATCTAATGTGCCCTGTACACTTTGCTATATTTTTTTCAGATGCATTATCTTATTTATTCTTAATAACAAGAGGATATACTGTAGCTACCTGGCTTTCTCCATTTCTATATATATTCTGGTTTGATTTGATTGTAAGCTTCTCTGAGAGAAAGAATAAACTTAACTTTTCCATCACTCCAAATAAAACAATAACTATGTAAACAAGAAATTTAGCTTAAAGTCTTTATTTAGAACACTACTGAGAACATATACATTTTATTCATAAAAGTGGCATATACACTGAGTGGCCAGATTATTATGATCTCTGAACACATAATAATCTGGCCACTTAGTGTGTGTGTGTGTGTGTGTGTGTGTGTGTGTGTGTGTGTGTGTGTGTATTAGAGGCCCAGTGCATGAATTCGTGCATGGGTGGGGTCCGGCCAGCCTGGCCAGGGGGAGGGGACATGGGCAGTTGGCCAGCCTGCCTGCTGGTCGAATTCCTGGTCGAGGGGACAATTTGCATATTAGTCTTTTATTATATAGGATATAAACTGAGTGGCCAGATTATTATGCATTCAGAGATCATAATAATCTGGCCACTCAGTGTATGTATATTTTTATATAACTATTGATAAAGCAGAAAAGCCTATATAGTAAAGATGGTACCACTCCTGCTAGCAAGGACTTAGACAAATATAAAAATGAAGCAACTTTTATTTTTCCAAAGTTGCCTACCTCTGTTATTTCATAGAACCTTCTTCATATGTTCCATTTTTGTCACATACTTTTTTATTATTAGACTAGAGGCTCAGTGCATAAAATTAGTGCACAGGAGGGGGGTCCCCTCAGGCCATCCTGCACCCTCTCCAATCTGGGACCTCTTGGGGGATGTCCAACTGCCGGTTTAGGCCTGATCCCGGGGATCAGGCCAAAACAGGCAGTTGGACATCACTCTCACAATCCTGGACCACTGGCTCCTAATCACTCACCTGCCTACCTGCCTGGTCACCCTTTACTGTCCCCCTCCCTCTGCCAGCCTGGTCGCCTCTTACTACCCCCCCTGCCAACCTGGTCACCTCCAACTGCCCCCCTCTGCTGGCCTGGTTACCCCTCACAGCCCCTCTGCCAGCCTGGTCACCCCACACAGTCTGCTGTTCAGTCTTTTGGTCGTCCCTCACTAACCCCCCTGCCAGCCTGGTCGTAGGCAGCCATCTTGTGAGGGCATGAGGGTCAATTTGCATATTACCTCTTTATTATATAGGATTATTTTTTATGATGAAGATAATATTATTATTTTGTTACATGTTAACTATGAGCTATATATCCTTGATTTCAATTTATGTTGATGGAATTGTGGCACATCAGTTTCTACTATGGTTTAGTTGTTAAGTTATAATGTCTGTTAGAGACAAAAGCAACTATTATTCATCATGGTGCTACTGAAATATGACTGGCTAATTATAATAAAGCTTATTTTCTTAAAAGTTAATATCTGACACTTTGTATTTTAAAATATGTTTATAATAAAATATCTCAACAAGTTATCTATCCCTGGTGTGACAGTGAGAGTTTTAACCTTCATTGATTGAGATTCTGCATGTGATTCTCTAGGGAAGGTATGTAGAGAGGTTTACATACTTGTTTTATTGTTGGTGACTAGTCATAGTGGGTGGAGTTATTGTTTGCACAGAGTTCTGAGCTGAGTCCAGACTCAGGAAAGAAGAGCATTTTTGGTTATAGATGGAGAAAAGAGGAATGGTTGCCTGGGTGCTAGAGGTTTGCCACCTATATTCCTAGGAATCGCCTTGTTCACCGTACGGTACATAATTCTTATACATCTTCTACATGCCCAGTTGACAGTGTGGGCCAGGCTGGTTTTCTATATATAAAGATAGCAAGTTGTCCTTATTCCTCTGATGAAACCATTCTACCTCTTCCAAACATTTATGTAAGGCATCGGAATATACTTCATGATAAACAGTAAGACTGAGCACCCAAGGAACTTGTTTGTTAGAAATAGAATTGGAAGTGCATAGCAATTGACTGTGGACCATGCTGACCACAGGTAGGGATCTCAATTTAATTCAGGGAAGAAAAGAAGGACTTGTTTTCTTTGCTTATTCCTATACCTTCCCAAACCCCACAGAGAAAACCAAATTTAATGCTTGTGATTAATATTAATGAGCAGTAGCCCATAATTTTAGGAGGTTGACTCTAACATGTTTTTTTTTTTTAAAGGTGAAACTACTAGAGTAAATTGGATCAATACTGATCTTAAGTAGAAACTAAATTGAAGCTTATATGCTATTGGGAAAATAATTAAAAATCAGATTAATTTTTATGCCTTTGGAAAAGACATAAATCTCTTGTACTTCTCTGGCTGCTATGAGACAATGACATGTGGGAAGATATAAATCAAGAAGGATCTGCACTAGAAAATGTAATTTCATTTAATGTAACAGAAACAAAAAATGATGATTATTGATTCTGGCAAATTACATAGCCTTATACGGACTATTACATGCGAATATCTTAAATTTTATGCTAAAGGAGAAAGATCCAGTTCATTTATTCAAGAATTATTTAGTACATATCATATGGCAGGCACTGCGCCAGTCTCTGGAAACATATAGACGATTAAAAACCAATTTTACCTAAAACAGTTTATAGATTAGCAGATGAGACAGATGGGGAAAATTATTCTTAAAGCAAAGTAATGATGGAAGTATGGAGGTCCCTTTACAAATTAAAGATCGCTCAGGTAAGCCTGGGGAAAATGGGAAGCTTTCAGAGCAGGAGCTTTGATCAAAAGACACATAAAATTAAAAAGTAATTCCATTTAAATCGATCTAAAAGAAATATAAAATGTTCAACATTATATAAGTAACTACTAGTGAAATTAAATTGGAAGTACCCTCATTCATACATTTGAAGGTGGGAGTGGATGAGGACCATGTATGAGAGAGTGAGTATGCCGAGAAGGGGAGACACAAACAGATATAAAATTTAGGAGAAGGAAAATGGAGAAGGAAAGAAGTCCTATGACAATACTTTTAATTGGGAGTGGATCGGGGTCACTCATCTGCCTTTCAGACTAGCTTGCCAGTATCATCACTTTTTTTTTAATGTATGCCTTGATGAGTGTTCATTATAGAACAATGAAATCATCAAGAAAAAGAAGCAGCCAGCCAGTGTGGCTCAGTGGTTGAACGTGGACCCAGGAACTAAGAGACCACAGTTTGATTCCTGGTTAGGGCACATGCCAGGGTTTTGGGCTTCATGCCCAGTAGAGGGTGTGCAGGAGGCAGCCGATCCATGATGTTCCTCTCTCATTGATGTTTCTACCTCTTTAGATCACTCCTTTCCTCTCTATCTAAAAATCAAAATATTAAAAAAAGAAAAAGAAGAAAATAAAAATCAACTGTACTTTTATCCTTTGCATTTTAGGTGCATACGCTTTTAGACATTTTCCTAGGCTTTTTCATAGTATACAAATAATACATAAGTAAGATTTTTTTTAACCAAAATGGCATTTTACTATACTTAATATTTTTTAAATGTATTTATTATTTTTATCTTTATTGTTGAGAATATTACAAATGTTCCTCCCTTTTCCCCCCTGTTGCCCCCACCACCCAGTTCCCACTCTGCCCCAGGCCTTCACCACCCTATTGTCTGTGTTCATGAGCAAGGCATATGTGCATATAAGTTCTTTGGTTAATTCTTCCCTTGGAAAGAGTATCATCACTTCTGCTCATGGACCTACACAGAGTTAATACCCGCATCATCCACATCATTCCTATCAATGAACAATCTTTGATCTTGTCTTTTCTACATAACAAAGAACATATGTCCTACTCAACTATAAATTGGATAATATTCAGAATCCTTAGATTTGCTCTTAAGGTTCACCATTATCTGGCACAGAGTTCAATCTCTTACTTCTCCCCTTTCTGAAGCTCTCTGCTCCAGAGGAATGGGTCTCTTCATTGTCCTTTGTGCATGTCTTTGCTTATTTAGGGTTTATGTCAATGTCCTGCCTGGGAAGTTTTTTTTGAGGATTTTTCAATTCTCAGTACCCATGTGTTAGACTTTTTCAGATTGCTACCAGCTGGTAACTAAGACTATTTTGATTAGTAAGGACTTTAAGAGAGTGCATAGATGAGTAAGGGAGACAGGAAGAAATACCAGCAGATTCAGAACCAGAATTCATTGATAACTGAACCTTTAGAGACATAACAGCAGCAACACCTAGCCTGGAAGGAGCGCATAAAACAATGCAGCAACTTTATTGTTCTGTTTCCTGAGAATCAGGTAGCTCTAATTTAATGCCTCATCTTATCCAGCCTCTGCTGCTTCTTGACTCTTGCCTCTTTTTCTCAACAACATTCCTCTCAGTTTTGGATTTTATGACTCACTATCCTGCTTATTTCTTCCTTTATGTATCTTTTTTATTTTGTATCATTCTTTTATAATTTGATTCTCTCTCTCTCTCTCTCTCTCTCTCTCTCTCTCTCTATATATATATATATATATATATATATATATATATATATATGCCTAAGTGACCGTTATGACCGAACAACCGGTTGCTATGATGTGCACTGACCACCTGTGGGCAGACACTCAATGCAGGAGATTCCCCCGGTGGTCACCTCCCAAAGCTGGCCAACCTCCCGCAGTCCCTCCCCTCTGCCTGCCAGCCCCAATTGGCCCCGATCGCCAGCCAGGCTGAGGAACTCCACCTGTGCACAAATTTGTGCACCGGGTCTCTAGTATGACAATAAAACTCCTTGAGAGAGATTTGATTGGATTCATAAGTCACCATCAATAACAAAGTAATTAGGGGTACTTTCCTAAGCCCTGTTAGACTTTGAATCAAGTACATAGTTCTTAAAATATCCATGGTCAAGGTAATGAATTTATGATAAAAAGTGAAATGACTGAAATAAGGAACTATCTACCATAAGAAGGGATGTTGGGAATGGCAAGCATTCAGACTTATTTGGCAAATGAATAACAAATTGTTTGATGATATCAACTATTTCCTTCATTATAGATAAAATTTTTATTATTGTTTTATTTTTCATAGGTTTAGGTCTTGTCTCTTAAATAAGAAAATGATATCGTTGAAGACAGGGAATTTTAAAATTTTATATATATGCTTTTTTAATTAAATTTTTCTACTCAACATGCTGTATATTAAATTCCAGAACTTTATTTATCTTATAGTTAGAAGTTTACACCCTTTGACCAACATCTCCCCATTTCCCCATCTCTTAGCTCCTGACAACCAACCCCATTTCTACTCTATTTCTATATGTTCAGCATTTTTATATTCCACATATAAATGAGATCATACAGTGTTTGTCTTTCTCTGACTTATTTCAGTTAGTGTAATGCCCCTGAGATCCATTCATCTTATCACAAAAGGCAGGATTCACTTCTTTTTTTATGGTTGAACTAGGGGCCTGGTGCACAAAATTCATGCACTGGGGGTAGGGGGTCCTTCAGCCCAACCTGCCCCCTCTCATATACTGGGAGCCCTCAGGGGATGTCCTACTGATGGCTTAGGCCCGATCCCCATGGGAAGCGGGCCTAAGCTGCAGTCTGGCCTCCCTTTGTGGGAGGCAACCGGGCTGGTCAGGGGAAGGCACCAGCCCCATCACCCAGCTGTTGCAGCCACTGCCAGTCACCACAGCCACCAAGGTGTTTTCATCAACATGGCTCCAGTCCCTTCACCAAGAAAAAATGACAACTTTCTTTAGGCATTTTCAAGATGTGTCTTTCATAGGATATGGATTTCTTTCTTTATTTTTTATCCTCGCCTAAGGATATGTTTCCATTGGCTTTTAGAGAATGTGGAAGAGAAAGGGAAAGACAGAGAGAAACATCAAAGTTAGAGGAACACTTTGATTGGTTGCCTGCTGCATGAGCCCTGATCTGGGCCCCAGCCAGGGAGGAGCCTGCAACCTAGGTACATGCCCTTGATCAGAATCAACCCAGACCCTGCTGTGGGCAGGCCAAGGCTCTATCCACTGAGTCAAACCGGCTAGGGCAGGATATGACATTTCTTAGCCCTCCAGCAGCGAACCTTCATTTTTTTCTCCAGAAGTGTGGTGGAAAAACCCTAGATCACCTTTTTGAATTCTTATTACCCAAGTTACTAAGAATATTACCAGTGGCATACAGGAAGCTTAGCCAATGTGCAGTCAGAAAAGGTGTTTCCTCTATAGTTCACACCAATGGAGGGCTGGGCCCTGCCCAGGCCTAAAGCCTCTGGCCAAAGCTTTAGGCCTGGGAAGAGGACCTCCAGCTCCCTGTGATCGCAGACACCACCCATTGGGCAGGGGACCCCAGCTCCCTGCAATCCACCACAGGAGCAGACCCCCTCACAGGAGCGGACCCCCAATTGCCTGCGATCCATCACAAGCTCCCCGCTGGTGCCGAAGGCCGGGAAAGCCTCCAGTGGATGGTTTCCTGGTGGGCGTGTCTTGTTGGTGTAGCAGAGTGATGGTTCATTTGCATATTACTCTTTTATTAGGTAGGATAATATTTCCTTTTATACATATACCACATTTTCTTTCTTCATTAATATGATGATGGATACTTAGGTTGTTTCCATGTCTTACTATTGTGAAGAATGCTGAAATGAACATGGAGGTACAGGAATCTGTTTGAGATAGTGATTTTTATTCCTTTAGATATATACCTGGAAGTGGAATTGCTGGATTATGTGGTGGTTCTATTTAAAAAAAAAAAATTTAAAAGGACCCTCCATACTGTTTTCCATAGTGGCTGTACAATTTTACATTCCAACTAACAGTGCACAAGTGTTCCCTTTTCTCCACAGGCTCATCAACAGTTGTAGTCTCTTGTCTAACTGATAATACCCGTCCTTTCAGATCTGAGATGATATATCATTGTGGTTTTGACTTGCGTTCCCCTTATGATTAGCTATGTTAAGCATCTTTCCATATGCATGGCCATATGTATGTCTAGTGCATTTTATTGAAATGTCTATCCAAGTCCTCTATTTACTTTTAAATCAGACTAATTTTTACTAGTGTGCTGTGTAACTTTCTTGTATATTTTGGATATTAACTACTTATCAGAAAAATGGTTTGCAGTTATTTTCTCCCATTCTGTAGGTTGTCAATTGCTTATATGGCCTTTATACAGCAATTTACATCACAGATGTTTAAAAAATGTTTCCTGATTTAAAAAATCCAACTCAACCTATTTTTCAAAAATATTTTGAAAGTGATTAATTGTTCATGCATGTTATTTCCTTTGTTTCCCATGATAACAAGCTAGTAAAAATAGAAATCACTAGTATCATCATATTGATAGCGATAATGATAACCAAGATTTATAAAATACTTTCTATTTTGTAAGATACTTCTTTAAGTCTTTCCAAACAATTTTATTTTTAATTTTCACATAAACTTTATGAATGTCAAGAACTATGAAGGGTCTGAAATTTTGCTCTACTTACAAGTTACCAAGTTAGCCTTCCATCATTGAATGGATACTGGCTGTAAATACAACATTCTCAACTCAGAGACAAAGGACAGTGTATTAGTCAAAGCAATAGCAGTTACCAAAGTAACATCAATGTGCCAGGTGCTTGAGCCCAATAGTTTACAAGCAATGCAACAAGGGCTAGGTGACATCTTCACACTCATTGGGTTGCATTACAAAAAAAAAAAAAACACCAATTTTCAGAAACAACAAACTTTTATAAAGAAGCCACTAGCAAAACTGTCCAAACTTTGCCACAGAGGGAAACATTGTCTTTATTACTCTGGAGAGCAAACAAACCTTCCCTCTTGCCCACAGAAAAGTTCTCTCTCTCTCTCTCTCTCTTCTCTCTCTCTCTCTCTCTGTTTTGGTAATCCTCACCGAAGGATATTTTTCCCATTGATTTTTTGGGAGAGTGGGGAGACAGAGAGAGAGAACAATGGTTGTGAGAGACACATCCAATGGTTGCCTCTCATATGTGTCCCAACCAGGGCCAGGGATCTAGCCTGCAACCAAGATACATACCCTTGACCTGAATCGAACCCAGGAACCCTTCAGTCACTGGCAGATGCTCTATGCACTGAGCCAAACCGGCTAGGGCAGAAAAGCATTATCTTTTAACATTCAGGGCTGTTGGCTGTACAGTGTACAAACATTCATGAAAAGGTAATCCATAGCAAAAGCTGCCTGTGCTTCTGCCCTAAGATGTGCAGAAATATGGGAGACCCATGAGAATAAATTCCCAAAATGAGATGCACAATTTTAAGCCCTATTTTATGGATGAAGAAACTATATTTTAGAAAATGTAAGAAACATGTCTCATAGCAAAGAAGTTATAAGTATAAGTAGCAAAGTCATAATGTGACCTCATGTCCTGTGACTGCAGGTCTCCTTTCACTTGATCTTGCTGTCACCTAGGTCCTTACTGCTCATTGCTAATGAAGATGCTAGTAGCCCAGCCCTAGGCTTCTTTTCAATTACATGGAACACATTTAGGAGTCAGACATTGTTTCTACATTAGCTATAGTCCCAGTCATCAAGAATTTACTGCTTTTGATTGTTTTGGCTAGTTTCTAAGTGCCAGTGTTGTACCTTGAACAAATGAGTAAGATCATTTCATAGAGCCAACAAAAACAGAGACCTAAATAAACCTTCTCATGTCCGTGTAACAATAAAGAATTTGGCCTTTGCTGTTAAAAGCACATTGATTTTCTTGAAATCATTTTTTTAAAAGCAGACATGGACTTTATTCCAATTAGAACTGAAGGTTACAAGTGTTAATCCATCGGTGTCACAAGACCCAGGGTTCGCACTGGGGAGGACTTTTGACACATGTATTTGTAGTAATTTTTCATGTAAAATATAGCAGAGTGTTTTTGGAGAGAAAAAAATGTGCCTGGATTATTTCAGCAACATAATTGAGTGTTTTTATGTGTGTCGTGGCATTTCTTAAAACTTTGGCTGGGATGGTGGCATTTCACATCACAGAAAAGGAAATAAAGCTGTATTGTAGTTTGCTTACAGCAGTACCTAGAAAAAATTGAAATTTCAAAGGAGCGAGAGTTTTCCTTGTGGTAAGCAGGGGTCTGGGTAGCATTTTCATTTCCTGTCTCTTTGACTTCCAGTGCCCCCCTTCAAAAAGTTCTGAATACAGAAAGCAGAACTTGCCTCCAGCACAAAACCAGAGCCCACTTTTATTATTGTTGTTTCAGGGCTCCTGGATCTCATGCTGAACCTTAAAATCCTATTCGCAGCTCAGCTGCCAGCAAGCTGTGAGCTAGGCAGTGAGAAGTGGAAGAAATAACAGGCTTCACCATGCAATCAGTAGTTCCCTACTGCAACCATATGTCATGCCTAGAATCCAGGAGACTTGAAAAGTCTTGAAAAACTGCAATGCCACTAGTGCTCCTACTGGGAATTAGTGACGGGCAAGTGCCTGTCAGAGGGGTTAGAAAAATAGAAAGAACTAAGCAAGAGAACTGAGCTAAGGGAAGTGATCAAAATAATTGTCCTCTATGGATGCCATCATTAAGTGATTATAACTTCTATCTGTGAAATGCCTCTTGACCCCAGCAATCAAATGCTAAGTGCCTAGTGCTAAAGAAGTACAAACACTCTTTCTAATAAAGTAGCTTCATGTCATAGAAACAATCAAATAGTTATCATAACCACTATAACAAATTCTTCCTGTCTCATCAACTTTTATTTTTAAAAGGTAACATATCATTGTGATTAAGTGCAAACGCGTCGAAATCAGAAAGAATCAAATCCTCACTCTATTCCTTCTAGTTAGGCAATCTTTGAAAAATGTTGTCTTATTTCTCCAAGACACAGTTTCTCAGCTGTAAAATGGGAATAATCATACTTAACCTAAAGTATGTACAGCTTTATACCATGTCAGGCATATGGAAATATTAAATAAATGATGTTATTAATAATTATAGGAAGAAGCACAAGTATTATTTTTAAGGTTGCATATGGATGTTAATATTTCATTTTATGGATAAGATTAAAATAAAATATGTACATTTTAGTTAAAACATTAAATTTTTTATTTTACATTTATCAGTGTACAAGGGTCACTGATTTCTATGTTCTATAGAAATTTATATAAAGCAAACAAGTATTCATAATACACACCTACACATACATTTAGATTTTTATGAAACTGTGAAAGGCAATTTAAACCTGTAATTGGATTGTGTTTAAAAGAGTTATTTTAAAAAATCCATTATTGGGATCTTGGAACCCATTTTCTCTTTGAAATAATGCTATAAATTGCAGTGAAACTCCCTGACCAGCTCTGAAAAATCTTTTAACCTTTCCTATTCTTAAAATATTGTGTTAGCTGAACCATGCTGAATATATCTGATCATTATATAACAATTTTTGATAGGAAAATGACTCCTAATTCCCTCCTTTAGACATGGAAACATACTAGTCTTACCTAATAATAGACAAATATGTAAATTGACCGTACCTTTGCTATGCCCACAGCCAATCAGAGTGAGTGAGTATGCAAATTAACCCACCAAAGATGGTGGTTAATTTGCATATGAAGGCAGGGCGGGCAGCACCATGGCCTGCTTCTGGGGGTATGGGTCCATCGGGGGCAGAGGAGGCCCTGCAAGCAGCGCCAGACACCGCCCACAAGGTACCAGTTCATCGGCCAGGGAGGTGGTGGGGTGGGCAGCGCCAGACGGCACAGGAGGGGTCTGGGTTCATCGTGACCTGCCTAGCCATTCTGGGGGTCCCTGGGAACATTGCCTCCCTGGGGAGGTGAGGCCGGACCCGCCTAGCCACTCCCGGGGGTCCCAGGGAACATCGCCACCCCAGGGAGGTGAGGCCGGACCCGCCTAGCCACTTCCGGGGGTCCCAGGGAACATTGCACACATGGGGTTGCTGAGACCCAGACCTAGCCTCTGGCCACAGATTCATAGCTTCACAGAGATCGAGGGGATCTGCCTCATCTGCAGAGAGACAGAGGTTCTGCAGTGGCCCCAAGACGCGGGTGGGCCCAGCCAGGGATCAAGGGGCATGAAAGGACTCCTGGCAGAGGGGCAAGGACCCTCACCCCTGAGGCGGGGATTGAGGGGTGGTGCCACCTCAGTGGAGGGGTGCTGCACTGCAGGGTACTGGACTGACTGATGTGATTCAGAGAAGCTCCCAGTGCTAACGGGCCTTGCTCAGGTGGCCTTCACACTTCAGAGACAGTGACTCCTGCTCCTGCCTTGACCCAAAAGCAAGGCCGGGACACCCTGCCCCATAGCAGAGCATGCCTAGGCAGTGAGTACAAAGCCTTCCACCTGCTCCGGAGAAGCAGGGGCAGTAAAGAATGGGAGGCAGGGGACGGGGAGAGGAAAGAATGTGGAGCATCTGCAATGAAGAGGTGCTCGAGAAAGAGGCTGGGAAGCCTGACTGGAAGGTTTGTTGTTTGCTGGGCCGCTGCCCCTTAGGAAGCGCAAAGGGCATGGCTCTGAGGGCTTCCTGTGTGCTGAGTCAAGTTCCACAGCCAACTGGAATTGGCCTCAGTTTCCTGGTCTGTAAAATGGATTAAGCGTGTCCCAGTGCCTTCACTGAGCTTTGATGGCCAATTGAGATACTATATAAAGAAAATGAGGGAAGAAGTGATAAAGAAAAGGAAGGATGAGCAACACAAAAGAAAGACTGAAAGGAACCTGTAAACCCATTGTCACTTAAATAGGGAATATAGTGTTGTAATGATGGTATGATACCAGGAGGGTACTAGAAATATCAAGGAACACTTTGTAAAGTATATGATTGTCTAACCACTATTCTGTAACTAATATAAAACCTGAAACCAATACAAAATAATGTTGAATGTAAAGAAATGAAAATTGGAGTGAAGTTTTTATAAATTTCAAAGTTTAAATAAAAGCTGTAAAGGAAGGAAGGGGAGAATAAAAATAGTGTTTTTCATTTTATCACTTCATTAAAAAGACAGTTGTCTTTATATGGTGCTTTTATACTTTTCTAAGTCATTATCTCATTTTAATTTTCGGGCAACTTAAAGACAAGATAAGTATTCCCTCCACTATTCAAAGAAAGGAAATCTTGGTGTCTGGTCCTAATGATTCAATCGTCAAGCCCTTATTGTAAAGCAGGGTTAGTAAAATTTCCTGTGCAGGGTCATATCTATACTAATAAAAGCCTTGGGGGTGATGAGGCCAGCAGGGGAGGTTATTTGGGGGCAATCAGGCCCGCAGAGGAGCAGTTAGGTGTCAATCAGGCCAGCAAGGGAGCAGTTAGGGGGCAATCAGGCAGGTAGGTGAGTGGTTAGGAGCCAGCGGTCCCGGATTGTGAGAGGGATGTCCAACTGCAGGTTTAGGCCCAATTCCACAGGGATCAGGCCTAAACCTGAAGTTGGACATCCCCCAAGGGGTCCCATATTGGAGAGGGTGCAAGCTGGGCTGAGGGACACCCTCCCCATTTGCACGAATTTCGTGCACCAGGCCTCTAGTATATATATATATTTTGTTTTGAGCATGCATATAGTTCCCATAGCTGAAAGTCACTATTTGAAGACTGAAGTAAATTATTGTATTATATTATTGTATTTTAGATAGATTACATATTAAATTATATACTGTGCTTTATTTTAGGTCTACTATATATTAAATTAATGCCTTAATTCTTTCTGCTTTTAAATTTATATTAAAAAGATAACAAGAAGCAGTTAATCTTCAAGGCTTCATAGCAAGGCAACATCATTCCTGCCAGTCATTCATAAGAATGCAGCATAGATTCACTTGAAAATAATCATGTCAAACCAAGTCCAATCCTGTTTTACATATGGTTGCATGGTGCACAGAGGAACGGCATGAGTATTGTGTTATTTTAGGGAATATTTGGAGACAGGATTCTATACCATCCATGTGAATAAGATAGCAAAGGTGACCTGGATGCGAGACCTATGATGTGGATTTACAGAAGTGAGAACAGCCAGTTTAATATGTGCTAATTGATGATTTGATTTCTGTCTAAAGATAGGATGCTAGCAGTATTGCATTTCCCACTCCTTTTCACAAGTTGTGTCAATGACTTGGAGGGAACACATAATACCAACTTTCCACAGAAAGAAAGTTAGAAAAGATGTCTTGTGTGAGGCCTCATCCCGTGTGGCTTAGGGTTCTGGATCTGGAGAAGGGCCGCGGGCAAATGACAGGATAAGACAAGAAATAATAATTTGGAAATTGGGGGCCAGGCGGAGAGTCCAACGCAAGGGGAAGGACTTCACTGGTGCCCAGGCCCTGACAACCTTTTATTCAATTTTGGATACACATATTGCCCTTAGTCAGGCAAGCAATTCAGGTAACAGACAAACTATCTTAAAGGTCAGTAAATATTAGTAAAGATTTACTTTGAGACTATTTGGTCAGGAAATTGCTTGAGCCACCATTGTCTCGACTAAACAATCAGTGCATAGCTCTGGCCCTTGCCAGAGTTCAAGGTTCACCAGCATTCTGGGATCCTTGTTTACACTTTTCTGATAGTGAAGACAATGGGTAGTTTCCAACAATGTCTGACTAAATTCACATTCCAAACAAACTTGGAAATAAATGAAAAAATAATTGGCTTTAACTAGAATAAATGTAAATTTCTTCATGTAAATTCAGTAAATACTTTGCACAAATTATAAATTGGGAGGAGTCCATCCTGATGGCATTGCAGGTGAAAAAGTATGATGATTTTAGTTGATCAATTAATAGGTAATCAATATTATTCCAGACTTGGCTGTACCTTCCTCCTTTATTCTTACAGCAACCTGACAGGTTTTTAGAGTAGCTGCTGTATGTCCCACTGGACCACAAGCTATTTTGTTTTGTAACTAAAGCACTTTAGTCTAGTACATGATAGATTCTCAATAAATATCTGTAATGAATGAACTGAATTTATGAAAGGGCTAATAAAAAGGTAAGCACAATCCTAAGCCACTTTAATAGATTTATAATGCACAGATCATGAAAAGTTATGATCCAATAAATTTACCATTGACTATTTCTAGAACATTTAGTTTGAGCAAAATATTTAAAAATAGAATTCACCAAATACACATTTAAAGTACAAAAATCAGTATGGCAAAGTGGCTAAAATGATATTTTATGAGAAAGAAGAAATAAATAAAAAGAGGCTGATAAGAAAAATGTTTTCAAGTATTTTAAGGATTCTCTTATAGAGTAGACAGACAGATTTATGCTGTCTCCTGAGGCCAGAAGAGCACAATGAGCATATGAATGATCAACTGTGGCCTCACAAGGGAACTTGAGAGTGAATGCAAGGGTATACAAATAAAATGTGCTGCCTCAGAGGTAGTCAATTCTTGTTTATTGGAAGTATTTAAGCAGGTAACATCTGTCAGGATGCAGCAGAGGGAATTTCTCGATGTGTATGATTCTTTTTTCAGTGCGTACAGTATGTAAAGTCTTTTTTCAGCTCTCGCTACCCATTCTTTTGTCGGCAATTGCTCACAGCAAGAGCCATATCTTCTTCAGGATGTTAAAAGTGCAGTAACTGTTGTTTGAATTAAAGAAATGGAATGCCTTCAGAAACAACTTTCTGTCAAACTCATTACTAACATAAGGTAAATTGATAATTTTCTGTCTCCTCCTGCTTCTCCTACTCGTGTTCCTCTCTACCTCTTCTCCTCCTTTTTGTTGATGTTGAATGTTGTTATTATTGTTCTTCTTTTCCTTCATCTTCTTCCACATCTTCCCCTCCTCCTCTTCCTTCTCTTCATTTTTTTCTTTTCATCTTTTTCTCTCTTCTTCCTCCTCGTATTCTTGGTAAATATCAGTTGTAAAGAAAAATAATACTGTTTTTCTTCTATGGAGATAATTTTATTGGTTTTATTAGAACATATTTTTATGTTATTTTCCATCAATATTCATAGCTTATGAGATAAGCTAGTTGAAATGTGAATGCACCAAAGTTTTCATGTTGGAAGTGATGGTATTTCTAAGAGAAAAAAAGTAACACTGTTTGGAGGTAATAATGCACACCTATAAAAACCCAGGGTATTAAAGAAAATATTCATAATATAAGAAACAGGAATGATCAGTTATGATATACATATAATATGTATTCCTAAAACATATTAAAATGTTACTGATGAAATTGTGAGAGTATTGAAATGTGTGTGAATGGAATTGCCAGATTTGATGTTCCTGATTCATTCATATGGCTATAAAATGATGTAATAAACTATTTTCATTTCTTTCAAAGCTATACATATCAATATGGTTTATAACTGTGCCAATATAGCAGTGAACAGCCACATGTGGTTACTGACCTTTTTAAATATGACTAGGTGAATTGAGATGTGCTCTCAGTATAAAATACAGTTTTCAAGAGTTGGTGCTAAAAGAAGGACTATAATATGTCTCACTATACTATAAAATATTCACTATATGTTTAAATGATTCTTTGGATCTTTTAGGTTAAGAATATATATTATTAAAATTATTTTTACTTTCTTTAATGTGGCTACTAAAATTTTTAACTTATATGTGTGGTTTGGATTTGTAGCTCATATTATATTTCTGTTGTATAATCCTGATTAATAATGTATCGAAATAAAACTTTCACAGAATCTTAGCTTGGGAACTGGATGGAAACTTAGCTTGATCACCCATAAAATGTTAAGCACTCTAGATTTTAAACCTCTAACAGAGCTCTTTTGAGGAAACATTATGTGCCCAAATCTCTTGAATACATGTAAACATGACCTTGCACACCTCATAATTAAAGATGTTGCAATAGTTTGTTGCAATAAATTGGTTGCAATAATTTCATTTTGTACTCTATTAGATTCTGAAACACAGTAGTGAGTTCAGTATTCAATGAGAACAAAACAAATAAACTATTCTCTTTTCTTCCTCTACATAGATTATTTTGAAATCAGCGTTTAGGAAATGAACCACAAACATAACAAGTATCAGCTCCAAGTCAAGAGGCCTTGTTCTGTTTGTTATCAACTCCCTTTTCCTAAATTGTCCTCCAAACAGAAACAACAGCAGAAATGCCTACGGGCACCAGGAATTTTCCACTCAGCCATTGGCAATCAGGTCCTGCAAAAAAAGGATGACATTAACCAGAAACTAGGCTATGCAGACAGTATCTACCAAGCAGAGCCTAAACTTTTTAGAATGGTGGTTTCAATTCTATGCTCTCTTTCCTTCAGTCTTCATTTCCCTATTCTGCTCCCAAAGTGTTCTTTCATAGCTTGAGTACAAACTGTAAATATTTCATATTTGATTTCTTCTAAAGTACTTGGAAACAAAAGTTTGAATGAGATCCTAAGGGCCTAGATTTTTTTTTTTTAAATAGCTACAGTAAAACAATAATAGAGCCATTCCGCCACCTTAGGAAACAGCCTAGAGGAAAAAGGACTAGGAAGATCATTTTACTGGTTATACACCAGGCCCAGAAGGAATGGTAATGTCATAAATTATTCTGTGGGTATTGCTGATGTAATTCTTCAGAGTTTGATTTTCCAGTGAGTCTGTAATTGTATACACAATGGAAGTTGAGAGTTGAAATAATGAAATAAATACAATAATATTTTAGGCCTCTTGGAAGCTTATGTTAAATTCTAGAAGAAAAAAATATATATATATACAATTAGAATAAATACATTGTACATGTATGAAATCTTCAAATAAAAATTTGAAGATGTATTTAAATCTTCAAATATATACAATTAGAATAAATACATTGTACATGTATGAAATCTTCAAATAAAAATTTCTGCATAAAAAATATTCATTTTGCTTGGTCTGGTTTATACACAATTATAAGAAACGGCTCCCAGCATATTAATTTCTGCTAAAAATAACTGGACATAGTATATAGTAGCCCCCAAACCCTGAAAATCATTATTTTACCAAATCATTTTATAATTTGTGATTTATCTACTTTCAAAATGTTTGATACAACTGAGAGGATTTAGAGAAAAGAAAGGCAGTCGGGGTCCATGGGAAAGGAATGCCTATGGATGGGCGGAGCCAGCTCCAAAACACTTACCTTACAAGCACAGAGGGCAGCAGAATGTTACAAGAGAAGTGGGTAAAGGAGGGGGAGCCCAGGGTGCTTTGAAACTTTGAAACTGATACCAGATAGGGAAGGGGGAAATCGGCCAATTGGGAAAATACACGAGGGGACATCAAAAGAGGAAGGTTCCAATTAGAAAGTAGCATCTACAGGCAAAGAAGCCGCCAGCATTTATAAACCCTTAGACAAAGAAACTCACTGGTTACCCATTTTGGGACCCCTCCCCAGGAAGGAGTTTGTATACGCTTGCAATAAATTTCCACACTTTTGCTTAAAATCTTTTAGTCCACAATGTTTATTCTTCAAACTTCGTAGGACAAGAACCTGGAATAAGAATTCTGGCTTGCCCTTCAGGGTAACACCTACATCTCATAACTGCAAAATTCACAGGGAGATTAGGAGACCCTATTGGATAGCAGACCCACCTTATGGAAGGAAACTGCCTCTGAATCACCATATTGTCAGCTTGTTACCAGACACTATATTTGGACTGAGATATGAGTAAGAAACAAACCTTTACGGTATTCTTTGTTATAGTATTTAGCCTATCTTAAATAATATACCTTGTTTATAGAAAATATCAGTATACTGACTTTATATTAAGATTCTTTATTACTTCAAAGCCGCAGTTGTTAAGTAATCACTCAATGAGGAAGCTAAAAGACTGTTGGAAAAAGTCAGAACTTTATGGCCAGTTTTTCAAGTGATGCTTTAAATAAAGAATAAAATAGAAATAGCTTGTCCTCTGCTTAAACAAATAGATATGTAACTTAAAAATTAACATATATGAGTATTTTGGTAAAACATTTATTATTTTTAATTTGATGAAGTCCCATTTGTTTAATTTTGCTTTTATTAATTTTGCTTTTGGTGTCAAAATCCAAAAAATAATTTCCAACTCCAATATCAAAGAGCTTACCCTTATGTTTTTTTTTCTAGGAGTATTACAGTTCCAGGCCTTACATTCAAGTTTTAATCTGCTTTGAGTTGATTTTGTGTATGATGTAAGATAGGAATTCAGTTTCATTTTTTTGCATGTGGCTATTCAGTTTCTCAAACACCAATTATGAAGAGATTATTCTTTCCCATTGTATATTTTTGACTCCTTTGTTGTAAATTAATTGGCCATGTTTACATGGAATTATTTCTGGGGTCTTTATTCTGCTCCATTGATCTATATATCTGTTTCTATGACAATACCATACTTTTTAAATTTCTATAACTTTGTAATAAAGTTTAAAATTAGGAAGTGTGGGCATCCAAGGAAGAAAACCCCTACTAAAGAGAAGTTCCTAAACACCAATTATAAAACATGCAAAAAAACTTTGAAATGTCTCTTCAGTAACATTAAAAAGCATCCAATGACTCAGAAAGGGTTGTGAGGCTCAAGAAAATAAATAACATAAAACAATATAAATAAAATAAATGTGTATTTTAAATCCTCCAAGAAATCAAAGCCTATTAATATTTAGGAAGCAAATTCAGAAGATCATGAACAGGATGAAGCCATAAATGAAAATGGACCAATTCTTAATTCAGAATTGAAAAATATAATAACTGAAATAAAAAATTCAAGATGGAGAAAATATTACTATTGTTTTAGATGGAAAGTGAATAAATTGAGAGAGAAAAGGAAGGAAAAAAACAGGTGAAAATACAGTGTAGAGAGGTAAAATGAAGGAAGAAAATAGAAATTAAAAATGTAGAGACCCAAATGAGAAACAATTTTCTCTGTAGTTAGAAAAATAAGAAAAATAAGGGAGGTGCTATGATCAAAGAGCTAATCACTCAGAATATAAAAGATATTGAACTTAGGTTGAAATAGCCCTGCTATATTTCAAGGGATAAGAAGAGTAAATCTATATACCAGAAAGAAAAAAGACAAATTAAAAAAACACACACATAAAAACTACTAGATAAAAAAACAAATTTCTTGAAGGCAAATGAAAACTAGATTCATAAAAGCCTTGTTATCAGAAACATAAGCCAATAGAAGACTGGAAAAATGTGTTAAAAATACTGAAATTTATACATAATAACCTAGAATCTATATCCAAAAATAATCTGTCTCACTCAGGAAATTCTAGATGCTTTCCCATTAAAATCAAGAAAAATTGAGTATATTCTATCACCATTTTAATTCTAAATTTATCTTTATCCTCTAGTTCAGGTGTTTGCAAGCTTTCTGTGTAAAGAAACAGCTACTAAATATTTTAGACTTGGTGGGCCATAAAGTCTCAGTCTCAGCCACTCAATGCATTCATTGTGGCACTTACTGCATTCATAGGCAATAGGTGGGCACAACTATGTTCCAACAAAACTTTATTTATAAAGGCAGGTGAAAGCTGGTTTAGTCAGCTTACTGATTGAGTTCCTAAATAATTACCAAGTGCAAACTGTTTGGAGAATCTGTTCATTTATTTATTTATACATTTTTTTATCCCTCTATCCACCAATAATCTCTCTTTCAAATAGTAATTGAGGGCTGACTGAGACTCAGGCACACTGTTATGTTTGAAAATGTGACAATTGACAAGCCTCTGTTTTCATGGAATTTGTTATATCCAAAAGAAATTTTATTCAATTAGCTACAAAGAAAATTATAAAATTGCAGCTGAGAAAAAATTCTCACATATGAGTACTTGATACCATTAGGTTGTAAAATGGGGCAGGTTTGCCTGGTAGGTGAGATCAAGAAAGATTTTTTTAAAAAGTGATTGTCAAGGTGAGGCTGAATGATAAATAAGAATTTACTATGTAAAGAAAGAACTGAAGATTTGTTCCTGAATAATATGTACAAGTCTTACAGAAAGAAGGAGCATGGTATGAGGGCGGCAAACCTGTGGCAAAGAGGAAAGTAGAGATTGAGATACAATGAGAGATAAGTTGGGGGCCAAACCATTGTAGAGAGTTGAGGGCATGTATGGAATAGTAAGAAGCCATCAAAGTATGTTCAGCAGGGAGGAGACATGTTTGAATTTGTACGTTAAAAATATCACTCTGAAAAAAATTATTCTGGTTTCATCATGAAGACAAACTGGACAGGAACTAAAAAAGGGTGCAGGGAGACAAATTAGGAAGCATTTGTAGCAGTGTGAATGACAAAGAATGTTAAGGAATTGGAAGCAGTAGAGAGCAATGGTCAGATTTGATGGAATGTTGGCTTGGTATAGGATTTTATGATGAAAAATTATGTTCTTTTGGATTTTGAAAGATATATTGCACTGTTGCCTTCTTATCCATTTTCCTTTTTCTTTGAATATTTTTGGATATTTCTTTTATATTTTAGGGTATTCTCTTTATTCTAATGCTTTCAAATATCGTAAAACAAATGTTGGTTTGTGTGTGTGTGAGTGAGAGAGAGAGAGAGAGAGAGAGAGAGAGAGAGAGAGGTTTTGAGTGTGTGTTTCATTCATAGTACTCAGCATTTAATGAGATCTTTCAGTCTGGAAACTTGTTTGCCCTTATGTTATAAGAAATAGTCTCTGCTGATTAATTAACTTAATCATTAGCTATTTTTCAAAGATAGTGAAATTCTGTTGTCTACCAATATCTTCTCCCTCTTTCTCTTTGTTTGTAGCTATTTGTAACTTTTAAAAAAATTCTGTTTATAGTAAGGCCTTACAGCATGTGGACAATTCAACATGCTTAATAGAGAGTCTCATGATATTGATTTTTACTGCTTTCTTTTTCTTGCTGGCATTGCTTCCAGCAGTCTTCAAGAGGTTATTTTGCTTTTATAAGACATTATTACTTTATAGGATATGGCTTAAAAAAAACACATGAAAAAGCCATTATAGAGCATTTTTATACCACAATAAAGAGTTTACAGAATGTAAAATAAACACTAACAACAACAACAAAAAACATAAAGAGGAGGAAATTTATAGCTCATCATTTATCAAAGATTTACTGACCTTATACTATTAAATTTTCCTCTCTCACCAACAATTGGCTTCCTTAATATGATAGAAAACATGGCCATTGAAAGTGCCCAAATTTTACATCTTATTTCTGTTATAGAATGGTAAGAAGCTAGGAAAATTCCAGGAAAGAAACTAGGGAAATGAAAACAGATAGTTAAACAGCAGTAAATCCACCTAGTAATTCCTATCTTCCCTAAACCAAGGACACTTAAGAATAAATGTTTGTACTTCTCCTCCCCAACAAGAGGATAAATAATTTAAATCACCCTACTCAGGGAGATAGGTAACAGAAATCCAGTTAAGTGCCATTTGCCAAACACACCAAGAACAGACAAATTAAGAGAATAAATCTCGTTTTGCTATATCAGCACAAAGCTGATGAATATTCTATTGATCAGCCCCCAAGACCTCCCCTAAATGCCCGGCTTTAAAACCCCTGAACTGAAGGTCACAGTGTGAACTTCCCCTCTCCTCTCCTCTCCTCCCCCATCACATATTCCCTAACCTCTAAGAGACCCCATGAAACTTGCAACCAGGGGAACAATGACCAGCAACAGCTCATCCAGGGATAACCCCCTGAATCTGTCTCCAAAGCCCCCTGTTCTCTGAATTCCCAGTGAGCCAAAGAAGCTTAGTCTTTTTTTTTTTTTTATATATATTTTATTGATTTTTTACAGAGCGGAAGGGAGAGGGATAGAGAGCTAGAAACATCGATGATAGAGAAACATCAACCAGCTGCCCGCAACCGAGGTACATGCCCTTGACCGGAATCAAACCTGGGACCTTTCAGTCCGCAGGCCGACGCTCTATCCACTGAGCCAAACCGGTTTCGGCAAAAGAAGCTTAGTCTTAATTCACGTATACTATAATTAATCAAGATCAACAGTGTCATGAATAATATTATTTCAATTTACCAAGGTCAATAAAAAGATTCTTTGTGTAATTTTTATTGAAATTGAAGTTAACCATTTATAAATCTTAATTTAAAAAGTATTCTTAGTGATTTAAAATGTGATCATAAACATTTATTATTTTATTGATATATTCAAGGGATATTAAAGTGTTTCGCTCCTTAAAAATTTGCTGCTTTTTGTATATGATTTTTAAACATTACTTGCTTATTGTTCTTCAAAATATGTCATTACTTTAGGCTCTTTTAGTAGGTATTTTCAAGTTTTACTTAATTATAACCTAAGAAACCAGAGAAAATGTTAATAGAATAAGTGTTTAACTTCTGCATTAAGGACATATAAGTTTTTATAAAATAGATAATTGTACCTCAAAAGCTTTTTTATCAAGGGGCTATTGTTTTGTTAAATTCCTCTTTTTTGTTGACACTGTATTTCAGATAGGTAATGAATACAAATTAAATTATTTATATGTCAGGTAATTTACCTTTATAAATGATAATATTAACTATTACAAAGTACATAGAATTTTGCTTTAGTATTTGAAAAAACACTTTAACAACTGATTATAAGTTTTATTTTTATTTGTTATCCACTTTGCTTTTTGCAACATCACTTGGTGATTACTTTTCCTCGAATTATATGATAGATTGCTATCACTGATGAATGAGTGACTTGCCCGGGTATAATAGACTTGTCATGTTGACTGAAGCAAAGTGATATGTGATTGGATTCTGGGGTCAGAAATTGCTTAGCAGTAATTTGGACAACAATTGGACAGCAGCATCAAAGTGAAATGCACTCATTGTCCATCTAAAACTGGCTTATGTACTTTCTTGATGCCTATAAATACATTTATATTTCCTAGAATATATATAATAGTATTCGTGAAAGAATAAGTTATTTAAAAAATCTTTAATTACAATTCAATTTTTTGAAGTTTCTATTAAAAGCAGACTTTATTTACAGACCGTGTGATATTCAGCATCTCATTATATATTTTACTGAGCTGAGAATCTTCATAAATACTTGTGTTCTAATGTTGGTGATGTAATTAATTGAGATGGTATACATAAAAGGCCCACTATAGGCCATGTATATAAAATATATTCAATAAATTAATTTATATTAAAAGAATAGCCAAAACAATCTTGAGAAAGAAGAACAAAACTGGAAGATTCATGCCACCTGATCAAACTACACTACAAGGCCATAGTAATCAAAACAGCATGGCACTGGCATAAAACCAGACATATAAATCAAAGGAACAGAATAGAGAGCCTAGAAATAAACAACATGTTATCATCTATACTAGAGGTCTGGTGCATGAAATTCGTGCACTGCGGTGGTGGGGAGGGTCCTTCAGCCTGGCCTGCACCCTCTCTCACAGTCCAGGACCCCTCGGGGGATGTCCAACTGCCGGCTTGTGGCTGGATGGCCTTCTGCTGCTGCACAGTCTGCTGCTTGAGCTTCAGCAGCTGCTGCACATGCATAGGCTGGGCCACCACGGTCTGTCCTGTGAACACCATCGAGTGGATGAGTCAAGCAGGGAGGCAGACTCACCCTGAGTTCCTTGAGCTTCCCTGAGTCACTGAGTTGTTCAGACTGACTGCCTTCTATAGAGAACAGCACCGGAATCAGGCCTAAGCCAGCAGTCGGACATCCCTCTTGCAGTCCAGGACCACTCGGGGGATGTAGCAGTGCTCCACGTGGCAGGTGGCCAGGGAGGAACCCAAATTGGGGCCGGGTGCCACACCGCTCATGCTCATCCCGGCCTGCTACACCTGCTGCTGCCACTTGGTAGTGTTGCCACAGCGTCGGGAGAGCCTCCCGACGCCATGGCAGCTGCACTCGCCAGCCATGAGTCCAGCTTCTGGCTGAACAGCGCTCCCCCTGTGGGAGTGCACTGACCACCAGGGGGCAGCTTCTGAGTTGAGTGTCTGCCTCCTGGTGGTCAATGTGCATCATAGTAACTGGTCGTTCCGCCATAATGGTTGCTTAGGCTTTTAACCTAAGCAACCGTTCACCATTCAATCATTCTACCAGTCACTATGACGCGCACTGACCACCAGGGGGCAGATGCTCAATGCACAGGCATGGAAACATGGAACAGACTGATGAATCTTAGAGGGAAGTGGGGAGGCAAGAGAGGGGAAGAGATTAACCAAAGATCTTATATGCATACCAGAGGTCCTATGCACAGATTCATGCACCGGTGGGGTCCCTCGGCCTGGCCTGTGGGGATCAGGCCTAATCTGGCAGTCCAACATCCCCCGAGGGGTCCCAGATTGCGAGAGGGCCCAGGCCAGGCTGAGGGATCCCACTGGTGCATGAATCTGTGCACTGGGCCTCTAGTTAATTAATATTTGACCAAGGAGGCAAGAACATACAATAAGGTAATCTATTAGAAAATGGTGCCGAAACCAGTTGGCTCAGTGGATAGAGCGTCGGCCTACGGACTGAAAGGTCCCAGGTTCGATTCCAATCAAAGGCATGTACATTGGTTGCGGGCAGCTGGTCGATATTTCTCTCTCATCAATGTTTCTAGCTCTCTATCCCTCTCCCTTCCTCTCTGTAAAAAATCAATAAAATATATTAAAAAAAAAAAAAAAAGAAAAAGAAAATGGTGTTGGGAAAATTGGACAGATAAGTGCAAAAGATTAAATTAGACCACCTCTGGCACCATTCACAAGACTCAACTAAAAGGGTTTTAAAGACTTAAATATTAGATTCAATACCATAAAAATCCCAGAAGAAAACATAAGCAGTACAATCTCAGATATTTCTCTTTGCAATATTTTTTTCTGATATATTTTCTTGGGCAAGAGAAACACAAGAAACAATGAATAAATTGGACTACAGAAGTAAATAAATAAAATAAAAACAAATAAATTAAACTTTATTGTCATAATTTCAATATTATTTATTTTCATTATTTTTAGCAGGTCATAAAAAGTTGCAAATCAGCCCTGGCTGGTGTTGCTCAGTGGTCGAGCATTGGTTGGCACACCTAAGGGTGGCGGGTTCGATTCCTGATCAAGGGCATGTACCTGGGTTGCAGGTTTGTTCCTCAGCCCCAGGTGGGGTATGTGCAGGAAGCAATCTATTGATGTGTCTCTCTCACATCAATGTTTCTCTTCCTCCCCCCCTACTCCTTCTCTCCCTTCCTCCCTTTTACTCTCTTTAAAAATCAACTGAAAAAAATATCCCCGTTGAGGATTAACAAAACAAAAAAGAATTGTATATTAATTTTTTCCTAGTTTGAGAGATTAGATATCATTTCTAAAATATGTTCTTCAAAATACCTAGAAGTACTGATTAAATTTTAATTATTTTTAGGTGCATCAATGAGCTGACCAGAAATCAAAGAATATTAAGAAGGTGAAAAAAATCATTTATTTATATATTTATTTGTATTAAATTTATTGTGGTGACAACACGGTTAATATTATATAGGTTTCAGGTGAACAATTCTATAATACATCTGTATATTGTGTGTTCACCATCCCAAGTCAAGTCTCCTTCCATTTCCATTTATCTTCCTTTTTTCTTCTTCTACCCCCCCCCCCCCCCTTTCCCTTTGGTAATCACCATATTGTCAGTCTATTAGTTTTTTTTCTTTCTATCTTAATCTCTTTACCTTTTCACCCAACCTCCCAAATTCCCTCTCCTCTGACAGCTGTTAGTCTGTTCTATGAATCTATATGTCTGTTTTTATTTTGTTAGTTAATTTATTTTGTTCATTAGATTCCACATATAAGTGAAATCATATGGCACTTGTCTTTCTCTTACTGGCTTATTTAACTTAGCGTAAAACTCTCCAGGTTCATCCATTGCTGTTACAAAAGATAAGAGTTCCTTCTTTCTTAAGGCTGAATAGTATTCCATCTGTAAATGTGCCACAACTTTTTTATCCACTTATCTACTGATGGACACTGGGGCTACTTCTAAATATTGGCTATTGTAAATAACAGTGCAATGAACATAGGGGTGCATATATTCTTTTGAATTAGTGTTTCAGGGTTCTTTGGTTATATCCCCAGAAGTGGAATCACTCGGTCAGTGGTCGGCAAACTCATTAGTCAACAGAGCGGCAAACTGTGGCTCACGAGCCGCATGTGGCTTGTGAGCCGCAGTTTGCCAACCACTGCATTAGGTCATAAGCCAGTTCCATTTTTAATTTTTTGAGGTGACTCTATACTGCTTTCCAAAGAGGCTGCACCAATCTGCATTTCCACCAACAATGCATGAGAGTTCCTTTTCTCCACACATCCTTGCCAATATATGTTGTTTGTTGATTTATTAGTGACAGCCACTCTGACAGGTGTGAGGTGATATCTCATTATGGTTTTAATATGCATTTCTCTGATAATTAGTGAATATGAGTATTTTAAAAAATCTGTTTATTGGCCATCTGTATATTCTTTTTGGAGAACTGTCTATTTAGGCCCTTTGCCCATATCTTAAAATTGGATTGTTGGTTGTTGTGGTGTAAGGTTGTATACATTTTTTTGGATAAATTTTGGATGTTAACCTTTTATCAGTAGTATCATTGAGAAGCCAAAAAATAAATAATAAATCTAGTATCCTAAGTAATAAGATGATACTGAATCTGGGTCTTGTGTGAGAATCTAAACAGGTGAACCTGAGCTTTTAATTAAAACATACTACCCAGTAGGAAAAGTCTTGAATAGTCATTTCACACAAGATGAAACTCAAAGGCACATAAGCCTATAAAAAGATGCTTAATTAGTACTTAGGGATATGTAAAATAAGCCTACAATGAGATATAATTTCATTCCCACTAGATTTACAGAAATATTATACACTAAAAATATCTAATGTTTAGGAAAATACACAGTAACTAGAGGCCCGGTGCACAAAATTCGTGCACAGGAGTGTGTGTCCCTCAGCCCAGCCTGCACCCTCTCCAATCTGGGACCCCTTGAGGAATGTCTGACTGCCCATTTAGGCCCAATCCCAGTAGGATCAGGCCTATTTGGGCAGTCAGACATCCCTCTCACAATTCAGGACTGCTGGCTCCCAACTGCTTGCCTGTTGCCCTCCTGATTGTCCCTAACCACTTCTGCCTGCCAGCCTGATTACCCCCTAACCACTCCCCTGCCAGCCTGATTGATGCCTAACTGCTCCCCTGCCAGCCTGATTGCCCCTAACTGCCCTCCCCTGCAGGCCTTGTCACCCCTAACTGCCCTCCCCTGCAGGCTTGGTCCCCCCCTAACTGCTCTCCCCTGCAGGCCTGGGTCCCCCCAAACTGACTTTCTCTGCAGGCCCGGTTGCCCCCAACTTCCCTCCTCTGCCAGCCTGGTCACCCCTAACTGCCCTCCCCTCCAGGCTTGATCACCCACAACTGCTCTCCCTTGCAGGCCTGGTCCCTCCCAACTGTCCTCCCCTGCTAGCCATCTTGTGGCAACCATCTTTGTCCACATAGGGGCAGGATCTTTGACCACATAGCGGCAGCCATCTTGTGTGTTGGAGTGATGATCAATTTGCATATTACTCTTTCATTAGATAGGATAGAGGCCTGGTGCCCGGGTGGGGGCCAGCTGGTTTGCCCTGAAGGGTGTCCCGGATAAAGGTGGGGGTTCCCTTGGGGCGTGGGGTGGCCTGGGCGAGGGGCCTGTGGTGATTTGCAGGCCAGCCACGCCCCCCCCCCCGGTGACCCAAGCGGAGGCCCTGGTATCTGGGATTTATTTTTCTTCTATAATTAAAACTTTGTAGCCTTGAGAAGAGGCCAGGTCAGGCTAGGAAATTTGGCTTCCACCATTGCCAGGGAAACCCAAGCCTCCTGCTCGCTCCCTGGCCATAACCATCTTTGTTGGAATTTATTTATCTTCTATAATTGAAACTTTGTAGCCTTGAGCAGAGCCCAGGGCCAGCCAGAGCGGGTGGAAAGCTTGACTTCCAACATTGCCAGGGAAACCTAAGCCTCCTGCTCGCTCCATGGCCGGCCACCATCTTGGTTGGGTTAATTTGCATACTCACTCCTGATTGGCTGGTGGGCGAGGCTTGTGGGTGTAGCAGAGTGATGGTTAATTTGGATGTTTCTCTTTTATTAGTGTAGATAACTAACTATCATATAATACTCATGGAGTGTATATTAGTACAAACACTTTGGAAAGGAAATGGACATTATTTAGTAAATATAAAGATGGGCTAACCCTAAACTGAGCAAATCCACTCCCAATTCCACTCCCACTGACCTAAAGATACTCTTTCAAAAGTGAATCAGAAGATATGAGTAAGAATGTTTATAGCAAAAGTTTTTTTGTTTTTTGTTAAATGTATTTTTATTGATTTCAGCAAGAGGAAGAGGAAGAGAGAGAAACATCAATGAGAGAGAATCATTGACCAGCTGCCTCCTGCACACATCCCCACCAGAAATCAAGTCTGAAACTTGGGCATGTGCCCTGACTGGGAATAGAACCATGACTTCCTGATTCATGGATTGATGCTCAACCATTGAGCCACACCAGCTGGGCTATCCCAAAAGTTTTAATAATATAAAACAAAACAAATCAAAAATGAAAACTCGAGTGGTCATCAATAATAAAATGAGAAATGATCCTGGCATATTCATGGAGTGGTTTACTATTCAATATAAAAAGAATTAATTTTTAACTATAAGAAAGAGCACAGATGAAACCTTAGATCATACAGTTGAATGTAAAAAGCCAGTCACTGAATACTATAAGCAGTATGATTCCATTCATATGAAGTAAGAACTGCACAAGTAAGAAATATATATTAAAGAATACAAATTACAGATGGTACAATTATAAAGAAAAAGCACATAAATGATTTACACAAACTGGAGGACATTCATACTTAGAGGACAGAGATATGGATATAAGTTTAGGGAGGGACACAAAATCCATTTAAAAGGTAATAGTAGGAATATAACCCAAGAAACTAGAAACACCAATCAGAAAGGATATATGCACCCCTATGTTCATAGCAGTACAATTCACCATAGCTAAGATTTGGAAACAGCCTAAATGCCCATCAGCAGATGAGTGGATTAAAATCTGTGGTACATCTACTCAATGGAATACTATGCTGCAGTAAAAAAGAAGGAATTCTTACCATTCGCAACAGCATGGATAGAACTGGAGAGCATTATGCTAAGTGAAATAAGCCAGTCAGAGAAAGATAAATATCACATGATCTCACTCATTTGTGGAATATAATGAACAACATAAACTGATGAACAAAAACAGATCCAGAGACAGAGAAGCATCCATCAGATCATCAAAACTCAGAGGGAAGGTAGGGCAGGGTGAGGGTAAGGGGGAGAGATCAACCAAAGGACTTGTATGTATGCATATAAGACTAACCAATGGACACAGACACCAGGGGAGTGAGGGCATGGGTGAGGAGGTGGGGAGGGGGGCAATGGGAGGATAAGGACACATATGTAATACCTTAATCAATAAAAAATAAACAAATAAATAAATAAATAAACAAACTAAAAATAAACACGGTAATAGTAATATGTGTTTTTTTCTTAAACTGAGGGATGGGTTTTTTATGGCATTTGCGCACAGACACACGTATTTAAATACTTTTTATCAACTAAGCATTTAGTAATTATACTTTTTAAAAGAAAAAACAAAAATACGTATATTTTTTAAATAATTCTTTTCTTAAAAGCTCATTTCATTGATCCATGACTTTTACCTCTCATGCATAAATTGCTTCTGACAAAAAGAAGCATCATGGCACCTTGGGACAATGAAATGGTAGAGAACATGGCAGTGGATTCGAGCATTTTAACATAATCAGTAATGCTCTAAGTGTCTAGATGAGCTAATTATACTTCCGAAAGTAACTCAATCTATAGAAAGAATAATTTAAAATATTAAAATGACAATACAATAGTCCCTCCCATATCCATGGTTTCACTCTCCATGGTTTCCTATGATTAACCAGGGTCAAAAATTATTAAATGAAAAATTCTAGAAATAAACGACTCATAAATTTTAAATCCAGCAAGGTGCGAGTAGCATAATGAAATCTCTTGCCATCCTGCTCCCTCCTATCTGGTATGTGAAGCATCCATTTGTCCAGCCTATCCATGAGACTTATAAGCTATCCTCCCATTTGTCACTTAGTTATCATATAGACTTTTGATGTATCACAGTGCCGATGTTCAAATAACCCTTATTTTACTTAATAATGGCTCCAAAGTGCAAGAGTAGTGATGCTAGCAATTCAATAGGCCAAAAAGAAGCCATAATAATCTCTTACTGTGCCTAATTTATAAGTTAAGCTTTATCATAAGAATGTATGTGTAGTAAAAAACACACAAAAACAGTATGCATAGGGTTTGGTACTATCTGATAGTTCAGGTATCTCTTTGGGTTCCTGGAAATTATCCCCTGTGGATAAGGGGGGACTACTGTATACGAACTAAGAATATGTATATTTTTAAAAATGTTGATAATAAAATATGGATTAAATCAATTATTGGAGCATAGGAACATATTTACCGGTACTTTCAAAGTGATCTTGATTTCTCTTTCCTTTTAGGCATCCATGATAAATAGATGATGGAGGTCAGTAAGTTTAAAATTACAGAGAAATCCTCAAATGATCTCAAACCAATAGACTGGATAGATATAAAACACAGTTGGGTCATGGTTAGAAAGAAAATTCTATTTGTTTTAATCTCTCAAACAGGCTACTCACCTGTTTAATTTTAACAGGAATCAATGACTTCACCTCCTTATGAATTCTAGAATGTGGAAAATGTATCTGACTTCAAAAGCATAGTGAAAAATCAATTTTGAATTTTCCCTTAGATCAGGTAAATGTATCACATAAACACTGAAGACACATCTATCTGTCTGTGTTTTTGTTTGTTTGTTTTAATTTAACCCAACTGAAAAATAAGTAACTAAATTAAATTCCGAGCTGGGCCATGAAGGAGGGCCTGTAGTACGTAGAATGAATTGAAACTCTTTTCCTTTCGGGACCGAGGGCAAGTGGAAGACCTTTTCTGTGGGCAACCTGTCCTTTAACTACTTCTTCCATTTCCCATAAGCTCAAATTATTCACCCTTGAAGAGCATTTGATCTGGAACCATTGTGCACCTAATTAAAAAAAAAAAAGCATTTTAAGTTTAGATACAGATACTGACATACTTAAAATTCTGCTGTTTAAATACTTTCTCCCCCCTCTTTTTTAACTCCCTGGTTGTGCAGGTGAATCACGATTAAATTTCACCTTCAATAGGTTGAATCTGAAATTAGCCCCTGTAGGCATATCTTTGCTTAATATCATCACATATTATTGTGAGGATGGTTATGGAGAAGGATTGAGAGCACATGTTTTAGGTAAAAACAAAAAACAAATAAACAAACAAAAAAACCTTAATTTTGAGATACGTATAAAATGTATCACAAGAAATAGTCAATTTTTAAGCTGGTTGCTAGCTTTGCATCACTACCACCTTCCAGCAAGACGTGGGTGGTGATAATGGAAGGTTGGCATAAAAAAAGGAATTTACATTGTCCTTTCTATTTACTTAGGTTGCAGGGAAGAACCTGGAACTTTATGATTTAAAATATGTTTCCTGGAAAATATTACAAATTCATTAATACACCTTAGTCCAGTTTTTAAATTCTAGCCACACTGGCACTTTAGACTATGCTAATTTTTAATTTGTTCCTTAAGAATTTTTAAAATATATGTTTTGAAATAAGTTCTACTGAAAGCAAAGTAATGATAAAAGCAATTAGTTTGTTTTTTTTTCCCTTTAGTATTGTATTATATGATTTTCAGTTGAGAATTCAAATTTAATGAACTAAGGGACAAACTGGCTTCTAATAATTTCATTAAAAATCAAAGCTCTTTCTTCTCTCCAATGAGAATATGCCAAATTGCCTATAGTAATGATCTTCTGTGAAGTTTTCAAAGCTTGATTAAGCTTATCCCATCTTAAGAGTTATGTGTGATTTGTTATATGTAGCAGATAATGTTCAGAGTTGTTAATTAAAATACACATTAGTCATGCATGTGTTTACCACTGTAGTGATACTAACTCAATGACCTTTTCCCATTCTATTTTGGTTAGATGCACTATTATAATTGGATTTAGATTTTGACTGAAAATATTCTTTGAAGCACTCTAAGACGTAATGATTTTTAATTATGATTAACTGCTAACTGAAGAGTAAACAAACAAACAAACCAAGCTAAGCACTTCCGTGTATTTTGTCATACTAGTTTAAGATAAAACAACAACAAAAATATCATTTTGATTTTATTGTAAATAAGAGTCACAATTACTTAAAGACGTCCAATTGGGAGTCATTACAGTCATGAGGATGTAAGAATGACTGCATATCTTGGGCTAATTTGTGTTGTTGGAACTGTGTTAGTTTAATGATTTTTCCATATCATTCATCACATTTCTTTTTTATTCAGGCAATGACTTGAGTAATAGTTTAATTCAGATTTTTATGCAAAACATTTATCAAATGATAACGGAAGAATTAGATTGGATTTTGATTACTTGTAGAACATGATACTTGGTGATAATCATGTCAGAAAAAAGCAGAAAAATTAATAAAAAATAATTTAAATCCCTTAGAATTGTATGCTATGTATATGGATGTGTGTATATAAAATCAAGTTCATTAATTAGTTAATCTTCCAAAAATAATGTATAACTAGTAGACTTCTTTTACACAAATATGTCTAACAATATTTATAAATCAATTAGGATATTAAAAAAATTAAGCTTTAGTGAGAAGGGGTGTAATTAGTATGACTCCAAGAGCACTGATATTTTTATACCTTAAGCAGCTATCCTAAATTTCCAGGAAAAAAATGTTGCGTTTAAACCTTTCTCATAAGCAAAGCAGACTCTCTTAACTTTCTAAATTCCAAATCTCAAGCTGTTTTCAGCAACAAGACGCCTCATTTAACCCACATACCTTTCCTCTTCAGAGTGCGTTTAACGTACTGCAGATGCTGGTAAAGCAAGAAACACAATGCAGACCCTCTTTAGATAGGAGAGTCCAGCAGTTTGACACAAGGTAGAAACATTAATGGATAGAAAAAATGTTGGAATTACTTTGGTCATAAAACTATTGTTGCCCAAGATTGAAAATATTACTTTAGCAGATAATCTCTTTTTTTCATTCTAGTAACGGATGATTACATATTCCAACAGGTACGTTTAAGAGCTCTAATAATTTTTGTTCAATAGGTACAAAGCGTGTTGGCACAAAATGTTATTTGGCCTCAAGATTACGAACTAAACAGTGCCTTTAAATGGCCTTTTGTCCCTTTGTCACATTAAGATGTTACTATTTGCATACGTAAATGAATGTCTTTATATGAAAGCCAGGAAGTGATTTTGTAGTTTAACTCTTTTAAAAATATTCTGCCATGGCATATCTCAATGACAGGTGAAATCTTGGTAGCTCCTAAGAGACTGGTAAATTTTCGTATAAACTGACAGCAATTTTTCCTTTCGTATGCCCTTCCTTTCCTCAGAAACATTTTACATCAAAATTCAAACTATATAGGGATAATGCAGCATTAGTTAAAACAGTGACAAATTCTTACAAGCATTTATCAAATTCATTGTCGAAATTTATAATTTCCCGAAAGTTTGAAGACTAACATTCATATATGATTTGTAAGACAACAGGAAGATCTGGCTGCACTCAAATGTACTTAGGTTTTACCTTTTTCACGTATCTAATACATGTCTTAAAAAACAAAAAACAAAAAAACAATGTTAGTCTGAAAACGTAAGAAAGATCAACGAATTCAAAATGCGGGGTTTGCTCTGTTAACTTCTAGCTGTTTGTCATTAACAATGTTCTCTAATTTCCCTGGGCTATAGTTTTCTCATCTGTAAAATGAGGCCCGTAAAATCACTCCAACAATTTCTAAAATCTCTTCTGGCTGAAATAGCTGTCTAATTCTAAATTTTGTGTTTTCTGGTTGTAGTGTTCAACTAGACTAAAGAATAGAGATTTTGCTTAATAACAATGATAATGTCATAGTTTCAGACCCCAGAATGAACTTTAACAGAAACAATTAAATAGATACTAGTTACAGTTGACATTTCCAAAGAACAAATGGAAACTAACTAAAAAAAAAAAAAAAAAAAGAGTAGACCTGATTGTGAAATTTACTGATTCACAGCATTCATTTAAAGGAGGTTGGACTAAGGTTTCTGTTGTTGTTTTAAAAGACTGACAACTTGAAACTGCCAGACTTCAGGCCCGGGGGCCTCTAGGCCAACAGAGGGATTCCTTAGTAAAGCAGAAACTGGGCAATGAGCTCTGGAATGCTAGCCCACCTTCCGACAGAGAAGTGCCACCTTTATTTGTTACACACACCAGTATTGTGCATTCAGTTTTATATGAAAAGTGCTAAGGATCTTCAGTAAAAAAAAAAAAAAAAATTAAAAATTGATGTTTAGAAATTACTGCAATAGCCGATGTTCCTGTCAGGTGAGTGAGAAAGTCTATGCCTGAAGTGTGTTGCGTCCTGCCTTGGAGGAATCTCATTCAACTCTTATCCATGACTTTTGTGAAGATACCCAGGGTATTTCACCAACTGCATAGGTTTGGGTTAGAGAATCAATATCTCAGCAGTTCTCAGTCAGCCTCGACTACATCAAACAAAGCGAAGCGAAATGAAGCCATATTTAAAGTTCTTATTTTCATATTAAAAATAGAAGATTAAAAAATCGATTAGTTAGAGAAACTCAGAGTACCAATAGAGAATAAAAAAAGACAACAGCACTACTAAAACAAACTAAATGAGGTAAAAAACAAAATGAAAATATCAGCTGTTTTAACTAAAACATACTGTAAAAGTAAAAAGTGAATTGTGACGGTTTATACCACACACAGACCTTTGTCTACATCAATGGAAATTTAGTATCTAAGTAGGGAGTTGGGGAAAATCTAACCAAATCACACCCAGAGCATGCTATTTACTTCCAGGAACAAGCCTTTAAGGAAATTACTAATATAAACTGGACTCTATTGAAATGTGCATGACCAGGCAATGAAGGGATCTGGACCAAGATGTAACAGGGGTTGGAGATGTTTATTCTATCACATGACAGAGATTGCAGGCTTTTAAAATATTTGTAGGGGTGAGACAAAGACAGAAATTACAATTGTTCTACCTAACTATCAAGAAGCTGGACTTTACCAAACCGATTTAAAATACCGTGCAAACCGGAAGAGCTGGTCTTGATTTAAAAAATATATTTTCACTATTCAGAACTTAATGAAGATAGAACAAGCTTTCATAAATATTGGGTTCTTCCACCTTGGAAAATATTCAAAACCAGAGATTGGGATACAAACTGGTGAGGTTAAAAAATTATTGTACATAATATTGAAAACATTTTATTACTATAAAATTTATGGTACTACTAGAGGCCTGGCACACAAAATTCATGCATCGGGGGTTGTGTCCCTCACCCCAGCCTGCACCCTCTACAATCTAGGAGCCCTCAAGGGATGTCCTACTGCCTGTTTAGTCGGGCAGTCGGACATACCTCTCACAATCCAGGACTGCTGGCTCCCAACTGCTCACCTGCCTGCCTTCCTGATTACCCCTAACCACTTCTGCCTGCCAGCCTGATTGATGCCTAAACTGCTCCCCTGATTGATGCCTAACTGCTCCCCTGACAGCCTGTTTGCCCCTAACTGCTCTCCCCTGCAGGCCTGGGTCCCCCCCCACAACTGCCCTTCCCTGCAGGCCCAGTCGACCCCAACTTCCCTCCTCTGCCGACCTGGTCATCTCTAACTTCCCTCCCCTGCAGGCTTGATTTCCCCCAACTGCCCTCCCTTGCAGGCCTGGTCCCTCCCAACTGCCCTCCCCTGCTGGCCATCTTGTGCCGGCCATCTTGTGTCCACATGGGGGCAGATATCTTTGACCACATGGGGACAGCCATCTTGTGTGTTGGAGTGATGGTCAATTTGCATATCACTCTTTCATTAGATAGAATAGAGGCCTGGTGCCCGGGTTGGAGCCAGCTGGTTTGCCCTGAAAGGTGCCCTGGATCAGGGTGGGGGTTCCCTTGGGGCATGGGGTGGCCTGGGAAAGGGGCCTGTGATGGTTTGCAGGCTGGCCATGCCCCCCGGCGACCCAAGCGGAGGCCCTGGTATCTGGGATTTATTTATCTTCTATAATTGGAACTTTGTAGCCTTGAGTAGAGGCCAGGGCCAGCCAGGGCGGGGGGAGGCTTGGCTTCCTTCATTGCTGGGGGCCACCCAAGCCTCCTGCTTGCTCCAACTCTGTGGCCACTGCCATATTTGTTGGGTCAATTTGCATACTCGCTCCTGATTGGCTGGTGGGCGTGGCTGGTTGGCATAGGGGAGGTATGATCAATTTGCATGTTTCTCTTTTATTAGATAGGATAATGAAAACATTTTATTAGATATCAAAATTTATATATTTTTGCATACTGTCTAAAAAATAAAGAAACTTTCATTGTGTATTGAACAAAATGACATAAAAAGTTACTAATTCAGCAGAATTGTTCAGACTTTTCCAGTAAACATGCATTGCCATTAAGAAATGTTTGAAAAACTAATGTCTAATATGTATGACACTGAAGATGACTACTCTTTGAAGTCAGCATGTTGAGGTAGCAAAATCCCTAATCAGAAAAGATCCAAATATTATCATTTCCAGAAAGTAAAATGATGAAAATGGCCATGTCCTCATTCTTTAAGCTACAGCTTATTTGCATCCAGTAGGGAGAATGAATGGGGTCACCCATCAGAGCCAACATTTTCTCCTGAGGACTGGAAGTCCTTCTCACCACCATAACAAAGGCTCATAGAATCGTATCTCCCACATGTTGAGGACATAATTAGTATGTTTTTTAAATACAAGAGTACAGGATATGTATACCCTTGAAATTAGATTCTGTGCAAAAATGAATAAGACCAAGAAATAAATATGTACAGAGGTGGGCAAAAGTAGGTTTACACTTGTAGTACAAATAAATAATGCAATCCTATCTAATAAAGAGGGAATATGCTAATTGATCCTCACACTGTCGCAAATATGGTAGCACCCACAGCCAATAAGAAGGGGATATGCTAATTGACTGCCCTGCCCTCAAAGATGGCAGTGCCCACAGCCAATAGGGAGAGAATATGCTAATTGACTCCCATGCCCTCAAAGATGGTGGCACCCACAGTCACAAGATGGCGGCGCCCAGTCCCCTCAGCCCCGCTGTCGTGCCTGCCTCCGGAGTCCCCCATTCCCCTCAGTCCCCCAGGGCCGGCCCAAGGCATAGACAAGCCTTGGATGGTGGCTGCCCAGCCAATGCCCGAGGTGCAGGCAAGCCTCAGATGTCAGCTGCCCAGCCACCCAGGGCCGCCTGAGGCTCAGGTAACCAGGGCTGGCTGAGGCTTGCGCTGCTGGCAGTGGCAGCAGCAGAGGTGTGATGGGGCATCGCCTTCCCCTGATTTGCCAGGTTGCCTCCCACCCCTTGGGGCTCCCTGACTGTGAGAGGGGGCAGGCCGGGCTGAGGGACCCCCCTCCAGTGCATGAATTTTCATGCACCGGGCCTCTAGTAGTTAATAATAACACAAGAATAAACTGTGTGTTTTGCTTACTCACAACTCTAAACCTACTCTTGCTCATTTCTGTGTGTGTGTGTGTGTGTATATATATATATATATATATATATATATATATATATATATATAACATTCCTTTTAAAATTCCCACTCCACTCATGCAAAGAAGTGTGTTTCTGTGTGAAATATGAGTTTTGTATAACTTTCATGGGGGAACGTGATGGGTGTGGTAGGCATACCCCTATCCCCTCCCAAAAAATATTTTCATATCCCAATTCCTGGAACCTGGGATTATGCATGTTACATGGCAAGGGGGAATTAAGGTTATTGGCAAATAGATGGCCTTAAAATAAAGAAAATATCCTTGTTTATTTGAGTGGACCCAGTGGCCTTACAAGTGAAAGAGAGAGATAGAAGAGTCAGCCAGTGTCTGAGTGATAGGATGTGAGAAATACTTAATGGACCATTGCTGGCTTTAAGGATGAAGGAAGGGAGCCATGAGCCAAAGGATGCTAGAAGCCTTTAGAAGCTGGAGAAAACAAGGAAGTGGATCTGACCTCCAGCGCTGTAAGATAATAAATTCATTTAGTGTTAAGCCACTGAGTTCATGGTAATTTGTTACAGGAGCTATAGGAAAGTAATACAGGAGCAGTGTGACTTAGGTTTTGTCTTTTTGGGGGTTTGTTTGTTTGTTTTGCACTTTGATTTCTTTTCTAAGAGACTCACTTAAGTATTTTGCTGTAGCCTTTTTACCAGTGATTCACTTGACAGCAAGAGAATGTTTTACAGCATGGATTGTCTACTAAACAACCTAATCAAAATATTATTAAACAATTACACTGCAGTAGGCTGTTTAATGAAGTGTTTTCAGTGTGGCTTGAACACTAATAGCAACAATGTTAAGCTGCTTTGTGCTCTGGGTATCAAAGAGCTTGTAATAATGTGAGTCGACTAAGAGCCAAATAAATCTTAAAGCACCTTAGACAGACACATACTTGTGCCAGTCTAAATCTTGTCAGATATTGTTATTGTGCATGAAAATGGGGAAAAAACAAGACTATCAAGAGCTTCCGTATACTGTATATCATGTAAATGCCCCAATAGGTAGGTACTTTCCAAGCTTCCTCCCATCGATGACATGTCTATTAGCTTGATCTGAATTTAAATTTAAACTTAAAAGAACATAACCTAAAGTTAAGCCAAGTACTCTTGAACTACCCTCTACATCAGCACCTAATTTAGAAGTAGTGGCACCCATAGTGAATTGAAAAAAAACAAACCTCTTAGAATTGAGGAAATAGCACTATATGACTGATAGGCAAATCTAAATAAGACTAATGCAGATATACCCGAAGATGTGGTTACAGTGTGCTTTGGTTTTTAAGTAGAAAATTTCCATCTAGCTAATTACATTTTCTTTCTTCTGTGCTTTTCCTTTTGTAAGAGAGTTCCAGGTAAGAAGTTTACTATTATATTTTGTTCATCAAAATGATCAGATATGAATTTAAGAATAATCACTACTCTAAACACTATTGATAGTCCTAGAGAAATGGAAAAGGGCATGAACTGAAGGTTCATGCAAATGACTTTGAAATGATGGGCTGAAGTTCTCTCTAGTCCAGTTCTTCTTTTTCCTTTATCTCTTAATGGACAAATAACTGATATTACAGTTATTACCCTGAGAACAAAAACCAAAACATTATTTCTGAATGAAAGACACTTTCTCCTCTGTGTCTAAGGGCAGTAAGTCCTCAAAGACACAACAGTTGGAGGATGATTTGGAGGAGATAATTGGAGTACGGACCTCAGACTTTGAAATTCATCCCAGCCATGACTTGGAGTGATACACAGTAGTGATGTCCCTCTCTTCTGTTGCCTCGTTAACTCTTCATGGCCCCTCTCAAGAAATCTGTGTAAATCCTTTACATTTGCTCTACTCACTGGTTCTCTAGGAGAACAGTGGCCTGCCACTTCCACTCCTTGCAATTTGTCTGTTATGTAAAAGTAACAGGAAATTACTGCTTAGATGTCTATCAGCTTTCTCTGTTTGGCCCTCTTGATCCCTCTCTTATGAGATATTCAAGCCCACTCAGCTCCTCTCAGTGCATTCATCACAGCTATCATTTGTCTCTGTTTTCACTTCCATCGCGTGTCATCTTAATGCTGAGGTGTTTTGACAAGTGCAATGAATTCCCATTAGCTGTGATTATCAGAAGTGGACGAGAGAAGTTGAGGACAGTGAATGACACGCTATTTCACATTTTACTCTCATCTAATTCACATCTATCAAGAAGGTCTTAGAGTGTTATCCATTCAGCATTCTCCAAATTGAGTCATTTTCTCTAATAGCATCAGTTCTGCTGATGTTTCTCTAAGTCTAGATGATTATTGAGGAACCATGCTTCAATTGTTAATGTGTAAAATCTTTCTGTTTTGAAACTAGTGGAGAAATTTTTGTTTATTTTCCAAATCAGATGACAAAATCTTCCTATAATCCTCCATGTCCCTCAAGCTCAACTTTGTTTTTGTTTTTTTAAGTAAATATTAAACTATGACTCCAACACCCATTTAGTAACTCTTATTAGTAATGGGGATGCTATTGGAATAGTCGCAGATTCATTTATGCCTTTGATGTTTCAAAGAAAAGGAAAACACAGCTTATTACTAAATGTAAGGATATAAGCAACCTACCTAAACATGCGTAGTGGTATAATCCTTCTGGAAGAAAATCAAATGAAACCAGAAAATTTATTTTTAGATGAATAATAAACAAATGTGTATCATTACGTCTTACCAGATGCTGAGGTCTGAAATATTTTATTGAGGTTAAAAAATATTTACTATTGCTCGAAGGGATTCACTATTTAAAGTTCTTAAAATATATAATTTAAAACTTAAGGAATGCCAAAACCCTAATGTTTACATATTTTATGTGTGTATTAACTAAATATAATTAGGACTTTAGGTTATGGGATGCTAGTTAGTTATCCTCTTCTCTTCCCAGATGTTGGAACCCCATGAAATCGTAACCAGAGAAGGAGCTTCTTGATTCCCAAATCTTCAATTTAAAGTTTTTCATATACACAAATAATATCTTAAATTATGTTTATAATTTTCTTATGTGTTTGTTCTCTTGAAGTTCCAGTGTTCCAACCTTGGTTTTCTTCTTCTCTCATTTTTAGTTTGTACATATACCAATTATATGTTATAGAATAAATGATACTTTGGTGATACTTTGATGAACAAAAAGATAGTATATATGATAGTATGTATTTTCTCATTTTCTTAATGTTTACTAGACAAATGCCTAGTTATTGAGCTAAAATAAATATTCTTGCTTTCTTATAGGTTAGTCAGGCCTCAGAGTGGCTGCACAAACTCTGAGAGGCTATGTTTGTAATGAATCTTTGCATTCTCAAAACATATATAGCATAAGTCATCCTTAATAGCTATAAGCCCACAAGTTCTACTTGCTATCTGAATAGCTGATATGTTCCCAAAACTGTACTCTGTGTTGAAACAGTGATTAATTGTAATATTTTAGAAAGAATACAAATTTAATTTATTTTATTCATAGTTTGATTTTAAGAAACTTTTATTTTAGTAAAGAAAAAAAATAAATATGTTTAATAGCTGCCATAATGCATTTGAGTGGTTATATTTATTAGTTACCTTTGTAAGTTTGTGAACTTTGTGATTTAGGTAACAAAATCCAATATTTAATAAAAAATATTTATATACAAGTTCTATTTATAAAGTGGCTAAGAAGTTATGATTGTATGCTACTTAAGTGGTGTTTTTTTTTTTAAATATATATTTTATTGATTTCAGAGAGAGAAAGGGAGGGGGAGAGAGACAGAAACATCAATGATGAGAATTATCAATTGGCTGCCTCCTGCATGCCCCCAACTGGGGACTGAGCCTGCAACCTGGGCACTTGCCCTTGACTGGAATCAAACCCAGGACCCTTCAGTCCGCAGGCTGATGCTCAATCCACGGAGCCAAACCTGCAGGGCAAGCAGTGTTTGTATTGAAATAAAAATGTGATACACCAGAAAAATTATTTAGAACCAGAACTGAAGTCTGGCAAAATCTCTCACATAGACTAGAATGCAGTAATTTTTTTGTTTAATTTATGATCTTTAAATTTTTTAAGCTTAAACTCCATTGAGATATTTAAAAATTGTAAATGTTTTCATTAAATTCTGAGTCTAGAATAAACAGTAACATTTTCTTTACACGTTGCCATATTGAGCTTAGAGTAGATAAGAATCATTGTAGTTGTGGCATAATTGTTTACTTTAATGAAATTTGGAAGCATGAGCCTAAAGAAGATGCTTCCCTAGAGGGCATGTGGAAAAAGTTCATTGCATGTTTTAAAAAATGTATTTGGTGAGAGTCATATCATTGGCCGCTTCTTTCAGTTCCATAGTGGACCTGACTGTATGTAAAGTAAATATAATCCTCAGTAAAAATATAGACAGAGGTGTAGAAAATGTGATTTTGTTTCTAAAATTGTTTTAGAATTTCTATCTGTGTCCACGGGATATTTTGTTTTTTTGTTTCGTTGTGTGTACGTGTATGTGTGTGTGTATGTATGTGTGTTCATGGACTAGCCAAATTTTCTATTTCAAATGTAGCAATGTTTACTTTCATCTTTTTTATTATCATGAGTTGTTAATGGAGATTTTATTCAGAGTTGTTTTTGTGGCCTCTTTTACCATACGTACATACTTGTAGATTAAACACCAACTCAGAGTTATTTGTTTTCTTTTTCCATAAACATCTCCCAGAACCCTAAATGCTAGAGAGCATCACATTACCTCTCTCATTGGGAAACGAGGCGGCTACTGTTGAGGAGGGTAAGCTGATGGGCTCACTTTATATTCCTGGGAGGGACAGAGCTGGAACAGAGCCAGGACCAGAACGCCAAAACCCTAACAGGAGTCCTTCCCACCACAATGTCTTTCCTCCTGGAACTGTTTCCA
Source organism: Eptesicus fuscus (assembly GCF_027574615.1). Taxonomy (NCBI): domain Eukaryota; kingdom Metazoa; phylum Chordata; class Mammalia; order Chiroptera; family Vespertilionidae; genus Eptesicus; species Eptesicus fuscus. The sequence goes on along the minus strand of NC_072482.1, from coordinate 48,559,363 downwards.
GTATCTTTAATGTAATGTCAGCACTCTATGTTATATCTGTATTGTCATTTTGTTTCTAGATGCAGCCAGGATTCTTGACCCCCACCTGTTCTTGGCATTGGCACTCCAGTAGAGGTGATGAGTTTTCCTGAGTCGGTACTGATTCTCTTTGTGACTAAACTTATACTCTTTGAACTCACAAGGAACTGTAGTGTGGCTAGTTCTACAAAATCAATGGACCCATATTAGATGGGCTGGACTGAATATAAAAATTGACCTCTACATATGTGTAAATATATGTTTGGTGTGAGGCCTTACCTCTACCTCTACCGCTACTTTCTCTTCCTCTAGAGAATGTTTCAATACATTAGCTGAAGAAAATTGGAGATATGGAGATGACATTTAAAAATGTATTAACAAAGAAGAAAGATAAGCCATTTCCTAAAACACATAATTACTTATATTTGATAATTACATGTATTTGTACATTAGAGTACAAACCAAAATACATAAACCCATAAATTCCAAAAATTTTTGTATATTGAATTGTATTTTGTAGGTTTTCTTTGTAATATAGTATAGTAACATATTATAACTATTGAATAATTGCTACAAAGCTCCCGAGTCAGCAGTAATTTCCACATTCCTAAAATGGCTTGGATTAACTTAGATAATAAAGCTCCTATGCAATTAAAACTTTGCTTTGGGATTTATAAGTCATGTTATATCCCTAACTGAAAATTTGTTTTAGGCTGCAAAGGTTAGAGTTCAACCTTTTAAAAATGTATTCTCCTACAAAATCAAAACATCACAGTTTTGTCTGTGTGTATCTATCTGCTGTTAGCATGCAACTTTAGCGACACTTTTAATTTACAGACCTCTTTGAGAAACCACAAGTTTTCTTAATGAATTTATAGATTTTTCTTTCTCAACTCTCTCTGGAACCACATAGCCCATTAATCTTAGGCGATTTTAGTATCTGTATTGACAACATTGAAGATAGGTTTGGTGTAAATGTTTTTTCCTTGTTTAATACTCTTGGCTTCACTTAGCCTGTCTCTAAAATGACTCTATCATGAAAGGGACAGACTATTTTCAGCATTACTATCAACTCATATTTACTGAGTGTTATTTGCACATAGGGCATTACCCAGTACTCAACACACTCCCATAGTTTTCGACATTTTATTTACCCTTGTAGTTTCATGCAAGTTTATTTCTTTAGCACCAACTATTTAATATTCCAAAATAACATATCTATCCGATTGACATTTCAGTCCAAAATAATTGTTGGTTTTTTATGGCTTCCAACCCTGATCTATCAATAATTCTCATTGTGCATTCTAACAGAAACCTTTCTCAATACCTTTGCTTTGGAAAAAAAAAAAAAGAACTCTGGTCGTTTCTGATACTATGGATATTTTTGCAATTATGTACTTTAAATTTGTCTGTTCTTTTTCCTACCTTTTGAACTAGTGAAAATATTTTGTTTGTAGACATTATATTATTACATATTTGCCATTTCAACTTTCTAATTGATTGATGTCTTTTTACCATTTTGTGTATCCTACAATTGTCAGAAAAAAAGTGGGAACATTTTATTTTTTTCTTATGACAATGCACTTGTTTCTACATTGGAAGTCTCCTATATACATTCATTAAGTTAGATGTGTTTAAGAGTTTGTGTGGTATTTATATGCAGCTGCATGCTATTATAGGTTCATAAATTTGAAGGATTTTGAGTGGTTCAGTTCCATTCCCTCAATAGAAGAAGTCCAGATGGATGAGAACATAATGTATTGGGTAACAAGCACTCATTTTCAGAGTAAAAAGTGTCCTGACATTGATGTGAGTTAATCAATAGAGTAGAATTATATCTTCAAATTACATGGGGAATAATTATTGCTAATAATTATTAAGTTAGTAACATCTCAATTCTAGAGTGCCTTAATGAACATTTATAGCCATCACTTTCCCTTTTTTAATTTATACTATTTTTAAGGTTCTTTTTAAGACATATAAACACATAAAGATCCTAAGTCACATTCCTTTATCAAATCATCTAAATATTACAAATGAAAAATTCAGGATATTTTAGTTCTAAACTTGCTTTTTTTTTAAAACTAATGTAATTTATAATGTACTAATCCTATGGGAATACTTAATTTGATATGAAGTGATAGATCATTTACATGTATTTGAATAAGGTGAGGATACTTTCTATTTATATATAATCAATTTGCCCTGGAGACTGCAGAACAAATTCCTAATATTTTCCAATTATCGTTATAACATCTTATTGATGTCAGGGCACTAATTTTTATTATCTCTACTGATTGGAAAATATAGTACTAATTATTACTGATTTGTATACAGAAACAAAATGACTAACTTTACATAGATAGGTCCAGGATTGAAATTGAGGTGTTTTAGTGATGATAGGTAACTGAGAATGTAAAACATGTATTTGTCAGAATTCTCCAGAGAAACACAACCAATTGGAGATAGATAGATACTTATTTTAAGGAATTGGCTCACGTGATTGTGGGAGCTAGCAAATGCAAAATCTGTGGGGCTTGCTGGCAGGCTGGAAATTTAGGTAAGAGTTGATGTTGCAGTCTTGAATCTGTGTTCTGCATTGCAGCAGGCCGGGATTTCAGGTGAGGATTCTATGTTGCAATCTTCAGAATTGTTTCTTCTTTGGGAAACCTCAGTTTTTGCTCTTTAGAGAATGTGCCTTCAATTGATTGGATGAGGTACATTCATATTATGGAAAGTAATCTAATGAAAATCTATTGATGTAAATGTTAATTACATCAAAAAATACCTATACCTAAACATCTAGATTTTCTAGAAAAAATATATTTTTCTGTGTTTGACCAAACAGCTGGACACCATAGCTCAGTCAAGTTGAAGCATAAAACAAACCATCACAATTCATACGTTTTAGATTAGCTTCTAAACCTGGTGACATGGTTGATCTATTCAGAAGGTCTAAATAATTATTGAACATTGTTCTTTCAATGTCTATAGCAGTGTTCATCTTTACCTTTATGTTTTATTACTGTGGATTTATGGTTAAAATGCATGCGTATTTATGAATGTGTAATGCCTAAATCATTCACACAGGGCATGTAGTTGCCATTTTATCAGTCCTGGTCATCCTATCTAATAATAGAGTAATATGCAAATTAGGCGTCACTCCGCAACAAAATGGCGGCCCCCATACCCACAAGATGGCGGTGCCCAGTCCCCTCAGCCCCGCTGCTGGAGTGTCTGGCCTGTCCCACCAGCAAACAGAGCACTGAGAGCAGGGCATGGTTGCTTCCTTAGTGCTGCGGCAGCGGGAAGCCACCAGGCCCTGCGCACATGGAGCCGGCGGAGGAGCAGGGCCTGGAGTCTTCCCGATGGTCGCCAAGGTGATGGGGAAGACTGCAGTGCCAGCAGAGCAGGGCATGGCAGCTTCCTGATCTCGGCAGCCGGGAAGCAGCCAGGCCCTGCAAAGCCGGGCATGGCGGTTTCCTTAGTGGGGCAGTGGCAGGGAAGTCCCCAGACATGGCAGACAGAGCCCAGACAGTAGGGCTTGGGGGCTTCCTTAGTGTGCCTGTGTCTGGGAAGCTCCCAGGCCCAGCAGACAGAGCACACTGCAGGGCATTGGGGCTTCCTTCACATGGCACATGGCGGCAGCAAGCAGAGAGCAACAGCAGGGCATGGGGGCTTCATCTCCATGGCTGCAGGGAAACCTCCAGGCCCCGCAGAGAGTAGAGAACCATGGGGAGTGGGCCTAAGCCATCAGTAGGATATCCTCTGAGAGCTCCTGGATTGTAGAGGGTGCAGGTTGGACTGAGGGACCCCCGTGCACAAATTTCGTGCACCGGGCCTCTAGTTTAATATATAAATTTTTGAATGCCAGGTCAGGTTCTCAGCTAGGCATGGGAGAAATTATAGTTACCAAAATGGATGTGGTCCTGAACTCATGGACCTTGCTGCTTGGCATTCAGATTCAGAGTAGTTACTCTGAATGTTTAACCACTGGTGAAAATATTTTGGCTAAACATGTCTGTGATTCACTTCTAGACACTGTTTTGAAGGTTGGCTACATTCTAGGCTCCAAGATGGCAATGCGTTTAGGTATAACCAATGTAAAGATCTTAAATTTTATTTTTAAATGCTATTAAAAAGCCAGCGCTGAGTAGGGAGTAGATGGGTTTATTTAACAAACAATTAGAATTTGTGTATCATAGTTGTGGCCTTCTTTAATCATCTTCTCTTATTAGCAAATGTTTTAACTAACGATAATTAGAGACAAAACATCCTTCTTGATTTATTTTTTAAATCTGTATTGTCTTCTGTGTCGTAGCCTTAAGTTATCTGTTTCCTGGAATATACTATGAGCCTTCCTGGTTTACCACTGATATGCCTGGGCTCCTTCTGCATTCTTCGTGTCTGATTGCTATCCTAACCACAAAAAAAGCACCAGGCTTGATTGTTATGTTTTAATTACGGTCCTTACTCTGCCTTCCCAGGGCTTCTGTATGTTCCCATGCTACACACGTTAGTGCTGAGTTTTTCCTTGTGCTCCCTGCTTGCTTTGCTGTGACTGAAGTCAGCACTTCACCTGCGAGACCTCGGTAAGGTTTAAAGCATGTGGTCCCCTTCACAATCTCAGCACCATGTCATCATGGAATCACTCACCTCAGGGGTTGCACTTCCTTCTTTGGATACACTACCTATACTTTTTAGTCTAGTTTCTTGTTCAGTGAATAATAATAATAAGTCTTTCTTAAGATTACATTTTCCAGAATAGCTAACATCTGCCGAGTGTAGGTATGTGGCATCATGATCAGGCTAATGTGCATCTCAGCACTTGCTTCTGTGTTTTAGGCTCAAAGAGATAGCTTTCAGGTGGACAATATTATTAGCAACAAGAGTGGCTCAGTATAAAACTAACAAGAGATAATTTTGTGTATTGTCTTTCACTGTTACTTTTAGAACACTTTCCTGACCACTCACAGTCAAGAAAGATACAACATATATCATTGTCAGGAATGTAGTCCTGTTTCTGGTCACATCAAGCAGTGCTCTCAACATCTGTTTTCTTCTTTCCCTTACTTTGTAACCAAGGGAATGAATTTCAATTAATCTGGGAGCAAAATAGGGTCATCAATACATGGAAGAGTGCTCAGCATCATTGGCCATCAAGAAATCAAACTTCCTACCCTCACTAGATCACTATAATAATAAAAAGACAAGGATGTGCAGAAATTTGAAACCCACATACACTGCTGGTTATTGTAAAATGGTGCAACTGCTTTGGGAAACCGTCTGGCACTTTCTCAAAAGGTTAAACAGAGTTGTCATATGATTCAGCAATTCTAACCATAGGTATGTACATACCCAAGAGAAATATGGACATACATCCACAAAAACTTGTACACAAACATAGCAACATAATTTATAATTTATAATGTCCCAAAATAGAGACAATCCAAATTTCCATCAACTGCTGAATATATAAATACGATATAGTATTTTCATATAATGGACTATTATTTATCAACAAAAAGAAATGCAATACTGATACAAGGCACACCATGAAAAGACCTTGAAAAACAATTTGCTAATGTGAAAGAAACCAGTCACAAGAGACCAGCTATTATATGATTCCATTTATGTGAAATGTCCACAAAAGGCAAATCCATACATACATAATGGAATACCTGAGATAGAATAAGAGCTCGATACATATTTGTTAAAGGTATATACAAAGTATAATACCAGGTAAATGATTAGTATTTTCCAGAGAAAGGGGATGGGAATGAAGAATCAACAGTAATAAGTATGAAGTTTCTTTTTATGGTGATATTTGTACAATTCTATAAGTATACTAAAAAACAGTGAATTGGACATTTTAAAAAGGTGATTTGCATGATATGTGAATTATACCTCAAGAAATCTATTCTATAAAAGAAGATATTATATCACTTCACATGTAGTATAAGAACCTTAAAATAGTATACTTTCCTTTTTTCTCTTTCTGACCTTGTGATATCATATATGATTGTCATATATTTTACTTATACATGTGTTATAAACCCATATTTTTTCCTGAAAGATGTACCAATAAATGAATACCTAAGATTTAGATATGTAAGCTGACTTTATTTTAATCATACAATTTCTTACCATCTGTCTTAGTCCATTCCATAAAAAATATTACACTGAGTGGCTTATAAACAACAGAAATCTATTTCTCACAATTCTGGGGGCTGGAAGTCCAAAATAAGGGTGTCAGTATGGTTAGGTGAGGGACCTTTTGGGGGTGGCACACTTTCCTTTGTATCCTCAAGTGGTGGAAACAACACGAGTTCTCTTGGTCTCTTTTATATAGGCACTAATCCCATTCATGAGGCATCTGCCCTCAGGACCTAATCATTTCTCAAAGGTCCCACCTCCTAATGCTTAACCTCAGGCATGGGCACTCGGTTGTCAACACAGGAATTTGGAGAAAACAAATATTTAATCAATAGTACCATATATTACACATTCCACACAATTTAAAAAAATTAAGTATTTAAATTGTTTCATCCTTCTTTCTTTCTTCCATCATTGTAATTCAGATATTCATAAACAAAGTTTTGTTGGCATTTATTAGCTGCCAAGTATTGTGATAGATGCTTGGGATACAGGTCTGAGTTGTCTATGTCTCTAAGGAGGAAAGCCTGGTGAGAAGTAGCCAGATCACATAATGGAAAGAGCTGGAACCATATTACTGTAATAGCATTGAATGGGATTTAGGGGAGCTCACTATTTTCTACTCTCAATTTCAGTGCTTGACAATTTAATACTAGGGCAAGTCACTCAAAGTCTACTTGCCTCTATTTCCAGAAGACTGGGCTAAACAAACTACAAGGTCTCTTTAGACATAAAATTATTTGTCACTTCACATTGACATTTTTGTAGTCCTGATAACTTGAATAGCATTTATTCTGACTCCTGGGTACAAGTATATTTTTTTATTTTACATCAATAACTACTGGACATAACTAAATACTACTATGTAAGATGAGGATTTTTCTACATCTGCTTTAACATTGACTGTATACACAGATATATTTGAACTCTACCTTTAAGCCATGTGTCAAATACATTCTCTCAATTTTTACTTCAATATTAGCATTTTTATCTGTTACATAGATAGAAGAGCAACGGTGATGGAAATGTTCTATATCATTGTTGTCCCACTGGCCAGTAGCTGCATGTGCTCACTGAGCACTTGAAATGTGGTCAGTGTGACAGAGATTCTGAATTTTAAATTTTATTTAATTTTAATGTACTTAAATAGCCTTATGTGTATTGGACAGAGCAGGCCTAAATCCCACTGTTTGCACTGATGAATCTTCACAAGTCCATTGTTTCTTTATCACAGTAGTGAAAACGTTTTAGTTGCAGATTAAATTACACAAATAATTTAAATGCTGTAATGGCTTCACAGTACATTTAATTCTAGCCATTGTGCCCTAGCCAGTTTGGCTCAGTGGATAGAGCACCGGCGTGCAGACTGAAAGGTCCCGGGTTGGATTCCGGTCAAGGGCACAAGCCTGGGTTGTGGGCTCAATCCCCAGTGGGGGGCATGCAGGAGGCAGCCAATCAATGATTCTCTCTGATCATTGATGTTTCTATCTCTCTCTCCCTCTCCCTTCCTCTCTGAAATTAATTCTAGCCATTGTTTATGTCTTTAAACTCATCTCATACATGCACTCTTCTCCTCTTTGTTCCAGCCACTCTGGGTTTGATCTATTCTCAAACACACTATGACCAGCTCCATTTCAGGGCTTTTTCCTGTCTGGAATGTGCACCTTATATTTCCATGTCCAATTTTATTTAGGCCTCATCTCAAATGTCCTTACTTTGAACATGCAACGTGTGATCACCTGTAAAAAAAGGTCCTCCTTATAGTCCATCTCTCAATCACAACCAGTTTTGTCTGGTTCTGAGCATTTATCTCTATTTGAGATTGTTACATATTTAATGTTTTTTTCCTCTAAATAGAATATAGCAGAGACCATCTTCATTATCACCAACTCTGACACCACTGAGCACTGATGAAATGCTTATTGTGAGGAAGGCATTGTGGCAATATTTTCAGATATATATGTAAATTAAGTGGTCTTCTGGCTACCCAATATATAGCTTATAGATAATGGTTGGTCCAAACTCCATATAAACAATATATAAACAAATAAAAATTAAACTCATAAGACTGTATAAATTTTCCCCACTATATTTATTTACTTTTTTTCTGTAATTCCATAAAAGTGATCTGCTTACATATATGATTATAATGGTTATTTGTGCAAGGAGGAAAAAAAAAACCACACCTTTGTATTTTTATCTTATTTTTCTGATGGCAGTAACAGTTGAACTAAAGGTTTATTCCTAACGAAAAGATATAACCTAAATGAGAATAACAGCTCATAAGAAAGAAACTATGAATATGGCTCAACTCACTACAATTTTTAAAACTTCAGGAATTGTGATGCATAGTGGTAAAGAACTTGGACTCCTGAATAAAAATATTCTTATGTAAACCCTTACTAATGGTGTTTTCAAGGAAAGTTATTTAATTTCTGTAAGGCACAGTTTTTGTATCTATAAAATAATATAACTACCTGCTAAAATTAATTTGAGAGAGAGAAAGGATGGGAAAGAGAGAGAAAACACGAGAGAGAGAGAGAGAGAGAGAGAGAGAGAGAGAGAGAGAGAGAGAGAGAGAGAGAGACTGATTTGTTGTTCCACTTATTTATTCAGCCAATGGTTGATTCCTGTGTGTGCCCTAACTAGGGATCAAACCTGCAACCTTGGCATATTGCAATGATGCTCTAACCAACTGTGTTACTCAGCCAGGGCCATAACTAACTTCATAGAACTTTATTTCATAAGCTTAATTGAGATACTATATATTAAAAAACCCTGGTACCTTTCACAAAATACATGCTTAATAAATGTGATAATTTTTTAAAGTTTTTTACCAGGATACAAATATGGGAAACCCAAAACATCACTATTCAACAAAAGCCAAGTACATTACAGGAGACAATATGTGTGTGAGTGCATAAGCCTACTTACTATACAACAGTTGGTTAACATTTTTTGAATCAGTTAGACAAAGTCTAAATCAATATCCCAGGCAGTGTTTGACATATAACAGGTACTATTTTTTAAAAATTAACAGATAAAAATAATTATCCATCAGGGAATAATTACTTTTGCATTATTAACTTCAGCCTTCAGATTTTGGTTTTCTCAAATGTATGAGTTTTAAAGAGAAAAGGAAATTAAAATACTTTAAAAATAGAGCTAATGGAATACATAGCATTAATATTTTCAATGCATGTTCTTTTTCTTTTGTTAATCCTCACCCAGGGATATTTTTTCCATTGCTTTTCAGCGAGTGCAAAAGAGGGAGGGAGAGGGAGAGAGGCAGAGGAAAGAGAAACATGAATGTGAGAGACAGACACATCGATTGGTTGCCTCCTGCAAGCGCCCTGACTGAGGCCAGGGATGGAACCTGAAAGCCAAGTACGTGCCTTCGACCAGGAATCGAACCTGCAACCCTTGGTTGGGTGGGCCAACACTCTAACCACTGAGCATGCCAGCCAGGGCTTCAATGAATGTTCCTAGTTTTCCTCTAGTGTTAAAACATAATATATTCTTTTATCCATAAATGTCCTTAATGAAATTTAGCTACATCACACCCTATTTGTATAAGGAGGGGAAAAAAGTGTTTCTTATAACTCTCAAGATATGGTAGAGAAGTCATAGATCTTTCCATATCTGAATCATAATTGCTTAGCTTCCTAAATTTGTAACTTCTGATGGACAGAATAAGAAATGACGCTGTGAGGAATATTTTTGTATCTTCAACAAATCTATAGTCAAATAAATAGTCTGTTGTGTTACTCTGTGAACTTATGCATGACATATCCCTAAATGCCTATGAAAATAGCCTTTTTTTTTTTTTTTTTTCAGAGAAGCTTGCAAGTTTTCTTTGCCAGACAAGGATCACACACATCTCTCATTACCCTTATAACTTAGGTTATTGGAGAGTGCTATGGACCGAATCACACACACTCCCCCGCAACCCCATTCATATATTAGAAGCCCTAACTCCCAATGTGACTGTATCTGGAGATTGGACCTTTAGGGATGTAAAGTTAAATGAGATCATAATGAAGCAGGGGAGGCAAATCCAGAAAGGCTGGTGTCCTTACAAGAAGAGATACCAGATCTCGCTCTCTCTCCCCCATCTCCCCCTTTATCCTCTCTCCACGAGCACACAGAAAGGCCATGTTAAGACAGAAAGAAGGCAACTGTTCATAAGCCAGCAAAAGAGGTTTCAGCAGGAATCGAACTGGCTGTCACCTCGATCTGGGACTTCAAGCCTCCAGAACTGTTAGAAAATCAATTTCTGTTGTAGAAGCCCAACATGGCATTTTGTTATGGGTGCCCACGCTGACTAATACAGACAGGAAATGTCACATGCGATTTAGGTCCCACTTCCAGTTCTGGGGACCACCATTTCTTCCTTCTAAATGTTCTTTATAAATGGTGATGATAAAATAAATAAGTAAATAAGAAATAAATAAGTAAAAAAGCCAAATTTGTAAAAACAGGGAGTAAAATGGTGTTTACCAGGGGATGGGGAATAAGGGGATAGGACAGATGTTGTTAAAGGGTACAAACTTCCAGCATGTTGTAAATAAACCCTAGAGATGTAATGTACAGTATAGTGAATATAGACAACAATATTTAATTAAAATCACCAAACTTGCTAAGAGACTAGAATTTAGTGATTCCAAGCACTAAAAAAAAAAAAAAAAAAAAAAAAGGATAATTATATAATGTGCTAGAGGTGCTAATTATCACTACAACAGCTATTACAATATATAAATGTATCAAATTAACACGTTATACATGCCAAATTATACAGTGTTATAAGTCAAATATATATATATATTTTTTATATATATACTTTTTGTTTTGTTTTATTTATTTATTTTTTATTATGGTATCACATAATTGTCCTCATCCCCCATTCCCACCCCTAACCCCTCCCCATGTATGCCCCCACCCCCCTGTTGTCCGTGACCCCTGGTTAGGCTTATATGCATGCATACAAGTCCTTTGGTTTATCTCTCCCCCATTCCCCCTCCCCTACCTTCCTTCTGAGGTTTAAGAGTCTGATCGATGCTTCCCTGTCTCCAGGTCTATTTTTGTTCATCTGTTTATGTTGCTCATTATTTCCCCTAGATGCGTGAGATCATGCGATACAAAAATACACTTGTAAGAACCGGAAATGAGACCAGCCATAATGGTTATGCTGAGAGGAAAATGAATCAGTCTATAGTGAGTTTCCCTCTGGGCCAACAGTTCCCTTGAGTCCCAATTTCAGTGTCAAACAGCTCCTTATGTGTAGATGTCAGCATTGATATTTCAGTTCTGGATGGTGGACAAATGGTGCTGATGCAGGTCCGACCGTCTCTGGTTTGGTCCTGGGCATCCTTCAGCGATGCACAGCTGCTGTCTGATAGCACGGCAAGGCGTCGTCAGCGTCTTCCATCTCTGGACTGTCTCTCCTGTGTCTTCATGGCTGGAGCAGTCCTGTCAATTCCTCTCTGTTGCAGGAATCCACATGGCCCTGGAGTTGTTCTCTGAAAATATACAAACATATTCTCAACCAAAAGTTAATAAAGGAATATTTTCCATAACCTTGACTTGGGATCCTTTTTCATTTTTTGCCCAAATGATTTTCCTCTGGCTTGTTTTGACACCATGTGTGTTTTTCATGGGTGTCTTGCAAGTCAAATATATTTTTATTAAAATATCCTTCTTGACAAAAAAGTAAGAAAATAAATGCATTTTCTCTACCACATTTTACAATTGTTTATTCTCTCCTGGATTTGTTGTTTTCTCTGACAATTTTTACACTAAAACTCCTCTTATGCTATTTTCAAGCTGTGTGACCCTGGATTGTTTTAATTTTTCTGTTTCAGTTTTTTAAATCTATAAAAAAACAATAATAATAGCACTTAACTCTTTGGGAGCAGTACATGAATTAATATATCTGACATACTTTAAGTAGTACTGAACACATAACAAGCATAATAAACATTAGTTACTCTTTGCAGATAAAAGTTCTGATACCTTTTTAAGTACCTGGCTTTGGAAGACATGCAGCTAATTTACTTCTGACTACATTTCACTAAACTTAGTGAATAGCACACTGTTTTAAAAGTGCCAGTTCCCTTTTGCAGAAGTTACTGACTAAATGGATCCCATTTATGACCTACAAGGAGAAAAAAATTTTATTCTAATGCGTATCTGTGATACTGCCAACTAGCAATGTTTGGTAGTGAGTTATTCGGGAATAATGGAAAACACACAGCGGGAGCCTCCGTCTTTGCCAAACTCCCAGCGAAAGCATTTTGAGTCCTTTCTCTCTGTGCAAGCAGTCAGTGTAAGGGCATTTGCCCTGTCTAACCCCATTTGAGGCTCTGCTCCAGTGCATTTTCTAAGTGTGATTTATGTTACCCCTCCTTGATTATGTTAAAAAAATTCCAGTCATCCCTCTGCCCTTAATGTTACTGACTGAAAAGAAAGTGGCCTCATGGTCATAGTGAATTGTATTTAATTGCACTTATTATAGCTTGTATGTAATTTGCAATTATTTAGGGGGGTGGTTATTATTATTGTTTTTGTTGCTTAGAGTAATTTAAGGAACAGGCACTGCCATACAAAATGACATAAATTTGTTCAGATGTTATTTGCTGTCTTGAGGGAGGGATGGTGGGAGGTAGGTAAAGACAGGAGGGAGAAAAGTTTCCCTGAATAGTAAGAGGAAGCAAATTGATTGGCAGAAAACTTAACTCGACTGAGGTAGTAAAACAAAGTTGGTTGATAGTAATGTTTATCTGGGTGGAAAGGTATAGATGAGATATTGATTGTTTAGTAATAGTTAAATGTGACAGGATAAGTTGTTTTCTAAGTGTACACATTTAAGAGAAAATCATTAAGTATAAGTTCCTACTTTAAAATGTTGAAGTTTAAAAAAGTTTTAATTCCTTTATTTATTTTAAAAGGTTGTAATAAACATAGAGCCATCACCACCACCACTGTTTACTATTTTATGAAAAGATGAAATGTTAAATTTATGGGACAATAAGAAGGAAGCTCAACGTTACGCCACTTCTCTTATGAGAATTTCGACTAGCAGAGATTGCTGTTTTAGGGGAAATCGTCAGATATTTTCAGAATGTATCTGAGACAAAGGGAAGAAATTGTTGCTCACAAATACTTTCAAACTTTTGAATGATACTCAAAACTGTAGGGTAGTAGGAATTATATTCTATTGAATTGGAAGGTGAAAAATACTGGAACTTGTTAGTAGTTATTTAAAAACTGGCACGCTTCTCAAAGTCCATTCTTTCTTCCAAAATAAACAGTACCGTGAAGTTTGGCATTATATTTGTTTTTCTTGCGATTCTTCTGTAAATTTAACATTTCACCCTTTCAAAAAAGACAGTAGATTTGCCAGTGGTGGTTCAGTATACAGCACATAAAGTATGCACAAAAATACATTTAGAAATAAATTGTTAGATGCAGTAAGGAAGAAACCGAAGACTGGATACTGAGCACCCACTGAATTGACAGATGTCTTTAAATATATTGAATGCACATATTCTAGCATATTATTACACTTGATTAGAATGAATCTCATATTAATTGAAAGGAAGTCTATTATTAAGTTCACCACTTGGATAATTGACCAACAGTTTTGAATGAGTTTATTTGTTTTATTTCAAATAGAGAAGTAATAGGTAATCATGAAGTATGTGAAATTTCAAAAAAAAAATTAAATAATATAAAATTAAAGAATTATTAATAATTTCATCTATTGCCAATGGTTACTTAATATTTTTATGGTTTTATTCCAATATGTCATAGAAAGTATAATTTTACAAATATATAAAATATTGACAAATTTGAATTAATATTATAGAGCCTATAAACTTTGCTTTGCTTTTTACATAAAAATATATGTACAGTCCTGAAATACCATAGTACAAGTTATAAATGCCGGAAGCGGAAGCCAATTAATCATCTGGAGATGGCTGAGGGCATTTCCCCAAACCTGAAAGGGATGCATAAATTGATTGCTTGCTGCCAGACAGCTAAGGGTATCTTAATCTACATGTTATTGCCTCCTTCTGGCCAAACACCTGAACAGCTGAAGGCAATTCTTCCAATCTGACAATGGATTGTGTATACGAAACCCTATCCTTTGATGTGTATATCTACCTCACCTTAGGACAAATAGTGTTAATAAAAAGCAAAGGGTCCTGAGATGAGGAGAGCTTAGTTCCTTTAGCTAAGTCTTCTCTGACTCCCCATGATGCCTTTCAAAATTATGTTTCACTCTGGACTCTTGATTAATTTATATACAATGCCTTCTCCAGGTTCCTGAACCCTTCTAGATGCTGGATCAAGACCACTGGCACTATATAATAATTGATCGTATGCACAATATTATTTTATTTAAATCTACCTACATTGATATTTATTTTATAAGTAAATATAATTGCTATTATGAATAATGTTTGATAAGCATTCTTATATATAGCTCTTGATTATTTTCTTACAGATTTCTATGAGTGAAAATAGCTGTCAATATACTGAGCTGAACACATCGATTGGTTGCTTCCTGCATGTGCCCCAACCAGGGCCCGGGCCATGGAGGAGCCTGCAACCGAGGGACATGCCCTTGACCAGAATTGAACCTTGACGCTCTATCCACTGAGCCAAACTAGCTAAGCATGAGCTGAATATATTTTAAGGTCTTTGAAATATACCTTAATGCTCCAAATGGGTATATATTCTTGGATATTTAACTGAATCAGAGTTCCACTGGTCCATATAGCATAGATACATAAGAGACCCTTCTTAGTATTCTATGTTAGCAACTCATTTTCCATTCGTCATGCTCCAGGTCATAGTCTCCCATTTTCTATTTATATAATTGCTGGTCAATCCCCCCAGGCTGTACTTCAAAATGTCAAAGAATCCTCACCGACACTAATTACTTGCTAATCCATATTTTTTGTTTCCTCTCCCATTTGCTGGAAGATGTCAGAGTCAGTCGTTAGCTTAATTAACATGAAGATTTATAGATTTATACACTTTTTGTTCATTTGCACTACCCACTTTTACAGTTTTATCAGTCAATATGGAAAAAAAACAACAAAGTAAATATCAGAATGAAAGGCCACAGGGAAGTAAACATCCTAAATTTTAGATCATGTGAAGCTCAGGATAGGTTAAGGCAGAGTACTTGAGGGAAATACTGTTTGAGATGTTCTAATACTCATTGGACAAAGTATATAATGCTGTCTGCTATATACTCTCACTGGCTCAGAGCATAAGGTAGCACCCTGAGCATGAAACTAAGTATACAATAATATTATGCTAAGAGATATATCTTCACCTATCTACAATTATGTCTAGCTATTTATCTTCCTCTATGCTTTCTAAGGAAAATGCTTCAGAAACAAAAATAAGTTTACAAATTCACATTGTGAAGTCTAACATTAAACAGACAATGCCTGCTTTGCCAAAATACTTTACAAAAAGTTCTTACCTTCACCTTACCAATAATATGTGAGAGCTTATCACACTGAACTCTTGTAATGATTATTTATCTAGTTTGTTTTGTTCTGTTTATTTACTTCCATCTAAAGGGCAACACCCCCCACACACACCACATAATAAAAATCAAAATGAAAAACGTTTTCCTGATGTCTATTGGTGGAGGTTGAGTATGTTTCATGTTTACTAGCTATTTGCATGTCTTCATCCATGATTGGTGTATTTGTGGTTTTGTTCATTTGCATTGTAATCAATGTATTAAAGTATATGGTATTAGGTAAATAAGAATTAAGAATGTTTGCCTAATGTATATTTTCAAGTCCTAATATACATATTTTATTTATAATTTAAGAATAAATTTTAGAGTGCATTTTAATAAAATTTGTAGAATTTTAACATTATACTTTATAAAGGCCTTCCATAAACATAGAGTAAATATAGAATCGCATAAACTTGCTTTTAGTACTATTTTTTTGTGCAAGGGTTTGGCTTTTTTCTCCCCAAATAGTCACTGAGACATTCTTGACCTCTGATAATTGGTCTGATACTAGTTTTGTATTCAACATGTTTCCTTTTATTTTTTTATAAAAATTCTCAAACATAATCAAGAAATTATATATTGAGTGCTTATTCTGAAAAAGTCTAGGAATTTGATTACCAACTCTCATGAAGTTTGAAAAATATAAGGTATAGATGGCTTTTTCAAACAATTAGAAAAGAGTAAATTGATAATTTCCTAAATTTCAATAGTGATAACACACTTGAACACTCCAATTTCATAGGTTCCTTTGTACTTGTTCCACAATGTCTTTTGAAAAATCAACTCTTTACCCTGAGTGTCAATCTCGCATTTTCCCCTATGATAGAATAACTCTAATGCTATCAATTTTTGATTCTTAAATTCAGGTGTAAGTTCTGGATGTAGGATTTGGGCTAGAACTATAAAAATGTCCAATGGAGCTACCTCTATGTAGACCCCATATTAAGAAACATTGAACTATTTAAAGAAATGAACTTAGAGACATTCAGAAATAGAAAAATTGCAAGATAAAATTGGTTTTATTATTTTTCCTTTATAGGAAGGAAATGTAAGTTTTCAGGTAAGATCTCTGACATTATGTACTAATGGGAATTCTGTGCTCAATTAATTATATAAATGAACATCTCTTCCCCTTTCATGTTTCTTATTTAGCATACTTTACAGTCAATTAGAAGTGTTTGAAGTTTGTTTTATTAGTTAAAAATAGCAATGATTTTAAAAACTTCAATAGTCCTTAGAAAATTGAAATTATAGGTTATCATCTTTACTATATGTATAGTGTATATGTGTTTGTACATATGGCAGGAAGAGTAATGATACTAATGAGAGGTAGGAGGCAATTCCAGATGCTTGTCAGAAGAAGAGATTAGAAAATACTTATCTATCTACCAGTAGGGTAGTTGCTTCAAAGTCATTCAATGCATGATTTTTTTCAACCTTACTTTGATTTTCATTTGGGGAGTTATCCAGTGGATATGGGTAGGGCTTGAAGAGAAACATTGTAGCCTGGGTGGTGTGGCTCAGTGGTTGAGCATTGACCAGGAGGTCATGATTTGATTCCTGGTCAGGGCACATACTCGGTTTTCGGGGTTGATCCCCTTTGGGGGTGAGAGAAGTATCCGATCAATGATTCTTTCTCATCATTGATATTTCTCTCTCTCTCTTTCCTTCTCCCTTCTTCTCTGATATCAATGAAAATATATTTAAAACTTTTTTTTTAAAGAGAAACATTGTAAACCAGACAACTTGCCCAGTCCTTTCTATCACTGCTGGGAAAACACGTCAAGTCTCGGATTTATCCTATATAATAAAAGGTTAATATGCAAATCAACCAAACAATGGAATGACTGGTTGCAGTGATGCACACTGGCCACCAGGGGGCAGACGCTCAATGCAGGAGTTGTCCCCGGGTGGTCAATGCATTCCCAAGGGGGGAGCGCTGCTCAGCTAGAAGCTGGGCTCACGGCTAGTGAGCGCAGCGGCAGTGGTGGGAACCTCTCCCTCTGCGGCAGCGCTAGGGATGTCCAACTGCTGGCTTAGGCCTGCTCCCCTGAGGGCTCCCGGACTGTGAGAGGGTGCAGGTCAGGCTGAGGGACCCTTCCCCCGAGTGCACAAATTTTGTGCACCAGGCCTCTAGTATGATGATATTAGTACAGCTCCCTGCCTCATCTCCTGTTTCCACATGGCATTTAAACTAAAGCCTCCATGATTCTGAGAAAGGCAGCCCTTGCTCTCTGTTTTGTGGTTCCTTCTACTTTGGAGCCACTGGGACTTTGCTTCCTGAAAGCTCATCTATACATTTAAAGATGTTTGTTATATTTTGTCCAGCTTTTTTAGATTTTTTCTTTATTTTATTTTTGTTTTCTTTTATTTTTGTATATCTCAAAGATGTATAGGTTACCTTTTTGCTATACTGCCAGAGTATACAACCTTTTGGCTACTATTTCTTCAGCCATCCATTTGACTATAAGGACTACTGATTTGATCACATCATTTCCATAAGAACCTAACCTCTAATATATTTATTTACTATAAATAAATGGTAAAGTATATGGATTTGGCTTTGAGCATCAGCAGAGAATGCTAGGAATCCAGGTTAATTCAATCCTATATAATAAAAGCCTAATATGCTAAGTGTCTGGTTGTCCAGTTGTCCGTTCAACCAATCAAAGCATAATATGCTAATGATATGATAAGGCCACTCAACAGCTAGCTATGACGTGCACTGGCCACCAGAGGGCAGACGTTCTGACCAGTAGTTTAGCTTGCTGCTGGGGTCTGGCCTATCGGGACTAAGTGAGACGGGCCGGACATATCCTGGAGCCCTCCCGTGGTCCCTCCCTGGCTGGCCAACCTCCTGCATCCTTTCCTGGCACTGGTCTTGCACTGGTGGGGTCCCTTGGCCTGGCTTGTGCCCTCTCGCAATCTGGGACCTCTTGGGGGATGTTGGAGAGCCAGTTTTGACCTGATCCTGCAGACTAGGCTGAGGGTCCACCAATTTGTGCACTGGGCCTCTAGTAAAATATAACCTTGAGATATTTTTTGGCAGGTTGGAAGAAACAACATTCAAGGATGAATGCATGCAAAGTAATTCTATGTGCTCAAAATTCAAAAATTTAACTACAGTTCAAGTCAGACCATCAGGGAGTACCAATGTAAAACTCAGTGTTTCAGCTTTTACTACATTTGATGTTGATATCATGCTCCTCAATTACATTGATGTAAACTATAAAAACAATTGCATGAAATTATTTTTTTGTATCATAGACAGGATGTGCAGGTAATTTTCCACAAGATCACTCAATACGCCATTTATGAATATTCATGCGAAATGTGTTTCAGAACCCTCTGCCAGGAAAATCTTCACTTTTGTTGGTTTGTTGTTGTCTCACGGACACTTTGAAATCTTAAAAGTGATCATGTTTTTCTTATTCTTTGCCCTTAAAAAGTCAAACTTACTTAATTTTTAGGCCTTGTAAAAACATTTATGCATTACAAAAATATCTCAGATTATAAATGCATCTTTTATTTGTTAATGTTAATACTTTAAAATATTTTATACTTATGAGAAACTTAAATACTGTATAAATAGACTAATTATAAATAAATTAATATGGTGCCATCATATATTACCACAAATTTGAGTTTGTTGGGGAATTATAATTAAAAACAATATCTTCTTTCAATTCAGAATTTATCTCTACAAAGTTAGTAAAGAGAACAACAACACACTTATTTTTTTAATGAGCATTAAAGCAGAATCTGATGTGTGTCACGGGCAGCCCGATAAAAGATTAAAACAGTAAGATTGTAAAGCCACTCTGTATAACCAAGCAAATCTAAACCATTATATACATGTTTTCTAGATAAACCATAACTAGTCCCTGTAAGAGAACTTGACAGCATCATTTGTCACTCATGGTTCTTCCTGACTTTACCTGGTAACTGGAGTGACATCTGTATTAGCTAATTGGTTTTGTCCAGAGAAAAACAAGCTTCTCATGTGTTTATGACAGGAGGTGGTTTTGCAACTTGGAGCAAGACACCCAGGGAAGTTAGACTCCTTCTGTCCCACAGAAACTGGGAGACAGAGGCACTGTATCCTCAATGTTTATATATCAAAGAGATGGCTCCCAGGTCCTTGAGAAAGACATTGTTGGGTCATAAAGATGACAAATGACCTAGCTAATCTTCAAAAGGTGCA
Source organism: Eptesicus fuscus (assembly GCF_027574615.1). Taxonomy (NCBI): domain Eukaryota; kingdom Metazoa; phylum Chordata; class Mammalia; order Chiroptera; family Vespertilionidae; genus Eptesicus; species Eptesicus fuscus. Next base: position 48,539,435 of record NC_072482.1, on the reverse strand, counting down.
TAGCTTTCAAAGAGATGAGAAAGTAGTTATGAATTTTGTAAACTAAATGTTCTAAGAAAAGGAGGGGAGGGAAATGGCCTCTTTTATTTTTAACAGAGAGAAGTAAGCCACTAATTTTAAAGAACTTGCCCTTACAAGTTCTTAATGAATACATTAAAATAAATAAAAAGTAAGAAATGTATATATTTCAGTTAAAATACCACAAAATAACAGGTTACTGATAATTTCACTATAACACTTCTTCATAAAAATAATGAGTCACATAATCAATAAATTGTCTGGAACATTGGCATATTTTTCACTTACAATTTAAGAACATAATCTGTGAATGGATCCCATGCCAACTGAAAAATGATATAACCTGTAGCTTGAACAAATTATATTAATAACCTAAGTTCCTAATAGTAGAGACAAAGGCTACAGTGCCCAAGTCACAAGGAAAGGATGCCTCCCTTTTCCTGGGCATAGGACAGTGATGGCGAACCTATGACACGCGTGTCAGCACTGACACGCGTAGCCATTTCTGATGACACGCGGCCGCATGCCGAGGATGAAACATTTGCTGCTCCTGAGGATGAAACATTTGCAAAATAATGTTTTTTCCTCAAAGTGACACACTACCTGAGTTATGCTCAGTTTTTTGGCGAAGTTTGACACACCAAGCTCAAAAGGTTGCCCATCACTGGCATAGGACAAACTTGAAATTGCGACAAAAAGTACTTTATCATTGGTGTACCACTGTTTCTTTTTCTGTATTCCACTACCACTTTGTTAAAAGATAAACTGAATCATGTTAACATTTTAAGAATGTATTTGAGCAAAAATTGATTCAAATTGGACAGTGCCGATCCGGAGTGGTCAGAGGCACTGTGTTGATGGGAGTTGGGGGAAAAGTTTGGTAGAGAAAAGACAAAAGCAAAATAAGAAAATTATTGATTGGCTAAAGCTTAAAAACTAGTTGGCAGTTTGTGGTTGGTGTATTTGCAGGCTTAGATTTAGGTTTGCTTATGTAGGCACCATGGCATTAGGGTCACCTCAGTCTAATGGCCTCCTTGTTTAATTAGTCTGGCTTCCTTTTATACCTGATTTCGGTACCCTCTGTCTCATAGTTGCCCTAAGCCATGTTCTGTGAAACTGAGTTTGTGTCATACTATCCTCCTCTGATTCAATGTACCTAATATCTAAATGTACCTGCTCTTCTTCTCTATGTTAAATCCTCCAATTTTTTTACTGAGTATCTCAGCTAAGTATGTGAAAGAGTGCAACCTGATTGGATAAATTCAAATATATGTGTGAATGGCTGGGAAAAAAAAAAATCTATACTCCTCCCAGACATATATATATGTATTTTATTTTCAGCAGAGAGAGTTGTTACATCAAATGAAACCCCAAGCTTTAAAAAGGTAGCAGTATATCAAAGCCATGCAGGTAATTCAAGTCGAGTGCCAGCAGGTATTTTGGAGTGCAGTTGTTACTATGCAGACAAATTAGTTCCATTTGTTTTCGTTTTTTGTTTGGGGGCAAATCTGTCTAAGTTATGCCTGACTTTTTTGGTTTACAGGGATGTGTCTCTTCCTTTCCCATTTCCCTGTAAACAAATTCGCTCAGGATTTCGATTGTTTGTTAGTTTCACTGTTACTCTAATGGAGTGACAGCAAGGCCTGAGCAGTCGGAGGGCAGGACAGAGCAGGAGTGGTTATTTGTATGAGCACATTCTTGTAAGTGACTGCAAGTAAATGACTTAGTCCAACACATAACCAGGAAAATGAGTTTTTCTATCAGAATATGAAGAAATGCTGAGAGGATATTTTCCTAGAAAAATTAAATATAGTTTGTCTTCTGTCAAAATTAATTTAATTGAAGAATAGAAAACTACCCTTCAATTCCATTTTAGAGTACAACATATGGTAACTGCTTTCCTTTGTAATTGTCTTTATTACTCATGTTGCAATTAGTTTAGCCTAATCCACCTCTCCGTTATTAAGAGTGGATATATTACAGAGCAGAAAGAGCACTCATGTGTCAAAAAATTATTATGTATGAAATTAACTGTCTAAATCTAAATTCTCTTTTGTTTTAATAAAAAAGGTCAGGTTCCCTTGCTTTCGAAAGAAAGGGAAAGATGCTGCTGAGCTTTGTGAAGGTTTATCAGGCGGCAAGACTTCATTTCTTTGACAATTAAAAATATCGTGGTGGATGGAGATACATGCTAATAATGTTCTTCTTCCCTTGAGACAAGAAAATGGAAAAAAAATTAGTGAAGGCTAATGAAGGATAAGATTTTCAACTTATTCCTTCCATCACAATTTTGAGTACATATTAGATGCAAACTGAATGTTCTATATTTTGAACTTCCTAGCAAATGCCTAACCTGCACATATAGATAACTTTCCTTTTAAGAGTCAATAATGAGAAATATATAAATAAAAATTAAATAAAGAAACACAGAGCCTTAAAATTCTTAATAGCAGGAGGAAGAAGTTATAACAGTATAAACTAATATTAAAGTAATTTTTAAGTATATAAGCCATAAAATAATTCACAGTGAAAATGATAGATATATTTGATATTATGAAAATTAAAAAATATGTAAATAAAAACAGCAAACATTCACATATAGCTTACTATGTGCAAAACATTGCTTTAAAAATTTTATAGCTATAGCTCACTTAATTTTTACAACAACATTATGAGCAAAGCACTGCTATTATCCTCATTTTACAGATGGGAAAACTGAGGAGACAAAGAAGCATCAAGTAACTTGCCCAAGGTCAGCAGTTATTAAACAGTGGAGCTGGGATTCAAGCAGAGGCAGTATGACCCTTGGTAATGAAAGATATGTAAATTAAAGCAGTAATAATCTAAAATTTTCACTTCAAAATTAGCAAAAATTAAAATAATGATCTTTAATGTTACCAAAAATGCAGGGACAAGAGCATTCTTAAACTAGTGAAAATATATTTTAAATCAATCTTCCTGGTAAGCAATATGAAAACATGTTCTACCTCTATCATACTTCTGAATTTTCAGAGAAAATTATAGATACAGTAAGATTTATGTATCAGGAATTTTTCCTTGTGAAATTATTTCTAATAATAAATCTGGAAATAGACTAAAAACTCAACAAAAGAAGGATAAGAAGTAAATTATGATTCATATGTTGATGAAAATTATATAGCTATTATAATTATTTCTAGAAAAAGTGTCAAGGTAAAATGTTAATAAAACAACAATAAAAACTGTATCCTTATATTCTCAATTTTGACAAAACCATATATATATATATAAATATATATATATATATATATCCATATTGTTTGTGTAAAGCCAAAATAAAATAATGTAATTATTTATTACAGAATTTGAATTTCTTTAAAAAAAAATACTCCTCACTTGTCTCCTTTTCCAACCATTAACAAGGATCATTTATCAGGAAGTTAAATGTAGTTTTAAAAGAGAATTATGTGGAAAAATTGACTTTAAAATTTTAATTTTATAGCATAACTTAGATTGCCTTTAATATTTTCTCATGGAAAATACAGTTTAACTTTATAAATAGCACCTATAAGCAAATCAGGTTAATAATTTTACTAGGCTATTAAAAATGTCACTTTTACCTACAATATACAAGCCACTGTGCTAGGTGATAAAAGGGTTATTATTAAGATTACAAAATGATCTTTCACCTGAACAGTGACCAGAGCACAGCAAAGCTCAATACATAATTGAGGGAGGAATGGATAAAGGGGAGGTGTGGAATGAAGGGAGGGAAAGAAGTAGAGGAGAGGTAGGAAGGGTGGGTGGAAGGAGGGGGGATAGAGAAGGGATAGTGAGATAAACTTGTATGGAGTTCAAGATATAAACTGCAATATTTAGGTAGAAGGCAATAGAGGCTAAAATCAAAATATAAACAAAAATGTAAATGTTGATTACAGTTAGTGGTCAGGTGATTTTTATGGATTGGCTTATAAGAACTGGATTTAATTTCAGCAGGCACAGATGGAAATGTGGATTGTTTTACGCAAGTACAATGAAGAGCACAGTATGGTCTGAAATATTGAATGGCTTGATGGGTCTCCCTGGTATTTTGACTTTTAGACTTATTCGTATCCTCTCGCAGCAGACAAAAATGAGATTATACTTCTTTCCCTATAGAAGTGTATATTCAATGGTTTGCTCTTACACTTGTAATAGAATAACCAACTCCTTTCTCTAGACAGTAAGGCCCTCCATGTTTCAGCCCTTTGTAACTTCTTATTTACCTCTCTCCCCTTTCTCTGTACTCTAACCATACTGACCCTCTTTCATTTCCTCAAATTTAAGTGCTTTGTGTACTTTCTTTCTTTCTTCGTAGTACTCTACCCCATGTTCTTTGTTTTGTCGTCTCTAGTTTTGTTTGATTCTTATTGTCCAGCTTAATATTTACCCCCTTAGAAAGGCCGACCCTGACCACTTTCATGGCACTTACCACCATTTGTTAGCATTATAAGTAGCCAAGCACTTCCTTATTGATTAATTAGCTGATTGAGTGCTTCATTGATTTCTCTCTCCCACTAGATGTTGATATTCATAGTCAGGCAGCATCTCTGTGTGATTCAACATTTAGTTCATTGGCATCACATAATAGGGGTTTCAGAGAATATTTGAATATTTAATGACCATTGTATTTAATGGATGATGACCTAGAGTTGAAAGGGGTTTTAGACATTTGCCCATTGAAGAAGTGTTCTATCTATTTAGGATAGAAAATAACCCTGTGAATTAAAATGAGAGAGATTTCAGAGAAGGTGCCGGATAATACCTAGAAGGTTCAGCAATGATTGCCTGAAAAAGAAGAGACAGAGATTGCCCTCGTTTAGTCCTGTGTAAAAGGACAGTGACTCTGCTGATAATAAAGGCAGAGATTAAAGGAGGATGAGTAGGTTTAGCTTCTGAAGATGATGTCTGCTTTTCCTTTTTTATGTCAAAATTGAGATTCTGGCAGGAAATCCTGTTAGAGATATCCACAAGTGTTTGCAATTAGAAGGCAGATGCTCAGGAAGGTGGTTAAATTAGGAAACAGTTTTGGTGTTGAGCCTAAACAGTGAAATACCCCTATATGTAATTACTATAGTTTAACGTGGCTTTATTAGAATTCAAGAAACACTACCTACTGGGTTTTATATAAACAATAAGCTTAAAATATTTCTAATCCTGTCAACTCACACTCTTTAAGTTATGTGTGTTAATGTGTATATATTTAAAAACATCATTCTTTTAAAAATCATTTTTTGTCTCTGCTTTGGCAGGACATTTGGGGGAAAACTGAAATGTTTATGATAGAGATTCCTAAAATTTTGGACTTCATTGAGAGGATTTGGTTTAATGCCACACATATCATCTTTCTTATTCCTATGCCAATCTACAGATAAATGAGTTACTGTTCAAAACTTAGAAAGCGGAAGGCAGCATTTGCCAAAGAGATATACAAAGATGAAAGATGCTAAATTATGCATTAGTAAGAAGGAAAAGGCATATGTTAATAGTAAAATTTGTCAACTGTGGGCAGGATTAGGGGATAATTGAAGTAAACAAAGTCAGCATGCTTCAGAGTATGGCAGGGACCAGAGGGTTAGGTCAGCTGTGATTGCTGGGTTCAGGAAGAAATTTCTATGCATTTTGAATGTCCTTAAAACTTGGCAAAGTCCATTTTCTGGTGTAGTGCAGTTCTGCATCTTGTTGAGAAAGACTGTTTAGAATAGAGGGGCCCAGAAAGAGCTGCTTAGGAAGGAAATTGCAACAGAAAAGGGAGAAACAAAGGAGGATTTTGCACTCCTGGGTAATCCATGTTGCACCAGTTTTGTCAGAAATAGATACCCCACCTATAATTGCTAGATACAGAGCTGGGAGTGCATTATGTGTGGTTTTCCTAATATAAAATGAATTTTTGTGGTGCAGGTGCTGTAGGGCAACTGCTCACATTTACTAACAACATGGAACTCATTTGGATTTGGGGAAAGTAACATTTTTTCTATCCTTCCTTCTTAGACTTATTAATTCAGGTCCAGAGAATGGTTTTGTTGATATTCTGAGCTTGCTGATACCATGTGCTGCCTTTATTCTCTACCTGACTGTTTTCAAATCCAGAAACTCAGTTAAGTAAATGTACTTTGTTTGCCCTTTCTTATTACTGTGAAGTCCTTTCTGTCTTGAGTCTGTTAAAGTATGTTTCTCTTAATGACTCTTCCTTCTTGTAACCAGAACATCTCTCCTGTGTACCTGATACTTTCATTTTTATTCCCTTTGAACTCACAATTCTAAGGGTTGGAACCCAACTGAACTGCATTAAAGGCCATATTTTCTTTGCCCTTTCCCTGTATTACATCTGACAGTAATTCTGCCAGGCAGTGTGAAAGCACCTTGCAAGCTATTTAAACCAAACCGTAAGATAAAATACAGGCATCGGTTTTCTTCTGCTCTTCTATTACTTGCTTCTTTTTCCTACATACCTAGATCTTTATCTTATTACCTTACTTTTTTTGAAGATCAAGCTTATTGTATTTTCTTACTTTTCTTGGAGAGTAAAATCTGTGGAAATCCAGATATCTATCTATCTATCTATTTATCTATCTATCCTCTATCATCTTTCATCTTTTTTTTTTTCATTTGTTATGCTCTTAACTTAAATTGCCCAAGCATTCAAATCTAGGGAAATTTTATCCTAGCTAAGACATGGTGAAAAGAGAAAATATTCTTCTTGGGTTTGATGGTTGGTTTATATTTAGAATACTAGGTAGACATCTTTTGGGTAATTTAATCTAATTCAATTAACTGAGCTTTGGACACTTGTTTAGGGCACACTTAGTTTTCCCCTCAGTGAACCAATTCTAAGCCATCTTCGAGCTACAGACCTGAAAGCCTGAAAATCATTTGAATCCCATGCTTGCCTTCTAAAGAAATCCAGGGCTTGAGTTTCAGATCTTCCCCTGAGGCTAATAGCCCCAAAGGGTTTAATATTGTTATTACATTATAATAAATGCTTTGTTATGCTCATCATTTTTCAATTCAATTTCTTTCCACAACTGTTCTGCTTTCTTGCCAGTTTACTGTCACATTATTTTTCCACAGTTAACTTCCTGGACAAATAAATGTGGTGGATTTATGCAATTGTTCTTTGGAGCAAGACTGGCCATTTTGGCTATGACTGCACTTGCTCGTCATCCTGTGAGAAATGGCATATCCTTTGGCAGGGGTTTCTGAGGCTTTGTGATTCATTACTCTGGTTGCCATCACCCTGATTGTTTTCTGATGATATAGAATGTTGAAATGGAGAAAGAAACAGATAACTAGAAAACAAAAAGACAAATCAGAATAAGTTCTGTAAAACAAAACAAAACAAAACAAAAAACAAACCTTATGATTATTAGACTTTCATATTATCATTCAATTAAGAATATTTTACTAATAGAAAGATCTTTTAAATGTGGTCTCAGTTGAAAAATGCTTTTAGCATTTTGGGAAATCTTTGGCACTATCATTATTTAAAGAAAAATTAACCAGGCCATGCATGGATTTAGAAGATAGAGTTTATCCATTTACATGGTCTAAAGATAAAACATCTGCAAGATCGTTTTCTAGTTTCCTTGAGTATCATTCCTTGAGACCCTGCCAAGCTTTAATGTAAGTTTCCTTTAAGACAGAGGGATCTTAGCCCTACCTCAGAAAGACATAAATTGGGCTACATCACTTTGAATCAAGAAATATTTTTCTATTCAAATCCATTATCCATTATCATGGATTTGTTTTGATTTTTATCTAATAGAGAAAAGGCAGTCTACCCATGAAACTAGACAGATTTCAAAACATTGCAAAGTGGGTCTTCATCCTTAATGCAGACCTGGGAGCGTGCATGTAGCAGGAGTCCTGATGATGACAGTGGCACTGGAGGAAAAGATTAATGACACCAGAGCCCGCCAGCGTGGTGCTTGCTGTGCGTTTTCTGTATTAAGGGACAAACTGTTTGTTTTCCCTTTTGCATTACTCTCTGCTCCTTGATTTAGTTGGCAGCCTAATGAAAACAGGATTTTAAACAGCTGATGTGATTGCCATTCTTCCTTCATGACTCATGTCTGCGAAAACACAATATTTTCACTTGAAAGGAATAAAACAATCTTGATTCCCTAGTTTTAAGAACATGTCTTCTATTCTTCACTTATAAACTAGGTCTTTGATAATCTTTTTAGTAGCATTTGAAATCAGAGGGAAAAAACCAAGGCTAGCCCTATACTAAAATGCTAGATGCATTCTAGACTTCAGTAGATACAACCTAGGAGAGTTGTAGGAACTAACTGGAAATAATATAACTACGAGGGGGTTAATAGAAGCAGATGATCTTTGGAAAAAAATGTGGAATGTTGAGTTGTGTTCAATAAAGTTATAGGAGATGCACTTTAAAACACTCTGGTACTGGCTGCACTCATGTCTAAAACAAACGCTGGTCCATTTAGCTACATATTTGCACTTGTAATGGATTTGGTGAGCGGAACAGCATTCCATCTGTATAAACTGAAGAGCTTGACAAAACACTGCACACTTGTCACTAAACGCCCTTCAGAATTGTAATCAGGAGGGAAGGTTGTAAACCAACACGAATTTAGATGTCTTAACAGTGAGAAGATGACTGTGACATACTTTATAATAAATTGTCATCTTCCAAGATACATAAAAATCAGTTGTATTTACTGTGCACCAACTCTTTTTTTTTTTTTTTTTAAGAATCAACCAAATGACAGTGTCATGCCTGTAAGCTGCTGCTTGCATAATTCAAATAACTTTTCAATGTTTGTTACTCTATGCAGTCTGAGGTGGGTGATCCCTCAGGGAACACTTGCTCTCTCTTTGACCTTGATCATGAATTACCGATCAAAGGTGAGACTAGGTATTTAACAAAGATTTGCAAAGTTTTCCACAAATAAGATCTTCTGGCAAAAATTGAAACCATACCTTTGCATCTCTAAAGCTTTCTGTAAATTGAATTTGGAATTAACCAAAGGGATCATCAAGTCTTAGAGATAAACAAGGGAATTCTGTACCCTGGGGAATTTTTAATACAAACACTAGTATATTAATCACACTGAATACCAGTGGCCTGCACAACTGTAGAAAAGAAAATTGGAAAGTAATATAACCTGCCTTAAAATTGTTCTGCTCAAATCCTTTCTCTTCCCATTAGTCACACAAGAAAGTGTAAAATGAAAGTAAGCAATATTAAATGGCCAACTTGGTGTCTATTGTGTACTTCTAACATAAAAACCTACTGCATAAAACAAGGTTTCATAAATATTATTTATGAGGTGCTTTGGTTTTTAAAAAGTATATTTGTACTTTCACGAATATGTTGTATAAATTACTTTTTGTTCCTGAGTGTTAGACTGATGGTGACTTATAAACTTGAGGTAATAGCAATCTTCCCAATAAGAGGTCCTGAGGTAACTGCACCTTTTGATAGGTGTCTGCCTAATCTATACTACTAGCTGAAGCTATATTTCTTAAAATGTAATGAGTTTAAATATTCATTGTAAACTAAAAGAAGTGTTTTATTCTTCACCTGAAAATATTATAATATCATATTAAAATTTTCAACTAATATAAGTTGAACGTGATTTTCAAATATTTTTTAAGCGCTATGATGAAGTCACCTTAATAAATGAGTGAGAAGTCATTGCATCTATATGCATTCACTTAATAACTGATATATGCTTTGGTGCTAATGTTCAGGTTAATAACTGTTCCATTGTTAATAATTTCATTGGCTGGAAAATATCAATTTGGATTACTCAGTATAAAATTCATGCTTCTCTGGTTAACAAATTAGGTTACAATGAAGTAGTGTTTAAAAGTTCAGGATTTTACAGGAGACACCATATGAAAAGTTGTTCAACCCCAAAGGTTATAAAGGAAATGTAAATTAAATTAAAGCTGTGCTTTCACTCACGGGACTTGTAAAATGTAAAAAAATATATAAATGATCATACCAACTTTTGATGATTATTTGAAAAGAGTGGCTCTTGGAAATGTAAATTGCAACAGTAACTGTAGAGAGCAATGTGAAAGATTGTATCCATTCATATAAGGATAACCAATGGACACAGACACTGGGGGTGGGGGGGGTGAGGGCATGTGCCAGGGGATAGGGGAGGCCGGGGGGAGGTCTATGGGGGAGAAATTAGACATATGTATTACTATTTGTAATACTTTAAATGATTAAAAAAGTAAAAACAAATTAACAACAACAAAAAGTATATATTCAATGCTTGACATATAGATATTATTTTTATCAATATTAACATTATCAATTTTTATGATTGCCCAATTTGATGGATGAAAAGTTAAAAGAACTGAATATTTATGCTCTCCACTCAAAATTCATTTGTTGAAACTCCACCTCAATATGATGATATTACACACAGTCAAGACCAGAGGAGGCCATGAGGATAGAGCCCTCATGAATAGGGTTAGTGCCCTTCTAAGAGTCATGAGATGCTTCTTCTCTCTCTTTCCATCTGTGAGGATCCAACAAAAAGCCAGCCACCTGCATCCAGAAGAGAACTCTCACCAGAACCTGGTCGTGCTGACACCAGCATCTCAGACTTCAGCCTCCAGAATTATAAGAAGTGAAATATTCTGTATCTTTCTAGTAAGGTTTTGTTTTCTCTTCTTTACTTTCCTTTCCTTTTCTCTTCTTTTCTTTCCTTTTCTTTTTTGTTTGTTTATTTTGTTCAATGGTTTCAGTTAGGAGGTGCATTGAGGGGCTGGGTGAAAAAGGTGAGGGCATTAAGAACTACAAATTAGTAGTTATAAATAGTCACAGGAATGTAAAATACAGCATAATATTATAACTATGCATGATGCCAGGTGGGTATTAAACTTATCAAGGGGATCACTTCATAAATTATATAAATGTCTAACCACTATGCTATATGCTTGAAACAAATATAAAATAATATTGAATGTCAACTGTAGTTGAAAAATAAAAAGACAAAAAGGAAGTGATAACTCAATTCAGTTATAGATCTCTTAGTTTTAGGTAAGAATAAGAATCTTTACACATTTATTATACACTAGGGGCTCGGTGCACAAAATTTGTGCACTGGGGGAGGGGTCCCTCAGCCCAGCCTGCCCCCTCACACATACTGGGAGCCCTCAGGGGATGTCCTACTGATGGCTTAGGCCTGCTCCCTGTTGGGAGCAGACCTAAGCTGCAGTCTGGCCTCCCTTTGTGGGAAGCAACCAGGCTGATCAGGGGAAGGCACCCGCCCCATCACCCCACTGCTGCAGCCACTTGCAGTCATCACAGCCATCAATTTATTTTCATCAACACGGACTCCAGTCCCTTCACCATGAAAAAATGACAACTTTTAGGCATTTTCAAGATGCGCCTTTCATAGGATATGACATTTTTTATTTTTCCTTTTATCCTCACCTGAGGATATGTTTCCATTGATTTTTTTCCCCTTCCCTCCAATCCCAGGCTCAGCCCCTGCCCAAGACTAAAGCCTCTGCCCCAGGCTGTAGGCTTGGGAATCGGGCACCCCCCGCCACTCCGATGGCAGGCTTGGCCCCTTCCCAAGCCTACAGCCTCCACTCCAGGCTGTAGGCTTGGGAAGTGGGCACCCCCATCCCCCAAGCCTAAAGCCTCCACCAGATGGCCGGCTGGGAGTGACCTGGGTGCTGAGGAGGTTCCCAGGACCCAGGTATGTATGCAAATTAACCACCATCTTTATTGGGTTAATTTGCATACTCACTCTGATTGGCTGTGGGTGTAGTAGAGGTACGGTCAATTAACATGTTTCTCTATTATTAGGAAAGATTAGTATTTACTTCTGTTCACTTTTTTGTCCATTTTTATATTGAGCTTGGTTTATAATTTCTTAATCTTTGGGGAAAATTTTTAATGAAAAGAAACAGCTAGAAACATTAGTCAGATATACTAATTTTTCCTATAATTACTTTCTAAACTTGGTTACATCACCTTTTTCATTCAGAATCTTAATTTTTTAAAAATTTATAGAACATTTTCAATCATTAAAAAAGTATTGTATTATATTGTGTTTTATTGTATTAACTAGGGGCCCGGTGCACGAAGATTCGTGCATGGGGGATGGGTCCCTCAGCCCAACCTGTACCCTCTCCAATCTGGGAGCCCTCAGGGGAGCCCTCTCCAATCTGGGAATTTCTGTGTCTTTGCAATCATATGAGCAAATTGTTTGAGACCCCAACCCAGTTTGGTTTGTTGCTCACAGAATAATGGAGGCTCTTTTTTTTTTTCTTTGCTTCATTGGTGGAGATTTCCTGGAAGTTTTAGGATATCTTCCCTTTAATTTTTCCTAGACACTTTGATTTTACTTATGTCTCTCACCTCCATCCCCCACCGCAACCGTAACTTGCTCCAGGCTCACTTTGTTCTAGTGTCTAGGAGATCTGTCTGCCACCAGAACTATGATTCCCAGCATTCCTGGTGCTTCCCATGCTCTTGGTTTTCCCTTCCTGCTCTGTCTCTATCCCATAGCCTCCCGCTCTGCCAAGTCCTCCAAGCCACCAGTTCTCCCTCTCTGCTCTTTGTCTGGTGGCTTGGGGAGCCAAGTTCCCCAAGCCGCCCCACTCTCTGCCAGCTCTCCCACCCTGTCTCTGCCTGGTGGCTTGGGGGGAGCGACCGAGGGAGCCACGTCCCACCAAGCCACCGGCTCTCCCACTCTGCTCTCCGCCCAGTGCCTGTGTATGCAAATTAACCCACCATCTTTGTTGGGTTAATTTGCATACTCACTCCTGATTGGCTGGTGGGGCGTCGCAGAGGTATGGTCAATTTACATGTTTCTCTTTTATTATATAGGATGATGTAACTTAGTAGTTTAAATAAAAAAACTATAACAACTACTAAACAAATTCAGTAAAGTTTTAGGCTACACAATCAATGTACAAAAATTACATGTTTTGTACATGAACAACAAACTCTCTGAGAAGTAAATTAAGAATACAATTTCATTTACAATAGCACCAAAAATAATAAAATACTTAGGAGTAAACTTAAATGAGAAAATGAAAGACTTATATACTGAAAACCATAAAATATTGATTAAAGAAATTAAACAAAGAAAACAAAAATAATAAAAGGACACCCCATGTGTATGTATTAAAAGATAATATTGCTAACATGTCCATACTAACAAAGTAATCTATAAGTAGATTCAATGACATCTGCATAGAAATCTCAATGGCATATTTTACAAGGATAGGGAAAAAAAACCTGAAAATTTATATGGAAGCACAAAAGGCCACAAATAGCCAAATCAATATTGAGAAATAAAAACAAAGCTGAAGGTATAACACTTCCTGATGGCAAAATATATTACAAAGCCACAGTAATAAAAACATTACAGTACTGGTATAAAGACAGACATACTGACTAATAGGAGAGAATAGAAGTACAGAAACAAATTCATACATATCCAGTCAAATAATCTTTGACAAAGATGCCGAGAACATTGGGGACAGGATGATCGCTTCAACATGTGTTGTTGGGAAAACTGGATATCCATATGCAAAAAGAATGAAATTGAACCCTCATCTTACACCATACAAATCTATTGAAAATGGTTTATAGACTTAGATGATCAGAAACTATAAAACTTCTAAAACAAATATATAAGAAAAAGCATCTTGACATTGGTCTTGGCAATAATTTTAAGGATATGACATCATAAGCACAGGCAACAAAAACAAAAATAAACAAGTGGACTATATCAAACTAAAAAAGCCACTGCATAGCAAAGGAAACAATCAATAAAGTGAAAAGTCACCTTACATAATGGGAGAAAATATTTGCAAGCCATTTGATAATGTATTGATTCCCAAAATGTAGAAGTAACTCATACATCTTAATAGCATAAAACCTAATAACCTAATTTAAAATTGGGCAAAGGGCCTGGATAAACATTTTTCCAAAGAAGACATACAAATGGCCAACAGGTATATGAAAAATTCTCAATGTCACTATTCATCAGGGAAATGGAAAACAAGGTCATAATGAGATATTACCTAACACCTATATTTATAGGCAACCAGTGTTGGTAAGGATGTGTAAACTTGGAAACATTTCACAGTCTTTGGTGGGGATACAAAATGGTGTATCCCCTATGGAAAATAGTATGTAGGTCCTCAAAAGATTAAAAACTGAACTACCATATGATCCAGTAATCTCATTTAGGGATATTTATCCAAAGGAATTGAAATAAAGATCTCAAAGAGATATTAGCACTCCTATGTTCATTGAAGCACGATTTACAGTAGCCAAGATGTAAATTAAAAAAAAACAACAACACACCCACAAAACCCCTTTCCATTGACAGATAAATGGATAAAGAAAATGTGCTATATGCATACAATTGAATACTTACTCAGCTTTAAAAAATAGGAACATTTCGCAATATGCAGCATCATGATTGAAACTTGAGGACATTTTACTAATAAATAAACCAGTCACAGAAAGAAAAATACTGCATGAGCCCATTCATGTAATTTATCTAGAAGGGTCAAATTCATAGAACAAAAATGTGGGATAGTGGTTTCCAGGAACTGAAGAAGAAATAGATGAGGCATTACTAATCAATGGCATACAGTTTCAGTTAAGCAAGATGAATAAACTCTAGAAATATGCTGTGCAACATTGGTCCTGTAGTAAACAAGAATGTATTTTATAAAAAAATAAATTAAATAATCCATTAAAATAAAATTATATAGCAAGAGAATTATGTAGTGTGTGACATTTTAAGCCTTGCTCTTTGACTTAGCACAGTGCCTTTGTGAATCATCTAAGTTGTTGAGTATAATGATAGTTTAAGTTTATTGTTGAGTAGTGTTCTATGGTATAGATATATCATGGTTTCTTTTTTCTCAATTCAATTAAGAGCCATTTAAATTTCTATTACAATTATTGGTACTATGAACCATCATGCACATATTTTTGTGTGGATGTAAGTTCTTATTTCCCTGGGATGAATGTCCAGAAGTGCAATTGCTGGATCCTATGAAAAGTGTATGTTTTCTTTTTCTAAGAAATTGTCAAAATACATTTCAGAGTCACTGTACCATTTCACATTCCCATTAACAATGTATAAGAGGTCCAATTTCTCCACATCCTTGCCAGTCTTTAGTATTACTACTATGTTTTATTTTAGCTCTATCTGGTTTTGATATCAAGGTAACACTGGCTTCATAATAAGTATTATATATGTATTTTCTGAAAATATTGTAAAAGTGTAAAACATGTTCATTATTTAAATATTTGGTAGAATTCATCAGTGAAACAATCTGGCTATGAAAAATTGAATTCACTTTCAAAAAACTCTACAAAAATAACCTTTAGTCCCTATGTCTATTCATATCATCTATTTCGTGTTGGTGAGGTGTGTAGTATTTACTAGTACTTTGAAAAGATTCCATCTTTTCAACTATGTTGTCAAATCTGTGTGTGTAGACTTATTCATTGTATTCTCTTATTATCATTTTTGATATCTACAGAGTTCATAGAGATGTCTTCTATTTTATTCCTGATACTTGTTATTGATGTCTTCCTCATCACTATAGGGTGGGGTCTAAAGTCCCTTTCCCCCACTAGAACTATGTGGATACAATCCTGTCTGGAAGGCTTGCCATGCTACTGTTCTCAAATGACCTCCACTGACAGATTGGGAGTGTCTTTGTTACTTCTCAACCATGATGCATGTCCTGATTTCTACTGGGTTTCCTCTGACACCACTCCAGCAGGGAGGAGGAAAGGTGCCTATTTATCACCAGTTGGGACTTAAAATCCAGTTTTCTTACATGGTCTCCAATGGCATCATAAAATGAGGAAGGAGCCTTACTATAAACTAGAGGCCCAGTGCATGAAAATTTATGCACTGGAGGGGGGTGTCCCTCAGTCCGGCCTGCCCCCTCTCACAGTCTGGGAGCCCTCAGGGGCAGGAGGCAACCTGGTGATTAGGGGAAGTTGCTGCCTCTGCTGCTGCCACTGCCAGCAGTGCAAGCCTTGGTCGGCCCTGGTTACCTGAGCCTTGAGCAGCCCTGTGCGGCTGGACAGCTGGCATCTGAGGATTGCTTGCGCCTCGGGCTGGCCCTGGGCAGCTGGGGGCTAAAGGGATTGGGTGACTCCAGAGGCAGGTGCATGGAGCAGCCGGGCCCACCCCCAGGCCTTGCCGCATGCCTGCCGCCCTGGCAGGGCTGAGGGGACTGGGCACCGCCATCTTGTGGCTGTGGGTGCCACCATTTTTGAGGGTGTGACAGTCAATTAGCATATTCCTTCCTTATTGGCTGTGGGCACAGCCATCTTTGAGGGCATGGCAGTCAATTAGCATATTCCCTTCTTATTGGCTGTGGGTGCCACCATCTTTGAGAGCGGGACAGTCAATTAGCATATTCCCTCCTTATTGGATGTGGGTGTCGCCATCTTTGAGAGCGGGACAGTCAATTAGCATATTCCCTCCTTATTGGATGTGGGTGCCGCCATCTTTGCGATGGTGTGAGAGTTAATTAGCATGTTCCCTCTTTATTAGATAGGATAATTAAGTGGAGATAAATGCACTCATCCCCTATTCAATATTTTCTGATACGACCTTGGAAGAAGGGTTTTGATACCTGGTTATAGCTTGGTAAGTTAGATGTCACCCTTTTGTGGGGGAAGGGTCACTGTTTCCTCTGTGGTGTTTGACTGATGTAGAATGTTTTTAGCTAAAAGTCTTGTTAGGCTGCTTTTCCCAAAAAACTTCAATTAGCTGGAGGGAGGAGAATTTTCTTGGAGCTTGTTTATGGGTTACTATTGGCATTGCAATATTTCTAGCGTTTCCAGTACCCAACATGGCATACATGAGGCAAAAAGAAAATGCATCACTATGTTTTGCCTTTGGTCCGAAGTAACCTAGCCAATCTTCCTTCTTCTCTCCCTTTCAGATACTTCTTGTTTGTTATATATGTAAAGTCTAGGTTTTTCAGATAAATAGAGACATAAAAATAGGGAAATCTATATCTACTAGAGGCCTGGTGCATGAAATTGTGCATGGGTGGGGTCCCTGGGCCTGGCTGGCTCTCGGGGCCATCTCGCCCAGTCCCAATCAGAGCTGATGGGGGCTGGCTGGCCCAGGGAAGGGACTGTGGGAGGTTGGCTGTGGGAGCACACTGACCACCAGGGGGCAGCTCCTGTGTTGTATGTCTGCCCCCTAATGGTCAGTGCATGTTCTAGGACTGGCCAGTTGTCCAGGCTTAATGGTTGCTTAGGCTTTTATATATATAGATTCCATATTTCCAGAAGTGGAATTCATCTTTATTGTTTAATTATTTTTTCTGAATTTTATTTTTGGTAATTTATATAGCTATGTCTTCAAGTTCACTAATATTTTCTTCTGCAATGACAAATCTGCTATGTTCCCAACCAATACATTTTTCAACTCACACATTGTGGCATTCATCACTCGAAGGTTGATTTGGGTCTTTGTAAAATGTCTTTCAGGTCTTTATTAAGCATTGAACATGACATATACTTATAATAATAGTTCATTGCCTTTGTTATTTTCAATATATGTATCAGTTTAGTTAAGCTTTAATTGATCAGGTTTTTTTTTTTTTTTTTTTTCTATTCATTATGGGTTATATATTCCTGTTCCTTTGAATGACTGGTAATTTTCATTAGATGCTAGACACTGTGGATTTTACTTTATTGGGTGATAAGTATTTTTGAGTTTCTATAAATATTCTTGAGCATTTTCTTGAATGTAGTTATTTGGAAATAATTTGATCATTTTGGGCCTTGTTCTTAATAATAGAACCAAAGCCATATCTAATCTAAATATTCCCCATTACTGAAGCAAGACCCTTTACAGCACTCTACCCAATGATCAGTGCTAGGAGCAGGCACGATTTCCTGTACTTATTGAACTGTGCAATTTTGGAAACTTTTGTGGTGATAGTTGGACATTCATTTTCTATAATAACTTGGATATTATTCTGTAGTGAAAAATATTGATTTACAAAATCAATATAAGGGTACATTTTCTTTCTTTGAAGTGAATTTATAGTAGTAGAGCAGACTAGATATACAGGGATATATGCACAGTGGAATGTCTAAATTTGTGATTTTTAGAAGCTGCAATTTTAGTATTTTAAAGATAAATTGTTTTTAAAATGTATTATATCTATATTTTAAGTGCTTGTATATTCTGGTATAAATACTAGGGGGACCTTTATTCTAAACATAAAATACATATGGTTTCATGAACCTAAGCAATGTTCTTTTAAAGAGTATTTTAAAGGGTATTTTATTTTAAAAGTCATTAGTAAAGTTCTCAGGTGGTAAAAATCCCACCAATTTATTTTGGAGATTACTGCATTGTGTGGAGACAGTTTCTGATATCCAGTCTAATTTTATCTTAATTTCTTTTCCAGAACATTATGCTACCTCTACTATCATAAATCATTCTGCTCCCTGCTGAGTTCTTAATGTTTCCAATATAGGTAGAAAATGATATCTCTTCTTAGTTTTAGCAAAACTAGTATGTAGATCTTTTTTCACTTAACTGGCAAGCTTAGTACATTAATCTGTATCATGTGGCATTCTACATTGTGATTCACATGCCATTTGCTTCAGTTTTTATGTCTCTATTTTTTAAAAAGTAAATACTAAAGTAATGAATATCACGTGATTCATTTATAATTCAAAAATATTGTGTTTATTAAGTATTCCACATATATGAAGATGCCGACGATCTTTTATGTGAAATTGACCTACTGATTAGATTACCAACTGGCACAAATATATTAATCTCTGATTTATGACTAGTAGTCCTAAATTGTTTACCACAATTATATTACACTGTTATTTTATTTAATATATTTTTATTGATTTCAGAGAGGAGAGAGAGAGAGAGAAACATCAGTGATGAGAGAGAATCATTGATCAGCTGCCCCCTGCACACCCCACACTGGGAATCAAGCCTGCAACCCAGGCATGCGCCCTTGACCAGAATTGAACCTGGGACCCTTCAGTCCACAGGCCAATGCTCTATCCACTGAGCAAAACTGGCTAGGGCTATACTGTTAGTTCAATGTCAGCAAGCACATTTTAAAAATATTTGATAAATAGTTATATTAGTTTCTAATGTTGCTTTAACAAACTACCACAATTTTGTGGTTTAATGGAACACAACTGTGCTATTTTATAGTTTTGAAGGTTATAAATCCAACACTTACTAGGGTAAAATCTTAGTAGGCTAAAATCATGTGTCTGTAGGTGTGCCTTCCTTTCTGGAAACTCTGGGAATAAACCAGTTTTCTTTTCCACCTTTCCCACCTTTCAGAGACTGTCCATGTTCCTTGACTCATAGAGTCCTTCCTCCGTCTTCAAAACCAAGAACCATGACTGTCTCTGACTAGTTTCTATCATCACATCTCTTTCTGTGACCCTCTTCTGCTTCAGTCCTCCACTTCTCAGGACCCTTTTGATTATATTGGGCCCATATGAATATCCTTGGGTAATTTGTCTATTTTTTACATCAGCTGATTAGCAACCTTAATACCACCTGTAGCCCTAATTCCCCATTGCCATGTAACCTATATACAGGTCCAGAGGATTAAAACATGGCCATATTAGGGAGCCATTATTTTGCCTATGGCAATAACTAAATAGAAAACCCTCATGTGTGGAGTATTGGTGAGTCAGGGAGCAGCATATACGTAGCAACTCATGAGAGATTAAATTTATGGATATTTATTTTTTCTCCTCCCCCAAGGGATATTTAGTTTCATAGTTTTTGTTGGTGTGTTTGTTTTATTTTTAGTCCTATTATGAATGTACTTTCTAGTTTATTGGTTTATGATAAAACTACATCAGATCAATCCTAGGTACTAATAAAATCTCAGTCAAGTTAAAATAGAATTTTGAGGGGTGGAGTTTATATTCTCAATAGAAGAACTATATAGTAAATTACGTGGTGATTATCCTCTACTTATTCAGCCTAACAATTGTATCAAAGGGCAAATAATAGCATAAGTGTACAAATTAAATATGGTATTTTCCCCAAATATATAAAATATAGTTGAAATTCTGCTAAAGGCTATGTATCCTCTATATCTGACATATGAAAATGGAGAATTTCTTCTGGATTTCATGGAATGCAATAAGATGTTTTGATATTTTGGGAAGATCAGGTGAAAAAAAAATCACAGTTGAAGCATAAAATCCTGGATTGAAGAAAATCATATTAGTTTTGTTTTTTAATTATTAAATGTAAGCTATCTATATACATAAAAGCCCAGCAACCAGAATGGCAGAACGACCAGAATGACCGGTGGCTATGATGCACACTGTGCAGCCAACCAGCCTGATCCAGCCCCAATCGGCCCCCAACACCCTGATCGGGGGCAGGGCCGGCCAGCAAACCGCCTGTGGCCCTTCTCCCCCACCAGCCCAGCTGATTGGCCCCCATCAGGGCAGGCCAGCCGGACCCCACCTATGCACGAATTTGTGCACCGGGCCTCTAGTAGCTATTTATTTTCCTCAGGAGTCTTTGCTTCCTCCTTTAGAAAAAATTCTATCTAGTATGTCTATTTCCTCCCTTACTTGACAAACAATTAGAAATTATGCCTGCATATTTGAGTCTATTGTAAAGAAATCTCTGGAAGCTTTTAGAAATGAAACACACAAGGTAGGTTATATATGGTTCAAAACAAAAAGGACAAACTACAGATCTTCAGCCAAAAAGTTGGCAATCCCAATGCTCCACTGAGTGGAACCCAATGAGAGAAAATTTTGTCTGTGGTTGACTACTGAAGGGTTGGCAGAAAAGTCAGGATCACATTATGTGACATAATGGGGAAAATATGTTGACTATGAGGACAGAGATTCTTTCTTCTCTTCCATTTAAAAAATTCTTACAGTGTTGAGGGTTTTATCCTGTATACATAGAGGAAACTAGGACTGGAAATGTATTTCCAAAATATCCACATTTTAACAATCTCAAAAATATGAATACTTGTATACTTCTTACAATTTTTTGTTCAGTTATTTAGGTTAGCTTTATAGCTCCAGGCTATGTTTATGAAAAGTATTTCTTTTTCTTTTTAAAGTTTTGTATGTTTATGTGATTGCTTATACCTTTCCTCTGATTTTCTTGGATTTAAAATTGTTATGAGTCTCCCGGGAGTAAGATAGATTTTAATATGTTTACTCTTCATACAACCTTATTTGAGTGTAGCTAGCAGAGAAGTTATTTCTACAATGTAAGGAAGAGTGACTCCCATGGGGTTTATGACATCTGTACTCACCAACAGAAAAGTGCTTGTTCTTGAAAGTTTCTACAGAATAAATGAATATATGTTAGTGTTTTGCACATATCTTTTCTTGGTGTTTAGAAACCTAGAAGAATGAGGAAAAAATTTGGAAAAGAAATGCAGTGGACCCAGAGACACAGAGACATTATCCTATATAATAAAAGCCTAATATGCTAAGTGTCTGGTCGACCAGTCGGCTGTTCAACCAATCAAAGCATAATATGCTAATGATATGCTAAGGCAGCTCAACTGTTTGCTATCACGTACACTGACCACCAGGGGGCAGTCGACCAGTCACTATGATGTGCACTGACCACTAGGGGGCAGACGCTCCGACTGGTAGGTTACCTTGCTCCTGGGGTCCAGCCGATCGATCGGGACTGAGCGAGACAGGCAGACACCCTGGAGCACTCCCACAGTCCCTCCCCAGCTAGCCAATCTCTCGCGTCTTTCCCAGGCCCTGATCGTGTCATATGTATATATGACTAATAATTTCCCAGCCAATATTTTTGGTTCTTTGTAGATAACCATATTCTCTCCAAATTAAATATTTAAAAATTGAACATCAATGTGCAATGTTTAGTATATGTAACTCCTTGCTTAACATTACATCTATCTCGTGGTATCATAGCTTACCTGTTGTGAATTGCCTTAGTTCTTTCCTTTTTTAAAAAAATTCTCACTTGAGGATATGTTTTATTGATTTTTGAGAGAGAGAGAGAGAGAGAGAGAGAGAGAGAGAGAGAGAGAGAGGTGAGAGAGAAATATCGATTGGTTGCATTGCATGCTTGCTTGCCCTGACCAGAGATTGAAACCGCAACCTAAGTATGTGCCCTGACTAGGAATCGAACCCACAACCTTTTGTCCTATGGAACATGATCCAACCAACTGAGCCACCTGGTCAGAGCTTTCTTTTCCTTTTATACCCAGACTTAGTTCTTAAAAAGGACCCAAGATTACCCCATTCTCCTGACCTCTTTCCTTGTTCCAGTGAGAAGAGCTCAGAGAGTGGTATGAGGAATGACAGATCTCCCTTTCCCTGCAACTGCTGTTAATGTCACATCTCTAACATTAGTAGTATTGTGCAAAGAAAATGCAGATTCAGATAGAATGCCTGCAGCTCTGGGTCAGGTAAGGTTATTATATTAATATCAATACAGATGGGAGATGTAGATAGAAAGCTTGGAGCTGAATGTCAAAGAAAATCTAACTGAGCATAATTCTAATCACCATTTTTACTCACTGCAAGAACATGGTTTCTTCAGGACTACAGGCGCAGTCAGTGATGGAATTCTGAATGTCACATGTACCTCAATAATGCTGGCTTTGTGTAATCTCTTTAATGGATAGATGAATGGATGGATAGATGGATGGATGAATAGAGGTTAGATAAATACATACTAGTAGATGGATGTTAATTATGGCTAGATAAACTGAAAGTCATGGCTCTTATAATTCGAGCATATTTTTATACATTCTTTAGCTTTTAAAAAGTTAATTGGGTCACAAATTTTTCTTTAACCTATTCCACATATAATAATAATTTTAAACTGTCAGTGATCAAAATAACTTTAATCTGATTGTTATTTTAGTCAAATACTATGGCACTTTGAAGAAATTCACATTTACCTGTGGCTCACTTATTCAACAGTGTGCAGTTTTAGGATTTATTGGAATTTGCACATGAGAAATGCATACACTTCTGTTGTTAGTAGGCATGTTGTAGTGGGGTCCTCTCCTCTGCCTAATGTATGAGCATATCTGTCCCTTACCTCTGGCCGGGCACACCACTGGGTGGTACTATGTGAGAGAGGGAGCAGGTCTGCTTTCTTATGCATCCTTATTTCAGCTGATGGGCCTATGTCTGGAGAAGATTTACTCTCTTCTCCATCACATAGGAATTGTCACCTTAGAGCATGTCACTGTGGAGGGTGGGAGGAAGCCTGCAAAATCTCAGGGATACAATACTTACAATTTTCTAGACAAAAATGACAAATTAATCTCAAGTATTCTCTTGCTCTTTTGTAGTGTGATTTAATCTTTAGAACACAATCATGTCTAAAATGATGCTATTTTAGCCTGTGGGGTTAGGTAAGAATAAATTCTGAATAAAATAAATATAAGAAACATTCTCTTAAGTAACCATGACATCAGGCTATATATATGCAATTTTCTGAAGGTTTTGGTTCTGAGTTTAAAGCTCTATATAGCCAGCCAGTGTGTGAAAAATTGACATTAATATGAAAGTAATAAATATCTTCTAAGTGTATTTTCCATTAGAACTATATCATTATCTACATTTTAAAGTATGCTTTTGTTGGTTTCTGAAATTTACGAGAATATAAAATGTATAATTTTGAGAATTATATATGTAGATCATCATGTTTACTGGATTGGGAGACATAAAACAAGATCATCTTGTTCAATAGGATAAATCACTTTTGTATCTTCAGTAAACTCTTTGTCAAGAAAATGTTCATTGTTTGTGGCCCTGCCTGCCAAGAACATTACAGCAATGTCTAAGAATTTGAAATATCACATTTTTTAAATTTAAGTAGGAGCCGATGTCATCTCCTTTCTTGACTGTTTATATGTATATGAAGTGTTCTCAATTTTATATTATCTTGGTGTACATATCACACATATAATCTTCCAATACATCTTAACAATGTTTTAAAATGCTTTTAGCCCTAATATTTTTTATTTCATATCATTTATTTCTCAATCGCCCTTTTAAATATTTCTGGGATGGTCATCCTTAAGGGAACCAGTTCCATTAGTAAGTAACAATTGTGCTATAATAGCCTGGGAATTTCAAGACATAAGAATATATTAACCAGCAATTTTCATGAATGTGTGGAGAAATTTTGACTAAGAAAAGATAGCACCACAAAAAAGACAGCAATTATCAAGCTCAAGGTGAGTCACTTAACAAATAAGTGTAATTAAATATTTTTCTTTTATTTCAACCTTGGTGAATAAAAGGTATGCATATTTAAATGGCAATAGTACTTCTCAGTGCCCAGATCTCTCTATAAAATTTTTTGTTTGACTAATGTGTGTCATCTGAAGCCAAACAAACATTTCATCATTGACTATCAATATTCACTAGCAGAATATGTATAAACACCAGCCATATATTTTACTAGTAGTAGATGAGTAATTTTATGTTTATAGATGAAGGCTACCATATTTATATATCATTTTATAAATCATAGTAGCTTCTATGCAGTGCTAGAATTCCAGGCAAAAGGCTTATCCAAATGTGATTATTCCAGAGGATTTGCTACATTGTGCTGTAGAAATTTTATTATCTGACGTAATACTGAGGGACATGCAGTTGTGTTACCTTATGCAATTCAAAATTGCAGACAAATGCAAGGTTTACATAATTATTTAATTGCTGGGAGTTTTCAAAATATTTATCATCAGAAATAGTTGCCTAATACTTTCTTGTTTAGTTTTTATTTCTTTGATGAAACATCTTTGAACAGCATTTTTCTATTATGAACATTGAGATTTATAAATGTGAACACATCCTAACATTATTGCTGCTTTTCACCAAAATATATTTTAATGGTAAGTCAATGCTGCAAAATGTCAATAGTATCATCATACACTTTTTGATAACATTTAAAGTGAAAGAAAGGAAACCCTATTTGCTTTATCCAAGGAAAATGCATTAATTCATGGTGTGTATATTTATAGGACATTCAGAATGCCAGGCATTGGTGCTAAGTGCTGTGGGGATGATTTTTCCATCCAAAACCTTGAAATCAAATAGAGGTCTTAAGATACACATGCGCATAATTATAAAGCAGAATAATATGTTAACAATGATACATTAGTTGTACTGAAAAACATTCTGAAGCAGCTCAAAGAAAACAATCTGTGAAGGCTGCAGACAGGGAGAGGCACTTTGGCTGGATTTTGAAAGATGAGTGGCATTCAGAGTATTGTGTAGGGAGTGAAATTTAAAACAAATTGAAAAAAACAAGTGTGAGGAAATCATGGAGGAAAAGGAAAAAATAAAAATAAAACAAACACAAGCCCTGTTTGAGGTTGACATAAAACTTGTTTGGAGTGGTGAACCGTGAGAAGAAAAGGCTAAAAATTAGACCTGGCATTTTTTGTCCTTGAATGACAAATACAAGAGCTCTATTCATGAAAGTCATAGTGACACAAAAGTTTTTCAGGAGGGGGAATAAAATAATCAAAGTGAAGTTTTAGGACAACCAAAATGGTAGCATCATGCACTGTTAAATAGAAGGGATGGAGGATTTAAAAAGAGAGGCCAGTTGGGACGATACAGCAATAGCTCAGATACTAAGCAAAAACAGACAAAGGTTAGATTCTATTAGGTAAAAGCAGAAGGAAATTAATAAGAAAAGAATCAAAGCTAAATTGCCATTTTTGGGGGCCTGAAGATAAAGGGACTGGGAAGGGGCATAGGTGACTCATACATCTGTAATCTGGTTGCAGAATTAGATTAGAAATCACTTTTTACTTCATTGAGTTAAAATCTTTAACTTTCTTTTAGATAACAAAAAGGGAAGAAACAGAATAGCATGCCAGGGGCACACAACTTAGGCTAAAGTAGATTTTAACAGTCTTTTTTAAAATTTTGATTTTAAGGTAAATTTTATTACCCTACAACATTTCTTAATGATGAGAGTAGGTTAAAAGCAATAAATAAATAAATAAATAAATAAATAAATAAATAGGAACAATGAAGGTGATAGATGGAAATATTAAACCAGAACTTAGGAGACATTAGGGATGAAAATAAAGATTTTGTGATGACACATAGTAGGTAAAACTAGACATTAAATTAATGGTAACTCGAAAAGAATGAGCATAGCTATATATTAATAAAGACAAGTATCACATGATCTCATTCATCTGTGGAACTAAATGAAAAAATAAACTGATAAACAAAATAGATCCAGAGACATGGAAGCATGGGACAGACTGACAAATCTCAGAGGGAAGACAGGGGTGGGTGGCAGGGAGGGAACTTCTATGCATATATGCATAGTCCATGGACACAGACAATAGTGTGGTGAAAGCCCAGGAGTGGTGAGTGTGAGGTAGAGTGTGTCAATGGGGGTGAAAAAAGGGATATCTGTAATACTTTCAACAATGAAGATAAATTTTAAAAAGAGATTTGGAAAAAAATTCTATTTTTTAGGCAAATTCAAAAGATCTATATTATTTTGTATTTCACTTTTATTATCATAATGTGATATTTAAAAATAAAATGTCTAAACAAAAAATAAAAACTAGCACTGATTAAACAACTGTTCTGTGTCAGTTACTATCTTTTTAAAAATATATTTTTATTGATTTCAGAGAGGAAGGGAGAGGGAGAGAGAGATAGAAACATCAATGATGAAACAGAATCATTGATTGGTTGCCTCCTGCATGCCACACACTGAGGATTGAGCCAGCAACCAGGGCATATGGCCTGACCAGAAATCAAACCTTGACTTCCTGGTTCTTAGGTCGATGCTCAACCACTGAGCCACTCAGGCCAGCCAATTACTATCTTTTATCTGTATTGTCCTCTATGTGCATTATCTCTCAACTTCAGAGAACAGTGGATGTTTTATCAGCATACCCATTTTAAGGACAAGCAAATGTTTATTTTGGATTAGTATATAACAGATGCAAAGACCTTGGGCTCTGGAATTACCTGGAGCTGCAATTCTACCTTGATCCGAGCCTCCATATCTCATATTGTCTGAGTCCTTACATATTGGCTCTATATTCTTGTACATTGTTCTGCCTTATCTTTTAAATCTTTTAATTTAATTTTAAGAGGATTTCTGTTCTGTGTTTCTTTTTAACTAGTGTCCCACTCTTATTTTACAACTTTTGTGCCCTTAATTATCTATTTTATCTCTGTGGGAAATTTCTGTTTAAGTTCACCTTTCTCTTTTATGCTTACCCTGATTATACAACCTAAATCTCTCTCTCTCTCTCTCTCTCTCTCTCTCTCTCTCTCTCTCTCTCTCTCTCTCTCTCTCTCTCTCCCTCTCACTCACACACACACACATACAATCTTTATCTGCTTAATTTTTCTTCATAGTATTTCTAATTAGCTGGTATTAGCTTGTAGTTTTTTATTTTTCTTTTGTTTTGGTCATTCCTACTAGAACATGAGCTTCATAAAGAAAGAAACTTTGAAATTTGTGTTGTTAAACAGTGTATTTAGCAACCAGATCAGGGACTGGCACAGAGTACGTAAGCTGTAAATATTTGTTGAATGAATAACAGTCTCCTGAAAGCTCTATTTTTCTCTCGCCAGTTTGAATAGTATTTTAGAGAAGATCCCTTAGGGTTTTTTCCAGGGTTGAAATGCTTGGAGATTGATCTCACTTCATGTCTGGGTAAGGCAGGACAATGGGGCCTGGCTGCCTGTGTTCCACGATCTTCTCTGCTACCATTCTCACTTGCTGCTTCTGAGTCTGGGTCATTCCAGGATTATTTCCAGAAAGATATCCTGCCTCCACTAGAGTGCATATCTTCAATTTCCATTTCCTCTGTTCTCTGTCATCTGTCATCACCCTTTCATCTACACTGCATCTTCAAAATATCTATTGGATTCTTTCATTGTCATTGCCTGTGACCTTTCCTGTGAGAGGTTTCTTCTTTATCATATTTTGATAATGTGCTGTGGGGAGAAGGAATAAACACAGGTGCTCAATCTGACATCTTGCACTGACATTTCCTTAAACACTTTCTAAATATATTGCATGCTTTTCATATTCTATAGTATAGAGTGGCTAACATAAAAACCAAGGAAGTAACTTTGGAGAATAACTCCAAGAGAGGTGGTATATAAAACAGGTAAAGAAGGAATGGAAAGAAAAGTATGAGAAGGGGCTAAGGATGACAGAATCACAAATCAATGGAACAAGAGTGTTCATAAGGCAGGGATGGTGAGGTCATAATTCATACCCAGATTTAAGAGCAAGATGACTGATAACATGCACTATAACTATTTGATCAGAACAGTGATTTCTGAAATTCAAACCAGAAGAGAATTTAGGTTTAATAGGTATAGATCATTCAATAGAAAACTTTTGCAATGAAAGAAAAGGAGTAACTATATATAAGTTGTAAAAAATTAAAAAAAAAAAAAGGTATTTCTGAGATTTAATTTCTTGGAACTTTGCAAAATAGGAGAGGTAGAATATATATTTAGCAGCATTTTAAATTATAATAAGGCATATTATATGTGTAATTAAAAATACTGATGCTTTGCTTAACAATTATCTTAAACTAGAGGACCGATGCAGGGAATTTGTGCAAGAGTAGGCCTTCACAGCCATGGCAGCTGCCTGGATCCGTCCCTCATAGCCGCAGTGGCTGCTTCCATCCCGCGGCTGCAGCCCTGGCTTCACATCCGAAAGAAAGTCCGATCTAATTAGCATATTATACTTTTATTATTATAGATTATTATAGACCAGAGGCCAGGTGCATGAATTCGAAAATGGGTGGGGTCCCTCTGGGTGGCCTGCAGGGATCTGCCAAAACCCGCAGTCCAACGTTGCCTGCAGCTCCTACATGCTGCTCCTGCTCATCCCAGCCCCACTGTGCCTGCCGTGGGCTCGCGCCCAATCAGTCTCAATCAGGAGAGGCTCGCGCTGCCACAGCAGCCCTCGCCAGCCATGAGCCCTGCGTCTGGCGCCCTCCCAAGGGGAGTGGCTTGCAGGATCAGGCTGAAAACAGCTCTCCGACATCCCCTGAGGGGTCCCATATTGCTAGAGGGTGCAGACCAGGCTGAGGGACCCCACCGGTGCACAATCAAGCCAGGGAGGGACCGTGGGAGGGCTCCAGGGCATGTCTGGCCCATCTCACTCAGTCCTGATCAGCCGGACCCCAGCAGCAAGCTAACCTACTGGTCAGAGCATCTGCCCCCAGTGGTCAGTGCACATTATAGCAAGCGGTTGAGCAGCCTTAGCATATCATTAGCATATTATGCTTTGATTGGTTGTTTGGTTGTTCTGCCATTCAGTCTATTTGCATATTACCCTTTTATTATATAGGATAGCAATATATTGCTTAGGGTTTTCTTGATACTATAATTGTTTTAGCAAACTGTTTCCAAATTACTCTGAAGTTAAAAAAAAAAGTGTGAAGTAATATTTGCCTCAGTGTTTCTTTAAACAGTTAACATTTGCTTTTTCTTTCTGTTGTAACACAAGGCCTAAATGAGAGCACCAAATTATAAAAGTTTACCCAGTTTCTTATTAGGATAGTCAACTTATCTGTAATTATTCAAATCCAACTATCTTTTTCAAACCTTCCACAAAGCAGAAAATTAAGATCATATAAACACTATAATATAAGATAGACCTTACCAGAAAAAAACATTAAATCATGTTTAGGTACACTTAATTTTCTTTTTATCACCTCTTTTACACAAAATTAGCAGATGGAATTTTTTATTACTGTAAAATTCAGTTCAAAGCTTAATCTAATAATTTGATGTAAAATAGAAGTCTCATTGAATTTAATGGCTAATATACAATTTTCTTTTCCAGAATAAGTTTTGTTAATTTATTGCCTCTTTTAAATTACATTCCTTACAATGTGATGATAGTCCCTAAAATAAGCACAATAAATGAATTATTATTTTTTTTTTTACTATTAGAGGTTATTTTCAAAGATCCTATAGAATAAAAGGCTAATTTGCAAATAGATCAAAAGGCAGAACAACTGGTACAACCAAATAACCGAACAACCGGTCACTATGATGTGCGCTGACCACCAGGGTGTGTGTGCGGGACATGGCGGGTGTTGGCTGCGGCAGGATGGTGGAGCAGGTGAGTACGGGTGCCAGACCAAGGCAGGGTACAGGTTGCTGTCATCGGGGCGAGCCTCTGGTGGTTACTGAAAATTCTTTGCTCTTGTGCACCGTGGTCCCGCCTAGCGCTCACACCCACTGCCGGCGCTGAATCCACCACTCGCATCCATTGTCAGCGCTGGCCCTGCTGACACCTGCAGCTGGTGTCAGAGCCGCCGCTTGCACGCACTGCCAGTGCCTGGTGCTGGTCCGATCACTTAGTACCACCAGCAGGTGCGAGCAGTGGCTGCTGGCCCTGATCGCCCCTGAGGGCTTCTCCACCTCCCCCTGCTCCTGAGGGGTGATCAGGGCAGCAGCCGCCACTTGCACCCACCGATGGTACTGGCCCTGCTTGCAACCGCTGCTGGTGCTGGCCCCAATCGCTCTGCACCATCAGTAGGAGTGAGCGGGGCTGGCACTGTCAGCACATGAGAGCGGCAGTGGTGGGAGTGAGCCTACTGGCAAACAGGGGACCAGGGGCCAAGGGGCCACAATGGGAGGGGCCGGACGGGGTCGCAGAGGATGGGCAGAGACATGCCCCTGTGCCTACCACAGCCTTGTGGCCCACAATTCCTTTCAAGGTGCATGAATTTGTGCACTGGGCCCCTAGTAGTTAAATAATAAATTCTCTTTTTTAAATTATTTTACTTGAGATGAGTAATTCATTCTGTTAGCCTATTTAAATTTTGAGGTCAGTTTTGATGTCTAAATTAAAAGTTGATGAAAAAATAAAATGATTTCAATCCATTATTTAAAATATCATTTAGCTTTTTGGTAGATAAAACCAAAAAGCTAAAGCTACTGACTAAACCATATAAACATTAAGTCTATAATGTTTTAATGAAGTCATACAGTACTGAGACTGTCTGGTCTCATTTGGGTGAAACAGAAGGGTTATAGAAAAATGGAAGCTAGCAATCTCATAGTGGACACAGAAATCGGTTCTTGGATTTTTAAATATTTTTTAATTATAAATAAATGGATGAATACATCTTCATTTTTAAAAAATTCAAGTACTAAAGAAGCATATTGAGAAAAATGTAAAAGCCCTATTTTACCACTTTCTTATAGATGCAAAACACAAACAAATATACATATACACATGTAACCTACCCTTCTTCTCCCATGAGCACACATCTTAGAGTCAATAACATTTGTTACTTTAGTATGTACCATTTCTGTGCTTTTACATGCATTTACATGATGGAAAGGGTGGAATCACAGATGACTCAGATTGTTTTGATAAGAGCAGGATGGAATTGTGTGGTAGGTATTCAATAGCTCTATTTGAACATATGTTTGAAAGCTATTTAGAAATCAATATTGAAATTGCAATGAAGTATTTGGATATATACTTCTGGCTTTCAAGGTAAAAATGAGGGCCAGTGACATAAATATGTATGTCATTAGCATTTGGATAACATATAAGGACATGTTCTCAGATGAGATTACTCAGAAACTGAATGCAGAAATACACAAGGACCAATTGAATTCCAATATTAACAGATCAAGCAGTGTGATAGAACCCACCAAAGAGGATTAAGAGGAACTGGTCACTGATAAAATGGGGCAATCAGAAGTTGGTGTGAAACCCTGGCTGGTAGATCAGTTGCTTAGAACATTGTCTTCATATGTCAAAATTGCAGGTTCAATTCCCAGTCAGGGCACATACAAGAATCAACCAATGAATGAATAAAGAAGAGGAACAACAAATAAAGCCCCCTCTCTCCCCCTTCCTCTCTCTCTCTAAAAATAAGTAAGTAAGTAAGTAAATAAATAAATAAATAAGTTGGTGGGATAACCGAAACCAAAAACAAACAAAGAAACAAAAAAACAACAACAAACATGTTTCAAGAAAGTGTTCAACTATTTGTGGAAGCTCTTATCCTACTTAATAAAAGAGTAATATGGAAATTGACTGTACCTTCGGTACACCCATAAGTCACATCCACCAGCCACACCCACCAGCCAATCAGGAGCAAATATTCAAATTAACCCCAACTAAGATGGCTGTAGCCACAGAGAGCAGGAGGGAGGCTTGGGTTTCCCTGGCAACAGAGGAAGACAAGCTTTCCGCCTGCCCTTGCCAGCCTAGGCCTCCACTCAAGGCTACAAACTTTCAATTATAGAAGATAAATAAATCCAAACAGAAATGGTGGCAGCCACTGAGCTGGAAAGAGCTGGAGGCAAGGGTTGCCCCCAGCAATGGAGGAAGCTAAGCTTCTCAGCCCTGGCCAGTCCAGGCCTCCGCTTAAGGCTACAAAGTTTCAATTGTAGAAGGTAAATATATCCCAGATACCAAGGCCTCCACATGGGTCGCCATGGGGCATGGCCAGCCTGCAAACCACCACAGATTCCTCGCTCAGGCTGCCCCACGCCCCAAGGGAACCCCACCCTGATCAGGGACACCCTTCAGGGAAAACCAGCTGGCCCCCACCCATGCACCAGGCCTCTATCCTATGTAATAAAGAGTAATATGCAGATTGACCATCACTCCAACGCACAATATGGATGCCCCCATGTGGTCAAAGATCCTGCCCCCATTTGGACACAAGATGGCCACCACAAGATGGCCAGCAGGGGAAGGCAGTTGGCAGGGACCAGGCCTGCAAGGGAGGTCAGTTGGAGGCGATCAACCTTTCAGGGCAGTTAGGGGCAGTTAGGGGTTACCAGGGCAGTTAGGGGTTACCAGGCTGGCAGAGGAGGGAGGTTGGGGGTAAACAGGCTGGCAGGGGAGCAGTTAGGCATCAATCAGGCTGGCAGCGGAGTGGTTAGGGGGTGATCAGGCTGGCAGGCAGAAGCAGTTAGGGGAAATCAGGAAGGCAGGCAGGCGAGCAGTTGGGAGCCAGCAGTTCTGGATTGTGAGAGGGATGTCCGACTGCATGACTGAAAGGGCAGTCGGACATCCCTCAAGGGATCCCAGATTGGAGAGGGTGCAGGCCTGGCTGAGGGTTACCCCCTGCTCCATGCATGAATTTTGTGCACTGTGCCTCTAGTTGTATATAATAGAGACTGAGAACTGGATATTTGATTTGGCAACATAACTGTCACTGGCAGTCTTGGACAAATTAGTTTTCCTCTCTGTATCTTATTAGTATAGTATGAAAAGTAATAACATTCCATGCTATTGACACAATACATTGTCACCATCCAATGTACTTCATAAGATAAATATGGGTAAATTCACAGAAAGCATTTAGGACAGTCCCTGGAACATAGTACTCACTGAATATAGGGAAGTGAAAGAGTAGAGAGAAGCTAGTGGTGCTGTGACCATAGATATCCTTGTCCATTGAAGAAAGCATGAGGAGAAAGGAATAAGGGTACTTTGTCAGTCCCAGCTTTGTATTCTACATCAACTTGGACTTCATCAAGTCTGAGGAAATGACAGGTACATCTCTTTCTTCTGAATCAGAAAATCAATAAAGTGTGGAAAGAGTCCTCCTACCTTCATGAAGGACCTCCCTAATACCAACTATTTCTTGTTCAATAATATTTAATTTAAATAAATTTTGGCCTTAGGAAGCTCCAATGTGGGTCAAAAATATACTGTTAATTAAACTACCCAAAGCTGAAAATCCATTCTCTATTACATGTTTCATCACAAATTGTAGCCAGTCATGTTATCCAATAGAGTCTCTCAGTGATACTAAAATGAAATTAAATGACAACATTAACATACTTCAAATGCATATTTTCCAATAATAAAATGCCAACAATGTATTTTGCCTCAAATTCAAATATAATGTTCTCGAATGAGTTCCAGGAAGAAAATAAAATTGAAAATTAAATTCTCTTTTGAGTTAAAATGCAAAAACATTAAAGTCAGAAGCATTAAAGTCTGAAATCATAATACTCTTGTGCTTATGAATTAAAGTTCAATGATATTAAAGCCTCAAGATCTTTATCCAAGTTTTTTATTTTTAATCCAAGTGGTTCAGGATGCTTGGATCAAGTTATTCTTTACAAGAATGCACATGCTCCCTTCAGGGCTATTAGAGTTGTGTTGACACAATACCAAGTCATCAGTGAGAGGCACATCCAGGACCACAAGAAATAAAAATAAGTGATATAGTCTGATGTAAGGAACTTTGAAAATCTGGAGTTTTGGAAGAAAGCAGCTGGGGGGGAAAATGGTTTGAAAGAAACAAAGGACACCTAGGTCCCAGTGCAGGACCTGAGATTCTCTACATGGGAACTGAAGGGTGAAATGTCATTACTCCAGGAGCCTTCAAAGGTAATGACAGTCTTAGTGGGAGACAGATAGGTTTGTGTCATGGGAGAAACTTGAAATAAATAGCTTAAGGACTGACTAAATTTTAAAGGGCACAGGGTAATCGTGTTGAAGAACAGAGAATTATGGGAGATTGAATGATGGTCAAGGATATACATGCAAATACAATATGGAAAAAAGGGTTCAGGGACCAGTGATAATGATGACTGGGAAAGCAGGATGAAACGCAAAATGGGATGAGCTGTAACATGTCTTAGAGGAAGATCAGTAATTCCTGAAACTAGAAGCACCATGGGCATTAGATGAGGTCTATATAGGTCTCGTTTTGCAAGGGCAGTTCTAATTTATACTTATTGTCAATGTTTCCCATCCTTTTTAGCATCTGTCTAGTTTTTTTTTTTTAATTTAAAAAAGTTTATTAATAGTTTTATAGAGGGATATCACACTTGCCCTGATATTTTATATTTCCAGTTTTTGCTATGGTCTCTTCTATTTGTATGTGCGACACATGAGCAAAGAACAAAGTACTTACTTTAACACATGATTAAATCTGAAAAACAACCGGCATTAACCTGTCTCTCTCCAATTCTTTCCAGATGCGATTTATCTAACTTGTCCCTTCAAGGACAACATTGTGAGGTGTTCACTAATAAAATGAAAGGCCTTTGAACACAAGTGGCTAAGAAGAGTCAATTTTGATCTCAGGTGATAATGGGAGAAGTATTAGACATTGCTGTCCCTGACAGCCACTTAGTATACCAACCAATAGTGCCATGACCCATGCCATGCTGGGAGATATAAGAAGCTTGCAAGCAGGGCCAGTAGTAAATCATTGGTTGGAGGTGAAGTAGAGGCTGAGCGATCCTTCTACGTGTGAAGTAGAGGCTGAGCAAGACTTCCAGCAGAGGCATATTGATATCACTGCACAAATAATACTAAGAAAACAAAAATCTGATAAAGTAGCAATAACAGTACCTTAAAAGCTAAAAGTTAGTAGTCATTTCAAAGCTGTGCCCCCAAATAACAATAAAAAATGTGATTGCAGAAAGTGTGATATATTTTACTCCGTGAAGCATGACTTTTTATTTAGATCAAATAATGTCTTCCAAATTAATTTTGTCCATTTTCAATTTCAAGTTTTTTATGCATGTGTGAAAAATGAGGCAGTAACTGTGAATATACTGTCTCCCTCAGCAGAAGGACTTCTTGGTTAAATATGCCAGTTATTTATTGTGGCATCAAATACTCAAAAAGAAAAACCAGTTACTTTGAATTTGATGATGATTTGATTTTTTAACTCAAAAGATTATAGCAATGCTTTTTAAAATTCATTCTGTTGAAAGTGAATGATGATTTTTTTTTATTTTCTTTGCTATGGAACAGCACTCTGAGTGAAACCATTTCATATATTTTTCTTTCCATTTCAGTAATTAAATCCCTTTGTATGCAAGCATTGATTTTGTAGCAAGTTTCATAATGTTATGGAAATAAAGACCACAGAAACATTTTCATTTAAGAATTTTTTTTACCTCTAATATAAAAGGGTAATATGCAAATTGACTGAACAGCAGAAGGACTGGTTGCTATGATGTGCACTGACCACCAGGGGGGCAGATGCTCAATGCAGCAGCTGCTCCCTGGTGGTCAGTGCACTCCCACAGGGTGAGCGCCGCTCAACCAGAAGCCACGGAGTGCAGCAGTGGTGGCAGGAGCCTCTCCCACCTCTGAGGCAGCGCTAAGGAGCAGCAAGCTGAACAGTAAGGAGCAGCAAGCAGGTGGGCAATAAGAGGCAAGGGCTCCTGGACTGCGAGAGGGTGCAGGCTGGGCTGAGGGAGCCCCCCTCTCCCCACCCTCAGAGTGCACGGATTTTCGTGCACCAGGCCTCTAGTCTGTATATAAGAACAAAGGGAAAGGAAAGAATTGGACTTGCTCAGTTCCCATTCTCATTTGTCCCTTGAAGTTGAATATACAGATATAGAAACCTAATTTGAGCAGAGGGTCAAGTTCTCCACCAGAATTCTCTTTATGGTCAAGGATCTCCCTGCCTAACAATTGCCTTTTCATTTTTCTGTTATCAGAGGTTTCCTTGGTGGGGGAAATGTGAGGCAGCTGTTGGTCCTATATATCCTGGGTATAGATGACATGAACATTTCTGTAAGGAGAGGGTTGACAGGGCATCTCATCAATGTTCATTACCATTATTGCAATGTCCCAATTTATCCTCATTAGTCTTAAACCAAGAATATAGATCTAAGGAATGGATACTGTATTAGTACTGGATATAATTTTATGTTATAAGAAATATGATATTTGTACATATCATAAGTTGATGTAAAATGTTTTGTTATTGTTTTGGAATGGATAGACATAAGTTACCTGTCTCGTTAATATAAACAATTAACTTGCTCATTTCTTTGTAATACAGCTCAATTGGTTCAGAATCATAAGTCCATTGAGTTGGTGGAATTACATTTGTCTCCTGGACAAAGCTACCTGGCCGGACCCTGAAAACTCTGATTTCATCTACAGTGATATAAACTGGTTAAATATTGCTCCTTATGACTGTGTTTAACAAAACTCACTTTTAAAGACAATTCCAACTTAATTCTAACTTAAAAGAATTCTGGATAATGTGAATAGAATAAATTTATGCTATTATCAATGAAAATAAATGTGTAAGCAAGAGGATTTACAGAATGTACATAAGCAACAAAATGGGTTTTAATGCCATCCAGAGGAAGCCAATATGCCCTAAATCTAAAGAGCATATTGAATATTTTGTACAGGAAAATCAATTGTACTCAATACTTCATCTTAATTATTTTCATGCTCAGGTATTTAGAGTCCAGGGAACTATTCCAAAACAAACTGTAGCAGCAGATTTCAAACAGTTATGTTACACTTAATTGAGTGATCAGCTAGTGTGAGATATAAAAGAACATAACCAAATTAGACACAGCCTAGAAAACACAAGGTAATACACTTGGAGAACACTAATCTAAAGCAAAGAGTTAAACTGGTATTTTGGAGTTGAGAGATACATGATGATCTCGATGGGGCAGTGAAAATAGTAGATATCCAATTTGATATAAACTTGATACATGGTGACAATAAAGGAAGTGGAATTTTGTGCTACAAAGGCAGCATATCATACCAAGATCTATAATAATAAAAGGGTAATATGCTAATTAGACTGGATGTCTTCCGGATGTCCTTCCTGAGGAAGGCGGAGCTGGAGGGAAGCCAGCCCAGTCTTGGATGCCTATGGGCGGCCAAAGGGAAGCCAGTCCAGGTCCCAGTTGTTGGAGGGAAGCTGATGCCGGCAGCTGGGGGAAGGAAGGCCTACTCTTGCACGAATTTTCATGCATCGGGCCTCTAGTTTAAAGATAATAGCTTTCTTTACACACCATCAAGAGTGTTGGCCTGAATTAAGTCTCAGCCAATAGCCAGAGACAAATATTTGATAAGTGTGTGGAATCCATAGAGGCAGAGGAATAGTTATTTAGGGCTTGATCTAAATGAGTGAAGTGGTTGTGGTTTAATCTGATGCTATATACTTAATGTTTGCTTTATTTTTAATTTCACTCTTATCTATTACAGCACCCAGATATTCATATCCCCTGTGTGCTTAAGAGCATACTTACTAAGTAGTAAATAAATATTGTTCAATAAGTAAAATTTTGCTGGATATTTCATTTATATTTTTTGACCTGAGATTCTCACTTATGGGAATTTATAGTAAGGGACTGATTTATCAGTAGCAAAAGCTATATTTGGAAGATGTTTATTGTAGTATTATATGAAATTACAGAATAAATTAGAAATAATTTCCATAGCAAACAACATAAAGAAAAATATAGCAATTTATTATATAGCAATATGGAAGTGGATTAAAAAGTGAAAGGAATATATTCAATTAAAGTGGAAATAAGAAGCAATGCAAAAACTGATGTGTTTAAATGGTATGTTTTTAATTGCCTGCTTAATATTTTTATGTTATTATAATGGTTCTTTTGAAATATGCTCATTACTCTATTATAAAAAGCACTATATGTTTTAGAACAAAGAAGAATATACAAAAAATAATACAGGAAATAAGTTCCTTATTCAGAAAAAAACAACATCAGTTCACCCTCCTATATAATACAATTTTATATGAAGTATAACTAAATTACATACTTCTTTATAACCATCTTTTCATTTAATATTTTAAAGTAACATAGTAGTAGACAGAAAAATGCCATTTAAGTGCATGAATTTAAATGGCTTTGAACATTCTATCAATATCCATACTATGATATAGTTATTTAAATATTTATTTATTTATCTAAATAATTAGTTTTAAGTTTCTACATATAGAAATAACTTGGATTAAATATTATTTGACATAAGCCTATTTTTATATTTCTGATCATTTCTGTAGGAGCGACTCTTGGAAATTTTGGTATTTGATAGAAAGGTATCTATTTTTTTAAGCTTTTGCTGGATATCATCCAATTGCTTCCAGAAAATATACATAAAGTTCTATTACATTAAGTGACATAAAAAAGTTCCTTTTCCCTTGCTAACTACAGATACTTCTGATACATGAAGATTTTATTTATGTTTTTTCCCCTAAAATCTTTATTGTTATACTATTCACATTAGATTTAGCCCATATGGGATTTATTTTTGTGTGCTGTGTGGGGTAGATTAAGATTCTTTTTTTGATGTATAGGAGGATATTATGGTGATTAAAATTTTAAATTTGTTCCAGCATCATTTATAGAAAGTTCCATCCTTTCCCTACTGCATTACAGATGCACGTAGTAAAAAACAAAACAAAACAAAACAAAAACACAACAAAGAAACTCAGGTGATTATATACATGACATTATTTCTGTTCTGTTTCCTCGCCTATTTTCCTCTTTGCTCTGGTGCTGCATTGTCTTCATTAATATACCTTTGAAATTACTCTTAATACCTGAGAGCATAGATCTTTAAGGTTTTTTTCTTCTTTTTCTTTTTTAAGATTGCCTTGGTAATTGTTTCTTCTTTGCATTTTCATATGAATTTTAGAATCAGCTTATAATTTATGGTTTTCATTTTTTATCATGAGAAGCCAGCTGTTACTCCTATTGTTACTAATTTGCAGTCAGTGTGCCCTCCCCCTAACCCTCCACAGTCTGGAGATCTTCATTTTGACTGTTTTTCAACAGTTTACAATGACAAACATAATTTTATTTAGATTTGCGTTGTATAACTTTTATTCTTTGTATAAATTGTCTATTGGGACATTTAATTTTGTGGAATATATTATGGTGATTGAAAGTTGTCATAGGTATAATAATATGTTGGAAATTTTCTATTTGTGTTTTATTGTGCTTACGTTTGGCTTAAAAAACATTTATTTGTAAAAAGAATTTATGTGTCATAGACTAGCAAAACTACTCAACTATACAAGAAAATGTAAGGGGAAAAAACAAAAACATCCACAATCCCACCATGCAGAGACAAGCACCTTTCACTGCACGTGAACATTATTCCAAGCATCTTTCTGTGTACACAAACTGAGGGAACAAAATACAGACAGACGTCCTGGGGCTGGATAGTGTTATCCATTAGTTCCTACTGCAGAAGAAAACCCAGGATTTCACAAATGTGATTGAGCATCTGTGTGGGGCTTTTGAATTGTCAAATTGCTTTCAGAACTGCCATTCCATTTGAATTGTACCATGACATGCAGAGCATGCAAGGGACTTATTATCATAAAAACAGAGATGATGAAACGGACATAAGAGGTGTTGATATCCTGGCAAGGGCTGATCTGGGCTTATGAGTCATGCTTCAACGTGGAATGTGTTCTTAGAGTGTGAGGGGCAGCAAAATATGGCAACCTAAAATATGTCACTTTGGCACATTGACTATTTTGGGCTTTAGTCACTTGGAAAAAAGTAAAGGCAGAGAGAGGTTTTTTCTGAGCTCTCCTTATCTTCATTAAGACACATCCTCCAAAAGAAATTCAGTTGTCATAAATTCCTTCCCAGGAGTTTCATCAACCAGGAAGACTGGCTCATTACAGGAGTGGAGACTAGAAGGCAACACCACACCCAGAAACGTTATCACAAACTGTCATACTCCCTATCTATTCTGCTTAGAGCCCATTCACCTTTCCTAAAAAATCATTTATTCTCCCCTAAGAGGCCAACATGCCTCTCCCAGGAACAATGATTACTACATGGACATGCATGGACTTTATTTCCTCCTCATTATAGTGACCAGACCATGTGCATCCTTCACCTTGAAAGGAACCAATCCATTTCGACAGCCAGAATTCTCCATTTACGTAATGGCCTAACCAATCCCAGCTTATTTACCTGATATTCTTTGTTTAAATGGAAGACCTTAATGGGAATAACTCTTCTGGTTGTGCCCTTTATAATCCTTGTGGGTTTTTTGTTGTTTTTGTTCCCTGTGGAGAACAATTTAGATTGTTACCTGAATCTCTGGCCTAGATTGCAATCTCTCCTTTGTTCAGATAAAAACTTTTTATTCTTTATTTCAGCCTAAATTGTTTGTTGCTGTTAAATAACATTACCTGTTCTATCCTGGGTCACTAATTTGATTATCAGCATTCAATCTCTTGACAGTTACCTTTACAAAGTTAATATACCATTTTAACAGTTTTTATATTTTGTGTTATTTATTAGGTTTAGAGCAGAATATCAAGAAAGAAAATGACATTAAAAATATCTTTGCAAATATTTTGCTTATGTTGTTTTCTGATCCTGTAAAATCATTCCTGCCATATAAAATGAAAGGGACATATTTAAAGTAATAGCCATTTTCATTTGATACAGCTAAAGCAATCTTATTTTATGGTCCCTTGGTATAATTTATCCTAATATCTGTGCTAGTTCTTAAAAAACTTCTATTTTCCAAAAATAGCTACAATTTTAGGAAAAAGTATACTGAAGAAAAGTTCAATGTAATTAATTTATCATAATACTAGTTTTTAAAAAGAATATAAAGATTTTCTCCTGAAAACATTTTTCTTCTAGTGATATATATATATATATATATATATATATATATATATATATTTGTTGTTGCTGTTAATCTTCACCAAAGGATATTTTTAGAGAGAGTGGAAGGAGGGGGAGAGACAGAGAGAGAGAGAGAAACATCTATCTGAGAGAGACACAGCAATTGGTTGCCTCCCACACGCACCCTGACAAGGGCCAAGGATCAAGCCTTCAACCCAGGTATGCCCTTTACCATGCCTTGACCAGAATCGAACACAGGACCTTACCGTCCCAAGGCCAATGCTCTATCCACTGAGCCAAACCAGCTAGGGCTATATACAAATATTTTT
Organism: Eptesicus fuscus; assembly: GCF_027574615.1. Classification (NCBI taxonomy): domain Eukaryota; kingdom Metazoa; phylum Chordata; class Mammalia; order Chiroptera; family Vespertilionidae; genus Eptesicus; species Eptesicus fuscus. Next base: position 48,497,642 of record NC_072482.1, on the reverse strand, counting down.
GCACTTAACTACAAAGTACATACTTTTATTCATTTTCCTTTTCCAACTCCACACTAATCTTAGGCAATTTGATGTCCATCACCAGGTCATAGAAGATTGTTTTCACCTAATCTGATGCTTCCAACAAAAGGGAAACACACTTTGCAGTTAATCTCTCCTTAATATATGTGTGAGAAGATGAAATGTACATTGTAAAGGGGAAAAAGTGGTTTCTAGCTGCCTTCATTGATTAAAAAAAAAAAAAGAGTTTTCTTTATGTCAAAGGAATCACAGTTCATTTCATCATTTGTCATTATATTCAGGGATATTTCTGCTGTTTCCTTTTTCATATGGAGATTCCCTAGTTGATATGAGAATTTTTAAGTATCTAATGGCAATAATGAGTGTCATAGAAATTTAAACTAAAACCTAAGGAGCTTAAATACTTTTGACTCATATCTATGTTAAGAAGCACTGAGATTATTTTTGTTAAGTTTCAGATTTTCTTCTTTCACATTTATTTGAGAAACCCTTGGGGGTAAAGCATCTGTAAATATAAATTGGGATGTTACAGTGTAGTCTTTGGGACACACATTTTAAATCAATTTATTATTCATCTAAACACAAGAAAATGTGGACTTTTCTTCCCTGAGGTAAACAGATGGTGGCAGAAACACCGAGAATACTTTGGATATGAATTATTGTTGAAAGTATGAAATTTTATATTGTCAAATAAGCATATTTATACCATTTGAATTTAAATGATCACAGTTTTAGTGCTTTCCATTTTCTTCTTGTATTTAATTAAAATTATTGTCAAAATTTTTATTTTAAAAGAAGGTCTTTGTAATAGATTGCTTTCATATTGAAGTTGGGAGTTTTATTGGTTAGAGCAGCCTGAAACTTAAGAGAATAAAAAATAATCTTTAAAATAAAATAAACTTCCTCCATAGGGATTGCCCAGAGTACGGGAGCCTGCAGCAGAATCTGAGTGATGGTAGAACATACACACAAAATATACATTTGGGTTTACCCTGGAAGGAAATACTGGATTCTGAGTGGCAAATAGGAATAGATTTGAGAACCAGTGGAACAGAGCAGTGGGTAGGGGAAAGTAAAAACAAATAAAATAAAATATAACAAAACAGCCACCCCCTACCCCCCCACCCCGCCATCCACACACATGCAGATTCTAAACAACATGTCAAAGTACGCAGAGCTAGCAGGACAATAGAGGATGAGCTTCATCTGTCCAAGAGAGGGTGGAGGAACTTCAGCAAAAGAGCAGGTGGTAAGCACGAACTAATGTACAATTGAGGATCTAAGACTAAATAAATGGGTAGTAAGGAGAGTAATGTGTCCTTGTTGTATAGTTCAACAAGTATTGTAGAAATATTGTAGCAAAAGAAAATGGGAGAAGAGAAAGAAGGGAAAGCAGAATCATATCTATTTGATTGTCTCTGAGATAAAAGATGGAAGTAATGGAAATACATTGGAAATAAAACAAAACAGAAAACCAGATGACACCAAAGTAAGGAAAATATGTGTATAAACACTGTGTAAAGACATTAACATAAGGTAACCACTAGAAAAAAATGTTAAGCTTCTTAAATACCAGAAGAAGTTCAAACCAAACCAAACACATTTATAAAGGGGAAAAAAAAACACACAAAAAAAACAGAAATGACCCATTTTGTGACAGACCCAGTGTACACATGCCATTTAAAAAAGCCAGAAAAACTGAGGTCAAGCATAAATGCATTATATAAATAACTATAATTGGAGTCACACCTAATAGAAGAAGGATTTCAGATTGACACAAAAAGCAAAACCCAGCTGTATGCACTATTCAATAAATATATCTAAAAGTGATTTCAAAAGCCTAACAACAACAACAAAAAAATGCCAGGGTCACCTGACAAACAAAATATAACCAGTGCTTGTGATCTTCTTTTTTTAAAATAAATCTTTATTGTTCAGATTATTACAGATGTCCCTCTTTTCCCCCCCCCCCATAGCTCCCCTCCATCCTATTCCCCCCACCACCACCACATGCCCTTACCCTCCGCCACTGTCCTCATCCATAGGTATAAGATTTTTAACCAATCTCTTCCCACACCCCTCACACTCCCTTCCCCCAGAGAATTGTCAGTCCACTCCCTTTCTATGCCCCTGATTCTATTATATTCACCAGTTTATTCTGTCCATCAGATGTTTTTATTTACATGATTTTTAGATTCACTTGTTGATAGATATGTATTTGTTGTCACTTGGTTATTCATAATTTTTATCTTTACCTCTTTCTTCTTCTTCCTCTTCTTAAAGAATACCTTCAGCATCCTATATAATAAAAGGGTAATATGCAAACTACCTGGAATGACTGGTCGCTATGATATGTACTGTTCACCAGGGGGCAGATGCTCAACACAGGAGCTGCCCCCTGATGGTCAGTGCACTTCCACAGGGGGAGCACCGCTCAGCCAGAAACCGGCTCATGGCTGGCCAGTGCAACAGCGATGGCGGGAGCCTCTCCCACCTCCACGGCACAGCTAAGGATGTCTGACTAACATCTAAGCCAGCAGGTGGACATCCCCCGAGGGCTCCCAGACTGAAAGAGGGTGCAGGCCGGGCTGAGGACCCCCTGAGTGCATGAATTTTCATGGCACCAGGCCTCTAGTTTTATATAATCCTGGTTTGGTGGTGATGAACTCCCTTTAGCTTTTTCTTGTCTGTGAAGCTCTTTATCTGACATTCAATTCTAAATGATAGCTTTGCTGGGTAGAGTAATCTTGGTGGTAGGTTCTTGCTATTCATCACTTTGAATATTTCTTGCCACTCCCTTCTGTCCTGCATAGTTTCTGTTGAGAAATCAGCTGACAGTTGTATGGGTACTCCCTTGTAGGTAACTAACTGTTTTTCTCTTGCTGCTTTCAAGATTCTCTCTTTGTCTTTTGCCCTTGGCATTTTAATTATGCTGTGTCTTGGTGTGGTCCTCTTTGGATTCCTCTTGTTTGGGGTTCTCTGCACTTCCTGGACTTGCAAGTCTATTTTCTTCACCAGGTAGGGAAAGTTTTCTGTCATTATTTTTTCTAATAGGTTTTCAATATTTTGCTCTCTCTCTTCTTCTGGCACCCCCATAATTCGGATGTTGGTACGCTTGAAGTTGCCCCAGAGGCTCCTTACACTATCTTCATATTTTTGGATTCTTTTTGTTTTTCTGGTTGGGTGTTTTTTGCTTCTTCATATTTCAAATCTTTGGTTTGATTTTTGGGGTTCTCTAGTCTACTGTTGAATTTCTGTATATTATTCTTTATTTCAGACAGTGTTTTCTTAATTTCTGACTGGTCCTTTTCCATTTTTTTGGCATTCTCATTAAGATCCTTGAAGGTCTCAGTAAGTTCCTCGGAGGTCTCACTAAGTTTCTCAGAGGTTTCTAGAAGATTCTTGAGTAACCTTATAACTGTGATTTTGAACTCTATATCCAGTAGTTTGCTTTCCTCCATTTCTTTCATTCGTGACATGTTTCTTTGTCTCCACATTTTGGCTGCTTCCCTGTGTTGATAGAGTGGCTTTGTGTGGTAGGTGACCTATAGGGCCCAGTTGCTCAGCCTCCCCAATCACCTGAGGTGGACACTCTTGGTGTACCCCTTTGTGGGCTGTGTGCACAGTCTTGTTGTAGTTAAGCCTTGATTGCTGTTGGTACACTGGGAGGAATTGACCTCCAGGCCAATTGACTGTGAGGACCCGCTGTGTCTATAATGGAAGAACTGCTGTGCTGGAGACACCCTTATGAGGCAGGACTTGCTTCAGTGGGGCTTTGGTGCTCACTGAGTCTGCCTCTTGAGTGTGTCACTGATGGATGTGAGGAGTTGAAATGTGGTATCATCTCACACTGACCACTAGGCACACTGGCTCCTGGATCTCCAAGGAGGTGCAAGTCAGCTACTGCCTGAGGCCACCCAGCAGGAGCTATAGAGACATCTGCAGATTTCTCCTCTTTGTTTGGGGTTTGGAAGTTTTGGAGCTGTTTGACCCAGCTGCAGTTTGTTAGGTTAAGCTGTGAAAGGGCAGGCCATTCATATGCAAAAGCCACTGCTCACAGTCTTGGTGGGTTTGTAAATTGGGTGGGGCAGAGTCTCAGGGAGTCACCAGGGTGTAGCAAACAGCAATGGCTGCCAATCTGTATCTCTGCTTCTCCGCGTCCCTATGTCCCACACCCCAATGCAGTAAACAATGATTCCTGCAAGCACCTCTATGAGAAAGCCACCCTCACTTTCCAACCTGATGCCAGACAGTCCAGTTTTTCCCCATAGGATTCTGGGTCCCCAGAGTCTCACTGGAAACTGGAGTTCAGAGTAGTTGGGAGCTTGTAACTCCCTCCTGATTGAAAAAAACAGCACACCCATTCGCCAGCCCGATTCGCGCGCCTCTGTACTTCTGCTTTTCCGTGCCTCTGCACATCCTACCCAGTCTCAATGCACTTTTTTGTTTCCTTCTAGTTGTAGAACTTCTACTCAGCCAGCTTTCCCGTGGTTCTGGGTGATAGTCGTTTTGTCTTTTAGTTGTAGTTTTTGTGTGATTGTGAGAGGCAGCACATACAGGTGTTTACCTATGCTGCCATCTTGGTTTCGCCCCCAGTGCTTGTGATCTTGATGTCTGATGTGGCAGAATTAAGCACAAAAAGTATTAAAAAAAAGATAAAGAATTTATTATAATGTAAAAAGGACTACATTTCATAATTAAGATATAAAAATTTATAAATCTGTGCACCAAATAACCTCATAGCTACCTTAATAATATTGAAACCAAAGGGGATGCAAGGAAAAGCAGAAAGAAACTAAATAGTATAGAGCCTTGATTTACCTCTCTTAATCTAAGAGTAACAAGTTTATTAAAGAAATTGAGAATATAGAAGAAATAAATAGCATAATCAAAAAGAAAGATTTTTTAATGAACACACATATACTACTATTCATGAGGAAAAATTATCTATGAATATACTTCTTTCAAGTGCTCATATATGTGTGTGTATATATATATGTGTGTGTATATGTATATATGTATATATTATTTCAAGAATTCATATATATATGAAGATATATTTGTATATATATACACATTTATGAATGAATATACCTTCTCTGAAGTGTGTATGGAATACTGCGGGGGCCTGATGCGGCGGGTGCCAGACATGGCGGGGATCTCCCATTTCCGCGTCCCGTGCGGAAAGAGAGATGAACGAACCAGTTCTAAATGGAGGCAGCCAGGGTTTGAGAAAATAATAGAAATAAAGAAAACAAGATGCAGAAATAGATTCATGAAGCTGGGAGCCTGGGTGGATCTTTCTGTGCGTGGCTGAGGCCACAGAACAGATCCAGACTGCAAAGCTGAGGCTTTATTTATAATCAGGGACAAACAAGGCAATTGACAATGTTCTTGTAAGTTTCACTTGTTTTGGCAGCACTTGCTGCCCCTCCCACAGCCCACTAGCTACCCAGGAAAGATCTAGGGAGCAGTTACAAGATCAAGCTTAATTATGCTTAGAGGACTATGCCCTTCCAAGCTTGGGACTTGTTTGTGACTTTGCCAGCAGGTCAGTCCGAGGCTTAACCCTAGAACTGCTTCCTACAGAATACTTGTGAAAATCAATTTATTTAACTTCTTATGTACCTATGTCTATATCATGGCACACAAAAGAACTTCAATAACCCTACAGGCTTGGCTCAGTGGTTGAGTGTCAACCTATGAACCAGGCAGTCACGGTTTGATTCCTGGTCAGGGCACATGACTGGATTGTGGACTGGATCCCATGTGGGGCATGCAGGAGACAGCCAATCAGTGATTCTCTCTCATCATTGATGTTTCTATCTCTCTCTACCATTCCCTTCCTCTCTGAAATCAATAAAAATATATTTTAAAAAACACAGCTTCAATAAGGACTGTGATACAAAAATCATACAAACAACATCCTGATGGTAATGAAATTAAAACTAGAAATTAAGAACAAAACAAAATAAAAAGATACTTTTACCTGACAATGAAAAAAATGAATGTCTACTAAATATTTCTTTAGTCAAGGGCAAATACAAATGAAACTTACAATTATTTCTAGAAAATAATTATCATGAACTCTTTATATATAAAAATTCATTGGACGGCTAAAATAATGGTCATAGGAAAATGTATAGGTTTAGGTAATAATTATATTAACAAGATGAGAGACTAAAAATAAAGAAATTAAATACAATTCAAAAATTTAGAAAAAAAAGTAAGATGTTAGGTTTTAAAAATCTGAAATCAATGAGTTTGAAAACAGAAACAACACAACTGATACATAAATTCCAAAGCTGATTCTTTGAAAAATTGCAAGATAAGACAATCTACTAGTTAAACTGATCATTAAAATAGATGACCGAATACAGAAAAAGTAAGAAATTAAAGGAGATGATGTTTACAATAGAGCAACTAAAAATCACAAAAGTGAACTTTATACAGTTCTATGCAAACAAATTTTAAAACCTACAGGAAGTGGGTAACACTAACATGGTGATAAAAAGGGAGGGCCCATTGAAATTGGATAAAGAATACAGTGATACAAGTGGGAGTTATCTGAGCAAATTTTATATACTATCTATTTTTGAAATAGAGGAATGTTTCACATGAGAAAACATGGAAGTCTTAGCAGCTGTGATAATAAAAAATTACAATGGACTCTAAAACATTGAGTAAATAAAACTGTGAATCTTGAGGAAAATTCTAAAAGGAGAGGGAATGGGAGAAAGATAACAAATGAACACCTTGAGCCAGCAAAGCTTGAAGCCAGATATCTATCCACCCCTGGGCTTTTGAAAATGATCTGAGCTGTTATTTTTATTTGTAATACTGAGTAACTTTGAATGCATCTTAGAGCTTAGTCTATGCGGGTTTATTTTGATAAAGTTTGAATTGTATCTGTATCTCTCATTTTCATGTATCCTGTTTACATGTAGAAAAAGTGATTACCAAGATTACAATTTAGTCTCCTAGTGAGTTAAGTGTTTGAATGGAAAGTGTTGAATTATTATGCACACATGTATACAGACATCTATAAAATAATTGTAGAACATTGTATTTGGCACCCAGTTTTCAAAAGGGAGAAATTTTCCCAAGAACCATGCAATTCCCTGCAATTTCCCAAGTACCATGCAATACTTGCTCTCACTAGCCTGACCTGTGTGAAGGTGCTGGGTCTGACCAGCAAGCAGCCCCTGAGTGACAGATGAATGATTACGCTGACACAAGATTGCTGTGAAAGAGAGGGCTAAGGGACTGCCTGGCTATAGGAACCAGACAGCCTTATTCACCTGCCTCTTTAAGCTTTTATTGTAACAGCAGTTTGAGATAAAGTTTAACTTTTAGATACAATCAGTAGGGTAAGCAGTCTTGGGAGGACACATGCGTCTGCAGTGTCCTTTAAGCAAGGGCATCTAAAGATTAAGCATAAAGATTCCAGAAAACACCCAAGAATCTGCATGTGCACAGTCTTGTTTGGAAAGGTCAAGAAACAATTAGGGGTGGTCGCCTTCAGCCAACTCCCCTAGGTTGGAATCTCCTCCTTACAAACTTTCCAACCTGTTTTCCTGTGCTTCCACACATGAAAGTATTTCATTGTTGACATATAAAAGCATCTGCTGGTGTAAAAGACATCAACAGATGTGGTCAATACCAGTAGATTTTTAGAAGGTAGATTTCCCCAAAGTATACCTTGTGATTTTCATGTCACATCAAAAAGTAACTCTGGATCCAAATTGCTTTCTATTATATGTACTTCCATAACTATCTCTGAGAAGTTAGTCCAGGGATCCTGCTCAGGAAATAGAGTTTGAAGTTTCAGCAATAGATGTTGTAAAATATATGGTTGCCTGAGCAGGGAGAAAGCAGCTATGTACCTCAGAGAAGTTAACACTAATTGTTCTGAGTAGAGGTAATAACAAGGACACCTATTATGGGAACTCAGACACTTGCCCCCTAAACCTACTTTTCAAGATAGAGTTAAATAGTGGGAAGTAAACAAAATTTCCTTTTCTTCTTCTCATATACTAAATCAATTAATTTATTTAGGCAATAGAACTGTTTTTGCTCCATTTCCCTCTCAAATGCTTTGCCTGCAATACTCCAGGCAATTCCAGCCTTGAATTTCTCTTGAGAATACAGTTCATGCTGAGAAACGCTGCATTTTCGGCATGTTTGGTAATATAGAAAAATAGATACCAGAGTCATATAGACTCATTTGATCAATATGTAATATACATTTAAATTGCGGGCAATCTGAAACTTTAATGTGAGGCTCCAATATAAAGCTGTCTTTCATAAACACAAAACAGAAAAAGGTAAGTAAAACCCAAAGGTACCATTGACAGATTTCCTCCCTTCATTACAAATGTAGTGAGGTCATTAGGGGCATTACCCAATGAACTTTTTACCCATAGTAAAAAGGGAGAATGAAAGATAAAAGTAATGATGGAAGGAAAAAAATAGAGGGTATGAGGCTGGGAGGAAGGACAGGCAGGAGGAAGGAATGGATAGATGAAGAAAGGCAGGCAGTCACAAAGGAAGGAAAAGAGATGAAAAAATAAAGTTTTTGAATGATCTTTACTTATCCTTTAGCTTAAGAACTAAGTAGCCGAAACCGGTTTGGCTCAGTGGATAGAGCGTCGGCCTGCGACTGAAAGGTCCCAGGTTTGATTCCGGTCAGGGGCATGTACCTTGGTTGTGGGCACATCCCCATTAGGGGGGTGTGCAGGAGGCAGCTGATCGATGTTTCTCTCTCATCAATATTTCTAACTCTCTATCCCTCTCCCTTCCTCTCTGTAAAAAATCAATAAAATATATTTAGAAAAAAAAAAAAAGAACTAAGTAAATTGGTTGATCAATCTCACTTGAGGAAAACACCTAAAACAATATTATTTTATTTCAAAGTTAAATAATTTAAAAAATAAAGCTCATATACTAGAAAATGTTACATTGTGGCAATAAAATTATTCCAGATTAATTATGTTCTATAATATATGATAATTTGAATTAAATTATCTGCTGAAAATTTTACAGTAAAATAATCACTTAACTTTTAAAATTTAGAACTGTAATGACAATTTCATTTTAAATGATTTTTGTTAATCACTCATATGTGGTTGAAATTCTAGGAGGTTCTGAAAAGCTAAATAATATTCAAACATAGGCATTCTATACTTTTCAGAAATAAGTTTTTAAAATTATGATCTTCATACCCTTATGTAAGTTTTGATGCTAGCAAGACTTCTTTTTTAGAAAAAAAATATTTCCTGGTTTATTTTTGAAGATTAAATGATATAAATGTGAACATGTAGCTACAGAAATAACCCAGTTTTATTCCTCAGGTTACAGAACCCATTTTTTTTTTTTTTTTAGGATAAGACATAATTTAGTGACATATAGTTCCTTTGCAATTGACTGGTTGAAAAATGATAGCTGCATTTATGATTCAATCTATAAAGAATATGTAAGTTGCATTTTGCAAAGACTTAAAAGATTATTTACTCTTCAGATAATACCCTCTGTAATGCATTTTTGCAAAGTTTCCCTGTAAATTGATAAATTGTTCATGTCAGATTTACAACATTGTTAATGCCAAATATTTCAGTATTTGATGTAGAATTCTCCACCATCGTTTCACTGGCTAAGAGAATTCTACTCTGAGCTGTTACACTAAAACTCAGTGACGTTTTCTGGCATGGGAAAGAGCAACAGAATATTAACCTGATTAAACATTTATAAGCACATCACTGCTTTCTTACTACATACAGCAATGATTTTCAACTGGTGTTCCATGGCAAACTGGTGTGCTGCAATAATTTTTAAAACGTGCAATACCTCACTCTTCAGTAAGGACCACT